>NC_067478.1:119963741-121401241 GCF_947179515.1 Apodemus sylvaticus | reverse complement strand
GCCAGCCACTTTGCTGAAGTTGTTTATCAGCTGTAGGAGTTCTCTAGTAGAGGTTTTAGGGTCACTTAAGTATACGATCATATCATCTGCAAATAGTGATAATTTGACTTCACCCTTTCCAATTTGTATCCCTTTGACGTCCTTCTGTTGTCTAATTGCTCTAGCTAGGACTTCAAGAACTATATTGAAAAGATACGGAGAGAGGGGCAGCCTTGTCTAGTCCCTGATTTTAGTGGGATTGCTTCAAGTTTCTCTCCATTTAGTTTGACGTTGGCTACCGGTTTGCTGTATATTGCTTTTACTATGTTTAGATATGGGCCTTGAATTCCTGTCCTTTCCAAGACTTTTAGCATGAAAGGATGCTGAATTTTATGAAATACTTTTTCAGCATCTAATGAAATGATCATGTGGTTTTTTCTTTGAGTTTGTTTATGTAGTGGATAGCATATATGGATTTCCGTATATTGAACCATCCCTGCATCCCTTGGATGAAGCCTACTTGATCATGGTGGATGATTGTTTGATGTGTTCTTGGATTTGGTGGGCAAGAAGGCTTAATAGTGATGTGTTTTTGTGTCAAGTTGTCAAGGGGTCAATGGTACTGGCAGGTTTTGTGTGTCTACTAACAGAGACTGGAGTTATCACAGGGAAAGGAGTTTCAGTTGGGAAGTGCCTCCAGGAGATCCGTCTGTGGGTCATTTTCTCACTATAGGGATCAAAAGGGGAGGGCTCCTTGTGGGTGGTACCATCTCTGGACTGGTATTCTTGGGTTCTATAAAGAGCAGGCTGGCCGGGTGGTGGTGGTGCATGCCTTTACTCCCAGCATTTGGGAGACATAGGCAGGCAGATTTCTGACTTGGAGGCCAGCATGGTCCACAGATAGAATTCCAGGAGAGCCATGGCTATAAAGAGAAAGCCTTACAGAAGAGCTATGGAGTGTGGGGAGAGCTGACTAACAGGGACACATGGAGTCTCTGCCCCATTCAGACTAATACAGGGACATGCTGGAGACTACATGCATTAGGAGACAGACAGGGCTATACAGAGAAACCGTATCTCAAAAAAACAAATCTAAAAAAACAAAACAAAACAAAACAAAACAAAAGCCCCATGCCTTAGGAGACATACCCTCTACCCAACATCGTAGAACCCAAATACATAGTAAAGTATTAACCACACTTTAGTTAGCAAACTAAAATATTTATTTCTTGGGCCTAGTTACAGAGCCGGAGATTGAAATAAGTGTGGAGTAAATGCCCGTCCTTAAGAACCCGGTTACCCTAGTGTGAACAGCAGGTTACTCATGTCCTCACATGTCGAATGTCCCCACCCACAACCTACTGTAAACCTCCCACCCTGTCTAATCTCTAGTCCCAGTGAGTTTATGAGAAATGAGAGCAGCATTACAACCAAATGCCAGGACAGAACAGAAGGGAGCAGCCTGCAGGCTCTCTGTCCCTCCTCCCTCCCTCCTCCTAGGAGGGAGAAGTCAAAGTCAATGAACCCATCTGGGTGTCTTGTAGGTCCTTACTGATGTTCTGAAGACAATGATCTCCGGGTGAATCTGGTCAGACTTGCAGGTGCATCGAGGGCTATGCTGAGAGCCTGAGACCTGCTTGGTTTCTCACTCTGGCATGCTATTGCGGGACACTGAAATCAATGGAGGGTCGGGGGCAGTGCAGGAGGAAGTATCAGTATCCTCAGCATCCTCAGGCCAAGCATTTCCTTCTGAGTGTAGGGAAGTCCCAGTTTGGCGAACAGCAGGATACTGTTAGAAGATAAAGAATCAGGAAGCTTTCTCTTCATATAATGGCACAAGATCCTGCAGATCACCATAAATTCTGAAGGAGACCCTGCCCAATCCAAGAGGACACTCAGATGCATCATCCGAAGGAGAGTCTGATGGCCTTAGACCTTGGAGGTGATCCTGCATGATGATACTTCTACTCCACCACCAGGAGTGGCTGGGAGACCTGGGGGCTCCTCTGCAAGATTCTCCAGACCTGTGAGTGGTTCCCTGGGACCTATAGCATCAGCAGAATCAAAAGGGATCCCGGAGGCTCCAGAAGAGAGTTTGGAGAATGTTGTCCCTTGTGGAGTAGATCCAGGATACAAAAGCTTGGATGGTGAAAGGCGCAGGGACTCTGGGTGCACCTCCTTGTAATAAGGACAGCTGTTGTGGCCCCTGCTCAGGCGACTCCTGAGGGGTCCCAAATGGGAATGCCTCCAGATGGAAGTGGGCTTCCCCTGATCCAGTGTGTAGATCCCAAGTGTCAGCTCCTGCCTGGGACAGGAGGTGAGCTCCAGCTGGTCCTTTCCTCTAGGATCCCCTTGCTGTTTCCACAGCTCATAGCTCTCAGGCTGCAGGAGCCCCTCAAAGGCATCCATGGAGAAGCTCACCCTGGCCTCCCCACAGCTGCACTGACGTGCCACCTTGCCATAGTCAATCCACCTCGGGGTGGCAAAATTGATGGCCTCTGCGCAGTTGAAGCCATGGTTGAAGCCCGAGTGGTAGCCATAGGGAAAGGTGACCATGAACTCCCCAGCCTGCTGGGTGATGCGGCCAAAGGGGATGCCATTCTCCTTGAGCACGGTGGGGGAGATGAGCGCCACCTTGTGTCTCAGGAAGGCCTGGCAGCCCTTGGAGCTGCCAGGGAAGAGTTGCCTGGCCAGGAGCTCCAGGCGCCTGCCATGCTCAGGGGGCACAGCATACCAAGTCTTGGGCTGCCCAAAGTGCAGGTAGTTGATACTGTACAGGTCCATGTCCTCCGTGTGCCACGCAAAGGTGTTCTTCCACATGCCAAAGTACAGGTAGGGCGTGTTGACGCCCTCAATCACTATGCCATGCTCCTGCTTCAACACATCCAAAAGGCTCCCCAGGTGGCCCACGTTCCAGTGTTGAGTTTTCTCATCAAACAGGGAGCCGCTGACATCAGCACCATAAATTGGTGACCCAAACAGACGATTCTTCCAGTATTTTCTCTCCAAATCATCAAAATCCAGGTGTGGCGGGGTCTGGTATTTTTTGCTGCTGGCCAGCTCACGATACTCACCCACACTCATGCCTTTCCTCTTCTTATGGAATTGGGTGAACACATCTGCCTGCCCCGAGACCACTTGCTGCAGAGGAGCAGGAATTGACATATCCATGACATCCTCACAGGACTTTCCACTGCCTTTCCACTCCTTGGGTGGGATGACCTTGGCCAGTCCAGCTCGGTGTGCGCCTTGGGACTCCATGTAGGTGATGTATTTGCTGAAGTTTGAGAATTCTGCCATGTTTGGGCGGAAGGTCATGATGGTACAGCCTGGGTTCTGGGACATATCCTGCTCAGGGTTTGTCATGGCCACAGCAATGCAGGAGCTCAGCCTGGGGTCCTGGCTGCCCTGGGTGTTTATGTTTTCTGAGACTTCTTTCTCTTTCTCTCTCTCTCTCTCTCTCTCTCTCTCTCTCTCTCTCTCTCTCTCTCTCTCTCTCTCTCTCTCTCTCTCTCTCTGAGTTTTCCTGACTTCCTGTTGTATTTTCTTCACTGTCTGATCTGTCCTTAAACTCGTCTTTTATGCCTTCTTCTCTTCGTTCTATGGTTTAGGTTTCCTGGTGGACAAGATAACATTTTTAAGATAAATTTGAATTCAGGAGAATGGCTTGTCTGAGTAGAACACTGTATATATAGCAAGACCCTTCTAAGCTCTACAATCAACAGAAAAGACAAGAAAATGTAAGAAAGAAGAAGCCTTCTTTCTTGGTTGATGTTTTGATTTCCCAGGGCATCCTCTTACTGGTCAGCACTTTTCACCTTGAAAAACTGAGTTTCTATGGAGCAGAATCCCTGTGCCACTACAGGAGCACTGGGAGCACAGCACCATCCCACTCCTGGAGCACTCCCTTGATTCCCACTCATCCTTGGACTCCATTGGTCACTGTGTGTTGATTGGGGAGGCTCAGAGCCCTTTGTCTTTTAAGTACAAAGTCATTTACCCAAGGAACAATCATAGGTGGTTCATATGACAAAGATTCTTATCCACATGGGCAAAAATCATCAGAGGTTTCTCAGGACCTGTTCTCAAACTATTTAAATCATTGCCTCCTAGTCTCTGAAACCAAATTAAAAGTTCCTCAGGAATTACTGACTTTGGGTTCCAACAGGCAGATTATGCTGGCGGGTATTTGTCCAGCAGAGGTGACCTGTCTTGGCTTCCAGGTGAGGGCGGGCATAAGGAGGCTGTCTCAGAGGAGGACTGCTGCCAGCCTTGTCATCCCAGCTGCTTAGACTAAAGACAGCTGTGAGTCTTTACATATGTGTCAGAGTATGGCAGCCTCTGTGTAGCAGTGTTGTGGGAGTAACATGCCTTCCATATACAAACAGGAGGTGGGGCTGGGCAGCACTGAGCCTCCAACCAGACGAATGCTACATAAAGAGGTTTTACCTATTTATGTTCTTAGCTCTCCTAGGGTTGGCTCTCCCTAGTCCAATGGAAAAACTAAAAACAAACAGCAGCTGGTCTGGATCACAACACCCCACAATGCAGGTGAGGCCTCCTCCTGAGAGCAACAGAATTCTGACTGTCTAGTGCCAGTGGGACCCAGGACCTGGCCAACCTCCTAGATAACTGTCATGGACCCTGCTACTCTCTTGCCGGGTGACAATCTGCTCGTGCTCATCTATGCCTGTCACACGAGGGGAGATGACATTAGGTCCATGGGTACTGCAGTCCTTAGTGTAACTGGAACATTTTGGGCGCAGGCCAAGACTCTCAGCCCAGAGAGTAGACCTGATCCATTTTATCCAGGCTGGGGGAGGACCTCAGAAAGATTGATCATTCTAAAAGAACTGGCAGGATCTACTACCTGACCTTCACAAGGATATTCATCCGGGATACAAAACCTGCTCTCTGTTTCTAGTCACACCTAGGCCAGAGAAGATCTAAGGGATGATTTCTCTGCCAGAAGCCAGGTTGGTCTGTCCTCAAGTAAATCCTACTAGGCAGCCCTCTGCCCCATCTCCACTCTCACTGATCATGCTCAGTAGCTGAAAAGATCCCCAGGACCTTGTCTGCTGATTTGCCCTCCCATAAGGGTGGGGTCCAACAATGGCCTGGCTATCACAGCTACAAACCTCTCAATCAATAGCTAAAGTTTAGGCATGCATTAAAAATATTCATTACTGGTATGGACCTTAAGAGTTCTATCCAGCCAGGCAGTGGTGGCACACTCCTTTATTCCCAGCATTTGTGGTGCTGAGGCAGTTGATTTTTGAGTTGAGGGCAGCCAGGTCTACAGAGTGAGTTCCATGACAGCCAGGGTTACACAGAGAAACCCTATCTCAAAAAACAAACAAACAACAACAACAAAACACCCCCCCCAAAAAAAACAAAACAAAAAAAAAAACCAAAAAACATCTTACTTTGTTTAGCTGGGCATTGGTGGAACACGCCTTTAATCTCAGCACTTGGGAGGCAGAGGCAGGCAGATTTCTGAGTTCCAAGCCAGCCTGGTCTGCAGAGTGATTTCCAGGACAGCCAGAGCTATACAGAGAAACCAAATCTAGGGGGAAATTAACCAAATCAAAAAATAAAGAGAGAGAGAAAGAGAGAGAGAGAGAGAGAGAGAGAGAGAGAGAGAGAGAGAGAGAGAGAGAGAGAGAGAGAGAGAGAGATTTTTCTTGCAAGGCAGTGGTGGCACACACCTTTAATCTCAGCACTTGGGATGCTTGGGCAATTGATTTCAGAGTTTGAGGCCAGCCTGCTCTACATCTTAGTGTGTTCAGCTGGGCAATGGTGGCGCATGCCTTTAATCCCCGCACTTGGGAAGCAGAGAGAGGCAGAGTTCTCGGTAAGAAGCCAGCCTGGTCTACAGAGTGAGTTCCAAGACAGCCAGGGCTACACAGAGAAACACTGTCTCAAAAAACAACAACAAAAAAATACATTGTGGTATGGAATTTTAGGGTTCTAATCTGCCAGGCAGTGGTGGCACATGCCTTTAATCCCAGCACTTGGGAGGGAGAGGGAGGAGGATTTCTGAGTTTGAGGCCAGCCTGGTCAACAGAGTAAATTCCAGGACAGGTATGGCTACACAGAGAATCCCTGTCTCAAAAAACAAAAACAAAAACAAAAACAAAAACAAAAAACAAAAACAAAAACAAAAAACAAAAACAAAAAAACAAAAAAACAAAAACAAAAACAAAAACCAGGGTTTTCCACCGGGGTAAAAATAAATCATCAGACATTGAAAGAAACTATTACACACTGGATAGACATTCTGCCTTTGCTTTGGGTCCTCTGTGCCCCATGTAAAGAGAGATTTACTCCCAAAAGAAGTTCTCTTGAGAATAGCTCAGTGCTGCCCTGGGATCCCCAACACCCAGAGTCCATGTCTGGAAGCTGATAAAGTCTTTCTACAGTTTCAAACCTATTCCCTGCTCTATTCTCTGGTTCCTGCCCAATAGTAACCACATCTGAGTGCCATATTTGTCAGAAAGGAACAGAAATTAATCTGAAATGAAACTCACACATTAACGCCAAAGATTGACCAGCATTTTCTAATGCTTTGTAGAATGATTGAATCTTATCAACTATTACCACGACTCATTTCCTCACAGGAACAAATTTCCAAAAGCTGTGAATAGAGATAGGACTTACCCAACACCAGTGGAATGGAGACCTGTGAGGAGACAATCCAGCCACAGAGAGAAGCTTCCCCCTTAGGACTTGCTCTTCCTATGAGCAAGGAACCTAATGGCTTCGTCTTTTATAGCCATGAAGACCTGAGGCAATGAGAGCTTGCCCACCCACTGGGGTCTCAACCAATCACTGGCTCTCAGCTGACTTAGGCCCACCCAGCTTCCCTAGAATGGTAACAATCTCATTAGGAGACATGGAAACATTGAAGAAAGAATGACACAACACGAACTGTGTATATAATCTGTAAGAATGTTTTAGAATTTCCAAGGCTAGCTGGGAGCATGTGGCAGAGCCTCAGAGAATTGAGACATCCAGAATATGTCTGTGCTCTTCCTGGACAGGCTTTGTCTTTCTCCCACCACCTCTAAACCTGAAAATAAAAACCTAAACCTAAAATAATGAAACCTAAAATTATTCATTACTGGTATGGACCTTAAGAGTTCTAACCAGCCAGGCAGTGGTGGCACACACCTATATTCCCAGAACTTGTGGTGCTGGGGCAGTTGATTTTTGGGTTGAGACCAGCCAGGTCTACAGAGTGAGTTCCATGACAACCAGGGTTACACAGAGAAACCCTATCTCAAAAAACAAACAACAATGACAACAGAACACCACCCCCCAAAACAACAAAAAAACAAACAAAAAACATCTTACTTTGTTTAGCTGGGCAGTGGTGGAACACGCCTTTAATCTCAGCACTTGGGAGGCAGAGGCAGGCAGATTTCTGAGTTCCAAGCCAGCCTGGTCTACAGAGTGATTTCCAGGACAGCCAGAGCTATATAGAGAAACCAAATCTCTGGGAAAAAAAAAAACCAAATCCAAAAATAAAAAGAGAGAGAGAGAGAGATTTTTCTTGCAAGGCGGTGGTGGGACACACATTTAATCCCAGCACTTGGGATCCTGGGGCAGTTGATTTCAAAGTTCCAGGCCAGCCTGCTCTACATCTTACTGTGTTTAGCCGGGCAGTGGTGGCACATGCCTTTAATCCCAGCACTTGGGAAACAGAGGGAGGCAGATTTCTCAGTACGAGGCAAGCCTAGTCTACACAGTGAGGTCCAAGATAGCCAGGGCTACACAGAGAAACACTGTCTCAAAAAACAACAACAAAAAAATACATTGTGGTATGGAATTTTAGGCTTCTAATCTGCCAGGCAGTGGTGGCAAATGCCTTTAATCCCAGCACTTGGGAGGCAGAGGGAGGAGGATTTCTGAGTTTGAGGCCAGCCTGGTCAACAGAGTAAATTCCAGGACAGGTATGGCTACACAGAGAATCCCTGTCTCAAAAAAACAAAAACAAAAGCAAAAAAAACAAAAACAAAAACAAAAACCAGGGTTTTCCACCGGGGTAAAAATAAATTATCAGACATTGAAAGAAACTATTACACACTGGATAGACATCCTGCCTTTGCTTTGGGTCCTCTGTGCCCCAGGTAGAGAGAGATTTACCCCCAAATGAAGTTCTCTTGAGAATAGCTCAGTGCTACCCTGGGATCCCCAACACCCAGAGTCCATGTCTGGAAGCTGATAAAGTCTTTCTACAGTTTCAAACCCATTCCCTGCTCTCTTCTCTGGTTCCTGCCCAATAGTAACCACATCTGAGTGACATATTTGTCAGAAAGGAACAGAAATTAATCTGAAATGAAACTCACACATTAACGCCAAAGATTGACCAGCATTTTCTAATGCTTTGTAGAATGATTGAATCTTATCAACTATTACCACGACTCATTTCCTCACAGGAACAAATTTCCAAAAGCTGTGAATAGAGATAGGACTTACCCAACACCAGTGGAATGGAGACCTGTGAGGAGACAATCCAGCCACAGAGAGAAGCTTCCCCCTTAGGACTTGCTCTTCCTATGAGCAGGAAACCTAATGGCTTCATCTTTTATAGCCATGAAGACCTGAGGCAATGAGAGCTTGCCCACCCACTGGGGTCTCAACCAATCATTGGCTCTCAGCTGACTTAGGCCCATCCAGCTTCCCTAGAATGGAAACAATCTCATTAGGAGACATGGCAAACATTGAAGCAAGAATGATACAACACCAACTGTGCATTGAATCTGTAAGAATGTTTTAGAATTTCCAAGGCTAACTGGGAGCATGTGGCAGAGCCTCAGAGAACTGAGACATCCAGAACATGTCTGTGCTCTTGCTGGACAGACTTTGTCTTTCTCCCACTACTTCTTTTTTTTTTTTTAATTTTTTTTATTCGATATAATTTATTTACATTTCAAATGATTTCCCCTTTTCTAGCCCCCCCACTCCCGGAAAGTCCCGTAAGCCCCCTTCTCTTCCCCTGTCCTCCCACCCACCCCTTCCCACTTCCCCGTTCTGGTTTTGCCGAATACTGTTTCACTGAGTCTTTCCAGAGACAGGGGCCACTCCTCCTTTCTTCTTGTACCTCATTTGATGTGTGGATTATGTTTTGGATATTCCAGTTTTCTAGGTTAATAGCCACTTATTAGTGAGTGCATACAATGGTTCACCTTTTGAGTCTGGGTTACCTCACTTAGTATGATGTTTTCTAGCTCCATCCATTTCCCTAAGAATTTCATGAATTCTTTGTTTCTAATGGCTGAATAGTACTCCATTGTGTAGATATACCACATTTTTTGCATCCACTCTTCTGTTGAGGGATACCTGGGTTCTTTCCAGCATCTGGCAATTATAAATAGGGCTGCTCTGAACATAGTAGAGCATGTATCCTTATTACATGGTGGGGAATCCTCTGGGTATATGCCCAGGATCTCCCACCACTTCTAGACCTGAAATAGACAAGAGAACAGCAGGGGCCCCACTTATGAACAACTAAACATTTTAACCAAAAAGTAGCACAAAACACAAAAATGAGAAAGATTTTTGCTTGGCATTGGGCTGCATGCACTGTATCCCACTCTGGAGGCAGAAACAGGAGAATCGATGAATTTGAGAAAAGACTGGTCTACAGATCCACTTCCTGGAAAGTCATGATTACAAGGATCAACTTTCTCTCTCTCTCTCTCTCTCTCTCTCTCTCTCTCTCTCTCTCTCTCTCTGTCTGTCTGGTTTTTCGAGACAGGGTTTCTCTGTGTAGTCGTGGCTGTCCTGGCACTCTGTAGACCAAGCTGGCCTCGAACTCAGAAATCTGCCTGCCTCTGCCTCCCAAGTGCTGGGATTATAGGTGTTTGCCACCACACCACCTGGTCTTTGAACTCATTTTACAAACCAGGCTCCAGGCTGGCCTGATGTCTGAGATCTGTATGTCACCATGCTTTTCGTTGGTTTGTTTTGTATGCCTCTGTCTATCTCTGTCCCTCTCTGTCTCTCAGTCTCTCTCTCTATCTCTCTCTCTCTCTCTCTCTCTCTCTCTCTCTCTCTGTCTCTCTCTCTTTTGGTTTCTCTCTTTTTCTCTCTGTATCTCTCTGTCTCTCTCCATCTCTCTCTGTCTCTATCTCTCTCTCGCTCTCTCTCTCTCTCTCTGTGTGTGTGTGTGTGTGTGTGTGTGTGTATGTCTATGTCTCTGTCTCTGTCTTGCTCTCTCTCTCTCTGTCTTTTATTGCTTCCAGAGAGGGTTTCTCTATATAGCCCTGGTTGTCCTGGAACTCACTATGCAGACCAGGCTGGCCTCAAACTCAGAAATCCACCTACCTCTGCCTAGCAAGTACTGTGATTAAACTCGTGAGCCACCACTGCCCTGCTGAACATCCTTCTCAAAGCCAGTGCAATCTGATAATGAAAAGCATGACTTTCTAAAGCTTGTTCAACCATACTAGCAATCAAGGGTTCTTTTGTTAATAAATCTGCCATAGAATTTCCTTAAGCCACTGGACATGGCAGGCCAGTATGTCTTCTGATATGTTCTATAAATTTTCCTTTTTCTTGATTGAATTATCTTTTGCAACAGAAGCAAGACTGATATAATTTTGGAATTTCCAGATATAAGAGCTGTCTCGATATCAGAAAATAATCAAACTACATAATTTGAACTTGTATAAAGGTTGACCTCTTCAAGTATATGTTCAAGGGCAATAATAACTGCAATAATTTTCTCCTGATGTGCAGACATTTCTTTTGCCTTTTGAATAATCACAGGTCTATCTTTCATATAGATGGCTTAAATTCCATGAATGACACATCTGTAAATAGTAAGAGGGCTTCA
Source organism: Apodemus sylvaticus (assembly GCF_947179515.1). Taxonomy (NCBI): domain Eukaryota; kingdom Metazoa; phylum Chordata; class Mammalia; order Rodentia; family Muridae; genus Apodemus; species Apodemus sylvaticus. The sequence goes on along the minus strand of NC_067478.1, from coordinate 121,390,419 downwards.
GAAGTAGGTTCCGATGCTAGTATAGAAGGAAAGATTATTCCTCTTCCTTCTACAAGCTTTAATATAGGGTGCTGAGGCACATGACATTTGATTTGTCCCATATAATGAGCTAATGCATTTCCCTAATCATCTGCAGTTTGACGTAAATACCCCAATTGTTCCTTATTATATGGAATACAAACTTCATGAGTTTCTTTGACAAATAGTTACCTGGATCCTAACCTCACTTTAATAATTAACTGACTATACATAACAGGATAAGAAGGTATCATTTTCACTTGACTCTGAGTGAGATATATACATTCCCATAAAACTTCTTGCCATAAACATGCAGTAGGGTGTAAGGTGTTTTAAGAATAATAAGCGAGCAAGTTTTTAAATAGTTTGTTTGATTTACTTTAGCATCTTGTATCATTTGCTTTATCTATTCTGATTGTTTTAATGCTTCTTTTGTAAGCTGTATTTTAGACTTAGGATCACGATCTCCTTTAAGAATTTCAAACAAATTAAGCAATTGTCCTGTGGTAATTTTTAAATAATGTCTTGTCCAATTAATATTTCCCAATTATTTTTAAAGATCATTAAGTGTCTTTAATTTGTCAATCCTAAGTTGCAGTATTTGAGAGTTAATATATTCATTATAAATTATTTTTGCAAGAAATTTATTGGCTTGTATACTGGCTGGTTTTGTGTGTCAACCAGACACACACTGGACTTATCACAGAGAAAGGAGATTCTGTTGGGGGAAGGGCCTCATTGAGATCCATCTGTGGGGCATTTTCTCAATTAGTGATGAAAGGATGAGGGCCCCTTGTGGGCGGTACCATCTCTGGGCTGGTAGTCTTGGGTTCTATAAGAGAGCAGGCTGAACAATTCAGGGGGATCAAGCTAGTAAGACACATTTTTCCACCGCCTCTGCATCAGTTCCTGCTTCCTGACCTGCTTGAGTTCCAGTCCAGACTTCCTTTAGTGGTGAACAGCAGTGTGGAAGTGTAAGCTCAATAAACTCTTTCCTCCTCAATTTGCTTCTTGGTCATGATGTTTGTACAGGACTAGAAACCCTAAGACAAATTGGTACCAGTGTAGTGGGGTATTCCTGTGACAACTTTACCATGTTTTGGGGAGGATTGAGGAAAGGCTTGGAAGTTTGAGCTAGAAGAGCCAATAGGATGTTAAGAGCTCTGTGGAAAGTTCTGTAGGGGCTTGGAAGATAATGCTAAGAACAGTGCAGAATATGGTGGCCTGGCTTGTGACATTTCAGAGGGAAGATTAAAGTCTCTTATCAGGTGCAGGTTTTGATTGTGAAGATTCTGTGGTTTTGATTACCTGGGGCTGAAGAATCAGCTGTGACTAACAACATAACAGAACCACAAAACAATCCTTTGTGTTACTGGGAATATTGAGGCTGGTTAACAAGGGCTAAGAAATTAGTGGTGATTAAGAAAAGACCAGCATCACTGAGGTGAAAACTTCTGGGAAGTGTTTTCTGAGAGCACAGAGGCTGGGTTCCTGAGAGAGCCACGGTTGTATTTTGTGCTGTGGCTAGACTTGGTACTTTGGAAGATTCACCAAGTTGGTCCTGGTTTTGAAGGCATGAAGTGGTCATGAAGAACAGTTAAGGCTCTGAATTGTGTGAGGCTGTGGAAGGCCATTGGTGAAGGTGCAACCTCAGATGCAATTGAAGGCCCAAGACTGAAAGCGTCATGCAAAGAGTTGAGGCTTGGCACCATGAAAAAGAGCCTATGCCACGCTATTGGTGAAGCCTAGTTACAGCAGAAGACAGCAGTGTTTTGTAGATGCCTGTGCCATGCAATGACCACCAAGAACAGCAGCAGCAGTGGAGTACTGACAGCTGGAGCCTAGAAGACAAGGTGTGTTTTAGAAAAGGCAGAGCTGGAGAAGTGACCCAAGCCCTCGTAGAAGCCCAAAAGTTCCTGGGTTGGATCCCAGACAATGAACCTTTGGACTTTGAGTTTTGCTTTTGATTGTGACTGTACCCTGACAGTTTTCCCTCTTGATGGAAGAAAGTGTTTTAGTGAAGCCCACAGTTAAGAGAACTTTCTATTTTCAAGGGACATTTAATTTTAAATGATATTGGACATTTTAAAGGCATTGAAATTTTAATATGTAAAGACTGTGGGACATTTAAACATATGTAGATCTGGGGGATAAATAAGGAAGGATTGTTATTCCAGATGAATTTGAGAATTGCTCTTTCTAGCTCTATGAAGAACTGGGATGGGACTTTTATGGAGATAGCATTGAATCTGTAGATTGCCTTTGGCAAGATGGCCATTTTAACTATATTAATCCTGCCAATCCACGAGCATGGAAGGTTTTCCCATTTTCTGAGATCTTCCTCGATTTCCTTCTTCAGAGATCTGAAGTTCTTGTCATATAGGTCTTTCACTTGTTTGGTTAGAGTCACCCCAAGATACTTTATGTTGTTTGTAGCTATTGTGAAGGGGGTCATTTCCCTTATTTCTTTCTCAGTCTGCTTATCCTTTGAATATATAAAGGCTACTGATTTGCTTGCGTTGATTTTGTAGCCAGCCACTTTGCTGAAGTTGTTTATCAGCTGTAGGAGTTCTCTAGTAGAGGTTTTAGGGTCACTTAAGTATACGATCATATCATCTGCAAATAGTGATAATTTGACTTCACCCTTTCCAATTTGTATCCCTTTGACGTCCTTCTGTTGTCTAATTGCTCTAGCTAGGACTTCAAGAACTATATTGAAAAGATATGGAGAGAGGGGCAGCCTTGTCTAGTCCCTGATTTTAGTGGGATTGCTTCAAGTTTCTCTCCATTTAGTTTGACGTTGGCTACCGGTTTGCTGTATATTGCTTTTACTATGTTTAGATATGGGCCTTGAATTCCTGTCCTTTCCAAGACTTTTAGCATGAAAGGATGCTGAACTTTTTGAAATGCTTTTTCAGCATCTAATGAAATGATCATGTGGTTTTTTCTTTGAGTTTGTTTATGTAGTGGATAGCATATATGGATTTCCGTATATTGAACCATCCCTGCATCCCTTGGATGAAGCCTACTTGATCATGGTGGATGATTGTTTGATGTGTTCTTGGATTTGGTGGGCAAGAAGGCTTAATAGTGATGTGTTTTTGTGTCAAGTTGTCAAGGGGTCAATGGTACTGGCAGGTTTTGTGTGTCTACTTGACAGAGACTGGAGTTATCACAGGGAAAGGAGTTTCAGTTGGGAAGTGCCTCCAGGAGATCCGTCTGTGGGTCATTTTCTCACTATAGGGATCAAAAGGGGAGGGCTCCTTGTGGGTGGTACCATCTCTGGACTGGTATTCTTGGGTTCTATAAAGAGCAGGCTGGCCGGGTGGTGGTGGTGCATGCCTTTACTCCCAGCATTTGGGAGACAGAGGCAGGCAGATTTCTGACTTGGAGGCCAGCATGGTCCACAGATAGAATTCCAGGAGAGCCATGGCTATAAAGAGAAAGCCTTACAGAAGAGCTATGGAGTGTGGGGAGAGCTGACTAAGAGTGACACATGGAGTCTCTGCCCCATTCAGACTAATACAGGGACATGCTGGAGACTACATGCATTAGGAGACAGACAGGGCTATACAGAGAAACCGTATCTCAAAAAAACAAATCTAAAATAACAAAACAAAACAAAACAAAACAAAAGCCCCATGCCTTAGGAGACATACCCTCTACCCAACATCGTAGAACCCAAATACATAGTAAAGTATTAACCACACTTTAGTTAGCAAACTAAAATATTTATTTCTTGGGCCTAGTTACAGAGCCGGAGATTGAAATAAGTGTGGAGTAAATGCCTGTCCTTAAGAACCCGGTTACCCTAGTGTGAACAGCAGGTTACTCATGTCCTCACATGTCGAATGTCCCCACCCACAACCTACTGTAAACCTCCCACCCTGTCTAATCTCTAGTCCCAGTGAGTTTATGAGAAATGAGAGCAGCATTACAACCAAATGCCAGGACAGAACAGAAGGGAGCAGCCTGCAGGCTCTCTGTCCCTCCTCCCTCCCTCCTCCTAGGAGGGAGAAGTCAAAGTCAATGAACCCATCTGGGTGTCTTGTAGGTCCTTACTGATGTTCTGAAACAATGATCTCCGGGTGAATCTGGTCAGACTTGCAGGTGCATCGACGGCTATGCTGAGAGCCTGAGACCTGCTTGGTTTCTCACTCTGGCATGCTATTGCGGGACACTGAAATCAATGGAGGGTCAGGGGGCAGTGCAGGAGGAAGTATCAGTATCCTCAGCATCCTCAGGCCAAGCATTTCCTACTGAGTGTAGGGAAGTCCCAGTTTGGCGAACAGCAGGATACTGTTAGAAGATAAAGAATCTGGAAGCTTTCTCTTCATATAATGGCACAAGATCCTGCAGATCACCATAAATTCCGAAGGAGACCCTGCCCAATCCAAGAGGACACTCAGATACATCATCCGAAGGAGAGTCTGATGGCCTTAGACCTTGGAGGTGATCCTGCATGATGATACTTCTACTCCACCACCAGGAGTGGCTGGGAGACCTGGGGGCTCCTCTGCAAGATTCTCCAGACCTGTGAGTGGTTCCCTGGGACCTATAGCATCAGCAGAATCAAAAGGGATCCCGGAGGCTCCAGAAGAGAGTTTGGAGAATGTTGTCCCTTGTGGAGTAGATCCAGGATACAAAAGCTTGGATGGGGAAAGGCGCAGGGACTCTGGGTGCACCTCCTTGTAATAAGGACAGCTGTTGTGGCCCCTGCTCAGGCGACTCCTGAGGGGTCCCAAATGGGAATGCCTCCAGATGGAAGTGGGCTTCCCCTGATCCAGTGTGTAGATCCCAAGTGTCAGCTCCTGCCTGGGACAGGAGGTGAGCTCCAGCTGGTCCTTTCCTCTAGGATCCCCTTGCTGTTTCCACAGCTCATAGCTCTCAGGCTGCAGGAGCCCCTCAAAGGCATCCATGGAGAAGCTCACCCTGGCCTCCCCACAGCTGCACTGACGTGCCACCTTGCCATAGTCAATCCACCTCGGGGTGGCAAAATTGATGGCCTCTGCGCAGTTGAAGCCATGGTTGAAGCCCGAGTGGTAGCCATAGGGAAAGGTGACCATGAACTCCCCAGCCTGCTGGGTGATGCGGCCAAAGGGGATGCCATTCTCCTTGAGCACGGTGGGGGAGATGAGCGCCACCTTGTGTCTCAGGAAGGCCTGGCAGCCCTTGGAGCTGCCAGGGAAGAGTTGCCTGGCCAGGAGCTCCAGGCGCCTGCCATGCTCAGGGGGCACAGCATACCAAGTCTTAGGCTGCCCAAAGTGCAGGTAGTTGATACTGTACAGGTCCATGTCCGCCGTGTGCCACGCAAAGGTGGTCTTCCACATGCCAAAGTACAGGTAGGGCATGTTGACGCCCTCAATCACTATGCCATGCTCCTGCTTCAACACATCCAAAAGGCTCCCCAGGTGGCCCACGTTCCAGTGTTGAGTGTTCTCATCAAACAGGGAGCCGCTGACATCAGCACCATAAATTGGTGACCCAAACAGACGATTCTTCCAGTATTTTCTCTCCAAATCATCAAAATCCAGGTGTGGCGGGGTCTGGTATTTTTTGCTGCTGGCCAGCTCACGATACTCACCCACACTCATGCCTTTCCTCTTCTTATGGAATTGGGTGAACACACCTGCCTGCCCCGAGACCACTTGCTGCAGAGGAGCAGGAATTGACATATCCATGACATCCTCACAGGACTTTCCACTGCCTTTCCACTCCTTGGGTGGGATGACCTTGGCCAGTCCAACTCGGTGTGCGCCTTGGGACTCCATGTAGGTGATGTATTTGCTGAAGTTTGAGAATTCTGCCATGTTTGGGCTGAAGGTCATGATGGTACAGCCTGGGTTCTGGGACATATCCTGCTCAGGGTTTGTCATGGCCACAGCAATGCAGGAGCTCAGCCTGGGGTCCTGGCTGCCCTGGGTGTTTATGTTTTCTGAGACTTCTTTCTCTTTCTCTTTCTCTCTCTCTCTCTCTCTCTCTCTCTCTCTCTCTCTCTCTCTCTCTCTGAGTTTTCCTGACTTCCTGTTGTATTTTCTTCACTGTCTGATCTGTCCTTAAACTCGTCTTTTATGCCTTCTTCTCTTCGTTCTATGGTTTAGGTTTCCTGGTGGACAAGATAACATTTTTAAGATAAATTTGAATTCAGGAGAATGGCTTGTCTGAGTAGAACACTGTATATATAGCAAGACCCTTCTAAGCTCTACAATCAACAGAAAAGACAAGAAAATGTAAGAAAGAAGAAGCCTTCTTTCTTGGTTGATGTTTTGATTTCCCAGGGCATCCTCTTACTGGTCAGCGCTTTTCACCTTGAAAAACTGAGTTTCTATGGAGCAGAATCCCTGTGCCACTACAGGAGCACTGGGAGCACAGCACCATCCCACTCCTGGAGCACTCCCTTGATTCCCACTCATCCTTGGACTCCATTGGTCACTGTGTGTTGATTGGGGAGGCTCAGAGCCCTTTGTCTTTTAAGTACAAAGTCATTTACCCAAGGAACAATCATAGGTGGTTCATATGACAAAGATTCTTATCCACATGGGCAAAAATCATCAGAGGTTTCTCAGGACCTATTCTCAAACTATTTAAATCATTGCCTCCTAGTCTCTGAAACCAAATTAAAAGTTCCTCAGGAATTACTGACTTTGGGTTCCAACAGGCAGGTTATGCTGGCGGGTATTTGTCCAGCAGAGGTGACCTGTCTTGGCTTCCAGGTGAGGGCGGGCATAAGGAGGCTGTCTCAGAGGAGGACTGCTGCCAGCCTTGTCATCCCAGCTGCTTAGACTAAAGACAGCTGTGAGTCTTTACATATGTGTCAGAGTATGGCAGCCTCTGTGTAGCAGTGTTGTGGGAGTAACATGCCTTCCATATACAAACAGGAGGTGGGGCTGGGGAGCACTGAGCCTCCAACCAGACCAATGCTACATAAAGAGGTTTTACCTATTTATGTTCTTAGCTCTCCTAGGGTTGGCTCTCCCTAGTCTAATGGAAAAACTAAAAACAAACAGCAGCTGGTCTGGATCACAACACCCCACAATGCAGGTGAGGCCTCCTCCTGAGAGCAACAGAATTCTGACTGTCTAGTGCCAGTGGGAACCTGGACCTGGCCAACCTCCTAGATAACTGTCATGGACCCTGCTACTCTCTTGCCGGGTGACAATCTGCTCGTGCTCATCTATGCCTGTCACACGAGGGGAGATGACATTAGGTCCATGGGTACTGCAGTCCTTAGTGTAACTGGAACATTTTGGGCGCAGGCCAAGACTCTCAGCCCAGAGAGAAGACCTGATCCATTTTATCCAGGCTGGGGGAGGACCTCAGAAACATTGATCATTCTAAAAGAACTGGCAGGATCTACTACCTGACCTTCACAAGGATATTCATCCGGGATACAAAACCTGCTCTCTGTTTCTAGTCACACCTAGGCCAGAGAAGATCTAAGGGATGATTTCTCTGCCAGAAGCCAGGTTGGTCTGTCCTGAAGTAAATCCTACTAGGCAGCCCTCTGCCCCATCTCCACTCTCACTGATCATGCTCAGTAGCTGAAAAGATCCCCAGGACCTTGTCTGCTGATTTGCCCTCCCATAAGGGTGGGGTCCAACAATGGCCTGCCTATCACAGCTACAAACCTCTCAATCAATAGCTAAAGTTTAGGCATGCATTAAAAATATTCATTACTGGTATGGACCTTAAGAGTTCTATCCAGCCAGGAAGTGGTGGCACACTCCTTTATTCCCAGCACTTGTGGTGCTGAGGCAGTTGATTTTTGAGTTGAGGCCAGCCAGGTCTACAGAGTGAGTTCCATGACAGCCAGGGTTACACAGAGAAACCCTATCTCAAAAAACAAACAAACAACAACAACAAAACACCCCCCCCCCAAAAAAAAACAAAAACAAAAAACCAAAAAACATCTTACTTTGTTTAGCTGGGCATTGGTGGAACACGCCTTTAATCTCAGCACTTGGGAGGCAGAGGCAGGCAGATTTCTGAGTTCCAAGCCAGCCTGGTCTACAGAGTGATTTCCAGGACAGCCAGAGCTATACAGAGAAACCAAAGCTCGGGGGAAATTAACCAAATCAAAAAATAAAGAGAGAGAGAGAGAGAGAGAGAGAGAGAGAGAGAGAGAGAGAGAGAGAGATTTTTCTTGCAAGGCAGTGGTGGCACACACCTTTAATCTCAGCACTTGGGATGCTTGGGCAATTGATTTCAGAGTTTGAGGCCAGCCTGCTCTACATCTTAGTGTGTTTAGCTGGGCAATGGTGGCGCATGCCTATAATCCCCGCACTTGGGAAGCAGAGAGAGGCAGAGTTCTCGGTAAGAAGCCAGCCTGGTCTACAGAGTGAGTTCCAAGACAGCCAGGGCTACACAGAGAAACACTGTCTCAAAAAACAACAACAAAAAAATACATTGCTGGTATGGAATTTTAGGGTTCTAATCTGCCAGGCAGTGGTGGCACATGCCTTTAATCCCAGCACTTGGGAGGGAGAGGGAGGAGGATTTCTGAGTTTGAGGCCAGCCTGGTCAACAGAGTAAATTCCAGGACAGGTATGGCTACACAGAGAATCCCTGTCTCAAAAAACAAAAACAAAAACAAAAACAAAAAACAAAAACAAAAAACAAAAACAAAAAAACAAAAAAACAAAAACAAAAACAAAAACCAGGGTTTTCCACCGGGGTAAAAATAAATTATCAGACATTGAAAGAAACTATTACACACTGGATAGACATTCTGCCTTTGCTTTGGGTCCTCTGTAGCCCATGTAGAGAGAGATTTACTCCCAAAAGAAGTTCTCTTGAGAATAGCTCAGTACTACCTTGGGATCCTCAACACCCAGAGTCCATGTCTGGAAGCTGATAAAGTCTTTCTACAGTTTCAAACCCATTCCCTGCTCTCTTCTCTGGTTCCTGCCCAATAGTAACCACATCTGAGTGCCATATTTGTCAGAAAGGAACAGAAATTAATCTGAAATGAAACTCACACATTAACGCCAAAGATTGACCAGCATTTTCTAATGCTTTGTAGAATGATTGAATCTTATCAACTATTACCACGACTCATTTCCTCACAGGAACAAATTTCCAAAAGCTGTGAATAGAGATAGGACTTACCCAACACCAGTGGAATGGAGACCTGTGAGGAGACAATCCAGCCACAGAGAGAAGCTTCCCCCTTAGGACTTGCTCTTCCTATGAGCAAGGAACCTAATGGCTTCATCTTTTATAGACATGAAGACCTGAGGCAATGAGAGCTTGCCCACCCACTGGGGTCTCAACCAATCACTGGCTCTCAGCTGACTTAGGCCCACCCAGCTTCCCTAGAATGGTAACAATCTCATTAGGAGACATGGAAACATTGAAGAAAGAATGACACAACACCAACTGTGCATAGAATCTGTAAGAATGTTTTAGAATTTCCAAGGCTAACTGGGAGCATGTGGCAGAGCCTCAGAGAATTGAGACATCCAGAACATGTCTGTGCTCTTCCTGGACAGGCTTTGTCTTTCTCCCACCACCTCTAAACCTGAAAATAAAAACCTAAACCTAAAATAATGAAACCTAAAATTATTCATTACTGGTATGGACCTTAAGAGTTCTAACCAGCCAGGCAGTGGTGGCACACACCTATATTCCCAGCACTTGTGGTGCTGGGGCAGTTGATTTTTGAGTTGAGACCAGCCAGGTCTACAGAGTGAGTTCCATGACAACCAGGGTTACACAGAGAAACCCTATCTCAAAAAACAAACAACAATGACAACAAAACACCACCCCCCAAAACAACAAAAAAACAAACAAAAAACATCTTACTTTGTTTAGCTGGGCATTGGTGGAACACGCCTTTAATCTCAGCACTTGGGAGGCAGAGGCAGGCAGATTTCTGAGTTCCAAGCCAGCCTGGCCTACAGAGTGATTTCCAGGACAGCCAGAGCTATATAGAGAAACCAAATCTCTGGGAAAAAAAACCAAATCCAAAAATAAAAAGAGAGAGAGAGAGATTTTTCTTGCAAGGCGGTAGTGGGACACATATTTAATCCCAGCACTTGGGATCCTGGGGCAGTTGATTTCAAAGTTCCAGGCCAGCCTGCTCTACACCTTACTGTGTTTAGCCGGGCAGTGGTGGCACATGCCTTTAATCCCAGCACTTGGGAAACAGAGGGAGGCAGATTTCTCAGTACGAGGCAAGCCTAGTCTACACAGTGAGGTCCAAGATAGCCAGGGCTACACAGAGAAACACTGTCTCAAAAAACAACAACAAAAAAATACATTGTGGTATGGAATTTTAGGCTTCTAATCTGCCAGGCAGTGGTGGCACATGCCTTTAATCCCAGCACTTGGGAGGCAGAGGGAGGAGGATTTCTGAGTTTGAGGCCAGCCTGGTCAACAGAGTAAATTCCAGGACAGGTATGGCTACACAGAGAATCCCTGTCTCAAAAAAACAAAAGCAAAAAAACAAAAAGAAAAACAAAAACAAAAACCAGGGTTTTCCACCAGGGTAAAAATAAATTATCAGACATTGAAAGAAACTATTACACACTGGATAGACATCCTGTCTTTGCTTTGGGTCCTCTGTGCCCCAGGTAGAGAGAGATTTACCCCCAAATGAAGTTCTCTTGAGAATAGCTCAGTGCTACCCTGGGATCCCCAACACCCAGAGTCCATGTCTGGAAGCGGATAAAGTCTTTCTACAGTTTCAAACCCATTCCCTGCTCTCTTCTCTGGTTTCTGCCCAATAGTAACCACATCTGAGTGCCATATTTGTCAGAAAGGAACAGAAATTAATCTGAAATGAAACTCACACATTAACGCCAAGGATTGACCAGCATTTTCTAATGCTTTGTAGAATGATTGAATCTTATCAACTATTACCACGACTCATTTCCTCACAGGAACAAATTTCCAAAAGCTGTGAATAGAGATAGGACTTACCCAACACCAGTGGAATGGAGACCTGTGAGGAGACAATCCAGCCACAGAGAGAAGCTTCCCCCTTAGGACTTGCTCTTCCTATGAGCAGGAAACCTAATGGCTTCATCTTTTATAGCCATGAAGACCTGAGGCAATGAGAGCTTGCCCACCCACTGGGGTCTCAAGCAAACATTGGCTCTCAGCTGATTTAGGCCCACCCAGCTTCCCTAGAATGGAAACAATCTCATTAGGAGACATGGCAAATATTGAAGAAAGAATGATACAACACCAACTGTGCATTGAATCTGTAAGAATGTTTTAGAATTTCCAAGGCTAACTGGGAGCATGTGGCAGAGCCTCAGAGAACTGAGACATCCAGAACATGTCTGTGCTCTTGCTGGACAGACTTTGTCTTTCTCCCACCACTTCTTTTTTTTTTAATTATTTGTATTCGATATAATTTATTTACATTTCAAATGATTTCCCCTTTTCTAGCCCCCCCACTCCCGGAAAGTCCCGTAAGCCCCCTTCTCTTCCCCTGTCCTCCCACCCACCCCTTCCCACTTCCCCGTTCTGGTTTTGCCAAATACTGTTTCACTGAGTCTTTCCAGAGCCAGGGGCCACTCCTCCTTTCTTCTTGTACCTCATTTGATGTGTGGATTATGTTTTGGATATTCCAGTTTTCTAGGTTAATAACCACTTATTATCGAGTGCATACCATGATTCACCTTTTGAGTCTGGGTTACCTCACTTAGTATGATGTTCTCTAGCTCCATCCATTTCCCTAAGAATTTCATGAATTCTTTGTTTCTAATGGCTGAATAGTACTCCATTGTGTAGATATACCACATTTTTTGCATCCACTCTTCTGTTGAGGGATACCTGGGTTCTTTCCAGCATCTGGCAATTATAAATAGGGCTGCTCTGAACATAGTAGAGCATGTATCCTTATTACATGGTGGGGAATCCTCTGGGTATGTGCCCAGGATCTCCCACCACTTCTAAACCTGAAATAGACAAGAGAACAGCACGGGCCCCACTTCTGAACAACTAAACATTTTAACCAAAAAGTAGCACAAAACACAAGAATGAGAAAGATTTTTGCTTGGCATTGGGCTGCATGCACTGTATCCCACTCTGGAGGCAGAACCAGGAGAATCGATGAATTTGAGAAAAGACTGGTCTACAGATCCACTTCCTGGAAAGTCAGGATTACAAGGATCAACTTTCACTCTCTCTCTCTCTCTCTCTCTCTCTCTCTCTCTCTCTCTGTCTGTCTGTCTGTCTGTCTGTCTGGTTTTTCGAGACAGGGTTTCTCTGTGTAGTCGTGGCTGTCTTGGCACTCTGTAGACCAAGCTGGCCTCGAACTCAGAAATCTGCCTGCCTCTGCCTCCCAAGTGCTGGGATTATAGGTGTTTGCCACCACAACACCTGGTCTTTGAACTCATTTTACAAACTAGGCTCCAGGCTGGCCTGATGTCTGAGATCTGTATGTCACCATGCTTTTCGTTGGTTTGTTTTGTATGCCTCTGTCTATCTCTGTCCCTCTCTGTCTCTCAGTCTCTCTCTCTCTCTCTCTCTCTCTCTCTCTCTCTCTCTCTTGGTTTCTCTCTTTTTCTCTCTGTATCTCTCTGTCTCTCTCCATCTCTCTCTGTCTTTCTCTCTCTCTCTCTCTCTCTCTCTCTCTCTCTCTGTGTGTGTGTGTGTGTGTGTGTGTGTGTTTGTGTGTGTTTGTGTGTGTGTGTGTCTATGTCTCTGTCTCTGTCTTGCTCTCTCTCTCTCTGTCTTTTTTTGTTTCAAGAGAGGGTTTCTCTATATAGCCCTGGTTGTCCTGGAACTCACTATGCAGACCAGGCTGGCCTCAAACTCAGAAATACACCTACCTCTGCCTAGCAAGTACTGTGATTAAACTCGTGAGCCACCACTGCCCTGCTGAACATCCTTCTCAAAGCCAGTGCAATCTGATAATGAAAAGCATGACTTTCTAAAGCTTGTTCAACCATACTAGCAATCAAGGGTTCTTTTGTTAATAAATCTGCCATAGAATTTCGTTAAGCCACTGGGCATGGCAGGCCAGTATGTCTTCTGATATGTTCTATAAATTTTCTTTTTTCTTGATTGAATTATCTTTTGCAACAGAAGCAAGACTGATATAATTTTGGAATTTCCAGATATAAGAGCTGTCTCGATATCAGAAAATAATCAAACTACATAATTTGAACTTGTATAAAGGTTGACCTCTTCAAGTATATGTTCAAGGGCAATAATAACTGCAATAATTTTCTCCTGATGTGCAGACATTTCTTTTGCCTTTTGAATAATCACAGGTCTATCTTTCATATAGATGGCTTAAATTCCATGGATGACACATCTGTAAATAGTAAGAGGGCTTCAGAAGTAGGTTCCGATGCTAGTATAGAAGGAAAGATTATTCCTCTTCCTTCTACAAGCTTTAATATAGGGTGCTGAGGCACATGACATTTGATTTGTCCCATATAATGAGCTAATGCATTTCCCTAATCATCTGCAGTTTGACGTAAATACCCCAATTGTTCCTTATTATATGGAATACAAACTTCATGAGTTTCTTTGACAAATAGTTACCTGGATCCTAACCTCACTTTAATAATTAACTGACTATACATAACAGGATAAGAAGGTATCATTTTCACTTGACTCTGAGTGAGATATATACATTCCCATAAAACTTCTTGCCATAAACATGCAGTAGGGTGTAAGGTGTTTTAAGAATAATAAGCGAGCAAGTTTTTAAATAGTTTGTTTGATTTACTTTAGCATCTTGTATCATTTGCTTTATCTATTCTGATTGTTTTAATGCTTCTTTTGTAAGCTGTATTTTAGACTTAGGATCACGATCTCCTTTAAGAATTTCAAACAAATTAAGCAATTGTCCTGTGGTAATTTTTAAATAATGTCTTGTCCAATTAATATTTCCCAATTATTTTTAAAGATCATTAAGTGTCTTTAATTTGTCAATCCTAAGTTGCAGTATTTGAGAGTTAATATATTCATTATAAATTATTTTTGCAAGAAATTTAATGGCTTGTATAATGGCTGGTTTTGTGTGTCAACCAGACACACACTGGACTTATCACAGAGAAAGGAGATTCTGTTGGGGGAAGGGCCTCATTGAGATCCATCTGTGGGGCATTTTCTCAATTAGTGATGAAAGGATGAGGGCCCCTTGTGGGCGGTACCATCTCTGGGCTGGTAGTCTTGGGTTCTATAAGAGAGCAGGCTGAACAATTCAGGGGGTCAAGCTAGTAAGACACATTTTTCCACCGCCTCTGCATCAGTTCCTGCTTCCTGACCTGCTTGAGTTCCAGTCCAGACTTCCTTTAGTGGTGAACAGCAGTGTGGAAGTGTAAGCTCAATAAACTCTTTCCTCGTCAATTTGCTTCTTGGTCATGATGTTTGTACGGGACTAGAAACCCTAAGACAAATTGGTACCAGTGTAGTGGGGTATTCCTGTGACAACTTTACCATGTTTTGGGGAGGATTGAGGAAAGGCTTGGAAGTTTGAGCTAGAAGAGCCAATAGGATGTTAAGAGCTCTGTGGAAAGTTCTGTAGGGGCTTGGAAGATAATGCTAAGAACAGTGCAGAATATGGTGGCCTGGCTTGTGACATTTCAGAGGGAAGATTAAAGTCTCTTATCAGGTGCAGGTTTTGATTGTGAAGATTCTGTGGTTTTGATTACCTGGGGCTGAAGAATCAGCTGTGACTAACAACATAACAGAACCACAAAACAATCCTTTGTGTTACTGGGAATATTGAGGCTGGTTAACAAGGGCTAAGAAATTAGTGGTGATTAAGAAAAGACCAGCATCACTGAGGTGAAAACTTCTGGGAAGTGTTTTCTGAGAGCACAGAGGCTGGGTTCCTGAGAGAGCCACGGTTGTATTTTGTGCTGTGGCTAGACTTGGTACTTTGGAAGATTCACCAAGTTGGTCCTGGTTTTGAAGGCATGAAGTGGTCATGAAGAACAGTTAAGGCTCTGAATTGTGTGAGGCTGTGGAAGGCCATTGGTGAAGGTGCAACCTCAGATGCAATTGAAGGCCCAAGACTGAAGGTGTCATGCAAAGAGTTGAGGCTTGGCACCATGAAAAAGAGCCTATGCCACGCTATTGGTGAAGCCTAGTTACAGCAGAAGACAGCAGTGTTTTGTAGATGCCTGTGCCATGCAATGACCACCAAGAACAGCAGCAGCAGTGGAGTACTGACAGCTGGAGCCTAGAAGACAAGGTGTGTGTTAGAAAAGGCAGAGCTGGAGAAGTGACCCAAGCCCTCGTAGAAGCCCAAAATTTCCTGGGTTGGATCCCAGACAATGAACCTTTGGAATTTGATTTTTGCTTTTGATTGTGACTGTACCCTGACAGTTTTCCCTCTTGATGGAAGAAAGTATTTTAGTGAAGCCCACAGTTAAGAGAACTTTCTATTTTCAAGGGACTTTTAATTTTAAATGATATTGGACATTTTAAAGGCATTGAAATTTTAATATGTAAAGACTGTGGGACATTTAAACATATGTAGATCTGGGGGATAAATAAGGAAGGATTGTTATTCCAGATGAATTTGAGAATTGCTCTTTCTAGCTCTATGAAGAACTGGGATGGGACTTTTATGGAGATAGCATTGAATCTGTAGATTGCCTTTGGCAAGATGGCCAT
Source organism: Apodemus sylvaticus (assembly GCF_947179515.1). Taxonomy (NCBI): domain Eukaryota; kingdom Metazoa; phylum Chordata; class Mammalia; order Rodentia; family Muridae; genus Apodemus; species Apodemus sylvaticus. Next base: position 121,374,810 of record NC_067478.1, on the reverse strand, counting down.
TTTAACTATATTAATCCTGCCAATCCACGAGCATGGAAGGTTTGCCCATTTTCTGAGATCTTCCTCGATTTCCTTCTTCAGAGATCTGAAGTTCTTGTCATGTAGGTCTTTCACTTGTTTGGTTAGAGTCACCCCAAGATACTTTATGTTGTTTGTAGCTATTGTGAAGGGGGTCATTTCCCTAATTTCTTTCTCAGTCTGCTTATCCTTTGAATATATAAAGGCTACTGATTTGCTTGCGTTGATTTTGTAGCCAGCCACTTTGCTGAAGTTGTTTATCAGCTGTAGGAGTTCTCTAGTAGAGGTTTTAGGGTCACTTAAGTATACGATCATATCATCTGCAAATAGTGATAATTTGACTTCACCCTTTCCAATTTGTATCCCTTTGACGTCCTTCTGTTGTCTAATTGCTCTAGCTAGGACTTCAAGAACTATATTGAAAAGATATGGAGAGAGGGGCAGCCTTGTCTAGTCCCTGATTTTAGTGGGATTGCTTCAAGTTTCTCTCCATTTAGTTTGATGTTGGCTACCGGTTTGCTGTATATTGCTTTTACTATGTTTAGATATGGGCCTTGAATTCCTGTCCTTTCCAAGACTTTTAGCATGAAAGGATGCTGAATTTTATGAAATGCTTTTTCAGCATCTAATGAAATGATCATGTGGTTTTTTCTTTGAGTTTGTTTATGTAGTGGATAGCATATATGGATTTCCGTATATTGAACCATCCCTGCATCCCTTGGATGAAGCCTACTTGATCATGGTGGATGATTGTTTGATGTGTTCTTGGATTTGGTGGGCAAGAAGGCTTAATAGTGATGTGTTTTTGTGTCAAGTTGTCAAGGGGTCAATGGTACTGGCAGGTTTTGTGTGTCTACTTGACAGAGACTGGAGTTATCACAGGGAAAGGAGTTTCAGTTGGGAAGTGCCTCCAGGAGATCCGTCTGTGGGTCATTTTCTCACTATAGGGATCAAAAGGGGAGGGCTCCTTGTGGGTGGTACCATCTCTGGACTGGTATTCTTGGGTTCTATAAAGAGCAGGCTGGCCGGGTGGTGGTGGTGCATGCCTTTACTCCCAGCATTTGGGAGACAGAGGCAGGCAGATTTCTGACTTGGAGGCCAGCATGGTCCACAGATAGAATTCCAGGAGAGCCATGGCTATAAAGAGAAAGCCTTACAGAAGAGCTATGGAGTGTGGGGAGAGCTGACTAACAGGGACACATGGAGTCTCTGCCCCATTCAGACTAATACAGGGACATGCTGGAGACTACATGCATTAGGAGACAGACAGGGCTATACAGAGAAACCGTATCTCAAAAAAACAAATCTAAAAAAACAAAACAAAACAAAACAAAACAAAAGCCCCATGCCTTAGGAGACATACCCTCTACCCAACATCGTAGAACCCAAATACATAGTAAAGTATTAACCACACTTTAGTTAGCAAACTAAAATATTTATTTCTTGGGCCTAGTTACAGAGCCGGAGATTGAAATAAGTGTGGAGTAAATGCCTGTCCTTAAGAACCCGGTTACCCTAGTGTGAACAGCAGGTTACTCATGTCCTCACATGTGGAATGTCCCCACCCACAGCCTACTGTAAACCTCCCACCCTGTCTAATCTCTAGTCCCAGTGAGTTTATGAGAAATGAGAGCAGCATTACAACCAAATGCCAGGACAGAACAGAAGGGAGCAGCCTGCAGGCTCTCTGTCCCTCCTCCCTCCCTCCTCCTAGGAGGGAGAAGTCAAAGTCAATGAACCCATCTGGGTGTCTTGTAGGTCCTTACTGATGTTCTGAAGACAATGATCTCCGGGTGAATCTGGTCAGACTTGCAGGTGCATCGAGGGCTATGCTGAGAGCCTGAGACCTGCTTGGTTTCTCACTCTGGCATGCTATTGCGGGACACTGAAATCAATGGAGGGTCAGGGGGCAGTGCAGGAGGAAGTATCAGTATCCTCAGCATCCTCAGGCCAAGCATTTCCTTCTGAGTGTAGGGAAGTCCCAGTTTGGCGAACAGCAGGATACTGTTAGAAGATAAAGAATCTGGAAGCTTTCTCTTCATATAATGGCACAAGATCCTGCAGATCACCATAAATTCTGAAGGAGACCCTGCCCAATCCAAGAGGACACTCAGATGCATCATCCGAAGGAGAGTCTGATGGCCTTAGACCTTGGAGGTGATCCTGCATGATGATACTTCTACTCCACCACCAGGAGTGGCTGGGAGACCTGGGGGCTCCTCTGCAAGATTCTCCAGACCTGTGAGTGGTTCCCTGGGACCTATAGCATCAGCAGAATCAAAAGGGATCCCGGAGGCTCCAGAAGAGAGTTTGGAGAATGTTGTCCCTTGTGGAGTAGATCCAGGATACAAAAGCTTGGATGGGGAAAGGCGCAGGGACTCTGGGTGCACCTCCTTGTAATAAGGACAGCTGTTGTGGCCCCTGCTCAGGCGACTCCTGAGGGGTCCCAAATGGGAATGCCTCCAGATGGAAGTGGGCTTCCCCTGATCCAGTGTGTAGATCCCAAGTGTCAGCTCCTGCCTGGGACAGGAGGTGAGCTCCAGCTGGTCCTTTCCTCTAGGATCCCCTTGCTGTTTCCACAGCTCATAGCTCTCAGGCTGCAGGAGCCCCTCAAAGGCATCCATGGAGAAGCTCACCCTGGCCTCCCCACTGCTGCACTGACGTGCCACCTTGCCATAGTCAATCCACCTCCGGGTGGCAAAATTGATGGCCTCTGCGCAGTTGAAGCCATGGTTGAAGCCCGAGTGGTAGCCATAGGGAAAGGTGACCATGAACTCCCCAGCCTGCTGGGTGATGCGGCCAAAGGGGATGCCATTCTCCTTGAGCACGGTGGGGGAGATGAGCGCCACCTTGTGTCTCAGGAAGGCCTGGCAGCCCTTGGAGCTGCCAGGGAAGAGTTGCCTGGCCAGGAGCTCCAGGCGCCTGCCATGCTCAGGGGGCACAGCATACCAAGTCTTGGGCTGCCCAAAGTGCAGGTAGTTGATACTGTACAGGTCCATGTCCTCCGTGTGCCACGCAAAGGTGGTCTTCCACATGCCAAAGTACAGGTAGGGCGTGTTGACGCCCTCAATCACTATGCCATGCTCCTGCTTCAACACATCCAAAAGGCTCCCCAGGTGGCCCACGTTCCAGTGTTGAGTGTTCTCATCAAACAGGGAGCCGCTGACATCAGCACCATAAATTGGTGACCCAAACAGACGATTCTTTCAGTATTTTCTCTCCAAATCATCAAAATCCAGGTGTGGCGGGGTCTGGTATTTTTTGCTGCTGGCCAGCTCACGATACTCACCCACACTCATGCCTTTCCTCTTCTTATGGAATTGGGTGAACACACCTGCCTGCCCCGAGACCACTTGCTGCAGAAGAGCAGGAATTGACATATCCATGACATCCTCACAGGACTTTCCACTGCCTTTCCACTCCTTGGGTGGGATGACCTTGGCCAGTCCAGCTCGGTGTGCGCCTTGGGACTCCATGTAGGTGATGTATTTGCTGAAGTTTGAGAATTCTGCCATGTTTGGGCGGAAGGTCATGATGGTACAGCCTGGGTTCTGGGACATATCCTGCTCAGGGTTTGTCATGGCCACAGCAATGCAGGAGCTCAGCCTGGGGTCCTGGCTGCCCTGGGTGTTTATGTTTTCTGAGACTTCTTTCTCTTTCTCTCTCTCTCTCTCTCTCTCTCTCTCTCTCTCTCTCTCTCTCTCTCTCTCTCTCTCTGAGTTTTCCCTACTTCCTGTTGTATTTTCTTCACTGTCTGATCTGTCCTTAAACTCGTCTTTTATGCCTTCTTCCCTTCGTTCTATGGTTTAGGTTTCCTGGTGGACAAGATAACATTTTTAAGATAAATTTGAATTCAGGAGAATGGCTTGTCTGAGTAGAACACTGTATATATAGCAAGACCCTTCTAAGCTCTACAATCAACAGAAAAGACAAGAAAATGTAAGAAAGAAGAAGCCTTCTTTCTTGGTTGATGTTTTGATTTCCCAGGGCATCCTCTTACTGGTCAGCGCTTTTCACCTTGAAAAACTGAGTTTCTATGGAGCAGAATCCCTGTGCCACTACAGGAGCACTGGGAGCACAGCACCATCCCACTCCTGGAGCACTCCCTTGATTCCCACTCATCCTTGGACTCCATTGGTCACTGTGTGTTGATTGGGGAGGCTCAGAGCCCTTTGTCTTTTAAGTACAAAGTCATTTACCCAAGGAACAATCATAGGTGGTTCATATGACAAAGATTCTTATCCACATGGGCAAAAATCATCAGAGGTTTCTCAGGACCTGTTCTCAAACTATTTAAATCATTGCCTCCTAGTCTCTGAAACCAAATTAAAAGTTCCTCAGGAATTACTGACTTTGGGTTCCAACAGGCAGGTTATGCTGGCGGGTATTTGTCCAGCAGAGGTGACCTGTCTTGGCTTCCAGGTGAGGGCGGGCATAAGGAGGCTGTCTCAGAGGAGGACTGCTGCCAGCCTTGTCATCCCAGCTGCTTAGACTAAAGACAGCTGTGAGTCTTTACATATGTGTCAGAGTATGGCAGCCTCTGTGTAGCAGTGTTGTGGGAGTAACATGCCTTCCATATACAAACAGGAGATGGGGCTGGGGAGCACTGAGCCTCCAACCAGACCAATGCTACATAAAGAGGTTTTACCTATTTATGTTCTTAGCTCTCCTAGGGTTGGCTCTCCCTAGTCTAATGGAAAAACTAAAAACAAACAGCAGCTGGTCTGGATCACAACACCCCACAATGCAGGTGAGGCCTCCTCCTGAGAGCAACAGAATTCTGACTGTCTAGTGCCAGTGGGACCCAGGACCTGGCCAAACTCCTAGATAACTGTCATGGACCCTGCTACTCTCTTGCCGGGTGACAATCTGCTCGTGCTCATCTATGCCTGTCACACGAGGGGAGATGACATTAGGTCCATGGGTACTGCAGTCCTTAGTGTAACTGGAACATTTTGGGCGCAGGCCAAGACTCTCAGCCCAGAGAGAAGACCTGATCCATTTTATCCAGCCTGGGGGAGGACCTCAGAAAGATTGATCATTCTAAAAGAACTGGCAGGATCTACTACCTGACCTTCACAAGGATATGCATCCGGGATACAAAACCTGCTCTCTGTTTCTAGTCACACCTAGGCCAGAGAAGATCTAAGGGATGATTTCTCTGCCAGAAGCCAGGTTGGTCTGTCCTCAAGTAAATCCTACTAGGCAGCCCTCTGCCCCATCTCCACTCTCACTGATCATGCTCAGTAGCTGAAAAGATCCCCAGGACCTTGTCTGCTGATTTGCCCTCCCATAAGGGTGGGGTCCAACAATGGCCTGCCTATCACAGCTACAAACCTCTCAATCAATAGCTAAAGTTTAGGCATGCATTAAATATATTCATTACTGGTATGGACCTTAAGAGTTCTATCCAGCCAGGCAGTGGTGGCACACTCCTTTATTCCCAGCTCTTATGGTGCTGAGGCAGTTGATTTTTGAGTTGAGGCCAGCCAGGTCTACAGAGTGAGTTCCATGACAGCCAGGGTTACACAGAGAAACCCTATCTCAAAAAACAAACAAACAACAACAACAAAACACCCCCCCCAAAAAAACAAAAAACAAAAAACAAAAAACATCTTACTTTGTTTAGCTGGGCATTGGTGGAACACGCCTTTAATCTCAGCACTTGGGAGGCAGAGGCAGGCAGATTTCGGAGTTCCAAGCCAGCCTGGTCTACAGAGTGATTTCCAGGACAGCCAGAGCTATACAGAGAAACCAAATCTCGGGGGAAATTAACCAAATCAAAAAATAAAGAGAGAGAGAGAGAGAGAGAGAGAGAGAGAGAGAGAGAGAGAGAGAGATTTTTCTTGCAAGGCAGTGGTGGCACACACCTTTAATCTCAGCACTTGGGATGCTTGGGCAATTGATTTCAGAGTTTGAGGCCAGCCTGCTCTACATCTTAGTGTGTTTAGCTGGGCAATGGTGGCGCATGCCTTTAATCCCCGCACTTGGGAAGCAGAGAGAGGCAGAGTTCTCGGTAAGAAGCCAGCCTGGTCTACAGAGTGAGTTCCAAGACAGCCAGGGCTACACAGAGAAACACTGTCTCAAAAAACAACAACAAAAAAATACATTGCTGGTATGGAATTTTAGGGTTCTAATCTGCCAGGCAGTGGTGGCACATGCCTTTAATCCCAGCACTTGGGAGGGAGAGGGAGGAGGATTTCTGAGTTTGAGGCCTGCCTGGTCAACAGAGTAAATTCCAGGACAGGTATGGCTACACAGAGAATCCCTGTCTCAAAAAACAAAAACAAAAACAAAAACAAAAAACAAAAACAAAAACAAAAAACAAAAACAAAAAAACAAAAAAAGAAAAACAAAAACAAAAACAAAAACCAGGGTTTTCCACCGGGGTAAAAATAAATTATCAGACATTGAAAGAAACTATTACACACTGGATAGACATTCTGCCTTTGCTTTGGGTCCTCTGTGCCCCATGTAGAGAGAGATTTACTCCCAAAAGAAGTTCTCTTGAGAATAGCTCAGTACTACCTTGGGATTCTCAACACCCAGAGTCCATGTCTGGAAGCTGATAAAGTCTTTCTACAGTTTCAAACCCATTCCCTGCTCTCTTCTCTGGTTCCTGCCCAATAGTTACCACATCTGAGTGCCATATTTGTCAGAAAGGAACAGAAATTAATCTGAAATGAAACTCACACATTAACGCCAAAGATTGACCAGCATTTTCTAATGCTTTGTAGAATGATTGAATCTTATCAACTATTACCACGACTCATTTCCTCACAGGAACAAATTTCCAAAAGCTGTGAATAGAGATAGGACTTACCCAACACCAGTGGAATGGAGACCTGTGAGGAGACAATCCAGCCACAGAGAGAAGCTTCCCCCTTAGGACTTGCTCTTCCTATGAGCAAGGAACCTAATGGCTTCGTCTTTTATAGCCATGAAGACCTGAGGCAATGAGAGCTTGCCCACCCACTGGGGTCTCAACCAATCACTGGCTCTCAGCTGACTTCGGCCCACCCAGCTTCCCTAGAATGGTAACAATCTCATTAGGAGACATGGAAACATTGAAGAAAGAATGACACAACACCAACTGTGCATAGAATCTGTAAGAATGCTTTAGAATTTCCAAGGCTAACTGGGAGCATGTGGCAGAGCCTCAGAGAATTGAGACATCCAGAACATGTCTGTGCTCTTCCTGGACAGGCTTTGTCTTTCTCCCACCACCTCTAAACCTGAAAATAAAAACCTAAACCTAAAATAATGAAACCTAAAATTATTCATTACTGGTATGGACCTTAAGAGTTCTAACCAGCCAGGCAGTGGTGGCACACACCTATATTCCCAGCACTTGTGGTGCTGGGGCAGTTGATTTTTGAGTTGAGACCAGCCAGGTCTACAGAGTGAGTTCCATGACAACCAGGGTTACACAGAGAAACCCTATCTCAAAAAACAAACAACAATGACAACAAAACACCACCCCCCAAAACAACAAAAAAACAAACAAAAAACATCTTAATTTGTTTAGCTGGGCATTGGTGGAACACGCCTTTAATCTCAGCACTTGGGAGGCAGAGGCAGGCAGATTTCTGAGTTCCAAGCCAGCCTGGCCTACAGAGTGATTTCCAGGACAGCCAGAGCTATATAGAGAAACCAAATCTCTGGGAAAAAAAAACCAAATCCAAAAATAAAAAGAGAGAGAGAGAGATTTTTCTTGCAAGGCGGTGGTGGGACACACATTTAATCCCAGCACTTGGGATCCTGGGGCAGTTGATTTCAAAGTTCCAGGCCAGCCTGCTCTACACCTTACTGTATTTAGCCGGGCAGTGGTGGCACATGCCTTTAATCCCAGCACTTGGGAAACAGAGGGAGGCAGATTTCTCAGTACGAGGCAAGCCTAGTCTACACAGTGAGGTCCAAGATAGCCAGGGCTACACAGAGAAACACTGTCTCAAAAAACAACAACAAAAAAATACATTGTGGTATGGAATTTTAGGCTTCTAATCTGCCAGGCAGTGGTGGCACATGCCTTTAATCCCAGCACTTGGGAGGCAGAGGGAGGAGGATTTCTGAGTTTGAGGCCAGCCTGGTCAACAGAGTAAATTCCAGGACAGGTATGGCTACACAGAGAATCCCTGTCTCAAAAAACAAAAACAAAAGCAAAAAAACAAAAAGAAAAACAAAAACAAAAACCAGGGTTTTCCACCGGGGTAAAAATAAATTATCAGACATTGAAAGAAACTATTACACACTGGATAGACATCCTGTCTTTGCTTTGGGTCCTCTGTGCCCCAGGTAAAGAGAGATTTACCCCCAAATGAAGTTCTCTTGAGAATAGCTCAGTGCTACCCTGGGATCCCCAACACCCAGAGTCCATGTCTGGAAGCGGATAAAGTCTTTCTACAGTTTCAAACCCATTCCCTGCTCTCTTCTCTGGTTTCTGCCCAATAGTAACCACATCTGAGTGCCATATTTGTCAGAAAGGAACAGAAATTAATCTGAAATGAAACTCACACATTAACGCCAAGGATTGACCAGCATTTTCTAATGCTTTGTAGAATGATTGAATCTTATCAACTATTACCACGACTCATTTCCTCACAGGAACAAATTTCCAAAAGCTGTGAATAGAGATAGGACTTACCCAACACCAGTGGAATGGAGACCTGTGAGGAGACAATCCAGCCACAGAGAGAAGCTTCCCCCTTAGGACTTGCTCTTCCTATGAGCAGGAAACCTAATGGCTTCATCTTTCATAGCCATGAAGACCTGAGGCAATGAGAGCTTGCCCACCCACTGGGGTCTCAACCAAACATTGGCTCTCAGCTGACTTAGGCCCACCCAGCTTCCCTAGAATGGAAACAATCTCATTAGGAGACATGGCAAACATTGAAGAAAGAATGATACAACACCAACTGTGCATTGAATCTGTAAGAATGTTTTAGAATTTCCAAGGCTAACTGGGAGCATGTGGCAGAGCCTCAGAGAACTGAGACATCCAGAACATGTCTGTGCTCTTGCTGGACAGACTTTGTCTTTCTCCCACCACTTCTTTTTTTTTTTAATTATTTGTATTCGATATAATTTATTTACATTTCAAATGATTTCCCCCTATCTAGCCCCCCCACTCCCGGAAAGTCCCGTAAGCCCACTTCTCTTCCCCTGTCCTCCCACCCACCCCTTCCCACTTCCCCGTTCTGGTTTTGCCAAATACTGTTTCACTGAGTCTTTCCAGAGCCAGGGGCCCCTCCTCCTTTCTTCTTGTACCTCATTTGATGTGTGGATTATGTTTTGGATATTCCAGTTTTCTAGGTTAATAACCACTTATTAGCGAGTGCATACCATGATTCACCTTTTGAGTCTGGGTTACCTCACTTAGTATGATGTTCTCTAGCTCCATCCATTTCCCTAAGAATTTCATGAATTCTTTGTTTCTAATGGCTGAATAGTACTCCATTGTGTAGATATACCACATTTTTTGCATCCACTCTTCTGTTGAGGGATACCTGGGTTCTTTCCAGCATCTGGCAATTATAAATAGGGCTGCTCTGAACATAGTAGAGCATGTATCCTTATTACATGGTGGGGAATCCTCTGGGTATGTGCCCAGGATCTCCCACCACTTCTAAACCTGAAATAGACAAGAGAACAGCAGGGGCCCCACTTCTGAACAACTAAACATTTTAACCAAAAAGTAGCACAAAACACAAGAATGAGAAAGATTTTTGCTTGGCATTGGGCTGCATGCACTGTATCCCACTCTGGAGGCAGAACCAGGAGAATCGATGAATTTGAGAAAAGACTGGTCTACAGATCCACTTCCTGGAAAGTCAGGATTACAAGGATCAACTTTCACACTCTCTCTCTCTCTCTCTCTCTCTCTCTCTCTCTCTCTCTCTCTCTGTCTGTCTGGTTTTTCGAGACAGGGTTTCTCTGTGTAGTCGTGGCTGTCTTGGCACTCTGTAGACCAAGCTGGCCTCGAACTCAGAAATCTGCCTGCCTCTGCCTCCCAAGTGCTGGGATTATAGGTGTTTGCCACCACACCACCTGGTCTTTGAACTCATTTTACAAACTAGACTCCAGGCTGGCCTGATGTCTGAGATCTGTATGTCACCATGCTTTTCGTTGGTTTGTTTTGTATGCCTCTGTCTATCTCTGTCCCTCTCTGTCTCTCAGTCTCTCTCTCTCTCTCTCTCTCTCTCTCTCTCTCTCTCTCTCTCTCTCTCTCTCTCTCTCTTGGTTTCTCTCTTTTTCTCTCTGTATCTCTCTGTCTCTCTCCATCTCTCTCTGTCTTTCTCTCTCTCTCTCTCTCTCTCTCTCTCTCTCTCTCTCTCTCTCTGTGTGTGTGTGTGTGTGTGTGTGTGTGTGTGTGTGTCTATGTCTCTGTCTCTGTCTTGTTCTCTCTCTCTCTGCCTTTTTTGTTTCAAGAGAGGGTTTCTCTATATAGCCCTGGTTGTCCTGGAACTCACTATGCAGACCAGGCTGGCCTCAAACTCAGAAATCCACCTACCTCTGCCTAGCAAGTACTGTGATTAAACTCGTGAGCCACCACTGCCCTGCTGAACATCCTTCTCAAAGCCAGTGCAATCTGATAATGAAAAGCATGACTTTCTAAAGCTTGTTCAACCATACTAGCAATCAAGGGTTCTTTTGTTAATAAATCTGCCATAGAATTTCCTTAAGCCACTGGACATGGCAGGCCAGTATGTCTTCTGATATGTTCTATAAATTTTCCTTTTTCTTGATTGAATTATCTTTTGCAACAGAAGCAAGACTGATATAATTTTGGAATTTCCAGATATAAGAGCTGTCTCGATATCAGAAAATAATCAAACTACATAATTTGAACTTGTATACAGGTTGACCTCTTCAAGTATATGTTCAAGGGCAATAATAACTGTAATAATTTTCTCCTGATGTGCAGACATTTCTTTTGCCTTTTGAATAATCACAGGTCTATCTTTCATATAGATGGCTTAAATTCCATGGATGACACATCTGTAAATAGTAAGAGGGCTTCAGAAGTAGGTTCCGATGCTAGTATAGAAGGAAAGATTATTCCTCTTCCTTCTACAAGCTTTAATATAGGGTGCTGAGGCACATGACATTTGATTTGTCCCATATAATGAGCTAATGCATTTCCCTAATCATCTGCAGTTTGACGTAAATACCCCAATTGTTCCTTATTATATGGAATACAAACTTCATGAGTTTCTTTGACAAATAGTTACCTGGATCCTAACCTCACTTTAATAATTAACTGACTATACATAACAGGATAAGAAGGTATCATTTTCACTTGACTCTGAGTGAGATATATACATTCCCATAAAACTTCTTGCCATAAACATGCAGTAGGGTGTAAGGTGTTTTAAGAATAATAAGCGAGCAAGTTTTTAAATAGTTTGTTTGATTTACTTTAGCATCTTGTATCATTTGCTTTATCTATTCTGATTGTTTTAATGCTTCTTTTGTAAGCTGTATTTTAGACTTAGGATCACGATCTCCTTTAAGAATTTCAAACAAATTAAGCAATTGTCCTGTGGTAATTTTTAAATAATGTCTTGTCCAATTAATATTTCCCAATTATTTTTAAAGATCATTAAGTGTCTTTAATTTGTCAATCCTAAGTTGCAGTATTTGAGAGTTAATATATTCATTATAAATTATTTTTGCAAGAAATTTATTGGCTTGTATACTGGCTGGTTTTGTGTGTCAACTAGACACACACTGGACTTATCACAGAGAAAGGAGATTCTGTTGGGGGAAGGGCCTCATTGAGATCCATCTGTGGGGCATTTTCTCAATTAGTGATGAAAGGATGAGGGCCCCTTGTGGGCGGTACCATCTCTGGGCTGGTAGTCTTGGGTTCTATAAGAGAGCAGGCTGAACAATTCAGGGGGATCAAGCTAGTAAGACACATTTTTCCACCGCCTCTGCATCAGTTCCTGCTTCCTGACCTGCTTGAGTTCCAGTCCAGACTTCCTTTAGTGGTGAACAGCAGTGTGGAAGTGTAAGCTCAATAAACTCTTTCCTCCTCAATTTGCTTCTTGGTCATGATGTTTGTACAGGACTAGAAACCCTAAGACAAATTGGTACCAGTGTAGTGGGGTATTCCTGTGACAACTTTACCATGTTTTGGGGAGGATTGAGGAAAGGCTTGGAAGTTTCAGCTAGAAGAGCCAATAGGATGTTAAGAGCTCTGTGGAAAGTTCTGTAGGGGCTTGGAAGATAATGCTAAGAACAGTGCAGAATATGGTGGCCTGGCTTGTGACATTTCAGAGGGAAGATTAAAGTCTCTTATCAGGTGCAGGTTTTGATTGTGGAGATTCTGTGGTTTTGATTACCTGGGGCTGAAGAATCAGCTGTGACTAACAACATAACAGAACCACAAAACAATCCTTTGTGTTACTGGGAATATTGAGGCTGGTTAACAAGGGCTAAGAAATTAGTGGTGATCAAGAAAAGACCAGCATCACTGAGGTGAAAACTTCTGGGAAGTGTTTTCTGAGAGCACAGAGGCTGGGTTCCTGAGAGAGCCACGGTTGTATTTTGTGCTGTGGCTAGACTTGGTACTTTGGAAGATTCACCAAGTTGGTCCTGGTTTTGAAGGCATGAAGTGGTCATGAAGAACAGTTAAGGCTCTGAATTGTGTGAGGCTGTGGAAGGCCATTGGTGAAGGTGCAACCTCAGATGCAATTGAAGGCCCAAGACTGAAGGTGTCATGCAAAAAGTTGAGGCTTGGCACCATGAAAAAGAGCCTATGCCACGCTATTGGTGAAGCCTAGTTACAGCAGAAGACAGCAGTGTTTTGTAGATGCCTGTGCCATGCAATGACCACCAAGAACAGCAGCAGCAGTGGAGTACTGACAGCTAGAGCCTAGAAGACAAGGTGTGTGTTAGAAAAGGCAGAGCTGGAGAAGTGACCCAAGCCCTCGTAGAAGCCCAAACGTTCCTGGGTTGGATCCCAAACAATGAACCTTTGGACTTTGAGTTTTGCTTTTGATTGTGACTGTACCCTGACAGTTTTCCCTCTTGATGGAAGAAAGTATTTTAGTGAAGCCCACAGTTAAGAGAACTTTCTATTTTCAAGGGACTTTTAATTTTAAATGATATTGGACATTTTAAAGGCATTGAAATTTTAATATGTAAAGACTGTGGGACATTTAAACATATGTAGATCTGGGGGATAAATAAGGAAGGATTGTTATTCCAGATGAATTTGAGAATTGCTCTTTCTAGCTCTATGAAGAACTGGGATGGGACTTTTATGGAGATAGCATTGAATCTGTAGATTGCCTTTGGCAAGATGGCCATTTTAACTATATTAATCCTGCCAATCCACGAGCATGGAAGGTTTGCCCATTTTCTGAGATCTTCCTCGATTTCCTTCTTCAGAGATCTGAAGTTCTTGTCATATAGGTCTTTCACTTGTTTGGTTAGAGTCACCCCAAGATACTTTATGTTGTTTGTAGCTATTGTGAAGGGGGTCATTTCCCTAATTTCTTTCTCAGTCTGCTTATCCTTTGAATATATAAAGGCTACTGATTTGCTTGCGTTGATTTTGTAGCCAGCCACTTTGCTGAAGTTGTTTATCAGCTGTAGGAGTTCTCTAGTAGAGGTTTTAGGGTCACTTAAGTATACGATCATATCATCTGCAAATAGTGATAATTTGAATTCACCCTTTCCAATTTGTATCCCTTTGACGTCCTTCTGTTGTCTAATTGCTCTAGCTAGGACTTCAAGAACTATATTGAAAAGATATGGAGAGAGTGGCAGCCTTGTCTAGTCCCTGATTTTAGTGGGATTGCTTCAAGTTTCTCTCCATTTAGTTTGACGTTGGCTACCGGTTTGCTGTATATTGCTTTTACTATGTTTAGATATGGGCCTTGAATTCCTGTCCTTTCCAAGACTTTTAGCATGAAAGGATGCTGAATTTTATGAAATGCTTTTTCAGCATCTAATGAAATGATCATGTGGTTTTTTCTTTGAGTTTGTTTATGTAGTGGATAGCATATATGGATTTCCATATATTGAACCCTCCCTGCATCCCTTGGATGAAGCCTACTTGATCATGGTGGATGATTGTTTGATGTGTTCTTGGATTTGGTGGGCAAGAAGGCTTAATAGTGATGTGTTTTTGTGTCAAGTTGTCAAGGGGTCAATGGTACTGGCAGGTTTTGTGTGTCTACTTGACAGAGACTGGAGTTATCACAGGGAAAGGAGTTTCAGTTGGGAAGTGCCTCCAGGAGATCCGTCTGTGGGTCATTTTCTCACTCTAGGGATCAAAAGGGGAGGGCTCCTTGTGGGTGGTACCATCTCTGGACTGGTATTCTTGGGTTCTATAAAGAGCAGGCTGGCCGGGTGGTGGTGGTGCATGCCTTTACTCCCAGCATTTGGGAGACAGAGGCAGGCAGATTTCTGACTTGGAGGCCAGCATGGTCCACAGATAGAATTCCAGGAGAGCCATGGCTATAAAGAGAAAGCCTTACAGAAGAGCTATGGAGTGTGGGGAGAGCTGACTAACAGGGACACATGGAGTCTCTGCCCCATTCAGACTAATACAGGGACATGCTGGAGACTACATGCATTAGGAGACAGACAGGGCTATACAGAGAAACCGTATCTCAAAAAAAAAACAAATCTAAAAAAACAAAACAAAACAAAACAAAACAAAAGCCCCATGCCTTAGGAGACATACCCTCTACCCAACATCGTAGAACCCAAATACATAGTAAAGTATTAACCACACTTTAGTTAGCAAACTAAAATATTTATTTCTTGGGCCTAGTTACAGAGCCGGAGATTGAAATAAGTGTGGAGTAAATGCCTGTCCTTAAGAACCCGGTTACCCTAGTGTGAACAGCAGGTTACTCATGTCCTCACATGTCGAATGTCCCCACCCACAACCTACTGTAAACCTCCCACCCTGTCTAATCTCTAGTCCCAGTGAGTTTATGAGAAATGAGAGCAGCATTACAACCAAATGCCAGGACAGAACAGAAGGGAGCAGCCTGCAGGCTCTCTGTCCCTCCTCCCTCCCTCCTCCTAGGAGGGAGAAGTCAAAGTCAATGAACTCATCTGGGTGTCTTGTAGGTCCTTACTGATGTTCTGAAGACAATGATCTCCGGGTGAATCTGGTCAGACTTGCAGGTGCATCGAGGGCTATGCTGAGAGCCTGAGACCTGCTTGGTTTCTCACTCTGGCATGCTATTGCGGGACACTGAAATCAATGGAGGGTCAGGGGGCAGTGCAGGAGGAAGTATCAGTATCCTCAGCATCCTCAGGCCAAGCATTTCCTTCTGAGTGTAGGGAAGTCCCAGTTTGGCGAACAGCAGGATACTGTTAGAAGATAAAGAATCTGGAAGCTTTCTCTTCATATAATGGCACAAGATCCTGCAGATCACCATAAATTCTGAAGGAGACCCTGCCCAATCCAAGAGGACACTCAGATGCATCATCCGAAGGAGAGTCTGATGGCCTTAGACCTTGGAGGTGATCCTGCATGATGATACTTCTACTCCACCACCAGGAGTGGCTGGGAGACCTGGGGGCTCCTCTGCAAGATTCTCCAGACCTGTGAGTGGTTCCCTGGGACCTATAGCATCAGCAGAATCAAAAGGGATCCCGGAGGCTCCAGAAGAGAGTTTGGAGAATGTTGTCCCTTGTGGAGTAGATCCAGGATACAAAAGCTTGGATGGGGAAAGGCGCAGGGACTCTGGGTGCAACTCCTTGTAATAAGGACAGCTGTTGTGGCCCCTGCTCAGGCGACTCCTGAGGGGTCCCAAATGGGAATGCCTCCAGATGGAAGTGGGCTTCCCCTGATCCAGTGTGTAGATCCCAAGTGTCAGCTCCTGCCTGGGACAGGAGGTGAGCTCCAGCTGGTCCTTTCCTCTAGGATCCCCTTGCTGTTTCCACAGCTCATAGCTCTCAGGCTGCAGGAGCCCCTCAAAGGCATCCATGGAGAAGCTCACCCTGGCCTCCCCACAGCTGCACTGACGTGCCACCTTGCCATAGTCAATCCACCTCGGGGTGGCAAAATTGATGGCCTCTGCGCAGTTGAAGCCATGGTTGAAGCCCGAGTGGTAGCCATAGGGAAAGGTGACCATGAACTCCCCAGCCTGCTGGGTGATGCGGCCAAAG
Source organism: Apodemus sylvaticus (assembly GCF_947179515.1). Taxonomy (NCBI): domain Eukaryota; kingdom Metazoa; phylum Chordata; class Mammalia; order Rodentia; family Muridae; genus Apodemus; species Apodemus sylvaticus. The sequence goes on along the minus strand of NC_067478.1, from coordinate 121,358,649 downwards.
GGGATGCCATTCTCCTTGAGCACGGTGGGGGAGATGAGCGCCACCTTGTGTCTCAGGAAGGCCTGGAAGCCCTTGGAGCTGCCAGGGAAGAGTTGCCTGGCCAGGAGCTCCAGGCGCCTGCCATGCTCAGGGGGCACAGCATACCAAGTCTTGGGCTGCCCAAAGTGCAGGTAGTTGATACTGTACAGGTCCATGTCCTCCGTGTGCCACGCAAAGGTGGTCTTCCACATGCCAAAGTACAGGTAGGGCGTGTTGACGCCCTCAATCACTATGCCATGCTCCTGCTTCAACACATCCAAAAGGCTCCCCAGGTGGCCCACGTTCCAGTGTTGAGTGTTCTCATCAAACAGGGAGCCGCTGACATCAGCACCATAAATTGGTGACCCAAACAGACGATTCTTTCAGTATTTTCTCTCCAAATCATCAAAATCCAGGTGTGGCGGGGTCTGGTATTTTTTGCTGCTGGCCAGCTCACGATACTCACCCACACTCATGCCTTTCCTCTTCTTATGGAATTGGGTGAACACACCTGCCTGCCCCGAGACCACTTGCTGCAGAGGAGCAGGAATTGACATATCCATGACATCCTCACAGGACTTTCCACTGCATTTCCACTCCTTGGGTGGGATGACCTTGGCCAGTCCAGCTCGGTGTGCGCCTTGGGACTCCATGTAGGTGATGTATTTGCTGAAGTTTGAGAATTCTGCCATGTTTGGACGGAAGGTCATGATGGTACAGCCTGGGTTCTGGGACATATCCTGCTCAGGGTTTGTCATGGCCACAGCAATGCAGGAGCTCAGCCTGGGGTCCTGGCTGCCCTGGGTGTTTATGTTTTCTGAGACTTCTTTCTCTTTCTCTCTCTCTCTCTCTCTCTCTCTCTCTCTCTCTCTCTCTCTCTCTCTCTCTCTCTCTCTCTCTCTCTCTGAGTTTTCCTGACTTCCTGTTGTATTTTCTTCACTGTCTGATCTGTCCTTAAACTCGTCTTTTATGCCTTCTTCTCTTCGTTCTATGGTTTAGGTTTCCTGGTGGACAAGATAATATTTTTAAGATAAATTTGAATTCAGGAGAATGGCTTGTCTGAGTAGAACACTGTATATATAGCAAGACCCTTCTAAGCTCTACAATCAACAGAAAAGACAAGAAAATGTAAGAAAGAAGAAGCCTTCTTTCTTGGTTGATGTTTTGATTTCCCAGGGCATCCTCTTACTGGTCAGCACTTTTCACCTTGAAAAACTGAGTTTCTATGGAGCAGAATCCCTGTGCCACTACAGGAGCACTGGGAGCACAGCACCATCCCACTCCTGGAGCACTCCCTTGATTCCCACTCATCCTTGGACTCCATTGGTCACTGTGTGTTGATTGGGGAGGCTCAGAGCCCTTTATCTTTTAAGTACAAAGTCATTTACCCAAGGAACAATCATAGGTGGTTCATATGACAAAGATTCTTATCCACATGGGCAAAAATCATCAGAGGTTTCTCAGGACCTGTTCTCAAACTATTTAAATCATTGCCTCCTAGTCTCTGAAACCAAATTAAAAGTTCCTCAGGAATTACTGACTTTGGGTTCCAACAGGCAGGTTATGCTGGCGGGTATTTGTCCAGCAGAGGTGACCTGTCTTGGTTTCCAGGTGAGGGCGGGCATAAGGAGGCTGTCTCAGAGGAGGACTGCTGCCAGCCTTGTCATCCCAGCTGCTTAGACTAAAGACAGCTGTGAGTCTTTACATATGTGTCAGAGTATGGCAGCCTCTGTGTAGCAGTGTTGTGGGAGTAACATGCCTTCCATATACAAACAGGAGGTGGGGCTGGGGAGCACTGAGCCTCCAACCAGACCAATGCTACATAAAGAGGTTTTACCTATTTATGTTCTTAGCTCTCCTAGGGTTGGCTCTCCCTAGTCTAATGGAAAAACTAAAAACAAACAGCAGCTGGTCTGGATCACAACACCCCACAATGCAGGTGAGGCCTCCTCCTGAGAGCAACAGAATTCTGACTGTCTAGTGCCAGTGGGACCCAGGACCTGGCCAACCTCCTAGATAACTGTCATGGACCCTGCTACTCTCTTGCCGGGTGACAATCTGCTCGTGCTCATCTATGCCTGTCACACGAGGGGAGATGACATTAGGTCCATGGGTACTGCAGTCCTTAGTGTAACTGGAACATTTTGGGCGCAGGCCAAGACTCTCAGCCCAGAGAGAAGACCTGATCCATTTTATCCAGGCTGGGGGAGGACCTCAGAAAGATTAATCATTCTAAAAGAACTGGCAGGATCTACTACCTGACCTTCACAAGGATATTCATCCGGGATACAAAACCTGCTCTCTGTTTCTAGTCACACCTAGGCCAGAGAAGATCTAAGGGATGATTTCTCTGCCAGAAGCCAGGTTGGTCTGTCCTCAAGTAAATCCTACTAGGCAGCCCTCTGCCCCATCTCCACTCTCACTGATCATGCTCAGTAGCTGAAAAGATCCCCAGGACCTTGTTTGCTGCTTTGCCCTCCCATAAGGGTGGGGTCCAACAATGGCCTGGCTATCACAGCTACAAACCTCTCAATCAATAGCTAAAGTTTAGGCATGCATTAAAAATATTCATTACTGGTATGGACCTTAAGAGTTCTATCCAGCCAGGCAGTGGTGGCACACTCCTTTATTCCCAGCACTTGTGGTGCTGAGGCAGTTGATTTTTGAGTTGAGGCCAGCCAGGTCTACAGAGTGAGTTCCATGACAGCCAGGGTTACACAGAGAAACCCTATCTCAAAAAACAAACAAACAACAACAACAAAACACCCCCCCCAAAAAAAAAAAACAAAAAAAAGACCAAAAAACATCTTACTTTGTTTAGCTGGGCATTGGTGGAACACGCCTTTAATCTCAGCACTTGGGAGGCAGAGGCAGGCAGATTTCTGAGTTCCAAGCCAGCCTGGTCTACAGAGTGATTTCCAGGACAGCCAGAGCTATACAGAGAAACCAAATCTCGGGGGAAATTAACCAAATCAAAAAATAAAGAGAGAGAGAGAGAGAGAGAAAGAGAGAGAGAGAGAGAGAGATTTTTCTTGCAAGGCAGTGGTGGCACACACCTTTAATCTCAGCACTTGGGATGCTTGGGCAATTGATTTCAGAGTTTGAGGCCAGCCTGCTCTACATCTTAGTGTGTTTAGCTGGGCAATGGTGGCGCATGCCTTTAATCCCCGCACTTGAGAAGCAGAGAGAGGCAGAGTTCTCGGTAAGAAGCCAGCCTGGTCTACAGAGTGAGTTCCAAGACAGCCAGGGCTACACAGAGAAACACTGTCTCAAAAAACAACAACAAAAAAATACATTGTGGTATGGAATTTTAGGCTTCTAATCTGCCAGGCAGTGGTGGCACATGCCTTTAATCCCAGCACTTGGGAGGCAGAGGGAGGAGGATTTCTGAGTTTGAGGCCAGCCTGGTCAACAGAGTAAATTCCAGGACAGGTATGGCTACACAGAGAATCCCTGTCTCAAAAAAACAAAAACAAAAGCAAAAAAACAAAAAGAAAAACAAAAACAAAAACCAGGGTTTTCCACCGGGGTAAAAATAAATTATCAGACATTGAAAGAAACTATTACACACTGGATAGACATTCTGTCTTTGCTTTGGGTCCTCTGTGCCCCAGGTAGAGAGAGATTTACCCCCAAATGAAGTTCTCTTGAGAATAGCTCAGTGCTACCCTGGGATCCCCAACACCCAGAGTCCATGTCTGGAAGCTGATAAAGTCTTTCTACAGTTTCAAACCCATTCCCTGCTCTCTTTTCTGGTTTCTGCCCAATAGTAACCACATCTGAGTGCCATATTTGTCAGAAAGGAACAGAAATTAATCTGAAATGAAACTCACACATTAACGCCAAGGATTGACCAGCATTTTCTAATGCTTTGTAGAATGATTGAATCTTATCAACTATTACCACGACTCATTTCCTCACAGGAACAAATTTCCAAAAGCTGTGAATAGAGATAGGACTTACCCAACACCAGTGGAATGGAGACCTGTGAGGAGACAATCCAGCCACAGAGAGAAGCTTCCCCCTTAGGACTTGCTCTTCCTATGAGCAGGAAACCTAATGGCTTCATCTTTTATAGCCATGAAGACCTGAGGCAATGAGAGCTTGCCCACCCACTGGGGTCTCAACCAATCATTGGCTCTCAGCTGACTTAGGCCCACCCAGCTTCCCTAGAATGGAAACAATCTCATTAGGAGACATGGCAAACATTGAAGAAAGAATGATACAACACCAACTGTGCATTGAATCTGTAAGAATGTTTTAGAATTTCCAAGGCTAACTGGGAGCATGTGGCAGAGCCTCAGAGAACTGAGACATCCAGAACATGTCTGTGCTCTTGCTGGACAGACTTTGTCTTTCTCCCACCACTTCTTTTTTTTTTTTAATTATTTGTATTCGATATAATTTATTTACATTTCAAATGATTTCCCCTTTTCTAGCCCCCCCACTCCCGGAAAGTCCCATAAGCCCCCTTCTCTTCCCCTGTCCTCCCACCCACCCCTTCCCACTTCCCCGTTCTGGTTTTGCCAAATTGTTTCACTGAGTCTTTCCAGAGCCAGGGGCCACTCCTCCTTTCTTCTTGTACCTCATTTGATGTGTGGATTATGTTTTGGATATTCCAGTTTTCTAGGTTAATAACCACTTATTAGCGAGTGCATACCATGATTCACCTTTTGAGTCTGGGTTACCTCACTTAGTATGATGTTCTCTAGCTCCATCCATTTCCCTAAGAATTTCATGAATTCTTTGTTTCTAATGGCTGAATAGTACTCCATTGTGTAGATATACCACATTTTTTGCATCCACTCTTCTGTTGAGGGATACCTGGGTTCTTTCCAGCATCTGGCAATTATAAATAGGGCTGCTCTGAACATAGTAGAGCATGTATCCTTATTACATGGTGGGGAATCCTCTGGGTATGTGCCCAGGATCTCCCACCACTTTTAAACCTGAAATAGACAAGAGAACAGCAGGGGCCCCACTTCTGAACAACTAAACATTTTAACCAAAAAGTAGCACAAAACACAAGAATGAGAAAGATTTTTGCTTGGCATTGGGCTGCATGCACTGTATCCCACTCTGGAGGCAGAACCAGGAGAATCGATGAATTTGAGAAAAGACTGGTCTACAGATCCACTTCCTGGAAAGTCAGGATTACAAGGATCAACTTTCACTCTCTCTCTCTCTCTCTCTCTCTCTCTCTCTCTCTCTCTCTCTCTCTCTGTCTGTCTGTCTGTCTGGTTTTTCGAGACAGGGTTTCTCTGTGTAGTCGTGGCTGTCTTGGCACTCTGTAGAACAAGCTGGCCTCGAACTCAGAAATCTGCCTGCCTCTGCCTCCCAAGTGCTGGGATTATAGGTGTTTGCCACCACACCACCTGTTCTTTGAACTCATTTTACAAACTAGGCTCCAGGCTGGCCTGATGTCTGAGATCTGTATGTCACCATGCTTTTCGTTGGTTTGTTTTGTATGCCTCTGTCTATCTCTGTCCCTCTCTGTCTCTCAGTCTCTCTCTCTCTCTCTCTCTCTCTCTCTCTCTCTCTCTCTCTCTCTCTCTCTCTCTCTCTTGGTTTCTCTCTTTTTCTCTCTGTATCTCTTTGTCTCTCTCCATCTCTCTCTGTCTTTCCCTCTCTCTCTCTCTCTCTCTCTCTCTCTCTCTCTCTCTCTGTGTGTGTGTGTGTGTGTGTGTGTGTGTGTGTGTGTGTCTATGTCTCTGTCTCTGTCTTGCTCTCTCTCTCTCTGTCTTTTTTTGTTTCAAGAGAGGGTTTCTCTATATAGCCCTGGTTGTCCTGGAACTCACTATGCAGACCAGGCTGTCCTCAAACTCAGAAATCCACCTACCTCTGCCTAGCAAGTACTGTGATTAAACTCGTGAGCCACCACTGCCCTGCTGAACATCCTTCTCAAAGCCAGTGCAATCTGATAATGAAAAGCATGACTTTCTAAAGCTTGTTCAACCATACTAGCAATCAAGGGTTCTTTTGTTAATAAATCTGCCATAGAATATCCTTAAGCCACTGGACATGGCAGGCCAGTATGTCTTCTGATATGTTCTATAAATTTTCCTTTTTCTTGATTGAATTATCTTTTGCAACAGAAGCAAGACTGATATAATTTTGGAATTTCCAGATATAAGAGCTGTCTCGATATCAGAAAATAATCAAACTACATAATTTGAACTTGTATAAAGGTTGACCTCTTCAAGTATATGTTCAAGGGCAATAATAACTGCAATAATTTTCTCCTGATGTGCAGACATTTCTTTTGCCTTTTGAATAATCACAGGACTATCTTTCATATAGATGGCTTAAATTCCATGGATGACACATCTGTAAATAGTAAGAGGGCTTCAGAAGTAGGTTCCGATGCTAGTATAGAAGGAAAGATTATTCCTCTTCCTTCTACAAGCTTTAATATAGGGTGCTGAGGCACATGACATTTGATTTGTCCCATATAATGAGCTAATGCATTTCCCTAATCATCTGCAGTTTGACGTAAATACCCCAATTGTTCCTTATTATATGGAATACAAACTTCATGAGTTTCTTTGACAAATAGTTACCTGGATCCTAACCTCACTTTAATAATTAACTGACTATACATAACAGGATAAGAAGGTATCATTTTCACTTGACTCTGAGTGAGATATATACATTCCCATAAAACTTCTTGCCATAAACATGCAGTAGGGTGTAAGGTGTTTTAAGAATAATAAGCGAGCAAGTTTTTAAATAGTTTGTTTGATTTACTTTAGCATCTTGTATCATTTGCTTTATCTATTCTGATTGTTTTAATGCTTCTTTTGTAAGCTGTATTTTAGACTTAGGATCACGATCTCCTTTAAGAATTTCAAACAAATTAAGCAATTGTCCTGTGGTAATTTTTAAATAATGTCTTGTCCAATTAATATTTCCCAATTATTTTTAAAGATCATTAAGTGTCTTTAATTTGTCAATCCTAAGTTGCAGTATTTGAGTTAATATATTCATTATAAATTATTTTTGCAAGAAATTTATTGGCTTGTATACTGGCTGGTTTTGTGTGTCAACTAGACACACACTGGACTTACCACAGAGAAAGGAGATTCTGTTGGGGGAAGGGCCTCATTGAGATCCATCTGTGGGGCATTTTCTCAATTAGTGATGAAAGGATGAGGGCCCCTTGTGGGCGGTACCATCTCTGGGCTGGTAGTCTTGGGTTCTATAAGAGAGCAGGCTGAACAATTCAGGGGGATCAAGCTAGTAAGACACATTTTTCCACCGCCTCTGCATCAGTTCCTGCTTCCTGACCTGCTTGAGTTCCAGTCCAGACTTCCTTTAGTGGTGAACAGCAGTGTGGAAGTGTAAGCTCAATAAACTCTTTCCTCCTCAATTTGCTTCTTGGTCATGATGTTTGTACAGGACTAGAAACCCTAAGACAAATTGGTACCAGTGTAGTGGGGTATTCCTGTGACAACTTTACCATGTTTTGGGGAGGATTGAGGAAAGGCTTGGAAGTTTGAGCTAGAAGAGCCAATAGGATGTTAAGAGCTCTGTGGAAAGTTCTGTAGGGGCTTGGAAGATAATGCTAAGAACAGTGCAGAATATGGTGGCCTGGCTTGTGACATTTCAGAGGGAAGATTAAAGTCTCTTATCAGGTGCAGGTTTTGATTGTGAAGATTCTGTGGTTTTGATTACCTGGGGCTGAAGAATCAGCTGTGACTAACAACATAACAGAACCACAAAACAATCCTTTGTGTTACTGGGAATATTGAGGCTGGTTAACAAGGGCTAAGAAATTAGTGGTGATTAAGAAAAGACCAGCATCACTGAGGTGAAAACTTCTGGGAAGTGTTTTCTGAGAGCACAGAGGCTGGGTTCCGGAGAGAGCCACGGTTGTATTTTGTGCTGTGGCTAGACTTGGTACTTTGGAAGATTCACCAGTTGGTCCTGGTTTTGAAGGCATGAAGTGGTCATGAAGAACAGTTAAGGCTCTGAATTGTGTGAGGCTGTGGAAGGCCATTGGTGAAGGTGCAACCTCAGATGCAATTGAAGGCCCAAGACTGAAGGCGTCAGGCAAAGAGTTGAGGCTTGGCACCATGAAAAAGAGCCTATGCCACGCTATTGGTGAAGCCTAGTTACAGCAGAAGACAGCAGTGTTTTGTAGATGCCTGTGCCATGCAATGACCACCAAGAACAGCAGCAGCAGTGGAGTACTGACAGCTGGAGCCTAGAAGACAAGGTGTGTGTTAGAAAAGGCAGAGCTGGAGAAGTGACCCAAGCCCTCGTAGAAGCCCAAAAGTTCCTGGGTTGGATCCCAGACAATGAACCTTTGGACTTTTGAGTTTTGCTTTTGATTGTGACTGTACCCTGACAGTTTTCCCTCTTGATGGAAGAAAGTATTTTAGTGAAGCCCACAGTTAAGAGAACTTTCTATTTTCAAGGGACTTTTAATTTTAAATGATATTGGACATTTTAAAGGCATTGAAATTTTAATATGTAAAGACTGTGGGACATTTAAACATATGTAGATCTGGGGGATAAATAAGGAAGGATTGTTATTCCAGATGAATTTGAGAATTGCTCTTTCTAGCTCTATGAAGAACTGGGATGGGACTTTTATGGAGATAGCATTGAATCTGTAGATTGCCTTTGGCAAGATGGCCATTTTAACTATATTAATCCTGCCAATCCACGAGCATGGAAGGTTTTCCCATTTTCTGAGATCTTCCTCGATTTCCTTCTTCAGAGATCTGAAGTTCTTGTCATATAGGTCTTTCACTTGTTTGGTTAGAGTCACCCCAAGATACTTTATGTTGTTTGTAGCTATTGTGAAGGGGGTCATTTCCCTAATTTCTTTCTCAGTCTGCTTATCCTTTGAATATATAAAGGCTACTGATTTGCTTGTGTTGATTTTGTAGCCAGCCACTTTGCTGAAGTTGTTTATCAGCTGTAGGAGTTCTCTAGTAGAGGTTTGAGGGTCACTTAAGTATACGATCATATCATCTGCAAATAGTGATAATTTGACTTCACCCTTTCCAATTTGTATCCCTTTGACGTCCTTCTGTTGTCTAATTGCTCTAGCTAGGACTTCAAGAACTATATTGAAAAGATATGGAGAGAGGGGCAGCCTTGTCTAGTCCCTGATTTTAGTGGGATTGCTTCAAGTTTCTCTCCATTTAGTTTGACGTTGGCTACCGGTTTGCTGTATATTGCTTTTACTATGTTTAGATATGGGCCTTGAATTCCAGTCCTTTCCAAGACTTTTAGCATGAAAGGATGCTGAATTTTATGAAATGCTTTTTCAGCATCTAATGAAATGATCATGTGGTTTTTTCTTTGAGTTTGTTTATGTAGTGGATAGCATATATGGATTTCCGTATATTGAACCATCCCTGCATCCCTTGGATGAAGCCTACTTGATCATGGTGGATGATTGTTTGATGTGTTCTTGGATTTGGTGGGCAAGAAGGCTTAATAGTGATGTGTTTTTGTGTCAAGTTGTCAAGGGTTCAATGGTACTGGCAGGTTTTGTGTGTCTACTTGACAGAGACTGGAGTTATCACAGGGAAAGGAGTTTCAGTTGGGAAGTGCCTCCAGGAGATCCGTCTGTGGGTCATTTTCTCACTATAGGGATCAAAAGGGGAGGGCTCCTTGTGGGTGGTACCATCTCTGGACTGGTATTCTTGGGTTCTATAAAGAGCAGGCTGGCCGGGTGGTGGTGGTGGTGCATGCCTTTACTCCCAACATTTGGGAGACAGAGGCAGGCAGATTTCTGACTTGGAGGCCAGCATGGTCCACAGATAGAATTCCAGGAGAGCCATGGCTATAAAGAGAAAGCCTTACAGAAGAGCTATGGAGTGTGGGGAGAGCTGACTAACAGGGACACATGGAGTCTCTGCCCCATTCAGACTAATACAGGGACATGCTGGAGACTACATGCATTAGGAGACAGACAGGGCTATACAGAGAAACCGTATCTCAAAAAAACAAATCTAAAAAAACAAAACAAAACAAAACAAAAGCCCCATGCCTTAGGAGACATACCCTCTACCCAACATCGTAGAACCCAAATACATAGTAAAGTATTAACCACACTTTAGTTAGCAAACTAAAATATTTATTTCTTGGGCCTAGTTACAGAGCCGGAGATTGAAATAAGTGTGGAGTAAATGCCTGTCCTTAAGAACCCGGTTACCCTAGTGTGAACAGCAGGTTACTCATGTCCTCACATGTCGAATGTCCCCACCCACAACCTACTGTAAACCTCCCACCCTGTCTAATCTCTAGTCCCAGTGAGTTTATGAGAAATGAGAGCAGCATTACAACCAAATGCCAGGACAGAACAGAAGGGAGCAGCCTGCAGGCTCTCTGTCCCTCCTCCCTCCCTCCTCCTAGGAGGGAGAAGTCAAAGTCAATGAACCCATCTGGGTGTCTTGTAGGTCCTTACTGATGTTCTGAAGACAATGATCTCCGGGTGAATCTGGTCAGACTTGCAGGTGCATCGAGGGCTATGCTGAGAGCCTGAGACCTGCTTGGTTTCTCACTCTGGCATGCTATTGCGGGACACTGAAATCAATGGAGGGTCAGGGGGCAGTGCAGGAGGAAGTATCAGTATCCTCAGCATCCTCAGGCCAAGCATTTCCTTCTGAGTGTAGGGAAGTCCCAGTTTGGCGAACAGCAGGATACTGTTAGAAGATAAAGAATCTGGAAGCTTTCTCTTCATATAATGGCACAAGATCCTGCAGATCACCATAAATTCTGAAGGAGACCCTGCCCAATCCAAGAGGACACTCAGATGCATCATCCGAAGGAGAGTCTGATGGCCTTAGACCTTGGAGGTGATCCTGCATGATGATACTTCTACTCCACCACCAGGAGTGGCTGGGAGACCTGGGGGCTCCTCTGCAAGATTCTCCAGACCTGTGAGTGGTTCCCTGGGACCTATAGCATCAGCAGAATCAAAAGGGATCCCGGAGGCTCCAGAAGAGAGTTTGGAGAATGTTGTCCCTTGTGGAGTAGATCCAGGATACAAAAGCTTGGATGGGGAAAGGCGCAGGGACTCTGGGTGCACCTCCTTGTAATAAGGACAGCTGTTGTGGCCCCTGCTCAGGCGACTCCTGAGGGGTCCCAAATGGGAATGCCTCCAGATGGAAGTGGGCTTCCCCTGATCCAGTGTGTAGATCCCAAGTGTCAGCTCCTGCCTGGGACAGGAGGTGAGCTCCAGCTGGTCCTTTCCTCTAGGATCCCCTTGCTGTTTCCACAGCTCATAGCTCTCAGGCTGCAGGAGCCCCTCAAAGGCATCCATGGAGAAGCTCACCCTGGCCTCCCCACAGCTGCACTGACGTGCCACCTTGCCATAGTCAATCCACCTCGGGGTGGCAAAATTGATGGCCTCTGCGCAGTTGAAGCCATGGTTGAAGCCCGAGTGGTAGCCATAGGGAAAGGTGACCATGAACTCCCCAGCCTGCTGGGTGATGCGGCCAAAGGGGATGCCATTCTCCTTGAGCACGGTGGGGGAGATGAGCGCCACCTTGTGTCTCAGGAAGGCCTGGCAGCCCTTGGAGCTGCCAGGGAAGAGTTGCCTGGCCAGGAGCTCCAGGCGCCTGCCATGCTCAGGGGGCACAGCATACCAAGTCTTGGGCTGCCCAAAGTGCAGGTAGTTGATACTGTACAGGTCCATGTCCTCCGTGTGCCACGCAAAGGTGGTCTTCCACATGCCAAAGTACAGGTAGGGCGTGTTGACGCCCTCAATCACTATGCCATGCTCCTGCTTCAACACATCCAAAAGGCTCCCCAGGTGGCCCACGTTCCAGTGTTGAGTGTTCTCATCAAACAGGGAGCCGCTGACATCAGCACCATAAATTGGTGACCCAAACAGTCGATTCTTCCAGTATTTTCTCTCCAAATCATCAAAATCCAGGTGTGGCGGGGTCTGGTATTTTTTGCTGCTGGCCAGCTCACGATACTCACCCACACTCATGCCTTTCCTCTTCTTATGGAATTGGGTGAACACACCTGCCTGCCCCGAGACCACTTGCTGCAGAGGAGCAGGAATTGACATATCCATGACATCCTCACAGGACTTTCCACTGCCTTTCCACTCCTTGGGTGGGATGACCTTGGCCAGTCCAGCTCGGTGTGCGCCTTGGGACTCCATGTAGGTGATGTATTTGCTGAAGTTTGAGAATTCTGCCATGTTTGGGCGGAAGGTCATGATGGTACAGCCTGGGTTCTGGGACATATCCTGCTCAGGGTTTGTCATGGCCACAGCAATGCAGGAGCTCAGCCTGGGGTCCTGGCTGCCCTGGGTGTTTATGTTTTCTGAGACTTCTTTCTCTTTCTCTCTCTCTCTCTCTCTCTCTCTCTCTCTCTCTCTCTCTCTCTCTCTCTCTCTCTCTCTCTCTCTGAGTTTTCCTGACTTCCTGTTGTATTTTCTTCACTGTCTGATCTGTCCTTAAACTCGTCTTTTATGCCTTCTTCTCTTCGTTCTATGGTTTAGGTTTCCTGGTGGACAAGATAACATTTTTAAGATAAATTTGAATTCAGGAGAAAGGCTTGTCTGAGTAGAACACTGTATATATAGCAAGACCCTTCTAAGCTCTACAATCAACAGAAAAGAAAAGAAAATGTAAGAAAGAAGAAGCCTTCTTTCTTGGTTGATGTTTTGATTTCCCAGGGCATCCTCTTACTGGTCAGCGCTTTTCACCTTGAAAAACTGAGTTTCTATGGAGCAGAATCCCTGTGCCACTACAGGAGCACTGGGAGCACAGCACCATCCCACTCCTGGAGCACTCCCTTGATTCCCACTCATCCTTGGACTCCATTGGTCACTGTGTGTTGATTGGGGAGGCTCAGAGCCCTTTGTCTTTTAAGTACAAAGTCATTTACCCAAGGAACAATCATAGGTGGTTCATATGACAAAGATTCTTATCCACATGGGCAAAAATCATCAGAGGTTTCTCAGGACCTGTTCTCAAACTATTTAAATCATTGCCTCCTAGTCTCTGAAACCAAATTAAAAGTTCCTCAGGAATTACTGACTTTGGGTTCCAACAGGCAGGTTATGCTGGCGGGTATTTTTCCAGCAGAGGTGACCTGTCTTGGCTTCCAGGTGAGGGCGGGCATAAGGAGGCTGTCTCAGAGGAGGACTGCTGCCAGCCTTGTCATCCCAGCTGCTTAGACTAAAGACAGCTGTGAGTCTTTACATATGTGTGAGAGTATGGCAGCCTCTGTGTAGCAGTGTTGTGGGAGTAACATGCCTTCCATATACAAACAGGAGGTGGGGCTGGGGAGCACTGAGCCTCCAACCAGACCAATGCTACATAAAGAGGTTTTACCTATTTATGTTCTTAGCTCTCCTAGGGTTGGCGCTCCCTAGTCTAATGGAAAAACTAAAAACAAACAGCAGCTGGTCTGGATCACAACACCCCACAATGCAGGTGAGGCCTCCTCCTGAGAGCAACAGAATTCTGACTGTCTAGTGCCAGTGGGACCCAGGACCTGGCCAACCTCCTAGATAACTGTCATGGACCCTGCTACTCTCTTGCCGGGTGACAATCTGCTCGTGCTCATCTATGCCTGTCACACGAGGGGAGATGACATTAGGTCCATGGGTACTGCAGTCCTTAGTGTAACTGGAACATTTTGGGCGCAGGCCAAGACTCTCAGCCCAGAGAGAAGACCTGATCCATTTTATCCAGGCTGGGGGAGGACCTCAGAAAGATTGATCATTCTAAAAGAACTGGCTGGATCTACTACCTGACCTTCACAAGGATATTCATCCGGGATACAAAACCTGCTCTCTGTTTCTAGTCACACCTAGGCCAGAGAAGATCTCAGGGATGATTTCTCTGCCAGAAGCCAGGTTGGTCTGTCCTCAAGTAAATCCTACTAGGCAGCCCTCTGCCCCATCTCCACTCTCACTGATCATGCTCAGTAGCTGAAAAGATCCCCAGGACCTTGTCTGCTGATTTGCCCTCCCATAAGGGTGGGGTCCAACAATGGCCTGGCTATCACAGCTACAAACCTCTCAATCAATAGCTAAAGTTTAGGCATGCATTAAAAATATTCATTACTGGTATGGACCTTAAGAGTTCTATCCAGCCAGGCAGTGGTGGCACACTCCTTTATTCCCAGCACTTGTGGTGCTGAGGCAGTTGATTTTTGAGTTGAGGCCAGCCAGGTCTACAGAGTGAGTTCCATGACAGCCAGGGTTACACAGAGAAACCCTATCTCAAAAAACAAACAAACAACAACAGCAAAACACCTCCCCAGAAAAAAAACAAAAAAAACGGCCAAAAAACATCTTACTTTGTTTAGCTGGTCATTGGTGGAACACGCCTTTAATCTCAGCACTTGGGAGGCAGAGGCAGGCAGATTTCTGAGTTCCAAGCCAGCCTGGTCTACAGAGTGATTTCGAGGACAGCCAAAGCTATACAGAGAAACCAAATCTCGGGGGAAATTAACCAAATCAAAAAATAAAGAGAGAGAGAGAGAGAGATTTTTCTTGCAAGGCAGTGGTGGCACACACCTTTAATCTCAGCACTTGGGATGCTTGGGCAATTGATTTCAGAGTTTGAGGCCAGCCTGCTCTACATCTTAGTGTGTTTAGCTGGGCAATGGTGGCGCATGCCTTTAATCCCCGCACTTGGGAAGCAGAGAGAGGCAGAGTTCTCGGTAAGAAGCCAGCCTGGTCTACAGAGTGAGTTCCAAGACAGCCAGGGCTACACAGAGAAACACTGTCTCAAAAAACAACAACAAAAAAATACATTGCTGGTATGGAATTTTAGGGTTCTAATCTGCCAGGCAGTGGTGGCACATGCCTTTAATCCCAGCACTTGGGAGGGAGAGGGAGGAGGATTTCTGAGTTTGAGGCCAGCCTGGTCAACAGAGTAAATTCCAGGACAGGTATGGATACACAGAGAATCCCTGTCTCAAAAAACAAAAACAAAAACAAAAACAAAAAACAAAAACAAAAAACAAAAACAAAAAACAAAAAAACAAAAACAAAAACCAGGGTTTTCCACCGGGGTAAAAATAAATTATCAGACATTGAAAGAAACTATTACACACTGGATAGACATTCTGCCTTTGCTTTGGGTCCTCTGTGCCCCATGTAGAGAGAGATTTACTCCCAAAAGCAGTTCTCTTGAGAATAGCTCAGTACTACCTTGGGATCCTCAACACCCAGAGTCCATGTCTGGAAGCTGATAAAGTCTTTCTACAGTTTCAAACCCATTCCCTGCTCTCTTCTCTGGTTCCTGCCCAATAGTAACCACATCTGAGTGCCATATTTGTCAGAAAGGAACAGAAATTAATCTGAAATGAAACTCACACATTAACACCAAAGATTGACCAGCATTTTCTAATGCTTTGTAGAATGATTGAATCTTATCAACTATTACCACGACTCATTTCCTCACAGGAACAAATTTCCAAAAGCTGTGAATAGAGATAGGACTTACCCAACACCAGTGGAATGGAGACCTGTGAGGAGACAATCCAGCCACAGAGAGAAGCTTCCCCCTTTGGACTTGCTCTTCCTATGAGCAAGGAACCTAATGGCTTCGTCTTTTATAGCCATGAAGACCTGAGGCAATGAGAGCTTGCCCACCCACTGGGGTCTCAACCAATCACTGGCTCTCAGCTGACTTAGGCCCACCCAGCTTCCCTAGAATGGTAACAATCTCATTAGGAGACATGGAAACATTGAAGAAAGAATGACACAACACCAACTGTGCATAGAATCTGTAAGAATGTTTTAGAATTTCCAAGGCTAACTGGGAGCATGTGGCAGAGCCTCAGAGAATTGAGACATCCAGAACATGTCTGTGCTCTTCCTGGACAGGCTTTGTCTTTCTCCCACCACCTCTAAACCTGAAAATAAAAACCTAAACCTAAAATAATGAAACCTAAAATTATTCATTACTGGTATGGACCTTAAGAGTTCTAACCAGCCAGGCAGTGGTGGCACACACCTATATTCCCAGCACTTGTGGTGCTGGGGCAGTTGATTTTTGAGTTGAGACCAGCCAGGTCTACAGAGTGAGTTCCATGACAACCAGGGTTACACAGAGAAACCCTATCTCAAAAAACAAACAACAATGACAACAAAACACCACCCCCCAAAACAACAAAAAAACAAACAAAAAACATCTTACTTTGTTTAGCTGGGCATTGGTGGAACACGCCTTTAATCTCAGCACTTGGGAGGCAGAGGCAGGCAGATTTCTGAGTTCCAAGCCAGCCTGGCCTACAGAGTGATTTCCAGGACAGCCAGAGCTATATAGAGAAACCAAATCTCTGGGAAAAAAAACCAAATCCAAAAATAAAAAGAGAGAGAGAGAGATTTTTCTTGCAAGGCGGTGGTGGGACACACATTTAATCCCAGCACTTGGGATCCTGGGGCAGTTGATTTCAAAGTTCCAGGCCAGCCTGCTCTACACCTTACTGTGTTTAGCCGGGCAGTGGTGGCACATGCCTTTAATCCCAGCACTTGGGAAACAGAGGGAGGCAGATTTCTCAGTACGAGGCAAGCCTAGTCTACACAGTGAGGTCCAAGATAGCCAGGGCTACACAGAGAAACACTGTCTCAAAAAACAACAACAAAAAAATACATTGTGGTATGGAATTTTAGGCTTCTAATCTGCCAGGCAGTGGTGGCACATGCCTTTAATCCCAGCACTTGGGAGGCAGAGGGAGGAGGATTTCTGAGTTTGAGGCCAGCCTGGTCAACAGAGTAAATTCCAGGACAGGTATGGCTACACAGAGAATCCCTGTCTCAAAAAAACAAAAACAAAAGCAAAAAAACAAAAAGAAAAACAAAAACAAAAACCAGGGTTTTCCACCGGGGTAAAAATAAATTATCAGACATTGAAAGAAACTATTACACACTGGATAGTCCTCTGTGCCCCAGGTAGAGAGAGATTTACCCCCAAATGAAGTTCTCTTGAGAATAGCTCAGTGCTACCCTGGGATCCCCAACACCCAGAGTCCATGTCTGGAAGCGGATAAAGTCTTTCTACAGTTTCAAACCCATTCCCTGCTCTCTTCTCTGGTTTCTGCCCAATAGTAACCACATCTGAGTGCCATATTTGTCAGAAAGGAACAGAAATTAATCTGAAATGAAACTCACACATTAACGCCAAGGATTGACCAGCATTTTCTAATGCTTTGTAGAATGATTGAATCTTATCAACTATTACCACGACTCATTTCCTCACAGGAACAAATTTCCAAAAGCTGTGAATAGAGATAGGACTTACCCAACACCAGTGGAATGGAGACCTGTGAGGAGACAATCCAGCCACAGAGAGAAGCTTCCCCCTTAGGACTTGCTCTTCCTATGAGCAGGAAACCTAATGGCTTCATCTTTTATAGCCATGAAGACCTGAGGCAATGAGAGCTTGCCCACCCACTGGGGTCTCAACCAATCATTGGCTCTCAGCTGACTTAGGCCCACCCAGCTTCCCTAGAATGGAAACAATCTCATTAGGAGACATGGCAAACATTGAAATAAGAATGATACAACACCAACTGTGCATTGAATCTGTAAGAATGTTTTAGAATTTCCAAGGCTAACTGGGAGCATGTGGCAGAGCCTCAGAGAACTGAGACATCCAGAACATGTCTGTGCTCTTGCTGGACAGACTTTGTCTTTCTCCCACCACTTCTTTTTTTTTTTAATTATTTGTATTGGATATAATTTATTTACATTTCAAATGATTTCCCCTTTTCTAGCCCCCCCACTCCCGGAAAGTCCCGTAAGCCCCCTTCTCTTCCCCTGTCCTCCCACCCACCCCTTCCCACTTCCCCGTTCTGGTTTTGCCAAATACTGTTTCACTGAGTCTTTCCAGAGCCAGGGGCCACTCCTCCTTTCTTCTTGTACCTCATTTGATGTGTGGATTATGTTTTGGATATTCCAGTTTTCTAGGTTAATAACCACTTATTAGCGAGTGCATACCATGATTCACCTTTTGAGTCTGGGTTACCTCACTTAGTATGATGTTCTCTAGCTCCATCCATTTCCCTAAGAATTTCATGAATTCTCTGTTTCTAATGGCTGAATAGTACCCCATTGTGTAGATATACCACATTTTTTGCATCCACTCTTCTGTTGAGGGATACCTGGGTTCTTTCCAGCATCTGGCAATTATAAATAGGGCTGCTCTGAACATAGTAGAGCATGTATCCTTATTACATGGTGGGGAATCCTCTGGGTATGTGCCCAGGATCTCCCACCACTTCTAAACCTGAAATAGACAAGAGAACAGCAGGGGCCCCACTTCTGAACAACTAAACATTTTAACCAAAAAGTAGCACAAAACACAAGAATGAGAAAGATTTTTGCTTGGCATTGGGCTGCATGCACTGTATCCCACTCTGGAGGCAGAACCAGGAGAATCGATGAATTTGAGAAAAGACTGGTCTACAGATCCACTTCCTGGAAAGTCAGGATTACAAGGATCAACTTTCACTCTCTCTCTCTCTCTCTCTCTCTCTCTGTCTGTCTGTCTGTCTGGTTTTTCAAGACAGGGTTTCTCTGTGTAGTCGTGGCTGTCTTGGCACTCTGTAGACCAAGCTGGCCTCGAACTCAGAAATCTGCCTGCCTCTGCCTCCCAAGTGCTGGGATTATAGGTGTTTGCCACCACACCACCTGGTCTTTGAACTCATTTTACAAACTAGGCTCCAGGCTGGCCTGATGTCTGAGATCTGTATGTCACCATGCTTTTCGTTGGTTTGTTTTGTATGCCTCTGTCTATCTCTGTCCCTCTCTGTCTCTCAGTCTCTCTCTCTCTCTCTCTCTCTCTCTCTCTCTCTCTCTCTCTCTCTCTCTCTCTCTTGGTTTCTCTCTTTTTCTCTCTGTATCTCTCTGTCTCTCTCCATCTCTCTCTGTCTTTCTCTCTCTCTCTCTCTCTCTCTCTCTCTCTCTCTCTCTCTCTCTCTCTGTGTGTGTGTGTGTGTGTGTGTGTGTCTATGTCTCTGTCTCTGTCTTGCTCTCTCTCTCTCTGTCTTTTTTTGTTTCAAGAGAGGGTTTCTCTATATAGCCCTGGTTGTCCTGGAACTCACTATGCAGACCAGGCTGGCCTCAAACTCAGAAATCCACCTACCTCTGCCTAGCAAGTACTGTGATTAAACTCGTGAGCCACCACTGCCCTGCTGAACATCCTTCTCAAAGCCAGTGCAATCTGATAATGAAAAGCATGACTTTCTAAAGCTTGTTCAACCATACTAGCAATCAAGGGTTCTTTTGTTAATAAATCTGCCATAGAATTTCCTTAAGCCACTGGACATGGCAGGCCAGTATGTCTTCTGATATGTTCTATAAATTTTCCTTTTTCTTGATTGAATTATCTTTTGCAACAGAAGCAAGACTGATATAATTTTGGAATTTCCAAATATAAGAGCTGTCTCGAAATCAGAAAATAATCAAACTACATAATTTGAACTTGTATAAAGGTTGACCTCTTCAAGTATATGTTCAAGGGCAATAATAACTGCAATAATTTTCTCCTGATGTGCAGACATTTCTTTTGCCTTTTGAATAATCACAGGTCTATCTTTCATATAGATGGCTTAAATTCCATGAATGACACATCTGTAAATAGTAAGAGGGCTTCAGAAGTAGGTTCCGATGCTAGTATAGAAGGAAAGATTATTCCTCTTCCTTCTACAAGCTTTAATATAGGGTGCTGAGGCACATGACATTTGATTTGTCCCATATAATGAGCTAATGCATTTCCCTAATCATCTGCAGTTTGACCTAAATACCCCAATTGTTCCTTATTATATGGAATACAAACTTCATGAGTTTCTTTGACAAATAGTTACCTGGATCCTAACCTCACTTTAATAATTAACTGACTATACATAACAGGATAAGAAGGTATCATTTTCACTTGACTCTGAGTGAGATATATACATTCCCATAAAACTTCTTGCCATAAACATGCAGTAGGGTGTAAGGTGTTTTAAGAATAATAAGCGAGCAAGTTTTTAAATAGTTTGTTTGATTTACTTTAGCATCTTGTATCATTTGCTTTATCTATTCTGATTGTTTTAATGCTTCTTTTGTAAGCTGTATTTTAGACTTAGGATCACGATCTCCTTTAAGAATTTCAAACAAATTAAGCAATTGTCCTGTGGTAATTTTTAAATAATGTCTTGTCCAATTAATATTTCCCAATTGTTTTTAAAGATCATTAAGTGTCTTTAATTTGTCAATCCTAAGTTGCAGTATTTGAGAGTTAATATATTCATTATAAATTATTTTTGCAAGAAATTTATTGGCTTGTATACTGGCTGGTTTTGTGTGTCAACTAGACACACACTGGACTTACCACAGAGAAATGAGATTCTGTTGGGGGAAGGGCCTCATTGAGATCCATCTGTGGGGCATTTTCTCAATTAGTGATGAAAGGATGAGGGCCCCTTGTGGGCGGTACCATCTCTGGGCTGGTAGTCTTGGGTTCTATAAGAGAGCAGGCTGAACAATTCAGGGGGATCAAGCTAGTAAGACACATTTTCCCACCACCTCTGCATCAGTTCCTGCTTCCTGACCTGCTTGAGTTCCAGTCCAGACTTCCTTTAGTGGTGAACAGCAGTGTGGAAGTGTAAGCTCAATAAACTCTTTCCTCCTCAATTTGCTTCTTGGTCATGATGTTTGTACAGGACTAGAAACCCTAAGACAAATTGGTACCAGTGTAGTGGGGTATTCCTGTGACAACTTTACCATGTTTTGGGGAGGATTGAGGAAAGGCTTGGAAGTTTGAGCTAGAAGAGCCAATAGGATGTTAAGAGCTCTGTGGAAAGTTCTGTAGGGGCTTGGAAGATAATGCTAAGAACAGTGCAGAATATGGTGGCCTGGCTTGTGACATTTCAGAGGGAAGATTAAAGTCTCTTATCAGGTGCAGGTTTTGATTGTGAAGATTCTGTGGTTTTGATTACCTGGGGCTGAAGAATCAGCTGTGACTAACAACATAACAGAACCACAAAACAATCCTTTGTGTTACTAGGAATATTGAGGCTGGTTAACAAGGGCTAAGAAATTAGTGGTGATCAAGAAAAGACCAGCATCACTGAGGTGAAAACTTCTGGGAAGTGTTTTCTGAGAGCACAGAGGCTGGGTTCCTGAGAGAGCCACGGTTGTATTTTGTGCTGTGGCTAGACTTGGTACTTTGGAAGATTCACCAAGTTGGTCCTGGTTTTGAAGGCATGAAGTGGTCATGAAGAACAGTTAAGGCTCTGAATTGTGTGAGGCTGTGGAAGGCCATTGGTGAAGGTGCAACCTCAGATGCAATTGAAGGCCCAAGACTGAAGGTGTCAGGCAAAGAGTTGAGGCTTGGCACCATGAAAAAGAGCCTATGCCACGCTATTGGTGAAGCCTAGTTACAGCAGAAGACAGCAGTGTTTTGTAGATGCCTGTGCCATGCAATGACCACCAAGAACAGCAGCAGCAGTGGAGTACTGACAGCTGGAGCCTAGAAGACAAGGTGTGTGTTAGAAAAGGCAGAGCTGGAGAAGTGACCCAAGCCCTCGTAGAAGCCCAAAAGTTCCTGGGTTGGATCCCAGACAATGAACCTTTGGACTTTGAGTTTTGCTTTTGATTGTGACTGTACCCTGACAGTTTTCCCTCTTGATGGAAGAAAGTGTTTTAGTGAAGCCCACAGTTAAGAGAACTTTCTATTTTCAAGGGACTTTTAATTTTAAATGATATTGGACATTTTAAAGGCATTGAAATTTTAATATGTAAAGACTGTGGGACATTTAAACATATGTAGATCTGGGGGATAAATAAGGAAGGATTGTTATTCCAGATGAATTTGAGAATTGCTCTTTCTAGCTCTATGAAGAACTGGGATGGGACTTTTATGGAGATAGCATTGAATCTGTAGATTGCCTTTGGCAAGATGGCCATTTTAACTATATTAATCCTGCCAATCCACGAGCATGGAAGGTTTGCCCATTTTCTGAGATCTTCCTCGATTTCCTTCTTCAGAGATCTGAAGTTCTTGTCATATAGGTCTTTCACTTGTTTGGTTAGAGTCACCCCAAGATACTTTATGTTGTTTGTAGCTATTGTGAAGGGGGTCATTTCCCTAATTTCTTTCTCAGTCTGCTTATCCTTTGAATATATAAAGGCTACTGATTTGCTTGCGTTGATTTTGTAGCCAGCCACTTTGCTGAAGTTGTTTATCAGCTGTAGGAGTTCTCTAGTAGAGGTTTGAGGGTCACTTAAGTATACGATCATATCATCTGCAAATAGTGATAATTTGACTTCACCCTTTCCAATTTGTATCCCTTTGACGTCCTTCTGTTGTCTAATTGCTCTAGCTAGGACTTCAAGAACTATATTGAAAAGATATGGAGAGAGGGGCAGCCTTGTCTAGTCCCTGATTTTAGTGGGATTGCTTCAAGTTTCTCTCCATTTAGTTTGACGTTGGCTACCGGTTTGCTGTATATTGCTTTTACTATGTTTAGATATGGGCCTTGAATTCCTGTCCTTTCCAAGACTTTTAGCATGAAAGGATGCTGAATTTTATGAAATGCTTTTTCAGCATCTAATGAAATGATCATGTGGTTTTTTCTTTGAGTTTGTTTATGTAGTGGATAGCATATATGGATTTCCGTATATTGAACCATCCCTGCATCCCTTGGATGAAGCCTACTTGATCATGGTGGATGATTGTTTGATGTGTTCTTGGATTTGGTGGGCAAGAAGGCTTAATAGTGATGTGTTTTTGTGTCAAGTTGTCAAGGGGTCAATGGTACTGGCAGGTTTTGTGTGTCTACTTGACAGAGACTGGAGTTATCACAGGGAAAGGAGTTTCAGTTGGGAAGTGCCTCCAGGAGATCCGTCTGTGGGTCATTTTCTCACTATAGGGATCAAAAGGGGAGGGCTCCTTGTGGGTGGTACCATCTCTGGACTGGTATTCTTGGGTTCTATAAAGAGCAGGCTGGCCGGGTGGTGGTGGTGCATGCCTTTACTCCCAGCATTTGGGAGACAGAGGCAGGCAGATTTCTGACTTGGAGGCCAGCATGGTCCACAGATAGAATTCCAGGAGAGCCATGGCTATAAAGAGAAAGCCTTACAGAAGAGCTATGGAGTGTGGGGAGAGCTGACTAACAGGGACACATGGAGTCTCTGCCCCATTCAGACTAATACAGGGACATGCTGGAGACTACATGCATTAGGAGACAGACAGGGCTATACAGAGAAACCGTATCTCAAAAAAACAAATCTAAAATAACAAAACAAAACAAAACAAAACAAAAGCCCCATGCCTTAGGAGACATACCCTCTACCCAACATCGTAGAACCCAAATACATAGTAAAGTATTAACCACACTTTAGTTAGCAAACTAAAATATTTATTTCTTGGGCCTAGTTACAGAGCCGGAGATTGAAATAAGTGTGGAGTAAATGCCTGTCCTTAAGAACCCGGTTACCCTAGTGTGAACAGCAGGTTACTCATGTCCTCACATGTCGAATGTCCCCACCCACAACCTACTGTAAACCTCCCACCCTGTCTAATCTCTAGTCCCAGTGAGTTTATGAGAAATGAGAGCAGCATTACAACCAAATGCCAGGACAGAACAGAAGGGAGCAGCCTGCAGGCTCTCTGTCCCTCCTCCCTCCCTCCTCCTAGGAGGGAGAAGTCAAAGTCAATGAACCCATCTGGGTGTCTTGTAGGTCCTTACTGATGTTCTGAAGACAATGATCTCCGGGTGAATCTGGTCAGACTTGCAGGTGCATCGAGGGCTATGCTGAGAGCCTGAGACCTGCTTGGTTTCTCACTCTGGCATGCTATTGCGGGACACTGAAATCAATGGAGGGTCAGGGGGCAGTGCAGGAGGAAGTATCAGTATCCTCAGCATCCTCAGGCCAAGCATTTCCTTCTGAGTGTAGGGAAGTCCCAGTTTGGCGAACAGCAGGATACTGTTAGAAGATAAAGAATCTGGAAGCTTTCTCTTCATATAATGGCACAAGATCCTGCAGATCACCATAAATTCTGAAGGAGACCCTGCCCAATCCAAGAGGACACTCAGATGCATCATCCGAAGGAGAGTCTGATGGCCTTAGACCTTGGAGGTGATCCTGCATGATGATACTTCTACTCCACCACCAGGAGTGGCTGGGAGACCTGGGGGCTCCTCTGCAAGATTCTCCAGACCTGTGAGTGGTTCCCTGGGACCTATAGCATCAGCAGAATCAAAAGGGATCCCGGAGGCTCCAGAAGAGAGTTTGGAGAATGTTGTCCCTTGTGGAGTAGATCCAGGATACAAAAGCTTGGATGGGGAAAGGCGCAGGGACTCTGGGTGCAACTCCTTGTAATAAGGACAGCTGTTGTGGCCCCTGCTCAGGCGACTCCTGAGGGGTCCCAAATGGGAATGCCTCCAGATGGAAGTGGGCTTCCCCTGATCCAGTGTGTAGATCCCAAGTGTCAGCTCCTGCCTGGGACAGGAGGTGAACTCCAGCTGGTCCTTTCCTCTAGGATCCCCTTGCTGTTTCCACAGCTCATAGCTCTCAGGCTGCAGGAGCCCCTCAAAGGCATCCATGGAGAAGCTCACCCTGGCCTCCCCACAGCTGCACTGACGTGCCACCTTGCCATAGTCAATCCACCTCGGGGTGGCAAAATTGATGGCCTCTGCGCAGTTGAAGCCATGGTTGAAGCCCGAGTGGTAGCCATAGGGAAAGGTGACCATGAACTCCCCAGCCTGCTGGGTGATGCGGCCAAAGGGGATGCCATTCTCCTTGAGCACGGTGGGGGAGATGAGCGCCACCTTGTGTCTCAGGAAGGCCTGGCAGCCCTTGGAGCTGCCAGGGAAGAGTTGCCTGGCCAGGAGCTCCAGGCGCCTGCCATGCTCAGGGGGCACAGCATACCAAGTCTTGGGCTGCCCAAAGTGCAGGTAGTTGATACTGTACAGGTCCATGTCCTCCGTGTGCCACGCAAAGGTGGTCTTCCACATGCCAAAGTACAGGTAGGGCGTGTTGACGCCCTCAATCACTATGCCATGCTCCTGCTTCAACACATCCAAAAGGCTCCCCAGGTGGCCCACGTTCCAGTGTTGAGTGTTCTCATCAAACAGGGAGCCGCTGACATCAGCACCATAAATTGGTGACCCAAACAGACGATTCTTCCAGTATTTTCTCTCCAAATCATCAAAATCCAGGTGTGGCGGGGTCTGGTATTTTTTGCTGCTGGCCAGCTCACGATACTCACCCACACTCATGCCTTTCCTCTTCTTATGGAATTGGGTGAACACACCTGCCTGCCCCGAGACCACTTGCTGCAGAGGAGCAGGAATTGACATATCCATGACATCCTCACAGGACTTTCCACTGCCTTTCCACTCCTTGGGTGGGATGACCTTGGCCAGTCCAGCTCGGTGTGCGCCTTGGGACTCCATGTAGGTGATGTATTTGCTGAAGTTTGAGAATTCTGCCATGTTTGGGCGGAAGGTCATGATGGTACAGCCTGGGTTCTGGGACATATCCTGCTCAGGGTTTGTCATGGCCACAGCAATGCAGGAGCTCAGCCTGGGGTCCTGGCTGCCCTGGGTGTTTATGTTTTCTGAGACTTCTTTCTCTTTCTCTTTCTCTCTCTCTCTCTCTCTCTCTCTCTCTCTCTCTCTCTCTCTCTCTCTCTCTCTCTCTCTCTCTCTGAGTTTTCCTGACTACCTGTTGTATTTTCTTCACTGTCTGATCTGTCCTTAAACTCGTCTTTTATGCCTTCTTCTCTTCGTTCTATGGTTTAGGTTTCCTGGTGGACAAGATAACATTTTTAAGATAAATTTGAATTCAGGAGAATGGCTTGTCTGAGTAGAACACTGTATATATAGCAAGACCCTTCTAAGCTCTACAATCAACAGAAAAGACAAGAAAATGTAAGAAAGAAGAAGCCTTCTTTCTTGGTTGATGTTTTGATTTCCCAGGGCATCCTCTTACTGGTCAGCGCTTTTCACCTTGAAAAACTGAGTTTCTATGGAGCAGAATCCCTGTGCCACTACAGGAGCACTGGGAGCACAGCACCATCCCACTCCTGGAGCACTCCCTTGATTCCCACTCATCCTTGGACTCCATTGGTCACTGTGTGTTGATTGGGGAGGCTCAGAGCCCTTTGTCTTTTAAGTACAAAGTCATTTACCCAAGGAACAATCATAGGTGGTTCATATGACAAAGATTCTTATCCACATGGGCAAAAATCATCAGAGGTTTCTCAGGACCTGTTCTCAAACTATTTAAATCATTGCCTCCTAGTCTCTGAAACCAAATTAAAAGTTCCTCAGGAATTACTGACTTTGGGTTCCAACAGGCAGGTTATGCTGGCGGGTATTTGTCCAGCAGAGGTGACCTGTCTTGGTTTCCAGGTGAGGGCGGGCATAAGGAGGCTGTCTAAGAGGAGGACTGCTGCCAGCCTTGTCATCCCAGCTGCTTAGACTAAAGACAGCTGTGAGTCTTTACATATGTGTCAGAGTATGGCAGCCTCTGTGTAGCAGTGTTGTGGGAGTAACATGCCTTCCATATACAAACAGGAGGTGGGGCTGGGGAGCACTGAGCCTCCAACCAGACCAATGCTACATAAAGAGGTTTTACCTATTTATGTTCTTAGCTCTCCTAGGGTTGGCTATCCCTAGTCTAATGGAAAAACTAAAAACAAACTGCAGCTGGTCTGGATCACAACACCCCACAATGCAGGTGAGGCCTCCTCCTGAGAGCAACAGAATTCTGACTGTCTAGTGCCAGTGGGACCCAGGACCTGGCCAACCTCCTAGATAACTGTCATGGACCCTGCTACTCTCTTGCCGGGTGACAATCTGCTCGTGCTCATCTATGCCTGTCACACGAGGGGAGATGACATTAGGTCCATGGGTACTGCAGTCCTTAGTGTAACTGGAACATTTTGGGCGCAGGCCAAGACTCTCAGCCCAGAGAGAAGACCTGATCCATTTTATCCAGGCTGGGGGAGGACCTCAGAAAGATTGATCATTCTAAAAGAACTGGCAGGATCTACTACCTGACCTTCACAAGGATATTCATCCGGGATACAAAACCTGCTCTCTGTTTCTAGTCACACCTAGGCCAGAGAAGATCTAAGGGATGATTTCTCTGCCAGAAGCCAGGTTGGTCTGTCCTGAAGTAAATCCTACTAGGCAGCCCTCTGCCCCATCTCCACTCTCACTGATCATGCTCAGTAGCTGAAAAGATCCCCAGGACCTTGTCTGCTGATTTGCCCTCCCATAAGGGTGGGGTCCAACAATGGCCTGGCTATCACAGCTACAAACCTCTCAATCAATAGCTAAAGTTTAGGCATGCATTAAAAATATTCATTACTGGTATGGACCTTAAGAGTTCTATCCAGCCAGGCAGTGGTGGCACACTCCTTTATTCCCAGCACTTGTGGTGCTGAGGCAGTTGATTTTTGAGTTGAGGCCAGCCAGGTCTACAGAGTGAGTTCCATGACAGCCAGGGTTACACAGAGAAACCCTATCTCAAAAAACAAACAAACAACAACAACAAAACACCACCCCCAAAAAAAACAAAAAATAGGCCAAAAAACATCTTACTTTGTTTAGCTGGGCATTGGTGGAACACGCCTTTAATCTCAGCACTTGGGAGTCAGAGGCAGGCAGATTTCTGAGTTCCAAGCCAGCCTGGTCTACAAAGTGATTTCCAGGACAGCCAGAGCTATACAGAGAAACCAAATCTCGGGGGAAATTAACCAAATCAAAAAATAAAAAGAGAGAGAGAGAGAGAGAGAGAGAGAGAGAGAGAGAGAGAGATTTTTCTTGCAAGGCAGTGGTGGCACACACCTTTAATCTCAGCACTTGGGATGCTTGGGCAATTGATTTCAGAGTTTGAGGCCAGCCTGCTCTACATCTTAGTGTGTTTAGCTAGGCAATGGTGGCGCATGCCTTTAATCCCCGCACTTGGGAAGCAGAGAGAGGCAGAGTTCTCGGTAAGAAGCCAGCCTGGTCTACAGAGTGAGTTCCAAGACAGCCAGGGCTACACAGAGAAACACTGTCTCAAAAAACAACAACAAAAAAATACATTGCTGGTATGGAATTTTAGGGTTCTAATCTGCCAGGCAGTGGTGGCACATGCCTTTAATCCCAGCACTTGGGAGGGAGAGGGA
The DNA here is from genome assembly GCF_947179515.1 of Apodemus sylvaticus. NCBI lineage: Eukaryota > Metazoa > Chordata > Mammalia > Rodentia > Muridae > Apodemus > Apodemus sylvaticus. Next base: position 121,330,516 of record NC_067478.1, on the reverse strand, counting down.
GGAGGATTTCTGAGTTTGAGGCCAGCCTGGTCAACAGAGTAAATTCCAGGACAGGTATGGCTACACAGAGAATCCCTGTCTCAAAAAACAAAAACAAAAACAAAAACAAAAACAAAAAACAAAAACAAAAAACAAAAACAAAAAAAACAAAAAAACAAAAACAAAAACAAAAGCCAGGGTTTTCCACCGGGGTAAAAATAAATTATCAGACATTGAAAGAAACTATTACACACTGGATAGACATTCTGCCTTTGCTTTAGGTCCTCTGTGCCCCATGTAGAGAGAGATTTACTCCCAAAAGAAGTTCTCTTGAGAATAGCTCAGTACTACCTTGGGATCCTCAACACCCAGAGTCCATGTCTGGAAGCTGATAAAGTCTTTCTACAGTTTCAAACCCATTCCCTGCTCTCTTCTCTGGTTCCTGCCCAATAGTAACCACATCTGAGTGCCATATTTGTCAGAAAGGAACAGAAATTAATCTGAAATGAAACTCACACATTAACGCCAAAGATTGACCAGCATTTTCTAATGCTTTGTAGAATGATTGAATCTTATCAACTATTACCACGACTCATTTCCTCACAGGAACAAATTTCCAAAAGCTGTGAATAGAGATAGGACTTACCCAACACCAGTGGAATGGAGACCTGTGAGGAGACAATCCAGCCACAGAGAGAAGCTTCCCCCTTAGGACTTGCTCTTCCTATGAGCAAGGAACCTAATGGCTTCGTCTTTTATAGCCATGAAGACCTGAGGCAATGAGAGCTTGCCCACCCACTGGGGTCTCAACCAATCACTGGCTCTCAGCTGACTTAGGCCCACCCAGCTTCCCTAGAATGGTAACAATCTCATTAGGAGACATGGAAACATTGAAGAAAGAATGACACAACACCAACTGTGCATAGAATCTGTAATAATGTTTTAGAATTTCCAAGGCTAACTGGGAGCATGTGGCAGAGCCTCAGAGAATTGAGACATCCAGAACATGTCTGTGCTCTTCCTGGACAGGCTTTGTCTTTCTCCCACCACCTCTAAACCTGAAAATAAAAACCTAAACCTAAAATAATGAAACCTAAAATTATTCATTACTGGTATGGACCTTAAGAGTTCTAACCAGCCAGGCAGTGGTGGCACACACCTATATTCCCAGCACTTGTGGTGCTGGGGCAGTTGATTTTTGAGTTGAGACCAGCCAGGTCTACAGAGTGAGTTCCATGACAACCAGGGTTACACAGAGAAACCCTATCTCAAAAAACAAACAACAATGACAACAAAACACCACCCCCCAAAACAACAAAAAAGCAAACAAAAAACATCTTACTTTGTTTAGCTGGGCATTGGTGGAACACGCCTTTAATCTCAGCACTTGGGAGGCAGAGGCAGGCAGATTTCTGAGTTCCAAGCCAGCCTGGCCTACAGAGTGATTTCCAGGACAGCCAGAGCTATATAGAGAAACCAAATCTCTGGGAAAAAAAACCAAATCCAAAAATAAAAAGAGAGAGAGAGAGATTTTTCTTGCAAGGCGGTGGTGGGACACACATTTAATCCCAGCACTTGGGATCCTGGGGCAGTTGATTTCAAAGTTCCAGGCCAGCCTGCTCTACACCTTACTGTGTTTAGCCGGGCAGTGGTGGCACATGCCTTTAGTCCCAGCACTTGGGAAACAGAGGGAGGCAGATTTCTCAGTACGAGGCAAGCCTAGTCTACACAGTGAGGTCCAAGATAGCCAGGGCTACACAGAGAAACACTGTCTCAAAAAACAACAACAAAAAAATACATTGTGGTATGGAATTTTAGGCTTCTAATCTGCCAGGCAGTGGTGGCACATGCCTTTAATCCCAGCACTTGGGAGGCAGAGGGAGGAGGATTTCTGAGTTTGAGGCCAGCCTGGTCAACAGAGTAAATTCCAGGACAGGTATGGCTACACAGAGAATCCCTGTCTCAAAAAAACAAAAACAAAAGCAAAAAAACAAAAAGAAAAACAAAAACAAAAACCAGGGTTTTCCACTGGGGTAAAAATAAATTATCAGACATTGAAAGAAACTATTACACACTGGATAGACATCCTGTCTTTGCTTTGGGTCCTCTGTGCCCCAGGTAGAGAGAGATTTACCCCCAAATGAAGTTCTCTTGAGAATAGCTCAGTGCTACCCTGGGATCCCCAACACCCAGAGTCCATGTCTGGAAGCGGATAAAGTCTTTCTACAGTTTCAAACCCATTCCCTGCTCTCTTCTCTGGTTTCTGCCCAATAGTAACCACATCTGAGTGCCATATTTGTCAGAAAGGAACAGAAATTAATCTGAAATGAAACTCACACATTAACGCCAAGGATTGACCAGCATTTTCTAATGCTTTGTAGAATGATTGAATCTTATCAACTATTACCACGACTCATTTCCTCACAGGAACCAATTTCCAAAAGCTGTGAATAGAGATAGGACTTACCCAACACCAGTGGAATGGAGACCTGTGAGGAGACAATCCAGCCACAGAGAGAAGCTTCCCCCTTAGGACTTGCTCTTCCTATGAGCAGGAAACCTAATGGCTTCATCTTTTATAGCCATGAAGACCTGAGGCAATGAGAGCTTGCCCACCTATTGGGTCTCAACCAATCATTGGCTCTCAACTGACATAGGCCCACCCAGCTTCCCTAGAATGGAAACAATCTCATTAGGAGACATGGCAAACATTGAAGAAAGAATGATACAACACCAACTGTGCATTGAATCTGTAAGAATGTTTTAGAATTTCCAAGGCTAACTGGGAGCATGTGGCAGAGCCTCAGAGAACTGAGACATCCAGAACATGTCTGTGCTCTTGCTGGACAGACTTTGTCTTTCTCCCACCACTTCTTTTTTTTTTTAATTATTTGTATTCGATATAGTTTATTTACATTTCAAATGATTTCCCCTTTTCTAGCCCCCCCACTCCCGGAAAGTCCCGTAAGCCCCCTTCTCTTCCCCTGTCCTCCTACCCACCCCTTCCCACTTCCCCGTTCTGGTTTTGCCAAATACTGTTTCACTGAGTCTTTCCAGAGCCAGGGGCCACTCCTCCTTTCTTCTTGTACCTCATTTGATGTGTGGATTATGTTTTGGATATTCCAGTTTTCTAGGTTAATAACCACTTATTAGCGAGTGCATACCATGATTCACCTTTTGAGTCTGGGTTACCTCACTTAGTATGATGTTCTCTAGCTCCATCCATTTCCCTAAGAATTTCATGAATTCTTTGTTTCTAATGGCTGAATAGTACTCCATTGTGTAGATATACCACATTTTTTGCATCCACTCTTCTGTTGAGGGATACCTGGGTTCTTTCCAGCATCTGGCAATTATAAATAGGGCTGCTCTGAACATAGTAGAGCATGTATCCTTATTACATGGTGGGGAATCCTCTGGGTATGTGCCCAGGATCTCCCACCACTTCTAAACCTGAAATAGACAAGAGAACAGCAGGGGCCCCACTTCTGAACAACTAAACATTTTAACCAAAAAGTAGCACAAAACACAAGAATGAGAAAGATTTTTGCTTGGCATTGGGCTGCATGCACTGTATCCCACTCTGGAGGCAGAACCAGGAGAATCGATGAATTTGAGAAAAGACTGGTCTACAGATCCACTTCCTGGAAAGTCAGGATTACAAGGATCAACTTTCACTCACTCTCTCTCTCTCTCTCTCTCTCTCTCTCTCTCTCTCTCTCTGTCTGTCTGGTTTTTCGAGACAGGGTTTCTCTGTGTAGTCGTGGCTGTCTTGGCACTCTGTAGACCAAGCTGGCCTCGAACTCAGAAATCTGCCTGCCTCTACCTCCCAAGTGCTGGGATTATAGGTGTTTGCCACCACACCACCTGGTCTTTGAACTCATTTTACAAACTAGGCTCCAGGCTGGCCTGATGTCTGAGATCTGTATGTCACCATGCTTTTCGTTGGTTTGTTTTGTATGCCTCTGTCTATCTCTGTCCCTCTCTGTCTCTCAGTCTCTCTCTCTCTCTCTCTCTCTCTCTCTCTCTCTCTCTCTCTCTCTCTCTCTCTTGGTTTCTCTCTTTTTCTCTCTGTATCTCTCTGTCTCTCTCCATCTCTCTCTGTCTTTCTCTCTCTCTCTCTCTCTCTCTCTCTCTCTCTCTGTGTGTGTGTGTGTGTGTGTGTGTGTGTGTGTCTATGTCTCTGTCTTGCTCTCTCTCTCTCTGTCTTTTTTTGTTTCAAGAGAGGGTTTCTCTATATAGCCCTGGTTGTCCTGGAACTCACTATGCAGACCAGGCTGGCCTCAAACTCAGAAATACACCTACCTCTGCCTAGCAAGTACTGTGATTAAACTCGTGAGCCACCACTGCCCTGCTGAACATCCTTCTCAAAGCCAGTGCAATCTGATAATGAAAAGCATGACTTTCTAAAGCTTGTTCAACCATACTAGCAATCAAGGGTTCTTTTGTTAATAAATCTGCCATAGAATTTCCTTAAGCCACTGGACATGGCAGGCCAGTATGTCTTCTGATATGTTCTATAAATTTTCCTTTTTCTTGATTGAATTATCTTTTGCAACAGAAGCAAGACTGATATAATTTTGGAATTTCCAGATATAAGAGCTGTCTCGATATCAGAAAATAATCAAACTACATAATTTGAACTTGTATACAGGTTGACCTCTTCAAGTATATGTTCATGGGCAATAATAACTGCAATAATTTTCTACTGATGTGCAGACATTTCTTTTGCCTTTTGAATAATCACAGGTCTATCTTTCATATAGATGGCTTAAATTCCATGGATGACACATCTGTAAATAGTAAGAGGGCTTCAGAAGTAGGTTCCGATGCTAGTATAGAAGGAAAGATTATTCCTGTTCCTTCTACAAGTTTTAATATAGGGTGCTGAGGCACATGACATTTGATTTGTCCCATATAATGAGCTAATGCATTTCCCTAATCATCTGCAGTTTGACGTAAATACCCCAATTGTTCCTTATTATATGGAATACAAACTTCATGAGTTTCTTTGACAAATAGTTACCTGGATCCTAACCTCACTTTAATAATTAACTGACTAAACATAACAGGATAAGAAGGTATCATTTTCACTTGACTCTGAGTGAGATATATACATTCCCATAAAACTTCTTGCCATAAACATGCAGTAGGGTGTAAGGTGTTTTAAGAATAATAAGCGAGCAAGTTTTTAAATAGTTTGTTTGATTTACTTTAGCATCTTGTATCATTTGCTTTATCTATTCTGATTGTTTTAATGCTTCTTTTGTAAGCTGTATTTTGGACTTAGGATCATGATCTCCTTTAAGAATTTCAAACAAATTAAGCAATTGTCCTGTGGTAATTTTTAAATAATGTCTTGTCCAATTAATATTTCCCAATTGTTTTTAAAGATCATTAAGTGTCTTTAATTTGTCAATCCTAAGTTGCAGTATTTGAGAGTTAATATATTCATTATAAATTATTTTTGCAAGAAATTTATTGGCTTGTATACTGGCTGGTTTTGTGTGTCAACTAGACACACACTGGACTTACCACAGAGAAATGAGATTCTGTTGGGGGAAGGGCCTCATTGAGATCCATCTGTGGGGCATTTTCTCAATTAGTGATGAAAGGATGAGGGCCCCTTGTGGGCGGTACCATCTCTGGGCTGGTAGTCTTGGGTTCTATAAGAGAGCAGGCTGAACAATTCAGGGGGATCAAGCTAGTAAGACACATTTTCCCACCACCTCTGCATCAGTTCCTGCTTCCTGACCTGCTTGAGTTCCAGTCCAGACTTCCTTTAGTGGTGAACAGCAGTGTGGAAGTGTAAGCTCAATAAACTCTTTCCTCCTCAATTTGCTTCTTGGTCATGATGTTTGTACAGGACTAGAAACCCTAAGACAAATTGGTACCAGTGTAGTGGGGTATTCCTGTGACAACTTTACCATGTTTTGGGGAGGATTGAGGAAAGGCTTGGAAGTTTGAGCTAGAAGAGCCAATAGGATGTTAAGAGCTCTGTGGAAAGTTCTGTAGGGGCTTGGAAGATAATGCTAAGAACAGTGCAGAATATGGTGGCCTGGCTTGTGACATTTCAGAGGGAAGATTAAAGTCTCTTATCAGGTGCAGGTTTTGATTGTGAAGATTCTGTGGTTTTGATTACCTGGGGCTGAAGAATCAGCTGTGACTAACAACATAACAGAACCACAAAACAATACTTTGTGTTACTGGGAATATTGAGGCTGGTTAACAAGGGCTAAGAAATTAGTGGTGATCAAGAAAAGACCAGCATCACTGAGGTGAAAACTTCTGGGAAGTGTTTTCTGAGAGCACAGAGGCTGGGTTCCTGAGAGAGCCACGGTTGTATTTTGTGCTGTGGCTAGACTTGGTACTTTGGAAGATTCACCAAGTTGGTCCTGGTTTTGAAGGCATGAAGTGGTCATGAAGAACAGTTAAGGCTCTGAATTGTGTGAGGCTGTGGAAGGCCATTGGTGAAGGTGCAACCTCAGATGCAATTGAAGGCCCAAGACTGAAGGTGTCATGCAAAGAGTTGAGGCTTGGCACCATGAAAAAGAGCCTATGCCACGCTATTGGTGAAGCCTAGTTACAGCAGAAGACAGCAGTGTTTTGTAGATGCCTGTGCCATGCAATGACCACCAAGAACAGCAGCAGCAGTGGAGTACTGACAGCTAGAGCCTAGAAGACAAGGTGTGTGTTAGAAAAGGCAGAGCTGGAGAAGTGACCCAAGCCCTCGTAGAAGCCCAAAAGTTCCTGGGTTGGATCCCAGACAATGAACCTTTGGACTTTGAGTTTTGCTTTTGATTGTGACTGTACCCTGACAGTTTTCCCTCTTGATGGAAGAAAGTATTTTAGTGAAGCCCACAGTTAAGAGAACTTTCTATTTTCAAGGGACTTTTAATTTTAAATGATATTGGACATTTTAAAGGCATTGAAATTTTAATATGTAAAGACTGTGGGACATTTAAATATATGTAGATCTGGGGGATAAATAAGGAAGGATTGTTATTCCAGATGAATTTGAGAATTGCTCTTTCTAGCTCTATGAAGAACTGGGATGGGACTTTTATGGAGATAGCATTGAATCTGTAGATTGCCTTTGGCAAGATGGCCATTTTAACTATATTAATCCTGCCAATCCACGAGCATGGAAGGTTTGCCCATTTTCTGAGATCTTCCTCAATTTCCTTCTTCAGAGATCTGAAGTTCTTGTCATATAGGTCTTTCACTTGTTTGGTTAGAGTCACCCCAAGACACTTTATGTTGTTTGTAGCTATTGTGAAGGGGGTCATTTCCCTAATTTCTTTCTCAGTCTGCTTATCCTTTGAATATATAAAGGCTACTGATTTGCTTGCGTTGATTTTGTAGCCAGCCACTTTGCTGAAGTTGTTTATCAGCTGTAGGAGTTCTCTAGTAGAGGTTTTAGGGTCACTTAAGTATACGATCATATCATCTGCAAATAGTGATAATTTGACTTCACCCTTTCCAATTTGTATCCCTTTGACGTCCTTCTGTTGTCTAATTGCTCTAGCTAGGACTTCAAGAACTATATTGAAAAGATATGGAGAGAGGGGCAGCCTTGTCTAGTCCCTGATTTTAGTGGGATTGCTTCAAGTTTCTCTCCATTTAGTTTGACGTTGGCTACCGGTTTGCTGTATATTGCTTTTACTATGTTTAGATATGGGCCTTGAATTCCTGTCCTTTCCAAGACTTTTAGCATGAAAGGATGCTGAACTTTTTGAAATGCTTTTTCAGCATCTAATGAAATGATCATGTGGTTTTTTCTTTGAGTTTGTTTATGTAGTGGATAGCATATATGGATTTCCGTATATTGAACCATCCCTGCATCCCTTGGATGAAGCCTACTTGATCATGGTGGATGATTGTTTGATGTGTTCTTGGATTTGGTGGGCAAGAAGGCTTAATAGTGATGTGTTTTTGTGTCAAGTTGTCAAGGGGTCAATGGTACTGGCAGGTTTTGTGTGTCTACTTGACAGAGACTGGAGTTATCACAGGGAAAGGAGTTTCAGTTGGGAAGTGCCTCCAGGAGATCCGTCTGTGGGTCATTTTCTCACTATAGGGATCAAAAGGGGAGGGCTCCTTGTGGGTGGTACCATCTCTGGACTGGTATTCTTGGGTTCTATAAAGAGCAGGCTGGCCGGGTGGTGGTGGTGGTGCATGCCTTTACTCCCAGCATTTGGGAGACAGAGGCAGGCAGATTTCTGACTTGGAGGCCAGCATGGTCCACAGATAGAATTCCAGGAGAGCCATGGCTATAAAGAGAAAGCCTTACAGAAGAGCTATGGAGTGTGGGGAGAGCTGACTAACAGGGACACATGGAGTCTCTGCCCCATTCAGACTAATACAGGGACATGCTGGAGACTACATGCATTAGGAGACAGACAGGGCTATACAGAGAAACCGTATCTCAAAAAAAAACAAATCTAAAAAAACAAAACAAAACAAAACAAAAGCCCCATGCCTTAGGAGACATACCCTCTACCCAACATCGTAGAACCCAAATACATAGTAAAGTATTAACCACACTTTAGTTAGCAAACTAAAATATTTATTTCTTGGGCCTAGTTACAGAGCCGGAGATTGAAATAAGTGTGGAGTAAATGCCTGTCCTTAAGAACCCGGTTACCCTAGTGTGAACAGCAGGTTACTCATGTCCTCACATGTCGAATGTCCCCACCCACAACCTACTGTAAACCTCCCACCCTGTCTAATCTCTAGTCCCAGTGAGTTTATGAGAAATGAGAGCAGCATTACAACCAAATGCCAGGACAGAACAGAAGGGAGCAGCCTGCAGGCTCTCTGTCCCTCCTCCCTCCCTCCTCCTAGGAGGGAGAAGTCAAAGTCAATGAACCCATCTGGGTGTCTTGTAGGTCCTTACTGATGTTCTGAAGACAATGATCTCCGGGTGAATCTGGTCAGACTTGCAGGTGCATCGAGGGCTATGCTGAGAGCCTGAGACCTGCTTGGTTTCTCACTCTGGCATGCTATTGCGGGACACTGAAATCAATGGAGGGTCAGGGGGCAGTGCAGGAGGAAGTATCAGTATCCTCAGCATCCTCAGGCCAAGCATTTCCTTCTGAGTGTAGGGAAGTCCCAGTTTGGCGAACAGCAGGATACTGTTAGAAGATAAAGAATCTGGAAGCTTTCTCTTCATATAATGGCACAAGATCCTGCAGATCACCATAAATTCTGAAGGAGACCCTGCCCAATCCAAGAGGACACTCAGATGCATCATCCGAAGGAGAGTCTGATGGCCTTAGACCTTGGAGGTGATCCTGCATGATGATACTTCTACTCCACCACCAGGAGTGGCTGGGAGACCTGGGGGCTCCTCTGCAAGATTCTCCAGACCTGTGAGTGGTTCCCTGGGACCTATAGCATCAGCAGAATCAAAAGGGATCCCGGAGGCTCCAGAAGAGAGTTTGGAGAATGTTGTCCCTTGTGGAGTAGATCCAGGATACAAAAGCTTGGATGGGCAAAGGCACAGGGACTCTGGGTGCACCTCCTTGTAATAAGGACAGCTGTTGTGGCCCCTGCTCAGGCGACTCCTGAGGGGTCCCAAATGGGAATGCCTCCAGATGGAAGTGGGCTTCCCCTGATCCAGTGTGTAGATCCCAAGTGTCAGCTCCTGCCTGGGACAGGAGGTGAGCTCCAGCTGGTCCTTTCCTCTAGGATCCCCTTGCTGTTTCCACAGCTCATAGCTCTCAGGCTGCAGGAGCCCCTCAAAGGCATCCATGGAGAAGTTCACCCTGACCTCCCCACAGCTGCACTGACGTGCCACCTTGCCATAGTCAATCCACCTCGGGGTGGCAAAATTGATGGCCTCTGCGCAGTTGAAGCCATGGTTGAAGCCCGAGTGGTAGCCATAGGGAAAGGTGACCATGAACTCCCCAGCCTGCTGGGTGATGCGGCCAAAGGGGATGCCATTCTCCTTGAGCACGGTGGGGGAGATGAGCGCCACCTTGTGTCTCAGGAAGGCCTGGCAGCCCTTGGAGCTGCCAGGGAAGAGTTGCCTGGCCAGGAGCTCCAGGCGCCTGCCATGCTCAGGGGGCACAGCATACCAAGTCTTGGGCTGCCCAAAGTGCAGGTAGTTGATACTGTACAGGTCCACGTCCTCCGTGTGCCACGCAAAGGTGGTCTTCCACATGCCAAAGTACAGGTAGGGCGTGTTGACGCCCTCAATCACTATGCCATGCTCCTGCTTCAACACATCCAAAAGGCTCCCCAGGTGGCCCACGTTCCAGTGTTGAGTGTTCTCATCAAACAGGGAGCCGCTGACATCAGCACCATAAATTGGTGACCCAAACAGACGATTCTTCCAGTATTTTCTCTCCAAATCATCAAAATCCAGGTGTGGCGGGGTCTGGTATTTTTTGCTGCTGGCCAGCTCACGATACTCACCCACACTCATGCCTTTCCTCTTCTTATGGAATTGGGTGAACACACCTGCCTGCCCCGAGACCACTTGCTGCAGAGGAGCAGGAATTGACATATCCATGACATCCTCACAGGACTTTCCACTGCCTTTCCACTCCTTGGGTGGGATGACCTTGGCCAGTCCAGCTCGGTGTGTGCCTTGGGACTCCATGTAGGTGATGTATTTGCTGAAGTTTGAGAATTCTGCCATGTTTGGGCGGAAGGTCATGATGGTACAGCCTGGGTTCTGGGACATATCCTGCTCAGGGTTTGTCATGGCCACAGCAATGCAGGAGCTCAGCCTGGGGTCCTGGCTGCCCTGGGTGTTTATGTTTTCTGAGACTTCTTTCTCTTTCTCTCTCTCTCTCTCTCTCTCTCTCTCTCTCTCTCTGAGTTTTCCTGACTTCCTGTTGTATTTTCTTCACTGTCTGATCTGTCCTTAAACTCGTCTTTTATGCCTTCTTCTCTTCGTTCTATGGTTTAGGTTTCCTGGTGGACAAGATAACATTTTTAAGATAAATTTGAATTCAGGAGAATGGCTTGTCTGAGTAGAACACTGTATATATAGCAAGACCCTTCTAAGCTCTACAATCAACAGAAAAGAAAAGAAAATGTAAGAAAGAAGAAGCCTTCTTTCTTGGTTGATGTTTTGATTTCCCAGGGCATCCTCTTACTGGTCAGCGCTTTTCACCTTGAAAAACTGAGTTTCTATGGAGCAGAATCCCTGTGCCACTACAGGAGCACTGGGAGCACAGCACCATCCCACTCCTGGAGCACTCCCTTGATTCCCACTCATCCTTGGACTCCATTGGTCACTGTGTGTTGATTGGGGAGGCTCAGAGCCCTTTGTCTTTTAAGTACAAAGTCATTTACCCAAGGAACAATCATAGGTGGTTCATATGACAAAGATTCTTATCCACATGGGCAAAAATCATCAGAGGTTTCTCAGGACCTGTTCTCAAACTATTTAAATCATTGCCTCCTAGTCTCTGAAACCAAATTAAAAGTTCCTCAGGAATTACTGACTTTGGGTTCCAACAGGCAGGTTATGCTGGCGGGTATTTGTCCAGCAGAGGTGACCTGTCTTGGCTTCCAGGTGAGGGCGGGCATAAGGAGGCTGTCTCAGAGGAGGACTGCTGCCAGCCTTGTCATCCCAGCTGCTTAGACTAAAGACAGCTGTGAGTCTTTACATATGTGTCAGAGTATGGCAGCCTCTGTGTAGCAGTGTTGTGGGAGTAACATGCCTTCCATATACAAACAGGAGGTGGGGCTGGGGAGCACTGAGCCTCCAACCAGACCAATGCTACATAAAGAGGTTTTACCTATTTATGTTCTTAGCTCTCCTAGGGTTGGCTCTCCCTAGTCTAATGGAAAAACTAAAAACAAACAGCAGCTGGTCTGGATCACAACACCCCACAATGCAGGTGAGGCCTCCTCCTGAGAGCAACAGAATTCTGACTGTCTAGTGCCAGTGGGACCCAGGACCTGGCCAACCTCCTAGATAACTGTCATGGACCCTGCTACTCTCTTGCCGGGTGACAATCTGCTCGTGCTCATCTATGCCTGTCACACGAGGGGAGATGACATTAGGTCCATGGGTACTGCAGTCCTTAGTGTAACTGGAACATTTTGGGCGCAGGCCAAGACTCTCAGCCCAGAGAGAAGACCTGATCCATTTTATCCAGGCTGGGGGAGGACCTCAGAAAGATTGATCATTCTAAAAGAACTGGCAGGATCTACTACCTGACCTTCACAAGGATATTCATCCGGGATACAAAACCTGCTCTCTGTTTCTAGTCACACCTAGGCCAGAGAAGATCTAAGGGATGATTTCTCTGCCAGAAGCCAGGTTGGTCTGTCCTAAAGTAAATCCTACTAGGCAGCCCTCTGCCCCATCTCCACTCTCACTGATCATGCTCAGTAGCTGAAAAGATCCCCAGGACCTTGTCTGCTGATTTGCCCTCCCATAAGGGTGGGGTCCAACAATGGCCTGGCTATCACAGCTACAAACCTCTCAATCAATAGCTAAAGTTTAGGCATGCATTAAAAATATTCATTACTGGTATGGACCTTAAGAGTTCTATCCAGCCAGGCAGTGGTGGCACACTCCTTTATTCCCAGCACTTGTGGTGCTGAGGCAGTTGATTTTTGAGTTGAGGCCAGCCAGGTCTACAGAGTGAGTTCCATGACAGCCAGGGTTACACAGAGAAACCCTATCTCAAAAAACAAACAAACAACAACAACAAAACATCCCCCCCAAAAAAAACAAAAAACAAAAAACAAAAAACATCTTACTTTGTTTAGCTGGGCATTGGTGGAACACGCCTTTAATCTCAGCACTTGGGAGGCAGAGGCAGGCAGATTTCTGAGTTCCAAGCCAGCCTGGTCTACAGAGTGATTTCCAGGAGAGCCAGAGCTATACAGAGAAACCAAATCTCGGGGGAAATTAACCAAATCAAAAAATAAAGAGAGAGAGAGAGAGAGAGAGAGAGAGAGAGAGAGAGAGAGAGAGAGAGAGATTTTTCTTGCAAGGCAGTGGTGGCACACACCTTTAATCTCAGCACTTGGGATGCTTGGGCAATTGATTTCAGAGTTTGAGGCCAGCCTGCTCTACATCTTAGTGTGTTTAGCTGGGCAATGGTGGCGCATGCCTTTAATCCCCGCACTTGGGAAGCAGAGAGAGGCAGAGTTCTCGGTAAGAAGCCAGCCTGGTCTACAGAGTGAGTTCCAAGACAGCCAGGGCTACACAGAGAAACACTGTCTCAAAAAACAACAACAAAAAAATACATTGCTGGTATGGAATTTTAGGGTTCTAATCTGCCAGGCAGTGGTGGCACATGCCTTTAATCCCAGCACTTGGGAGGGAGAGGGAGGAGGATTTCTGAGTTTGAGGCCAGCCTGGTCAACAGAGTAAATTCCAGGACAGGTATGGCTACACAGAGAATCCCTGTCTCAAAAAACAAAAACAAAAACAAAAACAAAAACAAAAACAAAAACAAAAAACAAAAACAAAAACAAAAACAAAAAACAAAAACAAAAAAACAAAAAAACAAAAACAAAAACAAAAACCAGGGTTTTCCACCGGGGTAAAAATAAATTATCAGACATTGAAAGAAACTATTACACACTGGATAGACATTCTGCCTTTGCTTTGGGTCCTCTGTGCCCCATGTAGAGAGAGATTTACTCCCAAAAGAAGTTCTCTTGAGAATAGCTCAGTACTACCTTGGGATCCTCAACACCCAGAGTCCATGTCTGGAAGCTGATAAAGTCTTTCTACAGTTTCAAACCCATTCCCTGCTCTCTTCTCTGGTTCCTGCCCAATAGTAACCACATCTGAGTGCCATATTTGTCAGAAAGGAACAGAAATTAATCTGAAATGAAACTCACACATTAACACCAAAGATTGACCAGCATTTTCTAATGCTATGTTGAATGATTGAATCTTATCAACTATTACCACGACTCATTTCCTCACAGGAACAAATTTCCAAAAGCTGTGAATAGAGATAGGACTTACCCAACACCAGTGGAATGGAGACCTGTGAGGAGACAATCCAGCCACAGAGAGAAGCTTCCCCCTTAGGACTTGCTCTTCCTATGAGCAAGGAACCTAATGGCTTCGTCTTTTATAGCCATGAAGACCTGAGGCAATGAGAGCTTGCCCACCCACTGGGGTCTCAACCAATCACTGGCTCTCAGCTGACTTAGGCCCACCCAGCTTCCCTAGAATGGTAACAATCTCATTAGGAGACATGGAAACATTGAAGAAAGAATGACACAACACCAACTGTGCATAGAATCTGTAAGAATGTTTTAGAATTTCCAAGGCTAACTGGGAGCATGTGGCAGAGCCTCAGAGAATTGAGACATCCAGAACATGTCTGTGCTCTTCCTGGACAGGCTTTGTCTTTCTCCCACCACCTCTAAACCTGAAAATAAAAACCTAAACCTAAAATAATGAAACCTAAAATTATTCATTACTGGTATGGACCTTAAGAGTTCTAACCAGCCAGGCAGTGGTGGCACACACCTATATTCCCAGCACTTGTGGTGCTGGGGCAGTTGATTTTTGAGTTGAGACCAGCCAGGTCTACAGAGTGAGTTCCATGACAACCAGGGTTACACAGAGAAACCCTATCTCAAAAAACAAACAACAATGACAACAAAACACCACCCCCCAAAACAACAAAAAAACAAACAAAAAACATCTTACTTTGTTTAGCTGGGCATTGGTGGAACACGCCTTTAATCTCAGCACTTGGGAGGCAGAGGCAGGCAGATTTCTGAGTTCCAAGCCAGCCTGGCCTACAGAGTGATTTCCAGGACAGCCAGAGCTATATAGAGAAACCAAATCTCTGGGAAAAAAACCAAATCCAAAAATAAAAAGAGAGAGAGAGAGATTTTTCTTGCAAGGCGGTGGTGGGACACACATTTAATCCCAGCACTTGGGATCCTGGGGCAGTTGATTTCAAAGTTCCAGGCCAGCCTGCTCTACACCTTACTGTGTTTAGCCGGGCAGTGGTGGCACATGCCTTTAATCCCAGCACTTGGGAAACAGAGGGAGGCAGATTTCTCAGTACGAGGCAAGCCTAGTCTACACAGTGAAGTCCAAGATAGCCAGGGCTACACAGAGAAACACTGTCTCAAAAAACAACAACAAAAAAATACATTGTGGTATGGAATTTTAGGCTTCTAATCTGCCAGGCAGTGGTGGCACATGCCTTTAATCCCAGCACTTGGGAGGCAGAGGCAGGAGGATTTCTGAGTTTGAGGCCAGCCTGGTCAACAGAGTAAATTCCAGGACAGGTATGGCTACACAGAGAATCCCTGTCTCAAAAAAACAAAAACAAAAGCAAAAAAACAAAAAGAAAAACAAAAACAAAAACCAGGGTTTTCCATCGGGGTAAAAATAAATTATCAGACATTGAAAGAAACTATTACACACTGGATAGACATCCTGTCTTTGCTTTGGGTCCTCTGTGCCCCAGGTAGAGAGAGATTTACCCCCAAATGAAGTTCTCTTGAGAATAGCTCAGTGCTACCCTGGGATCCCCAACACCCAGAGTCCATGTCTGGAAGCGGATAAAGTCTTTCTACAGTTTCAAACCCATTCCCTGCTCTCTTCTCTGGTTTCTGCCCAATAGTAACCACATCTGAGTGCCATATTTGTCAGAAAGGAACAGAAATTAATCTGAAATGAAACTCACACATTAACGGCAAAGATTGACCAGCATTTTCTAATGCTTTGTAGAATAATTGAATCTTAACAACTATTACCACGACTCATTTCCTCACAGGAACAAATTTCCAAAAGCTGTGAATAGAGATAGGACTTACCCAACACCAGTGGAATGGAGACCTGTGAGGAGACAATCCAGCCACAGAGAGAAGCTTCCCCCTTAGGACTTGCTCTTCCTATGAGCAGGAAACCTAATGGCTTCATCTTTTATAGCCATGAAGACCTGAGGCAATGAGAGCTTGCCCACCCACTGGGGTCTCAACCAATCATTGGCTCTCAGCTGACTTAGGCCCACCCAGCTTCCCTAGAATGGAAACAATCTCATTAGGAGACATGGCAAACATTGAAGAAAGAATGATACAACACCAACTGTGCATTGAATCTGTAAGAATGTTTTAGAATTTCCAAGGCTAACTGGGAGCATGTGGCAGAGCCTCAGAGAACTGAGACATCCAGAACATGTCTGTGCTCTTGCTGGACAGACTTTGTCTTTCTCCCACCACTTCTTTTTTTTTTAATTATTTGTATTCGATATAATTTATTTACATTTCTAATGATTTCCCCTTTTGTAGCCCCCCCACTCTCGGAAAGTCCCGTAAGCCCCCTTCTCTTCCCCTGTCCTCCCACCCACCCCTTCCCACTTCCCCGTTCTGGTTTTGCCAAATACTGTTTCACTGAGTCTTTCCAGAGCCAGGGGCCACTCCTCCTTTCTTCTTGTACCTCATTTGATGTGTGGATTATGTTTTGGATATTCCAGTTTTCTAGGTTAATAACCACTTATTAGCGAGTGCATACCATGATTCACCTTTTGAGTCTGGGTTACCTCACTTAGTATGATGTTCTCTAGCTCCATCCATTTCCCTAAGAATTTCATGAATTCTTTGTTTCTAATGGCTGAATAGTACTCCATTGTGTAGATATACCACATTTTTTGCATCCACTCTTCTGTTGAGGGATACCTGGGTTCTTTCCAGCATCTGGCAATTATAAATAGGGCTGCTCTGAACATAGTAGAGCATGTATCCTTATTACATGGTGGGGAATCCTCTGGGTATGTGCCCAGGATCTCCCACCACTTCTAAACCTGAAATAGACAAGAGAACAGCAGGGGCCCCACTTCTGAACAACTAAACATTTTAACCAAAAAGTAGCACAAAACACAAGAATGAGAAAGATTTTTGCTTGGCATTGGGCTGCATGCACTGTATCCCACTCTGGAGGCAGAACCAGGAGAATCGATGAATTTGAGAAAAGACTGGTCTACAGATCCACTTCCTGGAAAGTCAGGATTACAAGGATCAACTTTCACTCTCTCTCTCTCTCTCTCTCTCTCTCTCTCTCTCTCTCTCTCTCTCTGTCTGGTTTTTCGAGACAGGGTTTCTCTGTGTAGTCGTGGCTGTCTTGGCACTCTGTAGACCAAGCTGGCCTCGAACTCAGAAATCTGCCTGCCTCTGCCTCCCAAGTGCTGGGATTATAGGTGTTTGCCACCACACCACCTGGTCTTTGAACTCATTTTACAAACTAGGCTCCAGGCTGGCCTGATGTCTGAGATCTGTATGTCACCATGCTTTTCGTTGGTTTGTTTTGTATGCCTCTGTCTATCTCTGTCCCTCTCTGTCTCTCAGTCTCTCTCTCTCTCTCTCTCTCTCTCTCTCTCTCTCTCTCTCTCTCTCTCTCTCTTGGTTTCTCTCTTTTTCTCTCTGTATCTCTCTGTCTCTCTCCATCTCTCTCTGTCTTTCTCTCTCTCTCTCTCTCTCTCTCTCTCTCTCTCTCTCTCTCTCTCTCTCTCTGTGTGTGTGTGTGTGTGTGTGTGTGTGTCTATGTCTCTGTCTCTGTCTTGCTCTCTCTCTCTCTGTCTTTTTTTGTTTCAAGAGAGGGTTTCTCTATATAGCCCTGGTTGTCCTGGAACTCACTATGCAGACCAGGCTGGCCTCAAACTCAGAAATCCACCTACCTCTGCCTAGCAAGTACTGTGATTAAACTCGTGAGCCACCACTGCCCTGCTGAACATCCTTCTCAAAGCCAGTGCAATCTGATAATGAAAAGCATGACTTTCTAAAGCTTGTTCAACCATACTAGCAATCAAGGGTTCTTTTGTTAATAAATCTGCCATAGAATTTCCTTAAGCCACTGTACATGGCAGGCCAGTATGTCTTCTGAAATGTTCTATAAATTTTCCTTTTTCTTGATTGAATTATCTTTTGCAACAGAAGCAAGACTGATATAATTTTGGAATTTCCAGATATAAGAGCTGTCTCGAAATCAGAAAATAATCAAACTACATAATTTGAACTTGTATAAAGGTTGACCTCTTCAAGTATATGTTCAAGGGCAATAATAACTGCAATAATTTTCTCCTGATGTGCAGACATTTCTTTTGCCTTTTGAGTAATCATAGGTCTATCTTTCATATAGATGGCTTAAATTCCATGGATGACACATCTGTAAATAGTAAGAGGGCTTCAGAAGTAGGTTCCGATGCTAGTATAGAAGGAAAGATTATTCCTGTTCCTTCTACAAGCTTTAATATAGGGTGCTGAGGCACATGACATTTGATTTGTCCCATATAATGAGCTAATGCATTTCCCTAATCATCTGCAGTTTGACGTAAATACCCCAATTGTTCCTTATTATATGGAATACAAACTTCATGAGTTTCTTTGACAAATAGTTACCTGGATCCTAACCTCACTTTAATAATTAACTGACTAAACATAAACAGGATAAGAAGGTATCATTTTCACTTGACTCTGAGTGAGATATATACATTCCCCATAAAACTTCTTGCCATAAACATGCAGTAGGGTTTAAGGTGTTTTAAGAATAATAAGCGAGCAAGTTTTTAAATAGTTTGTTTGATTTACTTTAGCATCTTGTATCATTTGCTTTATCTATTCTGATTGTTTTAATGCTTCTTTTGTAAGCTGTATTTTAGACTTAGGATCACGATCTCCTTTAAGAATTTCAAACAAATTAAGCAATTGTCCTGTGGTAATTTTTAAATAATGTCTTGTCCAATTAATATTTCCCAATTATTTTTAAAGATCATTAAGTGTCTTTAATTTGTCAATCCTAAGTTGCAGTATTTGAGAGTTAATATATTCATTATAAATTATTTTTGCAAGAAATTTATTGGCTTGTATACTGGCTGGTTTTGTGTGTCAACTAGACACACACTGGACTTATCACAGACAAAGGAGATTCTGTTGGGGGAGGGGCCTCATTGAGATCCATCTGTGGGGCATTTTCTCAATTAGTGATGAAAGGATGAGGGCCCCTTGTGGGCGGTACCATCTCTGGGCTGGTAGTCTTGGGTTCTATAAGAGAGCAGGCTGAACAATTCAGGGGATCAAGCTAGTAAGACACATTTTTCCACCGCCTCTGCATCAGTTCCTGCTTCCTGACCTGCTTGAGTTCCAGTCCAGACTTCCTTTAGTGGTGAACAGCAGTGTGGAAGTGTAAGCTCAATAAACTCTTTCCTCCTCAATTTGCTTCTTGGTCATGATGTTTGTACAGGACTAGAAACCCTAAGACAAATTGGTACCAGTGTAGTGGGGGTATTCCTGTGAACAACTTTACCATGTTTTGGGGAGGATTGAGGAAAGGCTTGGAAGTTTGAGCTAGAAGAGCCAATAGGATGTTAAGAGCTCTGTGGAAAGTTCTGTAGGGGCTTGGAAGATAATGCTAAGAACAGTGCAGAATATGGTGGCCTGGCTTGTGACATTTCAGAGGGAAGATTAAAGTCTCTTATCAGGTGCAGGTTTTGATTGTGAAGATTCTGTGGTTTTGATTACCTGGGGCTGAAGAATCAGCTGTGACTAACAACATAACAGAACCACAAAACAATCCTTTGTGTTACTGGGAATATTGAGGCTGGTTAACAAGGGCTAAGAAATTAGTGGTGATTAAGAAAAGACCAGCATCACTGAGGTGAAAACTTCTGGGAAGTGTTTTCTGAGAGCACAGAGGCTGGGTTCCTGAGAGAGCCACGGTTGTATTTTGTGCTGTGGCTAGACTTGGTACTTTGGAAGATTCACCAAGTTGGTCCTGGTTTTGAAGGCATGAAGTGGTCATGAAGAACAGTTAAGGCTCTGAATTGTGTGAGGCTGTGGAAGGCCATTGGTGAAGGTGCAACCTCAGATGCAATTGAAGGCCCAAGACTGAAGGCGTCAGGCAAAGAGTTGAAGCTTGGCACCATGAAAAAGAGCCTATGCCACGCTATTGGTGAAGCCTAGTTACAGCAGAAGACAGCAGTGTTTTGTAGATGCCTGTGCCATGCAATGACCACCAAGAACAGCAGCAGCAGTGGAGTACTGACAGCTGGAGCCCTAGAAGACAAGGTGTGTGTTAGAAAAGGCAGAGCTGGAGAAGTGACCCAAGCCCTCGTAGAAGCCCAAAAGTTCCTGGGTTGGATCCCAGACAATGAACCTTTGGACTTTGAGTTGTGCTTTTGATTGTGACTGTACCCTGACAGTTTTCCCTCTTGATGGAAGAAAGTGTTTTAGTGAAGCCCACAGTTAAGAGAACTTTCTATTTTCAAGGGACTTTTAATTTTAAATGATATTGGACATTTTAAAGGCATTGAAATTTTAATATGTAAAGACTGTGGGACATTTAAACATATGTAGATCTGGGGGATAAATAAGGAAGGATTGTTATTCCAGATGAATTTGAGAATTGCTCTTTCTAGCTCTATGAAGAACTGGGATGGGACTTTTATGGAGATAGCATTGAATCTGTAGATTGCCTTTGGCAAGATGGCCATTTTAACTATATTAATCCTGCCAATCCACGAGCATGGGAAGGTTTGCCCATTTTCTGAGATCTTCCTCGATTTCCTTCTTCAGAGATCTGAAGTTCTTGTCATATAGGTCTTTCACTTGTTTGGTTAGAGTCACCCCAAGATACTTTATGTTGTTTGTAGCTATTGTGAAGGGGGTCATTTCCCTTATTTCTTTCTCAGTCTGCTTATCCTTTGAATATATAAAGGCTACTGATTTGCTTGCGTTGATTTTGTAGCCAGCCCACTTTGCTGAAGTTGTTTATCAGCTGTAGGAGTTCTCTAGTAGAGGTTTTAGGGTCACTTAAGTATACGATCATATCATCTGCAAATAGTGATAATTTGACTTCACCCTTTCCAATTTGTATCCCTTTGACGTCCTTCTGTTGTCTAATTGCTCTAGCTAGGACTTCAAGAACTATATTGAAAAGATATGGAGAGAGGGGCAGCCTTGTCTAGTCCCTGATTTTAGTGGGATTGCTTCAAGTTTCTCTCCATTTAGTTTGACGTTGACTACCGGTTTGCTGTATATTGCTTTTTACTATGTTTAGATATGGGCCTTGAATTCCTGTCCTTTCCAAGACTTTTAGCATGAAAGGATGCTGAATTTTATGAAATGCTTTTTCAGCATCTAATGAAATGATCATGTGGTTTTTTCTTTGAGTTTGTTTATGTAGTGGATAGCATATATGGATTTCCGTATATTGAACCATCCCTGCATCCCTTGATGAAGCCTACTTGATCAAGGTGGATCATTGTTTGATGTGTTCTTGGATTTGGTGGGCAAGAAGGCCTTATAGTGATGTGTTTTTGTGTCAAGTTGTCAAGGGGTCAATGGTAACTAGGCAGGTTTTGTGTGTCTACTTGACAGAGACTGGAGTTATCACAGGGAAAGGAGTTTCAGTTGGGAAGTGCCTCCAGGAGATCCGTCTGTGGGTCATGTTCTCACTATAGGGATCAAAAGGGGAGGGCTCCTTGTGGGTGGTACCATCTCTGGACTGGTATTCTTGGGTTCTATAAAGAGCAGGCTGGCCGGGTGGTGGTGGTGCATGCCTTTACTCCCAACATTTGGGAGACAGAGGCAGGCAGATTTCTGACTTGGAGGCCAGCATGGTCCACAGATAGAATTCCAGGAGAGCCATGGCTATAAAGAGAAAGCCTTACAGAAGAGCCTATGGAGTGTGGGGAGAGCTGACTAACAGGGACACATGGAGTCTCTGCCCCATTCAGACTAATACAGGGACATGCTGGAGACTACATGCATTAGGAGACAGACAGGGCTATACAGAGAAACCGTATCTCAAAAAAACAAATCTAAAAAAACAAAACAAAACAAAACAAAAGCCCCATGCCTTAGGAGACATACCCTCTACCCAACATCGTAGAACCCAAATACATAGTAAAGTATTAACCACACTTTAGTTAGCAAACTAAAATATTTATTTCTTGGGCCTAGTTACAGAGCCGGAGATTGAAATAAGTGTGGAGTAAATGCCTGTCCTTAAGAACCCGGTTACCCTAGTGTGAACAGCAGGTTACTCATGTCCTCACATGTCGAATGTCCCCACCCACAACCTACTGTAAACCTCCCACCCTGTCTAATCTCTAGTCCCAGTGAGTTTATGAGAAATGAGAGCAACATTACAACCAAATGCCAGGACAGAACAGAAGGGAGCAGCCTGCAGGCTCTCTGTCCCTCCTCCCTCCCTCCTCCTAGGAGGGAGAAGTCAAAGTCAATGAACCCATCTGGGTGTCTTGTAGGTCCTTACTGATGTTCTGAAGACAATGATCTCCGGGTGAATCTGGTCAGACTTGCAGGTGCATCGAGGGCTATGCTGAGAGCCTGAGACCTGCTTGGTTTCTCACTCTGGCATGCTATTGCGGGACACTGAAATCAATGGAGGGTCAGGGGGCAGTGCAGGAGGAAGTATCAGTATCCTCAGCATCCTCAGGCCAAGCATTTCCTTCTGAGTGTAGGGAAGTCCCAGTTTGGCGAACAGCAGGATACTGTTAGAAGATAAAGAATCTGGAAGCTTTCTCTTCATATAATGGCACAAGATCCTGCAGATCACCATAAATTCTGAAGGAGACCCTGCCCAATCCAAGAGGACACTCAGATGCATCATCCGAAGGAGAGTCTGATGGCCTTAGACCTTGGAGGTGATCCTGCATGATGATACTTCTACTCCACCACCAGGAGTGGCTGGGAGACCTGGGGGCTCCTCTGCAAGATTCTCCAGACCTGTGAGTGGTTCCCTGGGACCTATAGCATCAGCAGAATCAAAAGGGATCCCGGAGGCTCCAGAAGAGAGTTTGGAGAATGTTGTCCCTTGTGGAGTAGATCCAGGATACAAAAGCTTGGATGGGGAAAGGCGCAGGGACTCTGGGTGCACCTCCTTGTAATAAGGACAGCTGTTGTGGCCCCTGCTCAGGCGACTCCTGAGGGGTCCCAAATGGGAATGCCTCCAGATGGAAGTGGGCTTCCCCTGATCCAGTGTGTAGATCCCAAGTGTCAGCTCCTGCCTGGGACAGGAGGTGAGCTCCAGCTGGTCCTTTCCTCTAGGATCCCCTTGCTGTTTCCACAGCTCATAGCTCTCAGGCTGCAGGAGCCCCTCAAAGGCATCCATGGAGAAGCTCACCCTGGCCTCCCCACAGCTGCACTGACGTGCCACCTTGCCATAGTCAATCCACCTCGGGGTGGCAAAATTGATGGCCTCTGCGCAGTTGAAGCCATGGTTGAAGCCCGAGTGGTAGCCATAGGGAAAGGTGACCATGAACTCCCCAGCCTGCTGGGTGATGCGGCCAAAGGGGATGCCATTCTCCTTGAGCACGGTGGGGGAGATGAGCGCCACCTTGTGTCTCAGGAAGGCCTGGCAGCCCTTGGAGCTGCCAGGGAAGAGTTGCCTGGCCAGGAGCTCCAGGCGCCTGCCATGCTCAGGGGGCACAGCATACCAAGTCTTGGGCTGCCCAAAGTGCAGGTAGTTGATACTGTACAGGTCCACGTCCTCCGTGTGCCACGCAAAGGTGGTCTTCCACATGCCAAAGTACAGGTAGGGCGTGTTGACGCCCTCAATCACTATGCCATGCTCCTGCTTCAACACATCCAAAAGGCTCCCCAGGTGGCCCACGTTCCAGTGTTGAGTGTTCTCATCAAACAGGGAGCCGCTGACATCAGCACCATAAATTGGTGACCCAAACAGACGATTCTTCCAGTATTTTCTCTCCAAATCATCAAAATCCAGGTGTGGCGGGGTCTGTTATTTTTTGCTGCTGGCCAGCTCACGATACTCACCCACACTCATGCCTTTCCTCTTTTTATGGAATTGGGTGAACACACCTGCCTGCCCCGAGACCACTTGCTGCAGAGGAGCAGGAATTGACATATCCATGACATCCTCACAGGACTTTCCACTGCCTTTCCACTCCTTGGGTGGGATGACCTTGGCCAGTCCAGCTCGGTGTGTGCCTTGGGACTCCATGTAGGTGATGTATTTGCTGAAGTTTGAGAATTCTGCCATGTTTGGGCGGAAGGTCATGATGGTACAGCCTGGGTTCTGGGACATATCCTGCTCAGGGTTTGTCATGGCCACAGCAATGCAGGAGCTCAGCCTGGGGTCCTGGCTGCCCTGGGTGTTTATGTTTTCTGAGACTTCTTTCTCTTTCTCTCTCTCTCTCTCTCTCTCTCTCTCTCTCTCTCTCTCTCTCTCTCTCTCTCTCTCTCTCTCTCTCTCTCTCTCTCTCTCTCTCTCTCTCTCTCTGAGTTTTCCTGACTTCCTGTTGTATTTTCTTCACTGTCTGATCTGTCCTTAAACTCGTCTTTTATGCCTTCTTCTCTTCGTTCTATGGTTTAGGTTTCCTGGTGGACAAGATAACATTTTTAAGATAAATTTGAATTCAGGAGAATGGCTTGTCTGAGTAGAACACTGTATATATAGCAAGACCCTTCTAAGCTCTACAATCAACAGAAAAGACAAGAAAATGTAAGAAAGAAGAAGCCTTCTTTCTTGGTTGATGTTTTGATTTCCCAGGGCATCCTCTTACTGGTCAGCGCTTTTCACCTTGAAAAACTGAGTTTCTATGGAGCAGAATCCCTGTGCCACTACAGGAGCACTGGGAGCACAGCACCATCCCACTCCTGGAGCACTCCCTTGATTCCCACTCATCCTTGGACTCCATTGGTCACTGTGTGTTGATTGGGGAGGCTCAGAGCCCTTTGTCTTTTAAGTACAAAGTCATTTACCCAAGGAACAATCATAGGTGGTTCATATGACAAAGATTCTTATCCACATGGGCAAAAATCATCAGAGGTTTCTCAGGACCTGTTCTCAAACTATTTAAATCATTGCCTCCTAGTCTCTGAAACCAAATTAAAAGTTCCTCAGGAATTACTGACTGTGGGTTCCAACAGGCAGGTTATGCTGGCGGGTATTTGTCCAGCAGAGGTGACCTGTCTTGGCTTCCAGGTGAGGGCGGGCATAAGGAGGCTGTCTCAGAGGAGGACTGCTGCCAGCCTTGTCATCCCAGCTGCTTAGACTAAAGACAGCTGTGAGTCTTTACATATGTGTCAGAGTATGGCAGCCTCTGTGTAGCAGTGTTGTGGGAGTAACATGCCTTCCATATACAAACAGGAGGTGGGGCTGGGGAGCACTGAGCCTCCAACCAGACCAATGCTACATAAAGAGGTTTTACCTATTTATGTTCTTAGCTCTCCTAGGGTTGGCTCTCCCTAGTCTAATGGAAAAACTAAAAACAAACAGCAGCTGGTCTGGATCACAACACCCCACAATGCAGGTGAGGCCTCCTCCTGAGAGCAACAGAATTCTGACTGTCTAGTGCCAGTGGGACCCAGGACCTGGCCAACCTCCTAGATAACTGTCATGGACCCTGCTACTCTCTTGCCGGGTGACAATCTGCTCGTGCTCATCTATGCCTGTCACACGAGGGGAGATGACATTAGGTCCATGGGTACTGCAGTCCTTAGTGTAACTGGAACATTTTGGGCGCAGGCCAAGACTCTCAGCCCAGAGAGAAGACCTGATCCATTTTATCCAGGCTGGGGGAGGACCTCAGAAAGATTGATCATTCTAAAAGAACTGGCAGGATCTACTACCTGACCTTCACAAGGATATTCATCCGGGATACAAAACCTGCTCTCTGTTTCTAGTCACACCTAGGCCAGAGAAGATCTAAGGGATGATTTCTCTGCCAGAAGCCAGGTTGGTCTGTCCTCAAGTAAATCCTACTAGGCAGCCCTCTGCCCCATCTCCACTCTCACTGATCATGCTCAGTAGCTGAAAAGATCCCCAGGACCTTGTCTGCTGATTTGCCCTCCCATAAGGGTGGGGTCCAACAATGGCCTGGCTATCACAGCTACAAACCTCTCAATCAATAGCTAAAGTTTAGGCATGCATTAAAAATATTCATTACTGGTATGGACCTTAAGAGTTCTATCCAGCCAGGCAGTGGTGGCACACTCCTTTATTCCCAGCACTTGTGGTGCTGAGGCAGTTGATTTTTGAGTTGAGGCCAGCCAGGTCTACAGAGTGAGTTCCATGACAGCCAGGGTTACACAGAGAAACCCTATCTCAAAAAACAAACAAACAACAACAACAAAACATCCCCCCCAAAAAAAACAAAAAACAAAAAACAAAAAACATCTTACTTTGTTTAGCTGGGCATTGGTGGAACACGCCTTTAATCTCAGCACTTGGGAGGCAGAGGCAGGCAGATTTCTGAGTTCCAAGCCAGCCTGGTCTACAGAGTGATTTCCAGGACAGCCAGAGCTATACAGAGAAACCAAATCTCGGGGGAAATTAACCAAATCAAAAAATAAAGAGAGAGAGAGAGAGAGAGAGAGAGAGAGAGAGAGAGAGAGAGAGAGAGAGATTTTTCTTGCAAGGCAGTGGTGGCACACACCTTTAATCTCAGCACTTGGGATGCTTGGGCAATTGATTTCAGAGTTTGAGGCCAGCCTGCTCTACATCTTAGTGTGTTTAGCTGGGCAATGGTGGCGCATGCCTTTAATCCCCGCACTTGGGAAGCAGAGAGAGGCAGAGTTCTCGGTAAGAAGCCAGCCTGGTCTACAGAGTGAGTTCCAAGACAGCCAGGGCTACACAGAGAAACACTGTCTCAAAAAACAACAACAAAAAAATACATTGCTGGTATGGAATTTTAGGGTTCTAATCTGCCAGGCAGTGGTGGCACATGCCTTTAATCCCAGCACTTGGGAGGGAGAGGGAGGAGGATTTCTGAGTTTGAGGCCAGCCTGGTCAACAGAGTAAATTCCAGGACAGGTATGGCTACACAGAGAATCCCTGTCTCAAAAAACAAAAACAAAAACAAAAACAAAAACAAAAACAAAAACAAAAAACAAAAACAAAAAACAAAAACAAAAAAACAAAAAAACAAAAACAAAAACAAAAACCAGGGTTTTCCACCGGGGTAAAAATAAATTATCAGACATTGAAAGAAACTATTACACACTGGATAGACATTCTGCCTTTGCTTTGGGTCCTCTGTGCCCCATGTAGAGAGAGATTTACTCCCAAAAGAAGTTCTCTTGAGAATAGCTCAGTACTACCTTGGGATCCTCAACACCCAGAGTCCATGTCTGGAAGCTGATAAAGTCTTTCTACAGTTTCAAACCCATTCCCTGCTCTCTTCTCTGGTTCCTGCCCAATAGTAACCACATCTGAGTGCCATATTTGTCAGAAAGGAACAGAAATTAATCTGAAATGAAACTCACACATTAACGCCAAAGATTGACCAGCATTTTCTAATGCTATGTAGAATGATTGAATCTTATCAACTATTACCACGACTCATTTCCTCACAGGAACAAATTTCCAAAAGCTGTGAATAGAGATAGGACTTACCCAACACCAGTGGAATGGAGACCTGTAAGGAGACAATCCAGCCACAGAGAGAAGCTTCCCCCTTAGGACTTGCTCTTCCTATGAGCAAGGAACCTAATGGCTTCGTCTTTTATAGCCATGAAGACCTGAGGCAATGAGAGCTTGCCCACCCACTGGGGTCTCAACCAATCACTGGCTCTCAGCTGACTTAGGCCCACCCAGCTTCCCTAGAATGGTAACAATCTCATTAGGAGACATGGAAACATTGAAGAAAGAATGACACAACACCAACTGTGCATAGAATCTGTAAGAATGTTTTAGAATTTCCAAGGCTAACTGGGAGCATGTGGCAGAGCCTCAGAGAATTGAGACATCCAGAACATGTCTGTGCTCTTCCTGGACAGGCTTTGTCTTTCTCCCACCACCTCTAAACCTGAAAATAAAAACCTAAACCTAAAATAATGAAACCTAAAATTATTCATTACTGGTATGGACCTTAAGAGTTCTAACCAGCCAGGCAGTGGTGGCACACACCTATATTCCCAGCACTTGTGGTGCTGGGGCAGTTGATTTTTGAGTTGAGACCAGCAAGGTCTACAGAGTGAGTTCCATGACAACCAGGGTTACACAGAGAAACCCTATCTCAAAAAACAAACAACAATGACAACAAAACACCACCCCCCAAAACAACAAAAAAACAAACAAAAAACATCTTACTTTGTTTAGCTGGGCATTGGTGGAACACGCCTTTAATCTCAGCACTTGGGAGGCAGAGGCAGGCAGATTTCTGAGTTCCAAGCCAGCCTGGCCTACAGAGTGATTTCCAGGACAGCCAGAGCTATATAGAGAAACCAAATCTCTGGGAAAAAAAACCAAATCCATAAATAAAAAGAGAGAGAGAGAGATTTTTCTTGCAAGGCGGTGGTGGGACACACATTTAATCCCAGCACTTGGGATCCTGGGGCAGTTGATTTCAAAGTTCCAGGCCAGCCTGCTCTACACCTTACTGTGTTTAGCCGGGCAGTGGTGGCACATGCCTTTAATCCCTGCACTTGGGAAACAGAGGGAGGCAGATTTCTCAGTACGAGGCAAGCCTAGTCTACACAGTGAAGTCCAAGATAGCCAGGGCTACACAGAGAAACACTGTCTCAAAAAACAACAACAAAAAAATACATTGTGGTATGGAATTTTAGGCTTCTAATCTGCCAGGCAGTGGTGGCACATGCCTTTAATCCCAGCACTTGGGAGGCAGAGGCAGGAGGATTTCTGAGTTTGAGGCCAGCCTGGTCAACAGAGTAAATTCCAGGACAGGTATGGCTACACAGAGAATCCCTGTCTCAAAAAAACAAAAACAAAAGCAAAAAAACAAAAAGAAAAACAAAAACAAAAACCAGGGTTTTCCATCGGGGTAAAAATAAATTATCAGACATTGAAAGAAACTATTACACACTGGATAGACATCCTGTCTTTGCTTTGGGTCCTCTGTGCCCCAGGTAGAGAGAGATTTACCCCCAAATGAAGTTCTCTTGAGAATAGCTCAGTGCTACCCTGGGATCCCCAACACCCAAAGTCCATGTCTGGAAGCGGATAAAGTCTTTCTACAGTTTCAAACCCATTCCCTGCTCTCTTCTCTGGTTTCTGCCCAATAGTAACCACATCTGAGTGCCATATTTGTCAGAAAGGAACAGAAATTAATCTGAAATGAAACTCACACATTAACGGCAAAGATTGACCAGCATTTTCTAATGCTTTGTAGAATGATTGAATCTTAACAACTATTACCACGACTCATTTCCTCACAGGAACAAATTTCCAAAACTGTGAATAGAGATAGGACTTACCCAACACCAGTGGAATGGAGACCTGTGAGGAGACAATCCAGCCACAGAGAGAAGCTTCCCCCTTAGGACTTGCTCTTCCTATGAGCAGGAAACCTAATGGCTTCATCTTTTATAGCCATGAAGACCTGAGGCAATGAGAGCTTGCCCACCCACTGGGGTCTCAACCAATCATTGGCTCTCAGCTGACTTAGGCCCACCCAGCTTCCCTAGAATGGAAACAATCTCATTAGGAGACATGGCAAACATTGAAGAAAGAATGATACAACACCAACTGTGCATTGAATCTGTAAGAATGTTTTAGAATTTCCAAGGCTAACTGGGAGCATGTGGCAGAGCCTCAGAGAACTGAGACATCCAGAACATGTCTGTGCTCTTGCTGGACAGACTTTGTCTTTCTCCCACCACTTCTTTTTTTTTTTAATTATTTGTATTCGATATAATTTATTTACATTTCTAATGATTTCCCCTTTTGTAGCCCCCCCACTCTCGGAAAGTCCCGTAAGCCCCCTTCTCTTCCCCTGTCCTCCCACCCACCCCTTCCCACTTCCCCGTTCTGGTTTTGCCAAATACTGTTTCACTGAGTCTTTCCAGAGCCAGGGGCCACTCCTCCTTTCTTCTTGTACCTCATTTGATGTGTGGATTATGTTTTGGATATTCCAGTTTTCTAGGTTAATAACCACTTATTAGCGAGTGCATACCATGATTCACCTTTTGAGTCTGGGTTACCTCACTTAGTATGATGTTCTCTAGCTCCATCCATTTCCCTAAGAATTTCATGAATTCTTTGTTTCTAATGGCTGAATAGTACTCCATTGTGTAGATATACCACATTTTTTGCATCCACTCTTCTGTTGAGGGATACCTGGGTTCTTTCCAGCATCTGGCAATTATAAATAGGGCTGCTCTGAACATAGTAGAGCATGTATCCTTATTACATGGTGGGGAATCCTCTGGGTATGTGCC
Organism: Apodemus sylvaticus; assembly: GCF_947179515.1. Lineage (NCBI taxonomy): Eukaryota > Metazoa > Chordata > Mammalia > Rodentia > Muridae > Apodemus > Apodemus sylvaticus. Next base: position 121,300,423 of record NC_067478.1, on the reverse strand, counting down.
CAGGATCTCCCACCACTTCTAAACCTGAAATAGACAAGAGAACAGCAGGGGCCCCACTTCTGAACAACTAAACATTTTAACCAAAAAGTAGCACAAAACACAAGAATGAGAAAGATTTTTGCTTGGCATTGGGCTGCATGCACTGTATCCCACTCTGGAGGCAGAACCAGGAGAATCGATGAATTTGAGAAAAGACTGGTCTACAGATCCACTTCCTGGAAAGTCAGGATTACAAGGATCAACTTTCACACTCTCTCTCTCTCTCTCTCTCTCTCTCTCTCTCTGTCTGTCTGGTTTTTCGAGACAGGGTTTCTCTGTGTAGTCGTGGCTGTCTTGGCACTCTGTAGACCAAGCTGGCCTCGAACTCAGAAATCTGCCTGCCTCTGCCTCCCAAGTGCTGGGATTATAGGTGTTTGCCACCACACCACCTGGTCTTTGAACTCATTTTACAAACTAGGCTCCAGGCTGGCCTGATGTCTGAGATCTGTATGTCACCATGCTTTTCGTTGGTTTGTTTTGTATGCCTCTGTCTATCTCTGTCCCTCTCTGTCTCTCAGTCTCTCTCTCTCTCTCTCTCTCTCTCTCTCTCTCTCTCTCTCTCTCTCTCTCTTGGTTTCTCTCTTTTTCTCTCTGTATCTCTCTGTCTCTCTCCATCTCTCTCTGTCTTTCTCTCTCTCTCTCTCTCTCTCTCTCTCTCTCTCTCTCTCTCTCTCTCTCTCTCTCTCTGTGTGTGTGTGTGTGTGTGTGTGTGTGTGTGTCTATGTCTCTGTCTCTGTCTTGCTCTCTCTCTCTCTGTCTTTTTTTGTTTCAAGAGAGGGTTTCTCTATATAGCCCTGGTTGTCCTGGAACTCACTATGCAGACCAGGCTGGCCTCAAACTCAGAAATCCACCTACCTCTGCCTAGCAAGTACTGTGATTAAACTCGTGAGCCACCACTGCCCTGCTGAACATCCTTCTCAAAGCCAGTGCAATCTGATAATGAAAAGCATGACTTTCTAAAGCTTGTTCAACCATACTAGCAATCAAGGGTTCTTTTGTTAATAAATCTGCCATAGAATTTCCTTAAGCCACTGGACATGGCAGGCCAGTATGTCTTCTGAAATGTTCTATAAATTTTCCTTTTTCTTGATTGAATTATCTTTTGCAACAGAAGCAAGACTGATATAATTTTGGAATTTCCAGATATAAGAGCTGTCTCGAAATCAGAAAATAATCAAACTACATAATTTGAACTTGTATAAAGGTTGACCTCTTCAAGTATATGTTCAAGGGCAATAATAACTGCAATAATTTTCTCCTGATGTGCAGACATTTCTTTTGCCTTTTGAGTAATCATAGGTCTATCTTTCATATAGATGGCTTAAATTCCATGGATGACACATCTGTAAATAGTAAGAGGGCTTCAGAAGTAGGTTCCGATGCTAGTATAGAAGGAAAGATTATTCCTCTTCCTTCTACAAGCTTTAATATAGGGTGCTGAGGCACATGACATTTGATTTGTCCCATATAATGAGCTAATGCATTTCCCTAATCATCTGCAGTTTGACGTAAATACCCCAATTGTTCCTTATTATATGGAATACAAACTTCATGAGTTTCTTTGACAAATAGTTACCTGGATCCTAACCTCACTTTAATAATTAACTGACTAAACATAACAGGATAAGAAGGTATCATTTTCACTTGACTCTGAGTGAGATATATACATTCCCATAAAACTTCTTGCCATAAACATGCAGTAGGGTTTAAGGTGTTTTAAGAATAATAAGCGAGCAAGTTTTTAAATAGTTTGTTTGATTTACTTTAGCATCTTGTATCATTTGCTTTATCTATTCTGATTGTTTTAATGCTTCTTTTGTAAGCTGTATTTTAGACTTAGGATCACGATCTCCTTTAAGAATTTCAAACAAATTAAGCAATTGTCCTGTGGTAATTTTTAAATAATGTCTTGTCCAATTAATATTTCCCAATTATTTTTAAAGATCATTAAGTGTCTTTAATTTGTCAATCCTAAGTTGCAGTATTTGAGAGTTAATATATTCATTATAAATTATTTTTGCAAGAAATTTATTGGCTTGTATACTGGCTGGTTTTGTGTGTCAACTAGACACACACTGGACTTATCACAGACAAAGGAGATTCTGTTGGGGGAAGGGCCTCATTGAGATCCATCTGTGGGGCATTTTCTCAATTAGTGATGAAAGGATGAGGGCCCCTTGTGGGCGGTACCATCTCTGGGCTGGTAGTCTTGGGTTCTATAAGAGAGCAGGCTGAACAATTCAGGGGGATCAAGCTAGTAAGACACATTTTCCCACCGCCTCTGCATCAGTTCCTGCTTCCGGACGTGCTTGAGTTCCAGTCCAGACTTCCTTTAGTGGTGAACAGCAGTGTGGAAGTGTAAGCTCAATAAACTCTTTCCTCCTCAATTTGCTTCTTGGTCATGATGTTTGTACAGGACTAGAAACCCTAAGACAAATTTGTACCAGTGTAGTGGGGTATTCCTGTGACAACTTTACCATGTTTTGGGGAGGATTGAGGAAAGGCTTGGAAGTTTGAGCTAGAAGAGCCAATAGGATGTTAAGAGCTCTGTGGAAAGTTCTGTAGGGGCTTGGAAGATAATGCTAAGAACAGTGCAGAATATGGTTGCCTGGCTTGTGACATTTCAGAGGGAAGATTAAAGTCTCTTATCAGGTGCAGGTTTTGATTGTGAAGATTCTGTGGTTTTGATTACCTGGGGCTGAAGAATCAGCTGTGACTAACAACATAACAGAACCACAAAACAATCCTTTGTGTTACTGGGAATATTGAGGCTGGTTAACAAGGGCTAAGAAATTTGTGGTGATTAAGAAAAGACCAGCATCACTGAGGTGAAAACTTCTGGGAAGTGTTTTCTGAGAGCACAGAGGCTGGGTTCCTGAGAGAGCCACGGTTGTATTTTGTGCTGTGGCTAGACTTGGTACTTTGGAAGATTCACCAAGTTGGTCCTGGTTTTGAAGGCATGAAGTGGTCATGAAGAACAGTTAAGGCTCTGAATTGTGTGAGGCTGTGGGAGGCCATTGGTGAAGGTGCAACCTCAGATGCAATTGAAGGCCCAAGACTGAAGGCGTCAGGCAAAGAGTTGAAGCTTGGCACCATGAAAAAGAGCCTATGCCACGCTATTGGTGAAGCCTAGTTACAGCAGAAGACAGCAGTGTTTTGTAGATGCCTGTGCCATGCAATGACCACCAAGAACAGCAGCAGCAGTGGAGTACTGACAGCTGGAGCCTAGAAGACAAGGTGTGTGTTAGAAAAGGCAGAGCTGGAGAAGTGACCCAAGCCCTCGTAGAAGCCCAAAAGTTCCTGGGTTGGATCCCAGACAATGAACCTTTGGACTTTGAGTTGTGCTTTTGATTGTGACTGTACCCTGACAGTTTTCCCTCTTGATGGAAGAAAGTGTTTTAGTGAAGCCCACAGTTAAGAGAACTTTCTATTTTCAAGGGACTTTTAATTTTAAATGATATTGGACATTTTAAAGGCATTGAAATTTTAATATGTAAAGACTGTGGGACATTTAAACATATGTAGATCTGGGGGATAAATAAGGAAGGATTGTTATTCCAGATGAATTTGAGAATTGCTCTTTCTAGCTCTATGAAGAACTGGGATGGGACTTTTATGGAGATAGCATTGAATCTGTAGATTGCCTTTGGCAAGATGGCCATTTTAACTATATTAATCCTGCCAATCCACGAGCATGGAAGGTTTGCCCATTTTCTGAGATCTTCCTCGATTTCCTTCTTCAGAGATCTGAAGTTCTTGTCATATAGGTCTTTCACTTGTTTGGTTAGAGTCACCCCAAGATACTTTATGTTGTTTGTAGCTATTGTGAAGGGGGTCATTTCCCTTATTTCTTTCTCAGTCTGCTTATCCTTTGAATATATAAAGGCTACTGATTTGCTTGCGTTGATTTTGTAGCCAGCCACTTTGCTGAAGTTGTTTATCAGCTGTAGGAGTTCTCTAGTAGAGGTTTTAGGGTCACTTAAGTATACGATCATATCATCTGCAAATAGTGATAATTTGACTTCACCCTTTCCAATTTGTATCCCTTTGACGTCCTTCTGTTGTCTAATTGCTCTAGCTAGGACTTCAAGAACTATATTGAAAAGATATGGAGAGAGGGGCAGCCTTGTCTAGTCCCTGATTTTAGTGGGATTGCTTCAAGTTTCTCTCCATTTAGTTTGACGTTGACTACCGGTTTGCTGTATATTGCTTTTACTATGTTTAGATATGGGCCTTGAATTCCTGTCCTTTCCAAGACTTTTAGCATGAAAGGATGCTGAATTTTATGAAATGCTTTTTCAGCATCTAATGAAATGATCATGTGGTTTTTTCTTTGAGTTTGTTTATGTAGTGGATAGCATATATGGATTTCCGTATATTGAACCATCCCTGCATCCCTTGGATGAAGCCTACTTGATCATGGTGGATGATTGTTTGATGTGTTCTTGGATTTGGTGGGCAAGAAGGCTTAATAGTGATGTGTTTTTGTGTCAAGTTGTCAAGGGGTCAATGGTACTGGCAGGTTTTGTGTGTCTACTTGACAGAGACTGGAGTTATCACAGGGAAAGGAGGTTCAGTTGGGAAGTGCCTCCAGGAGATCCGTCTGTGGGTCATTTTCTCACTATAGGGATCAAAAGGGGAGGGCTCCTTGTGGGTGGTACCATCTCTGGACTGGTATTCTTGGGTTCTATAAAGAGCAGGCTGGCCGGGTGGTGGTGGTGCATGCCTTTACTCCCAGCATTTGGGAGACAGAGGCAGGCAGATTTCTGACTTGGAGGCCAGCATGGTCCACAGATAGAATTCCAGGAGAGCCATGGCTATAAAGAGAAAGCCTTACAGAAGAGCTATGGAGTGTGGGGAGAGCTGACTAACAGGGACACATGGAGTCTCTGCCCCATTCAGACTAATACAGGGACATGCTGGAGACTACATGCATTAGGAGACAGACAGGGCTATACAGAGAAACCGTATCTCAAAAAAACAAATCTAAAAAAACAAAACAAAACAAAAGCCCCATGCCTTAGGAGACATACCCTCTACCCAACATCGTAGAACCCAAATACATAGTAAAGTATTAACCACACTTTAGTTAGCAAACTAAAATATTTATTTCTTGGGCCTAGTTACAGAGCCGGAGATTGAAATAAGTGTGGAGTAAATGCCTGTCCTTAAGAACCCGGTTACCCTAGTGTGAACAGCAGGTTACTCATGTCCTCACATGTCGAATGTCCCCACCCACAACCTACTGTAAACCTCCCACCCTGTCTAATCTCTAGTCCCAGTGAGTTTATGAGAAATGAGAGCAACATTACAACCAAATGCCAGGACAGAACAGAAGGGAGCAGCCTGCAGGCTCTCTGTCCCTCCTCCCTCCCTCCTCCTAGGAGGGAGAAGTCAAAGTCAATGAACCCATCTGGGTGTCTTGTAGGTCCTTACTGATGTTCTGAAGACAATGATCTCCGGGTGAATCTGGTCAGACTTGCAGGTGCATCGAGGGCTATGCTGAGAGCCTGAGACCTGCTTGGTTTCTCACTCTGGCATGCTATTGCGGGACACTGAAATCAATGGAGGGTCAGGGGGCAGTGCAGGAGGAAGTATCAGTATCCTCAGCATCCTCAGGCCAAGCATTTCCTTCTGAGTGTAGGGAAGTCCCAGTTTGGCGAACAGCAGGATACTGTTAGAAGATAAAGAATCTGGAAGCTTTCTCTTCATATAATGGCACAAGATCCTGCAGATCACCATAAATTCTGAAGGAGACCCTGCCCAATCCAAGAGGACACTCAGATGCATCATCCGAAGGAGAGTCTGATGGCCTTAGACCTTGGAGGTGATCCTGCATGATGATACTTCTACTCCACCACCAGGAGTGGCTGGGAGACCTGGGGGCTCCTCTGCAAGATTCTCCAGACCTGTGAGTGGTTCCCTGGGACCTATAGCATCAGCAGAATCAAAAGGGATCCCGGAGGCTCCAGAAGAGAGTTTGGAGAATGTTGTCCCTTGTGGAGTAGATCCAGGATACAAAAGCTTGGATGGGGAAAGGCGCAGGGACTCTGGGTGCACCTCCTTGTAATAAGGACAGCTGTTGTGGCCCCTGCTCAGGCGACTCCTGAGGGGTCCCAAATGGGAATGCCTCCAGATGGAAGTGGGCTTCCCCTGATCCAGTGTGTAGATCCCAAGTGTCAGCTCCTGCCTGGGACAGGAGGTGAGCTCCAGCTGGTCCTTTCCTCTAGGATCCCCTTGCTGTTTCCACAGCTCATAGCTCTCAGGCTGCAGGAGCCCCTCAAAGGCATCCATGGAGAAGCTCACCCTGGCCTCCCCACAGCTGCACTGACGTGCCACCTTGCCATAGTCAATCCACCTCGGGGTGGCAAAATTGATGGCCTCTGCGCAGTTGAAGCCATGGTTGAAGCCCGAGTGGTAGCCATAGGGAAAGGTGAGCATGAACTCCCCAGCCTGCTGGGTGATGCGGCCAAAGGGGATGCCATTCTCCTTGAGCACGGTGGGGGAGATGAGCGCCACCTTGTGTCTCAGGAAGGCCTGGCAGCCCTTGGAGCTGCCAGGGAAGAGTTGCCTGGCCAGGAGCTCCAGGCGCCTGCCATGCTCAGGGGGCACAGCATACCAAGTCTTGGGCTGCCCAAAGTGCAGGTAGTTGATACTGTACAGGTCCATGTCCTCCGTGTGCCACGCAAAGGTGGTCTTCCACATGCCAAAGTACAGGTAGGGCGTGTTGACGCCCTCAATCACTATGCCATGCTCCTGCTTCAACACATCCAAAAGGCTCCCCAGGTGGCCCACGTTCCAGTGTTGAGTGTTCTCATCAAACAGGGAGCCGCTGACATCAGCACCATAAATTGGTGACCCAAACAGACGATTCTTCCAGTATTTTCTCTCCAAATCATCAAAATCCAGGTGTGGCGGGGTCTGGTATTTTTTGCTGCTGGCCAGCTCACGATACTCACCCACACTCATGCCTTTCCTCTTCTTATGGAATTGGGTGAACACACCTGCCTGCCCCGAGACCACTTGCTGCAGAGGAGCAGGAATTGACATATCCATGACATCCTCACAGGACTTTCCACTGCCTTTCCACTCCTTGGGTGGGATGACCTTGGCCAGTCCAGCTCGGTGTGCGCCTTGGGACTCCATGTAGGTGATGTATTTGCTGAAGTTTGAGAATTCTGCCATGTTTGGGCGGAAGGTCATGATGGTACAGCCTGGGTTCTGGGACATATCCTGCTCAGGGTTTGTCATGGCCACAGCAATGCAGGAGCTCAGCCTGGGGTCCTGGCTGCCCTGGGTGTTTATGTTTTCTGAGACTTCTTTCTCTTTCTCTCTCTCTCTCTCTCTCTCTCTCTGAGTTTTCCTGACTTCCTGTTGTATTTTCTTCACTGTCTGATCTGTCCTTAAACTCGTCTTTTATACCTTCTTCTCTTCGTTCTATGGTTTAGGTTTCCTGGTGGACAAGATAACATTTTTAAGATAAATTTGAATTCAGGAGAATGGCTTGTCTGAGTAGAACACTGTATATATAGCAAGACCCTTCTAAGCTCTACAATCAACAGAAAAGACAAGAAAATGTAAGAAAGAAGAAGCCTTCTTTCTTGGTTGATGTTTTGATTTCCCAGGGCATCCTCTTACTGGTCAGCGCTTTTCACCTTGAAAAACTGAGTTTCTATGGAGCAGAATCCCTGTGCCACTACAGGAGCACTGGGAGCACAGCACCATCCCACTCCTGGAGCACTCCCTTGATTCCCACTCATCCTTGGACTCCATTGGTCACTGTGTGTTGATTGGGGAGGCTCAGAGCCCTTTGTCTTTTAAGTACAAAGTCATTTACCCAAGGAACAATCATAGGTGGTTCATATGACAAAGATTCTTATCCACATGGGCAAAAATCATCAGAGGTTTCTCAGGACCTGTTCTCAAACTATTTAAATCATTGCCTCCTAGTCTCTGAAACCAAATTAAAAGTTCCTCAGGAATTACTGACTTTGGGTTCCAACAGGCAGGTTATGCTGGCGGGTATTTGTCCAGCAGAGGTGACCTGTCTTGGCTTCCAGGTGAGGGCGGGCATAAGGAGGCTGTCTCAGAGGAGGACTGCTGCCAGCCTTGTCATCCCAGCTGCTTAGACTAAAGACAGCTGTGAGTCTTTACATATGTGTCAGAGTATGGCAGCCTCTGTGTAGCAGTGTTGTGGGAGTAACATGCCTTCCATATACAAACAGGAGGTGGGGCTGGGGAGCACTGAGCCTCCAACCAGACCAATGCTACATAAAGAAGTTTTACCTATTTATGTTCTTAGCTCTCCTAGGGTTGGCTCTCCCTAGTCTAATGGAAAAACTAAAAACAAACAGCAGCTGGTCTGGATCACAACACCCCACAATGCAGGTGAGGCCTCCTCCTGAGAGCAACAGAATTCTGACTGTCTAGTGCCAGTGGGACCCAGGACCTGGCCAACCTCCTAGATAACTGTCATGGACCCTGCTACTCTCTTGCCGGGTGACAATCTGCTCGTGCTCATCTATGCCTGTCACACGAGGGGAGATGACATTAGGTCCATGGGTACTGCAGTCCTTAGTGTAACTGGAACATTTTGGGTACAGGCCAAGACTCTCAGCCCAGAGAGAAGACCTGATCCATTTTATCCAGGCTGGGGGAGGACCTCAGAAAGATTGATCATTCTAAAAGAACTGGCAGGATCTACTACCTGACCTTCACAAGGATATTCATCCGGGATACAAAACCTGCTCTCTGTTTCTAGTCACACCTAGGCCAGAGAAGATCTAAGGGATGATTTCTCTGCCAGAAGCCAGGTTGGTCTGTCCTCAAGTAAATCCTACTAGGCAGCCCTCTGCCCCATCTCCACTCTCACTGATCATGCTCAGTAGCTGAAAAGATCCCCAGGACCTTGTCTGCTGATTTGCCCTCCCATAAGGGTGGGGTCCAACAATGGCCTGGCTATCACAGCTACAAACCTCTCAATCAATAGCTAAAGTTTAGGCATGCATTAAAAATATTCATTACTGGTATCGACCTTAAGAGTTCTATCCAGCCAGGCAGTGGTGGCACACTCCTTTATTCCCAGCACTTGTGGTGCTGAGGCAGTTGATTTTTGAGTTGAGGCCAGCCAGGTCTACAGAGTGAGTTCCATGACAGCCAGGGTTACACAGAGAAACCCTATCTCAAAAAACAAACAAACAACAACAACAAAACACCTCCCCCCCAAAAAAAACAAAAAAAAAGGCCAAAAAACATCTTACTTTGTTTAGCTGGGCATTGGTGGAACACGCCTTTAATCTCAGCACTTGTGAGGCAGAGGCAGGCAGATTTCTGAGTTCCAAGCCAGCCTGGTCTACAGAGTGATTTCCCGGACAGCCAGAGCTATACAGAGAAACCAAATCTCGGGGGAAATTAACCAAATCAAAAAATAAAGAGAGAGAGAGAGAGAGAGAGAGAGAGAGAGAGAGAGAGAGATTTTTCTTGCAAGGCAGTGGTGGCACACACCTTTAATCTCAGCACTTGGGATGCTTGGGCAATTGATTTCAGAGTTTGAGGCCAGCCTGCTCTACATCTTAGTGTGTTTAGCTGGGCAATGGTGGCGCATGCCTTTAATCCCCGCACTTGGGAAGCAGAGAGAGGCAGAGTTCTCGGTAAGAAGCCAGCCTGGTCTACAGAGTGAGTTCCAAGACAGCCAGGGCTACACAGAGAAACACTGTCTCAAAAAACAACAACAAAAAAATACATTGCTGGTATGGAATTTTAGGGTTCTAATCTGCCAGGCAGTGGTGGCACATGCCTTTAATCCCAGCACTTGGGAGGGAGAGGGAGGAGGATTTCTGAGTTTGAGGCCAGCCTGGTCAACAGAGTAAATTCCAGGACAGGTATGGCTACACAGAGAATCCCTGTCTCAAAAAACAAAAACAAAAACAAAAACAAAAAAATAAAAATAAAAAACAAAAACAAAAAAACAAAAAAACAAAAACAAAAACCAGGGTTTTCCACCGGGGTAAAAATAAATTATCAGACATTGAAAGAAACTATTACACACTGGATAGACATTCTGCCTTTGCTTTGGGTCCTCTGTGCCCCATGTAGAGAGAGATTTACTCCCAAAAGAAGTTCTCTTGAGAATAGCTCAGTACTACCTTGGGATCCTCAACACCCAGAGTCCATGTCTGGAAGCTGATAAAGTCTTTCTACAGTTTCAAACCCATTCCCTGCTCTCTTCTCTGGTTCCTGCCCAATAGTAACCACATCTGAGTGCCATATTTGTCAGAAAGGAACAGAAATTAATCTGAAATGAAACTCACACATTAACGCCAAAGATTGACCAGCATTTTCTAATGCTTTGTAGAATGATTGAATCTTATCAACTATTACCACGACTCATTTCCTCACAGGAACAAATTTCCAAAAGCTGTGAATAGAGATAGGACTTACCCAACACAAGTGGAATGGAGACCTGTGAGGAGACAATCCAGCCACAGAGAGAAGCTTCCCCCTTAGGACTTGCTCTTCCTATGAGCAAGGAACCTAATGGCTTCGTCTTTTATAGCCATGAAGACCTGAGGCAATGAGAGCTTGCCCACCCACTGGGGTCTCAACCAATCACTGGCTCTCAGCTGACTTAGGCCCACCCAGCTTCCCTAGAATGGTAACAATCTCATTAGGAGACATGGAAACATTGAAGAAAGAATGACACAACACCAACTGTGCATAGAATCTGTAAGAATGTTTTAGAATTTCCAAGGCTAACTGGGAGCATGTGGCAGAGCCTCAGAGAATTGAGACATCCAGAACATGTCTGTGCTCTTCCTGGACAGGCTTTGTCTTTCTCCCACCACCTCTAAACCTGAAAATAAAAACCTAAACCTAAAATAATGAAACCTAAAATTATTCATTACTGGTATGGACCTTAAGAGTTCTAACCAGCCAGGCAGTGGTGGCACACACCTATATTCCCAGCACTTGTGGTGCTGGGGCAGTTGATTTTTGAGTTGAGACCAGCCAGGTCTACAGAGTGAGTTCCATGACAACCAGGGTTACACAGAGAAACCCTATCTCAAAAAACAAACAACAATGACAACAAAACACCACCCCCCAAAACAACAAAAAAACAAACAAAAAACATCTTACTTTGTTTAGCTGGGCATTGGTGGAACACACCTTTAATCTCAGCACTTGGGAGGCAGAGGCAGGCAGATTTCTGAGTTCCAAGCCAGCCTGGCCTACAGAGTGATTTCCAGGACAGCCAGAGCTATATAGAGAAACCAAATCTCTGGGAAAAAAAATCAAATCCAAAAATAAAAAGAGAGAGAGAGAGATTTTTCTTGCAAGGCGGTGGTGGGACACACATTTAATCCCAGCACTTGGGATCCTGGGGCAGTTGATTTCAAAGTTCCAGGCCAGCCTGCTCTACACCTTACTGTGTTTAGCCGGGCAGTGGTGGCACATGCCTTTAATCCCAGCACTTGGGAAACAGAGGGAGGCAGATTTCTCAGTACGAGGCAAGCCTAGTCTACACAGTGAGGTCCAAGATAGCCAGGGCTACACAGAGAAACACTGTCTCAAAAAACAACAACAAAAAAATACATGGTGGTATGGAATTTTAGGCTTCTAATCTGCCAGGCAGTGGTGGCACATGCCTTTAATCCCAGCACTTGGGAGGCAGAGGGAGGAGGATTTCTGAGTTTGAGGCCAGCCTGGTCAACAGAGTAAATTCCAGGACAGGTATGGCTACACAGAGAATCCCTGTCTCAAAAAACAAAAACAAAAGCAAAAAAAAACAAAAAGAAAAACAAAAACAAAAACCAGGGTTTTCCACCGGGGTAAAAATAAATTATCAGACATTGAAAGAAACTATTACACACTGGATAGACATCCTGTCTTTGCTTTGGGTCCTCTGTGCCCCAGGTAGAGAGAGATTTACCCCCAAATGAAGTTCTCTTGAGAAATGCTCAGTGCTACCCTGGGATCCCCAACACCCAGAGTCCATGTCTGGAAGCGGATAAAGTCTTTCTACAGTTTCAAACCCATTCCCTGCTCTCTTCTCTGGTTTCTGCCCAATAGTAACCACATCTGAGTGCCATATTTGTCAGAAAGGAACAGAAATTAATCTGAAATGAAACTCACACATTAACGCCAAGGATTGACCAGCATTTTCTAATGCTTTGTAGAATGATTGAATCTTATCAACTATTACCACGACTCATTTCCTCACAGGAACAAATTTCCAAAAGCTGTGAAGAGAGATAGGACGTACCCAACACCAGTGGAATGGAGACCTGTGAGGAGACAATCCAGCCACAGAGAGAAGCTTCCCCCTTAGGACTTGCTCTTCCTATGAGCAGGAAACCTAATGGCTTCATCTTTTATAGCCATGAAGACCTGAGGCAATGAGAGCTTGCCCACCCACTGGGGTCTCAACCAATCATTGGCTCTCAGCTGACTTAGGCCCACCCAGCTTCCCTAGAATGGAAACAATCTCATTAGGAGACATGGCAAACATTGAAGAAAGAATGATACAACACCAACTGTGCATTGAATCTGTAAGAATGTTTTAGAATTTCCAAGGCTAACTGGGAGCATGTGGCAGAGCCTCAGAGAACTGAGACATCCAGAACATGTCTGTGCTCTTGCTGGACAGACTTTGTCTTTCTCCCACCACTTCTTTTTTTTTTTAATTATTTGTATTCGATATAATTTATTTACATTTCAAATGATTTCCCCTTTTCTAGCCCCCCCAATCCCGGAAAGTCCCGTAAGCCCCCTTCTCTTCCCCTGTCCTCCCACACACCACTTCCCACTTCCCCGTTCTGGTTTTGCCAAATACTGTTTCACTGAGTCTTTCCAGAGCCAGGGGCCACTCCTCCTTTCTTCTTATACCTCATTTGATGTGTGGATTATGTTTTGGATATTCCAGTTTTCTAGGTTAATAACCACTTATTAGCGAGTGCATACCATGATTCACCTTTTGAGTCTGGGTTACCTCACTTAGTATGATGTTCTCTAGCTCCATCCATTTCCCTAAGAATTTCATGAATTCTCTGTTTCTAATGGCTGAATAGTACTCCATTGTGTAGATATACCACATTTTTTGCATCCACTCTTCTGTTGAGGGATACCTGGGTTCTTTCCAGCATCTGGCAATTATAAATAGGGCTGCTCTGAACATAGTAGAGCATGTATCATTATTACATGGTGGGGAATCCTCTGGGTATGTGCCCAGGATCTCCCACCACTTCTAAACCTGAAATAGACAAGAGAACAGCAGGGGCCCCACTTCGGAACAACTAAACATTTTAACCAAAAAGTAGCACAAAACACAAGAATGAGAAAGATTTTTGCTTGGCATTGGGCTGCATGCACTGTATCCCACTCTGGAGGCAGAACCAGGAGAATCGATGAATTTGAGAAAAGACTGGTCTACAGATCCACTTCCTGGAAAGTCAGGATTACAAGGATCAACTTTCACTCTCTCTCTCTCTCTCTCTCTCTCTCTCTCTCTCTCTCTCTGTCTGTCTGGTTTTTCAAGACAGGGTTTCTCTGTGTAGTCGTGGCTGTCTTGGCACTCTGCAGACCAAGCTGGCCTCGAACTCAGAAATCTGCCTGCCTCTGCCTCCCAAGTGCTGGGATTATAGGTGTTTGCCACCACACCACCTGGTCTTTGAACTCATTTTACAAACTAGGCTCCAGGCTGGCCTGATGTCTGAGATCTGTATGTCACCATGCTTTTCGTTGGTTTGTTTTGTATGCCTCTGTCTATCTCTGTCCCTCTCTGTCTCTCAGTCTCTCTGTCCCTCTCTGTCTCTCAGTCTCTCTCTCTCTCTCTCTCTCTCTCTCTCTCTCTCTCTCTCTCTCTCTCTTGGTTTCTCTCTTTTTCTCTCTGTATCTCTCTGTCTCTCTCCATCTCTCTCTGTCTTTCTCTCTCTCTCTCTCTCTCTCTCTCTCTCTCTCTCTCTCTCTCTCTCTCTCTCTCTCTGTGTGTGTGTGTGTGTATGTCTCTGTCTCTGTCTTGCTCTCTCTCTCTCTGTCTTTTTTTGTTTCAAGAGAGGGTTTCTCTATATAGCCCTGGTTGTCCTGGAACTCACTATGCAGACCAGGCTGGCCTCAAACTCAGAAATCCACCTACCTCTGCCTAGCAAGTACTGTGATTAAACTCGTGAGCCACCACTGCCCTGCTGAACATCCTTCTCAAAGCCAGTGCAATCTGATAATGAAAAGCATGACTTTCTAAAGCTTGTTCAACCATACTAGCAATCAAGGGTTCTTTTGTTAATAAATCTGCCATAGAATTTCCTTAAGCCACTGGACATGGCAGGCCAGTATGTCTTCTGATATGTTCTATAAATTTTCCTTTTTCTTGATTGAATTATCTTTTGCAACAGAAGCAAGACTGATATAATTTTGGAATTTCCAGATATAAGAGCTGTCTCGATATCAGAAAATAATCAAACTACATAATTTGAACTTGTATAAAGGTTGACCTCTTCAAGTATATGTTCAAGGGCAATAATAACTGCAATAATTTTCTCCTGGTGTGCAGACATTTCTTTTGCCTTTTGTATAATCACAGGTCTATCTTTCATATAGATGGCTTAAATTCCATGGATGACACATCTGTAAATAGTAAGAGGGCTTCAGAAGTAGGTTCCGATGCTAGTATAGAAGGAAAGATTATTCCTCTTCCTTCTACAAGCTTTAATATAGGGTGCTGAGGCACATGACATTTGATTTGTCCCATATAATGAGCTAATGCATTTCCCTAATCATCTGCAGTTTGACGTAAAAACCCCAATTGTTCCTTATTATATGGAATACAAACTTCATGAGTTTCTTTGACAAATAGTTACCTGGATCCTAACCTCACTTTAATAATTAACTGACTATACATAACAGGATAAGAAGGTATCATTTTCACTTGACTCTGAGTGAGATATATACATTCCCATAAAACTTCTTGCCATAAACATGCAGTAGGGTGTAAGGTGTTTTAAGAATAATAAGCGAGCAAGTTTTTAAATAGTTTGTTTGATTTACTTTAGCATCTTGTATCATTTGCTTTATCTATTCTCATTGTTTTAATGCTTCTTTTGTAAGCTGTATTTTAGACTTAGGATCACGATCTCCTTTAAGAATTTCAAACAAATTAAGCAATTGTCCTGTGGTAATTTTTAAATAATGTCTTGTCCAATTAATATTTCCCAATTATTTTTAAAGATCATTAAGTGTCTTTAATTTGTCAATCCTAAGTTGCAGTATTTGAGTTAATATATTCATTATAAATTATTTTTGCAAGAAATTTATTGGCTTGTATACTGGCTGGTTTTGTGTGTCAACTAGACACACACTGGACTTATCACAGAGAAAGGAGATTCTGTTGGGGGAAGGGCCTCATTGAGATCCATCTGTGGGGCATTTTCTCAATTAGTGATGAAAGGATGAGGGCCCCTTGTGGGCGGTACCATCTCTGGGCTGGTAGTCTTGGGTTCTATAAGAGAGCAGGCTGAACAATTCAGGGGGATCAAGCTAGTAAGACACATTTTTCCACCGCCTCTGCATCAGTTCCTGCTTCCTGACCTGCTTGAGTTCCAGTCCAGACTTCCTTTAGTGGTGAACAGCAGTGTGGAAGTGTAAGCTCAATAAACTCTTTCCTCCTCAATTTGCTTCTTGGTCATGATGTTTGTACAGGACTAGAAACCCTAAGACAAATTGGTACCAGTGTAGTGGGGTATTCCTGTGACAACTTTACCATGTTTTGGGGAGGATTGAGGAAAGGCTTGGAAGTTTGAGCTAGAAGAGCCAATAGGATGTTAAGAGCTCTGTGGAAAGTTCTGTAGGGGCTTGGAAGATAATGCTAAGAACAGTGCAGAATATGGTGGCCTGGCTTGTGACATTTCAGAGGGAAGATTAAAGTCTCTTATCAGGTGCAGGTTTTGATTGTGAAGATTCTGTGGTTTTGATTACCTGGGGCTGAAGAATCAGCTGTGACTAACAACATAACGGAACCACAAAACAATCCTTTGTGTTACTGGGAATATTGAGGCTGGTTAACAAGGGCTAAGAAATTAGTGGTGATTAAGAAAAGACCAGCATCACTGAGGTGAAAACTTCTGGGAAGTGTTTTCTGAGAGCACAGAGGTTGGGTTCCTGAGAGAGCCACGGTTGTATTTTGTGCTGTGGCTAGACTTGGTACTTTGGAAGATTCACCAAGTTGGTCCTGGTTTTGAAGGCATGAAGTGGTCATGAAGAACAGTTAAGGCTCTGAATTGTGTGAGGCTGTGGAAGGCCATTGGTGAAGGTGCAACCTCAGATGCAATTGAAGGCCCAAGACTGAAGGTGTCATGCAAAGAGTTGAGGCTTGGCACCATGAAAAAGAGCCTATGCCACGCTATTGGTGAAGCCTAGTTACAGCAGAAGACAGCAGTGTTTTGTAGATGCCTGTGCCATGCAATGACCACCAAGAACAGCAGCAGCAGTGGAGTACTGACAGCTGGAGCCTAGAAGACAAGGTGTGTGTTAGAAAAGGCAGAGCTGGAGAAGTGACCCAAGCCCTCGTAGAAGCCCAAAAGTTCCTGGGTTGGATCCCAGACAATGAACCTTTGGACTTTGAGTTTTGCTTTTGATTGTGACTGTACCCTGACAGTTTTCCCTCTTGATGGAAGAAAGTATTTTAGTGAAGCCCACAGTTAAGAGAACTTTCTATTTTCAAGGGACTTTTAATTTTAAATGATATTGGACATTTTAAAGGCATTGAAATTTTAATATGTAAAGACTGTGGGACATTTAAACATATGTAGATCTGGGGGATAAATAAGGAAGGATTGTTATTCCAGATGAATTTGAGAATTGCTCTTTCTAGCTCTATGAAGAACTGGGATGGGACTTTTATGGAGATAGCATTGAATCTGTAGATTGCCTTTGGCAAGATGGCCATTTTAACTATATTAATCCTGCCAATCCACGAGCATGGAAGGTTTGCCCATTTTCTGAGATCTTCCTCGATTTCCTTCTTCAGAGATCTGAAGTTCTTGTCATATAGGTCTTTCACTTGTTTGGTTAGAGTCACCCCAAGATACTTTATGTTGTTTGTAGCTATTGTGAAGGGGGTCATTTCCCTAATTTCTTTCTCAGTCTGCTTATCCTTTGAATATATAAAGGCTACTGATTTGCTTGCGTTGATTTTGTAGCCAGCCACTTTGCTGAAGTTGTTTATCAGCTGTAGGAGTTCTCTAGTAGAGGTTTTAGGGTCACTTAAGTATACGATCATATCATCTGCAAATAGTGATAATTTGACTTCACCCTTTCCAATTTGTATCCCTTTGACGTCCTTCTGTTGTCTAATTGCTCTAGCTAGGACTTCAAGAACTATATTGAAAAGATATGGAGAGAGGGGCAGCCTTGTCTAGTCCCTGATTTTAGTGGGATTGCTTCAAGTTTCTCTCCATTTAGTTTGACGTTGGCTACCGGTTTGCTGTATATTGCTTTTACTATGTTTAGATATGGGCCTTGAATTCCTGTCCTTTCCAAGACTTTTAGCATGAAAGGATGCTGAATTTTATGAAATGCTTTTTCAGCATCTAATGAAATGATCATGTGGTTTTTTCTTTGAGTTTGTTTATGTAGTGGATAGCATATATGGATTTCCGTATATTGAACCATCCCTGCATCCCTTGGATGAAGCCTACTTGATCATGGTGGATGATTGTTTGATGTGTTCTTGGATTTGGTGGGCAAGAAGGCTTAATAGTGATGTGTTTTTGTGTCAAGTTGTCAAGGGGTCAATGGTACTGGCAGGTTTTGTGTGTCTACTTGACAGAGACTGGAGTTATCACAGGGAAAGGAGTTTCAGTTGGGAAGTGCCTCCAGGAGATCCGTCGGTGGGTCATTTTCTCACTATAGGGATCAAAAGGGGAGGGCTCCTTGTGGGTGGTACCATCTCTGGACTGGTATTCTTGGGTTCTATAAAGAGCAGGCTGGCCGGGTGGTGGTGGTGCATGCCTTTACTCCCAGCATTTGGGAGACAGAGTCAGGCAGATTTCTGACTTGGAGGCCAGCATGGTCCACAGATAGAATTCCAGGAGAGCCATGGCTATAAAGAGAAAGCCTTACAGAAGAGCTATGGAGTGTGGGGAGAGCTGACTAACAGGGACACATGGAGTCTCTGCCCCATTCAGACTAATACAGGGACATGCTGGAGACTACATGCATTAGGAGACAGACAGGGCTATACAGAGAAACCGTATCTCAAAAAAACAAATCTAAAAAAACAAAACAAAACAAAACAAAAGCCCCATGCCTTAGGAGACATACCCTCTACCCAACATCGTAGAACCCAAATACATAGTAAAGTATTAACCACACTTTAGTTAGCAAACTAAAATATTTATTTCTTGGGCCTAGTTACAGAGCCGGAGATTGAAATAAGTGTGGAGTAAATGCCTGTCCTTAAGAACCCGGTTACCCTAGTGTGAACAGCAGGTTACTCATGTCCTCACATGTCGAATATCCCCACCCACAACCTACTGTAAACCTCCCACCCTGTCTAATCTCTAGTCCCAGTGAGTTTATGAGAAATGAGAGCAGCATTACAACCAAATGCCAGGACAGAACAGAAGGGAGCAGCCTGCAGGCTCTCTGTCCCTCCTCCCTCCCTCCTCCTAGGAGGGAGAAGTCAAAGTCAATGAACCCATCTGGGTGTCTTGTAGGTCCTTACTGATGTTCTGAAGACAATGATCTCCGGGTGAATCTGGTCAGACTTGCAGGTGCATCGACGGCTATGCTGAGAGCCTGAGACCTGCTTGGTTTCTCACTCTGGCATGCTATTGCGGGACACTGAAATCAATGGAGGGTCAGGGGGCAGTGCAGGAGGAAGTATCAGTATCCTCAGCATCCTCAGGCCAAGCATTTCCTTCTGAGTGTAGGGAAGTCCCAGTTTGGCGAACAGCAGGATACTGTTAGAAGATAAAGAATCTGGAAGCTTTCTCTTCATATAATGGCACAAGATCCTGCAGATCACCATAAATTCTGAAGGAGACCCTGCCCAATCCAAGAGGACACTCAGATACATCATCCGAAGGAGAGTCTGATGGCCTTAGACCTTGGAGGTGATCCTGCATGATGATACTTCTACTCCACCACCAGGAGTGGCTGGGAGACCTGGGGGCTCCTCTGCAAGATTCTCCAGACCTGTGAGTGGTTCCCTGGGACCTATAGCATCAGCAGAATCAAAAGGGATCCCGGAGGCTCCAGAAGAGAGTTTGGAGAATGTTGTCCCTTGTGGAGTAGATCCAGGATACAAAAGCTTGGATGGGGAAAGGCGCAGGGACTCTGGGTGCACCTCCTTGTAATAAGGACAGCTGTTGTGGCCCCTGCTCAGGCGACTCCTGAGGGGTCCCAAATGGGAATGCCTCCAGATGGAAGTGGGCTTCCCCTGATCCAGTGTGTAGATCCCAAGTGTCAGCTCCTGCCTGGGACAGGAGGTGAGCTCCAGCTGGTCCTTTCCTCTAGGATCCCCTTGCTGTTTCCACAGCTCATAGCTCTCAGGCTGCAGGAGCCCCTCAAAGGCATCCATGGAGAAGCTCACCCTGGCCTCCCCACAGCTGCACTGACGTGCCACCTTGCCATAGTCAATCCACCTCGGGGTGGCAAAATTGATGGCCTCTGCGCAGTTGAAGCCATGGTTGAAGCCCGAGTGGTAGCCATAGGGAAAGGTGAGCATGAACTCCCCAGCCTGCTGGGTGATGCGGCCAAAGGGGATGCCATTCTCCTTGAGCACGGTGGGGGAGATGAGCGCCACCTTGTGTCTCAGGAAGGCCTGGCAGCCCTTGGAGCTGCCAGGGAAGAGTTGCCTGGCCAGGAGCTCCAGGCGCCTGCCATGCTCAGGGGGCACAGCATACCAAGTCTTGGGCTGCCCAAAGTGCAGGTAGTTGATACTGTACAGGTCCATGTCCTCCGTGTGCCACGCAAAGGTGGTCTTCCACATGCCAAAGTACAGGTAGGGCGTGTTGACGCCCTCAATCACTATGCCATGCTCCTGCTTCAACACATCCAAAAGGCTCCCCAGGTGGCCCACGTTCCAGTGTTGAGTGTTCTCATCAAACAGGGAGCCGCTGACATCAGCACCATAAATTGGTGACCCAAACAGACGATTCTTCCAGTATTTTCTCTCCAAATCATCAAAATCCAGGTGTGGCGGGGTCTGGTATTTTTTGCTGCTGGCCAGCTCACGATACTCACCCACACTCATGCCTTTCCTCTTCTTATGGAATTGGGTGAACACACCTGCCTGCCCCGAGACCACTTGCTGCAGAGGAGCAGGAATTGACATATCCATGACATCCTCACAGGACTTTCCACTGCCTTTCCACTCCTTGGGTGGGATGACCTTGGCCAGTCCAGCTCGGTGTGCGCCTTGGGACTCCATGTAGGTGATGTATTTGCTGAAGTTTGAGAATTCTGCCATGTTTGGGCGGAAGGTCATGATGGTACAGCCTGGGTTCTGGGACATATCCTGCTCAGGGTTTGTCATGGCCACAGCAATGCAGGAGCTCAGCCTGGGGTCCTGGCTGCCCTGGGTGTTTATGTTTTCTGAGACTTCTTTCTCTTTCTCTCTCTCTCTCTCTCTCTCTCTCTGAGTTTTCCTGACTTCCTGTTGTATTTTCTTCACTGTCTGATCTGTCCTTAAACTCATCTTTTATGCCTTCTTCTCTTCGTTCTATGGTTTAGGTTTCCTGGTGGACAAGATAACATTTTTAAGATAAATTTGAATTCAGGAGAATGGCTTGTCTGAGTAGAACACTGTATATATAGCAAGACCCTTCTAAGCTCTACAATCAACAGAAAAGACAAGAAAATGTAAGAAAGAAGAAGCCTTCTTTCTTGGTTGATGTTTTGATTTCCCAGGGCATCCTCTTACTGGTCAGCGCTTTTCACCTTGAAAAACTGAGTTTCTATGGAGCAGAATCCCTGTGCCACTACAGGAGCACTGGGAGCACAGCACCATCCCACTCCTGGAGCACTCCCTTGATTCCCACTCATCCTTGGACTCCATTGGTCACTGTGTGTTGATTGGGGAGGCTCAGAGCCCTTTGTCTTTTAAGTACAAAGTCATTTACCCAAGGAACAATCATAGGTGGTTCATATGACAAAGATTCTTATCCACATGGGCAAAAATCATCAGAGGTTTCTCAGGACCTGTTCTCAAACTATTTAAATCATTGCCTCCTAGTCTCTGAAACCAAATTAAAAGTTCCTCAGGAATTACTGACTTTGGGTTCCAACAGGCAGGTTATGCTGGCGGGTATTTGTCCAGCAGAGGTGACCTGTCTTGGCTTCCAGGTGAGGGCGGGCATAAGGAGGCTGTCTCAGAGGAGGACTGCTGCCAGCCTTGTCATCCCAGCTGCTTAGACTAAAGACAGCTGTGAGTCTTTACATATGTGTCAGAGTATGGCAGCCTCTGTGTAGCAGTGTTGTGGGAGTAACATGCCTTCCATATACAAACAGGAGGTGGGGCTGGGGAGCACTGAGCCTCCAACCAGACCAATGCTACATAAAGAGGTTTTACCTATTTATGTTCTTAGCTCTCCTAGGGTTGGCTCTCCCTAGTCTAATGGAAAAACTAAAAACAAACAGCAGCTGGTCTGGATCACAACACCCCACAATGCAGGTGAGGCCTCCTCCTGAGAGCAACAGAATTCTGACTGTCTAGTGCCAGTGGGACCCAGGACCTGGCCAACCTCCTAGATAACTGTCATGGACCCTGCTACTCTCTTGCCGGGTGACAATCTGCTCATGCTCATCTATGCCTGTCACACGAGGGGAGATGACATTAGGTCCATGGGTACTGCAGTCCTTAGTGTAACTGGAACATTTTGGGCGCAGGCCAAGACTCTCAGCCCAGAGAGAAGACCTGATCCATTTTATCCAGGCTGGGGGAGGACCTCAGAAAGATTGATCATTCTAAAAGAACTGGCAGGATCTACTACCTGACCTTCACAAGGATATGCATCCGGGATACAAAACCTGCTCTCTGTTTCTAGTCACACCTAGGCCAGAGAAGATCTAAGGGATGATTTCTCTGCCAGAAGCCAGGTTGGTCTGTCCTCAAGTAAATCCTACTAGGCAGCCCTCTGCCCCATCTCCACTCTCACTGATCATGCTCAGTAGCTGAAAAGATCCCCAGGACCTTGTCTGCTGATTTGCCATCCCATAAGGGTGGGGTCCAACAATGGCCTGGCTATCACAGCTACAAACCTCTCAATCAATAGCTAAAGTTTAGGCATGCATTAAAAATATTCATTACTGGTATGGACCTTAAGAGTTCTATCCAGCCAGGCAGTGGTGGCACACTCCATTATTCCAAGCACTTGTGGTGCTGAGGCAGTTGATTTTTGAGTTGAGGCCAGCCAGGTCTACAGAGTGAGTTCCATGACAGCCAGGGTTACACAGAGAAACCCTATCTCAAAAAACAAACAAACAACAACAACAAAACACCCCCCCCAAAAAAAAAGGCCAAAAAACATCTTACTTTGTTTAGCTGGGCATTGGTGGAACACGCCTTTAATCTCAGCACTTGGGAGGCAGAGGCAGGCAGATTTCTGAGTTCCAAGCCAGCCTGGTCTACAGAGTGATTTCCAGGACAGCCAGAGCTATACAGAGAAACCAAATCTCGGGGGAAATTAACCAAATCAAAAAATAAAGAGAGAGAGAGAGAGAGAGAGAGAGAGAGAGAGAGAGAGAGAGAGAGAGATTTTTCTTGCAAGGCAGTGGTGGCACACACCTTTAATCTCAGCACTTGGGATGCTTGGGCAATTGATTTCAGAGTTTGAGGCCAGCCTGCTCTACATCTTAGTGTGTTTAGCTGGGCAATGGTGGCGCATGCCTTTAATCCCCGCACTTGGAAAGCAGAGAGAGGCAGAGTTCTCGGTAAGAAGCCAGCCTGGTCAACAGAGTGAGTTCCAAGACAGCCAGTGCTACACAGAGAAACACTGTCTCAAAAAACAACAACAAAAAAATACATTGCTGGTATGGAATTTTAGGGTTCTAATCTGCCAGGCAGTGGTGGCACATGCCTTTAATCCCAGCACTTGGGAGGGAGAGGGAGGAGGATTTCTGAGTTTGAGGCCAGCCTGGTCAACAGAGTAAATTCCAGGACAGGTATGGCTACACAGAGAATCCCTGTCTCAAAAAACAAAAACAAAAACAAAAACAAAAACAAAAAACAAAAACAAAAAACAAAAACAAAAAAACAAAAAAACAAAAACAAAAACAAAAACCAGGGTTTTCCACCGGGGTAAAAATAAATTATCAGACATGGAAAGAAACTATTACACACTGGATAGACATTCTGCCTTTCTTTGTGTCCTCTGTGCCCCATGTAGAGAGAGATTTACTCCCAAAAGAAGTTCTCTTGAGAATAGCTCAGTACTACCTTGGGATCCTCAACACCCAGAGTCCATGTCTGGAAGCTGATAAAGTCTTTCTACAGTTTCAAACCCATTCTCTGCTCTCTTCTCTGGTTCCTGCCCAATAGTAACCACATCTGAGTGCCATATTTGTCAGAAAGGAACAGAAATTAATCTGAAATGAAACTCACACATTAACGCCAAAGATTGACCAGCATTTTCTAATGCTTTGTAGAATGATTGAATCTTATCAACTATTACCACGACTCATTTCCTCACAGGAACAAATTTCCAAAAGCTGTGAATAGAGATAGGACTTACCCAACACCAGTGGAATGGAGACCTGTGAGGAGACAATCCAGCCACAGAGAGAAGCTTCCCCCTTAGGACTTGCTCTTCCTATGAGCAAAGAACCTAATGGCTTCGTCTTTTATAGTCATGAAGACCTGAGGCAATGAGAGCTTGCCCACCCACTGGGGTCTCAACCAATCACTGGCTCTCAGCTGACTTAGGCCCACCCAGCTTCCCTAGAATGGTAACAATCTCATTAGGAGACATGGAAACATTGAAGAAAGAATGACACAACACCAACTGTGCATAGAATCTGTAAGAATGTTTTAGAATGTCCAAGGCTAACTGGGAGCATGTGGCAGAGCCTCAGAGAATTGAGACATCCAGAACATGTCTGTGCTCTTCCTGGACAGGCTTTGTCTTTCTCCCACCACCTCTAAACCTGAAAATAAAAACCTAAACCTAAAATAATGAAACCTAAAATTATTCATTACTGGTATGGACCTTAAGAGTTCTAACCAGCCAGGCAGTGGTGGCACACACCTATATTCCCAGCACTTGTGGTGCTGGGGCAGTTGATTTTTGAGTTGAGACCAGCCAGGTCTACAGAGTGAGTTCCATGACAACCAGGGTTACACAGAGAAACCCTATCTCAAAAAACAAACAACAATGACAACAAAACACCACCCCCCAAAACAACAAAAAAACAAACAAAAAACATCTTACTTTGTTTAGCTGGGCATTGGTGGAACACGCCTTTAATCTCAGCACTTGGGAGGCAGAGGCAGGCAGATTTCTGAGTTCCAAGCCAGCCTGGCCTACAGAGTGATTTCCAGGACAGCCAGAGCTATATAGAGAAACCAAATCTCTGGGAAAAAAAACCAAATCCAAAAATAAAAAGAGAGAGAGAGAGATTTTTCTTGCAAGGCGGTGGTGGGACACACATTTAATCCCAGCACTTGGGATCCTGGGGCAGTTGATTTCAAAGTTCCAGGCCAGCCTGCTCTACACCTTACTGTGTTTAGCCGGGCAGTGGTGGCACATGCCTTTAATCCCAGCACTTGGGAAACAGAGGGAGGCAGATTTCTAAGTACGAGGCAAGCCTAGTCTACACAGTGAGGTCCAAGATAGCCAGGGCTACACAGAGAAACACTGTCTCAAAAAACAACAACAAAAAAATTCATTGTGGTATGGAATTTTAGGCTTCTAATCTGCCAGGCAGTGGTGGCACATGCCTTTAATCCCAGCACTTGGGAGGCAGAGGGAGGAGGATTTCTGAGTTTGAGGCCAGCCTGGTCAACAGAGTAAATTCCAGGACAGGTATGGCTACACAGAGAATCCCTGTCTCAAAAAAACAAAAACAAAAGCAAAAAAACAAAAAGAAAAACAAAAACAAAAACCAGGGTTTTCCACCGGGGTAAAAATAAATTATCAGACATTGAAAGAAACTATTACACACTGGATAGACATCCTGTCTTTGCTTTGGGTCCTCTGTGCCCCAGGTAGAGAGAGATTTACCCCCAAATGAAGTTCTCTTGAGAATAGCTCAGTGCTACCCTGGGATCCCCAACACCCAGAGTCCATGTCTGGAAGCGGATAAAGTCTTTCTACAGTTTCAAACCCATTCCCTGCTCTCTTCTCTGGTTTCTGCCCAATAGTAACCACATCTGAGTGCCATATTTGTCAGAAAGGAACAGAAATTAATCTGAAATGAAACTCACACATTAACGCCAAGGATTGACCAGCATTTTCTAATGCTTTGTAGAATGATTGAATCTTATCAACTATTACCACGACTCATTTCCTCACAGGAACAAATTTCCAAAAGCTGTGAATAGAGATAGGACTTACCCAACACCAGTGGAATGGAGACCTGTGAGGAGACAATCCAGCCACAGAGAGAAGCTTCCCCCTTAGGACTTGCTCTTCCTATGAGCAGGAAACCTAATGGCTTCATCTTTTATAGCCATGAAGACCTGAGGCAATGAGAGCTTGCCCACCCACTGGGGTCTCAACCAATCATTGGCTCTCAGCTGACTTAGGCCCACCCAGCTTCCCTAGAATGGAAACAATCTCATTAGGAGACATGGCAAACATTGAAGAAAGAATGATACAACACCAACTGTGCATTGAATCTGTAAGAATGTTTTAGAATTTCCAAGGCTAACTGGGAGCATGTGGCAGAGCCTCAGAGAACTGAGACATCCAGAACATGTCTGTGCTCTTGCTGGACAGACTTTGTCTTTCTCCCACCACTTCTTTTTTTTTTAATTATTTGTATTCGATATAATTTATTTACATTTCAAATGATTTCCCCTTTTCTAGCCCCCCCACTCCCGGAAAGTCCCGTAAGCCCCCTTCTCTTCCCCTGTCCTCCCACCCACCCCTTCCCACTTCCCCGTTCTGGTTTTGCCAAATACTCTTTCACTGAGTCTTTCCAGAGCCAGGGGCCACTCCTCCTTTCTTCTTGTACCTCATTTGATGTGTGGATTATGTTTTGGATATTCCAGTTTTCTAGGTTAATAACCACTTATTAGCGAGTGCATACCATGATTCACCTTTTGAGTCTGGGTTACCTCACTTAGTATGATGTTCTCTAGCTCCATCCATTTCCCTAAGAATTTCATGAATTCTTTGTTTCTAATGGCTGAATAGTACTCCATTGTGTAGATATACCACATTTTTTGCATCCACTCTTCTGTTGAGGGATACCTGGGTTCTTTCCAGCAT
Organism: Apodemus sylvaticus; assembly: GCF_947179515.1. NCBI lineage: Eukaryota > Metazoa > Chordata > Mammalia > Rodentia > Muridae > Apodemus > Apodemus sylvaticus. Next base: position 121,273,958 of record NC_067478.1, on the reverse strand, counting down.
CTGGCAATTATAAATAGGGCTGCTCTGAACATAGTAGAGCATGTATCCTTATTACATGGTGGGGAATCCTCTGGGTATGTGCCCAGGATCTCCCACCACTTCTAAACCTGAAATAGACAAGAGAACAGCAGGGGCCCCACTTCGGAACAACTAAACATTTTAACCAAAAAGTAGCACAAAACACAAGAATGAGAAAGATTTTTGCTTGGCATTGGGCTGCATGCACTGTATCCCACTCTGGAGGCAGAACCAGGAGAATCGATGAATTTGAGAAAAGACTGGTCTACAGATCCACTTCCTGGAAAGTCAGGATTACAAGGATCAACTTTCACTCTCTCTCTCTCTCTCTCTCTCTCTCCCTCTCTCTCTCTCTCTCTCTGTCTGGTTTATCGAGACAGGGTTTCTCTGTGTAGTCGTGGCTGTCTTGGCACTCTGTAGACCAAGCTGGCCTCGAACTCAGAAATCTGCCTGCCTCTGCCTCCCAAGTGCTGGGATTATAGGTGTTTTCCACCACACCACCTGGTCTTTGAACTCATTTTACAAACTAGGCTCCAGGCTGGCCTGATGTCTGAGATCTGTATGTCACCATGCTTTTCGTTGGTTTGTTTTGTATGCCTCTGTCTATCTCTGTCCCTCTCTGTCTCTCAGTCTCTCTCTCTCTCTCTCTCTCTCTCTCTCTCTCTCTCTCTCTCTCTCTTGGTTTCTCTCTTTTTCTCTCTGTATCTCTCTGTCTCTCTCCATCTCTCTCTGTCTTCTCTCTCTCTCTCTCTCTCTCTCTCTCTCTCTCTCTCTCTCTCTCTCTCTCTCTGTGTGTGTGTGTGTGTGTGTGTGTCTATGTCTCTGTCTCTGTCTTGCTCTCTCTCTCTCTGTCTTTTTTTGTTTCAAGAGAGGGTTTCTCTATATAGCCCTGGTTGTCCTGGAACTCACTATGCAGACCAGGCTGGCCTCAAACTCAGAAATCCACCTACCTCTGCCTAGCAAGTACTGTGATTAAACTCGTGAGCCACCACTGCCCTGCTGAACATCCTTCTCAAAGCCAGTGCAATCTGATAATGAAAAGTATGACTTTCTAAAGCTTGTTCAACCATACTAGCAATCAAGGGTTCTTTTGTTAATAAATCTGCCATAGAATTTCCTTAAGCCACTGGACATGGCAGGCCAGTATGTCTTCTGATATGTTCTATAAATTTTCCTTTTTCTTGATTGAATTATCTTTTGCAACAGAAGCAAGACTGATATAATTTTGGAATTTCCAGATATAAGAGCTGTATCGATATCAGAAAATAATCAAACTACATAATTTGAACTTGTATAAAGGTTGACCTTTTCAAGTATATGTTCAAGGGCAATAATAACTGCAATAATTTTCTCCTGATGTGCAGACATTTCTTTTGCCTTTTGAATAATCACAGGTCTATCTTTCATATAGATGGCTTAAATTCCATGGATGACACATCTGTAAATAGTAAGAGGGCTTCAGAAGTAGGTTCCGATGCTAGTATAGAAGGAAAGATTATTCCTCTTCCTTCTACAAGCTTTAATATAGGGTGCTGAGGCACATGACATTTGATTTGTCCCATATAATGAGCTAATGCATTTCCCTAATCATCTGCAGTTTGACGTAAATACCCCAATTGTTCCTTATTATATGGAATACAAACTTCATGAGTTTCTTTGACAAATAGTTACCTGGATCCTAACCTCACTTTAATAATTAACTGACTATACATAACAGGATAAGAAGGTATCATTTTCACTTGACTCTGAGTGAGATATATACATTCCCATAAAACTTCTTGCCATAAACATGCAGTAGGGTGTAAGGTGTTTTAAGAATAATAAGCGAGCAAGTTTTTAAATAGTTTGTTTGATTTACTTTAGCATCTTGTATCATTTGCTTTATCTATCCTGATTGTTTTAATGCTTCTTTTGTAAGCTGTATTTTAGACTTAGGATCACGATCTCCTTTAAGAATTTCAAACAAATTAAGCAATTGTCCTGTGGTAATTTTTAAATAATGTCTTGTCCAATTAATATTTCCCAATTATTTTTAAAGATCATTAAGTGTCTTTAATTTGTCAATCCTAAGTTGCAGTATTTGAGAGTTAATATATTCATTATAAATTATTTTTACAAGAAATTTATTGGCTTGTATACTGGCTGGTTTTGTGTGTCAACTAGACACACACTGGACTTATCACAGAGAAAGGAGATTCTGTTGGGGGAAGGGCCTCATTGAGATCCATCTGTGGGGCATTTTCTCAATTAGTGATGAAAGGATGAGGGCCCCTTGTGGGCGGTACCATCTCTGGGCTGGTAGTCTTGGGTTCTATAAGAGAGCAGGCTGAACAATTCAGGGGGATCAAGCTAGTAAGACACATTTTTCCACCGCCTCTGCATCAGTTCCTGCTTCCTGACCTGCTTGAGTTCCAGTCCAGACTTCCTTTAGTGGTGAACAGCAGTTTGGAAGTGTAAGCTCAATAAACTCTTTCCTCCTCAATTTGCTTCTTGGTCATGATGTTTGTACAGGACTAGAAACCCTAAGACAAATTGGTACCAGTGTAGTGGGGTATTCCTGTGACAACTTTACCATGTTTTGGGGAGGATTGAGGAAAGGCTTGGAAGTTTGAGCTAGAAGAGCCAATAGGATGTTAAGAGCTCTGTGGAAAGTTCTGTAGGGGCTTGGAAGATAATGTTAAGAACAGTGCAGAATATGGTGGCCTGGCTTGTGACATTTCAGAGGGAAGATTAAAGTCTCTTATCAGGTGCAGGTTTTGATTGTGAAGATTCTGTGGTTTTGATTACCTGGGGCTGAAGAATCAGCTGTGACTAACAACATAACAGAACCACAAAACAATCCTTTGTGTTACTGGGAATATTGAGGCTGGTTAACAAGGGCTAAGAAATTAGTGGTGATTAAGAAAAGACCAGCATCACTGAGGTGAAAACTTCTGGGAAGTGTTTTCTGAGAGCACAGAGGCTGGGTTCCTGAGAGAGCCACGGTTGTATTTTGTGCTGTGGCTAGACTTGGTACTTTGGAAGATTCACCAAGTTGGTCCTGGTTTTGAAGGCATGAAGTGGTCATGAAGAACAGTTAAGGCTCTGAATTGTGTGAGGCTGTGGAAGGCCATTGGTGAAGGTGCAACCTCAGATGCAATTGAAGGCCCAAGACTGAAGGCGTCAGGCAAAGAGTTGAGGCTTGGCACCATGAAAAAGAGCCTATGCCATGCTATTGGTGAAGCCTAGTTACAGCAGAAGACAGCAGTGTTTTGTAGATGCCTGTGCCATGCAATGACCACCAAGAACAGCAGCAGCAGTGGAGTACTGACAGCTGGAGCCTAGAAGACAAGGTGTGTGTTAGAAAAGGCAGAGCTGGAGAAGTGACCCAAGCCCTCGTAGAAGCCCAAAAGTTCCTGGGTTGGATCCCAGACAATGAACCTTTGGACTTTGAGTTTTGCTTTTGATTGTGACTGTACCCTGACAGTTTTCCCTCTTGATGGAAGAAAGTATTTTAGTGAAGCCCACAGTTAAGAGAACTTTCTATTTTCAAGGGACTTTTAATTTTAAATGATATTGGACATTTTAAAGGCATTGAAATTTTAATATGTAAAGACTGTGGGACATTTAAACATATGTAGATCTGGGGGATAAATAAGGAAGGATTGTTATTCCAGATGAATTTGAGAATTGCTCTTTCTAGCTCTATGAAGAACTGGGATGGGACTTTTATGGAGATAGCATTGAATCTGTAGATTGCCTTTGGCAAGATGGCCATTTTAACTATATTAATCCTGCCAATCCGCGAGCATTGAAGGTTTTTCCATTTTCTGAGATCTTCCTCGATTTCCTTCTTCAGAGATCTGAAGTTCTTGTCATGTAGGTCTTTCACTTGTTTGGTTAGAGTCACCCCAAGATACTTTATGTTGTTTGTAGCTATTGTGAAAGGGGTCATTTCCCTAATTTCTTTCTCAGTCTGCTATCCTTTGAATATATAAAGGCTACTGATTTGCTTGCGTTGATTTTGTAGCCAGCCACTTTGCTGAAGTTGTTTATCAGCTGTAGGAGTTCTCTAGTAGAGGTTTTAGGGTCACTTAAGTATACGATCATATCATCTGCAAATAGTGATAATTTGACTTCACCCTTTCCAATTTGTATCCCTTTGACGTCCTTCTGTTGTCTAATTGCTCTAGCTAGGACTTCAAGAACTATATTGAAAAGATATGGAGAGAGGGGCAGCCTTGTCTAGTCCCTGATTTTAGTGGGATTGCTTCAAGTTTCTCTCCATTTAGTTTGACGTTGGCTACCGGTTTGCTGTATATTGCTTTTACTATGTTTAGATATGGGCCTTGAATTCCTGTCCTTTCCAAGACTTTTAGCATGAAAGGATGCTGAATTTTATGAAATGCTTTTTCAGCATCTAATGAAATGATCATGTGGTTTTTTCTTTGAGTTTGTTTATGTAGTGGATAGCATATATGGATTTCCGTATATTGAACCATCCCTGCATCCCTTGGATGAAGCCTACTTGATCATGGTGGATGATTGTTTGATGTGTTCTTGGATTTGGTGGGCAAGAAGGCTTAATAGTGATGTGTTTTTGTGTCAAGTTGTCAAGGGGTCAATGGTACTGGCAGGTTTTGTGTGTCTACTTGACAGAGACTGGAGTTATCACAGGGAAAGGAGTTTCAGTTGGGAAGTGCCTCCAGGAGATCCGTCTGTGGGTCATTTTCTCACTCTAGGGATCAAAAGGGGAGGGCTCCTTGTGGGTGGTACCATCTCTGGACTGGTATTCTTGGGTTCTATAAAGAGCAGGCTGGCCGGGTGGTGGTGGTGCATGCCTTTACTCCCAGCATTTGGGAGACAGAGGCAGGCAGATTTCTGACTTGGAGGCCAGCATGGTCCACAGATAGAATTCCAGGAGAGCCATGGCTATAAAGAGAAAGCCTTACAGAAGAGCTATGGAGTGTGGGGAGAGCTGACTAACAGGGACACATGGAGTCTCTGCCCCATTCAGACTAATACAGGGACATGCTGGAGACTACATGCATTAGGAGACAGACAGGGCTATACAGAGAAACCGTATCTCAAAAAAACAAATCTAAAAAAACAAAACAAAACAAAACAAAACAAAAGCCCCATGCCTTAGGAGACATACCCTCTACCCAACATCGTAGAACCCAAATACATAGTAAAGTATTAACCACACATTAGTTAGCAAACTAAAATATTTATTTCTTGGGCCAAGTTACAGAGCCGGAGATTGAAATAAGTGTGGAGTAAATGCCTGTCCTTAAGAACCCGGTTACCCTAGTGTGAACAGCAGGTTACTCATGTCCTCACATGTCGAATGTCCCCACCCACAACCTACTGTAAACCTCCCACCCTGTCTAATCTCTAGTCCCAGTGAGTTTATGAGAAATGAGAGCAGCATTACAACCAAATGCCAGGACAGAACAGAAGGGAGCAGCCTGCAGGCTCTCTGTCCCTCCTCCCTCCCTCCTCCTAGGAGGGAGAAGTTAAAGTCAATGAACCCATCTGGGTGTCTTGTAGGTCCTTACTGATGTTCTGAAGACAATGATCTCCGGGTGAATCTGGTCAGACTTGCAGGTGCATCGAGGGCTATGCTGAGAGCCTGAGACCTGCTTGGTTCTCACTCTGGCATGCTATTGCGGGACACTGAAATCAATGGAGGGTCAGGGGGCAGTGCAGGAGGAAGTATCAGTATCCTCAGCATCCTCAGGCCAAGCATTTCCTTCTGAGTGTAGGGAAGTCCCAGTTTGGCGAACAGCAGGATACTGTTAGAAGATAAAGAATCTGGAAGCTTTCTCTTCATATAATGGCACAAGATCCTGCAGATCACCATAAATTCTGAAGGAGACCCTGCCCAATCCAAGAGGACACTCAGATGCATCATCCGAAGGAGAGTCTGATGGCCTTAGACCTTGGAGGTGATCCTGCATGATGATACTTCTACTCCACCACCAGGAGTGGCTGGGAGACCTGGGGGCTCCTCTGCAAGATTCTCCAGACCTGTGAGTGGTTCCCTGGGACCTATAGCATCAGCAGAATCAAAAGGGATCCCGGAGGCTCCAGAAGAGAGTTTGGAGAATGTTGTCCCTTGTGGAGTAGATCCAGGATACAAAAGCTTGGATGGGGAAAGGCGCAGGGACTCTGGGTGCACCTCCTTGTAATAAGGACAGCTGTTGTGGCCCCTGCTCAGGCGACTCCTGAGGGGTCCCAAATGGGAATGCCTCCAGATGGAAGTGGGCTTCCCCTGATCCAGTGTGTAGATCCCAAGTGTCAGCTCCTGCCTGGGACAGGAGGTGAGCTCCAGCTGGTCCTTTCCTCTAGGATCCCCTTGCTGTTTCCACAGCTCATAGCTCTCAGGCTGCAGGAGCCCCTCAAAGGCATCCATGGAGAAGCTCACCCTGGCCTCCCCACAGCTGCACTGACGTGCCACCTTGCCATAGTCAATCCACCTCGGGGTGGCAAAATTGATGGCCTCTGCGCAGTTGAAGCCATGGTTGAAGCCCGAGTGGTAGCCATAGGGAAAGGTGACCATGAACTCCCCAGCCTGCTGGGTGATGCGGCCAAAGGGGATGCCATTCTCCTTGAGCACGGTGGGGGAGATGAGCGCCACCTTGTGTCTCAGGAAGGCCTGGCAGCCCTTGGAGCTGCCAGGGAAGAGTTGCCTGGCCAGGAGCTCCAGGCGCCTGCCATGCTCAGGGGGCACAGCATACCAAGTCTTGGGCTGCCCAAAGTGCAGGTAGTTGATACTGTACAGGTCCATGTCCTCCGTGTGCCACGCAAAGGTGGTCTTCCACATGCCAAAGTACAGGTAGGGCGTGTTGACGCCCTCAATCACTATGCCATGCTCCTGCTTCAACACATCCAAAAGGCTCCCCAGGTGGCCCACGTTCCAGTGTTGAGTGTTCTCATCAAACAGGGAGCCGCTGACATCAGCACCATAAATTGGTGACCCAAACAGACGATTCTTCCAGTATTTTCTCTCCAAATCATCAAAATCCAGGTGTGGCGGGGTCTGGTATTTTTTGCTGCTGGCCAGCTCACGATACTCACCCACACTCATGCCTTTCCTCTTCTTATGGAATTGGGTGAACACACCTGCCTGCCCCGAGACCACTTGCTGCAGAGGAGCAGGAATTGACATATCCATGACATCCTCACAGGACTTTCCACTGCCTTTCCACTCCTTGGGTGGGATGACCTTGGCCAGTCCAGCTCGGTGTGCGCCTTGGGACTCCATGTAGGTGATGTATTTGCTGAAGTTTGAGAATTCTGCCATGTTTGGGCGGAAGGTCATGATGGTACAGCCTGGATTCTGGGACATATCCTGCTCAGGGTTTGTCATGGCCACAGCAATGCAGGAGCTCAGCCTGGGGTCCTGGCTGCCCTGGGTGTTTATGTTTTCTGAGACTTCTTTCTCTTTCTCTCTCTCTCCCTCTCTCTCTCTCTCTCTCTGAGTTTTCCTGACTTCCTGTTGTATTTTCTTCACTGTCTGATCTGTCCTTAAACTCGTCTTTTATGCCTTCTTCACTTCGTTCTATGGTTTAGGTTTCCTGGTGGACAAGATAACATTTTTAAGATAAATTTGAATTCAGGAGAATGGCTTGTCTGAGTAGAACACTGTATATATAGCAAGACCCTTCTAAGCTCTACAATCAACAGAAAAGACAAGAAAATGTAAGAAAGAAGAAGCCTTCTTTCTTGGTTGATGTTTTGATTTCCCAGGGCATCCTCTTACTGGTCAGCGCTTTTCACCTTGAAAAACTGAGTTTCTATGGAGCAGAATCCCTGTGCCACTACAGGAGCACTGGGAGCACAGCACCATCCCACTCCTGGAGCACTCCCTTGATTCCCACTCATCCTTGGACTCCATTGGTCACTGTGTGTTGATTGGGGAGGCTCAGAGCACTTTGTCTTTTAAGTACAAAGTCATTTACCCAAGGAACAATCATAGGTGGTTCATATGACAAAGATTCTTATCCACATGGGCAAAAATCATCAGAGGTTTCTCAGGACCTGTTCTCAAACTATTTAAATCATTGCCTCCTAGTCTCTGAAACCAAATTAAAAGTTCCTCAGGAATTACTGACTTTGGGTTCCAACAGGCAGGTTATGCTGGCGGGTATTTGTCCAGCAGAGGTGACCTGTCTTGGCTTCCAGGTGAGGGCGGGCATAAGGAGGCTGTCTCAGAGGAGGACTGCTGCCAGCCTTGTCATCCCAGCTGCTTAGACTAAAGACAGCTGTGAGTCTTTACATAAGTGTCAGAGTATGGCAGCCTCTGTGTAGAAGTGTTGTGGGAGTAACATGCCTTCCATATACAAACAGGAGGTGGGGCTGGGGAGCACTGAGCCTCCAACCAGACCAATGCTACATAAAGAGGTTTTACCTATTTATGTTCTTAGCTCTCCTAGGGTTGGCTCTCCCTAGTCTAATGGAAAAACTAAAAACAAACAGCAGCTGGTCTGGATCACAACACCCCACAATGCAGGTGAGGCCTCCTCCTGAGAGCAACAGAATTCTGACTGTCTAGTGCCAGTGGGACCCAGGACCTGGCCAACCTCCTAGATAACTGTCATGGACCCTGCTACTCTCCTGCCGGGTGACAATCTGCTCGTGCTCATCTATGCCTGTCACACGAGGGGAGATGACATTAGGTCCATGGGTACTGCAGTCCTTAGTGTAACTGGAACATTTTGGGCGCAGGCCAAGACTCTCAGCCCAGAGAGAAGACCTGATCCATTTTATCCAGGCTGGGGGAGGACCTCAGAAAGATTGATCATTCTAAAAGAACTGGCAGGATCTACTACCTGACCTTCACAAGGATATTCATCCGGGATACAAAACCTGCTCTCTGTTTCTAGTCACACCTAGGCCAGAGAAGATCTAAGGGATGATTTCTCTGCCAGAAGCCAGGTTGGTCTGTCCTCAAGTAAATCCTACTAGGCAGCCCTCTGCCCCATCTCCACTCTCACTGATCATGCTCAGTAGCTGAAAAGATCCCCAGGACCTTGTCTGCTGATTTGCCCTCCCATAAGGGTGGGGTCCAACAATGGCCTGGCTATCACAGCTACAAACCTCTCAATCAATAGCTAAAGTTTAGGCATGCATTAAAAATATTCATTACTGGTATGGACCTTAAGAGTTCTATCCAGCCAGGCAGTGGTGGCACACTCCTTTATTCCCAGCACTTGTGGTGCTGAGGCAGTTGATTTTTGAGTTGAGGCCAGCCAGGTCTACAGAGTGAGTTCCATGACAGCCAGGGTTACACAGAGAAACCCTATCTCAAAAAACAAACAAACAACAACAACAAAACACCCCCCCCAAAAAAAACAAAAAAAAGGCCAAAAAACATCTTACTTTGTTTAGCTGGGCATTGGTGGAACACGCCTTTAATCTCAGCACTTGGGAGGCAGAGGCAGGCAGATTTCTGAGTTCCAAGCCAGCCTGGTCTACAGAGTGATTTCCAGGACAGCCAGAGCTATACAGAGAAACCAAATCTCGGGGGAAATTAACCAAATCAAAAAATAAAGAGAGAGAGAGAGAGAGAGAGAGAGAGAGAGAGAGAGAGAGAGAGAGAGAGAGAGAGAGTGATTGTTCTTGCAAGGCAGTGGTGGCACACACCTTTAATCTCAGCACTTGGGATGCTTGGGCAATTGATTTCAGAGTTTGAGGCCAGCCTGCTCTACATCTTAGTGTGTTTAGCTGGGCAATGGTGGCACATGCCTTTAATCCCCGCACTTGGGAAGCAGAGAGAGGCAGAGTTCTCGGTAAGAAGCCAGCCTGGTCTACAGAGTGAGTTCCAAGACAGCCAGGGCTACACAGAGAAACACTGTCTCAAAAAACAACAACAACAAAATACATTGCTGGTATGGAATTTTAGGGTTATAATCTGCCAGGCAGTGGTGGCACATGCCTTTAATCCCAGCACTTGGGAGGGAGAGGGAGGAGGATTTCTGAGTTTGAGGCCAGCCTGGTCAACAGAGTAAATTCCAGGACAGGTATGGCTACACAGAGAATCCCTGTCTCAAAAAACAAAAACAAAAACAAAAACAAAAACAAAAACAAAAAACAAAAACAAAAACAAAAACAAAAAACAAAAAAACAAAAAAACAAAAACAAAAACAAAAACCAGGGTTTTCCACCGGGGTAAAAATAAATTATCAGACATTGAAAGAAACTATTACACACTGGATAGACATTCTGCCTTTGCTTTGGGTCCTCTGTGCCCCATGTAGAGAGAGATTTACTCCCAAAAGAAGTTCTCTTGAGAATAGCTCAGTACTACCTTGGGATCCTCAACACCCAGAGTCCATGTCTGGAAGCTGATAAAGTCTTTCTAAAGTTTCAAACCCATTCCCTACTCTCTTCTCTGGTTCCTGCCCAATAGTAACCACATCTGAGTGCCATATTTGTCAGAAAGGAACAGAAATTAATCTGAAATGAAACTCACACATTAACGCCAAAGATTGACCAGCATTTTCTAATGCTTTGTAGAATGATTGAATCTTATCAACTATTACCACGACTCATTTCCTCACAGGAACAAATTTCCAAAAGCTGTGAATAGAGATAGGACTTACCCAACACCAGTGGAATGGAGACCTGTGAGGAGACAATCCAGCCACATAGAGAAGCTTCCCCCTTAGGACTTGCTCTTCCTATGAGCAAGGAACCTAATGGCTTGTCTTTTATAGCCATGAAGACCTGAGGCAATGAGAGCTTGCCCACCCACTGGGGTCTCAACCAATCACTGGCTCTCAGCTGACTTAGGCCCACCCAGCTTCCCTAGAATGGTAACAATCTCATTAGGAGACATGGAATCATTGAAGAAAGAATGACACAACACCAACTGTGCATAGAATCTGTAAGAATGTTTTAGAATTTCCAAGGCTAACTGGGAGCATGTGGCAGAGCCTCAGAGAATTGAGACATCCAGAACATGTCTGTGCTCTTCCTGGACAGGCTTTGTCTTTCTCCCACCACCTCTAAACCTGAAAATAAAAACCTAAACCTAAAATAATGAAACCTAAAATTATTCATTACTGGTATGGACCTTAAGAGTTCTAACCAGCCAGGCAGTGGTGGCACACACCTATATTCCCAGCACTTGTGGTGCTGGGGCAGTTGATTTTTGAGTTGAGACCAGCCAGGTCTACAGAGTGAGTTCCATGACAACCAGGGTTACACAGAGAAACCCTATCTCAAAAAACAAACAACAATGACAACAAAACACCACCCCCCAAAACAACAAAAAAACAAACAAAAAACATCTTACTTTGTTTAGCTGGGCATTGGTGGAACACGCCTTTAATCTCAGCACTTGGGAGGCAGAGGCAGGCAGATTTCTGAGTTCCAAGCCAGCCTGGCCTACAGAGTGATTTCCAGGACAGCCAGAGCTATATAGAGAAACCAAATCTCTGGGAAAAAAAACAAATCCAAAAATAAAAAGAGAGAGAGAGAGATTTTTCTTGCAAGGCGGTGGTGGGACACACATTTAATCCCAGCACTTGGGATCCTGGGGCAGTTGATTTCAAAGTTCCAGGCCAGCCTGCTCTACACCTTACTGTGTTTAGCCGGGCAGTGGTGGCACATGCCTTTAATCCCAGCACTTGGGAAACAGAGGGAGGCAGATTTCTCAGTACGAGGCAAGCCTAGTCTACACAGTGAGGTCCAAGATAGCCAGGGCTACACAGAGAAACACTGTCTCAAAAAACAACAACAAAAAAATACATTGTGGTATGGAATTTTAGGCTTCTAATCTGCCAGGCAGTGGTGGCACATGCCTTTAATCCCAGCACTTGGGAGGCAGAGGGAGGAGGATTTCTGAGTTTGAGGCCAGCCTGGTCAACAGAGTAAATTCCAGGACAGGTATGGCTACACAGAGAATCCCTGTCTCAAAAAACAAAAACAAAAACAAAAACAAAAACAAAAAACAAAAACAAAAACAAAAACAAAAAACAAAAAAACAAAAAAACAAAAACAAAAACAAAAACCAGGGTTTTCCACCGGGGTAAAAATAAATTATCAGACATTGAAAGAAACTATTACACACTGGATAGACATTCTGCCTTTGCTTTGGGTCCTCTGTGCCCCATGTAGAGAGAGATTTACTCCCAAAAGAAGTTCTCTTGAGAATAGCTCAGTACTACCTTGGGATCCTCAACACCCAGAGTCCATGTCTGGAAGCTGATAAAGTCTTTCTAAAGTTTCAAACCCATTCCCTGCTCTCTTCTCTGGTTCCTGCCCAATAGTAACCACATCTGAGTGCCATATTTGTCAGAAAGGAACAGAAATTAATCTGAAATGAAACTCACACATTAACGCCAAAGATTGACCAGCATTTTCTAATGCTTTGTAGAATGATTGAATCTTATCAACTATTACCACGACTCATTTCCTCACAGGAACAAATTTCCAAAAGCTGTGAATAGAGATAGGACTTACCCAACACCAGTGGAATGGAGACCTGTGAGGAGACAATCCAGCCACATAGAGAAGCTTCCCCCTTAGGACTTGCTCTTCCTATGAGCAAGGAACCTAATGGCTTGTCTTTTATAGCCATGAAGACCTGAGGCAATGAGAGCTTGCCCACCCACTGGGGTCTCAACCAATCACTGGCTCTCAGCTGACTTAGGCCCACCCAGCTTCCCTAGAATGGTAACAATCTCATTAGGAGACATGGAATCATTGAAGAAAGAATGACACAACACCAACTGTGCATAGAATCTGTAAGAATGTTTTAGAATTTCCAAGGCTAACTGGGAGCATGTGGCAGAGCCTCAGAGAATTGAGACATCCAGAACATGTCTGTGCTCTTCCTGGACAGGCTTTGTCTTTCTCCCACCACCTCTAAACCTGAAAATAAAAACCTAAACCTAAAATAATGAAACCTAAAATTATTCATTACTGGTATGGACCTTAAGAGTTCTAACCAGCCAGGCAGTGGTGGCACACACCTATATTCCCAGCACTTGTGGTGCTGGGGCAGTTGATTTTTGAGTTGAGACCAGCCAGGTCTACAGAGTGAGTTCCATGACAACCAGGGTTACACAGAGAAACCCTATCTCAAAAAACAAACAACAATGACAACAAAACACCACCCCCCAAAACAACAAAAAAACAAACAAAAAACATCTTACTTTGTTTAGCTGGGCATTGGTGGAACACGCCTTTAATCTCAGCACTTGGGAGGCAGAGGCAGGCAGATTTCTGAGTTCCAAGCCAGCCTGGCCTACAGAGTGATTTCCAGGACAGCCAGAGCTATATAGAGAAACCAAATCTCTGGGAAAAAAACAAATCCAAAAATAAAAAGAGAGAGAGAGAGATTTTTCTTGCAAGGCGGTGGTGGGACACACATTTAATCCCAGCACTTGGGATCCTGGGGCAGTTGATTTCAAAGTTCCAGGCCAGCCTGCTCTACACCTTACTGTGTTTAGCCGGGCAGTGGTGGCACATGCCTTTAATCCCAGCACTTGGGAAACAGAGGGAGGCAGATTTCTCAGTACGAGGCAAGCCTAGTCTACACAGTGAGGTCCAAGATAGCCAGGGCTACACAGAGAAACACTGTCTCAAAAAACAACAACAAAAAAATACATTGTGGTATGGAATTTTAGGCTTCTAATCTGCCAGGCAGTGGTGGCACATGCCTTTAATCCCAGCACTTGGGAGGCAGAGGGAGGAGGATTTCTGAGTTTGAGGCCAGCCTGGTCAACAGAGTAAATTCCAGGACAGGTATGGCTACACAGAGAATCCCTGTCTCAAAAAAACAAAAACAAAAGCAAAAAAACAAAAAGAAAAACAAAAACAAAAACCAGGGTTTTCCACCGGGGTAAAAATAAATTATCAGACATTGAAAGAAACTATTACACACTGGATAGACATCCTGTCTTTGCTTTGGGTCCTCTGTGCCCCAGGTAGAGAGAGATTTACCCCCAAATGAAGTTCTCTTGAGAATAGCTCAGTGCTACCCTGGGATCCCCAACACCCAGAGTCCATGTCTGGAAGCGGATAAAGTCTTTCTACAGTTTCAAACCCATTCCCTGCTCTCTTCTCTGGTTTCTGCCCAATAGTAACCACATCTGAGTGCCATATTTGTCAGAAAGGAACAGAAATTAATCTGAAATGAAACTCACACATTAACGCCAAGGATTGACCAGCATTTTCTAATGCTTTGTAGAATGATTGAATCTTATCAACTATTACCACGACTCATTTCCTCACAGGAACCAATTTCCAAAAGCTGTGAATAGAGATAGGACTTACCCAACACCAGTGGAATGGAGACCTGTGAGGAGACAATCCAGCCACAGAGAGAAGCTTCCCCCTTAGGACTTGCTCTTCCTATGAGCAGGAAACCTAATGGCTTCATCTTTTATAGCCATGAAGACCTGAGGCAATGAGAGCTTGCCCACCCACTGGGGTCTCAACCAATCATTGGCTCTCAGCTGACTTAGGCCCACCCAGCTTCCCTAGAATGGAAACAATCTCATTAGGAGACATGGCAAACATTGAAGAAAGAATGATACAACACCAAATGTGCATTGAATCTGTAAGAATGTTTTAGAATTTCCAAGGCTAACTGGGAGCATGTGGCAGAGCCTCAGAGAACTGAGACATCCAGAACATGTCTGTGCTCTTGCTGGACAGGCTTTGTCTTTCTCCCACCACTTCTTTTTTTTTTTTTAATTATTTGTATTCGATATAATTTATTTACATTTCAAATGATTTCCCCTTTTCTAGCCCCCCCACTCCCGGAAAGTCCCGTAAGCCCCCTTCTCTTCCCCTGTCCTCCTACCCACCCCTTCCCACTTCCCCGTTCTGGTTTTGCCAAATACTGTTTCACTGAGTCTTTCCAGAGCCAGGGGCCACTCCTCCTTTCTTCTTGTACCTCATTTGATGTGTGGATTATGTTTTGGATATTCCAGTTTTCTAGGTTAATAACCACTTATTAGCGAGTGCATACCATGATTCACCTTTTGAGTCTGGGTTACCTCACTTAGTATGATGTTCTCTAGCTCCATCCATTTCCCTAAGAATTTCATGAATTCTTTGTTTCTAATGGCAGAATAGTACTCCATTGTGTAGATATACCACATTTTTTGCATCCACTCTTCTGTTGAGGGATACCTGGGTTCTTTCCAGCATCTGGCAATTATAAATAGGGCTGCTCTGAACATAGTAGAGCATGTATCCTTATTACATGGTGGGGAATCCTCTGGGTATGTGCCCAGGATCTCCCACCACTTCTAAACCTGAAATAGACAAGAGAACAGCAGGGGCCCCACTTCTGAACAACTAAACATTTTAACCAAAAAGTAGCACAAAACACAAGAATGAGAAAGATTTTTGCTTGACATTGGGCTGCATGCACTATATCCCACTCTGGAGGCAGCACCAGGAGAATCGATGAATTTGAGAAAAGACTGGTCTACAGATCCACTTCCTGGAAAGTCAGGATTACAAGGATCAACTTTCACTCTCTCTCTCTCTCTCTCTCTCTCTCTCTCTCTCCTCTCTCTCTCTCTCTCTTGGTTTCTCTCTTTTTCTCTCTGTATCTCTCTGTCTCTCTCCATCTCTCTCTGTCTTTCTCTCTCTCTCTCTCTCTCTCTCTCTCTCTGTGTGTGTGTGTGTGTGTCTATGTCTCTGTCTCTGTCTTGCTCTCTCTCTCTCTGTCTTTTTTTGTTTCAAGAGAGGGTTTCTCTATATAGCCCTGGTTGTCCTGGAACTCACTATGCAGACCAGGCTGGCCTCAAACTCAGAAATCCACCTACCTCTGCCTAGCAAGTACTGTGATTAAACTCGTGAGCCACCACTGCCCTGCTGAACATCCTTCTCAAAGCCAGTGCAATCTGATAATGAAAAGCATGACTTTCTAAAGCTTGTTCAACCATACTAGCAATCAAGGGTTCTTTTGTTAATAAATCTGCCATAGAATTTCCTTAAGCCACTGGATATGGCAGGCCAGTATGTCTTCTGATATGTTCTATAAATTTTCCTTTTTCTTGATTGAATTATCTTTTGCAACAGAAGCAAGACTGATATAATTTTGGAATTTCCAGATATAAGAGCTGTCTCGATATCAGAAAATAATCAAACTACATAATTTGAACTTGTATACAGGTTGACCTCTTCAAGTATATGTTCAAGGGCAATAATAACTGCAATAATTTTCTCCTGATGTGCAGACATTTCTTTTGCCTTTTGAATAATCACAGGTCTATCTTTCATATAGATGGCTTAAATTCCATGGATGACACATCTGTAAATAGTAAGAGGGCTTCAGAAGTAGGTTCCGATGCTAGTATAGAAGGAAAGATTATTCCTCTTCCTTCTACAAGCTTTAATATAGGGTGCTGAGGCACATGACATTTGATTTGTCCCATATAATGAGCTAATGCATTTCCCTAATCATCTGCAGTTTGACGTAAATACCCCAATTGTTCCTTATTATATGGAATACAAACTTCATGAGTTTCTTTGACAAATAGTTACCTGGATCCTAACCTCACTTTAATAATTAACTGACTATACATAACAGGATAAGAAGGTATCATTTTCACTTGACTCTGAGTGAGATATATACATTCCCATAAAACTTCTTGCCATAAACATGCAGTAGGGTGTAAGGTGTTTTAAGAATAATAAGCGAGCAAGTTTTTAAATAGTTTGTTTGATTTACTTTAGCATCTTGTATCATTTGCTTTATCTATTCTCATTGTTTTAATGCTTCTTTTGTAAGCTGTATTTTAGACTTAGGATCACGATCTCCTTTAAGAATTTCAAACAAATTAAGCAATTGTCCTGTGGTAATTTTTAAATAATGTCTTGTCCAATTAATATTTCCCAATTATTTTTAAAGATCATTAAGTGTCTTTAATTTGTCAATCCTAAGTTGCAGTATTTGAGAGTTAATATATTCATTATAAATTATTTTTGCAAGAAATTTATTGGCTTGTATACTGGCTGGTTTTGTGTGTCAACTAGACACACACTGGACTTATCACAGAGAAAGGAGATTCTGTTGGGGGAAGGGCCTCATTGAGATCCATCTGTGGGGCATTTTCTCAATTAGTGATGAAAGGATGAGGGCCCCTTGTGGGCGGTACCATCTCTGGGCTGGTAGTCTTGGGTTCTATAAGAGAGCAGGCTGAACAATTCAGGGGGATCAAGCTAGTAAGACACATTTTTCCACCGCCTCTGCATCAGTTCCTGCTTCCTGACCTGCTTGAGTTCCAGTCCAGACTTCCTTTAGTGGTGAACAGCAGTGTGGAAGTGTAAGCTCAATAAACTCTTTCCTCCTCAATTTGCTTCTTGGTCATGATTTTTGTACAGGACTAGAAACCCTAAGACAAATTGGTACCAGTGTAGTGGGGTATTCCTGTGACAACTTTACCATGTTTTGGGGAGGATTGAGGAAAGGCTTGGAAGTTTGAGCTAGAAGAGCCAATAGGATGTTAAGAGCTCTGTGGAAAGTTCTGTAGGGGCTTGGAAGATAATGCTAAGAACAGTGCAGAATATGGTGGCCTGGCTTGTGACATTTCAGAGGGAAGATTAAAGTCTCTTATCAGGTGCAGGTTTTGATTGTGAAGATTCTGTGGTTTTGATTACCTGGGGCTGAAGAATCAGCTGTGACTAACAACATAACGGAACCACAAAACAATCCTTTGTGTTACTGGGAATATTGAGGCTGGTTAACAAGGGCTAAGAAATTAGTGGTGATTAAGAAAAGACCAGCATCACTGAGGTGAAAACTTCTGGGAAGTGTTTTCTGAGAGCACAGAGGCTGGGTTCCTGAGAGAGCCACGGTTGTATTTTGTGCTGTGGCTAGACTTGGTACTTTGGAAGATTCACCAAGTTGGTCCTGGTTTTGAAGGCATGAAGTGGTCATGAAGAACAGTTAAGGCTCTGAATTGTGTGAGGCTGTGGAAGGCCATTGGTGAAGGTGCAACCTCAGATGCAATTGAAGGCCCAAGACTGAAGGCGTCAGGCAAAGAGTTGAAGCTTGGCACCATGAAAAAGAGCCTATGCCACGTTATTGGTGAAGCCTAGTTACAGCAGAAGACAGCAGTGTTTTGTAGATGCCTGTGCCATGCAATGACCACCAAGAACAGCAGCAGCAGTGGAGTACTGACAGCTGGAGCCTAGAAGACAAGGTGTGTGTTAGAAAAGGCAGAGCTGGAGAAGTGACCCAAGCCCTCGTAGAAGCCCAAAAGTTCCTGGGTTGGATCCCAGACAATGAACCTTTGGACTTTGAGTTTTGCTTTTGATTGTGACTGTACCCTGACAGTTTTCCCTCTTGATGGAAGAAAGTATTTTAGTGAAGCCCACAGTTAAGAGAACTTTCTATTTTCAAGGGACTTTTAATTTTAAATGATATTGGACATTTTAAAGGCATTGAAATTTTAATATGTAAAGACTGTGGGACATTTAAACATATGTAGATCTGGGGGATAAATAAGGAAGGATTGTTATTCCAGATGAATTTGAGAATTGCTCTTTCTAGCTCTATGAAGAACTGGGATGGGACTTTTATGGAGATAGCATTGAATCTGTAGATTGCCTTTGGCAAGATGGCCATTTTAACTATATTAATCCTGCCAATCCACGAGCATGGAAGGTTTGCCCATTTTCTGAGATCTTCCTCGATTTCCTTCTTCAGAGATCTGAAGTTCTTGTCATGTAGGTCTTTCACTTGTTTGGTTAGAGTCACCCCAAGATACTTTATGTTGTTTGTAGCTATTGTGAAGGGGGTCATTTCCCTAATTTCTTTCTCAGTCTGCTTATCCTTTGAATATATAAAGGCTACTGATTTGCTTGCGTTGATTTTGTAGCCAGCCACTTTGCTGAAGTTGTTTATCAGCTGTAGGAGTTCTCTAGTAGAGGTTTTAGGGTCACTTAAGTATACGATCATATCATCTGCAAATAGTGATAATTTGACTTCACCCTTTCCAATTTGTATCCCTTTGACGTCCTTCTGTTGTCTAATTGCTCTAGCTAGGACTTCAAGAACTATATTGAAAAGATATGGAGAGAGGGGCAGCCTTGTCTAGTCCCTGATTTTAGTGGGATTGCTTCAAGTTTCTCTCCATTTAGTTTGACGTTGGCTACCGGTTTGCTGTATATTGCTTTTACTATGTTTAGATATGGGCCTTGAATTCCTGTCCTTTCCAAGACTTTTAGCATGAAAGGATGCTGAATTTTATGAAATGCTTTTTCAGCATCTAATGAAATGATCATGTGGTTTTTTTTCTTTGAGTTTGTTTATGTAGTGGATAGCATATATGGATTTCCGTATATTGAACCATCCCTGCATCCCTTGGATGAAGCCTACTTGATCATGGTGGATGATTGTTTGATGTGTTCTTGGATTTGGTGGGCAAGAAGGCTTAATAGTGATGTGTTTTTGTGTCAAGTTGTCAAGGGGTCAATGGTACTGGCAGGTTTTGTGTGTCTACTTGACAGAGACTGGAGTTATCACAGGGAAAGGAGTTTCAGTTGGGAAGTGCCTCCAGGAGATCCGTCTGTGGGTCATTTTCTCACTCTAGGGATCAAAAGGGGAGGGCTCCTTGTTGGTGGTACCATCTCTGGACTGGTATTCTTGGGTTCTATAAACTGCAGGCTGGCCGGGTGGTGGTGGTGCATGCCTTTACTCCCAGCATTTGGGAGACAGAGGCAGGCAGATTTCTGACTTGGAGGCCAGCATGGTCCACAGATAGAATTCCAGGAGAGCCATGGCTATAAAGAGAAAGCCTTACAGAAGAGCTATGGAGTGTGGGGAGAGCTGACTAACAGGGACACATGGAGTCTCTGCCCCATTCAGACTAATACAGGGACATGCTGGAGACTACATGCATTAGGAGACAGACAGGGCTATACAGAGAAACCGTATCTCAAAAAAACAAATCTAAAAAAACAAAACAAAACAAAACAAAAGCCCCATGCCTTAGGAGACATACCCTCTACCCAACATCGTAGAACCCAAATACATAGTAAAGTATTAACCACACTTTAGTTAGCAAACTAAAATATTTATTTCTTGGGCCTAGTTACAGAGCCGGAGATTGAAATAAGTGTGGAGTAAATGCCTGTCCTTAAGAACCCGGTTACCCTAGTGTGAACAGCAGGTTACTCATGTCCTCACATGTGGAATGTCCCCACCCACAACCTACTGTAAACCTCCCACCCTGTCTAATCTCTAGTCCCAGTGAGTTTATGAGAAATGAGAGCAGCATTACAACCAAATGCCAGGACAGAACAGAAGGGAGCAGCCTGCAGGCTCTCTGTCCCTCCTCCCTCCCTCCTCCTAGGAGGGAGAAGTCAAAGTCAATGAACCCATCTGGGTGTCTTGTAGGTCCTTACTGATGTTCTGAAGACAATGATCTCCGGGTGAATCTGGTCAGACTTGCAGGTGCATCGAGGGCTATGCTGAGAGCCTGAGACCTGCTTGGTTTCTCACTCTGGCATGCTATTGCGGGACACTGAAATCAATGGAGGGTCAGGGGGCAGTGCAGGAGGAAGTATCAGTATCCTCAGCATCCTCAGGCCAAGCATTTCCTTCTGAGTGTAGGGAAGTCCCAGTTTGGCGAACAGCAGGATACTGTTAGAAGATAAAGAATCTGGAAGCTTTCTCTTCATATAATGGCACAAGATCCTGCAGATCACCATAAATTCTGAAGGAGACCCTGCCCAATCCAAGAGGACACTCAGATGCATCATCCGAAGGAGAGTCTGATGGCCTTAGACCTTGGAGGTGATCCTGCATGATGATACTTCTACTCCACCACCAGGAGTGGCTGGGAGACCTGGGGGCTCCTCTGCAAGATTCTCCAGACCTGTGAGTGGTTCCCTGGGACCTATAGCATCAGCAGAATCAAAAGGGATCCCGGAGGCTCCAGAAGAGAGTTTGGAGAATGTTGTCCCTTGTGGAGTAGATCCAGGATACAAAAGCTTGGATGGGGAAAGGCGCAGGGACTCTGGGTGCACCTCCTTGTAATAAGGACAGCTGTTGTGGCCCCTGCTCAGGCGACTCCTGAGGGGTCCCAAATGGGAATGCCTCCAGATGGAAGTGGGCTTCCCCTGATCCAGTGTGTAGATCCCAAGTGTCAGCTCCTGCCTGGGACAGGAGGTGAGCTCCAGCTGGTCCTTTCCTCTAGGATCCCCTTGCTGTTTCCACAGCTCATAGCTCTCAGGCTGCAGGAGCCCCTCAAAGGCATCCATGGAGAAGCTCACCCTGGCCTCCCCACAGCTGCACTGACGTGCCACCTTGCCATAGTCAATCCACCTCGGGGTGGCAAAATTGATGGCCTCTGCGCAGTTGAAGCCATGGTTGAAGCCCGAGTGGTAGCCATAGGGAAAGGTGACCATGAACTCCCCAGCCTGCTGGGTGATGCGGCCAAAGGGGATGCCATTCTCCTTGAGCACGGTGGGGGAGATGAGCGCCACCTTGTGTCTCAGGAAGGCCTGGCAGCCCTTGGAGCTGCCAGGGAAGAGTTGCCTGGCCAGGAGCTCCAGGTGCCTGCCATGCTCAGGGGGCACAGCATACCAAGTCTTGGGCTGCCCAAAGTGCAGGTAGTTGATACTGTACAGGTCCATGTCCTCCGTGTGCCACGCAAAGGTGGTCTTCCACATGCCAAAGTACAGGTAGGGCGTGTTGACGCCCTCAATCACTATGCCATGCTCCTGCTTCAACACATCCAAAAGGCTCCCCAGGTGGCCCACGTTCCAGTGTTGAGTGTTCTCATCAAACAGGGAGCCGCTGACATCAGCACCATAAATTGGTGACCCAAACAGACGATTCTTCCAGTATTTTCTCTCCAAATCATCAAAATCCAGGTGTGGCGGGGTCTGGTATTTTTTGCTGCTGGCCAGCTCACGATACTCACCCACACTCATGCCTTTCCTCTTCTTATGGAATTGGGTGAACACACCTGCCTGCCCCGAGACCACTTGCTGCAGAGGAGCAGGAATTGACATATCCATGACATCCTCACAGGACTTTCCACTGCCTTTCCACTCCTTGGGTGGGATGACCTTGGCCAGTCCAGCTCGGTGTGCGCCTTGGGACTCCATGTAGGTGATGTATTTGCTGAAGTTTGAGAATTCTGCCATGTTTGGGCGGAAGGTCATGATGGTACAGCCTGGGTTCTGGGACATATCCTGCTCAGGGTTTGTCATGGCCACAGCAATGCAGGAGCTCAGCCTGGGGTCCTGGCTGCCCTGGGTGTTTATGTTTTCTGAGACTTCTTTCTCTTTCTCTCTCTCTCTCTCTCTCTCTCTCTCTCTCTCTCTCTCTCTCTCTCTCTCTCTCTCTCTCTCTGAGTTTTCCTGACTTCCTGTTGTATTTTCTTCACTGTCTGATCTGTCCTTAAACTCGTCTTTTATGCCTTCTTCTCTTCGTTCTATGGTTTAGGTTTCCTGGTGGACAAGATAACATTTTTAAGATAAATTTGAATTCAGGAGAATGGCTTGTCTGAGTAGAACACTGTATATATAGCAAGACCCTTCTAAGCTCTACAATCAACAGAAAAGACAAGAAAATGTAAGAAAGAAGAAGCCTTCTTTCTTGGTTGATGTTTTGATTTCCCAGGGCATCCTCTTACTGGTCAGCGCTTTTCACCTTGAAAAACTGAGTTTCTATGGAGCAGAATCCCTGTGCCACTACAGGAGAACTGGGAGCACAGCACCATCCCACTCCTGGAGCACTCCCTTGATTCCCACTCATCCTTGGACTCCATTGGTCACTGTGTGTTGATTGGGGAGGCTCAGAGCCCTTTGTCTTTTAAGTACAAAGTCATTTACGCAAGGAACAATCATAGGTGGTTCATTTGACAAAGATTCTTATCCACATGGGCAAAAATCATCAGAGGTTTCTCAGGACCTGTTCTCAAACTATTTAAATCATTGCCTCCTAGTCTCTGAAACCAAATTAAAAGTTCCTCAGGAATTACTGACTTTGGGTTCCAACAGGCAGGTTATGCTGGCGGGTATTTGTCCAGCAGAGGTGACCTGTCTTGGCTTCCAGGTGAGGGCGGGCATAAGGAGGCTGTCTCAGAGGAGGACTGCTGCCAGCCTTGTCATCCCAGCTGCTTAGACTAAAGACAGCTGTGAGTCTTTACATATGTGTCAGAGTATGGCAGCCTCTGTGTAGCAGTGTTGTGGGAGTAACATGCCTTCCATATACAAACAGGAGGTGGGGCTGGGGAGCACTGAGCCTCCAACCAGACCAATGCTACATAAAGAGGTTTTACCTATTTATGTTCTTAGCTCTCCTAGGGTTGGCTCTCCCTAGTCTAATGGAAAAACTAAAAACAAACAGCAGCTGGTCTGGATCACAACACCCCACAATGCAGGTGAGGCCTCCTCCTGAGAGCAACAGAATTCTGACTGTCTAGTGCCAGTGGGACCCAGGACCTGGCCAACCTCCTAGATAACTGTCATGGACCCTGCTACTCTCTTGCCGGGTGACAATCTGCTCGTGCTCATCTATGCCTGTCACACGAGGGGAGATGACATTAGGTCCATGGGTACTGCAGTCCTTAGTGTAACTGGAACATTTTGGGCACAGGCCAAGACTCTCAGCCCAGAGAGAAGACCTGATCCATTTTATCCAGGCTGGGGGAGGACCTCAGAAAGATTGATCATTCTAAAAGAACTGGCAGGATCTACTACCTGACCTTCACAAGGATATTCATCCGGGATACAAAACCTGCTCTCTGTTTCTAGTCACACCTAGGCCAGAGAAGATCTAAGGGATGATTTCTCTGCCAGAAGCCAGGTTGGTCTGTCCTCAAGTAAATCCTACTAGGCAGCCCTCTGCCCCATCTCCACTCTCACTGATCATGCTCAGTAGCTGAAAAGATCCCCAGGACCTTGTCTGCTGATTTGCCCTCCCATAAGGGTGGGGTCCAACAATGGCCTGGCTATCACAGCTACAAACCTATCAATCAATAGCTAAAGTTTAGGCATGCATTAAAAATATTCATTACTGGTATGGACCTTAAGAGTTCTATCCAGCCAGGCAGTGGTGGCACACTCCTTTATTCCCAGCACTTGTGGTGCTGAAGCAGTTGATTTTTGAGTTGAGGCCAGCCAGGTCTACAGAGTGAGTTCCATGACAGCCAGGGTTACACAGAGAAACCCTATCTCAAAAAACAAACAAACAACAACAACAAAACACCCCCCACCCAAAAAAAAACAAAAAAAAGGCCAAAAACCATCTTACTTTGTTTAGCTGGGCATTGGTGGAACACGCCTTTAATCTCAGCACTTGGGAGGCTGAGGCAGGCAGATTTCTGAGTTCCAAGCCAGCCTGGTCTACAGAGTGATTTCCAGGACAGCCAGAGCTATACAGAGAAACCAAATCTCGGGGGAAATTAACCAAATCAAAAAATAAAGAGAGAGAGAGAGAGAGAGAGAGAGAGAGAGAGAGAGAGAGAGAGAGAGAGATTTTTCTTGCAAGGCAGTGGTGGCACACACCTTTAATCTCAGCACTTGGGATGCTTGGGCAATTGATTTCAGAGTTTGAGGCCAGCCTGCTCTACATTTTAGTGTGTTTAGCTGGGCAATGGTGGCACATGCATTTAATCCCCGCACTTGGGAAGCAGAGAGAGGCAGAGTTCTCGGTAAGAAGCCAGCCTGGTCTACAGAGTGAGTTCCAAGACAGCCAGGGCTACACAGAGAAACACTGTCTCAAAAAACAACAACAAAAAAATACATTGCTGGTATGGAATTTTAGGGTTCTAATCTGCCAGGCAGTGGTGGCACATGCCTTTAATCCCAGCACTTTGGAGGGAGAGGGAGGAGGGTTTCTGAGTTTGAGGCCAGCCTGGTCAACAGAGTAAATTCCAGGACAGGTATGGCTACACAGAGAATCCCTGTCTCAAAAAACAAAAACAAAAACAAAAACAAAAAACAAAAACAAAAAACAAAAACAAAAAAACAAAAAAACAAAAACAAAAACAAAAACCAGGGTTTTCCACCGGGGTAAAAATAAATTATCAGACATTGAAAGAAACTATTACACACTGGATAGACATTCTGCCTTTGCTTTGTGTCC
Organism: Apodemus sylvaticus; assembly: GCF_947179515.1. Classification (NCBI taxonomy): domain Eukaryota; kingdom Metazoa; phylum Chordata; class Mammalia; order Rodentia; family Muridae; genus Apodemus; species Apodemus sylvaticus. Next base: position 121,248,877 of record NC_067478.1, on the reverse strand, counting down.
TCTGTGCCCCATGTAGAGAGAGATTTACTCCCAAAAGAAGTTCTCTTGAGAATAGCTCAGTACTACCTTGGGATCCTCAACACCCAGAGTCCATTTCTGGAAGCTGATAAAGTCTTTCTACAGCTTCAAACCCATTCCCTGCTCTCTTCTCTGGTTCCTGCCCAATAGTAACCACATCTGAGTGCCATATTTGTCAGAAAGGAACAGAAATTAATCTGAAATGAAACTCACACATTAACGCCAAAGATTGACCAGCATTTTCTAATGCTTTGTAGAATGATTGAATCTTATCAACTATTACCACGACTCATTTCCTCACAGGAACAAATTTCCAAAAGCTGTGAATAGAGATAGGACTTACCCAACACCAGTGGAATGGAGACCTGTGAGGAGACAATCCAGCCACAGAGAGAAGCTTCCCCCTTAGGACTTGCTCTTCCTATGAGCAAGGAACCTAATGGCTTCGTCTTTTATAGCCATGAAGACCTGAGGCAATGAGAGCTTGCCCACCCACTGGGGTCTCAACCAATCACTGGCTCTCAGCTGACTTAAGCCCACCCAGCTTCCCTAGAATGGTAACAATCTCATTAGGAGACATGGAAACATTGAAGAAAGAATGACACAACACCAACTGTGCATAGAATCTGTAAGAATGTTTTAGATTTCCAAGGCTAACTGGGAGCATGTGGCAGAGCCTCAGAGAATTGAGACATCCAGAACATGTCTGTGCTCTTCCTGGACAGGCTTTGTCTTTCTCCCACCACCTCCAAACCTGAAAATAAAAACCTAAACCTAAAATAATGAAACCTAAAATTATTCATTACTGGTATGGACCTTAAGAGTTCTAACCAGCCAGGCAGTGGTGGCACACACCTATATTCCCAGCACTTGTGGTGCTGGGGCAGTTGATTTTTGAGTTGAGACCAGCCAGGTCTACAGAGTGAGTTCCATGACAACCAGGGTTACACAGAGAAACCCTATCTCAAAAAACAAACAACAATGACAACAAAACACCACCCCCCAAAACAACAAAAAAACAAACAAAAAACATCTTACTTTGTTTAGCTGGGCATTGGTGGAACACGCCTTTAATCTCAGCACTTGGGAGGCAGAGGCAGGCAGATTTCTGAGTTCCAAGCCAGCCTGGCCTACAGAGTGATTTCCAGGACAGCCAGAGCTATATAGAGAAACCAAATCTCTGGGAAAAAAAAAACAAATCCAAAAATAAAAAGAGAGAGAGAGAGATTTTTCTTGCAAGGCGGTGGTGGGACACACATTTAATCCCAGCACTTGGGATCCTGGGGCAGTTGATTTCAAAGTTCCAGGCCAGCCTGCTCTACACCTTACTGTGTTTAGCCGGGCAGTGGTGGCACATGCCTTTAATCCCAGCACTTGGGAAACAGAGGGAGGCAGATTTCTCAGTACGAGGCAAGCCTAGTCTACACAGTGAGGTCCAAGATAGCCAGGGCTACACAGAGAAACACTGTCTCAAAAAACAACAACAAAAAAATACATTGTGGTATGGAATTTTAGGCTTCTAATCTGCCAGGCAGTGGTGGCACATGCCTTTAATCCCAGCACTTGGGAGGCAGAGGGAGGAGGATTTCTGAGTTTGAGGCCAGCCTGGTCAACAGAGTAAATTCCAGGACAGGTATGGCTACACAGAGAATCCCTGTCTCAAAAAAACAAAAACAAAAGCAAAAAAACAAAAAGAAAAACAAAAACAAAAACCAGGGTTTTCCACCGGGGTAAAAATAAATTATCAGACATTGAAAGAAACTATTACACACTGGATAGACATCCTGTCTTTGCTTTGGGTCCTCTGTACCCCAGGTAGAGAGAGATTTACCCCCAAATGAAGTTCCCTTGAGAATAGCTCAGTGCTACCCTGGGATCCCCAACACCCAGAGTCCATGTCTGGAAGCGGATAAAGTCTTTCTACAGTTTCAAACCCATTCCCTGCTCTCTTCTCTGGTTTCTGCCCAATAGTAACCACATCTGAGTGCCATATTTGTCAGAAAGGAACAGAAATTAATCTGAAATGAAACTCACACATTAACGCCAAGGATTGACCAGCATTTTCTAATGCTTTGTAGAATGATTGAATCTTATCAACTATTACCACGACTCATTTCCTCACAGGAACAAATTTCCAAAAGCTGTGAATAGAGATAGGACTTACCCAACACCAGTGGAATGGAGACCTGTGAGGAGACAATCCAGCCACAGAGAGAAGCTTCCCCCTTAGGACTTGCTCTTCCTATGAGCAGGAAACCTAATGGCTTCATCTTTTATAGCCATGAAGACCTGAGGCAATGAGAGCTTGCCCACCCACTGGGGTCTCAACCAATCATTGGCTCTCAGCTGACTTAGGCCCACCCAGCTTCCCTAGAATGGAAACAATCTCATTAGGAGACATGGCAAACATTGAAGAAAGAATGATACAACACCAACTGTGCATTGAATCTGTAAGAATGTTTTAGAATTTCCAAGGCTAACTGGGAGCATGTGGCAGAGCCTCAGAGAACTGAGACATCCAGAACATGTCTGTGCTCTTGCTGGACAGACTTTGTCTTTCTCCCACCACTTCTTTTTTTTTTTAATTATTTGTATTCGATATAATTTATTTACATTTCAAATGATTTCCCCCTTTCTAGCCCCCCCACTCCCGGAAAGTCCCGTAAGCCCCCTTCTCTTCCCCTGTCCTCCCACCCACCCCTTCCCACTTCCCCGTTCTGGTTTTGCCAAATACTGTTTCACTGAGTCTTTCCAGAGCCAGGGGCCACTCCTCCTTTCTTCTTGTACCTCATTTGATGTGTGGATTATGTTTTGGATATTCCAGTTTTCTAGGTTAATAACCACTTATTAGCGAGTGCATACCATGATTCACCTTTTGAGTCTGGGTTACCTCACTTAGTATGATGTTCTCTAGCTCCATCCATTTCCCTAAGAATTTCATGAATTCTTTGTTTCTAATGGCTGAATTGTACTCCATTGTGTAGATATACCACATTTTTTGCATCCACTCTTCTGTTGAGGGATACCTGGGTTCTTTCCAGCATCTGGCAATTATAAATAGGGCTGCTCTGAACATAGTAGAGCATGTATCCTTATTACATGGTGGGGAATCCTCTGGGTATGTGCCCAGGATCTCCCACCACTTCTAAACCTGAAATAGACAAGAGAACAGCAGGGGCCCCACTTCTGAACAACTAAACATTTTAACCAAAAAGTAGCACAAAACACAAGAATGAGAAAGATTTTTGCTTGGCATTGGGCTGCATGCACTATATCCCACTCTGGAGGCAGCACCAGGAGAATCGATTAATTTGAGAAAAGACTGGTCTACAGATCCACTTCCTGGAAAGTCAGGATTACAAGGATCAACTTTCACTCTCTCTCTCTCTCTCTATCTCTCTCTCTCTCTCTCTCTCTCTCTCTCTGTCTGGTTTTTCGAGACAGGGTTTCTCTGTGTAGTCGTGGCTGTCTTGGCACTCTGTAGACCAAGCTGGCCTCGAACTCAGAAATCTGCCTGCCTCTGCCTCCCAAGTGCTGGGATTATAGGTGTTTGCCACCACACCACCTGGTCTTTGAACTCATTTTACAAACTAGGCTCCAGGCTGGCCTGATGTCTGAGATCTGTATGTCACCATGCTTTTTGTTGGTTTGTTTTGTATGTCTCTGTCTATCTCTGTCCCTCTCTGTCTCTCAGTCTCTCTCTCTCTCTCTCTCTCTCTCTCTCTCTCTCTCTCTCTCTCTCTCTCTCTCTTGGTTTCTCTCTTTTTCTCTCTGTATCTCTCTGTCTCTCTCCATCTCTCTCTCTCTCTCTCTCTCTCTCTCTCTCTCTCTGTGTGTGTGTGTGTGTGTGTGTGTGTGTGTGTCTATGTCTCTGTCTCTGTCTTGCTCTCTCTCTCTCTGTCTTTTTTTGTTTCAAGAGAGGGTTTCTCTATATAGCCCTGGTTGTCCTGGAACTCACTATGCAGACCAGGCTGGCCTCAAACCCAGAAATCCACCTACCTCTGCCTAGCAAGTACTGTGATTAAACTCGTGAGCCACCACTGCCCTGCTGAACATCCTTCTCAAAGCCAGTGCAATCTGATAATGAAAAGCATGACTTTCTAAAGCTTGTTCAACCATACTAGCAATCAAGGGTTCTTTTGTTAATAAATCTGCCATAGAATTTCCTTAAGCCACTGGACATGGCAGGCCAGTATGTCTTCTGATATGTTCTATAAATTTTCCTTTTTCTTGATTGAATTATCTTTTGCAACAGAAGCAAGACTGATATAATTTTGGAATTTCCAGATATAAGAGCTGTCTCGATATCAGAAAATGATCAAACTACATAATTTGAACTTGTATATAGGTTGACCTCTTCAAGTATATGTTCAAGGGCAATAATAACTGCAATAATTTTCTCCTGATGTGCAGACATTTCTTTTGCCTTTTGAATAATCACAGGTCTATCTTTCATATAGATGGCTTAAATTCCATGGATGACACATCTGTAAATAGTAAGAGGGCTTCAGAAGTAGGTTCCGATGCTAGTATAGAAGGAAAGATTATTCCTCTTCCTTCTACAAGCTTTAATATAGGGTGCTGAGGCACATGACATTTGATTTGTCCCATATAATGAGCTAATGCATTTCCCTAATCATCTGCAGTTTGACATAAATACCCCAATTGTTCCTTATTATATGGAATACAAACTTCATGAGTTTCTTTGACAAATAGTTACCTGGATCCTAACCTCACTTTAATAATTAACTGACTATACATAACAGGATAAGAAGGTATCATTTTCACTTGACTCTGAGTGAGATATATACATTCCCATAAAACTTCTTGCCATAAACATGCAGTAGGGTGTAAGGTGTTTTAAGAATAATAAGCGAGCAAGTTTTTAAATAGTTTGTTTGATTTACTTTAGCATCTTGTATCATTTGCTTTATCTATTCTGATTGTTTTAATGCTTCTTTTGTAAGCTGTATTTTAGACTTAGGATCACGATCTCCTTTAAGAATTTCAAACAAATTAAGCAATTGTCCTGTGGTAATTTTTAAATAATGTCTTGTCCAATTAATATTTCCCAATTATTTTTAAAGATCATTAAGTGTCTTTAATTTGTCAATCCTAAGTTGCAGTATTTGAGAGTTAATATATTCATTATAAATTATTTTTGCAAGAAATTTATTGGCTTGTATACTGGCTGGTTTTGTGTGTCAACTAGACACACACTGGACTTACCAAAGAGAAAGGAGATTCTGTTGGGGGAAGGGCCTCATTGAGATCCATCTGTGGTGCATTTTCTCAATTAGTGATGAAAGGATGAGGGCCCCTTGTGGGCGGTACCATCTCTGGGCTGGTAGTCTTGGGTTCTATAAGAGAGCAGGCTGAACAATTCAGGGGGATCAAGCTAGTAAGACACATTTTTCCACCGCCTCTGCATCAGTTCCTGCTTCCTGACCTGCTTGAGTTTCAGTCCAGACTTCCTTTAGTGGTGAACAGCAGTGTGGAAGTGTAAGCTCAATAAACTCTTTCCTCCTCAATTTGCTTCTTGGTCATGATGTTTGTACAGGACTAGAAACCCTAAGACAAATTGGTACCAGTGTAGTGAGGTATTCCTGTGACAACTTTACCGTGTTTTGGGGAGGATTGAGGAAAGGCTTGGAAGTTTGAGCTAGAAGAGCCAATAGGATGTTAAGAGCTCTGTGGTAAGTTCTGTAGGGGCTTGGAAGATAATGCTAAGAACAGTGCAGAATATGGTGGCCTGGCTTGTGACATTTCAGAGGGAAGATTAAAGTCTCTTATCAGGTGCAGGTTTTGATTGTGAAGATTCTGTGGTTTTGATTACCTGGGGCTGAAGAATCAGCTGTGACTAACAACATAACAGAACCACAAAACAATCCTTTGTGTTACTGGGAATATTGAGGCTGGTTAACAAGGGCTAAGAAATTAGTGGTGATTAAGAAAAGACCAGCATCACTGAGGTGAAAACTTCTGGGAAGTGTTTTCTGAGAGCACAGAGGCTGGGTTCCTGAGAGAGCCACGGTTGTATTTTGTGCTGTGGCTAGACTTGGTACTTTGGAAGATTCACCAAGTTGGTCCTGGTTTTGAAGGCATGAAGTGGTCATGAAGAACAGTTAAGGCTCTGAATTGTGTGAGGCTGTGGAAGGCCATTGGTGAAGGTGCAACCTCAGATGCAATTGAAGGCCCAAGACTGAAGGTGTCATGCAAAGAGTTGAGGCTTGGCACCATGAAAAAGAGCCTATGCCACGCTATTGGTGAAGCCTAGTTACAGCAGAAGACAGCAGTGTTTTGTAGATGCCTGTGCCATGCAATGACCACCAAGAACAGCAGCAGCAGTGGAGTACTGACAGCTGGAGCCTAGAAGACAAGGTGTGTGTTAGAAAAGGCAGAGCTGGAGAAGTGACCCAAGCCCTCGTAGAAGCCCAAAATTTCCTGGGTTGGATCCCAGACAATGAACCTTTGGACTTTGAGTTTTGCTTTTGATTGTGACTGTACCCTGACAGTTTTCCCTCTTGATGGAAGAAAGTGTTTTAGTGAAGCCCACAGTTAAGAGAACTTTCTATTTTCAAGGGACTTTTAATTTTAAATGATATTGGACATTTTAAAGGCATTGAAATTTTAATATGTAAAGACTGTGGGACATTTAAACATATGTAGATCTGGGGGATAAATAAGGAAGGATTGTTATTCCAGATGAATTTGAGAATTGCTCTTTCTAGCTCTATGAAGAACTGGGATGGGACTTTTATGGAGATAGCATTGAATCTGGAGATTGCCTTTGGCAAGATGGCCTTTTTAACTATATTAATCCTGCCAATCCACGAGCATGGAAGGTTTGCCCATTTTCTGAGATCTTCCTCGATTTCCTTCTTCAGAGATCTGAAGTTCTTGTCATATAGGTCTTTCACTTGTTTGGTTAGAGTCACCCCAAGATACTTTATGTTGTTTGTAGCTATTGTGAAGGGGGTCATTTCCCTAATTTCTTTCTCAGTCTGCTTATCCTTTGAATATATAAAGGCTACTGATTTGCTTGCGTTGATTTTGTAGCCAGCCACTTTGCTGAAGTTGTTTATCAGCTGTAGGAGTTCTCTAGTAGAGGTTTTAGGGTCACTTAAGTATACGATCATATCATCTGCAAATAGTGATAATTTGACTTCACCCTTTCCAATTTGTATCCCTTTGACGTCCTTCTGTTGTCTAATCGCTCTAGCTAGGACTTCAAGAACTATATTGAAAAGATATGGAGAGAGGGGCAGTCTTGTCTAGTCCCTGATTTTAGTGGGATTGCTTCAAGTTTCTCTCCATTTAGTTTGACGTTGGCTACCGGTTTGCTGTATATTGCTTTTACTATGTTTAGATATGGGCCTTGAATTCCTGTCCTTTCCAAGACTTTTAGCATGAAAGGATGCTGAATTTTATGAAATGCTTTTTCAGCATCTAATGAAATGATCATGTGGTTTTTTCTTTGAGTTTGTTTATGTAGTGGATAGCATATATGGATTTCCGTATATTGAACCATCCCTGCATCCCTTGGATGAAGCCTACTTGATCATGGTGGATGATTGTTTGATGTGTTCTTGGATTTGGTGGGCAAGAAGGCTTAATAGTGATGTGTTTTTGTGTCAAGTTGTCAAGGGGTCAATGGTACTGGCAGGTTTTGTGTGTCTACCTGACAGAGACTGGAGTTATCACAGGGAAAGGAGTTTCAGTTGGGAAGTGCCTCCAGGAGATCCGTCTGTGGGTCATTTTCTCACTCTAGGGATCAAAAGGGGAGGGCTCCTTGTGGGTGGTACCATCTCTGGACTGGTATTCTTGGGTTCTATAAAGAGCAGGCTGGCCGGGTGGTGGTGGTGCATGCCTTTACTCCCAGCATTTGGGAGACAGAGGCAGGCAGATTTCTGACTTGGAGGCCAGCATGGTCCACAGATAGAATTCCAGGAGAGCCATGGCTATAAAGAGAAATCCTTACAGTAGAGCTATGAAGTGTGGGGAGAGCTGACTAACAGTGACACATGGAGTCTCTGCCCCATTCAGACTAATACAGGGACATGCTGGAGACTACATGCATTAGGAGACAGACAGGGCTATACAGAGAAACCGTATATCAAAAAAACAAATCTAAAATAACAAAACAAAACAAAACAAAACAAAACAAAACAAAAGCCCCATGCCTTAGGAGACATACCCTCTACCCAACATCGTAGAACCCAAATACATAGTAAAGTATTAACCACACTTTAGTTAGCAAACTAAAATATTTATTTCTTGGGCCTAGTTACAGAGCCGGAGATTGAAATAAGTGTGGAGTAAATGCCTGTCCTTAAGAACCCGGTTACCCTAGTGTGAACAGCAGGTTACTCATGTCCTCACATGTGGAATGTCCCCACCCACAACCTACTGTAAACCTCCCACCCTGTCTAATCTCTAGTCCCAGTGAGTTTATGAGAAATGAGAGCAGCATTACAACCAAATGCCAGGACAGAACAGAAGGGAGCAGCTTGCAGGCTCTCTGTCCCTCCTCCCTCCCTCCTCCTAGGAGGGAGAAGTCAAAGTCAATGAACCCATCTGGGTGTCTTGTAGGTCCTTACTGATGTTCTGAAGACAATGATCTCCGGGTGAATCTGGTCAGACTTGCAGGTGCATCGAGGGCTATGCTGAGAGCCTGAGACCTGCTTGGTTTCTCACTCTGGCATGCTATTGCGGGACACTGAAATCAATGGAGGGTCAGGGGGCAGTGCAGGAGGAAGTATCAGTATCCTCAGCATCCTCAGGCCAAGCATTTCCTTCTGAGTGTAGGGAAGTCCCAGTTTGGCGAACAGCAGGATACTGTTAGAAGATAAAGAATCTGGAAGCTTTCTCTTCATATAATGGCACAAGATCCTGCAGATCACCATAAATTCTGAAGGAGACCCTGCCCAATCCAAGAGGACACTCAGATGCATCATCCGAAGGAGAGTCTGATGGCCTTAGACCTTGGAGGTGATCCTGCATGATGATACTTCTACTCCACCACCAGGAGTGGCTGGGAGACCTGGGGGCTCCTCTGCAAGATTCTCCAGACCTGTGAGTGGTTCCCTGGGACCTATAGCATCAGCAGAATCAAAAGGGATCCCGGAGGCTCCAGAAGAGAGTTTGGAGAATGTTGTCCCTTGTGGAGTAGATCCAGGATACAAAAGCTTGGATGGGGAAAGGCGCAGGGACTCTGGGTGCACCTCCTTGTAATAAGGACAGCTGTTGTGGCCCCTGCTCAGGCGACTCCTGAGGGGTCCCAAATGGGAATGCCTCCAGATGGAAGTGGGCTTCCCCTGATCCAGTGTGTAGATCCCAAGTGTCAGCTCCTGCCTGGGACAGGAGGTGAGCTCCAGCTGGTCCTTTCCTCTAGGATCCCCTTGCTGTTTCCACAGCTCATAGCTCTCAGGCTGCAGGAGCCCCTCAAAGGCATCCATGGAGAAGCTCACCCTGGCCTCCCCACAGCTGCACTGACGTGCCACCTTGCCATAGTCAATCCACCTCGGGGTGGCAAAATTGATGGCCTCTGCGCAGTTGAAGCCATGGTTGAAGCCCGAGTGGTAGCCATAGGGAAAGGTGACCATGAACTCCCCAGCCTGCTGGGTGATGCGGCCAAAGGGGATGCCATTCTCCTTGAGCACGGTGGGGGAGATGAGCGCCACCTTGTGTCTCAGGAAGGCCTGGCAGCCCTTGGAGCTGCCAGGGAAGAGTTGCCTGGCCAGGAGCTCCAGGCGCCTGCCATGCTCAGGGGGCACAGCATACCAAGTCTTGGGCTGCCCAAAGTGCAGGTAGTTGATACTGTACAGGTCCATGTCCTCCGTGTGCCACGCAAAGGTGGTCTTCCACATGCCAAAGTACAGGTAGGGCGTGTTGACGCCCTCAATCACTATGCCATGCTCCTGCTTCAACACATCCAAAAGGCTCCCCAGGTGGCCCACGTTCCAGTGTTGAGTGTTCTCATCAAACAGGGAGCCGCTGACATCAGCACCATAAATTGGTGACCCAAACAGACGATTCTTCCAGTATTTTCTCTCCAAATCATCAAAATCCAGGTGTGGCGGGGTCTGGTATTTTTTGCTGCTGGCCAGCTCACGATACTCACCCACACTCATGCCTTTCCTCTTCTTATGGAATTGGGTGAACACACCTGCCTGCCCCGAGACCACTTGCTGCAGAGGAGCAGGAATTGACATATCCATGACATCCTCACAGGACTTTCCACTGCCTTTCCACTCCTTGGGTGGGATGACCTTGGCCAGTCCAGCTCGGTGTGCGCCTTGGGACTCCATGTAGGTGATGTATTTGCTGAAGTTTGAGAATTCTGCCATGTTTGGGCGGAAGGTCATGATGGTACAGCCTGGGTTCTGGGACATATCCTGCTCAGGGTTTGTCATGGCCACAGCAATGCAGGAGCTCAGCCTGGGGTCCTGGCTGCCCTGGGTGTTTATGTTTTCTGAGACTTCTTTCTCTTTCTCTCTCTCTCTCTCTCTCTCTCTCTCTCTCTCTCTCTCTCTGAGTTTTCCTGACTTCCTGTTGTATTTTCTTCACTGTCTGATCTGTCCTTAAACTCGTCTTTTATGCCTTCTTCTCTTCGTTCTATGGTTTAGGTTTCCTGGTGGACAAGATAACATTTTTAAGATAAATTTGAATTCAGGAGAATGGCTTGTCTGAGTAGAACACTGTATATATAGCAAGACCCTTCTAAGCTCTACAATCAACAGAAAAGACAAGAAAATGTAAGAAAGAAGAAGCCTTCTTGCTTGGTTGATGTTTTGATTTCCCAGGGCATCCTCTTACTGGTCAGCGCTTTTCACCTTGAAAAACTGAGTTTCTATGGAGCAGAATCCCTGTGCCACTACAGGAGCACTGGGAGCACAGCACCATCCCACTCCTGGAGCACTCCCTTGATTCCCACTCATCCTTGGACTCCATTGGTCACTGTGTGTTGATTGGGGAGGCTCAGAGCCCTTTGTCTTTTAAGTACAAAGTCATTTACCCAAGGAACAATCATAGGTGGTTCATATGACAAAGATTCTTATCCACATGGGCAAAAATCATCAGAGGTTTCTCAGGACCTGTTCTCAAACTATTTAAATCATTGCCTCCTAGTCTCTGAAACCAAATTAAAAGTTCCTCAGGAATTACTGACTTTGGGTTCCAACAGGCAGGTTATGCTGGCGGGTATTTGTCCAGCAGAGGTGACCTGTCTTGGCTTCCAGGTGAGGGCGGGCATAAGGAGGCTGTCTCAGAGGAGGACTGCTGCCAGCCTTGTCATCCCAGCTGCTTAGACTAAAGACAGCTGTGAGTCTTTACATATGTGTCAGAGTATGGCAGCCTCTGTGTAGCAGTGTTGTGGGAGTAACATGCCTTCCATATACAAACAGGAGGTGGGGCTGGGGAGCACTGAGCCTCCAACCAGACCAAAGCTACATAAAGAGGTTTTACCTATTTATGTTCTTAGCTCTCCTAGGGTTGGCTCTCCCTAGTCTAATGGAAAAACTAAAAACAAACAGCAGCTGGTCTGGATCACAACACCCCACAATGCAGGTGAGGCCTCCTCCTGAGAGCAACAGAATTCTGACTGTCTAGTGCCAGTGGGAACCTGGACCTGGCCAACCTCCTAGATAACTGTCATGGACCCTGCTACTCTCTTGCCGGGTGACAATCTGCTCGTGCTCATCTATGCCTGTCACACGAGGGGAGATGACATTAGGTCCATGGGTACTGCAGTCCTTAGTGTAACTGGAACATTTTGGGCGCAGGCCAAGACTCTCAGCCCAGAGAGAAGACCTGATCCATTTTATCCAGGCTGGGGGAGGACCTCAGAAAGATTGATCATTCTAAAAGAACTGGCAGGATCTACTACCTGACCTTCACAAGGATATTCATCCGGGATACAAAACCTGCTCTCTGTTTCTAGTCACACCTAGGCCAGAGAAGATCTAAGGGATGATTTCTCTGCCAGAAGCCAGGTTGGTCTGTCCTCAAGTAAATCCTACTAGGCAGCCCTCTGCCCCATCTCCACTCTCACTGATCATGCTCAGTAGCTGAAAAGATCCCCAGGACCTTGTCTGCTGATTTGCCCTCCCATAAGGGTGGGGTCCAACAATGGCCTGGCTATCACAGCTACAAACCTCTCAATCAATAGCTAAAGTTTAGGCATGCATTAAAAATATTCATTACTGGTATGGACCTTAAGAGTTCTATCCAGCCAGGCAGTGGTGGCACACTCCTTTATTCCCAGCACTTGTGGTGCTGAGGCAGTTGATTTTTGAGTTGAGGCCAGCCAGGTCTACAGAGTGAGTTCCATGACAGCCAGGGTTACACAGAGAAACCTATCTCAAAAAACAAACAAACAACAACAACAAAACACCCCCCCCCAAAAAAAACAAAAAAAAAGGCCAAAAAACATCTTACTTTGTTTAGCTGGGCATTGGTGGAACACGCCTTTAATCTCAGCACTTGGGAGGCAGAGGCAGGCAGATTTCTGAGTTCCAAGCCAGCCTGGTCTACAGAGTGATTTCCAGGACAGCCAGGGCTACACAGAGAAACCAAAACTCGGGGGAAATTAACCAAATCAAAAAATAAAGAGAGAGAGAGAGAGAGAGAGAGAGAGAGAGAGAGAGAGAGAGAGATTTTTCTTGCAAGGCAGTGGTGGCACACACCTTTAATCTCAGCACTTGGGATCTTGGGCAATTGATTTCAGAGTTTGAGGCCAGCCTGCTCTACATCTTAGTGTGTTTAGCTGGGCAATGGTGGCGCATGCCTTTAATCCCCGCACTTGGGAAGCAGAGAGAGGCAGAGTTCTCGGTAAGAAGCCAGCCTGGTCTACAGAGTGAGTTCCAAGACAGCCAGGGCTACACAGAGAAACACTGTCTCAAAAAACAACAACCAAAAAATACATTGCTGGTATGGAATTTTAGGGTTCTAATCTGCCAGGCAGTGGTGGCACATGCCTTTAATCCCAGCACTTGGGAGGGAGAGGGAGGAGGATTTCTGAGTTTGAGGCCAGCCTGGTCAACAGAGTAAATTCCAGGACAGGTATGGCTACACAGAGAATCCCTGTCTCAAAAAACAAAAACAAAAACAAAAACAAAAACAAAAAACAAAAACAAAAAACAAAAACAAAAAAACAAAAAAACAAAAACAAAAACAAAAACCAGGGTTTTCCACCGGGGTAAAAATAAATTATCAGACATTGAAAGAAAATATTACACACTGGATAGACATTCTGCCTTTGCTTTGGGTCCTCTGTGCCCCATGTAGAGAGAGATTTACTCCCAAAAGAAGTTCTCTTGAGAATAGCTCAGTACTACCTTGGGATCCTCAACACCCAGAGTCCATGTCTGGAAGCTGATAAAGTCTTTCTACAGTTTCAAACCAATTCCCTGCTCTCTTCTCTGGTTCCTGCCCAATAGTAACCACATCTGAGTGCCATATTTGTCAGAAAGGAACAGAAATTAATCTGAAATGAAACTCACACATTAACGCCAAAGATTGACCAGCATTTTCTAATGCTTTGTAGAATGATTGAATCTTATCAACTATTACCACGACTCATTTCCTCACAGGAACAAATTTCCAAAAGCTGTGAATAGAGATAGGACTTACCCAACACCAGTGGAATGGAGACCTGTGAGGAGACAATCCAGCCACAGAGAGAAGCTTCCCCCTTAGGACTTGCTCTTCCTATGAGCAAGGAACCTAAGGGCTTCGTCTTTTATAGCCATGAAGACCTGAGGCAATGAGAGCTTGCCCACCCACTGGGGTCTCAACCAATCACTGGCTCTCAGCTGACTTAGGCCCACCCAGCTTCCCTAGAATGGTAACAAACTCATTAGGAGACATGGAAACATTGAAGAAAGAATGATACAACACCAACTGTGCATAGAATCTGTAAGAATGTTTTAGAATTTCCAAGGCTAACTGGGAGCATGTGGCAGAGCCTCAGAGAATTGAGACATCCAGAACATGTCTGTGCTCTTCCTGGACAGGCTTTGTCTTTCTCCCACCACCTCTAAACCTGAAAATAAAAACCTAAACCTAAAATAATGAAACCTAAAATTATTCATTACTGGTATGGACCTTAAGAGTTCTAACCAGCCAGGCAGTGGTGGCACACACCTATATTCCCAGCACTTGTGGTGCTGGGGCAGTTGATTTTTGAGTTGAGACCAGCCAGGTCTACAGAGTGAGTTCCATGACAACCAGGGTTACACAGAGAAACCCTATCTCAAAAAACAAACAACAATGACAACAAAACACCACCCCCCAAAACAACAAAAAAACAAACAAAAAACATCTTACTTTGTTTAGCTGGGCATTGGTGGAACACGCCTTTAATCTCAGCACTTGGGAGGCAGAGGCAGGCAGATTTCTGAGTTCCAAGCCAGCCTGGCCTACAGAGTGATTTCCAGGACAGCCAGAGCTATATAGAGAAACCAAATCTCTGGGGTAAAAAAACCAAATCCAAAAATAAAAACAGAGAGAGAGAGATTTTTCTTGCAAGGCGGTGGTGGGACACACATTTAATCCCAGCACTTGGGATCCTGGGGCAGTTGATTTCAAAGTTCCAGGCCAGCCTGCTCTACACCTTACTGTGTTTAGCCGGGCAGTGGTGGCACATGCCTTTAATCCCAGCACTTGGGAAACAGAGGGAGGCAGATTTCTCAGTACGAGGCAAGCCTAGTCTACACAGTGAGGTCCAAGATAGCCAGGGCTACACAGAGAAACACTGTCTCAAAAAACAACAACAAAAAAATACATTGTGGTATGGAATTTTAGGCTTCTAATCTGCCAGGCAGTGGTGGCACATGCCTTTAATCCCAGCACTTGGGAGGCAGAGGGAGGAGGATTTCTGAGTTTGAGGCCAGCCTGGTCAACAGAGTAAATTCCAGGACAGGTATGGCTACACAGAGAATCCCTGTCTCAAAAAAACAAAAACAAAAGGAAAAAAACAAAAAGAAAACAAAAACAAAAACCAGGGTTTTCCACCAGGGTAAAAATAAATTATCAGACATTGAAAGAAACTATTACACACTGGATAGACATCCTGTCTTTGGTTTGGGTCCTCTGTGCCCCAGGTAGAGAGAGATTTACCCCCAAATGAAGTTCTCTTGAGAATAGCTCAGTGCTACCCTGGGATCCCCAACACCCAGAGTCCATGTCTGGAAGCGGATAAAGTCTTTCTACAGTTTCAAACCCATTCCCTGCTCTCTTCTCTGGTTTCTGCCCAATAGTAACCACATCTGAGTGCCATATTTGTCAGAAAGGAACAGAAATTAATCTGAAATGAAACTCACACATTAACGCCAAGGATTGACCAGCATTTTCTAATGCTTTGTAGAATGATTGAATCTTATCAACTATTACCACGACTCATTTCCTCACAGGAACAAATTTCCAAAAGCTGTGAATAGAGATAGGACTTACCCAACACCAGTGGAATGGAGACCTGTGAGGAGACAATCCAGCCACAGAGAGAAGCTTCCCCCTTAGGACTTGCTCTTCCTATGAGCAGGAAACCTAATGGCTTCATCTTTTATAGCCATGAAGACCTGAGGCAATGAGAGCTTGCCCACCCACTGGGGTCTCAACCAATCATTGGCTCTCAGCTGACTTAGGCCCACCCAGCTTCCCTAGAATGGAAACAATCTCATTAGGAGACATGGCAAATATTGAAGAAAGAATGATACAACACCAACTGTGCATTGAATCTGTAAGAATGTTTTAGAATTTCCAAGGCTAACTGGGAGCATGTGGCAGAGCCTCAGAGAACTGAGACATCCAGAACATGTCTGTGCTCTTGCTGGACAGACTTTGTCTTTCTCCCACCACTTCTTTTTTTTTTAATTATTTGTATTCGATATAATTTATTTACATTTCAAATGATTTCCCCTTTTCTAGCCCCCCCCACTCCCGGAAAGTCCCGTAAGCCCCCTTCTCTTCCCCTGTCCTCCCACCCACCCCTTCCCACTTCCCGGTTCTGGTTTTGCCAAATACTGTTTCACTGAGTCTTTCCAGAGCCAGGGGCCACTCCTCCTTTCTTCTTGTACCTCATTTGATGTGTGGATTATGTTTTGGATATTCCAGTTTTCTAGGTTAATAACCACTTATTAGCGAGTGCATACCATGATTCACCTTTTGAGTCTGGGTTACCTCACTTAGTATGATGTTCTCTAGCTCCATCCATTTCCCTAAGAATTTCATGAATTCTTTGTTTCTAATGGCTGAATAGTACTCCATTGTGTAGATATACCACATTTTTTGCATCCACTCTTCTGTTGAGGGATACCTGGGTTCTTTCCAGCATCTGGCAATTATAAATAGGGCTGCTCTGAACATAGTAGAGCATGTATCCTTATTACATGGTGGGGAATCCTCTGGGTATGTGCCCAGGATCTCCCACCACTTCTAAACCTGAAATAGACAAGAGAACAGCAGGGGCCCCACTTCTGAACAACTAAACATTTTAACCAAAAAGTAGCACAAAACACAAGAATGAGAAAGATTTTTGCTTGGCATTGGGCTGCATGCACTGTATCCCACTCTGGAGGCAGAACCAGGAGAATCGATGAATTTGAGAAAAGACTGGTCTACAGATCCACTTCCTGGAAAGTCAGGATTACAAAGATCAACTTTCACACTCTCTCTCTCTCTCTCTCTCTCTCTCTCTCTCTCTCTCTCTCTCTCTCTCTCTCTCTCTCTCTCTCTCCGTCTGGTTTTTTGAGACAGGGTTTCTCTGTGTAGTCGTGGCTGTCTTGGCACTCTGTAGACCAAGCTGGCCTCGAACTCAGAAATCTGCCTGCCTCTGCCTCCCAAGTGCTGGGATTATAGGTGTTTGCCACCACACCACCTGGTCTTTGAACTCATTTTACAAACTAGGCTCCAGGCTGGCCTGATGTCTGAGATCTGTATGTCACCATGCTTTTCGTTGGTTTGTTTTGTATGCCTCTGTCTATCTCTGTCCCTCTCTGTCTCTCAGTCTCTCTCTCTCTCTCTCTCTCTCTCTCTCTCTCTCTCTCTCTCTCTCTCTCTTAGTTTCTCTCTTTTTCTCTCTGTATCTCTCTGTCTCTCTCCATCTCTCTCTGTCTCTCTCTCTCTCTCTCTCTCTCTCTCTCTCTCTCTCTCTGTGTGTGTGTGTGTGTGTGTGTCTATGTCTCTGTCTCTGTCTTGCTCTCTCTCTCTCTGTCTTTTTTTGTTTCAAGAGAGGGTTTCTCTATATAGCCCTGGTTGTCCTGGAACTCACTATGCAGACCAGGCTGGCCTCAAACTCAGAAATCCACCTACCTCTGCCTAGCAAGTACTGTGATTAAACTCGTGAGCCACCACTGCCCTGCTGAACATCCTTCTCAAAGCCAGTGCAATCTGATAATGAAAAGCATGACTTTCTAAAGCTTGTTCAACCATACTAGCAATCAAGGGTTCTTTTGTTAATAAATCTGCCATAGAATTTCCTTAAGCCACTGGACATGGCAGGCCAGTATGTCTTCTGATATGTTCTATAAATTTTCCTTTTTCTTGATTGAATTATCTTTTGCAACAGAAGCAAGACTGATATAATTTTGGAATTTCCAGATATAAGAGCTGTCTCGATATCAGAAAATAATCAAACTACATAATTTGAACTTGTATAAAGGTTGACCTCTTCAAGTATATGTTCAAGGGCAATAATAACTGCAATAATTTTCTCCTGATGTGCAGACATTTCTTTTGCCTTTTGAATAATCACAGGTCTATCTTTCATATAGATGGCTTAAATTCCATGGATGACACATCTGTAAATAGTAAGAGGGCTTCAGAAGTAGGTTCCGATGCTAGTATAGAAGGAAAGATTATTCCTCTTCCTTCTACAAGCTTTAATATAGGGTGCTGAGGCACATGACATTTGATTTGTCCCATATAATGAGCTAATGCATTTCCCTAATCATCTGCAGTTTGACGTAAATACCCCAATTGTTCCTTATTATATGGAATACAAACTTCATGAGTTTCTTTGACAAATAGTTACCTGGATCCTAACCTCACTTTAATAATTAACTGACTATACATAACAGGATAAGAAGGTATCATTTTCACTTGACTCTGAGTGAGATATATACATTCCCATAAAATTTCTTGCCATAAACATGCAGTAGGGTGTAAGGTGTTTTAAGAATAATAAGCGAGCAAGTTTTTAAATAGTTTGTTTGATTTACTTTAGCATCTTGTATCATTTGCTTTATCTATTCTGATTGTTTTAATGCTTCTTTTGTAAGCTGTATTTTAGACTTAGGATCACGATCTCCTTTAAGAATTTCAAACAAATTAAGCAATTGTCCTGTGGTAATTTTTAAATAATGTCTTGTCCAATTAATATTTCCCAATTATTTTTAAAGATCATTAAGTGTCTTTAATTTGTCAATCCTAAGTTGCAGTATTTGAGAGTTAATATATTCATTATAAATTATTTTTGCAAGAAATTTATTGGCTTGTATACTGGCTGGTTTTGTGTGTCAACTAGACACACACTGGACTTATCACAGAGAAAGGAGATTCTGTTGGGGGAAGGGCCTCATTGAGATCCATCTGTGGGGCATTTTCTCAATTAGTGATGAAAGGATGAGGGCCCCTTGTGGGCGGTACCATCTCTGGGCTGGTAGTCTTGGGTTCTATAAGAGAGCAGGCTGAACAATTCAGGGGGATCAAGCTAGTAAGACACATTTTTCCACCGCCTCTGCATCAGTTCCTGCTTCCTGACCTGCTTGAGTTCCAGTCCAGACTTCCTTTAGTGGTGAACAGCAGTGTGGAAGTGTAAGCTCAATAAACTCTTTCCTCCTCAATTTGCTTCTTGGTCATGATGTTTGTACAGGACTAGAAACCCTAAGACAAATTGGTACCAGTGTAGTGGGGTATTCCTGTGACAACTTTACCATGTTTTGGGGAGGATTGAGGAAAGGCTTGGAAGTTTGAGCTAGAAGAGCCAATAGGATGTTAAGAGCTCTGTGGAAAGTTCTGTAGGGGCTTGGAAGATAATGCTAAGAACAGTGCAGAATATGGTGGCCTGGCTTGTGACATTTCAGAGGGAAGATTAAAGTCTCTTATCAGGTGCAGGTTTTGATTGTGAAGATTCTGTGGTTTTGATTACCTGGGGCTGAAGAATCAGCTGTCACTAACAACATAACAGAACCACAAAACAATCCTTTGTGTTACTGGGAATATTGAGGCTGGTTAACAAGGGCTAAGAAATTAGTGGTGATTAAGAAAAGACCAGCATCACTGAGGTGAAAACTTCTGGGAAGTGTTTTCTGAGAGCACAGAGGCTGGGTTCCTGAGAGAGCCACGGTTGTATTTTGTGCTGTGGCTAGACTTGGTACTTTGGAAGATTCACCAAGTTGGTCCTGGTTTTGAAGGCATGAAGTGGTCATGAAGAACAGTTAAGGCTCTGAATTGTGTGAGGCTGTGGAAGGCCATTGGTGAAGGTGCAACCTCAGATGCAATTGAAGGCCCAAGACTGAAGGCGTCAGGCAAAGAGTTGAGGCTTGGCACCATGAAAAAGAGCCTATGCCACGCTATTGGTGAAGCCTAGTTACAGCAGAAGACAGCAGTGTTTTGTAGATGCCTGTGCCATGCAATGACCACCAAGAACAGCAGCAGCAGTGGAGTACTGACAGCTGGAGCCTAGAAGACAAGGTGTGTGTTAGAAAAGGCAGAGCTGGAGAAGTGACCCAAGCCCTCGTAGAAGCCCAAAAGTTCCTGGGTTGGATCCCAGACAATGAACCTTTGGACTTTGAGTTTTGCTTTTGATTGTGACTGTACCCTGACAGTTTTCCCTCTTGATGGAAGGAAGTGTTTTAGTGAAGCCCAGAGTTAAGAGAACTTTCTATTTTCAAGGGACTTTTAATTTTAAATGATATTGGACATTTTAAAGGCATTGAAATTTTAATATGTAAAGACTGTGGGACATTTAAACATATGTAGATCCGGGGGATAAATAAGGAAGGTTTGTTATTCCAGATGAATTTGAGAATTGCTCTTTCTAGCTCTATGAAGAACTGGGATGGGACTTTTATGGAGATAGCATTGAATCTGTAGATTGCCTTTGGCAAGATGGCCATTTTAACTATATTAATCCTGCCAATCCACGAGCATGGAAGGTTTTCCCATTTTCTGAGATCTTCCTCAATTTCCTTCTTCAGAGATCTGAAGTTCTTGTCATATAGGTCTTTCACTTGTTTGGTTAGAGTCACCCCAAGATACTTTATATTGTTTGTAGCTATTGTGAAGGGGGTCATTTCCCTAATTTCTTTCTCAGTCTGCTTATCCTTTGAATATATAAAGGCTACTGATTTGCTTGCGTTGATTTTGTAGCCAGCCACTTTGCTGAAGTTGTTTATCAGCTGTAGGAGTTCTCTAGTAGAGGTTTTAGGGTCACTTAAGTATACGATCATATCATCTGCAAATAGTGATAATTTGACTTCACCCTTTCCAATTTGTATCCCTTTGACGTCCTTCTGTTGTCTAATTGCTCTAGCTAGGACTTCAAGAACTATATTGAAAAGATATGGAGAGAGGGGCAGCCTTGTCTAGTCCCTGATTTTAGTGGGATTGCTTCAAGTTTCTCTCCATTTAGTTTGACGTTGGCTACCGGTTTGCTGTATATTGCTTTTACTATGTTTAGATATGGGCCTTGAATTCCTGTCCTTTCCAAGACTTTTAGCATGAAAGGATGCTGAATTTTATGAAATGCTTTTTCAGCATCTAATGAAATGATCATGTGGTTTTTTCTTTGAGTTTGTTTATGTAGTGGATAGCATATATGGATTTCTGTATATTGAACCATCCCTGCATCCCTTGGATGAAGCCTACTTGATCATGGTGGATGATTGTTTGATGTGTTCTTGGATTTGGTGGGCAAGAAGGCTTAATAGTGATGTGTTTTTGTGTCAAGTTGTCAAGGGGTCAATGGTACTGGCAGGTTTTGTGTGTCTACTTGACAGAGACTGGAGTTATCACAGGGAAAGGAGTTTCAGTTGGGAAGTGCCTCCAGGAGATCCGTCTGTGGGTCATTTTCTCACTATAGGGATCAAAAGGGGAGGGCTCCTTGTGGGTGGTGCCATCTCTGGACTGGTATTCTTGGGTTCTATAAAGAGCAGGCTGGCCGGGTGGTGGTGGTGCATGCCTTTACTCCCAGCATTTGGGAGACAGAGGCAGGCAGATTTCTGACTTGGAGGCCAGCATGGTCCACAGATAGAATTCCAGGAGAGCCATGGCTATAAAGAGAAAGCCTTACAGAAGAGCTATGGAGTGTGGGGAGAGCTGACTAACAGGGACACATGGAGTCTCTGCCCCATTCAGACTAATACAGGGACATGCTGGAGACTACATGCATTAGGAGACAGACAGGGCTATACAGAGAAACCGTATCTCAAAAAAACAAATCTAAAATAACAAAACAAAACAAAAGCCCCATGCCTTAGGAGACATACCCTCTACCCAACATCGTAGAACCCAAATACATAGTAAAGTATTAACCACACTTTAGTTAGCAAACTAAAATATTTATTTCTTGGGCCTAGTTACAGAGCCGGAGATTGAAATAAGTGTGGAGTAAATGCCTGTCCTTAAGAACCCGGTTACCCTAGTGTGAACAGCAGGTTACTCATGTCCTCACATGTCGAATGTCCCCACCCACAACCTACTGTAAACCTCCCACCCTGTCTAATCTCTAGTCCCAGTGAGTTTATGAGAAATGAGAGCAGCATTACAACCAAATGCCAGGACAGAACAGAAGGGAGCAGCCTGCAGGCTCTCTGTCCCTCCTCCCTCCCTCCTCCTAGGAGGGAGAAGTCAAAGTCAATGAACCCATCTGGGTGTCTTGTAGGTCCTTACTGATGTTCTGAAGACAATGATCTCCGGGTGAATCTGGTCAGACTTGCAGGTGCATCGAGGGCTATGCTGAGAGCCTGAGACCTGCTTGGTTTCTCACTCTGGCATGCTATTGCGGGACACTGAAATCAATGGAGGGTCAGGGGGCAGTGCAGGAGGAAGTATCAGTATCCTCAGCATCCTCAGGCCAAGCATTTCCTTCTGAGTGTAGGGAAGTCCCAGTTTGGCGAACAGCAGGATACTGTTAGAAGATAAAGAATCTGGAAGCTTTCTCTTCATATAATGGCACAAGATCCTGCAGATCACCATAAATTCTGAAGGAGACCCTGCCCAATCCAAGAGGACACTCAGATGCATCATCCGAAGGAGAGTCTGATGGCCTTAGACCTTGGAGGTGATCCTGCATGATGATACTTCTACTCCACCACCAGGAGTGGCTGGGAGACCTGGGGGCTCCTCTGCAAGATTCTCCAGACCTGTGAGTGGTTCCCTGGGACCTATAGCATCAGCAGAATCAAAAGGGATCCCGGAGGCTCCAGAAGAGAGTTTGGAGAATGTTGTCCCTTGTGGAGTAGATCCAGGATACAAAAGCTTGGATGGGGAAAGGCGCAGGGACTCTGGGTGCAAGTCCTTGTAATAAGGACAGCTGTTGTGGCCCCTGCTCAGGCGACTCCTGAGGGGTCCCAAATGGGAATGCCTCCAGATGGAAGTGGGCTTCCCCTGATCCAGTGTGTAGATCCCAAGTGTCAGCTCCTGCCTGGGACAGGAGGTGAGCTCCAGCTGGTCCTTTCCTCTAGGATCCCCTTGCTGTTTCCACAGCTCATAGCTCTCAGGCTGCAGGAGCCCCTCAAAGGCATCCATGGAGAAGCTCACCCTGGCCTCCCCACAGCTGCACTGACGTGCCACCTTGCCATAGTCAATCCACCTCGGGGTGGCAAAATTGATGGCCTCTGCGCAGTTGAAGCCATGGTTGAAGCCTGAGTGGTAGCCATAGGGAAAGGTGACCATGAACTCCCCAGCCTGCTGGGTGATGCGGCCAAAGGGGATGCCATTCTCCTTGAGCACGGTGGGGGAGATGAGCGCCACCTTGTGTCTCAGGAAGGCCTGGCAGCCCTTGGAGCTGCCAGGGAAGAGTTGCCTGGCCAGGAGCTCCAGGCGCCTGCCATGCTCAGGGGGCACAGCATACCAAGTCTTGGGCTGCCCAAAGTGCAGGTAGTTGATACTGTACAGGTCCATGTCCTCCGTGTGCCATGCAAAGGTGGTCTTCCACATGCCAAAGTACAGGTAGGGCGTGTTGACGCCCTCAATCACTATGCCATGCTCCTGCTTCAACAAATCCAAAAGGCTCCCCAGGTGGCCCACGTTCCAGTGTTGAGTGTTCTCATCAAACAGGGAGCCGCTGACATCAGCACCATAAATTGTTGACCCAAACAGACGATTCTTCCAGTATTTTCTCTCCAAATCATCAAAATCCAGGTGTGGCGGGGTCTGGTATTTTTTGCTGCTGGCCAGCTCACGATACTCACCCACACTCATGCCTTTCCTCTTCTTATGGAATTGGGTGAACACACCTGCCTGCCCCGAGACCACTTGCTGCAGAGGAGCAGGAATTGACATATCCATGACATCCTCACAGGACTTTCCACTGCCTTTCCACTCCTTGGGTGGGATGACCTTGGCCAGTCCAGCTCGGTGTGCGCCTTGGGACTCCATGTAGGTGATGTATTTGCTGAAGTTTGAGAATTCTGCCATGTTTGGGCGGAAGGTCATGATGGTACAGCCTGGGTTCTGGGACATATCCTGCGCAGGGTTTGTCATGGCCACAGCAATGCAGGAGCTCAGCCTGGGGTCCTGGTGCCCTGGGTGTTTATGTTTTCTGAGACTTCTTTCTCTTTCTCTCTCTCTCTCTCTCTCTCTCTCTCTCTCTCTCTCTCTCTCTCTCTCTCTCTCTCTGAGTTTTCCTGACTTCCTGTTGTATTTTCTTCACTGTCTGATCTGTCCTTAAACTCGTCTTTTATGCCTTCTTCTCTTCGTTCTATGGTTTAGGTTTCCTGGTGGACAAGATAACATTTTAAAGATAAATTTGAATTCAGGAGAATGGCTTGTCTGAGTAGAACACTGTATATATAGCAAGACCCTTCTAAGCTCTACAATCAACAGAAAAGACAAGAAAATGTAAGAAAGAAGAAGCCTTCTTTCTTGGTTGATGTTTTGATTTCCCAGGGCATCCTCTTACTGGTCAGCGCTTTTCACCTTGAAAAACTGAGTTTCTATGGAGCAGAATCCCTGTGCCACTACAGGAGCACTGGGAGCACAGCACCATCCCACTCCTGGAGCACTCCCTTGATTCCCACTCATCCTTGGACTCCATTGGTCACTGTGTGTTGATTGGGGAGGCTCAGATCCCTTTGTCTTTTAAGTACAAAGTCATTTACCCAAGGAACAATCATAGGTGGTTCATATGACAAAGATTCTTATCCACATGGGCAAAAATCATCAGAGGTTTCTCAGGACCTGTTCTCAAACTATTTAAATCATTGCCTCCTAGTCTCTGAAACCAAATTAAAAGTTCCTCAGGAATTACTGACTTTGGGTTCCAACAGGCAGGTTATGCTGGCGGGTATTTGTCCAGCAGAGGTGACCTGTCTTGGCTTCCAGGTGAGGGCGGGCATAAGGAGGCTGTCTCAGAGGAGGACTGCTGCCAGCCTTGTCATCCCAGCTGCTTAGACTAAAGACAGCTGTGAGTCTTTACATATGTGTCAGAGTATGGCAGCCTCTGTGTAGCAGTGTTGTGGGAGTAACATGCCTTCCATATACAAACAGGAGGTGGGGCTGGGGAGCACTGAGCCTCCAACCAGACCAATGCTACATAAAGAGGTTTTACCTATTTATGTTCTTAGCTCTCCTAGGGTTGGCTCTCCCTAGTCTAATGGAAAAACTAAAAACAAACAGCAGCTGGTCTGGATCACAACACCCCACAATGCAGGTAAGGCCTCCTCCTGAGAGCAACAGAATTCTGACTGTCTAGTGCCAGTGGGACCCAGGACCTGGCCAACCTCCTAGATAACTGTCATGGACCCTGCTACTCTCTTGCCGGGTGACAATCTGCTCGTGCTCATCTATGCCTGTCACACGAGGGGAGATGACATTAGGTCCATGGGTACTGCAGTCCTTAGTGTAACTGGAACATTTTGGGCGCAGGCCAAGACTCTCAGCCCAGAGAGACGACCTGATCCATTTTATCCAGGCTGGGGGAGGACCTCAGAAAGATTGATCATTCTAAAAGAACTGGCAGGATCTACTACCTGACCTTCACAAGGATATGCATCCGGGATACAAAACCTGCTCTCTGTTTCTAGTCACACCTAGGCCAGAGAAGATCTAAGGGATGATTTCTCTGCCAGAAGCCAGGTTGGTCTGTCCTCAAGTAAATCCTACTAGGCAGCCCTCTGCCCCATCTCCACTCTCACTGATCATGCTCAGTAGCTGAAAAGATCCCCAGGACCTTGTCTGCTGATTTGCCCTCCCATAAGGGTGGGGTCCAACAATGGCCTGGCTATCACAGCTACAAACCTCTCAATCAATAGCTAAAGTTTAGGCATGCATTAAAAATATTCATTACTGGTATGGACCTTAAGAGTTCTATCCAGCCAGGCAGTGGTGGCACACTCCTTTATTCCCAGCACTTGTGGTGCTGAGGCAGTTGATTTTTGAGTTGAGGCCAGCCAGGTCTACAGAGTGAGTTCCATGACAGCCAGGGTTACACAGAGAAACCCTATCTCAAAAAACAAACAAACAACAACAACAAAACACCACCCCCAAAAAAAACAAAAAATAGGCCAAAAAACATCTTCCTTTGTTTAGCTGGGCATTGGTGGAACACGCCTTTAATCTCAGCACTTGGGAGGCAGAGGCAGGCAGATTTCTGAGTTCCAAGCCAGCCTGGTCTACAAAGTGATTTCCAGGACAGCCAGAGCTATACAGAGAAACCAAATCTCGGGGGAAATTAACCAAATCAAAAAATAAAAAGAGAGAGAGAGAGAGAGAGAGAGAGAGAGAGAGAGATTTTTCTTGCAAGGCAGTGGTGGCACACACCTTTAATCTCAGCACTTGGGATGCTTGGGCAATTGATTTCAGAGTTTGAGGCCAGCCTGCTCTACATCTTAGTGTGTTTAGCTGGGCAATGGTGGCGCATGCCTTTAATCCCCGCACTTGGGAAGCAGAGAGAGGCAGAGTTCTCGGTAAGAAGCCAGCCTGGTCTACAGAGTGAGTTCCAAGACAGCCAGGGCTACACAGAGAAACACTGTCTCAAAAAACAACAACAAAAAAATATAGCTGGTATGGAATTTTAGGGTTCTAATCTGCCAGGCAGTGGTGGCACATGCCTTTAATCCCAGCACTTGGGAGGGAGAGGGAGGAGGATTTCTGAGTTTGAGGCCAGCCTGGTCAACAGAGTAAATTCCAGGACAGGTATGGCTACACAGAGAATCCCTGTCTCAAAAAACAAAAACAAAAACAAAAACAAAAACAAAAACAAAAACAAAAAACAAAAACAAAAAACAAAAACAAAAAAAACAAAAAAACAAAAACAAAAGCCAGGGTTTTCCACCGGGGTAAAAATAAATTATCAGACATTGAAAGAAACTATTACACACTGGATAGACATTCTGCCTTTGCTTTGGGTCCTCTGTGCCCCTTGTAGAGAGAGATTTACTCCCAAAAGAAGTTCTCTTGAGAATAGCTCAGTACTACCCTGGGATCCTCAACACCCAGAGTCCATGTCTGGAAGCTGATAAAGTCTTTCTACAGTTTCAAACACATTCCCTGCTCTCTTCTCTGGTTCCTGCCCAATAGTAACCACATCTGAGTGCCATATTTGTCAGAAAGGAACAAAAATTAATCTGAAATGAAACTCACACATTAACGCCAATGATTGACCAGCATTTTCTAATGCTTTGTAGAATGATTGAATCTTATCAACTATTACCACGACTCATTTCCTCACAGGAACAAATTTCCAAAAGCTGTGAATAGAGATAGGACTTACCCAACACCAGTGGAATGGAGACCTGTGAGGAGACAATCCAGCCCCAGAGAGAAGCTTCCCCCTTAGGACTTGCTCTTCCTATGAGCAAGGAACCTAATGGCTTCGTCTTTTATAGCCATGAAGACCTGAGGCAATGAGAGCTTGCCCACCCACTGGGGTCTCAACCAATCACTGGCTCTCAGCTGACTTAGGCCCAACCAGCTTCCCTAGAATGGTAACAATCTCATTAGGAGACATGGAAACATTGAAGAAAGAATGACACAACACCAACTGTGCATAGAATCTGTAAGAATGTTTTAGAATTTCCAAGGCTAACTGGGAGCATGTGGCAGAGCCTCAGAGAATTGAGACATCCAGAACATGTCTGTGCTCTTCCTGGACAGGCTTTGTCTTTCTCCCACCACCTCTAAACCTGAAAATAAAAACCTAAACCTAAAATAATGAAACCTAAAATTATTCATTACTGGTATGGACCTTAAGAGTTCTAACCAGCCAGGCAGTGGTGTCACACACCTATATTCCCAGCACTTGTGGTGCTGGGGCAGTTGATTTTTGAGTTGAGACCAGCCAGGTCTACAGAGTGAGTTCCATGACAACCAGGGTTACACAGAGAAACCCTATCTCAAAAAACAAACAACAATGACAACAAAACACCACCCCCCAAAACAACAAAAAAACAAACAAAAAACATCTTACTTTGTTTAGCTGGGCATTGGTGGAACACGCCTTTAATCTCAGCACTTGGGAGGCAGAGGCAGGCAGATTTCGGAGTTCCAAGCCAGCCTGGCCTACAGAGTGATTTCCAGGACAGCCAGAGCTATATAGAGAAACCAAATCTCTGGGAAAAAAAACCAAATCCAAAAATAAAAAGAGAGAGAGAGAGATTTTTCTTGCAAGGCGGTGGTGGGACACACATTTAATCCCAGCACTTGGGATCCTGGGGCAGTTGATTTCAAAGTTCCAGGCCAGCCTGCTCTACACCTTACTGTGTTTAGCCGGGCAGTGCTGGCACATGCCTTTAGTCCCAGCACTTGGGAAACAGAGGGAGGCAGATTTCTCAGTACAAGGCAAGCCTAGTCTACACAGTGAGGTCCAAGATAGCCAGGGCTACACAGAGAAACACTGTCTCAAAAAACAACAACAAAAAAATACATTGTGGTATGGAATTTTAGGCTTCTAATCTGCCAGGCAGTGGTGGCACATGCCTTTAATCCCAGCACTTGGGAGGCAGAGGGAGGAGGATTTCTGAGTTTGAGGCCAGCCTGGTCAACAGAGTAAATTCCAGGACAGGTATGGCTACACAGAGAATCCCTGTCTCAAAAAAACAAAAACAAAAGCAAAAAAACAAAAAGAAAAACAAAAACAAAAACCAGGGTTTTCCACCGGGGTAAAAATAAATTATCAGACATTGAAAGAAACTATTACACACTGGATAGACATCCTGTCTTTGCTTTGGGTCCTCTGTACCCCAGGTAGAGAGAGATTTACCCCCAAATGAAGTTCCCTTGAGAATAGCTCAGTGCTACCCTGGGATCCCCAACACCCAGAGTCCATGTCTGGAAGCGGATAAAGTCTTTCTACAGTTTCAAACCCATTCCCTGCTCTCTTCTCTGGTTTCTGCCCAATAGTAACCACATCTGAGTGCCATATTTGTCAGAAAGGAACAGAAATTAATCTGAAATGAAACTCACACATTAACGCCAAGGATTGACCAGCATTTTCTAATGCTTTGTAGAATGATTGAATCTTATCAACTATTACCACGACTCATTTCCTCACAGGAACAAATTTCCAAAAGCTGTGAATAGAGATAGGACTTACCCAACACCAGTGGAATGGAGACCTGTGAGGAGACAATCCAGCCACAGAGAGAAGCTTCCCCCTTAGGACTTGCTCTTCCTATGAGCAGGAAACCTAATGGCTTCATCTTTTATAGCCATGAAGACCTGAGGCAATGAGAGCTTGCCCACCTACTGGGGTCTCAACCAATCATTGGCTCTCAACTGACTTAGGCCCACCCAGCTTCCCTAGAATGGAAACAATCTCATTAGGAGACATGGCAAACATTGAAGAAAGAATGATACAACACCAACTGTGCATTGAATCTGTAAGAATGTTTTAGAATTTCCAAGGCTAACTGGGAGCATGTGGCAGAGCCTCAGAGAACTGAGACATCCAGAACATGTCTGTGCTCTTGCTGGACAGACTTTGTCTTTCTCCCACCACTTCTTTTTTTTTTTAATTATTTGTATTCGATATAGTTTATTTACATTTCAAATGATTTCCCCTTTTCTAGCCCCCCCACTCCCGGAAAGTCCCGTAAGCCCCCTTCTCTTCCCCTGTCCTCCTACCCACCCCTTCCCACTTCCCCGTTCTGGTTTTGCCAAATACTGTTTCACTGAGTCTTTCCAGAGCCAGGGGCCACTCCTCCTTTCTTCTTGTACCTCATTTGATGTGTGGATTATGTTTTGGATATTCCAGTTTTCTAGGTTAATAACCACTTATTAGCGAGTGCATACTATGATTCACCTTTTGAGTCTGGGTTACCTCACTTAGTATGATGTTCTCTAGCTCCATCCATTTCCCTAAGAATTTCATGAATTCTTTGTTTCTAATGGCTGAATAGTACTCCATTGTGTAGATATACCACATTTTTTGCATCCACTCTTCTGTTGAGGGATACCTGGGTTCTTTCCAGCATCTGGCAATTATAAATAGGGCTGCTCTGAACATAGTAGAGCATGTATCCTTATTACATGGTGGGGAATCCTCTGGGTATGTGCCCAGGATCTCCCACCACTTCTAAACCTGAAATAGACAAGAGAACAGCAGGGGCCCCACTTCTGAACAACTAAACATTTTAACCAAAAAGTAGCACAAAACACAAGAATGAGAAAGATTTTTGCTTGGCATTGGGCTGCATGCACTGTATCCCACTCTGGAGGCAGAACCAGGAGAATCGATGAATTTGAAAAAAGACTGGTCTACAGATCCACTTCCTGGAAAATCAGGATTACAAGGATCAACTTTCACTCACTCTCTCTCTCTCTCTCTCTCTCTCTCTCTCTCTCTCTCTCTCTCTGTCTGTCTGGTTTTTCGAGACAGGGTTTCTCTGTGTAGTCGTGGCTGTCTTGGCACTCTGTAGACCAAGCTGGCCTCGAACTCAGAAATCTGCCTGCCTCTGCCTCCCAAGTGCTGGGATTATAGGTGTTTGCCACCACACCACCTGGTCTTTGAACTCATTTTACAAACTAGGCTCCAGGCTGGCCTGATGTCTGAGATCTGTATGTCACCATGCTTTTCGTTGGTTTGTTTTGTATGCCTCTGTCTATCTCTGTCCCTCTCTGTCTCTCAGTCTCTCTCTCTCTCTCTCTCTCTCTCTCTCTCTCTCTCTCTCTCTCTCTCTCGGTTTCTCTCTTTTTCTCTCTGTATCTCTCTGTCTCTCTCCATCTCTCTCTGTCTTTCTCTCTCTCTCTCTCTCTCTCTCTCTCTCTCTCTCTCTCTCTCTCTGTGTGTGTGTGTGTGTGTGTGTGTGTGTGTGTGTGTCTATGTCTCTGTCTTGCTCTCTCTCTCTCTGTCTTTTTTTGTTTCAAGAGAGGGTTTCTCTATATAGCCCTGGTTGTCCTGGAACTCACTATGCAGACCAGGCTGGCCTCAAACTCAGAAATCCACCTACCTCTGCCTAGCAAGTACTGTGATTAAACTCGTGAGCCACCACTGCCCTGCTGAACATCCTTCTCAAAGCCAGTGCAATCTGATAATGAAAAGCATGACTTTCTAAAGCTTGTTCAACCATACTAGCAATCAAGGGTTCTTTTGTTAATAAATCTGCCATAGAATTTCCTTAAGCCACTGGACATGGCAGGCCAGTATGTCTTCTGATATGTTCTATAAATTTTCCTTTTTCTTGATTGAATTATCTTTTGCAACAGAAGCAAGACTGATATAATTTTGGAATTTCCAGATATAAGAGCTGTCTCGATATCAGAAAATAATCAAACTACATAATTTGAACTTGTATACAGGTTGACCTCTTCAAGTATATGTTCATGGGCAATAATAACTGCAATAATTTTCTCCTGATGTGCAGACATTTCTTTTGCCTTTTGAATAATCACAGGTCTATCTTTCATATAGATGGCTTAAATTCCATGGATGGCACATCTGTAAATAGTAAGAGGGCTTCAGAAGTAGGTTCCGATGCTAGTATAGAAGGAAAGATTATTCCTCTTCCTTCTACAAGCTTTAATATAGGGTGCTGAGGCACATGACATTTGATTTGTCCCATATAATGAGCTAATGCATTTCCCTAATCATCTGCAGTTTGACGTAAATATCCCAATTGTTCCTTATTATATGGAATACAAACTTCATGAGTTTCTTTGACAAATAGTTACCTGGATCCTAACCTCACTTTAATAATTAACTGACTAAACATAACAGGATAAGAAGGTATCATTTTCACTTGACTCTGAGTGAGATATATACATTCCCATAAAACTTCTTGCCATAAACATGCAGTAGGGTGTAAGGTGTTTTAAGAATAATAAGCGAGCAAGTTTTTAAATAGTTTGTTTGATTTACTTTAGCATCTTGTATCATTTGCTTTATCTATTCTGATTGTTTTAATGCTTCTTTTGTAAGCTGTATTTTAGACTTAGGATCACGATCTCCTTTAAGAATTTCAAACAAATTAAGCAATTGTCCTGTGGTAATTTTTAAATAATGTCTTGTCCAATTAATATTTCCCAATTATTTTTAAAGATCATTAAGTGTCTTTAATTTGTCAATCCCAAGTTGCAGTATTTGAGAGTTAATATATTCATTATAAATTATATTTGCAAGAAATTTATTGGCTTGTATACTGGCTGGTTTTGTGTGTCAACTAGACACACACTGGACTTATCACAGAGAAAGGAGATTCTGTTGGGGGAAGGGCCTCATTGAGATCCATCTGTGGGGCATTTTCTCAATTAGTGATGAAAGGATGAGGGCCCCTTGTGGGCGGTACCATCTCTGGGCTGGTAGTCTTGGGTTCTATAAGAGAGCAGGCTGAACAATTCAGGGGGATCAAGCTAGTAAGACACATTTTTCCACCGCCTCTGCATCAGTTCCTGCTTCCTGACCTGCTTGAGTTCCAGTCCAGACTTCCTTTAGTGGTGAACAGCAGTGTGGAAGTGTAAGCTCAATAAACTCTTTCCTCCTCAATTTGCTTCTTGGTCATGATGTTTGTACAGGACTAGAAACCCTAAGACAAATTGGTACCAGTGTAGTGGGGTATTCCTGTGACAACTTTACCATGTTTTGGGGAGGATTGACGAAAGGCTTGGAAGTTTGAGCTAGAAGAGCCAATAGGATGTTAAGAGCTCTGTGGAAAGTTCTGTAGGGGCTTGGAAGATAATGCTAAGAACAGTGCAGAATATGGTGGCCTGGCTTGTGACATTTCAGAGGGAAGATTAAAGTCTCTTATCAGGTGCAGGTTTTGATTGTGAAGATTCTGTGGTTTTGATTACCTGGGGCTGAAGAATCAGCTGTGACTAACAACATAACAGAACCACAAAACAATCCTTTGTGTTACTGGGAATATTGAGGCTGGTTAACAAGGGCTAAGAAATTAGTGGTGATTAAGAAAAGACCAGCATCACTGAGGTGAAAACTTCTGGGAAGTGTTTTCTGAGAGCACAGAGGCTGGGTTCCTGAGAGAGCCACGGTTGTATTTTGTGCTGTGGCTAGACTTGGTACTTTGGAAGATTCACCAAGTTGGTCCTGGTTTTGAAGGCATGAAGTGGTCATGAAGAACAGTTAAGGCTCTGAATTGTGTGAGGCTGTGGAAGGCCATTGGTGAAGGTGCAACCTCAGATGCAATTGAAGGCCCAAGACTGAAGGCATCAGGCAAAGAGTTGAGGCTTGGCACCATGAAAAAGAGCCTATGCCACGCTATTGGTGAAGCCTAGTTACAGCAGAAGACAGCAGTGTTTTGTAGATGCCTGTGCCATGCAATGACCACCAAGAACAGCAGCAGCAGTGGAGTACTGACAGCTGGAGCCTAGAAGACAAGGTGTGTGTTAGAAAAGGCAGAGCTGGAGAAGTGACCCAAGCCCTCATAGAAGCCCAAAAGTTCCTGGGTTGGATCCCAGACAATGAACCTTTGGACTTTGAGTTTTGCTTTTGATTGTGACTGTACCCTGACAGTTTTCCCTCTTGATGGAAGGAAGTATTTTAGTGAAGCCCACAGTTAAGAGAACTTTCTATTTTCAAGGGACTTTTAATTTTAAATGATATTGGACATTTTAAAGGCATTGAAATTTTAATATGTAAAGACTGTGGGACATTTAAACATATGTAGATCTGGGGGATAAATAAGGAAGGATTGTTATTCCAGATGAATTTGAGAATTGCTCTTTCTAGCTCTATGAAGAACTGGGATGGGACTTTTATGGAGATAGCATTGAATCTGTAGATTGCCTTTGGCAAGATGGCCATTTTAACTATATTAATCCTGCCAATCCACGAGCATGGAAGGTTTTCCCATTTTCTGAGATCTTCCTCGATTTCCTTCTTCAGAGATCTGAAGTTCTTGTCATATAGGTCTTTCACTTGTTTGGTTAGAGTCACCCCAAGATACTTTATGTTGTTTGTAGCTATTGTGAAGGGGGTCATTTCCCTAATTTCTTTCTCAGTCTGCTTATCCTTTGAATATATAAAGGCTACTGATTTGCTTGCGTTGATTTTGTAGCCAGCCACTTTGCTGAAGTTGTTTATCAGCTGTAGGAGTTCTCTAGTAGAGGTTTTAGGGTCACTTAAGTATACGATCATATCATCTGCAAATAGTGATAATTTGACTTCACCCTTTCCAATTTGTATCCCTTTGACGTCCTTCTGTTGTCTAATTGCTCTAGCTAGGACTTCAAGAACTATATTGAAAAGATATGGAGAGAGGGGCAGCCTTGTCTAGTCCCTGATTTTAGTGGGATTGCTTCAAGTTTCTCTCCATTTAGTTTGACATTGGCTACCGGTTTGCTGTATATTGCTTTTACTATGTTTAGATATGGGCCTTGAATTCCTGTCCTTTCCAAGACTTTTAGCATGAAAGGATGCTGAATTTTATGAAATGCTTTTTCAGCATCTAATGAAATGATCATGTGGTTTTTTCTTTGAGTTTGTTTATGTAGTGGATAGCATATATGGATTTCCGTATATTGAACCATCCCTGCATCCCTTGGATGAAGCCTACTTGATCATGGTGGATGATTGTTTGATGTGTTCTTGGATTTGGTGGGCAAGAAGGCTTAATAGTGATGTGTTTTTGTGTCAAGTTGTCAAGGGGTCAATGGTACTGGCAGGTTTTGTGTGTCTACTTGACAGAGACTGGAGTTATCACAGGGAAAGGAGTTTCAGTTGGGAAGTGCCTCCAGGAGATCCGTCTGTGGGTCATTTTCTCACTATAGGGATCAAAAGGGGAGGGCTCCTTGTGGGTGGTACCATCTCTGGACTGGTATTCTTGGGTTCTATAAAGAGCAGGCTGGCCGGGTGGTGGTGGTGCATGCCTTTACTCCCAGCATTTGGGAGACAGAGGCAGGCAGATTTCTGACTTGGAGGCCAGCATGGTCCACAGATAGAATTCCAGGAGAGCCATGGCTATAAAGAGAAAGCCTTACAGAAGAGCTATGGAGTGTGGGGAGAGCTGACTAACAGGGACACATGGAGTCTCTGCCCCATTCAGACTAATACAGGGACATGCTGGAGACTACATGCATTAGGAGACAGACAGGGCTATACAGAGAAACCGTATCTCAAAAAAACAAATCTAAAAAAACAAAACAAAACAAAACAAAACAAAAGCCCCATGCCTTAGGAGACATACCCTCTACCCAACATCGTAGAACCCAAATACATAGTAAAGTATTAACCACACTTTAGTTAGCAAACTAAAATATTTATTTCTTGGGCCTAGTTACAGAGCCGGAGATTGAAATAAGTGTGGAGTAAATGCCTGTCCTTAAGAACCCGGTTACCCTAGTGTGAACAGCAGGTTACTCATGTCCTCACATGTCGAATGTCCCCACCCACAACCTACTGTAAACCTCCCACCCTGTCTAATCTCTAGTCCCAGTGAGTTTATGAGAAATGAGAGCAGCATTACAACCAAATGCCAGGACAGAACAGAAGGGAGCAGCCTGCAGGCTCTCTGTCCCTCCTCCCTCCCTCCTCCTAGGAGGGAGAAGTCAAAGTCAATGAACCCATCTGGGTGTCTTGTAGGTCCTTACTGATGTTCTGAAGACAATGATCTCCGGGTGAATCTGGTCAGACTTGCAGGTGCATCGAGGGCTATGCTGAGAGCCTGAGACCTGCTTGGTTTCTCACTCTGGCATGCTATTGCGGGACACTGAAATCAATGGAGGGTCAGGGGGCAGTGCAGGAGGAAGTATCAGTATCCTCAGCATCCTCAGGCCAAGCATTTCCTTCTGAGTGTAGGGAAGTCCCAGTTTGGCGAACAGCAGGATACTGTTAGAAGATAAAGAATCTGGAAGCTTTCTCTTCATATAATGGCACAAGATCCTGCAGATCACCATAAATTCTGAAGGAGACCCTGCCCAATCCAAGAGGACACTCAGATGCATCATCCGAAGGAGAGTCTGATGGCCTTAGACCTTGGAGGTGATCCTGCATGATGATACTTCTACTCCACCACCAGGAGTGGCTGGGAGACCTGGGGGCTCCTCTGCAAGATTCTCCAGACCTGTGAGTGGTTCCCTGGGACCTATAGCATCAGCAGAATCAAAAGGGATCCCGGAGGCTCCAGAAGAGAGTTTGGAGAATGTTGTCCCTTGTGGAGTAGATCCAGGATACAAAAGCTTGGATGGGGAAAGGCGCAGGGACTCTGGGTGCAAGTCCTTGTAATAAGGACAGCTGTTGTGGCCCCTGCTCAGGCGACTCCTGAGGGGTCCCAAATGGGAATGCCTCCAGATGGAAGTGGGCTTCCCCTGATCCAGTGTGTAGATCCCAAGTGTCAGCTCCTGCCTGGGACAGGAGGTGAGCTCCAGCTGGTCCTTTCCTCTAGGATCCCCTTGCTGTTTCCACAGCTCATAGCTCTCAGGCTGCAGGAGCCCCTCAAAGGCATCCATGGAGAAGCTCACCCTGGCCTCCCCACAGCTGCACTGACGTGCCACCTTGCCATAGTCAATCCACCTCGGGGTGGCAAAATTGATGGCCTCTGCGCAGTTGAAGCCATGGTTGAAGCCCGAGTGGTAGCCATAGGGAAAGGTGACCATGAACTCCCCAGCCTGCTGGGTGATGCGGCCAAAGGGGATGCCATTCTCCTTGAGCACGGTGGGGGAGATGAGCGCCACCTTGTGTCTCAGGAAGGCCTGGCAGCCCTTGGAGCTGCCAGGGAAGAGTTGCCTGGCCAGGAGCTCCAGGCGCCTGCCATGCTCAGGGGGCACAGCATACCAAGTCTTGGGCTGCCCAAAGTGCAGGTAGTTGATACTGTACAGGTCCATGTCCTCCGTGTGCCACGCAAAGGTGGTCTTCCACATGCCAAAGTACAGGTAGGGCGTGTTGACGCCCTCAATCACTATGCCATGCTCCTGCTTCAACACATCCAAAAGGCTCCCCAGGTGGCCCACGTTCCAGTGTTGAGTGTTCTCATCAAACAGGGAGCCGCTGACATCAGCACCATAAATTGGTGACCCAAACAGACGATTCTTCCAGTATTTTCTCTCCAAATCATCAAAATCCAGGTGTGGCGGGGTCTGGTATTTTTTGCTGCTGGCCAGCTCACGATACTCACCCACACTCATGCCTTTCCTCTTCTTATGGAATTGGGTGAACACACCTGCCTGCCCCGAGACCACTTGCTGCAGAGGAGCAGGAATTGACATATCCATGACATCCTCACAGGACTTTCCACTGCCTTTCCACTCCTTGGGTGGGATGACCTTGGCCAGTCCAGCTCGGTGTGCGCCTTGGGACTCCATGTAGGTGATGTATTTGCTGAAGTTTGAGAATTCTGCCATGTTTGGGCGGAAGGTCATGATGGTACAGTCTGGGTTCTGGGACATATCCTGCTCAGGGTTTGTCATGGCCACAGCAATGCAGGAGCTCAGCCTGGGGTCCTGGCTGCCCTGGGTGTTTATGTTTTCTGAGACTTCTTTCTCTTTCTCTCTCTCTCTCTCTCTCTCTCTGAGTTTTCCTGACTTCCTGTTGTATTTTCTTCACTGTCTGATCTGTCCTTAAACTCGTCTTTTATGCCTTCTTCTCTTCGTTCTATGGTTTAGGTTTCCTGGTGGACAAGATAACATTTTTAAGATAAATTTGAATTCAGGAGAATGGCTTGTCTGAGTAGAACACTGTATATATAGCAAGACCCTTCTAAGCTCTACAATCAACAGAAAAGACAAGAAAATGTAAGAAAGAAGAAGCCTTCTTTCTTGGTTGATGTTTTGATTTCCCAGGGCATCCTCTTACTGGTCAGCGCTTTTCACCTTGAAAAACTGAGTTTCTATGGAGCAGAATCCCTGTGCCACTACAGGAGCACTGGGAGCACAGCACCATCCCACTCCTGGAGCACTCCCTTGATTCCCACTCATCCTTGGACTCCATTGGTCACTGTGTGTTGATTGGGGAGGCTCAGAGCCCTTTGTCTTTTAAGTACAAAGTCATTTACCCAAGGAACAATCATAGGTGGTTCATATGACAAAGATTCTTATCCACATGGGCAAAAATCATCAGAGGTTTCTCAGGACCTGTTCTCAAACTATTTAAATCATTGCCTCCTAGTCTCTGAAACCAAATTAAAAGTTCCTCAGGAATTACTGACTTTGGGTTCCAACAGGCAGGTTATGCTGGCGGGTATTTGTCCAGCAGAGGTGACCTGTCTTGGCTTCCAGGTGAGGGCGGGCATAAGGAGGCTGTCTCAGAGGAGGACTGCTGCCAGCCTTGTCATCCCAGCTGCTTAGACTAAAGACAGCTGTGAGTCTTTACATATGTGTCAGAGTATGGCAGCCTCTGTGTAGCAGTGTTGTGGGAGTAACATGCCTTCCATATACAAACAGGAGGTGGGGCTGGGGAGCACTGAGCCTCCAACCAGACCAATGCTACATAAAGAGGTTTTACCTATTTATGTTCTTAGCTCTCCTAGGGTGGCTCTCCCTAGTCTAATGGAAAAACTAAAAACAAACAGCAGCTAGTCTGGATCACAACACCCCACAATGCAGGTAAGGCCTCCTCCTGAGAGCAACAGAATTCTGACTGTCTAGTGCCAGTGGGACCCAGGACCTGGCCAACCTCCAAATAACTGTCATGGACCCTGCTACTCTCTTGCCGGGTGACAATCTGCTCGTGCTCATCTATGCCTGTCACACGAGGGGAGATGACATTAGGTCCATGGGTACTGCAGTCCTTAGTGTAACTGGAACATTTTGGGCGCAGGCCAAGACTCTCAGCCCAGAGAGAAGACCTGATCCATTTTATCCAGGCTGGGGGAGGACCTCAGAAAGATTGATCATTCTAAAAGAACTGGCAGGATCTACTACCTGACCTTCACAAGGATATTCATCCGGGATAAAAAACCTGCTCTCTGTTTCTAGTCACACCTAGGCCAGAGAAGATCTAAGGGATGATTTCTCTGCCAGAAGCCAGGTTGGTCTGTCCTCAAGTAAATCCTACTAGGCAGCCCTCTGCCCCATCTCCTCTCTCACTGATCATGCTCAGTAGCTGAAAAGATCCCCAGGACCTTGTCTGCTGATTTGCCCTCCCATAAGGGTGGGGTCCAACAATGGCCTGGCTATCACAGCTACAAACCTCTCAATCAATAGCTAAAGTTTAGGCATGCATTAAAAATATTCATTACTGGTATGGACCTTAAGAGTTCTATCCAGCCAGGCAGTGGTGGCACACTCCTTTATTCCCAGCACTTGTGGTGCTGAGGCAGTTGATTTTTGAGTTGAGGCCAGCCAGGTCTACAGAGTGAGTTCCATGACAGCCAGGGTTACACAGAGAAACCCTATCTCAAAAAACAAACAAACAACAACAACAAAACACCCCCCCCAAAAAAAACAAAAAACAAAAAACAAAAAACATCTTACTTTGTTTAGCTGGGCATTGGTGGAACACGCCTTTAATCTCAGCACTTGGGAGGCAGAGGCAGGCAGATTTCTGAGTTCCAAGCCAGCCTGGTCTACAGAGTGATTTCCAGGACAGCCAGAGCTATACAGAGAAACCAAATCTCGGGGGAAATTAACCAAATCAAAAAATAAAGAGAGAGAGAGAGAGAGAGAGAGAGAGAGAGAGAGAGAGAGAGAGATTTTTCTTGCAAGGCAGTGGTGGCACACACCTTTAATCTCAGCACTTGGGATGCTTGGGCAACTGATTTCAGAGTTTGAGGCCAGCCTGCTCTACATCTTAGTGTGTTTAGCTGGGCAATGGTGGCGCATGCCTTTAATCCCCGCACTTGGGAAGCAGAGAGAGGCAGAGTTCTCGGTAAGAAGCCAGCCTGGTCTACAGAGTGAGTTCCAAGACAGCCAGGGCTACACAGAGAAACACTGTCTCAAAAAACAACAACAAAAAAATATAGCTGGTATGGAATTTTAGGGTTCTAATCTGCCAGGCAGTGGTGGCACATGCCTTTAATCCCAGCACTTGGGAGGGAGAGGGAGGAGGATTTCTGAGTTTGAGGCCAGCCTGGTCAACAGAGTAAATTCCAGGACAGGTATGGCTACACAGAGAATCCTGTCTCAAAAAACAAAAACAAAAACAAAAAACAAAAACAAAAACAAAAAAACAAAAACAAAAACCAGGGTTTTCCACCGGGGTAAAAATAAATTATCAGACATTGAAAGAAACTATTACACACTGGATAGACATTCTGCCTTTGCTTTGGGTCCTCTTTGCCCCATGTAGAGAGAGATTTACTCCCAAAAGAAGTTCTCTTGAGAATAGCTCAGTACTACCTTGGGATCCTCAACACCCAGAGTCCATGTCTGGAAGCTGATAAAGTCTTTCTACAGTTTCAAACCCATTCCCTGCTCTCTTCTCTGGTTCCTGCCCAATAGTAACCACATCT
This sequence comes from Apodemus sylvaticus, assembly GCF_947179515.1. Classification (NCBI taxonomy): domain Eukaryota; kingdom Metazoa; phylum Chordata; class Mammalia; order Rodentia; family Muridae; genus Apodemus; species Apodemus sylvaticus. Next base: position 121,208,861 of record NC_067478.1, on the reverse strand, counting down.
GAGTGCCATATTTGTCAGAAAGGAACAGAAATTAATCTGAAATGAAACTCACACATTAACGCCAAAGATTGACCAGCATTTTCTAATGCTATGTAGAATGATTGAATCTTATCAACTATTACCACGACTCATTTCCTCACAGGAACAAATTTCCAAAAGCTGTGAATAGAGATAGGACTTACCCAACACCAGTGGAATGGAGACCTGTAAGGAGACAATCCATCCACAGAGAGAAGCTTCCCCCTTAGGACTTGCTCTTCCTATGAGCAAGGAACCTAATGGCTTCGTCTTTTATAGCCATGAAGACCTGAGGCAATGAGAGCTTGCCCACCCACTGGGGTCTCAACCAATCACTGGCTCTCAGCTGACTTAGGCCCACCCAGCTTCCCTAGAATGGTAACAATCTCATTAGGAGACATGGAAACATTGAAGAAAGAATGACACAACACCAACTGTGCATAGAATCTGTAAGAATGTTTTAGAATTTCCAAGGCTAACTGGGAGCATGTGGCAGAACCTCAGAGAATTGAGACATCCAGAACATGTCTGTGCTCTTCCTGGACAGGCTTTGTCTTTCTCCCACCACCTCTAAACCTGAAAATAAAAACCTAAACCTAAAATAATGAAACCTAAAATTATTCATTACTGGTATGGACCTTAAGAGTTCTAACCAGCCAGGCAGTGGTGGCACACACCTATATTCCCAGCACTTGTGGTGCTGGGGCAGTTGATTTTTGAGTTGAGACCAGCCAGGTCTACAGAGTGAGTTCCATGACAACCAGGGTTACACAGAGAAACCCTATCTCAAAAAACAAACAACAATGACAACAAAACACCACCCCCCAAAACAACAAAAAAACAAACAAAAAACATCTTACTTTGTTTAGCTGGGCATTGGTGGAACACGCCTTTAATCTCAGCACTTGGGAGGCAGAGGCAGGCAGATTTCTGAGTTCCAAGCCAGCCTGGCCTACAGAGTGATTTCCAGGACAGCCAGAGCTATATAGAGAAACCAAATCTCTGGGAAAAAAAACCAAATCCAAAAATAAAAAGAGAGAGAGAGAGATTTTTCTTGCAAGGCGGTGGTGGGACACACATTTAATCCCAGCACTTGGGATCCTGGGGCAGTTGATTTCAAAGTTCCAGGCCAGCCTGCTCTACACCTTACTGTGTTTAGCCGGGCAGTGGTGGCACATGCCTTTAATCCCAGCACTTGGGAAACAGAGGGAGGCAGATTTCTCAGTACGAGGCAAGCCTAGTCTACACAGTGAAGTCCAAGATAGCCAGGGCTACACAGAGAAACACTGTCTCAAAAAACAACAACAAAAAAATACATTGTGGTATGGAATTTTAGGCTTCTAATCTGCCAGGCAGTGGTGGCACATGCCTTTAATCCCAGCCCTTGGGAGGCAGAGGGAGGAGGATTTCTGAGTTTGAGGCCAGCCTGGTCAACAGAGTAAATTCCAGGACAGGTATGGCTACACAGAGAATCCCTGTCTCAAAAAAACAAAAACAAAAGCAAAAAAACAAAAAGAAAAACAAAAACAAACACCAGGGTTTTCCACCGGGGTAAAAATAAATTATCAGACATTGAAAGAAACTATTACACACTGGATAGACATCCTGTCTTTGCTTTGGGTCCTCTGTGCCCCAGGTAGAGAGAGATTTACCCCCAAATGAAGTTCTCTTGAGAATAGCTCAGTGCTACCCTGGGATCCCCAACACCCAGAGTCCATGTCTGGAAGCGGATAAAGTCTTTCTACAGTTTCAAACCCATTCCCTGCTCTCTTCTCTGGTTTCTGCCCAATAGTAACCACATCTGAGTGCCATATTTGTCAGAAAGGAACAGAAATTAATCTGAAATGAAACTCACACATTAACGCCAAAGATTGACCAGCATTTTCTAATGCTTTGTAGAATGATTGAATCTTATCAACTATTACCACGACTCATTTCCTCACAGGAACAAATTTCCAAAAGCTGTGAATAGAGATAGGACTTACCCAACACCAGTGGAATGGAGACCTGTGAGGAGACAATCCAGCCACAGAGAGAAGCTTCCCCCTTAGGACTTGCTCTTCCTATGAGCAGGAAACCTAATGGCTTCATCTTTTATAGCCATGAAGACCTGAGGCAATGAGAGCTTGCCCACCCACTGGGGTCTCAACCAATCATTGGCTCTCAGCTGACTTAGGCCCACCCAGCTTCCCTAGAATGGAAACAATCTCATTAGGAGACATGGCAAACATTGAAGAAAGAATGATACAACACCAACTGTGCATTGAATCTGTAAGAATGTTTTAGAATTTCCAAGGCTAACTGGGAGCATGTGGCAGAGCCTCAGAGAACTGAGACATCCAGAACATGTCTGTGCTCTTGCTGGACAGACTTTGTCTTTCTCCCACCACTTCTTTTTTTTTTTTAATTATTTGTATTCGATATAATTTATTTACATTTCAAATGATTTCCCCTTTTGTAGCCCCCCTACATCCGGAAAGTCCCGTAAGCCCCCTTCTCTTCCCCTGTCCTCCCACCCACCCCTTCCCACTTCCCCGTTCTGGTTTTGCCAAATACTGTTTCACTGAGTCTTTCCAGAGCCAGGGGCCACTCCTCCTTTCTTCTTGTACCTCATTTGATGTGTGGATTATGTTTTGGATATTCCAGTTTTCTAGGTTAATAACCACTTATTAGCGAGTGCATACCATGATTCACCTTTTGAGTCTGGGTTACCTCACTTAGTATGATGTTCTCTAGCTCCATCCATTTCCCTAAGAATTTCATGAATTCTTTGTTTCTAATGGCTGAATAGTACTCCATTGTGTAGATATACCACATTTTTTGCATCCACTCTTCTGTTGAGGGATACCTGGGTTCTTTCCAGCATCTGGCAATTATAAATAGGGCTGCTCTGAACATAGTAGAGCATGTATCCTTATTACATGGTGGGGAATCCTCTGGGTATGTGCCCAGGATCTCCCACCACTTCTAAACCTGAAATAGACGAGAGAACAGCAGGGGCCCCACTTCTGAACAACTAAACATTTTAACCAAAAAGTAGCACAAAACACAAGAATGAGAAAGATTTTTGCTTGGCATTGGGCTGCATGCACTGTATCCCACTCTGGAGGCAGAACCAGGAGAATCGATGAATTTGAAAAAAGACTGGTCTACAGATCCACTTCCTGGAAAGTCAGGATTACAAGGATCAACTTTCACACTCTCTCTCTCTCTCTCTCTCTCTCTCTCTCTCTCTCTCTCTCTGTCTGTCTGTCTGTCTGGTTTTTCGAGACAGGGTTTCTCTGTGTAGTCGTGGCTGTCTTGGCACTCTGTAGACCAAGCTGGCCTCGAACTCAGAAATCTGCCTGCCTCTGCCTCCCAAGTGCTGGGATTATAGGTGTTTGCCACCACACCACCTGGTCTTTGAACTCATTTTACAAACTAGGCTCCAGGCTGGCCTGATGTCTGAGATCTGTATGTCACCATGCTTTTCGTTGGTTTGTTTTGTATGCCTCTGTCTATCTCTGTCCCTCTCTGTCTCTCAGTCTCTCTCTCTCTCTCTCTCTCTCTCTCTCTCTCTCTCTCTCTCTCTCTCTCTTGGTTTCTCTCTTTTTCTCTCTGTATCTCTCTGTCTCTCTCCATCTCTCTCTGTCTCTCTCTCTCTCTCTCTCTCTCTCTCTCTCTGTGTGTGTGTGTGTGTGTGTGTGTGTGTGTGTGTGTGTGTGTCTATGTCTCTGTCTCTGTCTTGCTCTCTCTCTCTCTGTCTTTTTTTGTTTCAAGAGAGGGTTTCTCTATATAGCCCTGTTTGTACTGGAACTCACTATGCAGACCAGGCTGGCCTCAAACTCAGAAATCCACCTACCTCTGCCTAGCAAGTACTGTGATTAAACTCGTGAGCCACCACTGCCCTGCTGAACATCCTTCTCAAAGCCAGTGCAATCTGATAATGAAAAGCATGACTTTCTAAAGCTTGTTCAACCATACTAGCAATCAAGGGTTCTTTTGTTAATAAATCTGCCATAGAATTTCCTTAAGCCACTGGACATGGCAGGCCAGTATGTCTTCTGAAATGTTCTATAAATTTTCCTTTTTCTTGATTGAATTATCTTTTGCAACAGAAGCAAGACTGATATAATTTTGGAATTTCCAGATATAAGAGCTGTCTCGAAATCAGAAAATAATCAAACTACATAATTTGAACTTGTATAAAGTTTGACCTCTTCAAGTATATGTTCAAGGGCAATAATAACTGCAATAATTTTCTCCTGATGTGCAGACATTTCTTTTGCCTTTTGAATAATCACAGGTCTATCTTTCATATAGATGGCTTAAATTCCATGGATGACACATCTGTAAATAGTAAGAGGGCTTCAGAAGTAGGTTCCGATGCTAGTATAGAAGGAAAGATTATTCCTCTTCCTTCTACAAGCTTTAATATAGGGTGCTGAGGCACATGACATTTGATTTGTCCCATATAATGAGCTAATGCATTTCCCTAATCATCTGCAGTTTGACGTAAATACCCCAATTGTTCCTTATTATATGGAATACAAACTTCATGAGTTTTTTTGACAAATAGTTACCTGGATCCTAACCTCACTTTAATAATTAACTGACTAAACATAACAGGATAAGAAGGTATCATTTTCACTTGACTCTGAGTGAGATATATACATTCCCATAAAACTTCTTGCCATAAACATGCAGTAGGGTATAAGGTGTTTTAAGAATAATAAGCGAGCAAGTTTTTAAATAGTTTGTTTGATTTACTTTAGCATCTTGTATCATTTGCTTTATCTATTCTGATTGTTTTAATGCTTCTTTTGTAAGCTGTATTTTAGACTTAGGATCACGATCTCCTTTAAGAATTTCAAACAAATTAAGCAATTGTCCTGTGGTAATTTTTAAATAATGTCTTGTCCAATTAATATTTCCCAATTATTTTTAAAGATCATTAAGTGTCTTTAATTTGTCAATCCCAAGTTGCAGTATTTGAGAGTTAATATATTCATTATAAATTATTTTTGCAAGAAATTTATTGGCTTGTATACTGGCTGGTTTTGTGTGTCAACTAGACACACACTGGACTTATCACAGAGAAAGGAGATTCTGTTGGGGGAAGGGCCTCATTGAGATCCATCTGTGGGGCATTTTCTCAATTAGTGATGAAAGGATGAGGGCCCCTTGTGGGCGGTACCATCTCTGGGCTGGTAGTCTTGGGTTCTATAAGAGAGCAGGCTGAACAATTCAGGGGGATCAAGCTAGTAAGACACATTTTTCCACCGCCTCTGCATCAGTTCCTGCTTCCTGACCTGCTTGAGTTCCAGTCCAGACTTCCTTTAGTGGTGAACAGCAGTGTGGAAGTGTAAGCTCAATAAACTCTTTCCTCCTCAATTTGCTTCTTGGTCAGGATGTTTGTACAGGACTAGAAACCCTAAGACAAATTGGTACCAGTGTAGTGGGGTATTCCTGTGACAACTTTACCATGTTTTGGGGAGGATTGAGGAAAGGCTTGGAAGTTTGAGCTAGAAGAGCCAATAGGATGTTAAGAGCTCTGTGGAAAGTTCTGTAGGGGCTTGGAAGATAATGCTAAGAACAGTGCAGAATATGGTGGCCTGGCTTGTGACATTTCAGAGGGAAGATTAAAGTCTCTTATCAGGTGCAGGTTTTGATTGTGAAGATTCTGTGGTTTTGATTACCTGGGGCTGAAGAATCAGCTGTGACTAACAACATAACAGAACCACAAAACAATCCTTTGTGTTACTGGGAATATTGAGGCTGGTTAACAAGGGCTAAGAAATTAGTGGTGATTAAGAAAAGACCAGCATCACTGAGGTGAAAACTTCTGGGAAGTGTTTTCTGAGAGCACAGAGGCTGGGTTCCTGAGAGAGCCACGGTTGTATTTTGTGCTGTGGCTAGACTTGGTACTTTGGAAGATTCACCAAGTTGGTCCTGGTTTTGAAGGCATGAAGTGGTCATGAAGAACAGTTAAGGCTCTGAATTGTGTGAGGCTGTGGAAGGCCATTGGTGAAGGTGCAACCTCAGATGCAATTGAAGGCCCAAGACTGAAGGCATCAGGCAAAGTGTTGAGGCTTGGCACCATGAAAAAGAGCCTATGCCACGCTATTGGTGAAGCCTAGTTACAGCAGAAGACAGCAGTGTTTTGTAGATGCCTGTGCCATGCAATGACCACCAAGAACAGCAGCAGCAGTGGAGTACTGACAGCTGGAGCCTAGAAGACAAGGTGTGTGTTAGAAAAGGCAGAGCTGGAGAAGTGACCCAAGCCCTCATAGAAGCCCAAAAGTTCCTGGGTTGGATCCCAGACAATGAACCTTTGGACTTTGAGTTTTGCTTTTGATTGTGACTGTACCCTGACAGTTTTCCCTCTTGATGGAAGGAAGTATTTTAGTGAAGCCCACAGTTAAGAGAACTTTCTATTTTCAAGGGACTTTTAATTTTAAATGATATTGGACATTTTAAAGGCATTGAAATTTTAATATGTAAAGACTGTGGGACATTTAAACATATGTAGATCTGGGGGATAAATAAGGAAGGATTGTTATTCCAGATGAATTTGAGAATTGCTCTTTCTAGCTCTATGAAGAACTGGGATGGGACTTTTATGGAGATAGCATTGAATCTGTAGATTGCCTTTGGCAAGATGGCCATTTTAACTATATTAATCCTGCCAATCCACGAGCATGGAAGGTTTTCCCATTTTCTGAGATCTTCCTCGATTTCCTTCTTCAGAGATCTGAAGTTCTTGTCATATAGGTCTTTCACTTGTTTGGTTAGAGTCACCCCAAGATACTTTATGTTGTTTGTAGCTATTGTGAAGGGGGTCATTTCCCTAATTTCTTTCTCAGTCTGCTTATCCTTTGAATATATAAAGGCTACTGATTTGCTTGCGTTGATTTTGTAGCCAGCCACTTTGCTGAAGTTGTTTATCAGCTGTAGGAGTTCTCTAGTAGAGGTTTTAGGGTCACTTAAGTATACGATCATATCATCTGCAAATAGTGATAATTTGACTTCACCCTTTCCAATTTGTATCCCTTTGACGTCCTTCTGTTGTCTAATTGCTCTAGCTAGGACTTCAAGAACTATATTGAAAAGATATGGAGAGAGGGGCAGCCTTGTCTAGTCCCTGATTTTAGTGGGATTGCTTCAAGTTTCTCTCCATTTAGTTTGACGTTGGCTACCGGTTTGCTGTATATTGCTTTTACTATGTTTAGATATGGGCCTTGAATTCCTGTCCTTTCCAAGACTTTTAGCATGAAAGGATGCTGAATTTTATGAAATGCTTTTTCAGCATCTAATGAAATGATCACTTTGAGTTTGTTTATGTAGTGGATAGCATATATGGATTTCCGTATATTGAACCATCCCTGCATCCCTTGGATGAAGCCTACTTGATCATGGTGGATGATTGTTTGATGTGTTCTTGGATTTGGTGGGCAAGAAGGCTTAATAGTGATGTGTTTTTGTGTCAAGTTGTCAAGGGGTCAATGGTACTGGCAGGTTTTGTGTGTCTACTTGACAGAGACTGGAGTTATCACAGGGAAAGGAGTTTCAGTTGGGAAGTGCCTCCAGGAGATCCGTCTGTGGATCATTTTCTCACTATAGGGATCAAAAGGGGAGGGCTCCTTGTGGGTGGTACCATCTCTGGACTGGTATTCTTGGGTTCTATAAAGAGCAGGCTGGCCGGGTGGTGGTGGTGCATGCCTTTACTCCCAGCATTTGGGAGACAGAGGCAGGCAGATTTCTGACTTGGAGGCCAGCATGGTCCACAGATAGAATTCCAGGAGAGCCATGGCTATAAAGAGAAAGCCTTACAGAAGAGCTATGGAGTGTGGGGAGAGCTGACTAACAGGGACACATGGAGTCTCTGCCCCATTCAGACTAATACAGGGACATGCTGGAGACTACATGCATTAGGAGACAGACAGGGCTATACAGAGAAACCGTATCTCAAAAAAACAAATCTAAAAAAACAAAACAAAACAAAACAAAACAAAAGCCCCATGCCTTAGGAGACATACCCTCTACCCAACATCGTAGAACCCAAATACATAGTAAAGTATTAACCACACTTTAGTTAGCAAACTAAAATATTTATTTCTTGGGCCTAGTTACAGAGCCGGAGATTGAAATAAGTGTGGAGTAAATGCCTGTCCTTAAGAACCCGGTTACCCTAGTGTGAACAGCAGGTTACTCATGTCCTCACATGTCGAATGTCCCCACCCACAACCTACTGTAAACCTCCCACCCTGTCTAATCTCTAGTCCCAGTGAGTTTATGAGAAATGAGAGCAGCATTACAACCAAATGCCAGGACAGAACAGAAGGGAGCAGCCTGCAGGCTCTCTGTCCCTCCTCCCTCCCTCCTCCTAGGAGGGAGAAGTCAAAGTCAATGAACCCATCTGGGTGTCTTGTAGGTCCTTACTGATGTTCTGAAGACAATGATCTCCGGGTGAATCTGGTCAGACTTGCAGGTGCATCGAGGGCTATGCTGAGAGCCTGAGACCTGCTTGGTTTCTCACTCTGGCATGCTATTGCGGGACACTGAAATCAATGGAGGGTCAGGGGGCAGTGCAGGAGGAAGTATCAGTATCCTCAGCATCCTCAGGCCAAGCATTTCCTTCTGAGTGTAGGGAAGTCCCAGTTTGGCGAACAGCAGGATACTGTTAGAAGATAAAGAATCTGGAAGCTTTCTCTTCATATAATGGCACAAGATCCTGCAGATCACCATAAATTCTGAAGGAGACCCTGCCCAATCCAAGAGGACACTCAGATGCATCATCCGAAGGAGAGTCTGATGGCCTTAGACCTTGGAGGTGATCCTGCATGATGATACTTCTACTCCACCACCAGGAGTGGCTGGGAGACCTGGGGGCTCCTCTGCAAGATTCTCCAGACCTGTGAGTGGTTCCCTGGGACCTATAGCATCAGCAGAATCAAAAGGGATCCCGGAGGCTCCAGAAGAGAGTTTGGAGAATGTTGTCCCTTGTGGAGTAGATCCAGGATACAAAAGCTTGGATGGGGAAAGGCGCAGGGACTCTGGGTGCACCTCCTTGTAATAAGGACAGCTGTTGTGGCCCCTGCTCAGGCGACTCCTGAGGGGTCCCAAATGGGAATGCCTCCAGATGGAAGTGGGCTTCCCCTGATCCAGTGTGTAGATCCCAAGTGTCAGCTCCTGCCTGGGACAGGAGGTGAGCTCCAGCTGGTCCTTTCCTCTAGGATCCCCTTGCTGTTTCCACAGCTCATAGCTCTCAGGCTGCAGGAGCCCCTCAAAGGCATCCATGGAGAAGCTCACCCTGGCCTCCCCACAGCTGCACTGACGTGCCACCTTGCCATAGTCAATCCACCTCGGGGTGGCAAAATTGATGGCCTCTGCGCAGTTGAAGCCATGGTTGAAGCCCGCGTGGTAGCCATAGGGAAAGGTGACCATGAACTCCCCAGCCTGCTGGGTGATGCGGCCAAAGGGGATGCCATTCTCCTTGAGCACGGTGGGGGAGATGAGCGCCACCTTGTGTCTCAGGAAGGCCTGGCAGCCCTTGGAGCTGCCAGGGAAGAGTTGCCTGGCCAGGAGCTCCAGGCGCCTGCCATGCTCAGGGGGCACAGCATACCAAGTCTTGGGCTGCCCAAAGTGCAGGTAGTTGATACTGTACAGGTCCATGTCCTCCGTGTGCCACGCAAAGGTGGTCTTCCACATGCCAAAGTACAGGTAGGGTGTGTTGACGCCCTCAATCACTATGCCATGCTCCTGCTTCAACACATCCAAAAGGCTCCCCAGGTGGCCCACGTTCCAGTGTTGAGTGTTCTCATCAAACAGGGAGCCGCTGACATCAGCACCATAAATTGGTGACCCAAACAGAAGATTCTTCCAGTGTTTTCTCTCCAAATCATCAAAATCCAGGTGTGGCGGGGTCTGGTATTTTTTGCTGCTGGCCAGCTCACGATACTCACCCACACTCATCGCCTTTCCTCTTCTTATGGAATTGGGTGAACACACCTGCCTGTCCTGAGACCACTTGCTGCAGAGGAGCAGGAATTGACATATCCATGACATCCTCACAGGACTTTCCACTGCCTTTCCACTCCTTGGGTGGGATGACCTTGGCCAGTCCAGCTCGGTGTGCGCCTTGGGACTCCATGTAGGTGATGTATTTGCTGAAGTTTGAGAATTCTGCCATGTTTGGGCGGAAGGTCATGATGGTACAGCCTGGGTTCTGGGACATATCCTGCTCAGGGTTTGTCATGGCCACAGCAATGCAGGAGCTCAGCCTGGGGTCCTGGCTGCCCTGGGTGTTTATGTTTTCTGAGACTTCTTCTTTCTCTCTCTCTCTCTCTCTCTCTCTCTCTCTCTCTCTCTCTCTCTCTCTCTCTCTCTCTCTCTCTCTCTCTCTCTCTCTCTCTCTCTCTCTCTCTCTCTCTCTCTCTCTCTCTCTCTCTCTCTCTCTGAGTTTTCCTGACTTCCTGTTGTATTTTCTTCACTGTCTGATCTGTCCTTAAACTCGTCTTTTATGCCTTCTTCTCTTCGTTCTATGGTTTAGGTTTCCTGGTGGACAAGATAACATTTTTAAGATAAATTTGAATTCAGGAGAATGGCTTGTCTGAGTAGAACACTGTATATATAGCAAGACCCTTCTAAGCTCTACAATCAACAGAAAAGACAAGAAAATGTAAGAAAGAAGAAGCCTTCTTTCTTGGTTGATGTTTTGATTTCCCAGGGCATCCTCTTACTGGTCAGCGCTTTTCACCTTGAAAAACTGAGTTTCTATGGAGCAGAATCCCTGTGCCATTACAGGAGCACTGGGAGCACAGCACCATCCCACTCCTGGAGCACTCCCTTGATTCCCACTCATCCTTGGACTCCATTGGTCACTGTGTGTTGATTGGGGAGGCTCAGAGCCCTTTGTCTTTTAAGTACAAAGTCATTTACCCAAGGAACAATCATAGGTGGTTCATATGACAAAGATTCTTATCCACATGGGCAAAAATCATCAGAGGTTTCTCAGGACCTGTTCTCAAACTATTTTAATCATTGCCTCCTAGTCTCTGAAACCAAATTAAAAGTTCCTCAGGAATTACTGACTTTGGGTTCCAACAGGCAGGTTATGCTGGCGGGTATTTGTCCAGCAGAGGTGACCTGCCTTGGCTTCCAGGTGAGGGCGGGCATAAGGAGGCTGTCTCAGAGGAGGACTGCTGCCAGCCTTGTCATCCCAGCTGCTTAGACTAAAGACAGCTGTGAGTCTTTACATATGTGTCAGAGTATGGCAGCCTCTGTGTAGCAGTGTTGTGGGAGTAACATGCCTTCCATATACAAACAGGAGGTGGGGCTGGGGAGCACTGAGCCTCCAACCAGACCAATGCTACATAAAGAGGTTTTACCTATTTATGTTCTTAGCTCTCCTAGGGTTGGCTCTCCCTAGTCTAATGGAAAAACTAAAAACAAACAGCAGCTGGTCTGGATCACAACACCCCACAATGCAGGTGAGGCCTCCTCCTGAGAGCAACAGAATTCTGACTGTCTAGTGCCAGTGGGACCCAGGACCTGGCCAACCTCCTAGATAACTGTCATGGACCCTGCTACTCTCTTGCCCGGTGACAATCTGCTCGTGCTCATCTATGCCTGTCACACGAGGGGAGATGACATTAGGTCCATGGGTACTGCAGTCCTTAGTGTAACTGGAACATTTTGGGCGCAGGCCAAGACTCTCAGCCCAGAGAGAAGACCTGATCCATTTTATCCAGGCTGGTGGATGACCTCAGAAAGATTGATCATTCTAAAAGAACTGGCAGAATCTACTACCTGACCTTCACAAGGATATTCATCTGGGATACAAAACGTGCTCTCTGTTTCTAGTCACACCTAGGCCAGAGAAGATCTAAGGGATGATTTCTCTGCCAGAAGCCAGGTTGTTCTGTCCTCAAGTAAATCCTACTAGGCAGCCCTCTGCCCCATCTCCACTCTCACTGATCATGCTCAGTAGCTGAAAAGATGCCCAGGACCTTGTCTGCTGATTTGCCCTCCCATAAGGGTGGGGTCCAACAATGGCCTGGCTATCACAGCTACAAACCTCTCAATCAATAGCTAAAGTTTAGGCATGCATTAAAAATATTCATTACTGGTATGGACCTTAAGAGTTCTATCCAGCCAGGCAGTGGTGGCACACTCCTTTATTCCCAGCACTTGTGGTGCTGAGGCAGTTGATTTTTGAGTTGAGGCCAGCCAGGTCTACAGAGTGAGTTCCATGACAGCCAGGGTTACACAGAGAAACCCTATCTCAAAAAACAAACAAACAACAACAACAAAACACCCCCCCCAAAAAAAACAAAAAATAAGGCCAAAAAACATCTTACTTTGTTTAGCTGGGCATTGGTGGAACACGCCTTTAATCTCAGCACTTGGGAGGCAGAGGCAGGCAGATTTCTGAGTTCCAAGCCAGCCTGGTCTACAGAGTGATTTCCAGGACAGCCAGAGCTATACAGAGAAACCAAATCTCGGGGGAAATTAACCAAATAAAAAAATAAAGAGAGAGAGAGAGAGAGAGAGAGAGAGAGAGAGAGATTTTTCTTGCAAGGCAGTGGTGGCACACACCTTTAATCTAAGCACTTGGGATGCTTGGGCAATTGATTTCAGAGTTTGAGGCCAGCCTGCTCTACATCTTAGTGTGTTTAGCTGGGCAATGGTGGCGCATGCCTATAATCCCCGCACTTGGGAAGCAGAGAGAGGCAGAGTTCTCGGTAAGAAGCCAGCCTGGTCTACAGAGTGAGTTCCAAGACAGCCAGGGCTACACAGAGAAACACTGTCTCAAAAAACAACAACAAAAAAATACATTGTTGGTATGGAATTTTAGGGTTCTAATCTGCCAGGCAGTGGTGGCACATGCCTTTAATCCCAGCACTTGGGAGGGAGAGGGAGGAGGATTTCTGAGTTTGAGGCCAGCCTGGTCAACAGAGTAAATTCCAGGACAGGTATGGCTACACAGAGAATCCCTGTCTCAAAAAACAAAAACAAAAACAAAAAAAACAAAAACAAAAACAAAAAACAAAAACAAAAACAAAAAACAAAAACAAAAAAACAAAAAAACAAAAACAAAAACCAGGGTTTTCCACCGGGGTAAAAATAAATTATCAGACATTGAAAGAAACTATTACACACTGGATAGACATTCTGCCTTTGCTTTGGGTCCTCTGTGCCCCATGTAGAGAGAGATTTACTCCCAAAAGAAGTTCTCTTGAGAATAGCTCAGTACTACCTTGGGATCCTCAACACCCAGAGTCCATGTCTGGAAGCTGATAAAGTCTTTCTACAGTTTCAAACCCATTCCCTGCTCTCTTCTCTGGTTCCTGCCCAATAGTAACCACATCTGAGTGCCATATTTGTCAGAAAGGAACAGAAATTAATCTGAAATGAAACTCACACATTAACGCCAAGGATTGACCAGCATTTTCTAATGCTTTGTAGAATGATTGAATCTTATCAACTATTACCACGACTCATTTCCTCACAGGAACAAATTTCCAAAAGCTGTGAATAGAGATAGGACTTACCCAACACCAGTGGAATGGAGACCTGTGAGGAGACAATCCAACCACAGAGAGAAGCTTCCCCCTTAGGACTTGCTCTTCCTATGAGCAGGAAACCTAATGGCTTCATCTTTTATAGCCATGAAGACCTGAGGCAATGAGAGCTTGCCCACCCACTGGGGTCTCAACCAATCATTGGCTCTCAGCTGACTTAGGCCCACCCAGCTTCCCTAGAATGGAAACAATCTCATTAGGAGACATGGCAAACATTGAAGAAAGAATGATACAACACCAACTGTGCATTGAATCTGTAAGAATGTTTTAGAATTTCCAAGGCTAACTGGAAGCATGTGGCAGAGCCTCAGAGAACTGAGACATCCAGAACATGTCTGTGCTCTTGCTGGACAGACTTTGTCTTTCTCCCACCACTTCTTTTTTTTTTAATTATTTGTATTCGATATAATTTATTTACATTTCAAATGATTTCCCCTTTTCTAGCCCCCCCACTCCCGTAAAGTCCCGTAAGCCCCCTTCTCTTCCCCTGTCCTCCCACCCATCCATTCCCACTTCCCCGTTCTGGTTTTGCCAAATACTGTTTCACTGAGTCTTTCCAGAGCCAGGGGCCACTCCTCCTTTCTTCTTGTACCTCATTTGATGTGTGGATTATGTTTTGGATATTCCAGTTTTCTAGGTTAATAACCACTTATTAGCGAGTGCATACCATGATTCACCTTTTGAGTCTGGGTTACCTCACTTAGTATGATGTTCTCTAGCTCCATCCATTTCCCTAAGAATTTCATGAATTCTTTGTTTCTAATGGCTGAATAGTACTCCATTGTGTAGATATACCACATTTTTTGCATCCACTCTTCTGTTGAGGGATACCTGGGTTCTTTCCAGCATCTGGCAATTATAAATGGGGCTGCTCTGAACATAGTAGAGCATGTATCCTTATTACATGGTGGGGAATCCTCTGGGTATGTGCCCAGGGTCTCCCACCACTTCTAAACCTGAAATAGACAAGAGAACAGCAGGGGCCCCACTTCTGAACAACTAAACATTTTAACCAAAAAGTAGCACAAAACACAAGAATGAGAAAGATTTTTGCTTGGCATTGGGCTGCATGCACTGTATCCCACTCTGGAGGCAGAACCAGGAGAATCGATGAATTTGAGAAAAGACTGGTCTACAGATCCACTTCCTGGAAAGTCAGGATTACAAGGATCAACTTTCACTCTCTCTCTCTCTCTCTCTCTCTCTCTCTCTCTCTCTGTCTGTCTGTCTGGTTTTTCGAGACAGGGTTTCTCTGTGTAGTCGTGGCTGCCTTGGCACTCTGTAGACCAAGCTGGCCTCGAACTCAGAAATCTGCCTGCCTCTGCCTCCCAAGTGCTGGGATTATAGGTGTTTGCCACCACACCACCTGGTCTTTGAACTCATTTTACAAACTAGACTCCAGGCTGGCCTGATGTCTGAGATCTGTATGTCACCATGCTTTTCGTTGGTTTGTTTTGTATGCCTCTGTCTATCTCTGTCCCTCTCTGTCTCTCAGTCTCTCTCTCTCTCTCTCTCTCTCTCTCTCTCTCTCTCTCTCTCTCTCTCTCTCTCTTGGTTTCTCTCTTTTTCTCTCTGTATCTCTCTGTCTCTCTCCATCTCTCTTTGTCTTTCTCTCTCTCTCTCTCTCTCTCTCTCTCTCTCTCTCTCTCTCTCTCTCTCTCTCTGTGTGTGTGTGTGTGTGTGTGTGTCTATGTCTCTGTCTCTGTCTTGCTCTCTCTCTCTCTCTGTCTTTTTTTGTTTCAAGAGAGGATTTCACTATATAGCCCTGGTTGTCCTGGAACTCACTATGCAGACCAGGCTGGCCTCAAACTCAGAAATCCACCGACCTCTGCCTAGCAAGTACTGTGATTAAACTCGTGAGCCACCACTGCCCTGCTGAACATCCTTCCCAAAGCCAGTGCAATCTGATAATGAAAAGCATGACTTTCTAAAGCTTGTTCAACCATACTAGCAATCAAGGGTTCTTTTGTTAATAAATCTGCCATAGAATTTCCTTAAGCCACTGGACATGGCAGGCCAGTATGTCTTCTGATATGTTCTATAAATTTTCCGTTTTCTTGATTGAATTATCTTTTGCAACAGAAGCAAGACTGAAATAATTTTGGAATTTCCAGATATAAGAGCTGTCTCGATATCAGAAAATAATCAAACTACATAATTTGAACTTGTATAAAGGTTGACCTCTTCAAGTATATGTTCAAGGGCAATAATAACTGCAATAATTTTCTCCTGATGTGCAGACATTTCTTTTGCCTTTTGAATAATCACAGGTCTATCTTTTATATAGATGGCTTAAATTCCATGGATGACACATCTGTAAATAGTAAGAGGGCTTCAGAAGTAGGTTCCGATTCTAGTATAGAAGGAAAGATTATTCCTCTTCCTTCTACAAGCTTTAATATAGGGTGCTGAGGCACATGACATTTGATTTGTCCCATATAATGAGCTAATGCATTTCCCTAATCATCTGCAGTTTGACGTAAATACCCCAATTGTTCCTTATTATATGGAATACAAACTTCATGAGTTTCTTTGACAAATAGTTACCTGGATCCTACCTCACTTTAATAATTAACTGACTATACATAACAGGATAAGAAGGTATCATTTTCACTTGACTCTGAGTGAGATATATACATTCCCATAAAACTTCTTGCCATAAACATGCAGTAGGGTGTAAGGTGTTTTAAGAATAATAAGCGAGCAAGTTTTTAAATAGTTTGATTTACTTTAGCATCTTGTATCATTTGCTTTATCTATTCTGATTGTTTTAATGCTTCTTTTGTAAGCTGTATTTTAGACTTAGGATCACGATCTCCTTTCAGAATTTCAAACAAATTAAGCAATTGTCCTGTGGTAATTTTTAAATAATGTCTTGTCCAATTAATATTTCCCAATTATTTTTAAAGATCATTAAGTGTCTTTAATTTGTCAATCCTAAGTTGCAGTATTTGAGAGTTAATATATTCATTATAAATTATTTTTGCAAGAAATTTATTGGCTTGTATACTGGCTGGTTTTGTGTGTCAACTAGACACACACTGGACTTATCACAGAGAAAGGAGATTCTGTTGGGGGAAGGGCCTCATTGAGATCCATCTGTGGGGCATTTTCTCAATTAGTGATGAAAGGAAGAGGGCCCCTTGTGGGCGGTACCATCTCTGGGCTGGTAGTCTTGGGTTCTATAAGAGAGCAGGCTGAACAATTCAGGGGGATCAAGCTAGTAAGACACATTTTTCCACCGCCTCTGCATCAGTTCCTGCTTCCTGACCTGCTTGAGTTCCAGTCCAGACTTCCTTTAGTGGTGAACAGCAGTGTGGAAGTGTAAGCTCAATAAACTCTTTCCTCCTCAATTTGCTTCTTGGTCATGATGTTTGTACAGGACTAGAAACAATAAGACAAATTGGTACCAGTGTAGTGGGGTATTCCTGTGACAACTTTACCATGTTTTGGGGAGGATTGAGGAAAGGCTTGGAAATTTGAGCTAGAAGAGCCAATAGGATGTTAAGAGCTCTGTGGAAAGTTCTGTAGGGGCTTGGAAGATAATGCTAAGAACAGTGCAGAATATGGTGGCCTGGCTTGTGACATTTCAGAGGGAAGAGTAAAGTCTCTTATCAGGTGCAGGTTTTGATTGTGAAGATTCTGTGGTTTTGATTACCTGGGGCTGAAGAATCAGCTGTGACTAACAACATAACAGAACCACAAAACAATCCTTTGTGTTACTGGGAATATTGAGGCTGGTTAACAAGGGCTAAGAAATTAGTGGTGATTAAGAAAAGACCAGCGTCACTGAGGTGAAAACTTCTGGGAAGTGTTTTCTGAGAGCACAGAGGCTGGGTTCCTGAGAGAGCCACGGTTGTATTTTGTGCTGTGGCTAGACTTGGTACTTTGGAAGATTCACCAAGTTGGTCCTGGTTTTGAAGGCATGAAGTGGTCATGAAGAACAGTTAAGGCTCTGAATTGTGTGAGGCCGTGGAAGGCCATTGGTGAAGGTGCAACCTCAGATGCAATTGAAGGCCCAAGACTGAAGGAGTCAGGCAAAGAGTTGAGGCTTGGCACCATGAAAAAGAGCCTATGCCACGCTATTGGTGAAGCCTAGTTACAGCAGAAGACAGCAGTGTTTTGTAGATGCCTGTGCCATGCAATGACCACCAAGAACAGCAGCAGCAGTGGAGTACTGACAGCTGGAGCCTAGAAGACAAGGTGTGTGTTAGAAAAGGCAGAGCTGGAGAAGTGACCCAAGCCCTCGTAGAAGCCCAAAAGTTCCTGGGTTGGATCCCAGACAATGAACCTTTGGACTTTGAGTTTTGCTTTTGATTGTGACTGTACCCTGACAGTTTTCCCTCTTGATGGAAGAAAGTATTTTAGTGAAGCCCACAGTTAAGAGAACTTTCTATTTTCAAGGGACTTTTAATTTTAAATGATATTGGACATATTAAAGGCATTGAAATTTTAATATGTAAAGACTGTGGGACATTTAAACATATGTAGATCTGGGGGATAAATAAGGAAGGATTGTTATTCCAGATGAATTTGAGAATTGCTCTTTCTAGCTCTATGAAGAACTGGGATGGGACTTTTATGGAGATAGCATTGAATCTGTAGATTGCCTTTGGCAAGATGGCCATTTTAACTATATTAATCCTGCCAATCCACGAGCATGCAAGGTTTTCCCATTTTCTGAGTTCTTCCTTGATTTCCTTCTTCAGAGATCTGAAGTTCTTGTCATATAGGTCTTTCACTTGTTTGGTTAGAGTCACCCCAAGATAATTTATGTTGTTTGTAGCTATTGTGAAGGGGGTCATTTCCCTAATTTCTTTCTCAGTCTGCTTATCCTTTGAATATATAAAGGCTACTGATTTGCTTGCATTGATTTTGTAGCCAGCCACTTTGCTGAAGTTGTTTATCAGCTGTAGGAGTTCTCTAGTAGAGGTTTTAGGGTCACTTAAGTATACGATCATATCATCTGCAAATAGTGATAATTTGACTTCACCCTTTCCAATTTGTATCCCTTTGACGTCCTTCTGTTGTCTAATTGCTCTAGCTAGGACTTCAAGAACTATATTGAAAAGATATGGAGAGAGGGGCAGCCTTGTCTAGTCCCTGATTTTAGTGGGATTGCTTCAAGTTTCTCTCCATTTAGTTTGACGTTGGCTACCGGTTTGCTGTATATTGCTTTTACTATGTTTAGATATGGGCCTTGAATTCCTGTCCTTTCCAAGACTTTTAGCATGAAAGGATGCTGAATTTTATGAAATGCTTTTTCAGCATCTAATGAAATGATCATGTGGTTTTTGCTTTGAGTTTGTTTATGTAGTGGATAGCATATATGGATTTCCGTATATTGAACCATCCCTGCATCCCTTGGATGAAGCCTACTTGATCATGGTGGATGATTGTTTGATGTGTTCTTGGATTTGGTGGGCAAGAAGGCTTAATAGTGATGTGTTTTTGTGTCAAGTTGTCAAGGGGTCAATGGTACTGGCAGGTTTTGTGTGTCTACTTGACAGAGACTGGAGTTATCACAGGGAAAGGAGTTTCAGTTGGGAAGTGCCTCCAGGAGATCCGTCTGTGGGTCATTTTCTCACTCTAGGGATCAAAAGGGGAGGGCTCCTTGTGGGTGGTACCATCTCTGGACTGGTATTCTTGGGTTCTATAAACTGCAGGCTGGCCGGGTGGTGGTGGTGCATGCCTTTACTCCCAGCATTTGGGAGACAGAGGCAGGCAGATTTCTGACTTGGAGGCCAGCATGGTCCACAGATAGAATTCCAGGAGAGCCATGGCTATAAAGAGAAAGCCTTACAGAAGAGCTATGGAGTGTGGGGAGAGCTGACTAACAGGGACACATGGAGTCTCTGCCCCATTCAGACTAATACAGGGACATGCTGGAGACTACATTCATTAGGAGACAGACAGGGCTATACAGAGAAACCGTATCTCAAAAAAACAAATCTAAAAAAACAAAACAAAACAAAACAAAAGCCCCATGCCTTAGGAGACATACCCTCTACCCAACATCGTAGAACCCAAATACATATTAAAGTATTAACCACACTTTAGTTAGCAAACTAAAATATTTATTTCTTGGGCCTAGTTACAGAGCCGGAGATTGAAATAAGTGTGGAGTAAATGCCTGTCCTTAAGAACCCGGTTACCCTAGTGTGAACAGCAGGTTACTCATGTCCTCACATGTCGAATGTCCCCACCCACAACCTACTGTAAACCTCCCACTCTGTCTAATCTCTAGTCCCAGTGAGTTTATGAGAAATGAGAGCAGCATTACAACCAAATGCCAGGACAGAACAGAAGGGAGCAGCCTGCAGGCTCTCTGTCCCTCCTCCCTCCCTCCTCCTAGAAGGGAGAAGTCAAAGTCAATGAACCCATCTGGGTGTCTTGTAGGTCCTTACTGATGTTCTGAAGACAATGATCTCCGGGTGAATCTGGTCAGACTTGCAGGTGCATCGAGGGCTATGCTGAGAGCCTGAGACCTGCTTGGTTTCTCACTCTGGCATGCTATTGCGGGACACTGAAATCAATGGAGGGTCAGGGGGCAGTGCAGGAGGAAGTATCAGTATCCTCAGCATCCTCAGGCCAAGCATTTCCTTCTGAGTGTAGGGAAGTCCCAGTTTGGCGAACAGCAGGATACTGTTAGAAGATAAAGAATCTGGAAGCTTTCTCTTCATATAATGGCACAAGATCCTGCAGATCACCATAAATTCCGAAGGAGACCCTGCCCAATCCAAGAGGACACTCAGATGCATCATCCGAAGGAGAGTCTGATGGCCTTAGACCTTGGAGGTGATCCTGCATGATGATACTTCTACTCCACCACCAGGAGTGGCTGGGAGACCTGGGGGCTCCTCTGCAAGATTCTCCAGACCTGTGAGTGGTTCCCTGGGACCTATAGCATCAGCAGAATCAAAAGGGATCCCGGAGGCTCCAGAAGAGAGTTTGGAGAATGTTGTCCCTTGTGGAGTAGATCCAGGATACAAAAGCTTGGATGGGGAAAGGCGCAGGGACTCTGGGTGCACCTCCTTGTAATAAGGACAGCTGTTGTGGCCCCTGCTCAGGCGACTCCTGAGGGGTCCCAAATGGGAATGCCTCCAGATGGAAGTGGGCTTCCCCTGATCCAGTGTGTAGATCCCAAGTGTCAGCTCCTGCCTGGGACAGGAGGTGAGCTCCAGCTGGTCCTTTCCTCTAGGATCCCCTTGCTGTTTCCACAGCTCATAGCTCTCAGGCTGCAGGAGCCCCTCAAAGGCATCCATGGAGAAGCTCACCCTGGCCTCCCCACAGCTGCACTGACGTGCCACCTTGCCATAGTCAATCCACCTCGGGGTGGCAAAATTGATGGCCTCTGCGCAGTTGAAGCCATGGTTGAAGCCCGAGTGGTAGCCATAGGGAAAGGTGACCATGAACTCCCCAGCCTGCTGGGTGATGCGGCCAAAGGGGATGCCATTCTCCTTGAGCACGGTGGGGGAGATGAGCGCCACCTTGTGTCTCAGGAAGGCCTGGCAGCCCTTGGAGCTGCCAGGGAAGAGTTGCCTGGCCAGGAGCTCCAGGCGCCTGCCATGCTCAGGGGGCACAGCATACCAAGTCTTGGGCTGCCCAAAGTGCAGGTAGTTGATACTGTACAGGTCCATGTCCTCCGTGTGCCACGCAAAGGTGGTCTTCCACATGCCAAAGTACAGGTAGGGCGTGTTGACGCCCTCAATCACTATGCCATGCTCCTGCTTCAACACATCCAAAAGGCTCCCCAGGTGGCCCACGTTCCAGTGTTGAGTGTTCTCATCAAACAGGGAGCCGCTGACATCAGCACCATAAATTGGTGACCCAAACAGACGATTCTTCCAGTATTTTCTCTCCAAATCATCAAAATCCAGGTGTGGCGGGGTCTGGTATTTTTTGCTGCTGGCCAGCTCACGATACTCACCCACACTCATGCCTTTCCTCTTCTTATGGAATTGGGTGAACACACCTGCCTGCCCCGAGACCACTTGCTGCAGAGGAGCAGGAATTGACATATCCATGACATCCTCACAGGACTTTCCACTGCCTTTCCACTCCTTGGGTGGGATGACATTGGCCAGTCCAGCTTGGTGTGCGCCTTGGGACTCCATGTAGGTGATGTATTTGCTGAAGTTTGAGAATTCTGCCATGTTTGGGCGGAAGGTCATGATGGTACAGCCTGGGTTCTGGGACATATCCTGCTCAGGGTTTGTCATGGCCACAGCAATGCAGGAGCTCAGCCTGGGGTCCTGGCTGCCCTGGGTGTTTATGTTTTCTGAGACTTCTCTCTCTCTCTCTCTCTCTCTCTCTCTCTCTCTCTCTCTCTCTCTCTCTCTCTCTCTCTCTCTCTGAGTTTTCCTGACTTCCTGTTGTATTTTCTACACTGTCTGATCTGTCCTTAAACTCGTCTTTTATGCCTTCTTCTCTTCGTTCTATGGTTTAGGTTTCCTGGTGGACAAGATAACTTTTTTAAGATAAATTTGAATTCAGGAGAATGGCTTGTCTGAGTAGAACACTGTATATATAGCAAGACCCTTCTAAGCTCTACAATCAACAGAAAAGACAAGAAAATGTAAGAAAGAAGAAGCCTTCTTTCTTGGTTGATGTTTTGATTTCCCAGGGCATCCTCTTACTGGTCAGCGCTTTTCACCTTGAAAAACTGAGTTTCTATGGAGCAGAATCCCTGTGCCACTACAGGAGCACTGGGAGCACAGCACCATCCCACTCCTGGAGCACTCCCTTGATTCCCACTCATCCTTGGACTCCATTGGTCACTGTGTGTTGATTGGGGAGGCTCAGAGCCCTTTGTCTTTTAAGTACAAAGTCATTTACCCAAGGAACAATCATAGGTGGTTCATATGACAAAGATTCTTATCCACATGGGCAAAAATCATCAGAGGTTTCTCAGGACCTGTTCTCAAACTATTTAAATCATTGCCTCCTAGTCTCTGAAACCAAATTAAAAGTTCCTCAGGAATTACTGACTGTGGGTTCCAACAGGCAGGTTATGCTGGCGGGTATTTGTCCAGCAGAGGTGACCTGTCTTGGCTTCCAGGTGAGGGCGGGCATAAGGAGGCTGTCTCAGAGGAGGACTGCTGCCAGCCTTGTCATCCCAGCTGCTTAGACTAAAGACAGCTGTGAGTCTTTACATATGTGTCAGAGTATGGCAGCCTCTGTGTAGCAGTGTTGTGGGAGTAACATGCCTTCCATATACAAACAGGAGGTGGGGCTGGGGAGCACTGAGCCTCCAACCAGACCAATGCTACATAAAGAGGTTTTACCTATTAATGTTCTTAGCTCTCCTAGGGTTGGCTCTCCCTAGTCTAATGGAAAAACTAAAAACAAACAGCAGCTGGTCTGGATCACAACACCCCACAATGCAGGTGAGGCCTCCTCCTGAGAGCAACAGAATTCTGACTGTCTAGTGCCAGTGGGACCCAGGACCTGGCCAACCTCCTAGATAACTGTCATGGACCCTGCTACTCTCTTGCCGGGTGACAATCTGCTCGTGCTCATCTATGCCTGTCACACAAGGGGAGATGACATTAGGTCCATGGGTACTGCAGTCCTTAGTGTAACTGGAACATTTTGGGCGCAGGCCAAGACTCTCAGCCCGGAGAGAAGACCTGAACCATTTTATCCAGGCTGGGGGAGGACCTCAGAAAGATTGATCATTCTAAAAGAACTGGCAGGATCTACTACCTGACCTTCACAAGGATATTCATCCGGGATACAAAACCTGCTCTCTATTTCTAGTCACACCTAGGCCAGAGAAGATCTAAGGGATGATTTCTCTGCCAGAAGCCAGGTTGGTCTGTCCTCAAGTAAATCCTACTAGGCAGCCCTCTGCCCCATCTCCACTCTCACTGATCATGCTCAGTAGCTGAAAAGATCCCCAGGACCTTGTCTGCTGATTTGCCCTCCCATAAGGGTGGGGTCCAACAATGGCCTGGCTATCACAGCTACAAACCTCTCAATCAATAGCTAAAGTTTAGGCATGCATTAAAAATATTCATTACTGGTATGGACCTTAAGAGTTCTATCCAGCCAGGCAGTGGTGGCACACTCCTTTATTCCCAGCACTTGTGGTGCTGAGGCAGTTGATTTTTGAGTTGAGGCCAGCCAGGTCTACAGAGTGAGTTCCATGACAGCCAGGGTTACACAGAGAAACCCTATCTCAAAAAACAAACAAACAACAACAACAAAACACCCCCCCCAAAAAAAAAAACAAAAAAAAAAAACCAAAAAACACCTTACTTTGTTTAGCTGGGCATTGGTGGAACACGCCTTTAATCTCAGCACTTGGGAGGCAGAGGCAGGCAGATTTCTGAGTTCCAAGCCAGCCTGGTCTACAGAGTGATTTCCAGGACAGCCAGAGCTATACAGAGAAACCAAATCTCGGGGGAAATTAACCAAATCAAAAAATAGAAAGAGAGAGAGAGAGAGAGAGAGAGAGAGAGAGAGAGAGAGAGAGAGAGAGAGAGATATTTTTCTTGCAAGGCAGTGGTGGCACACACCTTTAATCTCAGCACTTGGGATGCTTGGGCAATTGATTTCAGAGTTTGAGGCCAGCCTGCTCTACATCTTAGTGTGTTTAGCTGGGCAATGGTGGCGCATGCCTTTAATCCCCGCACTTGGGAAGCAGAGAGAGGCAGAGTTCTCGGTAAGAAGCCAGCCTGGTCTACAGAGTGAGTTCCAAGACAGCCAGGGCTACACAGAGAAACACTGTCTCAAAAAACAACAACAAAAAAATACATTGCTGGTATGGAATTTTAGGGTTCTAATCTGCCAGGCAGTGGTGGCACATGCCTTTAATCCCAGCACTTGGGAGGGAGAGGGAGGAGGATTTCTGAGTTTGAGGCCAGCCTGGTCAACAGAGTAAATTCCAGGACAGGTATGGCTACACAGAGAATCCCTGTCTCAAAAAACAAAAACAAAAACAAAAACAAAAACAAAAAACAAAAACAAAAACAAAAAACAAAAACAAAAAAACAAAAAAACAAAAACAAAAACAAAAACCAGGGTTTTCCACCGGGGTAAAAATAAATTATCAGACATTGAAAGAAACTATTACACACTGGATAGACATTCTGCCTTTGCTTTGGGTCCTCTGTGCCCCATGTAGAGAGAGATTTACTCCCAAAAGAAGTTCTCTTGAGAATAGCTCAGTACTACCTTGGGATCCTCAACACCCAGAGTCCATGTCTGGAAGCTGATAAAGTCTTTCTACAGTTTCAAACCCATTCCCTGCTCTCTTCTCTGGTTCCTGCCCAATAGTAACCACATCTGAGTGCCATATTTGTCAGAAAGGAACAGAAATTAATCTGAAATGAAACTCACACATTAACGCCAAAGATTGACCAGCATTTTCTAATGCTTTGTAGAATGATTGAATCTTATCAACTATTACCACGACTCATTTCCTCACAGGAACAAATTTCCAAAAGCTGTGAATAGAGATAGGACTTACCCAACACCAGTGGAATGGAGACCTGTGAGGAGACAATCCAGCCACAGAGAGAAGCTTCCCCCTTAGGACTTGCTCTTCCTATGAGCAAGGAACCTAATGGCTTCGTCTTTTATAGCCATGAAGACCTGAGGCAATGAGAGCTTGCCCACCCACTGGGGTCTCAACCAATCACTGGCTCTCAGCTGACTTAGGCCCACCCAGCTTCCCTAGAATGGTAACTATCTCATTAGGAGATATGGAAACATTGAAGAAAGAATGACACAACACCAACTGTGCATAGAATCTGTAAGAATGTTTTAGAATTTCCAAGGTTAACTGGGAGCATGTGGCAGAGCCTCAGAGAATTGAGACATCCAGAACATGTCTGTGCTCTTCCTGGACAGGCTTTGTCTTTCTCCCACCACCTCTAAACCTGAAAATAAAAACCTAAACCTAAAATAATGAAACCTAAAATTATTCATTACTGGTATGGACCTTAAGAGTTCTAACCAGCCAGGCAGTGGTGGCACACACCTATATTCCCAGCACTTGTGGTGCTGGGGCAGTTGATTTTTGAGTTGAGACCAGCCAGGTCTACAGAGTGAGTTCCATGACAACCAGGGTTACACAGAGAAACCCTATCTCAAAAAACAAACAACAATGACAACAAAACACCACCCCCCAAAACAACAAAAAAACAAACAAAAAACATCTTACTTTGTTTAGCTGGGCATTGGTGGAACACGCCTTTAATCTCAGCACTTGGGAGGCAGAGGCAGGCAGATTTCTGAGTTCCAAGCCAGCCTGGTCTACAGAGTGATTTCCAGGACAGCCAGAGCTATATAGAGAAACCAAATCTCTGGGGAAAAAAACCAAATCCAAAAATAAAAAGAGAGAGAGAGAGATTTTTCTTGCAAGGCGGTGGTGGGACACACATTTAATCCCAGCACTTGGGATCCTGGGGCAGTTGATTTCAAAGTTCCAGGCCAGCCTGCTCTACATCTTACTGTGTTTAGCCGGGCAGTGGTGGCACATGCCTTTAATCCCAGCACTTGGGAAGCAGAGGGAGGCAGATTTCTCAGTACGAGGCAAGCCTAGTCTACACAGTGAGTTCCAAGATAGCCAGGGCTACACAGAGAAACACTGTCTCAAAAAACAACAACAAAAAAATACATTGTGGTATGGAATTTTAGGCTTCTAATCTGCCAGGCAGTGGTGGCACATGCCTTTAATCCCAGCACTTGGGAGGCAGAGGGAGGAGGATTTCTGAGTTTGAGGCCAGCCTGGTCAACAGAGTAAATTCCACGACAGGTATGGCTACACAGAGAATCCCTGTCTCAAAAAAACAAAAACAAAAGCAAAAAAACAAAAAGAAAAACAAAAACAAAAACCAGGGTTTTCCACTGGGGTAAAAATAAATTATCAGACATTGAAAGAAACTATTACACACTGGATAGACATCCTGTCTTTGCTTTGGGTCCTCTGTGCCCCAGGTAGAGAGAGATTTACCCCCAAATGAAGTTCTCTTGAGAATAGCTCAGTGCTACCCTGGGATCCCCAACACCCAGAGTCCATGTCTGGAAGCGGATAAAGTCTTTCTACAGTTTCAAACCCATTCCCTGCTCTCTTCTCTGGTTTCTGCCCAATAGTAACCACATCTGAGTGCCATATTTGTCAGAAAGGAACAGAAATTAATCTGAAATGAAACTCACATATTAACGCCAAGGATTGACCAGCATTTTCTAATGCTTTGTAGAATGATTGAATCTTATCAACTATTACCACGACTCATTTCCTCACAGGAACCAATTTCCAAAAGCTGTGAATAGAGATAGGACTTACCCAACACCAGTGGAATGGAGACCTGTGAGGAGACAATCCAGCCACAGAGAGAAGCTTCCCCCTTAGGACTTGCTCTTCCTATGAGCAGGAAACCTAATGGCTTCATCTTTTATAGCCATGAAGACCTGAGGCAATGAGAGCTTGCCCACCCACTGGGGTCTCAACCAATCATTGGCTCTCAGCTGACTTAGGCCCACCCAGCTTCCCTAGAATGGAAACATTCTCATTAGGAGACATGGCAAACATTGAAGAAAGAATGATACAACACCAACTGTGCATTGAATCTGTAAGAATGTTTTAGAATTTCCAAGGCTAACTGGGAGCATGTGGCAGAGCCTCAGAGAACTGAGACATCCAGAACATGTCTGTGCTCTTGCTGGACAGACTTTGTCTTTCTCCCACCACTTCTTTTTTTTTTAAATTATTTGTATTCGATATAATTTATTTACATTTCAAATGATTTCCCCTTTTCTAGCCCCCCCACTCCCGGAAAGTCCCGTAAGCCCCCTTCTCTTCCCCTGTCCTCCCACCCACCCCTTCCCACTTCCCCGTTCTGGTTTTGCCAAATACTGTTTCACTGAGTCTTTCCAGAGCCAGGGGCCACTCCTCCTTTCTTCTTGTACCTCATTTGATGTGTGGATTATGTTTTGGATATTCCAGTTTTCTAGGTTAATAACCACTTATTAGCGAGTGCATACCATGATTCACCTTTTGAGTCTGGGTTACCTCACTTAGTATGATGTTCTCTAGCTCCATCCATTTCCCTAAGAATTTCATGAATTCTTTGTTTCTAATGGCTGAATAGTACTCCATTGTGTAGATATACCACATTTTTTGCATCCACTCTTCTGTTGAGGGATACCTGGGTTCTTTCCAGCATCTGGCAATTATAAATAGGGCTGCTCTGAACATAGTAGAGCATGTATCCTTATTACATGGTGGGGAATCCTCTGGGTATATGCCCAGGATCTCCCACCACTTCTAAACGTGAAATAGACAAGAGAACAGCAGGGGCCCCACTTCTGAACAACTAAACATTTTAACCAAAAAGTAGCACAAAACACAAGAATGAGAAAGATTTTTGCTTGGCATTGGGCTGCATGCACTGTATCCCACTCTGGAGGCAGAACCAGGAGAATCGATGAATTTGAGAAAAGACTGGTCTACAGATCCACTTCCTGGAAAGTCAGGATTACAAGTATCAACTTTCACTCTCTCTCTCTCTCTCTCTCTCTCTCTCTCTCTCTCTCTCTGTCTGTCTGGTTTTTCAAGACAGGGTTTCTCTGTGTAGTCGTGGCTGTCTTGGCACTCTGTAGACCAAGCTGGCCTCGAACTCAGAAATCTGCCTGCCTCTGCCTCCCAAGTGCTGGGGATTATAGGTGTTTGCCACCACACCACCTGGTCTTTGAACTCATTTTACAAACTAGGCTCCAGGCTGGCCTGATGTCTGAGATCTGTATGTCACCATGCTTTTCGTTGGTTTGTTTTGTATGCCTCTGTCTATCTCTGTCCCTCTCTGTCTCTCAGTCTCTCTGTCTCTCTCTCTCTCTCTCTCTCTCTCTCTTGGTTTCTCTCTTTTTCTCTCTGTATCTCTCTGTCTCTCTCCATCTCTCTCTGTCTTTCTCTCTCTCCCTCTCTCTCTCTCTCTCTCTCTCTCTCTCTCTCTGTGTGTGTGTGTGTGTGTGTCTATGTCTCTGTCTCTGTCTTGCTCTCTCTCTCTCTCTGTCTTTTTTTGTTTCAAGAGAGGGTTTCTCTATATAGCCCTGGTTGTCCTGGAACTCACTATGCAGACCAGGCTGGCCTCAAATTCAGAAATCCACCTACCTCTGCCTAGCAAGTACTGTGATTAAACTCGTGAGCCACCACTGCCCTGCTGAACATCCTTCTCAAAGCCAGTGCAATCTGATAATGAAAAGCATGACTTTCTAAAGCTTGATCAACCATACTAGCAATCAAGGGTTCTTTTGTTAATAAATCTGCCATAGAATTTCCTTAAGCCACTGGACATGGCAGGCCAGTATGTCTTCTGATATGTTCTATAAATTTTCCTTTTTCTTGATTGAATTATCTTTTGCAACAGAAGCAAGAGTGATATAATTTTGGAATTTCCAGATATAAGAGCTGTCTCTATATCAGAAAATAATCAAACTACATAATTTGAACTTGTATAAAGGTTGACCTCTTCAAGTATATGTTCTAGGGCAATAATAACTGCAATAATTTTCTCCTGATGTGCAGAAATTTCTTTTGCCTTTTGAATAATCACAGGTCTATCTTTCATATAGATGGCTTAAATTCCATGGATGACAGATCTGTAAATAGTAAGAGGGCTTCAGAAGTAGGTTCCGATGATAGTATAGAAGGATAGATTATTCCTGTTCCTTCTACAAGCTTTAATATAGGGTGCTGAGGCACATGACATTTGATTTGTCCCATATAATCAGCTAATGCATTTCCCTAATCATCTGCAGTTTGACGTAAATACCCCAATTGTTCCTTATTATATGGAATACAAACTTCATGAGTTTCTTTGACAAATAGTTACCTGGATCCTAACCTCACTTTAATAATTAACTGACTATACATAACAGGATAAGAAGGTATCATTTTCACTTGACTCTGAGTGAGATATATACATTCCCATAAAACTTCTTGCCATAAACATGCAGTAGGGTGTAAGGTGTTTTAAGAATAATAAGCGAGCAAGTTTTTAAATAGTTTGTTTGATTTACTTTAGCATCTTGTATCATTTGCTTTATCTATTCTGATTGTTTTAATGCTTCTTTTGTAAGCTGTATTTTAGACTTAGGATCACGATCTCCTTTAAGAATTTCAAACAAATTAAGCAATTGTCCTGTGGTAATTTTTAAATAATGTCTTGTCCAATTAATATTTCCCAATTATTTTTAAAGATCATTAAGTGTCTTTAATTTGTCAATCCTAAGTTGCAGTATTTGAGAGTTAATATATTCATTATAAATTATTTTTGCAAGAAATTTATTGGCTTGTATACTGGCTGGTTTTGTGTGTCAACTAGACACACACTGGACTTACCACAGAGAAAGGAGATTCTGTTGGGGGAAGGGCCTCATTGAGATCCATCTGTGGGGCATTTTCTCAATTAGTGATGAAAGGATGAGGGCCCCTTGTGGGCGGTACCATCTCTGGGCTGGTAGTCTTGGGTTCTATAAGAGAGCAGGCTGAACAATTCAGGGGGATCAAGCTAGTAAGACACATTTTTCCACCACATCTGCATCAGTTCCTGCTTCCTGACCTGCTTGAGTTCCAGTCCAGACTTCCTTTAGTGGTGAACAGCAGTGTGGAAGTGTAAGCTCAATAAACTCTTTCCTCCTCAATTTGCTTCTTGGTCATGATGTTTGTACAGGACTAGAAACCCTAAGACAAATTGGTACCAGTGTAGTGGGGTATTCCTGTGACAACTTTACCATGTTTTGGGGAGGATTGAGGAAAGGCTTGGAAGTTTGAGCTAGAAGAGCCAATAGGATGTTAAGAGCTCTGTGGAAAGTTCTGTAGGGGCTTGGAAGATAATGCTAAGAACAGTGCAGAATATGGTGGCCTGGCTTGTGACATTTCAGAGGGAAGATTAAAGTCTCTTATCAGGTGCAGGTTTTGATTGTGAAGATTCTGTGGTTTTGATTACCTGGGGCTGAAGAATCAGCTGTGACTAACAACATAACAGAACCACAAAACAATCCTTTGTGTTACTGGGAATATTGAGGCTGGTTAACAAGGGCTAAGAAATTAGTGGTGATTAAGAAAAGACCAGCATCACTGAGGTGAAAACTTCTGGGAAGTGTTTTCTGAGAGCACAGAGGCTGGGTTCCTGAGAGAGCCACGGTTGTATTTTGTGCTGTGGCTAGACTTGGTACTTTGGAAGATTCACCAAGTTGGTCCTGGTTTTGAAGGCATGAAGTGGTCATGAAGAACAGTTAAGGCTCTGAATTGTGTGAGGCTGTGGAAGGCCATTGGTGAAGGTGCAACCTCAGATGCAATTGAAGGCCCAAGACTGAAGGTGTCATGCAAAGAGTTGAGGCTTGGCACCATGAAAAAGAGCCTATGCCACGCTATTGGTGAAGCCTAGTTACAGCAGAAGACAGCAGTGTTTTGTAGATGCCTGTGCCATGCAATGACCACCAAGAACAGCAGCAGCAGTGGAGTACTGACAGCTGGAGCCTAGAAGACAAGGTGTGTGTTAGAAAAGGCAGAGCTGTAGAAGTGACCCAAGCCCTCGTAGAAGCCCAAAAGTTCCTGGGTTGGATCCCAGACAATGAACCTTTGGACTTTGAGTTTTGCTTTTGATTGTGACTGTACCCTGACAGTTTTCCCTCTTGATGGAAGAAAGTGTTTTAGTGAAGCCCACAGTTAAGAGAACTTTCTATTTTCAAGGGACTTTTAATTTTAAATGATATTGGACATTTTAAAGGCATTGAAATTTTAATATGTAAAGACTGTGGGACATTTAAACATATGTAGATCTGGGGGATAAATAAGGAAGGATTGTTATTCCAGATGAATTTGAGAATTGCTCTTTCTAGCTCTATGAAGAACTGGGATGGGACTTTTATGGAGATAGCATTGAATCTGTAGATTGCCTTTGGCAAGATGGCCATTTCAACTATATTAATCCTGCCAATCCACGAGCATGGAAGGTTTGCCCATTTTCTGAGATCTTCCTCGATTTCCTTCTTCAGAGATCTGAAGTTCTTGTCATATAGGTCTTTCACTTGTTTGGTTAGAGTCACCCCAAGATACTTTATGTTGTTTGTAGCTATTGTGAAGGGGGTCATTTCCCTAATTTCTTTCTCAGTCTGCTTATCCCTTGAATATATAAAGGCTACTGATTTGCTTGCGTTGATTTTGTAGCCAGCCACTTTGCTGAAGTTGTTTATCAGCTGTAGGAGTTCTCTAGTAGAGGTTTTAGGGTCACTTAAGTATACGATCATATCATCTGCAAATAGTGATAATTTGACTTCACCCTTTCCAATTTGTATCACTTTGACGTCCTTCTGTTGTCTAATTGCTCTAGCTAGGACTTCAAGAACTATATTGAAAAGATATGGAGAGAGGGGCAGCCTTGTCTAGTCCCTGATTTTAGTGGGATTGCTTCAAGTTTCTCTCCATTTAGTTTGACGTTGGCTACC
This sequence comes from Apodemus sylvaticus, assembly GCF_947179515.1. Taxonomy (NCBI): domain Eukaryota; kingdom Metazoa; phylum Chordata; class Mammalia; order Rodentia; family Muridae; genus Apodemus; species Apodemus sylvaticus. The sequence continues at coordinate 121,176,819 of NC_067478.1, read as the reverse complement.
GGTTTGCTGTATATTGCTTTTACTATGTTTAGATATGGGCCTTGAATTCCTGTCCTTTCCAAGACTTTTAGCATGAAAGGATGCTGAATTTTATGAAATGCTTTTTCAGCATCTAATGAAATGATCATGTGGTTTTTTCTTTGAGTTTGTTTATGTAGTGGATAGCATATATGGATTTCCGTATATTGAACCATCCCTGCATCCCTTGGATGAAGCCTACTTGATCATGGTGGATGATTGTTTGATGTGTTCTTGGATTTGGTGGGCAAGAAGGCTTAATAGTGATGTGTTTTTGTGTCAAGTTGTCAAGGGGTCAATGGTACTGGCAGGTTTTGTGTGTCTACTTGACAGAGACTGGAGTTATCACAGGGAAAGGAGTTTCAGTTGGGAAGTGCCTCCAGGAGATCCGTCTGTGGGTCATTTTCTCACTATAGGGATCAAAAGGGGAGGGCTCCTTGTGGGTGGTACCATCTCTGGACTGGTATTCTTGGGTTCTATAAAGAGCAGGCTGGCCGGGTGGTGGTGGTGCATGCCTTTACTCCCAGCATTTGGGAGACAGAGGCAGGCAGATTTCTGACTTGGAGGCCAGCATGGTCCACAGATAGAATTCCAGGAGAGCCATGGCTATAAAGAGAAAGCCTTACAGAAGAGCTATGGAGTGTGGGGAGAGCTGACTAACAGGGACACATGGAGTCTCTGCCCCATTCAGACTAATACAGGGACATGCTGGAGACTACATGCATTAGGAGACAGACAGGGCTATACAGAGAAACCGTATCTCAAAAAAACAAATCTAAAAAAACAAAACAAAACAAAAGCCCCATGCCTTAGGAGACATACCCTCTACCCAACATCGTAGAACCCAAATACATAGTAAAGTATTAACCACACTTTAGTTAGCAAACTAAAATATTTATTTCTTGGGCCTAGTTACAGAGCCGGAGATTGAAATAAGTGTGGAGTAAATGCCTGTCCTTAAGAACCCGGTTACCCTAGTGTGAACAGCAGGTTACTCATGTCCTCACATGTGGAATGTCCCCACCCACAACCTACTGTAAACCTCCCACCCTGTCTAATCTCTAGTCCCAGTGAGTTTATGAGAAATGAGAGCAGCATTACAACCAAATGCCAGGACAGAAAAGAAGGGAGCAGCCTGCAGGCTCTCTGTCCCTCCTCCCTCCCTCCTCCTAGGAGGGAGAAGTCAAAGTCAATGAACCCATCTGGGTGTCTTGTAGGTCCTTACTGATGTTCTGAAGACAATGATCTCCAGGTGAATCTGGTCAGACTTGCAGGTGCATCGAGGGCTATGCTGAGAGCCTGAGACCTGCTTGGTTTCTCACTCTGGCATGCTATTGCGGGACACTGAAATCAATGGAGGGTCAGGGGGCAGTGCAGGAGGAAGTATCAGTATCCTCAGCATCCTCAGGCCAAGCATTTCCTTCTGAGTGTAGGGAAGTCCCAGTTTGGCGAACAGCAGGATACTGTTAGAAGATAAAGAATCTGGAAGCTTTCTCTTCATATAATGGCACAAGATCCTGCAGATCACCATAAATTCTGAAGGAGACCCTGCCCAATCCAAGAGGACACTCAGATGCATCATCCGAAGGAGAGTCTGATGGCCTTAGACCTTGGAGGTGATCCTGCATGATGATACTTCTACTCCACCACCAGGAGTGGCTGGGAGACCTGGGGGCTCCTCTGCAAGATTCTCCAGACCTGTGAGTGGTTCCCTGGGACCTATAGCATCAGCAGAATCAAAAGGGATCCCGGAGGCTCCAGAAGAGAGTTTGGAGAATGTTGTCCCTTGTGGAGTAGATCCAGGATACAAAAGCTTGGATGGGGAAAGGCGCAGGGACTCTGGGTGCACCTCCTTGTAATAAGGACAGCTGTTGTGGCCCCTGCTCAGGCGACTCCTGAGGGGTCCCAAATGGGAATGCCTCCAGATGGAAGTGGGCTTCCCCTGATCCAGTGTGTAGATCCCAAGTGTCAGCTCCTGCCTGGGACAGGAGGTGAGCTCCAGCTGGTCCTTTCCTCTAGGATCCCCTTGCTGTTTCCACAGCTCATAGCTCTCAGGCTGCAGGAGCCCCTCAAAGGCATCCATGGAGAAGCTCACCCTGGCCTCCCCACAGCTGCACTGACGTGCCACCTTGCCATAGTCAATCCACCTCGGGGTGGCAAAATTGATGGCCTCTGCGCAGTTGAAGCCATGGTTGAAGCCCGCGTGGTAGCCATAGGGAAAGGTGACCATGAACTCCCCAGCCTGCTGGGTGATGCGGCCAAAGGGGATGCCATTCTCCTTGAGCACGGTGGGGGAGATGAGCGCCACCTTGTGTCTCAGGAAGGCCTGGCAGCCCTTGGAGCTGCCAGGGAAGAGTTGCCTGGCCAGGAGCTCCAGGCGCCTGCCATGCTCAGGGGGCACAGCATACCAAGTCTTGGGCTGCCCAAAGTGCAGGTAGTTGATACTGTACAGGTCCATGTCCTCCGTGTGCCACGCAAAGGTGGTCTTCCACATGCCAAAGTACAGGTAGGGCGTGTTGACGCCCTCAATCACTATGCCATGCTCCTGCTTCAACACATCCAAAAGGCTCCCCAGGTGGCCCACGTTCCAGTGTTGAGTGTTCTCATCAAACAGGGAGCCGCTGACATCAGCACCATAAATTGGTGACCCAAACAGACGATTCTTCCAGTATTTTCTCTCCAAATCATCAAAATCCAGGTGTGGCGGGGTCTGGTATTTTTTGCTGCTGGCCAGCTCACGATACTCACCCACACTCATGCCTTTCCTCTTCTTATGGAATTGGGTGAACACACCTGCCTGCCCCGAGACCACTTGCTGCAGAGGAGCAGGAATTGACATATCCATGACATCCTCACAGGACTTTCCACTGCCTTTCCACTCCTTGGGTGGGATGACCTTGGCCAGTCCAGCTCGGTGTGCGCCTTGGGACTCCATGTAGGTGATGTATTTGCTGAAGTTTGAGAATTCTGCCATGTTTGGGCGGAAGGTCATGATGGTACAGCCTGGGTTCTGGGACATATCCTGCTCAGGGTTTGTCATGGCCACAAGAATGCAGGAGCTCAGCCTGGGGTCCTGGCTGCCCTGGGTGTTTATGTTTTCTGAGACTTCTCTCTCTCTCTCTCTCTCTCTCTCTCTGAGTTTTCCTGACTTCCTGTTGTATTTTCTTCACTGTCTGATCTGTCCTTAAACTCGTCTTTTATGCCTTCTTCTCTTCGTTCTATGGTTTAGGTTTCCTGGTGGACAAGATAACATTTTTAAGATAAATTTGAATTCAGGAGAATGGCTTGTCTGAGTAGAACACTGTATATATAGCAAGACCCTTCTAAGCTCTACAATCAACAGAAAAGACAAGAAAATGTAAGAAAGAAGAAGCCTTCTTTCTTGGTTGATGTTTTGATTTCCCAGGGCATCCTCTTACTGGTCAGCGCTTTTCACCTTGAAAAACTGAGTTTCTTTGGAGCAGAATCCCTGTGCCACTACAGGAGCACTGGGAGCACAGCACCATCCCACTCCTGGAGCACTCCCTTGATTCCCACTCATCCTTGGACTCCATTGGTCACTGTGTGTTGATTGGGGAGGCTCAGAGCCCTTTGTCTTTTAAGTACAAAGTCATTTACCCAAGGAACAATCATAGGTGATTCATATGACAAAGATTCTTATCCACATGGGCAAAAATCATCAGAGGTTTCTCAGGACCTGTTCTCAAACTATTTAAATCATTGCCTCCTAGTCTCTGAAACCAAATTAAAAGTTCCTCAGGAATTACTGACTGTGGGTTCCAACAGGCAGGTTATGCTGGCGGGTATTTGTCCAGCAGAGGTGACCTGTCTTGGCTTCCAGGTGAGGGCGGGCATAAGGAGGCTGTCTCAGAGGAGGACTGCTGCCAGCCTTGTCATCCCAGCTGCTTAGACTAAAGACAGCTGTGAGTCTTTACATATGTGTCAGAGTATGGCAGCCTCTGTGTAGCAGTGTTGTGGGAGTAACATGCCTTCCATATACAAACAGGAGGTGGGGCTGGGGAGCACTGAGCCTCCAACCAGACCAATGCTACATAAAGAGGTTTTACCTATTTATGTTCTTAGCTCTCCTAGGGTTGGCTCTCCCTAGTCTAATGGAAAAACTAAAAACAAACAGCAGCTGGTCTGGATCACAACACCCCACAATGCAGGTGAGGCCTCCTCCTGAGAGCAACAGAATTCTGACTGTCTAGTGCCAGTGGGACCCAGGACCTGGCCAACCTCCTAGATAACTGTCATGGACCCTGCTACTCTCTTGCCGGGTGACAATCTGCTCGTGCTCATCTATGCCTGTCACATGAGGGGAGATGACATTAGGTCCATGGGTACTGCAGTCCTTAGTGTAACTGGAACATTTTGGGCGCAGGCCAAGACTCTCAGCCCAGAGAGAAGACCTGATCCATTTTATCCAGGCTGGGGGAGGACCTCAGAAAGATTGATCATTCTAAAAGAACTGGCAGGATCTACTACCTGACCTTCACAAGGATATTCATCCGGGATACAAAACCTGCTCTCTGTTTCTAGTCACACCTAGGCCAGAGAAGATCTAAGGGATGATTTCTCTGCCAGAAGCCAGGTTGGTCTGTCCTCAAGTAAATCCTACTAGGCAGCCCTCTGCCCCATCTCCACTCTCACTGATCATACTCAGTAGCTGAAAAGATCCCCAGGACCTTGTCTGCTGATTTGCCCTCCCATAAGGGTGGGGTCCAACAATGGCCTGGCTATCACAGCTACAAACCTCTCAATCAATAGCTAAAGTTTAGGCATGCATTAAAAATATTCATTACTGGTATGGACCTTAAGAGTTCTATCCAGCCAGGCAGTGGTGGCACACTCCTTTATTCCCAGCACTTGTGGTGCTGAGGCAGTTGATTTTTGAGTTGAGGCCAGCCAGGTCTACAGAGTGAGTTACATGACAGCCAGGGTTACACAGAGAAACCCTATCTCAAAAAACAAACAAACAACAACAACAAAACACCCCCCCCAAAAAAAAACAAACAAACAAAAAAACATCTTACTTTGTTTAGCTGGGCATTGGTGGAACACGCCTTTAATCTCAGCACTTGGGAGGCAGAGGCAGGCAGATTTCTGAGTTCCAAGCCAGCCTGGTCTACAGAGTGATTTCCAGGACAGCCAGAGCTATACAGAGAAACCAAATCTCGGGGGAAATTAACCAAATCAAAATATAAAGAGAGAGAGAGAGAGAGAGAGAGAGAGAGAGAGAGAGAGATTTTTCTTGCAAGGCAGTGGTGGCACACACCTTTAATCTCAGCACTTGGATGCTTGGGCAATTGATTTCAGAGTTTGAGGCCAGCCTGCTCTACATCTTAGTGTGTTTAGCTGGGCATGGTGGCGCATGCCTTTAATCCCCGCACTTGGGAAGCAGAGAGAGGCAGAGTTCTCGGTAAGAAGCCAGCCTGGTCTACAGAGTGAGTTCCAAGACAGCCAGGGCTACACAGAGAAACACTGTCTCAAAAAACAACAACAAAAAAATACATTGCTGGTATGGAATTTTAGGGTTCTAATCTGCCAAGCAGTGGTGGCACATGCCTTTAATCCCAGCACTTGGGAGGGAGAGGGAGGAGGATTTCTGAGTTTGAGGCCAGCCTGGTCAACAGAGTAAATTCCAGGACAGGTATGGCTACACAGAGAATCCCTGTCTCAAAAAACAAAAACAAAAACAAAAACAAAAAACAAAAACAAAAACAAAAAACAAAAACAAAAAAACAAAAAAACAAAAACAAAAACAAAAACCAGGGTTTTCCACCGGGGTAAAAATAAATTATCAGACATTGAAAGAAACTATTACACACTGGATAGACATTCTGCCTTTGCTTTGGGTCCTCTGTGCCCCATGTAGAGAGAGATTTACTCCCAAAAGAAGTTCTCTTGAGAATAGCTCAGTACTACCTTGGGATCCTCAACACCCAGAGTCCATGTCTGGAAGCTGATAAAGTCTTTCTACAGTTTCAAACCCATTCCCTGCTCTCTTCTCTGGTTCCTGCCCAATAGTAACCACATCTGAGTGCCATATTTGTCAGAAAGGAACAGAAATTAATCTGAAATGAAACTCACACATTAACGCCAAAGATTGACCAGCATTTTCTAATGCTTTGTAGAATGATTGAATCTTATCAACTATTACCACGACTCATTTCCTCACAGGAACAAATTTCCAAAACCTGTGAATAGAGATAGGACTTACCCAACACCAGTGGAATGGAGACCTGTGAGGAGACAATCCAGCCACAGAGAGAAGCTTCCCCCTTAGGACTTGCTCTTCCTATGAGCAAGGAACCTAATGGCTTCGTCTTTTATAGCCATGAAGACCTGAGGCAATGAGAGCTTGCCCACCCACTGGGGTCTCAACCAATCACTGGCTCTCAGCTGACTTAGGCCCACCCAGCTTCCCTAGAATGGTAACAATCTCATTAGGAGACATGGAAACATTGAAGAAAGAATGACACAACACCAACTCTGCATAGAATCTGTAAGAATGTTTTAGAATTTCCAAGGCTAACTGGGAGCATGTGGCAGAGCCTCAGAGAATTGAGACATCCAGAACATGTCTGTGCTCTTCCTGGACAGGCTTTGTCTTTCTCCCACCACCTCTAAACCTGAAAATAAAAACCTAAATCTAAAATAATGAAACCTAAAATTATTCATTACTGGTATGGACCTTAAGAGTTCTAACCAGCCAGGCAGTAGTGGCACACACCTATATTCCCAGCACTTGTGGTGCTGGGGCTGTTGATTTTTGAGTTGAGACCAGCCAGGTCTACAGAGTGAGTTCCATGACAACCAGGGTTACACAGAGAAACCCTATCTCAAAAAACAAACAACAACGACAACAAAACACCACCCCCCAAAACAACAAAAAAAACAAACAAAAAACATCTTACTTTGTTTAGCTGGGCATTGGTGGAACACGCCTTTAATCTCAGCACTTGGGAGGCAGAGGCAGGCAGATTTCTGAGTTCCAAGCCAGCCTGGTCTACAGAGTGATTTGCAGGACAGCCAGAGCTATATAGAGAAACCAAATCTCTGGGAAAAAAAACCAAATCCAAAAATAAAAAGAGAGAGAGAGAGATTTTTCTTGCAAGGCGGTGGTGGGACACACATTTAATCCCAGCACTTGGGATCCTGGGGCAGTTGATTTCAAAGTTCCAGGCCAGCCTGCTCTACATCTTACTGTGTTTAGCCGGGCAGTGGTGGCACATGCCTTTGATCCCAGCACTTGGGAAACAGAGGGAGGCAGATTTCTCAGTACGAGGCAAGCCTAGTCTACACAGTGAGGTCCAAGATAGCCAGGGCTACACTGAGAAACACTGTCTCAAAAAACAACAAGAAAAAAATACATTGCTGGTATGGAATTTTAGGGTTCTAATCTGCCAGGCAGTGGTGGCACATGCCTTTAATCCCAGCACTTGGGAGGGAGAGGGAGGAGGATTTCTGAGTTTGAGGCCAGCCTGGTCAACAGAGTAAATTCCAGGACAGGTATGGCTACACAGAGAATCCCTGTCTCAAAAAACAAAAACAAAAACAAAAACAAAAACAAAAACAAAAACAAAAACAAAAACAAAAAACAAAAACAAAAACAAAAACAAAAACAAAAAACAAAAACAAAAACAAAAACAAAAAACAAAAACAAAAACAAAAAACAAAAACAAAAAAAACAAAAAAACAAAAACAAAAACAAAAACCAGGGTTTTCCACCGGGGTAAAAATAAATTATCAGACATTGAAAGAAACTATTGGAGATCGGTGGCGGCGGCGGCAGCGGCAGCAGTGGCTGCTCCAGCTGAAGGGCCATCAGCAGTGGAACCAAGGCGTCACAGGGACCAGTTAGGCCCTGCGCCCAGGACCACTGACCTTCGCTGACCAGCCGGGCAGCAAGCAGCTGCAGTTGTGCGGCGCCTTTCCTGCATGGAGGCCACTTCAGAACTCGGCCTCCCACCAGTCAGGAGAGGAGCATCCATCTTGGTTCCGTACTCCAGGAATCGGACAGACTGAGGTACACAAACATAATCCGAGGCCAACACCGAGGTGGTCTGAGCCCGACGGGCGTTGGCCTGCACCCAGGCCCTGGGCGGGTCGGGGGGCCATGGGGGTGCCAACCCAACCAGGAGGTTTTTTGCCCAGGCCTGCGAGCGCGCCGCCGCCACTTTGCCTGCAGGACGACAGAGAGCTCAGGCGGGCAGACCTGTAACAGGCATAGCCTAAGGCTAACAAAGCGGGGGTCCAGGCCCCAAAAGGCACAGGACTGACCCCAAGAACTGGGCGGCTTGGTGGGCCATCTGTGAGTCAACCCGCCCAGGTGATTGTTAGCAAAGCAGACTCTCCCGGCGCTTTCAGGGAGCGCGGGCGCGCACGCCCACCATCCTAGTCACCTGGCAAACCCAATTAACAGTCATAGCCCTAGGGGAACTTTGCTCGGACCTTGGCCTCCCAGGCTTTTGCCTGGACTCAGGGACTGGGCGGCCAGGCTAACCTTGTGTGTGACAGCCCGGTTGGCAGATCGGCTGCCCAGAGGAGTGAGCGGAACACAGGGGAGGTCACAGTAGCATACACCGTTGGCACTCCCTGGGAGTGCACACGGGCTCCATCTGCTCCACAGACACAATCTGGGGCAAGGCCTCAGGCAGAAGCCCTTAGCTCTACTCTCTCCGCTTCCGGATCCAGATCAGTCTGGGCGGCAGCATTACATCTCCAAGTCCTGCAAGTGGCTAGCTGGGCTTCCGGGCGGCCAGCTGGGAGAAGTCAGTGTGCTCCAGTGAATCCAGCGGGCCCCAGCGGGAGCCTTCGGGTGCCTGCTTTGGGATCGGAACAGCCTGGGCAGCAGCACACTGTCTACAAGCAGTGCAGGAGGTAAGCTGTGCACCAGAGGCCAACTGGGAAGGGGCAGCTTGCACTGGTGAGTCCAGCACTGACAAGATAAACTAACACCAGTGAGATCTAGATGGCAAAAGGCAAACACAGGAACGTCACTAACAGAAATCAAGGCAATATGGCAACATCTGAACCCAATTCTCCTCTACCAACATGTCCTGGATACCCCATCACACCAGTAAAACAAGATTTGGATTTAAAATCACTGGTCATGATGCTGGTACAGGAACACATGAAGGTCATACATAAAGAAATTCAGGAGAAAATGGATCAAAAGTTAGAAGCCCTTGCAATGGAAACACAAAAATCATTGAAAGAAATCCAGGAGAATACAAAAGCCAACAAGGAGGAAATGCAAAAAACACTTAAAGAAATACAGGAGAACTTTGCTCAACAGGCTGAGGTCATGAAAGACGAAACACAAAAATCTCTTAAAGAAATACAGGAGAACTTTGGTCAACAGGCTGAGCTCATGAAAGAGGAAACACAAAAATCTCTTAAAGAATTACAGGAAAACACAAACATGCAAGTGAAGGAGCTAAGCAAAACCATCCAGGATCTAAAATCAGAAGTAGAAACAACTAAGAAAACTCAAAGGGAGACAACTTTGGAGATAGAAAGCCTTGGGAAGAAATCAGGGGACAGAGATACAAATATCAACAACAGAATACAAGAGATAGAAGAAAGAATCTCAGATGCTGAAGATTCCATAGAAACCATGGACTCAACAGTTAAAGAAAATGCAAAATGCAAAAAGCTTGTAACCCAAAATATCCAGGAAATCCAGGACACAATGAGAAGACCAAACCTAAGGATTATAGGCATAGATGAGAGTGAAGATTTACAACTTAAAGGGCCAGCAAATATCTTCAATAAAATTATGGAAGAAAACTTCCCTAACCTAAAGAGAGAGATGCCCATGAATATACAAGAAGCCTACAGAACTCCAAACAGACTGGACCAGAATAGAAATACTTCCCGTCACATAATAATCAAAACACCAAATGTTCTAAACAAAGAAAGAATACTAAAGGCAGTAAGAGAAAAAGGCCAAGTAACATATAAAGGAAGACCTATCAGAATCACAGCAGACTTTTCACCTGAGACTATGAAGGCTAGAAGGTCCTGGGCAGATCTCATGCAGACTCTAAGAGAACACAAATGCCAACCAAAACTACTATATCCAGCAAAACTCTCAATCACCATAGATGGAGAAACTAAGATATTTCATGACAAAACCAAGTTTACCCAATATCTATCCACAAACCCGGCCCTAAAAAGGATAATAGGAGGACAACACCAATACAAGGAGGGAAACTTCACCCTGGAAAAAGCAAGATAGTAACCTTTCATCAAACCCAAAAGAAGTTAAGCATTCAAATTTAAAAAATAACGTCAAAAATGATAGGAAGTAACAATCACTATTCCTTAATATCTCTTAACATCAATGGACTTAATGCCCCAATAAAAAGACACAGACTAACTGAATGGATACGTAAACAGGACCCTACATTTTGCTGCTTACAGGAAACACACCTCAGGGTCAAAGACAAACACTACCTTAGAGTAAAAGGCTGGAAGACAATTTTACAAGCAAATGGTCTCAGGAAACAAGCTGGAGTAGCCATTTTAATATCAGATAAAATTGACTTTCAACCCAAAGTCATCAAAAGAGACCCTGAGGGACACTTCTTGCTGGTCAAAGGAAAAATACAAAAAGAAGAACTGTCAATCCTGAACATCTATGCCCCAAATGCAAGGGCACCCTCTTTCGTAAAAGAAACTTTATTAAAACTAAAAGCACACATTGCACCTAACACAATAATTGTGGGTGACTTCAACACTGCACTTTCCTCAATGGACCGATCAGGAAAACAGAAACTAAACAGGGACACAATGAAACTAATTGAAGCTTTGGACCAATTAGATTTAACAGATATATATAGAACATTCTATCCTAAAACAAAAGAATATACCTTTTTCTCAGCACCTCATGGTACCTTCTCCAAAATCGACCATATAATTGGTCACAAGACAGACCTCAACAAATATAAGAAGATCGAACTAATCCCATGCCTCCTATCTGATCACTATGGAGTAAAAGTGGTCTTCAATAGCAACAGAAACAACAGAAAGCCCACATACACGTGGAAACTGAACAATACTCTACTCAATGATACCTTGGTCAAGGAAGAAATAAAGAAAGAAATTAAAGACTTTTTAGAACACAATGAAAATGAAAACACAACATACCCAAATCTATGGGACACAATGAAAGCAGTGCTAAGAGGAAAACTCATAGCCCTGAGTGCCTCCAAAAAGAAAATGGAGAGAGCATACATTACCAGCTTAATGACACACCTGAAAGCCCTGGAACAAAAAGAAGCTATTTCGCCCAGGAGGAGTAGAAGGCAGGAAATCATCAAACTCAGGGCCGAAATCAATCAAGTAGAAACAAAGAGAACCATACAAAAAATCAACAATACCAGGAGCTGGTTCTTTGAGAAAATCAACAAGATAGATAAACCCTTAGCCAGAATGACCAAAGGGCACAGAGAAAGTATCCAAATTAACAAACTTAGAAATGAAAAGGGAGATATAACAACGGAAACTGAGGAAATCCAAAAAATCATCAGATCCTACTACAAGAGCCTGTACTCAACACAACTGGAGAATCTGGAGGAAATGGGCAATTTCCTTGACAGATACCAAATACCAAAATTAAATCAGGACCAACTAGACCATCTAAACAGTCCCACAATGCCTAAAGAAATAGAAGGAGTCATAGAAAGTCTTCCAACCAAAAAAAGCACAGGACCAGATGGCTTCAGTGCAGAATTCTACCAGACCTTCAAAGAAGAGTTAACACCAATACTCTTCAAACTATTCCACAAAATAGAAACAGAAGGAACACTACCCAATTCCTTCTACGAAGCCACAATTACGCTGATACCAAAGCCACACAAAGATCCAACAAAGAAAGAGAACTTCAGACCAATTTCCCTTATGAACATCGATGCAAAAATACTCAATAAAATTCTTGCCAACCGAATCCAAGAACACATCAAAACGATCATCCACCATGATCAAGTAGGCTTTATCCCGGGAATGCAGGGTTGGTTCAATATACGGAAATCCATCAATACAATCCACTACATAAACAAACTCAAAGAACAAAACCACATGGTCATTTCATTGGATGCTGAAAAAGCATTTGACAAAATTCAGCATCCCTTCATGCTTAAAGTCTTGGAGAGAACAGGAATTCAAGGCCCATACCTAAACATAGTAAAAGCAATATACAGCAAACCGGTAGCCAGCATCAAACTAAATGGAGAGAAACTTGAAGCAATCCCACTGAAATCAGGGACCAGACAAGGTCTACTTATCTTTTCAATATTGTACTTGAGATACTAGCTCGGGCAATTCGACAACATAAGGAGGTCAAAGGGATACAAATTGGAAAGGAAGAAGTCAAACTATCATTATTTGCAGACGACATGATCGTCTACCTAAGTGACCCAAAGAACTCCACTAGAGAGCTCCTACAGCTGATAAACAACTTCAGCAAAGTGGCAGGTTATAAAGTCAACTCAAGCAAATCAGTGGCCTTCCTATACTCAAAGGATAAGCAGGCTGAGAAAGAAATTAGGGAAATGACCCCATTCACAATAGCCACAAACAATATAAAGTATCTTGGGGTGACTCTTACCAAACATGTGAAAGATCTGTATGACAAGAACTTCAAGACTCTGAAGAAGGAAATGGAAGAAGACCTCAAAAAATGGGAAAACCTCCCATGCTCATGGATCGGTAGAATCAATATAGTTAAAATGGCCATTTTGCCTAAAGCACTATACAGATTCAATGCAATACCCATCAAAATCCCAACTCAATTCTTCACAGAGTTAGAAAGAGCAATTATCAAATTCATCTGGAACAACAAAAAACCCAGGATAGCTAAAACTATTCTCAGCAACAAAAGGAAATCTGGGGGAATCAGTATCCCTGACCTCAAGCAATACTACAGAGCAATAGTGTTAAAAACTGCATGGTATTGGTACAGTGACAGACAGGAGGATCAATGGAACAGGATTGAAGATCCAGAAATGAACCCACACACCTATGGCCACTTGATCCTCGACAAAGAGGCTGAAAACATCCAATGGAAAAAAGATAGCCTTTTCAACAAATGGTGCTGGTTCAACTGGAGGTCAGCATGCAGAAGAATGCGAATTGATCCATCCTTGTCTCCTTGTACTAAGCTCAAATCCAAATGGATCAAGGACCTCCACATAAAGCCAGACACTCTGAAGCTAATAGAAAAAAAAAACTGGGGAAGACCCTTGAGGACATCGGTACACGGAGAAAGTTTCTGAACAGAACACCAATAGCGTATGCTCTAAGAGCAAGAATTGACAAATGGGACCTCATAAAATTACAAAGTTTCTGTAAGGCAAAGGACACCATCAAGAGGACAAATCGGCAACCAACAAATTGGGAAAACATCTTCACCAATCCAACATCAGATAGAGGGCTAATATCCAATATATATAAAGAACTCAAGAAGTTAGACTCCAGAAAACCAAACAACCCTATTAAAAAATGGGGTAGAGTTAAACAAAGAATTCTCACCTGAAGAACTTCGGATGGTGGAGAAGCATCTTAAAAAATGCTCAACTTCATTAGTCATTAGGGAAATGCAAATCAAAACAACCCTAAGATTTCATCTTACCCCAGTCAGAATGGCTAAGATTAAAAATTCAGGAGACAGCAGGTGTTGGAGAGGGTGTGGAGAAAGAGGAACACTCCTCCACTGCTGGTGGGGTTGCAAATTGGTACAACCACTCTGGAAATCAGTCTGGCGGTTCCTCCGAAAACTGGGCACCTTACTTCCAGAAGATCCTGCTATACCACTCCTGGGCATATACCCAGAAGACTCCCCACCATGTAATAAGGATACATGTTCTACTGTGTTCATAGCAGCCCTATTTGTAATTGCCAGATGCTGGAAAGAACCCAGGTATCCCTCAACAGAAGAGTGGATGAAAAAATGTGGTATATCTACACAATGGAGTACTATTCAGCCATTAGAAACAATGAATTCATGAAATTCTTAGGGAAATGGATGGAGCTAGAGAATATCATACTAAGTGAGGTAACCCAGACTCAAAAGGTGAATCATGGTATGCACTCCCTAATAAGTGGATATTAACCAAGAAAACTGGAATACCCAAAACATAATCCACACATCAAATGAGGTACAAGAAGAAAGGAGGAGTGGCCCCTGGCTCTGGAAAGACTCAGTGAAACAGTATTCAGCAAAACAAGAACGGGGAAGTGGGAAGGGGTGGGTGGGAGGACAGGGGAAGAGAAGGGGGCTTGCGGGACTTTCAGGGAGTGGGGGGGCTAGAAGAGGGGAAATCATTTGAAATGTAAATAAATTATATCGAATAATAAAAAAAAAAGAAAAAAAAAAGAAAGAAACTATTATACACTGGATAGACATTCTGCCTTTGCTTTGGGTCCTCTGTGCCCCATGTAGAGAGAGATTTACTCCCAAAAGAAGTTCTCTTGAGAATAGCTCAGTACTACCTTGGGATCCTCAACACCCAGAGTCCATGTCTGGAAGCTGATAAAGTCTTTCTACAGTTTCAAACCCATTCCCTGCTCTCTTCTCTGGTTCCTGCCCAATAGTAACCACATCTGAGTGCCATATTTGTCAGAAAGGAACAGAAATTAATCTGAAATGAAACTCACACATTAACGCCAAAGATTGACCAGCATTTTCTAATGCTTTGTAGAATGATTGAATCTTATCAACTGTTACCACGACTCATTTCCTCACAGGAACAAATTTCCAAAACCTGTGAATAGAGATAGGACTTACCCAACACCAGTGGAATGGAGACCTGTGAGGAGACAATCCAGCCACAGAGAGAAGCTTCCCCCTTAGGACTTGCTCTTCCTATGAGCAAGGAACCTAATGGCTTCGTCTTTTATAGCCATGAAGACCTGAGGCAATGAGAGCTTGCCCACCCACTGGGGTCTCAACCAATCACTGGCTCTCAGCTGACTTAGGCCCACCCAGCTTCCCTAGAATGGTAACAATCTCATTAGGAGACATGGAAACATTGAAGAAAGAATGACACAACACCAACTGTGCATAGAATCTGTAAGAACGTTTTAGAATTTCCAAGGTTAACTGGGAGCATGTGGCAGAGCCTCAGAGAATTGAGACATCCAGAACATGTCTGTGCTCTTCCTGGACAGGCTTTGTCTTTCTCCCACCACCTCTAAACCTGAAAATAAAAACCTAAACCTAAAATAATGAAACCTAAAATTATTCATTACTGGTATGGACCTTAAGAGTTCTAACCAGCCAGGCAGTGGTGGCACACACCTATATTCCCAGCACTTGTGGTGCTGGGGCAGTTGATTTTTGAGTTGAGACCAGCCAGGTCTACAGAGTGAGTTCCATGACAACCAGGGTTACACAGAGAAACCCTATCTCAAAAAACAAACAACAATGACAACAAAACACCACCCCCCAAAACAACAAAAAAACAAACAAAAAACATCTTACTTTGTTTAGCTGGGCATTGGTGGAACACGCCTTTAATCTCAGCACTTGGGAGGCAGAGGCAGGCAGATTTCTGAGTTCCAAGCCAGCCTGGTCTACAGAGTGATTTCCAGGACAGCCAGAGCTATATAGAGAAACCAAATCTCTGGGAAAAAAACCAAATCCAAAAATAAAAAGAGAGAGAGAGAGATTTTTCTTGCAAGGCGGTGGTGGGACACACATTTAATCCCAGCACTTGGGATCCTGGGGCAGTTGATTTCAAAGTTCCAGGCCAGCCTGCTCTACACCTTACTGTGTTTAGCCAGGCAGTGGTGGCACATGCCTTTAATCCCAGCACTTGGGAAATAGAGGGAGGCAGATTTCTCAGTACGAGGCAAGCCTAGTCTACACAGTGAGGTCCAAGATAGCCAGGGCTACACAAAGAAACACTGTCTCAAAAAACAACAACAAAAAAATACATTGTGGTATGGAATTTTAGGCTTCTAATCTGCCAGGCAGTGGTGGCACATGCCTTTAATCCCAGCACTTGGGAGACAGAGGGAGGAGGATTTCTGAGTTTGAGGCCAGCCTGGTCAACAGAGTAAATTCCAGGACAGGTATGGCTACACAGAGAATCCCTGTCTCAAAAAAACAAAAGCAAAAGCAAAAAAACAAAAAAGAAAAACAAAAACAAAAACCAGGGTTTTCCACCGGGGTAAAAATAAATTATCATACATTGAAAGAAACTATTACACACTGGATAGACATCCTGCCTTTGCTTTGGTTCCTCTGTGCCCCAGGTAGAGAGAGATTTACCCCCAAATGAAGTTCTCTTGAGAATAGCTCAGTGCTACCCTGGGATCCCCAACACCCAGAGTCCATGTCTGGAAGCTGATAAAGTCTTTCTACAGTTTCAAACCCATTCCCTGCTCTCTTCTCTGGTTCCTGCCCAATAGTAACCACATCTGAGTGCCATATTTGTCAGAAAGGAACAGAAATTAATCTGAAATGAAACTCACACATTAACGCCAAAGATTGTCCAGCATTTTCTAATGCTTTGTAGAATGATTGAATCTTATCAACTATTACCACGACTCATTTCCTCACAAGAACAAATTTCCAAAAGCTGTGAATAGAGATAGGACTTACCCAACACCAGTGGAATGGAGACCTGTGAGGAGACAATCCAGCCACAGAGAGAAGCTTCCCCCTTAGGACTTGCTCTTACTATGAGCAGGAAGCATAATGGCTTCATCTTTTATAGCCATGAAGACCTGAGGCAATGAGAGCTTGCCCACCCACTGGGGTCTCAACCAATCATTGGCTCTCAGCTGACTTAGGCCCACCCAGCTTCCCTAGAATGGAAGCAATCTCATTAGGAGACATGGCAAACATTGAAGAAAGAATGATACAACACCAACTGTGCATTGAATCTGTAAGAATGTTTTAGAATTTCCAAGGCTAACTGGGAGCATGTGGAAGAGCCTCAGAGAACTGAGACATCCAGAACATGTCTGTGCTCTTGCTGGACAGACTTTGTCTTTCTCCCACCACTTCTTTTTTTTTAAATTATTTTTATTTGATATAATTTATTTACATTTCAAATGATTTCCCCTTTTCTAGCCCCCCCACTCCCGGAAAGTCCCGTAAGCCCCCTTCTCTTCCCCTGTCCTCCCACCCACCCCTTCCCACTTCCCCGTTCTGGTTTTGCCAAATACTGTTTCACTGAGTCTTTCCAGAGCCAGGGGCCACTCCTCCTTTCTTCTTGTACCTCATTTGATGTGTGGATTATGTTTTGGATATTCCAGTTTTCTAGGTTAATAACCACTTATTAGTGAGTGCATACCATGATTCACCTTTTGAGTCTGGGTTACCTCACTTAGTATGATGTTCTCTAGCTCCATCCATTTCCCTAAGAATTTCATGAATTCCTTGTTTCTAATGTCTGAATAGTACTCCATTGTGTAGATATACCACATTTTTTGCATCCACTCTTCTGTAGAGGGATACCTGGGTTCTTTCCAGCATCTGGCAATTATAAATAGGGCTGCTCTGAACATAGTAGAGCATGTATCCTTATTACATGGTGGGGAATCCTCTGGGTATATGCCCAGGATCTCCCACCACTTCTAAACCTGAAATAGACAAGAGAACAGCAGGGGCCCCACTTCTGAACAACTAAACATTTTAACCAAAAAGTAGCACAAAACAAAAGAATGAGAAAGATTTTTGCTTGGCATTGGGCTGCATGCACTGTATCCCACTCTGGAGGCAGAACCAGGAGAATCGATGAATTTGAGAAAAGACTGGTCTACAGATCCACTTCCTGGAAAGTCAGGATTACAAGGATCAACTTTCACTCTCTCTCTCTCTCCCTCTCTCTCTGTCTGTCTGTCTGGTTTTTCGAGACAGGGTTTCTCTGTGTAGTCGTGGCTGTCTTGGCACTCTGTAGACCAAGCTGGCCTCGAACTCAGAAATCTGCCTGCCTCTGCCTCCCAAGTGCTGGGATTATAGGTGTTTGCCACCACACCACCTGGTCTTTGAACTCATTTTACAAACTAGACTCCAGGCTGGCCTGATGTCTGAGATCTGTATGTCACCATGCTTTTCGTTGGTTTGTTTTGTATGCCTCTGTCTATCTCTGTCCCTCTCTGTCTCTCAGTCTCTCTCTCTCTCTCTCTCTCTCTCTCTCTCTCTCTCTCTCTTGGTTTCTCTCTTTTTCTCTCTGTATCTCTCTGTCTCTCTCCATCTCTCTCTCTCTCTCTCTCTCTCTCTCTGTGTGTGTGTGTGTGTGTGTGTGTCTATGTCTCTGTCTCTGTCTTGCTCTCTCTCTCTCTGTCTTTTTTTGTTTCAAGAGAGGGTTTCTCTATATAGCCCTCGTTGTCCTGGAACTCACTATGCAGACCAGGCTGGCCTCAAACTCAGAAATCCACCTACCTCTGCCTAGCAAGTACTGTGATTAAACTCGTGAGCCACCACTGCCCTGCTGAACATCCTTCTCAAAGCCAGTGCAATCTGAAAATGAAAAGCATGACTTTCTAAAGCTTGTTCAACCATACTAGCAATCAAGGGTTCTTTTGTTAATAAATCTGCCATAGAATTTCCTTAAGCCACTGGACATGGCAGGCCAGTATGTCTTCTGATATGTTCTATAAATTTTCCTTTTTCTTGATTGAATTATCTTTTGCAACAGAAGCAAGACTGATATAATTTTGGAATTTAAAGATATAAGAGCTGTCTCGATATCAGAAAATAATCAAACTACATAATTTGAACTTGTATAAAGGTTGACCTCTTCAAGTATATGTTCAAGGGCAATAATAACTGCAATAATTTTCTCCTGATGTGCAGACATTTCTTTTGCCTTTTGAATAATCACAGGTCTATCTTTCATATAGATGGCTTAAATTCCATGGATGACACATCTGTAAATAATAAGAGGGCTTCAGAAGTAGGTTCCGATGCTAGTATAGAAGGAAAAATTATTCCTCTTCCTTCTACAAGCTTTAATATAGGTTGCTGAGGCACATGACATTTGATTTGTCCCATATAATGAGCTAATGCATTTCCCTAATCATCTGCAGTTTGATGTAAATACCCCAATTGTTCCTTATTATATGGAATACAAACTTCATGAGTTTCTTTGACAAATAGTTACCTGGATCCTAACCTCACTTTAATAATTAACTGACTATACATAACTGGATAAGAAGGTATCATTTTCACTTGACTCTGAGTGAGATATATACATTCCCATAAAACTTCTTGCCATAAACATGCAGTAGGGTGTAAGGTGTTTTAAGAATAATAAGCGAGCAAGTTTTTAAATAGTTTGTTTGATTTACTTTAGCATCTTGTATCATTTGCTTTATCTATTCTGATTGTTTTAATGCTTCTTTTGTAAGCTGTATTTTAGACTTAGGATCACGATCTCCTTTAAGAATTTCAAACAAATTAAGCAATTGTCCTGTGGTAATTTTTAAATAATGTCTTGTCCAATTAATATTTCCCAATTATTTTTAAAGATCATTAAGTGTCTTTAATTTGTCAATCCTAAGTTGCAGTATTTGAGAGTTAATATATTCATTATAAATTATTTTTGCAAGAAATTTATTGGCTTGTATACTGGCTGGTTTTGTGTGTCAACTAGACACACACTGGACTTACCAAAGAGAAAGGAGATTCTGTTGGGGGAAGGGCCTCATTGAGATCCATCTGTGGGGCATTTTCTCAATTAGTGATGAAAGGATGAGGGCCCCTTGTGGGCGGTACCATCTCTGGGCTGGTAGTCTTGGGTTCTATAAGAGAGCAGGCTGAACAATTCAGGGGGATCAAGATAGTAAGACACATTTTTCCACCGCCTCTGCATCAGTTCCTGCTTCCTGACCTGCTTGAGTTCCAGTCCAGACTTCCTTTAGTGGTGAACAGCAGTGTGGAAGTGTAAGCTCAATAAACTCTTTCCTCCTCAATTTGCTTCTTGGTCATGATGTTTGTACAGGACTAGAAACCCTAAGACAAATTGGTACCAGTGTAGTGGGGTATTCCTGTGACAACTTTACCATGTTTTGGGGAGGATTGAGGAAAGGCTTGGAAGTTTGAGCTAGAAGAGCCAATAGGATGTTAAGAGCTCTGTGGAAAGTTCTGTAGGGGCTTGGAAGATAATGCTAAGAACAGTGCAGAATATGGTGGCCTGGCTTCTGGCATTTCAGAGGGAAGATTAAAGTCTCTTATCAGGTGCAGGTTTTGATTGTGAACATTCTGTGGTTTTGATTACCTGGGGCTGAAGAATCAGCTGTGACTAACAACATAACAGAACCACAAAACAATCCTTTGTGTTACTGGGAATATTGAGGCTGGTTAACAAGGGCTAAGAAATTAGTGGTGATTAAGAAAAGACCAGCATCACTGAGGTGAAAACTTCTGGGAAGTGTTTTCTGAGAGCACAGAGGCTGGGTTCCTGAGAGAGCCACGGTTGTATTTTGTGCTGTGGCTAGACTTGGTACTTTGGAAGATTCACCAAGTTGGTCCTGGTTTTGAAGGCATGAAGTGGTCATGAAGAACAGTTAAGGCTCTGAATTGTGTGAGGCTGTGGAAGGCCATTGGTGAAGGTGCAACCTCAGATGCAATTGAAGGCCCAAGACTGAAGGTGTCATGCAAAGAGTTGAGGCTTGGCACCATGAAAAAGAGCCTATGCCACGCTATTGGTGAAGCCTAGTTACAGCAGAAGACAGCAGTGTTTTGTAGATGCCTGTGCCATGCAATGACCACCAAGAACAGCAGCAGCAGTGGAGTACTGACAGCTGGAGCCTAGAAGACAAGGTGTGTGTTAGAAAAGGCAGAGCTGTAGAAGTGACCCAAGCCCTCGTAGAAGCCCAAAAGTTCCTGGGTTGGATCCCAGACAATGAACCTTTGGACTTTGAGTTTTGCTTTTGATTGTGACTCTACCCTGACAGTTTTCCCTCTTGATGGAAGAAAGTATTTTAGTGAAGCCCACAGTTAAGAGAACTTTCTATTTTCAAGGGACTTTTAATTTTAAATGATATTGGACATTTTAAAGGCATTGAAATTTTAATATGTAAAGACTGTGGGACATTTAAACATATGTAGATCTGGGGGATAAATAAGGAAGGATTGTTATTCCAGATGAATTTGAGAATTGCTCTTTCTAGCTCTATGAAGAACTGGGATGGGACTTTTATGGAGATAGCATTGAATCTGTAGATTGCCTTTGGCAAGATGGCCATTTTAACTATATTAATCCTGCCAATCCACGAGCATGGAAGGTTTGCCCATTTTCTGAGATCTTCCTCGATTTCCTTCTTCAGAGATCTGAAGTTCTTGTCATATAGGTCTTTCACTTGTTTGGTTAGAGTCACCCCAAGATACTTTATGTTGTTTGTAGCTATTGTGAAGGGGGTCATTTCCCTAATTTCTTTCTCAGTCTGCTTATCCTTTGAATATATAAAGGCTACTGATTTGCTTGCGTTGATTTTGTAGCCAGCCACTTTGCTGAAGTTGTTTATCAGCTGTAGGAGTTCTCTAGTAGAGGTTTTAGGGTCACTTAAGTATACGATCATATCATCTGCAAATAGTGATAATTTGACTTCACCCTTTCCAATTTGTATCCCTTTGACGTCCTTCTGTTGTCTAATTGCTCTAGCTAGGACTTCAAGAACTATATTGAAAAGATATGGAGAGAGGGGCAGCCTTGTCTAGTCCCTGATTTTAGTGGGATTGCTTCAAGTTTCTCTCCATTTAGTTTGACGTTGGCTACCGGTTTGCTGTATATTGCTTTTACTATGTTTAGATATGGGCCTTGAATTCCTGTCCTTTCCAAGACTTTTAGCATGAAAGGATGCTGAATTTTATGAAATGCTTTTTCAGCATCTAATGAAATGATCATGTGGTTTTTTCTTTGAGTTTGTTTATGTAGTGGATAGCATATATGGATTTCCGTATATTGAACCATCCCTGCATCCCTTGGATGAAGCCTACTTGATCATGGTGGATGATTGTTTGATGTGTTCTTGGATTTGGTGGGCAAGAAGGCTTAATAGTGATGTGTTTTTGTGTCAAGTTGTCAAGCGGTCAATGGTACTGGCAGGTTTTGTGTGTCTACTTGACAGAGACTGGAGTTATCACAGGGAAAGGAGTTTCAGTTGGGAAGTGCCTCCAGGAGATCCGTCTGTGGGTCATTTTCTCGCTATAGGGATCAAAAGGGGAGGGCTCCTTGTGGGTGGTACCATCTCTGGACTGGTATTCTTGGGTTCTATAAAGAGCAGGCTGGCCGGGTGGTGGTGGTGCATGCCTTTACTCCCAGCATTTGGGAGACAGAGGCAGGCAGATTTCTGACTTGGAGGCCAGCATGGTCCACAGATAGAATTCCAGGAGAGCCATGGCTATAAAGAGAAAGCTTATACAGAAGAGCTATGGAGTGTGGGGAGAGCTGACTAACAGAGACACATGGAGTCTCTGCCCCATTCAGACTAATACAGGGACATGCTGGAGACTACATGCATTAGGAGACAGACAGGGCTATACAGAGAAACCGTATCTCAAAAAAACAAATCTAAAAAAACAAAACAAAACAAAACAAAACAAAAGCCCCATGCCTTAGGAGACATACCCTCTACCCAACATCGTAGAACCCAAATACATAGTAAAGTATTAACCACACTTTAGTTAGCAAAGTAAAATATTTATTTCTTGGGCCTAGTTACAGAGCCGGAGATTGAAATAAGTGTGGAGTAAATGCCTGTCCTTAAGAACCCGGTTACCCTAGTGTGAACAGCAGGTTACTCATGTCCTCACATGTCGAATGTCCCCACCCACAACCTACTGTAAACCTCCCACCCTGTCTAATCTCTAGTCCCAGTGAGTTTATGAGAAATGAGAGCAGCATTACAACCAAATGCCAGGACAGAACAGAAGGGAGCAGCCTGCAGGCTCTCTGTCCCTCCTCCCTCCCTCCTCCTAGGAGGGAGAAGTCAAAGTCAATGAACCCATCTGGGTGTCTTGTAGGTCCTTACTGATGTTCTGAAGACAATGATCTCCGGGTGAATCTGGTCAGACTTGCAGGTGCATCGAGGGCTATGCTGAGAGCCTGAGACCTGCTTGGTTTCTCACTCTGGCATGCTATTGCGGGACACTGAAATCAATGGAGGGTCAGGGGGCAGTGCAGGAGGAAGTATCAGTATCCTCAGCATCCTCAGGCCAAGCATTTCCTTCTGAGTGTAGGGAAGTCCCAGTTTGGCGAACAGCAGGATACTGTTAGAAGATAAAGAATCTGGAAGCTTTCTCTTCATATAATGGCACAAGATCCTGCAGATCACCATAAATTCTGAAGGAGACCCTGCCCAATCCAAGAGGACACTCAGATGCATCATCCGAAGGAGAGTCTGATGGCCTTAGACCTTGGAGGTGATCCTGCATGATGATACTTCTACTCCACCACCAGGAGTGGCTGGGAGACCTGGGGGCTCCTCTGCAAGATTCTCCAGACCTGTGAGTGGTTCCCTGGGACCTATAGCATCAGCAGAATCAAAAGGGATCCCGGAGGCTCCAGAAGAGAGTTTGGAGAATGTTGTCCCTTGTGGAGTAGATCCAGGATACAAAAGCTTGGATGGGGAAAGGCGCAGGGACTCTGGGTGCACCTCCTTGTAATAAGGACAGCTGTTGTGGCCCCTGCTCAGGCGACTCCTGAGGGGTCCCAAATGGGAATGCCTCCAGATGGAAGTGGGCTTCCCCTGATCCAGTGTGTAGATCCCAAGTGTCAGCTCCTGCCTGGGACAGGAGGTGAGCTCCAGCTGGTCCTTTCCTCTAGGATCCCCTTGCTGTTTCCACAGCTCATAGCTCTCAGGCTGCAGGAGCCCCTCAAAGGCATCCATGGAGAAGCTCACCCTGGCCTCCCCACAGCTGCACTGACGTGCCACCTTGCCATAGTCAATCCACCTCGGGGTGGCAAAATTGATGGCCTCTGCGCAGTTGAAGCCATGGTTGAAGCCCGCGTGGTAGCCATAGGGAAAGGTGACCATGAACTCCCCAGCCTGCTGGGTGATGCGGCCAAAGGGGATGCCATTCTCCTTGAGCACGGTGGGGGAGATGAGCGCCACCTTGTGTCTCAGGAAGGCCTGGCAGCCCTTGGAGCTGCCAGGGAAGAGTTGCCTGGCCAGGAGCTCCAGGCGCCTGCCATGCTCAGGGGGCACAGCATACCAAGTCTTGGGCTGCCCAAAGTGCAGGTAGTTGATACTGTACAGGTCCATGTCCTCCGTGTGCCACGCAAAGGTGGTCTTCCACATGCCAAAGTACAGGTAGGGCGTGTTGACGCCCTCAATCACTATGCCATGCTCCTGCTTCAACACATCCAAAAGGCTCCCCAGGTGGCCCACGTTCCAGTGTTGAGTGTTCTCATCAAACAGGGAGCCGCTGACATCAGCACCATAAATTGGTGACCCAAACAGACGATTCTTCCAGTATTTTCTCTCCAAATCATCAAAATCCAGGTGTGGCGGGGTCTGGTATTTTTTGCTGCTGGCCAGCTCACGATACTCACCCACACTCATGCCTTTCCTCTTCTTATGGAATTGGGTGAACACACCTGCCTGCCCCGAGACCACTTGCTGCAGAGGAGCAGGAATTGACATATCCATGACATCCTCACAGGACTTTCCACTGCCTTTCCACTCCTTGGGTGGGATGACCTTGGCCAGTCCAGCTCGGTGTGCGCCTTGGGACTCCATGTAGGTGATGTATTTGCTGAAGTTTGAGAATTCTGCCATGTTTGGGCGGAAGGTCATGATGGTACAGCCTGGGTTCTGGGACATATCCTGCTCAGGGTTTGTCATGGCCACAGCAATGCAGGAGCTCAGCCTGGGGTCCTGGCTGCCCTGGGTGTTTATGTTTTCTGAGACTTCTCTCTCTCTCTCTCTCTCTCTCTCTCTCTCTCTTTCTCTCTCTCTCTCTCTCTCTCTCTGAGTTTTCCTGACTTCCTGTTGTATTTTCTTCACTGTCTGATCTGTCCTTAAACTCGTCTTTTATGCCTTCTTCTCTTCGTTCTATGGTTTAGGTTTCCTGGTGGACAAGATAACATTTTTAAGATAAATTTGAATTCAGGAGAATGGCTTGTCTGAGTAGAACACTGTATATATAGCAAGACCCTTCTAAGCTCTACAATCAACAGAAAAGACAAGAAAATGTAAGAAAGAAGAAGCCTTCTTTCTTGGTTGATGTTTTGATTTCCCAGGGCATCCTCTTACTGGTCAGCCCTTTTCACCTTGAAAAACTGAGTTTCTATGGAGCAGAATCCCTGTGCCACTACAGGAGCACTGGGAGCACAGCACCATCCCACTCCTGGAGCACTCCCTTGATTCCCACTCATCCTTGGACTCCATTGGTCACTGTGTGTTGATTGGGGAGGCTCAGAGCCCTTTGTCTTTTAAGTACAAAGTCATTTACCCAAGGAACAATCATAGGTGGTTCATATGACAAAGATTCTTATCCACATGGGCAAAAATCATCAGAGGTTTCTCAGGACCTGTTCTCAAACTATTTAAATCATTGCCTCCTAGTCTCTGAAACCAAATTAAAAGTTCCTCAGGAATTACTGACTTTGGGTTCCAACAGGCAGGTTATGCTGGCGGGTATTTGTCCAGCAGAGGTGACCTGTCTTGCCTTCCAGGTCGGGGCGGGCATAAGGAGGCTGTCTCAGAGGAGGACTGCTGCCAGCCTTGTCATCCCAGCTGCTTAGACTAAAGACAGCTGTGAGTCTTTACATATGTGTCAGAGTATAGCAGCCTCTGTGTAGCAGTGTTGTGGGAGTAACATGCCTTCCATATACAAACAGGAGGTGGGGCTGGGGAGCACTGAGCCTCCAACCAGACCAATGCTACATAAAGAGGTTTTACCTATTTATGTTCTTAGCTCTCCTAGGGTTGGCTCTCCCTAGTCTAATGGAAAAACTAAAAACAAACAGCAGCTGGTCTGGATCACAACACCCCACAATGCAGGTGAGGCCTCCTCCTGAGAGCAACAGAATTCTGACTGTCTAGTGCCAGTGGGACCCAGGACCTGGCCAACCTCCTAGATAACTGTCATGGACCCTGCTACTCTCTTGCCGGGTGACAATCTGCTCGTGCTCATCTATGCCTGTCACACGAGGGGAGATGACATTAGGTCCATGGGTACTGCAGTCCTTAGTGTAACTGGAACATTTTGGGCGCAGGCCAAGACTCTCAGCCCAGAGAGAAGACCTGATCCATTTTATCCAGGCTGGGGGAGGACCTCAGAAAGATTGATCATTCTAAAAGAACTGGCAGGATCTACTACCTGACCTTCACAAGGATATTCATCTGGGATACAAAACCTGCTCTCTGTTTCTAGTCACACCTAGGCCAGAGAAGATCTAAGGGATGATTTCTCTGCCAGAAGCCAGGTTGGTCTGTCCTCAAGTAAATCCTACTAGGCAGCCCTCTGACCCATCTCCACTCTCACTGATCATGCTCAGTAGCTGAAAAGATCCCCAGGACCTTGTCTGCTGATTTGCCCTCCCATAAGGGTGGGGTCCAACAATGGCCTGGCTATCACAGCTACAAACCTCTCAATCAATAGCTAAAGTTTAGGCATGCATTAAAAATATTCATTACTGGTATGGACCTTAAGAGTTCTATCCAGCCAGGCAGTGGTGGCACACTCCTTTATTCCCAGCACTTGTGGTGCTGAGGCAGTTGATTTTTGAGTTGAGGCCAGCCAGGTCTACAGAGTGAGTTCCATGACAGCCAGGGTTACACAGAGAAACCCTATCTCAAAAAACAAACAAACAACAACAAAACACCCCCCCCAAAAAAAAAAACAAAAAAAAAACCAAAAATCATCTTACTTTGTTTAGCTGGGCATTGGTGGAACACGCCTTTAATCTCAGCACTTGGGAGGCAGAGGCAGGCAGATTTCTGAGTTCCAAGCCAGCCTGGTCTGCAGAGTGATTTCCAGGACAGCCAGAGCTATACAGAGAAACCAAATCTCGGGGGAAATTAACCAAATCAAAAAATAAAGAGAGAGAGAGAGAGAGAGAGAGAGAGAGATTTTTCTTGCAAGGCGGTGGTGGCACACACCTTTAATCTCAGCACTTGGGATGCTTGGGCAATTGATTTCAGAGTTTGAGGCCAGCCTGCTCTACATCTTAGTGTGTTTAGCTGGGCAATGGTGGCGCATGCCTTTAATCCCCGCACTTGGGAAGCAGAGAGAGGCAGAGTTCTCGGTAAGAAGCCAGCCTGGTCTACAGAGTGAGTTCCAAGACAGCCAGGGCTACACAGAGAAACACTGTCTCAAAAAACAACAACAAAAAAATACATTGCTGGTATGGAATTTTAGGGTTCTAATCTGCCAGGCAGTGGTGGCACATGCCTTTAATCCCAGCACTTGGGAGGGAGAGGGAGGAGGATTTCTGAGTTTGAGGCCAGCCTGGTCAACAGAGTAAATTCCAGGACAGGTATGGCTACACAGAGAATCCCTGTCTCAAAAAACAAAAACAAAAACAAAAACAAAAACAAAAACAAAAAACAAAAACAAAAACAAAAACAAAAAACAAAAACAAAAAAACAAAAAAAAAAAACAAAAACAAAAACCAGGGTTTTCCACCGGAGTAAAAATAAATTATCAAACATTGAAAGAAACTATTACACACTGGATAGACATTCTGCCTTTGCTTTGGGTCCTCTGTGCCCCATGTAGAGAGAGATTTACTCCCAAAAGAAGTTCTCTTGAGAATAGCTCAGTACTACCTTGGGATCCTCAACACCCAGAGTCCATGTCTGGAAGCTGATAAAGTCTTTCTACAGTTTCAAACCCATTCCCTGCTCTCTTCTCTGGTTCCTGCCCAATAGTAACCACATCTGAGTGCCATATTTGTCAGAAAGGAACAGAAATTAATCTGAAATGAAACTCACACATTAACGCCAAGGATTGACCAGCATTTTCTAATGCTTTGTAGAATGATTGAATCTTATCAACTATTACCACGACTCATTTCCTCACAGGAACAAATTTCCAAAAGCTGTGAATAGAGATAGGACTTACCCAACACCAGTGGAATGGAGACCTGTGAGGAGACAATCCAGCCACAGAGAGAAGCTTCCCCCTTAGGACTTGCTCTTCCTATGAGCAGGAAACCTAATGGCTTCATCTTTTATAGCCATGAAGACCTGAGGCAATGAGAGCTTGCCCACCCACTGGGGTCTCAACCAATCATTGGCTCTCAGCTGACTTAGGCCCACCCAGATTCCCTAGAATGGAAACAATCTCATTAGGAGACATGGCAAACATTGAAGAAAGAATGATACAACACCAACTGTGCATTGAATCTGTAAGAATGTTTTAGAATTTCCAAGGCTAACTGGAAGCATGTGGCAGAGCCTCAGAGAACTGAGACATCCAGAACATGTCTGTGCTCTTGCTGGACAGACTTTGTCTTTCTCCCATCACTTCTTTTTTTTTTAATTATTTGTATTCGATATAATTTATTTACATTTCAAATGATTTCCCCTTTTCTAGCCCCCCCACTCCCGGAAAGTCCCGTAAGCCCCCTTCTCTTCCCCTGTCCTCCCACCCACCCCTTCCCACTTCCCCGTTCTGGTTTTGCCAAATACTGTTTCACTGAGTCTTTCCAGAGCCAGGGGCCACTCCTCCTTTCTTCTTGTACCTCATTTGATGTGTGGATTATGTTTTGGATATTCCAGTTTTCTAGGTTAATAACCACTTATTAGCGAGTGCATACCATGATTCACCTTTTGAGTCTGGGTTACCTCACTTAGTATGATGTTCTCTAGCTCCATCCATTTCCCTAAGAATTTCATGAATTCTTTGTTTCTAATGGCTGAATAGTACTCCATTGTGTAGATATACCACATTTTTTGCATCCACTCTTCTGTTGAGGGATACCTGGGTTCTTTCCAGCATCTGGCAATTATAAATAGGGCTGCTCTGAACATAGTAGAGCATGTATCCTTATTACATGGTGGGGAATCCTCTGGGTATGTGCCCAGGGTCTCCCACCACTTCTAAACCTGAAATAGACAAGAGAACAGCAGGGGCCCCACTTCTGAACAACTAAACATTTTAACCAAAAAGTAGCACAAAACACAAGAATGAGAAAGATTTTTGCTTGGCATTGGGCTGCATGCACTGTATCCCACTCTGGAGGCAGAACCAGGAGAATCGATGAATTTGAGAAAAGACTGGTCTACAGATCCACTTCCTGGAAAGTCAGGATTACAAGGATCAACTTTCAGTCTCTCTCTCTCTCTCTCTCTCTCTCTCTCTCTCTCTGTCTGTCTGTCTATCTGTCTGTCTGGTTTTTCGAGACAGGGTTTCTCTGTGTAGTCGTGGCTGTCTTGGCATTCTGTAGACCAAGCTGGCCTCGAACTCAGAAATCTGCCTGCCTCTGCCTCCCAAGTGCTGGGATTATAGGTGTTTGCCACCACACCACCTGGTCTTTGAACTCATTTTACAAACTAGACTCCAGGCTGGCCTGATGTCTGAGATCTGTATGTCACCATGCTTTTCGTTGGTTTGTTTTGTATGCCTCTGTCTATCTCTGTCCCTCTCTGTCTCTCAGTCTCTCTCTCTCTCTCTCTCTCTCTCTCTCTCTCTCTCTCTCTCTCTCTCTCTCTCTCTCTCTTGGTTTCTCTCTTTTTCTCTCTGTATCTCTCTGTCTCTCTCCATCTCTCTCTCTCTCTCTCTCTCTCTCTCTCTGTGTGTGTGTGTGTGTGTGTGTGTGTGTGTCTATGTCTCTGTCTCTGTCTTGCTCTCTCTCTCTCTGTCTTTTTTTGTTTCAAGAGAGGGTTTCTCTATATAGCCCTGGTTGTCCTGGAACTCACTATGCAGACCAGGCTGGCCTCAAACTCAGAAATCCACCTACCTCTGCCTAGCAAGTACTGTGATTAAACTCGTGAGCCACCACTGCCCTGCTGAACATCCTTCTCAAAGCCAGTGCAATCTGATAATGAAAAGCATGACTTTCTAAAGCTTGTTCAACCATACTAGCAATCAAGGGTTCTTTTGTTATTAAATCTGCCATAGAATTTCCTTAAGCCACTGGACATGGCAGGCCAGTATGTCTTCTGATATGTTCTATAAATTTTCCTTTTTCTTGATTGAATTATCTTTTGCAACAGAAGCAAGACTGATATAATTTTGGAATTTCCAGATATAAGAGCTGTCTCTATATCAGAAAATAATCAAACTACATAATTTGAACTTGTATAAAGTTTGACCTCTTCAAGTATATGTTCTAGGGCAATAATAACTGCAATAATTTTCTCCTGATGTGCAGAAATTTCTTTTGCCTTTTGAATAATCACAGGTCTATCTTTCATATAGATGGCTTAAATTCCATGGATGACAGATCTGTAAATAGAAAGGGGGCTTCAGAAGTAGGTTCCGATGCTAGTATAGAAGGAAAGATTATTCCTGTTCCTTCTACAAGCTTTAATATAGGGTGCTGAGGCACATGACATTTGATTTGTCCCATATAATGAGCTAATGCATTTCCCTAATCATCTGCAGTTTGATGTAAATACCCCAATTGTTCCTTATTATATGGAATACAAACTTCATGAGTTTCTTTGACAAATAGTTACCTGGATCCTAACCTCACTTTAATAATTAACTGACTATACATAACAGGATAAGAAGGTATCATTTTCACTTGACTCTGAGTGAGATATATACATTCCCATAAAACTTCTTGCCATAAACATGCAGTAGGGTGTAAGGTGTTTTAAGAATAATAAGCGAGCAAGTTTTTAAATAGTTTGTTTGATTTACTTTAGCATCTTGTATCATTTGCTTTATCTATCCTGATTGTTTTAATGCTTCTTTTGTAAGCTGTATTTTAGACTTAGGATCACGATCTCCTTTAAGAATTTCAAACAAATTAAGCAATTGTCCTGTGGTAATTTTTAAATAATGTCTTGTCCAATTAATATTTCCCAATTATTTTTAAAGATCATTAAGTGTCTTTAATTTGTCAATCCTAAGTTGCAGTATTTGAGAGTTAATATATTCATTATAAATTATTTTTGCAAGAAATTTATTGGCTTGTATACTGGCTGGTTTTGTGTGTCAACTAGACACACACTGGACTTACCAAAGAGAAAGGAGATTCTGTTGTGGGAAGGGCCTCATTGAGATCCATCTGTGGGGCATTTTCTCAATTAGTGATGAAAGGATGAGGGCCCCTTGTGGGCGGTACCATCTCTGGGCTGGTAGTCTTGGGTTCTATAAGAGAGCAGGCTGAACAATTCAGGGGGATCAAGCTAGTAAGACACATTTTTCCACCGCCTCTGCATCAGTTCCTGCTTCCTGACCTGCTTGAGTTCCAGTCCAGACTTCCTTTAGTGGTGAACAGCAGTGTGGAAGTGTAAGCTCAATAAACTCTTTCCTCCTCAATTTGCTTCTTGGTCATGATGTTTGTACAGGACTAGAAACCCTAAGACAAATTGGTACCAGTGTAGTGGGGTATTCCTGTGACAACTTTACCATGTTTTGGGGAGGATTGAGGAAAGGCTTGGAAGTTTGAGCTAGAAGAGCCAATAGGATGTTAAGAGCTCTGTGGAAAGTTCTGTAGGGGCTTGGAAGATAATGCTAAGAACAGTGCAGAATATGGTGGCCTGGCTTCTGACATTTCAGAGGGAAGATTAAAGTCTCTTATCAGGTGCAGGTTTTGATTGTGAACATTCTGTGGTTTTGATTACCTGGGGCTGAAGAATCAGCTGTGACTAACAACATAACAGAACCACAAAACAATCCTTTGTGTTACTGGGAATATTGAGGCTGGTTAACAAGGGCTAAGAAATTAGTGGTGATTAAGAAAAGACCAGCATCACTGAGGTGAAAACTTCTGGGAAGTGTTTTCTGAGAGCACAGAGGCTGGGTTCCTGAGAGAGCCACGGTTGTATTTTGTGCTGTGGCTAGACTTGGTACTTTGGAAGATTCACCAAGTTGGTCCTGGTTTTGAAGGCATGAAGTGGTCATGAAGAACAGTTAAGGCTCTGAATTGTGTGAGGCTGTGGAAGGCCATTGGTGAAGGTGCAACCTCAGATGCAATTGAAGGCCCAAGACTGAAGGTGTCATGCAAAGAGTTGAGGCTTGGCACCATGAAAAAGAGCCTATGCCACGCTATTGGTGAAGCCTAGTTACAGCAGAAGACAGCAGTGTTTTGTAGATGCCTGTGCCATGCAATGACCACCAAGAACAGCAGCAGCAGTGGAGTACTGACAGCTGGAGCCTAGAAGACAAGGTGTGTGTTAGAAAAGGCAGAGCTGGAGAAGTGACCCAAGCCCTCGTAGAAGCCCAAAAGTTCCTGGGTTGGATCCCAGACAATGAACCTTTGGACTTTGAGTTTTGCTTTTGATTGTGACTCTACCCTGACAGTTTTCCCTCTTGATGGAAGAAAGTGTTTTAGTGAAGCCCACAGTTAAGAGAACTTTCTATTTTCAAGGGACTTTTAATTTTAAATGATATTGGACATTTTAAAGGCATTGAAATTTTAATATGTAAAGACTGTGGGACATTTAAACATATGTAGATCTGGGGGATAAATAAGGAAGGACTGTTATTCCAGATGAATTTGAGAATTGCTCTTTCTAGCTCTATGAAGAACTGGGATGGGACTTTTATGGAGATAGCATTGAATCTGTAGATTGCCTTTGGCAAGATGGCCATTTTAACTATATTAATCCTGCCAATCCACGAGCATGGAAGGTTTGCCCATTTTCTGAGATCTTCCTCGATTTCCTTCTTCAGAGATCTGAAGTTCTTGTCATATAGGTCTTTCACTTGTTTGGTTAGAGTCACCCCAAGATACTTTATGTTGTTTGTAGCTATTGTGAAGGGGGTCATTTCCCTAATTTCTTTCTCAATCTGCTTATCCTTTGAATATATAAAGGCTACTGATTTGCTTGCGTTGATTTTGTAGCCAGCCACTTTGCTGAAGTTGTTTATCAGCTGTAGGAGTTCTCTAGTAGAGGTTTTAGGGTCACTTAAGTATACGATCATATCATCTGCAAATAGTGATAATTTGACTTCACCCTTTCCAATTTGTATCCCTTTGACGTCCTTCTGTTGTCTAATTGCTCTAGCTAGGACTTCAAGAACTATATTGAAAAGATATGGAGAGAGGGGCAGCCTTGTCTAGTCCCTGATTTTAGTGGGATTGCTTCAAGTTTCTCTCCATTTAGTTTGACGTTGGCTACCGGTTTGCTGTATATTGCTTTTACTATGTTTAGATATGGGCCTTGAATTCCTGTCCTTTCCAAGACTTTTAGCATGAAAGGATGCTGAATTTTATGAAATGCTTTTTCAGCATCTAATGAAATGATCATGAGGTTTTTTCTTTGAGTTTGTTTATGTAGTGGATAGCATATATGGATTTCCGTATATTGAACCATCCCTGCATCCCTTGGATGAAGCCTACTTGATCATGGTGGATGATTGTTTGATGTGTTCTTGGATTTGGTGGGCAAGAAGGCTTAATAGTGATGTGTTTTTGTGTCAAGTTGTCAAGCGGTCAATGGTACTGGCAGGTTTTGTGTGTCTACTTGACAGAGACTGGAGTTATCACAGGGAAAGGAGTTTCAGTTGGGAAGTGCCTCCAGGAGATCCGTCTGTGGGTCATTTTCTCGCTATAGGGATCAAAAGGGGAGAGCTCCGTGTGGGTGGTACCATCTCTGGACTGGTATTCTTGGGTTCTATAAAGAGCAGGCTGGCCGGGTGGTGGTGGTGCATGCCTTTACTCCCAGCATTTGGGAGACAGAGGCAGGCAGATTTCTGACTTGGAGGCCAGCATGGTCCACAGATAGAATTCCAGGAGAGCCATGGCTATAAAGAGAAAGCTTATACAGAAGAGCTATGGAGTGTGGGGAGAGCTGACTAACAGAGACACATGGAGTCTCTGCCCCATTCAGACTAATACAGGGACATGCTGGAGACTACATGCATTAGGAGACAGACAGGGCTATACAGAGAAACCGTATCTCAAAAAAACAAATCTAAAAAAACAAAACAAAACAAAACAAAACAAAAGCCCCATGCCTTAGGAGACATACCCTCTACCCAACATCGTAGAACCCAAATACATAGTAAAGTATTAACCACACTTTAGTTAGCAAACTAAAATATTTATTTCTTGGGCCTAGTTACAGAGCCGGAGATTGAAATAAGTGTGGAGTAAATGCCTGTCCTTAAGAACCCGGTTACCCTAGTGTGAACAGCAGGTTACTCATGTCCTCACATGTCGAATGTCCCCACCCACAACCTACTGTAAACCTCCCACCCTGTCTAATCTCTAGTCCCAGTGAGTTTATGAGAAATGAGAGCAGCATTACAACCAAATGCCAGGACAGAACAGAAGGGAGCAGCCTGCAGGCTCTCTGTCCCTCCTCCCTCCCTCCTCCTAGGAGGGAGAAGTCAAAGTCAATGAACCCATCTGGGTGTCTTGTAGGTCCTTACTGATGTTCTGAAGACAATGATCTCCGGGTGAATCTGGTCAGACTTGCAGGTGCATCGAGGGCTATGCTGAGAGCCTGAGACCTGCTTGGTTTCTCACTCTGGCATGCTATTGCGGGACACTGAAATCAATGGAGGGTCAGGGGGCAGTGCAGGAGGAAGTATCAGTATCCTCAGCATCCTCAGGCCAAGCATTTCCTTCTGAGTGTAGGGAAGTCCCAGTTTGGCGAACAGCAGGATACTGTTAGAAGATAAAGAATCTGGAAGCTTTCTCTTCATATAATGGCACAAGATCCTGCAGATCACCATAAATTCTGAAGGAGACCCTGCCCAATCCAAGAGGACACTCAGATGCATCATCCGAAGGAGAGTCTGATGGCCTTAGACCTTGGAGGTGATCCTGCATGATGATACTTCTACTCCACCACCAGGAGTGGCTGGGAGACCTGGGGGCTCCTCTGCAAGATTCTCCAGACCTGTGAGTGGTTCCCTGGGACCTATAGCATCAGCAGAATCAAAAGGGATCCCGGAGGCTCCAGAAGAGAGTTTGGAGAATGTTGTCCCTTGTGGAGTAGATCCAGGATACAAAAGCTTGGATGGGGAAAGGCGCAGGGACTCTGGGTGCACCTCCTTGTAATAAGGACAGCTGTTGTGGCCCCTGCTCAGGCGACTCCTGAGGGGTCCCAAATGGGAATGCCTCCAGATGGAAGTGGGCTTCCCCTGATCCAGTGTGTAGATCCCAAGTGTCAGCTCCTGCCTGGGACAGGAGGTGAGCTCCAGCTGGTCCTTTCCTCTAGGATCCCCTTGCTGTTTCCACAGCTCATAGCTCTCAGGCTGCAGGAGCCCCTCAAAGGCATCCATGGAGAAGCTCACCCTGGCCTCCCCACAGCTGCACTGACGTGCCACCTTGCCATAGTCAATCCGCCTCGGGGTGGCAAAATTGATGGCCTCTGCGCAGTTGAAGCCATGGTTGAAGCCCGCGTGGTAGCCATAGGGAAAGGTGACCATGAACTCCCCAGCCTGCTGGGTGATGCGGCCAAAGGGGATGCCATTCTCCTTGAGCACGGTGGGGGAGATGAGCGCCACCTTGTGTCTCAGGAAGGCCTGGCAGCCCTTGGAGCTGCCAGGGAAGAGTTGCCTGGCCAGGAGCTCCAGGCGCCTGCCATGCTCAGGGGGCACAGCATACCAAGTCTTGGGCTGCCCAAAGTGCAGGTAGTTGATACTGTACAGGTCCATGTCCTCCGTGTGCCACGCAAAGGTGGTCTTCCACATGCCAAAGTACAGGTAGGGCGTGTTGACGCCCTCAATCACTATGCCATGCTCCTGCTTCAACACATCCAAAAGGCTCCCCAGGTGGCCCACGTTCCAGTGTTGAGTGTTCTCATCAAACAGGGAGCCGCTGACATCAGCACCATAAATTGGTGACCCAAACAGACGATTCTTCCAGTATTTTCTCTCCAAATCATCAAAATCCAGGTGTGGCGGGGTCTGGTATTTTTTGCTGCTGGCCAGCTCACGATACTCACCCACACTCATGCCTTTCCTCTTCTTATGGAATTGGGTGAACACACCTGCCTGCCCCGAGACCACTTGCTGCAGAGGAGCAGGAATTGACATATCCATGACATCCTCACAGGACTTTCCACTGCCTTTCCACTCCTTGGGTGGGATGACCTTGGCCAGTCCAGCTCGGTGTGCGCCTTGGGACTCCATGTAGGTGATGTATTTGCTGAAGTTTGAGAATTCTGCCATGTTTGGGCGGAAGGTCATGATGGTACAGCCTGGGTTCTGGGACATATCCTGCTCAGGGTTTGTCATGGCCACAGCAATGCAGGAGCTCAGCCTGGGGTCCTGGCTGCCCTGGGTGTTTATGTTTTCTGAGACTTCTTTCTCTTTCTCTCTCTCTCTCTCTCTCTCTCTCTCTCTCTCTCTCTCTCTGAGTTTTCCTGACTTCCTGTTGTATTTTCTTCACTGTCTGATCTGTCCTTAAACTCGTCTTTTATGCCTTCTTCTCTTCGTTCTATGGTTTAGGTTTCCTGGTGGACAAGATAACATTTTTAAGATAAATTTGAATTCAGGAGAATGGCTTGTCTGAGTAGAACACTGTATATATATCAAGACCCATCTAAGCTCTACAATCAACAGAAAAGACAAGAAAATGTAAGAAAGAAGAAGCCTTCTTTCTTGGTTGATGTTTTGATTTCCCAGGGCATCCTCTTACTGGTCAGCGCTTTTCACCTTGAAAAACTGAGTTTCTATGGAGCAGAATCCCTGTGCCACTACAGGAGCACTGGGAGCACAGCACCATCCCACTCCTGGAGCACTCCCTTGATTCCCACTCATCCTTGGACTCCATTGGTCACTGTGTGTTGATTGGGGAGGCTCAGAGCCCTTTGTCTTTTAAGTACAAAGTCATTTACCCAAGGAACAATCATAGGTGGTTCATATGACAAAGATTCTTATCCACATGGGCAAAAATCATCAGAGGTTTCTCAGGACCTGTTCTCAAACTATTTAAATCATGGCCTCCTAGTCTCTGAAACCAAATTAAAAGTTCCTCAGGAATTACTGACTTTGGGTTCCAACAGGCAGGTTATGCTGACAGGTATTTGTCCAGCAGAGGTGACCTCTCTTGGCTTCCAGGTGAGGGCGGGCATAAGGAGGCTGTCTCAGAGGAGGACTGCTGCCAGCCTTGTCATCCCAGCTGCTTAGACTAAAGACAGCTGTGAGTCTTTACATATGTGTCAGAGTATGGCAGCCTCTGTGTAGCAGTGTTGTGGGAGTAACATGCCTTCCATATACAAACAGGAGGTGGGGCTGGCGAGCACTGAGCCTCCAACCAGACCAATGCTACATAAAGAGGTTTTACCTATTTATGTTCTTAGCTCTCCTAGGGTTGGCTCTCCCTAGTCTAATGGAAAAACTAAAAACAAACAGCAGCTGGTCTGGATCACAACACCCCACAATGCAGGTGAGGCCTCCTCCTGAGAGCAACAGAATTCTGACTGTCTAGTGCCAGTGGGACCCAGGACCTGGCCAACCTCCTAGATAACTGTCATGGACCCTGCTACTCTCTTGCCGGGTGACAATCTGCTCGTGCTCATCTATGCCTGTCACACGAGGGGAGATGACATTAGGTCCATGGGTACTGCAGTCCTTAGTGTAACTGGAACATTTTGGGCGCAGGCCAAGACTCTCAGCCCAGAGAGAAGACCTGATCCATTTTATCCAGGCTGGGGGAGGACCTCAGAAAGATTGATCATTCTAAAAGAACTGGCAGGATCTACTACCTGACCTTCACAAGGATATTCATCCGGGATACAAAACCTGCTCTCTGTTTCTAGTCACACCTAGGCCAGAGAAGATCTAAGGGATGATTTCTCTGCCAGAAGCCAGGTTGGTCTGTCCTCAAGTAAATCCTACTAGGCAGCCCTCTGCCCCATCTCCACTCTCACTGATCATACTCAGTAGCTGAAAAGATCCCCAGGACCTTGTCTGCTGATTTGCCCTCCCATAAGGGTGGGGTCCAACAATGGCCTGGCTATCACAGCTACAAACCTCTCAATCAATAGCTAAAGTTTAGGCATGCATTAAAAATATTCATTACTGGTATGGACCTTAAGAGTTCTATCCAGCCAGGCAGTGGTGGCACACTCCTTTATTCCCAGCACTTGTGGTGCTGAGGCAGTTGATTTTTGAGTTGAGGCCAGCCAGGTCTACAGAGTGAGTTCCATGACAGCCAGGGTTACACAGAGAAACCCTATCTCAAAAAACAAACAAACAACAACAACAAAACACCCCCCCCAAAAAAAAAAACAAAAAAAATAAAACAAAAAACATCTTACTTTGTTTAGCTGGGCATTGGTGGAACACGCCTTTAATCTCAGCACTTGGGAGGCAGAGGCAGGCAGATTTCTGAGTTCCAAGCCAGCCTGGTCTACAGAGTGATTTCCAGGACAGCCAGAGCTATACAGAGAAACCAAATCTCGGGGGAAATTAACCAAATCAAAAAATAAAAAGAGAGAGAGAGAGAGAGAGAGAGAGAGAGAGAGAGAGAGAGAGAGAGATTTTTCATGCAAGGCAGTGGTGGCACACACCTTTAATCTCAGCACTTGGGATGCTTGGGCAATTGATTTCAGAGTTTGAGGCCAGCCTGCTCTACATCTTAGTGTGTTTAGCTGGGCAATGGTGGCGCATGCCTTTAATCCCCGCACTTGGGAAGCAGAGAGAGGCAGAGTTCTCGGTAAGAAGCCAGCCTGGTCTACAGAGTGAGTTCCAAGACAGCCAGGGCTACACAGAGAAACACTGTCTCAAAAACCAACAACAAAAAAATACATTGCTGGTATGGAATTTTAGGGTTCTAATCTGCCAGGCAGTGGTGGCACATGCCTTTAATCCCAGCACTTGGGAGGGAGAGGGAGGAGGATTTCTGAGTTTGAGGCCAGCCTGGTCAACAGAGTAAATTCCAGGACAGGTATGGCTACACAGAGAATCCCTGTCTCAAAAAACAAAAACAAAAACAAAAACAAAAACAAAAACAAAAAACAAAAACAAAAAAACAAAAAAACAAAAACAAAACCAAAAGCAGGGTTTTCCACCGGGGTAAAAATAAATTATCAGACATTGAAAGAAACTATTACACGCTGGATAGACATTCTGCCTTTGCTTTGGGTCCTCTGTGCCCCATGTAGAGAGAGATTTACTCCCAAAAGAAGTTCTCTTGAGAATAGCTCAGTACTACCTTGGGATCCTCAACACCCAGAGTGCATGTCTGGAAGCTGATAAAGTCTTTCTACAGTTTCAAACCCATTCCCTGCTCTCTTCTCTGGTTCCTGCCCAATAGTAACCACATCTGAGTGCCATATTTGTCAGAAAGGAACAGAAATTAATCTGAAATGAAACTCACACATTAACGCCAAAGATTGACCAGCATTTTCTAATGCTTTGTAGAATGATTGAATCTTATCAACTATTACCACGACTCATTTCCTCACAGGAACAAATTTCCAAAAGCTGTGAATAGAGATAGGACTTACCCAACACCAGTGGAATGGAGACCTGTGAGGAGACAATCCAGCCACAGAGAGAAGCTTCCCCCTTAGGACTTGCTCTTCCTATGAGCAAGGAACCTAATGGCTTCGTCTTTTATAGCCATGAAGACCTGAGGCAATGAGAGCTTGCCCACCCACTGGGGTCTCAACCAATCACTGGCTCTTAGCTGACTTAGGCCCACCCAGCTTCCCTAGAATGGTAACAATCTCATTAGGAGACATGGAAACATTGAAGAAAGAATGACACAACACCAACTGTGCATAGAATCTGTAAGAATGTTTTAGAATTTCCAAGGCTAACTGGGAGCATGTGGCAGAGACTCAGAGAATTGAGACATCCAGAACATGTCTGTGCTCTTCCTGGACAGGCTTTGTCTTTCTCCCACCACCTCTAAACCTGAAAATAAAAACCTAAACCTAAATTAATGAAACCTAAAATTATTCATTACTGGTATGGACCTTAAGAGTTCTAACCAGCCAGGCAGTGGTGGCACACACCTATATTCCCAGCACTTGTGGTGCTGGGGCAGTTGATTTTTGAGTTGAGACCAGCCAGGTCTACAGAGTGAGTTCCATGACAACCAGGGTTACACAGAGAAACCCTATCTCAAAAAACAAACAACAATGACAACAAAACACCACCCCCCAAAACAACAAAAAAACAAACAAAAAACATCTTACTTTGTTTAGCTGGGCATTGGTGGAACACGCCTTTAATCTCAGCACTTGGGAGGCAGAGGCAGGCAGATTTCTGAGTTCCAAGCCAGCCTGGCCTACAGAGTGATTTCCAGGACAGCCAGAGCTATATAGAGAAACCAAATCTCTGGGAAAAAAAACCAAATCCAAAAATAAAAAGAGAGAGAGAGAGATTTTTCTTGCAAGGCGGTGGTGGGACACACATTTAATCCCAGCACTTGGGATCCTGGGGCAGTTGATTTCAAAGTTCCAGGCCAGCCTGCTCTACACCTTACTGTGTTTAGCCGGGCAGTGGTGGCACATGCCTTTAATCCCAGCACTTGGGAAACAGAGGGAGGCAGATTTCTCAGTACGAGGCAAGCCTAGTCTACACAGTGAGGTCCAAGATAGCCAGGGCTACACAGAGAAACACTGTCTCAAAAAACAACAACAAAAAAATACATTGTGGTATGGAATTTTAGGCTTCTAATCTGCCAGGCAGTGGTGGCACATGCCTTTAATCCCAGCACTTGGGAGGCAGAGGGAGGAGGATTTCTGAGTTTGAGGCCAGCCTGGTCAACAGAGTAAATTCCAGGACAGGTATGGCTACACAGAGAATCCCTGTCTCAAAAAAACAAAAACAAAAGCAAAAAAACAAAAAGAAAAACAAAAACAAAAACCAGGGTTTTCCACCGGGGTAAAAATAAATTATCAGACATTGAAAGAAACTATTACACACTGGATAGACATCCTGTCTTTGCTTTGGGTCCTCTGTGCCCCAGGTAGAGAGAGATTTACCCCCAAATGAAGTTCTCTTGAGAATAGCTCAGTGCTACCCTGGGATCCCCAACACCCAGAGTCCATGTCTGGAAGCGGATAAAGTCTTTCTACAGTTTCAAACCCATTCCCTGCTCTCTTCTCTGGTTTCTGCCCAATAGTAACCACATCTGAGTGCCATATTTGTCAGAAAGGAACAGAAATTAATCTGAAATGAAACTCACACATTAACGCCAAGGATTGACCAGCATTTTCTAATGCTTTGTAGAATGATTGAATCTTATCAACTATTACCACGACTCATTTCCTCACAGGAACAAATTTCCAAAAGCTGTGAATAGAGATAGGACTTACCCAACACCAGTGGAATGGAGACCTGTGAGGAGACAATCCAGCCACAGAGAGAAGCTTCCCCCTTAGGACTTGCTCTTCCTATGAGCAGGAAACCTAATGGCTTCATCTTTTATAGCCATGAAGACCTGAGGCAATGAGAGCTTGCCCACCCACTGGGGTCTCAACCAATCATTGGCTCTCAGCTGACTTAGGCCCACCCAGCTTCCCTAGAATGGAAACAATCTCATTAGGAGACATGGCAAACATTGAAGAAAGAATGATACAACACCAACTGTGCATTGAATCTGTAAGAATGTTTTAGAATTTCGAAGGCTAACTGGGAGCATGTGGCAGAGCCTCAGAGAACTGAGACATCCAGAACATGTCTGTGCTCTTGCTGGACAGACTTTGTCTTTCTCCCACCACTTCTTTTTTTTTTTTAATTATTTGTATTCGATATAATTTATTTACATTTCAAATGATTTCCCCTTTTCTAGCCCCCCCACTCCCGGAAAGTCCCGTAAGCCCCCTTCTCTTCCCCTGTCCTCCCACCCATCCCTTCCCACTTCCCCGTTCTGGTTTTGCCAAATACTGTTTCACTGAGTCTTTCCAGAGCCAGGGGCCACTCCTCCTTTCTTCTTGTACCTCATTTGATGTGTGGATTATGTTTTGGATATTCCAGTTTTCTAGGTTAATAACCACTTATTAGCGAGTGCATACCATGATTCACCTTTTGAGTCTGGGTTACCTCACTTAGTATGATGTTCTCTAGCTCCATCCATTTCCCTAAGAATTTCATGAATTCTTTGTTTCTAATGGCTGAATAGTACTCCATTGTGTAGATATACCACATTTTTTGCATCCACTCTTCTGTTGAGGGATACCTGGGTTCTTTCCAGCATCTGGCAATTATAAATAGAGCTGCTCTGAACATAGTAGAGCATGTATCCTTATTACATGGTGGGGAATCCTCTGGGTATGTGCCCAGGATCTCCCACCACTTCTAAACCTGAAATAGACAAGAGAACAGCAGGGGCCCCACTTCTGAACAACTAAACATTTTAACCAAAAAGTAGCACAAAACACAAGAATGAGAAAGATTTTTGCTTGGCATTGGGCTGCATGCACTGTATCCCACTCTGGAGGCAGCACCAGGAGAATCGATGAATTTGAGAAAAGACTGGTCTACAGATCCACTTCCTGGAAAGTCAGGATTACAAAAATCAACTTTCACTCTCTCTCTCTCTCTCTCTCTCTCTCTCTCTCTCTCTCTCTCTCTGTCTGGTTTTTCGAGACAGGGTTTCTCTGTGTAGTCGTGGCTGTCTTGGCACTCTGTAGACCAAGCTGGCCTCGAACTCAGAAATCTGCCTGCCTCTGCCTCCCAAGTGCTGGGATTATAGGTGTTTGCCACCACACCACCTGGTCTTTGAACTCATTTTACAAACTAGGCTCCAGGCTGGCCTGATGTCTGAGATCTGTATGTCACCATGCTTTTCGTTGGTTTGTTTTGTATGCCTCTGTCTATCTCTGTCCCTCTCTGTCTCTCAGTCTCTCTCTCTCTCTCTCTCTCTCTCTCTCTCTCTCTCTCTCTCTCTCTCTCTCTCTTGGTTTCTCTCTTTTTCTCTCTGTATCTCTCTGTCTCTCTCCATCTCTCTCTGTCTCTCTGTCTCTCTCTCTCTCTCTCTCTCTCTGTGTGTGTGTGTGTGTGTGTGTGTGTGTGTGTCTATGTCTCTGTCTCTGTCTCTGTCTTGCTCTCTCTCTCTCTCTGTCTTTTTTTGTTTCAAGAGAGGGTTTCTCTATATAGCCCTGGTTGTCCTGGAACTCACTATGCAGACCAGGCTGGCCTCAAACTCAGAAATCCACCTACCTCTGCCTAGCAAGTACTGTGATTAAACTCGTGAGCCACCACTGCCCTGCTGAACATCCTTCTCAAAGCCAGTGCAATCTGATAATGAAAAGCATGACTTTCTAAAGCTTGTTCAACCATACTAGCAATCAAGGGTTCTTTTGTTAATAAATCTGCCATAGAATTTCCTTAAGCCACTGGACATGGCAGGCCAGTATGTCTTCTGATATGTTCTATAAATTTTCCTTTTTCTTGATTGAATTATCTTTTGCAACAGAAGCAAGACTGATATAATTTGGAATTTCCAGATATAAGAGCTGTCTCGATATCAGAAAATAATCAAACTACATAATTTGAACTTGTATAAAGGTTGACCTCTTCAATTATATGTTCTAGGTCAATAACAACTGCAATAATTTTCTCCTGATGTGCAGAAATTTCTTTTGCTTTTTGAATAATCACAGGTCTATCTTTCATATAGATGGCTTAAATTCCATGGATGACACATCTGTAAATAGAAAGGGGGCTTCAGAAGTAGGTTCTGATGCTAGTATAGAAGGAAAGATTATTCCTGTTCCTTCTACAAGCTTTAATATAGGGTGCTGAGACACATGACATTTAATTTGTCCCATATAATGAGCTAATGCATTTCCCTAATCATCTGCAGTTTGACGTAAATACCCCAATTGTTCCTTATTATATGGAATACAAACTTCATGAGTTTCTTTGACAAATAGTTACCTGGATCCTAACCTCACTTTAATAATTAACTGACTATACATAACAGGATAAGAAGGTATCATTTTCACTTGACTCTGAGTGAGATATATACATTCCCATAAAACTTCTTGCCATAAACATGCAGTAGGGTGTAAGGTGTTTTAAGAATAATAAGCGAGCAAGTTTTTAAATAGTTTGTTTGATTTACTTTAGCATCTTGTATCATTTGCTTTATCTATCCTGATTGTTTTAATGCTTCTTTTGTAAGCTGTATTTTAGACTTAGGATCACGATCTCCTTTAAGAATTTCAAACAAATTAAGCAATTGTCCTGTGGTAATTTTTAAATAATGTCTTGTCCAATTAATATTTCCCAATTATTTTTAAAGATCATTAAGTGTCTTTAATTTGTCAATCCTAAGTTGCAGTATTTGAGAGTTAATATATTCATTATAAATTATTTTTGCAAGAAATTTATTGGCTTGTATACTGGCTGGTTTTGTGTGTCAACTAGACACACACTGGACTTACCAAAGAGAAAGGAGATTCTGTTG
Organism: Apodemus sylvaticus; assembly: GCF_947179515.1. NCBI lineage: Eukaryota > Metazoa > Chordata > Mammalia > Rodentia > Muridae > Apodemus > Apodemus sylvaticus. The sequence continues at coordinate 121,132,378 of NC_067478.1, read as the reverse complement.
GTGGAAGGGCCTCATTGAGATCCATCTGTGGGGCATTTTCTCAATTAGTGATGAAAGGATGAGGGCCCCTTGTGGGCGGTACCATCTCTGGGCTGGTAGTCTTGGGTTCTATAAGACAGCAGGCTGAACAATTCAGGGGGATCAAGCTAGTAAGACACATTTTTCCACCGCCTCTGCATCAGTTCCTGCTTCCTGACCTGCTTGAGTTCCAGTCCAGACTTCCTTTAGTGGTGAACAGCAGTGTGGAAGTGTAAGCTCAATAAACTCTTTCCTCCTCAATTTGCTTCTTGGTCATGATGTTTGTACGGGACTAGAAACCCTAAGACAAATTGGTACCAGTGTAGTGGGGTATTCCTGTGACAACTTTACCATGTTTTGGGGAGGATTGAGGAAAGGCTTGGAAGTTTGAGCTAGAAGAGCCAATAGGATGTTAAGAGCTCTGTGGAAAGTTCTGTAGGGGCTTGGAAGATAATGCTAAGAACAGTGCAGAATATGGTGGCCTGGCTTGTGACATTTCAGAGGGAAGATTAAAGTCTCTTATCAGGTGCAGGTTTTGATTGTGAAGATTCTGTGGTTTTGATTACCTGGGGCTGAAGAATCAGCTGTGACTAACAACATAACAGAACCACAAAACAATCCTTTGTGTTACTGGGAATATTGAGGCTGGTTAACAAGGGCTAAGAAATTAGTGGTGATTAAGAAAAGACCAGCATCACTGAGGTGAAAACTTCTGGGAAGTGTTTTCTGAGAGCACAGAGGCTGGGTTCCTGAGAGAGCCACGGTTGTATTTTGTGCTGTGGCTAGACTTGGTACTTTGGAAGATTCACCAAGTTGGTCCTGGTTTTGAAGGCATGAAGTGGTCATGAAGAACAGTTAAGGCTCTGAATTGTGTGAGGCTGTGGAAGGCCATTGGTGAAGGTGCAACCTCAGATGCAATTGAAGGCCCAAGACTGAAGGTGTCATGCAAAGAGTTGAGGCTTGGCACCATGAAAAAGAGCCTATGCCACGCTATTGGTGAAGCCTAGTTACAGCAGAAGACAGCAGTGTTTTGTAGATGCCTGTGCCATGCAATGACCACCAAGAACAGCAGCAGCAGTGGAGTACTGACAGCTGGAGCCTAGAAGACAAGGTGTGTGTTAGAAAAGGCAGAGCTGGAGAAGTGACCCAAGCCCTCGTAGAAGCCCAAAAGTTCCTGGGTTGGATCCCAGACAATGAACCTTTGGACTTTGAGTTTTGCTTTTGATTGTGACTGTACCCTGACAGTTTTCCCTCTTGATGGAAGAAAGTATTTTAGTGAAGCCCACAGTTAAGAAAACTTTCTATTTTCAAGGGACTTTTAATTTTAAATGATATTGGACATTTTAAAGGCATTGAAATTTTAATATGTAAAGACTGTGGGACATTTAAACATATGTAGATCTGGGGGATAAATAAGGAAGGATTGTTATTCCAGATGAATTTGAGAATTGCTCTTTCTAGCTCTATGAAGAACTGGGATGGGACTTTTATGGAGATAGCATTGAATCTGTAGATTGCCTTTGGCAAGATGGCCATTTTAACTATATTAATCCTGCCAATCCACGAGCATGGAAGGTTTGCCCATTTTCTGAGATCTTCCTCGATTTCCTTCTTCAGAGATCTGAAGTTCTTGTCATATAGGTCTTTCACTTGTTTGGTTAGAGTCACCCCAAGATACTTTATGTTGTTTGTAGCTATTGTGAAGGGGGTCATTTCCCTAATTTCTTTCTCAGTCTGCTTATCCTTTGAATATATAAAGGCTACTGATTTGCTTGCGTTGATTTTGTAGCCAGCCACTTTGCTGAAGTTGTTTATCAGCTGTAGGAGTTCTCTAGTAGAGGTTTTAGGGTCACTTAAGTATACGATCATATCATCTGCAAATAGTGATAATTTGACTTCACCCTTTCCAATTTGTATCCCTTTGACGTCCTTCTGTTGTCTAATTGCTCTAGCTAGGACTTCAAGAACTATATTGAAAAGATATGGAGAGAGGGGCAGCCTTGTCTAGTCCCTGATTTTAGTGGGATTGCTTCAAGTTTCTCTCCATTTAGTTTGACGTTGGCTACCGGTTTGCTGTATATTGCTTTTACTATGTTTAGATATGGGCCTTGAATTCCTGTCCTTTCCAAGACTTTTAGCATGAAAGGATGCTGAATTTTGTGAAATGCTTTTTCAGCATCTAATGAAATGATCATGTGGTTTTTTCTTTGAGTTTGTTTATGTAGTGGATAGCATATATGGATTTCCGTATATTGAACCATCCCTGCATCCCTTGGATGAAGCCTACTTGATCATGGTGGATGATTGTTTGATGTGTTCTTGGATCTGGTGGGCAAGAAGGCTTAATAGTGATGTGTTTTTGTGTCAAGTTGTCAAGGGGTCAATTGTACTGGCAGGTTTTGTGTGTCTACTTGACAGAGACTGGAGTTATCACAGGGAAAGGAGTTTCAGTTGGGAAGTGCCTCCAGGAGATCCGTCTGTGGGTCATTTTCTCACTATAGGGATCAAAAGGGGAGGGCTCCTTGTGGGTGGTACCATCTCTGGACTGGTATTCTTGGGTTCTATAAAGAGCAGGCTGGCCGGGTGGTGGTGGTGCATGCCTTTACTCCCAGCATTTGGGAGACAGAGGCAGGCAGATTTCTGACTTGGAGGCCAGCATGGTCCACAGATAGAATTCCAGGAGAGCCATGGCTATAAAGAGAAAGCCTTACAGAAGAGCTATGGAGTGTGGGGAGAGCTGACTAACAGGGACACATGGAGTCTCTGCCCCATTCAGACTAATACAGGGACATGCTGGAGACTACATGCATTAGGAGACAGACAGGGCTATACAGAGAAACCGTATCTCAAAAAAACAAATCTAAAAAAACAAAACAAAACAAAACAAAACAAAAGCCCCATGCCTTAGGAGACATACCCTCTACCCAACATCGTAGAACCCAAATACATAGTAAAGTATTAACCACACTTTAGTTAGCAAACTAAAATATTTATTTCTTGGGCCTAGTTACAGAGCCGGAGATTGAAATAAGTGTGGAGTAAATGCCTGTCCTTAAGAACCCGGTTACCCTAGTGTGAACAGCAGGTTACTCATGTCCTCACTTGTCGAATGTCCCCACCCACAACCTACTGTAAACCTCCCACCCTGTCTAATCTCTAGTCCCAGTGAGTTTATGAGAAATGAGAGCAGCATTACAACCAAATGCCAGGACAGAACAGAAGGAAGCAGCCTGCAGGCTCTCTGTCCCTCCTCCCTCCCTCCTCCTAGGAGGGAGAAGTCAAAGTCAATGAACCCATCTGGGTGTCTTGTAGATCCTTACTGATGTTCTGAAGACAATGATCTCCGGGTGAATCTGGTCAGACTTGCAGGTGCATCGAGGGCTATGCTGAGAGCCTGAGACCTGCTTGGTTTCTCACTCTGGCATGCTATTGCGGGACACTGAAATCAATGGAGGGTCAGGGGGCAGTGCAGGAGGAAGTATCAGTATCCTCAGCATCCTCAGGCCAAGCATTTCCTTCTGAGTGTAGGGAAGTCCCAGTTTGGCGAACAGCAGGATACTGTTAGAAGATAAAGAATCTGGAAGCTTTCTCTTCATATAATGGCACAAGATCCTGCAGATCACCATAAATTCTGAAGGAGACCCTGCCCAATCCAAGAGGACACTCAGATGCATCATCCGAAGGAGAGTCTGATGGCCTTAGACCTTGGAGGTGATCCTGCATGATGATACTTCTACTCCACCACCAGGAGTGGCTGGGAGACCTGGGGGCTCCTCTGCAAGATTCTCCAGACCTGTGAGTGGTTCCCTGGGACCTATAGCATCAGCAGAATCAAAAGGGATCCCGGAGGCTCCAGAAGAGAGTTTGGAGAATGTTGTCCCTTGTGGAGTAGATCCAGGATACAAAAGCTTGGATGGGGAAAGGCGCAGGGACTCTGGGTGCACCTCCTTGTAATAAGGACAGCTGTTGTGGCCCCTGCTCAGGCGACTCCTGAGGGGTCCCAAATGGGAATGCCTCCAGATGGAAGTGGGCTTCCCCTGATCCAGTGTGTAGATCCCAAGTGTCAGCTCCTGCCTGGGACAGGAGGTGAGCTCCAGCTGGTCCTTTCCTCTAGGATCCCCTTGCTGTTTCCACAGCTCATAGCTCTCAGGCTGCAGGAGCCCCTCAAAGGCATCCATGGAGAAGCTCACCCTGGCCTCCCCACAGCTGCACTGACGTGCCACCTTACCATAGTCAATCCACCTCGGGGTGGCAAAATTGATGGCCTCTGCGCAGTTGAAGCCATGGTTGAAGCCCGCGTGGTAGCCATAGGGAAAGGTGACCATGAACTCCCCAGCCTGCTGGGTGATGCGGCCAAAGGGGATGCCATTCTCCTTGAGCACGGTGGGGGAGATGAGCGCCACCTTGTGTCTCAGGAAGGCCTGGCAGCCCTTGGAGCTGCCAGGGAAGAGTTGCCTGGCCAGGAGCTCCAGGCGCCTGCCATGCTCAGGGGGCACAGCATACCAAGTCTTGGGCTGCCCAAAGTGCAGGTAGTTGATACTGTACAGGTCCATGTCCTCCGTGTGCCACGCAAAGGTGGTCTTCCACATGCCAAAGTACAGGTAGGGCGTGTTGACGCCCTCAATCACTATGCCATGCTCCTGCTTCAACACATCCAAAAGGCTCCCCAGGTGGCCCACGTTCCAGTGTTGAGTGTTCTCATCAAACAGGGAGCCGCTGACATCAGCACCATAAATTGGTGACCCAAACAGACGATTCTTCCAGTATTTTCTCTCCAAATCATCAAAATCCAGGTGTGGCGGGGTCTGGTATTTTTTGCTGCTGGCCAGCTCACGATACTCACCCACACTCATGCCTTTCCTCTTCTTATGGAATTGGGTGAACACACCTGCCTGCCCCGAGACCACTTGCTGCAGAGGAGCAGGAATTGACATATCCATGACATCCTCACAGGACTTTCCACTGCCTTTCCACTCCTTGGGTGGGATGACCTTGGCCAGTCCAGCTCGGTGTGCGCCTTGGGACTCCATGTAGGTGATGTATTTGCTGAAGTTTGAGAATTCTGCCATGTTTGGGCGGAAGGTCATGATGGTACAGCCTGGGTTCTGGGACATATCCTGCTCAGGGTTTGTCATGGCCACAGCAATGCAGGAGCTCAGCCTGGGGTCCTGGCTGCCCTGGGTGTTTATGTTTTCTGAGACTTCTTTCTCTTTCTCTCTCTCTCTCTCTCTCTCTCTCTCTGAGTTTTCCTGACTTCCTGTTGTATTTTCTTCACTGTCTGATCTGTCCTTAAACTCGTCTTTTATGCCTTCTTCTCTTCGTTCTATGGTTTAGGTTTCCTGGTGGACAAGATAACATTTTTAAGATAAATTTGAATTCAGGAGAATGGCTTGTCTGAGTAGAACACTGTATATATAGCAAGACCCTTCTAAGCTCTACAATCAACAGAAAAGACAAGAAAATGTAAGAAAGAAGAAGCCTTCTTTCTTGGTTGATGTTTTGATTTCCCAGGGCATCCTCTTACTGGTCAGTGCTTTTCACCTTGAAAAACTGAGTTTCTATGGAGCAGAATCCCTGTGCCACTACAGGAGCACTGGGAGCACAGCACCATCCCACTCCTGGAGCACTCCCTTGATTCCCACTCATCCTTGGACTCCATTGGTCACTGTGTGTTGATTGGGGAGGCTCAGAGCCCTTTGTCTTTTAAGTACAAAGTCATTTACCCAAGGAACAATCATAGGTGGTTCATATGACAAAGATTCTTATCCACATGGGCAAAAATCATCAGAGGTTTCTCAGGACCTGTTCTCAAACTATTTAAATCATTGCCTCCTAGTCTCTGAAACCAAATTAAAAGTTCCTCAGGAATTACTGACTTTGGGTTCCAACAGGCAGGTTATGCTGGCGGGTATTTGTCCAGCAGAGGTGACCTGTCTTGGCTTCCAGGTGAGGGCGGGCATAAGGAGGCTGTCTCAGAGGAGGACTGCTGCCAGCCTTGTCATCCCAGCTGCTTAGACTAAAGACAGCTGTGAGTCTTTACATATGTGTCAGAGTATGGCAGCCTCTGTGTCGCAGTGTTGTGGGAGTAACATGCCTTCCATATACAAACAGGAGGTGGAGCTGGGGAGCACTGAGCCTCCAACCAGACCAATGCTACATAAAGAGGTTTTACCTATTTATGTTCTTAGCTCTCCTAGGGTTGGCTCTCCCTAGTCTAATGGAAAAACTAAAAACAAACAGCAGCTGGTCTGGATCACAACACCCCACAATGCAGGTGAGGCCTCCTCCTGAGAGCAACAGAATTCTGACTGTCTAGTGCCAGTGGGACCCAGGACCTGGCCAACCTCCTAGATAACTGTCATGGACCCTGCTACTCTCTTACCGGGTGACAATCTGCTCGTGCTCATCTATGCCTGTCACACGAGGGGAGATGACATTAGGTCCATGGGTACTGCAGTCCTTAGTGTAACTGGAACATTTTGGGCGCAGGCCAAGACTCTCAGCCCAGAGAGAAGACCTGATCCATTTTATCCAGGCTGGGGGAGGACCTCAGAAAGATTGATCATTCTAAAAGAACTGGCAGGATCTACTACCTGACCTTCACAAGGATATTCATCCGGGATACAAAACCTGCTCTCTGTTTCTAGTCACACCTAGGCCAGAGAAGATCTAAGGGATGATTTCTCTGCCAGAAGCCAGGTTGGTCTGTCCTCAAGTAAATCCTACTAGGCAGCCCTCTGCCCCATCTCCACTCTCACTGATCATGCTCAGTAGCTGAAAAGATCCCCAGGACCTTGTCTGCTGATTTGCCCTCCCATAAGGGTGGGGTCCAACAATGGCCTGGCTATCACAGCTACAAACCTCTCAATCAATAGCTAAAGTTTAGGCATGCATTAAAAATATTCATTACTGGTATGGACCTTAAGAGTTCTATCCAGCCAGGCAGTGGTGGCACACTCCTTTATTCCCAGCACTTGTGGTGCTGAGGCAGTTGATTTTTGAGTTGAGGCCAGCCAGGTCTACAGAGTGAGTTCCATGACAGCCAGGGTTACACAGAGAAACCCTATCTCAAAAAACAAACAAACAACAACAACAACCCCCCCCCAAAAAAAACAAAAAAAAAAGGCCAAAAAACATCTTACTTTGTTTAGCTGGGCATTGGTGGAACACGCCTTTAATCTCAGCACTTGGGAGGCAGAGGCAGGCAGATTTCTGAGTTCCAAGCCAGCCTGGTCTACAGAGTGATTTCCAGGACAGCCAGAGCTATACAGAGAAACCAAAGCTCGGGGGGAAATTAACCAAATCAAAAAATAAAGAGAGAGAGAGAGAGAGAGAGAGAGAGAGAGAGAGAGAGAGAGAGAGAGAGATTTTTCTTGCAAGGCAGTGGTGGCACACACCTTTAATCTCAGCACTTGGGATGCTTGGGCAATTGATTTCAGAGTTTGAGGCCAGCCTGCTCTACATCTTAGTGTGTTTAGCTGGGCAATGGTGGCGCATGCCTTTAATCCCCGCACTTGGGAAGCAGAGAGAGGCAGAGTTCTCGGTAAGAAGCCAGCCTGGTCTACAGAGTGAGTTCCAAGACAGCCAGGGCTACACAGAGAAACACTGTCTCAAAAAACAACAACAAAAAAATACATTGCTGGTATGGAATTTTAGGGTTCTAATCTGCCAGGCAGTGGTGGCACATGCCTTTAATCCCAGCACTTGGGAGGGAGAGGGAGGAGGATTTCTGAGTTTGAGGCCAGCCTGGTCAACAGAGTAAATTCCAGGACAGGTATGGCTACACAGAGAATCCCTGTCTCAAAAAACAAAAACAAAAACAAAAACAAAAACAAAAACAAAAAACAAAAACAAAAAACAAAAACAAAAAAACAAAAAAACAAAAACAAAAACAAAAACCAGGGTTTTCCACCGGGGTAAAAATAAATTATCAGACATTGAAAGAAACTATTACACACTGGATAGACATTCTGCCTTTGCTTTGGGTCCTCTGTGCCCCATGTAGAGAGAGATTTACTCCCAAAAGAAGTTCTCTTGAGAATAGCTCAGTACTACCTTGGGATCCTCAACACCCAGAGTCCATGTCTGGAAGCTGATAAAGTCTTTCTACAGTTTCAAACCCATTCCCTGCTCTCTTCTCTGGTTCCTGCCCAATAGTAACCACATCTGAGTGCCATATTTGTCAGAAAGGAACAGAAATTAATCTGAAATGAAACTCACACATTAACGCCAAAGATTGACCAGCATTTTCTAATGCTATGTAGAATGATTGAATCTTATCAACTATTACCACGACTCATTTCCTCACAGGAACAAATTTCCAAAAGCTGTGAATAGAGATAGGACTTACCCAAAACCAGTGGAATGGAGACCTGTAAGGAGACAATCCAGCCACAGAGAGAAGCTTCCCCCTTAGGACTTGCTCTTCCTATGAGCAAGGAACCTAATGGCTTCGTCTTTTATAGCCATGAAGACCTGAGGCAATGAGAGCTTGCCCACCCACTGGGGTCTCAACCAATCACTGGCTCTCAGCTGACTTAGGCCCACCCAGCTTCCCTAGAATGGTAACAATCTCATTAGGAGACATGGAAACATTGAAGAAAGAATGACACAACACCAACTGTGCATAGAATCTGTAAGAATGTTTTAGAATTTCCAAGGCTAACTGGGAGCATGTGGCAGAGCCTCAGAGAATTGAGACATCCAGAACATGTCTGTGCTCTTCCTGGACAGGCTTTGTCTTTCTCCCACCACCTCTAAACCTGAAAATAAAAACCTAAACCTAAAATAATGAAACCTAAAATTATTCATTACTGGTATGGACCTTAAGAGTTCTAACCAGCCAGGCAGTGGTGGCACACACCTATATTCCCAGCACTTGTGGTGCTGGGGCAGTTGATTTTTGAGTTGAGACCAGCCAGGTCTACAGAGTGAGTTCCATGACAACCAGGGTTACACAGAGAAACCCTATCTCAAAAAACAAACAACAATGACAACAAAACACCACCCCCCAAAACAACAAAAAAACAAACAAAAAACATCTTACTTTGTTTAGCTGGGCATTGGTGGAACACGCCTTTAATCTCAGCACTTGGGAGGCAGAGGCAGGCAGATTTCTGAGTTCCAAGCCAGCCTGGCCTACAGAGTGATTTCCAGGACAGCCAGAGCTATATAGAGAAACCAAATCTCTGGGAAAAAAAACCAAATCCAAAAATAAAAAGAGAGAGAGAGAGATTTTTCTTGCAAGGCGGTGGTGGGACACACATTTAATCCCAGCACTTGGGATCCTGGGGCAGTTGATTTCAAAGTTCCAGGCCAGCCTGCTCTACACCTTACTGTGTTTAGCCGGGCAGTGGTGGCACATGCCTTTAATCCCAGCACTTGGGAAACAGAGGGAGGCAGATTTCTCAGTACGAGGCAAGCCTAGTCTACACAGTGAAGTCCAAGATAGCCAGGGCTACACAGAGAAACACTGTCTCAAAAAACAACAACAAAAAAATACATTGTGGTATGGAATTTTAGGCTTCTAATCTGCCAGGCAGTGGTGGCACATGCCTTTAATCCCAGCACTTGGGAGGCAGAGGCAGGAGGATTTCTGAGTTTGAGGCCAGCCTGGTCAACAGAGTAAATTCCAGGACAGGTATGGCTACACAGAGAATCCCTGTCTCAAAAAAACAAAAACAAAAGCAAAAAAACAAAAAGAAAAACAAAAACAAAAACCAGGGTTTTCCATCGGGGTAAAAATAAATTATCAGACATTGAAAGAAACTATTACACACTGGATAGACATCCTGTCTTTGCTTTGGGTCCTCTGTGCCCCAGGTAGAGAGAGATTTACCCCCAAATGAAGTTCTCTTGAGAATAGCTCAGTGCTACCCTGGGATCCCCAACACCCAGAGTCCATGTCTGGAAGCGGATAAAGTCTTTCTACAGTTTCAAACCCATTCCCTGCTCTCTTCTCTGGTTTCTGCCCAATAGTAACCACATCTGAGTGCCATATTTGTCAGAAAGGAACAGAAATTAATCTGAAATGAAACTCACACATTAACGGCAAAGATTGACCAGCATTTTCTAATGCTTTGTAGAATGATTGAATCTTAACAACTATTACCACGACTCATTTCCTCACAGGAACAAATTTCCAAAAGCTGTGAATAGAGATAGGACTTACCCAACACCAGTGGAATGGAGACCTGTGAGGAGACAATCCAGCCACAGAGAGAAGCTTCCCCCTTAGGACTTGCTCTTCCTATGAGCAGGAAACCTAATGGCTTCATCTTTTATAGCCATGAAGACCTGAGGCAATGAGAGCTTGCCCACCCACTGGGGTCTCAACCAATCATTGGCTCTCAGCTGACTTAGGCCCACCCAGCTTCCCTAGAATGGAAACAATCTCATTAGGAGACATGGCAAACATTGAAGAAAGAATGATACAACACCAACTGTGCATTGAATCTGTAAGAATGTTTTAGAATTTCCAAGGCTAACTGGGAGCATGTGGCAGAGCCTCAGAGAACTGAGACATCCAGAACATGTCTGTGCTCTTGCTGGACAGACTTTGTCTTTCTCCCACCACTTCTTTTTTTTTTAATTATTTGTATTCGATATAATTTATTTACATTTCTAATGATTTCCCCTTTTGTAGCCCCCCCACTCTCGGAAAGTCCCGTAAGCCCCCTTCTCTTCCCCTGTCCTCCCACCCACCCCTTCCCACTTCCCCGTTCTGGTTTTGCCAAATACTGTTTCACTGAGTCTTTCCAGAGCCAGGGGCCACTCCTCCTTTCTTCTTGTACCTCATTTGATGTGTGGATTATGTTTTGGATATTCCAGTTTTCTAGGTTAATAACCACTTATTAGCGAGTGCATACCATGATTCACCTTTTGAGTCTGGGTTACCTCACTTAGTATGATGTTCTCTAGCTCCATCCATTTCCCTAAGAATTTCATGAATTCTTTGTTTCTAATGGCTGAATAGTACTCCATTGTGTAGATATACCACATTTTTTGCATCCACTCTTCTGTTGAGGGATACCTGGGTTCTTTCCAGCATCTGGCAATTATAAATAGGGCTGCTCTGAACATAGTAGAGCATGTATCCTTATTACATGGTGGGGAATCCTCTGCGTATGTGCCCAGGATCTCCCACCACTTCTAAACCTGAAATAGACAAGAGAACAGCAGGGGCCCCACTTCTGAACAACTAAACATTTTAACCAAAAAGTAGCACAAAACACAAGAATGAGAAAGATTTTTGCTTGGCATTGGGCTGCATGCACTGTATCCCACTCTGGAGGCAGAACCAGGAGAATCGATGAATTTGAGAAAAGACTGGTCTACAGATCCACTTCCTGGAAAGTCAGGATTACAAGGATCAACTTTCACACTCTCTCTCTCTCTCTCTCTCTCTCTCTCTCTCTCTCTCTCTCTCTCTCTCTTTCTGGTTTTTCGAGACAGGGTTTCTCTGTGTAGTCGTGGCTGTCTTGGCACTCTGTAGACCAAGCTGGCCTCGAACTCAGAAATCTGCCTGCCTCTGCCTCCCAAGTGCTGGGATTATAGGTGTTTGCCACCACACCACCTGGTCTTTGAACTCATTTTACAAACTAGGCTCCAGGCTGGCCTGATGTCTGAGATCTGTATGTCACCATGCTTTTCATTGGTTTGTTTTGTATGCCTCTGTCTATCTCTGTCCCTCTCTGTCTCTCAGTCTCTCTCTCTCTCTCTCTCTCTCTCTCTCTCTCTCTCTCTCTCTCTCTCTTGGTTTCTCTCTTTTTCTCTCTGTATCTCTCTGTCTCTCTCCATCTCTCTCTGTCTTTCTCTCTCTCTCTCTCTCTCTCTCTCTCTCTCTCTGTGTGTGTGTGTGTGTGTGTGTGTCTATGTCTCTGTCTCTGTCTTGCTCTCTCTCTCTCTGTCTTTTTTTGTTTCAAGAGAGGGTTTCTCTATATAGCCCTGGTTGTCCTGGAACTCACTATGCAGACCAGGCTGGCCTCAAACTCAGAAATCCACCTACCTCTGCCTAGCAAGTACTGTGATTAAACTCGTGAGCCACCACTGCCCTGCTGAACATCCTTCTCAAAGCCAGTGCAATCTGATAATGAAAAGCATGACTTTCTAAAGCTTGTTCAACCATACTAGCAATCAAGGGTTCTTTTGTTAATAAATCTGCCATAGAATTTCCTTAAGCCACTGGACATGGCAGGCCAGTATGTCTTCTGAAATGTTCTATAAATTTTCCTTTTTCTTGATTGAATTATCTTTTGCAACAGAAGCAAGACTGATATAATTTTGGAATTTCCAGATATAAGAGCTGTCTCGAAATCAGAAAATAATCAAACTACATAATTTGAACTTGTATAAAGGTTGACCTCTTCAAGTATATGTTCAAGGGCAATAATAACTGCAATAATTTTCTCCTGATGTGCAGACATTTCTTTTGCCTTTTGAGTAATCATAGGTCTATCTTTCATATAGATGGCTTAAATTCCATGGATGACACATCTGTAAATAGTAAGAGGGCTTCAGAAGTAGGTTCTGATGCTAGTATAGAAGGAAAGATTATTCCTCTTCCTTCTACAAGCTTTAATATAGGGTGCTGAGGCACATGACATTTGATTTGTCCCATATAATGAGCTAATGCATTTCCCTAATCATCTGCAGTTTGACGTAAATACCCCAATTGTTCCTTATTATATGGAATACAAACTTCATGAGTTTCTTTGACAAATAGTTACCTGGATCCTAACCTCACTTTAATAATTAACTGACTATACATAACAGGATAAGAAGGTATCATTTTCACTTGACTCTGAGTGAGATATATACATTCCCATAAAACTTCTTGCCATAAACATGCAGTAGGGTTTAAGGTGTTTTAAGAATAATAAGCGAGCAAGTTTTTAAATAGTTTGTTTGATTTACTTTAGCATCTTGTATCATTTGCTTTATCTATTCTGATTGTTTTAATGCTTCTTTTGTAAGCTGTATTTTAGACTTAGGATCACGATCTCCTTTAAGAATTTCAAACAAATTAAGCAATTGTCCTGTGGTAATTTTTAAATAATGTCTTGTCCAATTAATATTTCCCAATTATTTTTAAAGATCATTAAGTGTCTTTAATTTGTCAATCCTAAGTTGCAGTATTTGAGAGTTAATATATTCATTATAAATTATTTTTGCAAGAAATTTATTGGCTTGTATACTGGCTGGTTTTGTGTGTCAACTAGACACACACTGGACTTATCACAGACAAAGGAGATTCTGTTGGGGGAAGGGCCTCATTGAGATCCATCTGTGGGGCATTTTCTCAATTAGTGATGAAAGGATGAGGGCCCCTTGTGGGCGGTACCATCTCTGGGCAGGTAGTCTTGGGTTCTATAAGAGAGCAGGCTGAACAATTCAGGGGGATCAAGCTAGTAAGACACATTTTTCCACCGCCTCTGCATCAGTTCCTGCTTCCTGACCTGCTTGAGTTCCAGTCCAGACTTCCTTTAGTGGTGAACAGCAGTGTGGAAGTGTAAGCTCAATAAACTCTTTCCTCCTCAATTTGCTTCTTGGTCATGATGTTTGTACAGGACTAGAAACCCTAAGACAAATTGGTACCAGTGTAGTGGGGTATTCCTGTGACAACTTTACCATGTTTTGGGGAGGATTGAGGAAAGGCTTGGAAGTTTGAGCTAGAAGAGCCAATAGGATGTTAAGAGCTCTGTGGAAAGTTCTGTAGGGGCTTGGAAGATAATGCTAAGAACAGTGCAGAATATGGTGGCCTGGCTTCTGACATTTCAGAGGGAAGATTAAAGTCTCTTATCAGGTGCAGGTTTTGATTGTGAAGATTCTGTGGTTTTGATTACCTGGGGCTGAAGAATCAGCTGTGACTAACAACATAACAGAACCACAAAACAATCCTTTGTGTTACTGGGAATATTGAGGCTGGTTAACAAGGGCTAAGAAATTAGTGGTGATTAAGAAAAGACCAGCATCACTGAGGTGAAAACTTCTGGGAAGTGTTTTCTGAGAGCACAGAGGCTGGGTTCCTGAGAGAACCACGGTTGTATTTTGTGCTGTGGCTAGACTTGGTACTTTGGAAGATTCACCAAGTTGGTCCTGGTTTTGAAGGCATGAAGTGGTCATGAAGAACAGTTAAGGCTCTGAATTGTGTGAGGCTGTGGAAGGCCATTGGTGAAGGTGCAACCTCAGATGCAATTGAAGGCCCAAGACTGAAGGCGTCAGGCAAAGAGTTGAAGCTTGGCACCATGAAAAAGAGCCTATGCCACGCTATTGGTGAAGCCTAGTTACAGCAGAAGACAGCAGTGTTTTGTAGATGCCTGTGCCATGCAATGACCACCAAGAACAGCAGCAGCAGTGGAGTACTGACAGCTGGAGCCTAGAAGACAAGGTGTGTGTTAGAAAAGGCAGAGCTGGAGAAGTGACCCAAGCCCTCGTAGAAGCCCAAAAGTTCCTGGGTTGGATCCCAGACAATGAACCTTTGGACTTTGAGTTGTGCTTTTGATTGTGACTGTACCCTGACAGTTTTCCCTCTTGATGGAAGAAAGTGTTTTAGTGAAGCCCACAGTTAAGAGAACTTTCTATTTTCAAGGGACTTTTAATTTTAAATGATATTGGACATTTTAAAGGCATTGAAATTTTAATATGTAAAGACTGTGGGACATTTAAACATATGTAGATCTGGGGGATAAATAAGGAAGGATTGTTATTCCAGATGAATTTGAGAATTGCTCTTTCTAGCTCTATGAAGAACTGGGATGGGACTTTTATGGAGATAGCATTGAATCTGTAGATTGCCTTTGGCAAGATGGCCATTTTAACTATATTAATCCTGCCAATCCACGAGCATGGAAGGTTTGCCCATTTTCTGAGATCTTCCTCGATTTCCTTCTTCAGAGATCTGAAGTTCTTGTCATATAGGTCTTTCACTTGTTTGGTTAGAGTCACCCCAAGATACTTTATGTTGTTTGTAGCTATTGTGAAGGGGGTCATTTCCCTTATTTCTTTCTCAGTCTGCTTATCCTTTGAATATATAAAGGCTACTGATTTGCTTGCGTTGATTTTGTAGCCAGCCACTTTGCTGAAGTTGTTTATCAGCTGTAGGAGTTCTCTAGTAGAGGTTTTAGGGTCACTTAAGTATACGATCATATCATCTGCAAATAGTGATAATTTGACTTCACCCTTTCCAATTTGTATCCCTTTGACGTCCTTCTGTTGTCTAATTGCTCTAGCTAGGACTTCAAGAACTATATTGAAAAGATATGGAGAGAGGGGCAGCCTTGTCTAGTCCCTGATTTTAGTGGGATTGCTTCAAGTTTCTCTCCATTTAGTTTGACGTTGACTACCTGTTTGCTGTATATTGCTTTTACTATGTTTAGATATGGGCCTTGAATTCCTGTCCTTTCCAAGACTTTTAGCATGAAAGGATGCTGAATTTTATGAAATGCTTTTTCAGCATCTAATGAAATGATCATGTGGTTTTTTCTTTGAGTTTGTTTATGTAGTGGATAGCATATATGGATT
This sequence comes from Apodemus sylvaticus, assembly GCF_947179515.1. Lineage (NCBI taxonomy): Eukaryota > Metazoa > Chordata > Mammalia > Rodentia > Muridae > Apodemus > Apodemus sylvaticus. Next base: position 121,116,838 of record NC_067478.1, on the reverse strand, counting down.
TCCGTATATTGAACCATCCCTGCATCCCTTGGATGAAGCCTACTTGATCATGGTGGATGATTGTTTGATGTGTTCTTGGATTTGGTGGGCAAGAAGGCTTAATAGTGATGTGTTTTTGTGTCAAGTTGTCAAGGGGTCAATGGTACTGGCAGGTTTTGTGTGTCTACTTGACAGAGACTGGAGTTATCACAGGGAAAGGAGTTTCAGTTGGGAAGTGCCTCCAGGAGATCCGTCTGTGGGTCATTTTCTCACTATAGGGATCAAAAGGGGAGGGCTCCTTGTGGGTGGTACCATCTCTGGACTGGTATTCTTGGGTTCTATAAAGAGCAGGCTGGCCGGGTGGTGGTGGTGCATGCCTTTACTCCCAACATTTGGGAGACAGAGGCAGGCAGATTTCTGACTTGGAGGCCAGCATGGTCCACAGATAGAATTCCAGGAGAGCCATGGCTATAAAGAGAAAGCCTTACAGAAGAGCTATGGAGTGTGGGGAGAGCTGACTAACAGGGACACATGGAGTCTCTGCCCCATTCAGACTAATACAGGGACATGCTGGAGACTACATGCATTAGGAGATAGACAGGGCTATACAGAGAAACCGTATCTCAAAAAAACAAATCTAAAAAAACAAAACAAAACAAAAGCCCCATGCCTTAGGAGACATACCCTCTACCCAACATCGTAGAACCCAAATACATAGTAAAGTATTAACCACACTTTAGTTAGCAAACTAAAATATTTATTTCTTGGGCCTAGTTACAGAGCCGGAGATTGAAATAAGTGTGGAGTAAATGCCTGTCCTTAAGAACCCGGTTACCCTAGTGTGAACAGCAGGTTACTCATGTCCTCACATGTCGAATGTCCCCACCCACAACCTACTGTAAACCTCCCACCCTGTCTAATCTCTAGTCCCAGTGAGCTTATGAGAAATGAGAGCAGCATTACAACCAAATGCCAGGACAGAACAGAAGGGAGCAGCCTGCAGGCTCTCTGTCCCTCCTCCCTCCCTCCTCCTAGGAGGGAGAAGTCAAAGTCAATGAACCCATCTGGGTGTCTTGTAGGTCCTTACTGATGTTCTGAAGACAATGATCTCCGGGTGAATCTGGTCAGACTTGCAGGTGCATCGAGGGCTATGCTGAGAGCCTGAGACCTGCTTGGTTTCTCACTCTGGCATGCTATTGCGGGACACTGAAATCAATGGAGGGTCAGGGGGCAGTGCAGGAGGAAGTATCAGTATCCTCAGCATCCTCAGGCCAAGCATTTCCTTCTGAGTGTAGGGAAGTCCCAGTTTGGCGAACAGCAGGATACTGTTAGAAGATAAAGAATCTGGAAGCTTTCTCTTCATATAATGGCACAAGATCCTGCAGATCACCATAAATTCTGAAGGAGACCCTGCCCAATCCAAGAGGACACTCAGATGCATCATCCGAAGGAGAGTCTGATGGCCTTAGACCTTGGAGGTGATCCTGCATGATGATACTTCTACTCCACCACCAGGAGTGGCTGGGAGACCTGGGGGCTCCTCTGCATGATTCTCCAGACCTGTGAGTGGTTCCCTGGGACCTATAGCATCAGCAGAATCAAAAGGGATCCCGGAGGCTCCAGAAGAGAGTTTGGAGAATGTTGTCCCTTGTGGAGTAGATCCAGGATACAAAAGCTTGGATGGGGAAAGGCGCAGGGACTCTGGGTGCACCTCCTTGTAATAAGGACAGCTGTTGTGGCCCCTGCTCAGGCGACTCCTGAGGGGTCCCAAATGGGAATGCCTCCAGATGGAAGTGGGCTTCCCCTGATCCAGTGTGTAGATCCCAAGTGTCAGCTCCTGCCTAGGACAGGAGGTGAGCTCCAGCTGGTCCTTTCCTCTAGGATCCCCTTGCTGTTTCCACAGCTCATAGCTCTCAGGCTGCAGGAGCCCCTCAAAGGCATCCATGGAGAAGCTCACCCTGGCCTCACCACAGCTGCACTGACGTGCCACCTTGCCATAGTCAATCCACCTCGGGGTGGCAAAATTGATGGCCTCTGCGCAGTTGAAGCCATGGTTGAAACCCGAGTGGTAGCCATAGGGAAAGGTGACCATGAACTCCCCAGCCTGCTGGGTGATGCGGCCAAAGGGGATGCCATTCTCCTTGAGCACGGTGGGGGAGATGAGCGCCACCTTGTGTCTCAGGAAGGCCTGGCAGCCCTTGGAGCTGCCAGGGAAGAGTTGCCTGGCCAGGAGCTCCAGGCGCCTGCCATGCTCAGGGGGCACAGCATACCAAGTCTTGGGCTGCCCAAAGTGCAGGTAGTTGATACTGTACAGGTCCACGTCCTCCGTGTGCCACGCAAAGGTGGTCTTCCACATGCCAAAGTACAGGTAGGGCGTGTTGACGCCCTCAATCACTATGCCATGCTCCTGCTTCAACACATCCAAAAGGCTCCCCAGGTGGCCCACGTTCCAGTGTTGAGTGTTCTCATCAAACAGGGAGCCGCTGACATCAGCACCATAAATTGGTGACCCAAACAGACGATTCTTCCAGTATTTTCTCTCCAAATCATCAAAATCCAGGTGTGGCGGGGTCTGGTATTTTTTGCTGCTGGCCAGCTCACGATACTCACCCACACTCATGCCTTTCCTCTTCTTATGGAATTGGGTGAACACACCTGCCTGCCCCGAGACCACTTGCTGCAGAGGAGCAGGAATTGACATATCCATGACATCCTCACAGGACTTTCCACTGCCTTTCCACTCCTTGGGTGGGATGACCTTGGCCAGTCCAGCTCGGTGTGTGCCTTGGGACTCCATGTAGGTGATGTATTTGCTGAAGTTTGAGAATTCTGCCATGTTTGGGCGGAAGGTCATGATGGTACAGCCTGGGTTCTGGGACATATCCTGCTCAGGGTTTGTCATGGCCACAGCAATGCAGGAGCTCAGCCTGGGGTCCTGGCTGCCCTGGGTGTTTATGTTTTCTGAGACTTCTTTCTCTTTCTCTCTCTCTCTCTCTCTCTCTCTCTCTCTCTCTGAGTTTTCCTGACTTCCTGTTGTATTTTCTTCACTGTCTGATCTGTCCTTAAACTCGTCTTTTATGCCTTCTTCTCTTCGTTCTATGGTTTAGGTTTCCTGGTGGACAAGATAACATTTTTAAGATAAATTTGAATTCAGGAGAATGGCTTGTCTGAGTAGAACACTGTATATATAGCAAGACCCTTCTAAGCTCTACAATCAACAGAAAAGACAAGAAAATGTAAGAAAGAAGAAGCCTTCTTTCTTGGTTGATGTTTTGATTTCCCAGGGCATCCTCTTACTGGTCAGCGCTTTTCACCTTGAAAAACTGAGTTTCTATGGAGCAGAATCCCTGTGCCACTACAGGAGCACTGGGAGCACAGCACCATCCCACTCCTGGAGCACTCCCTTGATTCCCACTCATCCTTGGACTCCATTGGTCACTGTGTGTTGATTGGGGAGGCTCAGAGCCCTTTGTCTTTTAAGTACAAAGTCATTTACCCAAGGAACAATCATAGGTGGTTCATATGACAAAGATTCTTATCCACATGGGCAAAAATCATCAGAGGTTTCTCAGGACCTGTTCTCAAACTATTTAAATCATTGCCTCCTAGTCTCTGAAACCAAATTAAAAGTTCCTCAGGAATTACTGACTTTGGGTTCCAACAGGCAGGTTATGCTGGCGGGTATTTGTCCAGCAGAGGTGACCTGTCTTGGTTTCCAGGTGAGGGCGGGCATAAGGAGACTGTCTCAGAGGAGGACTGCTGCCAGCCTTGTCATCCCAGCTGCTTAGACTAAAGACAGCTGTGAGTCTTTACATATGTGTCAGAGTATGGCAGCCTCTGTGTAGCAGTGTTGTGGGAGTAACATGCCTTCCATATACAAACAGGAGGTGGGGCTGGGGAGCACTGAGCCTCCAACCAGACCAATGCTACATAAAGAGGTTTTACCTATTTATGTTCTTAGCTCTCCTAGGGTTGGCTCTCCCTAGTCTAATGGAAAAACTAAAAACAAACAGCAGCTGGTCTGGATCACAACACCCCACAATGCAGGTGAGGCCTCCTCCTGAGAGCAACAGAATTCTGACTGTCTAGTGCCAGTGGGACCCAGGACCTGGCCAACCTCCTAGATAACTGTCATGGACCCTGCTACTCTCTTGCCGGGTGACAATCTGCTCGTGCTCATCTATGCCTGTCACACGAGGGGAGATGACATTAGGTCCATGGGTACTGCAGTCCTTAGTGTAACTGGAACATTTTGGGCGCAGGCCAAGACTCTCAGCCCAGAGAGAAGACCTGATCCATTTTATCCAGGCTGGGGGAGGACCTCAGAAAGATTGATCATTCTAAAAGAACTGGCAGGATCTACTACCTGACCTTCACAAGGATATTCATCCGGGATACAAAACCTGCTCTCTGTTTCTAGTCACACCTAGGCCAGAGAAGATCTAAGGGATGATTTCTCTGCCAGAAGCCAGGTTGGTCTGTCCTCAAATAAATCCTACTAGGCAGCCCTCTGCCCCATCTCCACTCTCACTGATCATGCTCAGTAGCTGAAAAGATCCCCAGGACCTTGTCTGCTGATTTGCCCTCCCATAAGGGTGGGGTCCAACAATGGCCTGGCTATCACAGCTACAAACCTCTCAATCAATAGCTAAAGTTTAGGCATGCATTAAAAATATTCATTACTGGTATGGACCTTAAGAGTTCTATCCAGCCAGGCAGTGGTGGCACACTCCTTTATTCCCACCACTTGTGGTGCTGAGGCAGTTGATTTTTGAGTTGAGGCCAGCCAGGTCTACAGAGTGAGTTCCATAACAGCCAGGGTTACACAGAGAAACCCTATCTCAAAAAACAAACAAACAACAACAACAAAACACCCCCCCCAAAAAAAAACAAAAAAAAAGGCCAAAAAACATCTTACTTTGTTTAGCTGGGCATTGGTGGAACATGCCTTTAATCTCAGCACTTGGGAGGAAGAGGCAGGCAGATTTCTGAGTTCCAAGCCAGCCTGGTCTACAGAGTGATTTCCAGGACAGCCAGAGCTATACAGAGAAACCAAACCTCGGGGGAAATTAACCAAATCAAAAAATAAAAGAGAGAGAGAGAGAGAGAGAGAGAGAGAGAGAGAGAGAGAGAGAGAGAGAGAGATTTTTCTTGCAAGGCAGTGGTGGCACACACCTTTAATCTCAGCACTTGGGATGCTTGGGCAATTGATTTCAGAGTTTGAGGCCAGCCTGCTCTACATCTTAGTGTGTTTAGCTGGGCAATGGTGGTGCATGCCTATAATCCCCGCACTTGGCAAGCAGAGAGAGGCAGAGTTCTCGGTAAGAAGCCAGCCTGGTCTACAGAGTGAGTTCCAAGACAGCCAGGGCTACACAGAGAAACACTGTCTCAAAAAACAACAACAAAAAAATACATTGCTGGTATGGAATTTTAGGGTTCTAATCTGCCAGGCAGTGGTGGCACATGCCTTTAATCCCAGCACTTGGGAGGGAGAGGGAGGAGGATTTCTGAGTTTGAGGCCAGCCTGGTCAACAGAGTAAATTCCAGGACAGGTATGGCTACACAGAGAATCCCTGTCTCAAAAATCAAAAACAAAAACAAAAACAAAAACAAAAAACAAAAACAAAAAACAAAAACAAAAAAACAAAAAAACAAAAACAAAAACAAAAACCAGGGTTTTCCACCGGTGTAAAAATAAATTATCAGACATTGAAAGAAACTATTACACACTGGATAGACATTCTGCCTTTCTTTGGGTCCTCTGTGCCCCATGTAGAGAGAGATTTACTCCCAAAAGAAGTTCTCTTGAGAATAGCTCAGTACTACCTTGGGATCCTCAACACCCAGAGTCCATGTCTGGAAGCTGATAAAGTCTTTCTACAGTTTCAAACCCATTCTCTGCTCTCTTCTCTGGTTCCTGCCCAATAGTAACCACATCTGAGTGCCATATTTGTCAGAAAGGAACAGAAATTAATCTGAAATGAAACTCACACATTAACGCCAAAGATTGACCAGCATTTTCTAATGCTTTGTAGAATGATTGAATCTTATCAACTATTACCACGACTCATTTCCTCACAGGAACAAATTTCCAAAAGCTGTGAATAGAGATAGGACTTACCCAACACCAGTGGAATGGAGACCTGTGAGGAGACAATCCAGCCACAGAGAGAAGCTTCCCCCTTAGGACTTGCTCTTCCTATGAGCAAGGAACCTAATGGCTTCGTCTTTTATAGCCATGAAGACCTGAGGCAATGAGAGCTTGCCCACCCACTGGGGTCTCAACCAATCACTGGCTCTCAGCTGACTTAGGCCCACCCAGCTTCCCTAGAATGGTAACAATCTCATTAGGAGACATGGAAACATTGAAGAAAGAATGACACAACACCAACTGTGCATAGAATCTGTAAGAATGTTTTAGAATTTCCAAGGCTAACTGGGAGCATGTGGCAGAGCCTCAGAGAATTGAGACATCCAGAACATGTCTGTGCTCTTCCTGGACAGGCTTTGTCTTTCTCCCACCACCTCTAAACCTGAAAATAAAAACCTAAACCTAAAATAATGAAACCTAAAATTATTCATTACTGGTATGGGCCTTAAGAGTTCTAACCAGCCAGGCAGTGGTGGCACACACCTATATTCCCAGCACTTGTGGTGCTGGGGCAGTTGATTTTTGAGTTGAGACCAGCCAGGTCTACAGAGTGAGTTCCATGACAACCAGGGTTACACAGAGAAACCCTATCTCAAAAAACAAACAACAATGACAACAAAACACCACCCCCGAAAACAACAAAAAAAAACAAACAAAAAACATCTTACTTTGTTTAGCTGGGCATTGGTGGAACACGCCTTTAATCTCAGCACTTGGGAGGCAGAGGCAGACAGATTTCTGAGTTCCAAGCCAGCCTGGCCTACAGAGTGATTTCCAGGATAGCCAGAGCTATATAGAGAAACCAAATCTCTGGGAAAAAAAACCAAATCCAAAAATAAAAAGAGAGAGAGAGAGATTTTTCTTGCAAGGCGGTGGTGGGACACACATTTAATCCCAGCACTTGGGATCCTGGGGCAGTTGATTTCAAAGTTCCAGGCCAGCCTGCTCTACACCTTACTGTGTTTAGCCGGGCAGTGGTGGCACATGCCTTTAATCCCAGCACTTGGGAAACAGAGGGAGGCAGATTTCTCAGTACGAGGCAAGCCTAGTCTACACAGTGAGGTCCAAGATAGCCAGGGCTACACAGAGAAACACTGTCTCAAAAAACAACAACAAAAAAATACATTGTGGTATGGAATTTTAGGCTTCTAATCTGCCAGGCAGTGGTGGCACATGCCTTTAATCCCAGCACTTGGGAGGCAGAGGGAGGAGGATTTCTGAGTTTGAGGCCAGCCTGGTCAACAGAGTAAATTCCAGGACAGGTATGGCTACACAGAGAATCCCTGTCTCAAAAAAACAAAAACAAAAGCAAAAAAACAAAAAGAAAAACAAAAACAAAAACCAGGGTTTTCCACCGGGGTAAAAATAAATTATCAGACATTGAAGGAACTATTACACACTGGATAGACATCCTGTCTTTGCTTTGGGTCCTCTGTGCCCCAGGTAGAGAGAGATTTACCCCCAAATGAATTTCTCTTGAGAATAGCTCAGTGCTACCCTGGGATCCCCAACACCCAGAGTCCATGTCTGGAAGCAGATAAAGTCTTTCTACAGTTTCAAACCCATTCCCAGCTCTCTTCTCTGGTTTCTGCCCAATAGTAACCACATCTGAGTGCCATATTTGTCAGAAAGGAACAGAAATTAATCTGAAATGAAACTCACACATTAACGCCAAGGATTGACCAGCATTTTCTAATGCTTTGTAGAATGATTGAATCTTATCAACTATTACCACGACTCATTTCCTCAAAGGAACAAATTTCCAAAAGCTGTGAATAGAGATAGGACTTACCCAACACCAGTGGAATGGAGACCTGTGAGGAGACAATCCAGCCACAGAGAGAAGCTTCCCCCTTAGGACTTGCTCTTCCTATGAGCAGGAAACCTAATGGCTTCATCTTTTATAGCCATGAAGACCTGAGGCAATGAGAGCTTGCCCACCCACTGGGGTCTCAACCAATCATTGGCTCTCAGCTGACTTAGGCCCACCCAGCTTCCCTAGAATGGAAACAATCTCATTAGGAGACATGGCAAACATTGAAGAAAGAATGATACAACACCAACTGTGCATTGAATCTGTAAGAATGTTTTAGAATTTCCAAGGCTAACTGGGAGCATGTGGCAGAGCCTCAGAGAACTGAGACATCCAGAACATGTCTGTGCTCTTGCTGGACAGACTTTGTCTTTCTCCCACCACTTCTTTTTTTTTTTTAATTATTTGTATTCGATATAATTTATTTACATTTCAAATGATTTCCCCTTTTCTAGCCCCCCCACTCCCGGAAACTCCCGTAAGCCCCCTTCTCTTCCCCTGTCCTCCCACCCACCCCTTCCCACTTCCCCGTTCTGGTTTTGCCAAATACTGTTTCACTGAGTCTTTCCAGAGCCAGGGGCCACTCCTCCTTTCTTCTTGTACCTCATTTGATGTGTGGATTATGTTTTGGATATTCCAGTTTTCTAGGTTAATAACCACTTATTAGCGAGTGCATACCATGATTCACCTTTTGAGTCTGGGTTACCTCACTTAGTATGATGTTCTCTAGCTCCATCCATTTCCCTAAGAATTTCATGAATTCTTTGTTTCTAATGGCTGAATAGTACTCCATTGTGTAGATATACCACATTTTTTGCATCCACTCTTCGGTTGAGGGATACCTGGGTTCTTTCCACCATCTGGCAATTATAAATAGGGCTGCTCTGAACATAGTAGAGCATGTATCCTTATTACATGGTGGGGAATCCTCTGGGTATGTGCCCAGGATCTCCCACCACTTCTAAACCTGAAATAGACAAGAGAACAGCAGGGGCCCCACTTCTGAACAACTAAACATTTTAACCAAAAAGTAGCACAAAACACAAGAATGAGAAAGATTTTTGCTTGGCATTGGGCTGCATGCACTGTATCCCACTCTGGAGGCAGAACCAGGAGAATCGATGAATTTGAGAAAAGACTGGTCTACAGATCCACTTCCTGGAAAGTCAGGATTACAAGGATCAACTTTCACTCTCTCTCTCTCTCTCTCTCTCTCTCTCTCTCTCTCTCTGTCTGTCTGTCTGGTTTATCGAGACAGGGTTTCTCTGTGTAGTCGTGGCTGTCTTGGCACTCTGTAGACCAAGCTGGCCTCGAACTCAGAAATCTGCCTGCCTCTGCCTCCCAAGTGCTGGGATTATAGGTGTTTGCCACCACACCACCTGGTCTTTGAACTCATTTTACAAACTAGGCTCCAGGCTGGCCTGATGCCTGAGATCTGTATGTCACCATGCTTTTCGTTGGTTTGTTTTGTATGCCTCTGTCTATCTCTGTCCCTCTCTGTCTCTCAGTCTCTCTCTCTCTCTCTCTCTCTCTCTCTCTCTCTCTCTCGGTTTCTCTCTTTTTCTCTCTGTATCTCTCTGTCTCTCTCCATCTCTCTCTGTCTTTCTCTCTCTCTCTCTCTCTCTCTCTGTGTGTGTGTGTGTGTGTGTGTGTGTGTGTGTGTCTATGTCTCTGTCTCTGTCTTGCTCTCTCTCTCTCTGTCTTTTTTTGTTTCAAGAGAGGGTTTCTCTATATAGCCCTGGTTGTCCTGGAACTCACTATGCAGACCAGGCTGGCCTCAAACTCAGAAATCCACCTACCTCTGCCTAGCAAGTACTGTGATTAAACTCGTGAGCCACCACCGCCCTGCTGAACATCCTTCTCAAAGCCAGTGCAATCTGATAATGAAAAGCATGACTTTCTAAAGCTTGTTCAACCATACTAGCAATCAAGGGTTCTTTTGTTAATAAATCTGCCATAGAATTTCCTTAAGCCACTGGACATGGCAGGCCAGTATGTCTTCTGATATGTTCTATAAATTTTCCTTTTTCTTCATTGAATTATCTTTTGCAACAGAAGCAAGACTGATATAATTTTGGAATTTCCAGGTATAAGAGCTGTCTCGATATCAGAAAATAATCAAACTACATAATTTGAACTTGTATACAGGTTGACCTCTTCAAGTATATGTTCAAGGGCAATAATAACTGCAATAATTTTCTCCTGATGTGCAGACATTTCTTTTGCCTTTTGAATAATCACAAGTCTATCTTTCATATAGATGGCTTAAATTCCATGGATGACACATCTGTAAATAGTAAGAGGGCTTCAGAAGTAGGTTCCGATGCTAGTATAGAAGGAAAGATTATTCCTCTTCCTTCTACAAGATTTAATATAGGGTGCTGAGGCACATGACATTTGATTTGTCCCATATAATGAGCTAATGCATTTCCCTAATCATCTGCAGTTTGACGTAAATACTCCAATTGTTCCTTATTATATGGAATACAAACTTCATGAGTTTCTTTGACAAATAGTTACCTGGATCCTAACCTCACTTTAATAATTAACTGACTATACATAACAGGATAAGAAGGTATCATTTTCACTTGACTCTGAGTGAGATATATACATTCCCATAAAACTTCTTGCCATAAACATGCACTAGGATGTAAGGTGTTTTAAGAATAATAAGCGAGCAAGTTTTTAAATAGTTTGTTTGATTTACTTTAGCATCTTGTTTCATTTGCTTTATCTATTCTGATTGTTTTAATGCTTCTTTTGTAAGCTGTATTTTAGACTTAGGATCACGATCTCCTTTAAGAATTTCAAACAAATTAAGCAATTGTCCTGTGGTAATTTTTAAATAATGTCTTGTCCAATTAATATTTCCCAATTATTTTTAAAGATCATTAAGTGTCTTTAATTTGTCAATCCTAAGTTGCAGTATTTGAGTTAATATATTCATTATAAATTATTTTTGCAAGAAATTTATTGGCTTGTATACTGGCTGGTTTTGTGTGTCAACTAGACACACACTGGACTTATCACAGAGAAAGGAGATTCTGTTGGGGGAAGGGCCTCATTGAGATCCATCTGTGGGGCATTTTCTCAATTAGTGATGAAAGGATGAGGGCCCCTTGTGGGCGGTACCATCTCTGGGCTGGTAGTCTTGGGTTCTATAAGAGAGCAGGCTGAACAATTCAGGGGGATCAAGCTAGTAAGACACATTTTTCCACCGCCTCTGCATCAGTTCCTGCTTCCTGACCTGCTTGAGTTCCAGTCCAGACTTCCTTTAGTGGTGAACAGCAGTGTGGAAGTGTAAGCTCAATAAACTCTTTCCTCCTCAATTTGCTTCTTGGTCATGATGTTTGTACAGGACTAGAGACCCTAAGACAAATTGGTACCAGTGTAGTGGGGTATTCCTGTGACAACTTTACCATGTTTTGGGGAGGATTGAGGAAAGGCTTGGAAGTTTGAGCTAGAAGAGCCAATAGGATGTTAAGAGCTCTGTGGAAAGTTCTGTAGGGGCTTGGAAGATAATGCTAAGAACAGTGCAGAATATGGTGGCCTGGCTTGTGACATTTCAGAGGGAAGATTAAAGTCTCTTATCAGGTGCAGGTTTTGATTGTGAAGATTCTGTGGTTTTGATTACCTGGGGCTGAAGAATCAGCTGTGACTAACAACATAACAGAACCACAAAACAATCCTTTGTGTTACTGGGAATATTGAGGCTGGTTAACAAGGGCTAAGAAATTAGTGGTGATTAAGAAAAGACCAGCATCACTGAGGTGAAAACTTCTGGGAAGTGTTTTCTGAGAGCACAGAGGCTGGGTTCCTGAGAGAGCCACGGTTGTATTTTGTGCTGTGGCTAGACTTGGTACTTTGGAAGATTCACCAAGTTGGTCCTGGTTTTGAAGGCATGAAGTGGTCATGAAGAACAGTTAAGGCTCTGCATTGTGTGAGGCTGTGGAAGGCCATTGGTGAAGGTGCAACCTCAGATGCAATTGAAGGCCCAAGACTGAAGGCGTCAGGCAAAGAGTTGAGGCTTGGCACCATGAAAAAGAGCCTATGCCACGCTATTGGTGAAGCCTAGTTACAGCAGAAGACAGCAGTGTTTTGTAGATGCCTGTGCCATGCAATGACCACCAAGAACAGCAGCAGCAGTGGAGTACTGACAGCTGGAGCCTAGAAGACAAGGTGTGTGTTAGAAAAGGCAGAGCTGGAGAAGTGACCCAAGCCCTCGTAGAAGCCCAAAAGTTCCTGGGTTGGATCCCAGACAATGAACCTTTGGACTTTGAGTTTTGCTTTTGATTGTGACTGTACCCTGACAATTTTCCCTCTTGATGGAAGAAAGTGTTTTAGTGAAGCCCACAGTTAAGAGAACTTTCTATTTTCAAGGGACTTTTAATTTTAAATGATATTGGACATTTTAAAGGCATTGAAATTTTAATATGTAAAGACTGTGGGACATTTAAACATATGTAGATCTGGGGGATAAATAAGGAAGGATTGTTATTCCAGATGAATTTGAGAATTGCTCTTTCTAGCTCTATGAAGAACTGGGATGGGACTTTTATGGAGATAGCATTGAATCTGTAGATTGCCTTTGGCAAGATGGCCATTTTAACTATATTAATCCTGCCAATCCACGAGCATGGAAGGTTTGCCCATTTTCTGAGATCTTCCTCGATTTCCTTCTTCAGAGATCTGAAGTTCTTGTCATATAGGTCTTTCACTTGTTTGGTTAGAGTCACCCCAAGATACTTTATGTTGTTTGTAGCTATTGTGAAGGGGGTCATTTCCCTAATTTCTTTCTCAGTCTGCTTATCCTTTGAATATATAAAGGCTACTGATTTGCTTGCATTGATTTTGTAGCCAGCCCCTTTGCTGAAGTTGTTTATCAGCTGTAGGAGTTCTCTAGTAGAGGTTTTAGGGTCACTTAAGTATACGATCATATCATCTGCAAATAGTGATAATTTGACTTCACCCTTTCCAATTTGTATCCCTTTGACGTCCTTCTGTTGTCTAATTGCTCTAGCTAGGACTTCAAGAACTATATTGAAAAGATATGGAGAGAGGGGCAGCCTTGTCTAGTCCCTGATTTTAGTGGGATTGCTTCAAGTTTCTCTCCATTTAGTTTGACGTTGGCTACCGGTTTGCTGTATATTGCTTTTACTATGTTTAGATATGGGCCTTGAATTCCTGTCCTTTCCAAGACTTTTAGCATGAAAGGATGCTGAATTTTATGAAATGCTTTTTCAGCATCTAATGACATGATCATGTGGTTTTTTCTTTGAGTTTGTTTATGTAGTGGATAGCATATATGGATTTCCGTATATTGAACCATCCCTGCATCCCTTGGATGAAGCCTACTTGATCATGGTGGATGATTGTTTGATGTGTTCTTGGATTTGGTGGTCAAGAAGGCTTAAAAGTGATGTGTTTTTGTGTCAAGTTGTCAAGGGGTCAATGGTACTGGCAGGTTTTGTGTGTCTACTTGACAGAGACTGGAGTTATCACAGGGAAAGGAGTTTCAGTTGGGAAGTGCCTCCAGGAGATCCGTCTGTGGGTCATTTTCTCACTATAGGGATCAAAAGGGGAGGGCTCCTTGTGGGTGGTACCATCTCTGGACTGGTATTCTTGGGTTCTATAAAGAGCAGGCTGGCGGGGTGGTGGTGGTGCATGCCTTTACTCCCAGCATTTGGGAGACAGAGGCAGGCAGATTTCTGACTTGGAGGCCAGCATGGTCCACAGATAGAATTCCAGGAGAGCCATGGCTATAAAGAGAAAGCCTTACAGAAGAGCTATGGAGTGTGGGGAGAGCTGACTAACAGGGACACATGGAGTCTCTGCCCCATTCAGACTAATACAGGGACATGCTGGAGACTACATGCATTTGGAGACAGACAGGGCTATACAGAGAAACCGTATCTCAAAAAAACAAATCTAAAAAAACAAAACAAAACAAAACAAAACAAAAGCCCCATGCCTTAGGAGACATACCCTCTACCCAACATCGTAGAACCCAAATACATAGTAAAGTATTAACCACACTTTAGTTAGCAAACTAAAATATTTATTTCTTGGGCCTAGTTACAGAGCCGGAGATTGAAATAAGTGTGGAGTAAATGCCTGTCCTTAAGAACCCGGTTACCCTAGTGTGAACAGCAGGTTACTCATGTCCTCACATGTCGAATGTCCCCACCCACAACCTACTGTAAACCTCCCACCCTGTCTAATCTCTAGTCCCAGTGAGTTTATGAGAAATGAGAGCAGCATTACAACCAAATGCCAGGACAGAACAGAAGGGAGCAGCCTGCAGGCTCTCTGTCCCTCCTCCCTCCCTCCTCCTAGGAGGGAGAAGTCAAAGTCAATGAACCCATCTGGGTGTCTTGTAGGTCCTTACTGATGTTCTGAAGACAATGATCTCCGGGTGAATCTGGTCAGACTTGCAGGTGCATCGAGGGCTATGCTGAGAGCCTGAGACCTGCTTGGTTTCTCACTCTGGCATGCTATTGCGGGACACTGAAATCAATGGAGGGTCAGGGGGCAGTGCAGGAGGAAGTATCAGTATCCTCAGCATCCTCAGGCCAAGCATTTCCTTCTGAGTGTAGGGAAGTCCCAGTTTGGCGAACAGCAGGATACTGTTAGAAGATAAAGAATCTGGAAGCTTTCTCTTCATATAATGGCACAAGATCCTGCAGATCACCATAAATTCTGAAGGAGACCCTGCCCAATCCAAGAGGACACTCAGATGCATCATCCGAAGGAGAGTCTGATGGCCTTAGACCTTGGAGGTGATCCTGCATGATGATACTTCTACTCCACCACCAGGAGTGGCTGGGAGACCTGGGGGCTCCTCTGCAAGATTCTCCAGACCTGTGAGTGGTTCCCTGGGACCTATAGCATCAGCAGAATCAAAAGGGATCCCGGAGGCTCCAGAAGAGAGTTTGGAGAATGTTGTCCCTTGTGGAGTAGATCCAGGATACAAAAGCTTGGATGGGGAAAGGCGCAGGGACTCTGGGTGCACCTCCTTGTAATAAGGACAGCTGTTGTGGCCCCTGCTCAGGCGACTCCTGAGGGGTCCCAAATGGGAATGCCTCCAGATGGAAGTGGGCTTCCCCTGATCCAGTGTGTAGATCCCAAGTGTCAGCTCCTGCCTGGGACAGGAGGTGAGCTCCAGCTGGTCCTTTCCTCTAGGATCCCCTTGCTGTTTTCACAGCTCATAGCTCTCAGGCTGCAGGAGCCCCTCAAAGGCATCCATGGAGAAGCTCACCCTGGCCTCCCCACAGCTGCACTGACGTGCCACCTTGCCATAGTCAATCCACCTCGGGGTGGCAAAATTGATGGCCTCTGCGCAGTTGAAGCCATGGTTGAAGCCCGAGTGGTAGCCATAGGGAAAGGTGACCATGAACTCCCCAGCCTGCTGGGTGATGCGGCCAAAGGGGATGCCATTCTCCTTGAGCACGGTGGGGGAGATGAGCGCCACCTTGTGTCTCAGGAAGGCCTGGCAGCCCTTGGAGCTGCCAGGGAAGAGTTGCCTGGCCAGGAGCTCCAGGCGCCTGCCATGCTCAGGGGGCACAGCATACCAAGTCTTGGGCTGCCCAAAGTGCAGGTAGTTGATACTGTACAGGTCCACGTCCTCCGTGTGCCACGCAAAGGTGGTCTTCCACATGCCAAAGTACAGGTAGGGCGTGTTGACGCCCTCAATCACTATGCCATGCTCCTGCTTCAACACATCCAAAAGGCTCCCCAGGTGGCCCACGTTCCAGTGTTGAGTGTTCTCATCAAACAGGGAGCCGCTGACATCAGCACCATAAATTGGTGACCCAAACAGACGATTCTTCCAGTATTTTCTCTCCAAATCATCAAAATCCAGGTGTGGCGGGGTCTGGTATTTTTTGCTGCTGGCCAGCTCACGATACTCACCCACACTCATGCCTTTCCTCTTCTTATGGAATTGGGTGAACACACCTGCCTGCCCCGAGACCACTTGCTGCAGAGGAGCAGGAATTGACATATCCATGACATCCTCACAGGACTTTCCACTGCCTTTCCACTCCTTGGGTGGGATGACCTTGGCCAGTCCAGCTCGGTGTGCGCCTTGGGACTCCATGTAGGTGATGTATTTGCTGAAGTTTGAGAATTCTGCCATGTTTGGGCGGAAGGTCATGATGGTACAGCCTGGGTTCTGGGACATATCCTGCTCAGGGTTTGTCATGGCCACAGCAATGCAGGAGCTCAGCCTGGGGTCCTGGCTTCCCTGGGTGTTTATGTTTTCTGAGACTTCTTTCTCTTTCTCTCTCTCTCTCTCTCTCTCTGTCTCTCTCTCTCTCTCTCTCTCTCTCTGTCTCTCTCTCTTCCTCTCTCTCTCTCTCTCTCTCTCTCTGAGTTTTCCTGACTTCCTGTTGTATTTTCTTCACTGTCTGATCTGTCCTTAAACTAGTCTTTTATGCCTTCTTCTCTTCGTTCTATGGTTTAGGTTTCCTGGTGGACAAGATAACATTTTTAAGATAAATTTGAATTCAGGAGAATGGCTTGTCTGAGTAGAACACTGTATATATAGCAAGACCCTTCTAAGCTCTACAATCAACAGAAAAGACAAGAAAATGTAAGAAAGAAGAAGCCTTCTTTCTTGGTTGATGTTTTGATTTCCCAGGGCATCCTCTTACTGGTCAGCGCTTTTCACCTTGAAAAACTGAGTTTCTATGGAGCAGAATCCCTGTGCCACTACAGGAGCACTGGGAGCACAGCACCATCCCACTCCTGGAGCACTCCCTTGATTCCCACTCATCCTTGGACTCCATTGGTCACTGTGTGTTGATTGGGGAGGCTCAGAGCCCTTTGTCTTTTAAGTACAAAGTCATTTACCCAAGGAACAATCATAGGTGGTTCATATGACAAAGATTCTTATCCACATGGGCAAAAATCATCAGAGGTTTCTCAGGACCTGTTCTCAAACTATTTAAATCATTGCCTCCTAGTCTCTGAAACCAAATTAAAAGTTCCTCAGGAATTACTGACTTTGGGTTCCAACAGGCAGGTTATGCTGGCGGGTATTTGTCCAGCAGAGGTGACCTGTCTTGGCTTCCAGGTGAGGGCGGGCATAAGGAGGCTGTCTCAGAGGAGGACTGCTGCCAGCCTTGTCATCCCAGCTGCTTAGACTAAAGACAGCTGTGAGTCTTTACATATGTGTCAGAGTATGGCAGCCTCTGTGTAGCAGTGTTGTGGGAGTAACATGCCTTCCATATACAAACAGGAGGTGGGGCTGGGGAGCACTGAGCCTCCAACCAGACCAATGCTACATAAAGAGGTTTTACTCTTAGCTCTTGTTCTTAGCTCTCCTAGGGTTGGCTCTCCCTAGTCTAATGGAAAAACTAAAAACAAACAGCAGCTGATCTGGATCACAACACCCCACAATGCAGGTGAGGCCTCCTCCTGAGAGCAACAGAATTCTGACTGTCTAGTGCCAGTGGGACCCAGGACCTGGCCAACCTCCTAGACAACTGTCATGGACCCTGCTACTCTCTTGCCTGGTGACAATCTGCTCGTGCTCATCTATGCATGTCACATGAAGGGAGATGACATTAGGTCCATGGGTACTGCAGTCCTTAGTGTAACTGGAACATTTTGGGCCCAGGCCAAGACTCTCAGCCCAGAGAGAAGACCTGATCCATTTTATCCAGGCTGGGGGAGGACCTCTGAAAGATTGATCATTCTAAAAGAACTGGCAGGATCTACTACCTGACCTTCACAAGGATATTCATCCGGGATACAAAACCTGCTCTCTGTTTCTAGTCACACCTAGGCCAGAGAAGATCTAAGGGATGATTTCTCTGCCAGAAGCCAGGTTGGTCTGTCCTCAAGTAAATCCTACTAGGCAGCCCTCTGCCCCATCTCCACTCTCACTGATCATGCTCAGTAGCTGAAAAGATCCCCAGGAGCTTGTCTGCTGATTTGCCCTCCCATAAGGGTGTGGTACAACAATGGCCTGGCTATCACAGCTACAAACCTCTCAATCAATAGCTAAAATTTAGGCATGCCATTACTGCTATGGACCTTAAGAGTCTATCCAAGCCAGGCAGTGGTGGCACACACCTTTATTCCCAGCACTTGTGGTGCTGAGGCAGTTGATTTTTGAGTTGAGGCCAGCCAGGTCTACACAGTGAGTTCCATGACAGCCAGGGTTACACAGAGAGAAACCCTATCTCAAAAAACAAACAACAACAACAACAAAACACCCCCCCAAAAAAACAAAAAAAAAAACAAACAAAAAACATCTTACTTTGTTTAGCTGGGCATTGGTGGAACACGCCTTTAATCTCAGCACTTGGGAGGCAGAGGCAAGCAGATTTCTGAGTTCCAAGCCAGCCTGGTCTACAGAGTGATTTCCAGGACAGCCAGAGTCTATACAGAGTAACCAAATCTTGGGAAAAAATAACCAAATCCAAAAATAAAAAGAGAGAGAGAGAGAGAGAGAGAGAGAGAGAGAGAGAGAAGAGAGAGAGAGAGAGAGATTTTTCTTGCAAGGCAGTGGTGGCATCACACCTTTAATTTGCAAGGCAGTGGTGGCACACACCTTTAATCCCAGCACTTGGGATGCTTGGGCAATTGATTTCAGAGTTTGAGGCCAGCCTGCTCTACATCTTACTGTGTTTAGCCGGGCAGTGGTGGCGCATGCCTTTAATCCCAGCACTTGGGAAGCAGAGAGAGGCAGATTTCTCGGTAAGAAGCCAGCCTGGTCTACAGAGTGAGTTCCAAGATAGCCAGGGCTACACAGAGAAACACTGTCTCAAACAACAACAACAAAAAAAATACATTGCTGGTATGGAATTTTAGGGTTCTAATCTGCCAGGCAGTGGTGGCACATGCCTTTAATCCCAGCACTTGGGAGGGAGAGGGAGGAGGATTTCTGAGTTTGAGGCCAGCCTGGTCAACAGAGTAAATTCCAGGACAGGTATGGCTACACAGAGAATCCCTGTCTCAAAAAACAAAAACAAAAAACAAAAACAAAAAACCAAAAAAAAACCAAAAAACATAAACAAAAACCAGGGTTTTCCACCAGGGTAAAAATAAATTATCAGACATTGAAAGAAACTATTACACACTGGATAGACATTCTGCCTTTGCTTTGGGTCCTCTGTGCCCCATGTAGAGAGAGATTTACTCCCAAAAGAAGTTCTATTGAGAACAGCTCAGTGCTACCCTGGGATCCCCAACACCCATGGTCATGTCTGGAAGCTGATAAAGTCTTTCTACAGTTTCAAACCCATTCCCTGCTCTCTTCTCTGGTTCCTGCCCAATAGTAACCACATCTGAATGCCATATTTGTCAGAAAGGAACAGAAATTAATCTGAAATGAAACTCACACATTAACGCCAAAGATTGACCAGCATTTTCTAATGCTTTGTAGAATGATTGAATCTTATCAACTATTATCACGACTCATTTCCTCACAAGATCAAATTTCCAAAAGCTGTGAATAGAGATAGGACTTACCCAACACCATTGGAATGGAGAACTGTGAGGAGACAATCCAGCCACAGAGAGAAGCTTCCCCCTTAGGACTTGCTCTTCCTATGAGCAGGGAACCTAATGGCTTCTTCTTTTATAGCCATGAAGACTTGAGGCAATGAGAGCTTGCCTACCCACTGGGGTCTCAACCAATCACTGGCTCTCAGCTGACTTAGGCCCACCCAGCTTCCCTAGAATGGAAACAATCTCATTAGGAGACATGGCAAACATTGAAGAAAGAATGCTACAACACCAACTGTGCATAGAATCTATCTGTAAGAATGTTTTAGAATTTCCAAGGCTAACTGGGAGCATGTGGCAGAGTGTCAGAGAACTGAGACATCCAGAACGTGTCTGTGCTCGTGCTGGACAGGCTTTGTCTTTCTCCCACAACCTCTAAACCTGAAACAGACAAGAGAACAGCAGGGGCCCCACTTCTGAACAACTAAACATTTTAACCAAAAAGTAGCACAAAACACAAGAATGAGAAAGATTTTTGCTGGCCATTGGGCTGCATGCACTGTATCCCACTCTGGAGGCAGAGCCAGGAGGATCGATGAATTTGAGAAAAGACTGGTCTATAGATCCACTTCCTGGAAAGTCAGGATTACAAGGATCAATTCTCTCTTTCTCTCTCTGGTTTTTCGAGACAGGGTTTCTCTGTGTAGTCCTGGCTGTCCGCGCACTCTGTAGACCAAGCTGGCCTCGAACTCAGAAATCTGCCTGCCTCTGCCTCACAAGTGCTGGGATTACAGGTGTTGGCCACCACACCGCCTGGTCCATGACCTCATTTTACAGACCAGGCTCCAGGCTGGCCTGATGTCTGAGATCTGTATGTCACCATGCTTTTGGTTGGTTTGTTTTGTATGCCTCTGTCTATCTCTGTACCTCTCTGTCTCTCTCTCTCTCTCTCTCTCTCTCTCTCTCTCTCTCTCTCTCTCTCTTGGTTTCTCTCTTATTCTCTCTGTCTCTCTCTGTCTCTCCCTGTCTCTATCTGTGTGTGTGTGTGTGTGTGTGTTTGTGTGTGTTTTATGGGCATGCCCTCAGAGCACGTTCATCACAAGCCATCTATCATGGTTTGTGGGATTAATGAGACTTGAATGTATGTTCTCTGTAATCGTGCTAAATACTCTTGCCTATTGGGCAGTCCACACACCAAAATTTCTAATTTCAAATGAGGCTCCAAAATTTTGGCTCAGACCTTTCACACATACATTTAAGGAAACAGAATATTAAAGATCATAGATTATGTGGTTTCTCTTGATCACAGTTGACTAAACAATGAAAACTTGCAGAATCTGCCATGCAGGGATACACAGGGTGTGTGAGATGGGTTAGTGACATTAGATCTTTGGTTGCCTTGGGAATGTGACACAGTCTTAGGGAATCCAGGGTAACAGATGCAAAGGCCCATGGACATTAACAATGAAGCCAGCCCAGGATATCAACATCACCCAAGGTTGGTCCAATTGACAATGGGAGTGAACAACCAAAAGCTGAGGTAAATTATCCTGGGTCCTCCAATAGGGGGGGTAACATAGCAACAGGCCCTGGCTAGGAGTCACAGACACAAGAGGAGAATACTGGGGCATCCAGTGGGTGTGGAAGTCTACAGGAGTGGACACAGGGACACTGAATGTCACAATAGGAGAGTCTATCTTTTCCAAATTGTACTGGAGCTACTACCTAGAGCAATTAGACAATATAAGGAGGTCAAAGGGACATAAATAGGAAAGGAAGAAGTCAAACTATCACTATTTGCAGATGATATGATAGTATACTTAAGTGATCCAAAAAAAACTCCACCACAGAACTCCTATAGCTGATAAACAACTTCAGCAAAGTGGCAGGTTATAACATCATCTCAAGCAAATCAGTAGCCTTCCTACACTCAAAGGATAAGCAGGCTGAGAAAGAAATTAGGGAAACGACACACTTCACAATAGCCACAAACAGTGTAAAGTATCTTGGGGTGACTCTGACCAAACAAGTGAAAGATCTGTATGACAAGAACTTCAAGTCTCTGAAGAAGGAAATGGAAGAAGACCTCAGAAAATGGAAAAATCTGCCATACTCATGGATTGGCACGAATAATATAGTTAAAATAGCCATCTTGCCAAAAGCAATATACAGATTCAATGGAATACCCATCAAAATCTCAACTCAGTTCTTCATAGAGTTAGAAAGAGCAATTTTCAAATTCATCAGGAATAACAAAAAACCCAGGGTAGCTAAAACTATTCTCAAATTTCAAAGAAATTCTGGGGGAATCAGCATCCCAGACCTCAAGCAGTACTAGAGAGCAATGGTGTTAAAAACTGCATGGAATTGTACAGTGACAGGCAGGTGGATCAATGGAATAGGATTGAAGATCTAGAAATGAACCCACACACCTATGGCCACTTGATCTTTGACAAAGAAGCTGAAAACATCCAGTGGAAAAAAAGATAGCCTTTCCAACAAATGGTGCTGGCTCAACTGGAGGTCAGCATACAGAAGAATGGGAATTGATCCATTCTTACCTCCTTGTACAGAGCTCAACTCAAGTGGATCAAGGACCTCCACATAAAGCCAGGCACACTAAAACTATTAGAAAAGAAACTGGGGAAAACCCTTGAGGAAATGGGCAGCGGAGGAAACATCCTGAACAGAACACCAATAGCTTATGCTCTAAGATCAAGAATTGACAGATGGGACCTCAAAAAATTACAAAGTTTCTGTAAGGCAAAGAACACCATCAAAAGGGCAAATCAGCAGCCAACAAATTGGGAAAAGATCTTTAACAACCCTACATCTGAAAGAGGGCTAATATCCGATATAAACAAAGAACACAAGAAGTTAGACCCCAAGGAAACAAATAACCCTATTAAGAAATGGGGTACAGATCTAAACAAAGAATTTTCACCTGAAGAACTTCAGATGCCTAAGAAGCATCTTAAAAAGGGTTGAACATCATTAATCATTAGGGAAATGCAAAACAAAACAACCCTGAGATTTCACCTCACACCGGTCAGAATGGCTAAAATTAAAATCTCAGGAGACAGCATGTGTTGGCAAGGATGTTGAGAAAGAGGAACACTCCTCCACTACTGGTGGGGTTGCAAGTTGGTACAACCAATCTGGAAATCAGTCTCACTTTTCCTCAGGAAACTGGGCATGTCACTTCCGGAGGACCCAACTATATCACACCTGGGCATATACCCAGAGGATTCCCCAGCATGTAATGAGGATACATGCTCCACTATATTCATAGCAGTCCTATTTATAATAGCCAAAAGCTGGAAAGAACCCAGATGTCCCTCCACGGAAGAATGGACACAAAAATATGTGGTATATATACACAATTGTGTACTATTCAACCATTAGAAACAATGAATTCATGAAATTCTTATACAAATGGATGGAGCAGGAGAACATCATCCTAAGTGAGGTAACCCAGTCTCAAAAAAATCAATCACGTTATGCACTCGCTGATAAGCTGATATTAGCCTAGAAACTTGCATTTCCCAAGACATAATCCACATATCAAATGATGTCCAAAAAGAACAGAGGAGTGGCCCCTGATTCTGGAAAGGCTCAGTGCAGCAGTGTAGGGCAATACCATAACAGGGATGTGGGGAGGGGTGGATGGTGGAACTGGGGGAGGGAAGAGAGCTTATGGGACTTTCAGGGAGTGGGGAGCCTGGAAGGTGAAATCATGTGAAATGCAAATAAAAAATATATCAAATAAAAAATAAAATATTGTCTAACTCAAACAAAACAAACAAACAAGCAAACAAACAAATAATTGTCCTGGATGATCATTCCAGAGGCACGGTGACCTTAATTGCTCCCAGAGAAACACTGTCAGGATGTTTCAGGGCACTGCAGTCCATTGAGAGCCCTTCTTGAAATCAGGGATGTGAACTAGGGCATCCAGGTGCTGCTCCTCAACCCTTCCACAGCCCAACAAAGTCTGTAAACAAACCGCCACAGGTGGGACTGCAACAGGTATTTACACAACTAGATATGGCTAACTCAGTGATCAGGGAAACAACCTGCCCCAAAGTGGTTTCCTGTGAGAATGGGGATACTTTTGGGAGGGGTCTTCACATAAGATTCACCTTCCGTGACAGGAGACGCACCGCTTTTGCAGGCAAACACAGGAACCCCTCAGGTGGCTGGGAGTCTGGAGAAATGCAAAAGTCTTGGGAATGGGAAGCATCCCCAGTGATGGGAGAAGAAGCCAGGATCTCTCAGGGACTCCATGGAGACTGGCAAATGAGGGTCCCTGCCGAGACTAGCCCAGCCAGGAATGGGGCCCCTGGAATGAGGGTCCTTGAAATCCAGGTGCCTCTGAAAAACTCTAGCCTCATTATTAAAATTGTAACAGTCTGCTGTACTGAGAGTCCAATGATTTTGTATAAGAGAAAAACCTTTATCATCTGTATTAAGGTGATTAATGGTAAATAAAGCATAGCTTAATAATTGATGAGGTAAAGAAGGGTGATAGTGGCACACGCCTTTAATCCCAGCACTTGGGAGGCAGAGGCAGGCCGATTTCTGAGTTTGAGGCCAGCCTGATTTTCAGAGTGAGTTCCAGGACAGCCAAGGCTACACAGAGAAACCCTGTCTCAAAACACAAAAAAAGGATGGGCACTGGTGTCACACACCTGTAATCCCAGCACTCTGGGAGGCAGACACAGGAGGATTTCTGAGTTCGAAGCCAGCCGGGTCGAAAGAGTGAGTTCCAGGACAGACAGGGCTACACAGGGAAAACCTGTCTCAAAAAAAAATCCAAAAAACCACAAAACAAACAAAAAATTGATGAGGCAAATAGAAAGACTACTAGATTTTAATCTTTGATGTTGAGCCTTAAGATTTTGATGAGTCCTTTCTATGATAGCCTGTCCTTGGGGGTTATATGGAATTCCCATTGTATATTGTATACTCAGTTGACTGCAAACTTTGCCAAAGCTTGAGAAGTATAAGTTGGAGCATTATCAGTTTTAATTCTTTTTGGCATACCTGAGGAGGAGGAGCATGTAATAAGGTGTTGTATGACATGTTTCTCAGCCTCCACAGTTCTTGCAGTGGCCATAACCACATGAGAGTAGGTATCTACAGTAACACATACGTAGGCCAACTTTCCATATTCTGGGAATTGAGTTACGTCCATTTGTCTTGTTATGTCCATTTGTCATGAAACTTGCGCCTTAATGCCCTTTGGATTAACTCCCATTTTTAATGGTTGCTATACATCAGGACAATGTTCACAGTCCTTCACAATTGGCCTAGGCTGTTTTCATGTCAAATTGAACATCCTGTACTCTCTCTCTCTCTCTCTCTCTCTCTCTCTCTCTCTCTCTCTGTCTGTCTCTCTCTCACTCTGTGTGTGTGTGTGTGTTTCTCTGTGTCTTTGTCTCTGTCTCTCTCTCTGTCTTTCTCTCTCTCTCTCGCTCTCTCTCTCTCTCTCTCTCTCTCTCTCTCTCTCTCTCTGGTTGTTTCAAGAGAGGGTTTCTCTACATAGCCCTGTTGTCCTGGAACTCACTATGCAGATCAGGCTGGCCTCAAACTCAGAAATCCACCTACCTCTGCCTAGCAAGTACTGTGATTAAACTCGTGAGCCACCACTGCCCTGCTGAACATCCTTCTCAAAGCCAGTGCAATCTGATAATGAAAAGCATGACTTTCTAAAGCTTGTTCAACCATACTAGCAACCAAGGGTTCTTTTGTTAATAAATCTGCCATAGAATTTCCTTAAGCCACTGGACAGGGCAGGCCAGTATGTGTACTGATATGTTCTATAAAATTTCCTTTTTCTTCATTGAATTATCTTTTGCAACAAAAGCAAGAGTGATATAATTTTGGAATTTCCAGATATAAGAGCTGTCTCTATATCAGAAAATAATCAAACTACATAATTTGAACTTGTATAAAGGTTGACCTCTTCAAGTATATGTTCAAGGGCAGTAATAGCTGCAATAATTTTCTCCTGATGTGCAGACATTTCTTTTGCCTTTTGAATAATCACAGGTCTATCTTTCATATAGATGGCTTAAATTCCATGGATGACACATCTGTAAATAGTAAGAGGGCTTCAGAAGTAGGTTCTGATGCTAGTATAGAAGGAAAGATTATTCCTCTTCCTTCTACAAGCTTTAATATAGGGTGCTGAGGCACATGACATTTGATTTGTCCCATATAATGAGCTAATGCATTTCCCCAATCATCTGCAGTTTGACGTAAATACCCCAATTGTTCCTTATTATATGGAATACAAACTTCATGAGTTTCTTTGACAAATAGTTACCTGGATCCTAACCTCACTTTAATAATTAACTGACTACACATAACAGGATAAGAAGGTATCATTTTCACTTGACTCTGAGTGAGATATATACATTCCCATAAAACTTCTTGCCATAAACATGCAGTAGGGTGTAAGATGTTTTAAGAATAATAAGCGAGCAAGTTTTTAAAAAGTTTGTTTGATTTACTTTAGCATCTTGTATCATTTGCTTTATCCATTCTGATTGTTTTAATGCTTCTTCTGTAAGCTGTATTTTAGACTTAGGATCAGGATCTCCTTTAAGAATTTCAAACAAATTAAGCAATTGTCCTGTGGTAATTTTTAAATAAGGTCTTGTCCAATTAATATTTCCCAAATATTTTTAAAAATCATTAAGTGTCTTTAATTTGTCAATCCTTAGTTGCAGTATTTGAGATATAATATATTCATTATAAATTATTTTTGCAAGAAATTTATTGGCTTGTATACTGGCTGGTTTTGTGTGTCAACTAGACACACACTGGACTTATCACAGAGAAAGGAGTTTCTGTTGGGGGAAGGGCCTCATTGAGATCCATCTGTGGGGCATTTTCTCAATTAGTGATGAAAGGGTGAGGGCCCCTTGTGGGTGGTACCATCTCTGGGCTGGTAGTCTTGGGTTCTATAAAAGAGCAGGCTGAGCAAGCCAGGGGGATCAAGCTAGTAAGACACATTTTTCCACGGCCTCTGCATCAGTTCCTGCTTCCTGACCTGCTTGAGTTCCAGTCCTGACTTCCTTTAGTGGTGAACAGCAGTGTGGAAGTGTAAGCTCAATAAACACTTTCCTCCTCAATTTACTTCTTGGTCATGATGTTTGTACAGGACTAGAAACCCTAAGACAAATTGATACCAGTGTAGTGGGGTATTCCTGTGACAACTTTACCATGTTTTGGGGAGGATTGAGGAAAGGCTTGGAAGTTTGAGCTAGAAGAGCCAATAGGATGTTAAGAGCTCTGTGGAAAGTTCTGTAGGGGCTTGGAAGATAATGTTAAGAACAGTGCAGGATATGGTGGCCTGGCTTGTGACATTTCAGAGGGAAGATTAAAGTCTCTTATCAGGTGCAGGTTTTGATTGTGAAGATTCTGTGGTTTTGATTACCTGGGGCTGAAGAATCAGCTGTGACTAACAAGATAACAGAACCACTAAAGCAATCCTTTGTGTTACTGGGAATATTGATGCTGGTTAACAGGGGCTAAGAAATTAGTGGTGATTAAGAAGAGACCAGCATCACTGAGGTGAAAACTTTGGGAAGTGTTTTCTGAGAGCACAGAGGCTGGGTTCCTGAGAGAGCCACGGTTGTATTTTGTGCTGTGGCTAGACTTGGTACTTTGGAAGATTCACCCAGGTGGTCCTGGTTTTGAAGGCATGAAGTGGTCATGAAGAACAGTTAAGGCTCTGCACTGTTTGAGGCTGTGGAAGGCCATTGGTGAAGGTGCAACCTCAGATGCAATTGAAGGCCCAAGACTGAAGGCGTCATGCAAAGAGTTGAGGCTTGGCACCATGAAAAAGAGCCTATGCCACGCTATTGGTGAAGCCTAGTTACAGCAGAAGACAGCACTGTTTTGTAGATGCCTGTGCCATGCAATGACCACCAAGAACAGCAGCAGCAGTGGAGTACTGACAGCTGGAGCCTAGAAGACAAGGTGTGTGTTAGAAAAGGCAGAGCTGGAGATGTGACCCAAGCCCTTGTAGAAGCCCAAAAGTTCCTGAGTTGGATCCCAGACAATGAACCTTTGGACTTTGAGTTTTGCTTTTGATTGTGACTGTACCCTGACATTTTTCCCTCTTGATGGAAGAAAGTATTTTAGTGAAGCCCACAGTTAAGAGAACTTTGTATTTTCAAGAGACTTTTAATTTTAAATGATATTGGACATTTTAAAGGGATTGAAATTTTAATATTTAAAGACTGTGGGACATTTAAACTTGTAGATCTAGGGGATAAGGAAGGATTGAGGCTTAATAGTGATGTGTTTTTGTGTCAAGTTATCAAGGGGTCAATTGGACTGGCAGGTTTTATGTGTCTACTTTACAGAGGCTGGAGTTATCACAGAAAAAGGAGTTTCAGTTGGGAAGTGCCTCCAAGAGATCCATCTGTGTGTCATTTTCTCACTATAGGGTTTAAGAGGGGAGGGCTCCTTGTGGGTGGTACCATCTCTCGGCTGGTATGTGGTGGCACAAACCTTTATTCCCAGCACCTGGGATGCTGAGGCATTTGATTTCTGATTTGGAGGCCATCCTGGTCTACCAAGTGAGTTCCAGGACAGCCAGGCCTTCACAGAGAAACGCTGTCTCTAAACAAAAAACAAAAAACAAAACCAAACAAAAATCTTACTTTGTTTAGCCGGGCAGTGGGGGTGCACGCCTTTAATTCCAGCACTTGCAACGCAGAGGCAGGTGAATTTCTGAGTTTGAGGCCAGCCTGGTCTACAGAGTGAGTTCCAGGACAGCCAGGGCTACACACAACCCTGTTTCAAAGAAATACAAAAAAAATAATATTCATTACCAGTATGGACTTTTAGAGTTCTAGTCTGCCATGCGGTGGTGGCACATGCCTTTAATCTCAGCACTTGGAAGGCAGAGCCAAAAAGATTTCTGAGTTTGAGGCCAGCCTGGTCAACAGAGTAAATTTCAGGACAGTAATGGCTACACAGAGAATCCCTGTCTTGAAAAAACAAAAACCAAGAAATAAAAAGAGTTCTACACCTGGGTAAAAATAATCAGACATTGAAAGGAACTATTACAAAAAGTGGGTAAACCTCCTGCCTTTGATTTGAGCTGTCTGTGTCCAATGTAGAGAGATTTACCCCCCAAAAATGTTCTCTTGAGTACAGCTGCCCTTGGATGCCCAACACCCAGGGTCCATGTCTGGAAGCTGATAAAGTCTTTCTACAGGTTCAAGCCCATTCCCCGCTCTCTTCTCTGGTTGATGCCCAATAGTAACCACATCTGAATGCCATATTTGTCAGAAAGGAACCTAAATTACTCTGAAATGAAACTCACACATGCTGGCCAAAGATTGACCAGCATTTTCTAATGCTTTGTAGAATGATTGAATCTTATCAACTATTACCACGACTCATTTCCTCACAAGAACAAATTTCCAAAAGCTGTGAATAGAGATAGGACTTACCCAACACCAGTGGAATGGAGACCTGTGAGGAGACAATCCAGCCACAGAGAGAAGCTTCCCGCCTTTAATCTCAGCACTTGGGACGCAGAGCCAGGAGGATCTATGAATTTGAGAACAGCCTGGTCTACAGATATAAATCCTGGAAATCAGAATTATAAGGATCAACACTTTCTCAATAAGACAAGGCTAGGGGATGGGGGCAATGCCTCTTTATATATTTAAAATTATTTCAAACTTGTGTCAGTATTGAGATACAAAAAGTTTACATTCCATACAGTCAGTATTGAGGACAGATTTGCCCTCAGTGAAGCCAACTGAAAAGTAATACTAAAAATGGGCATATCATCAGGGCTTGCAGGCACACACCTTTAATCCCAGCATTCTGGAGGCAGAGGCAGAGAGGTATCTTTGAGTTCCAGGTCAGCTTGATCTACTAGGTCACTTCCAGGACAGTCACGGTTGTTACACAGAAAAATCCCATCTCAAAATCTTAAACAGTGAATAAACAAAAAAGGTGAAGTAATCCTACATGGTACTCTACTGGATCTTGTGGGTATTTGTTCAAATGGAAATTACCAGTAGTCCCTAAGATTCAAACTGGGCCTGAAACTGTAGACCAGTAAGTCATGGCTGTCTGGACATTATTCACCTGATTTCCACCTATGCTTTTCCCTTCTAACCATCTTTCCAGAGCCTTTAAAGGAGGTTCCTCTCTCACGGTGGGAAGGTTATGCCCCGTGTGCTGCTTCCCCCTCACGGTGGGAAGGTTATGCCCCGTGTGCTGCATTCAAGTCCTTTGTGTTTTGCTAACTTTACTGTGGTAGTAATTCACTCAGTTCTTCACTTTGAATAAATAAACACTTTTATTTCCTACATAACAAAGCAGACCCAGAACTCATCAGTCAGCCCAGTATGACTTTGAACTCCAAATCTTCCAGCCACTCCCTTCTAAGTCTTTCTTCCCCCACTGAGATGCAATTATACTAAAACCTGCCTTTACTGTCTACACCTCACAAAGTCTTAGTGTTTTGCTTGCTTGTTTGTTTACATGTATTTGGTTATTTGACTTTGAATTCTGGTATCAACATTACCTTAATTGTATTTAGCTTAATTTCACATCTCAGTATTCCCTTTGATTGAATTATCCTGGAATGATTCAAGGTGATCAGAAATTCAAAGTCTTTCTTAGCTACAGAGTCAGTTGGAGGACAATCTTGGATAAAGGACACTCTCTTGATCTCTGTCTCTCTGTGTCTCTGTATATTTTTTCTCCCCCACCCTCCAGCCCCCTCAGTCATTTTTCAAGACAGGGTTTTCATGGTGTAACCCTGGCTGTCCTGGAACTCCCTTTGTAGACCAGGCTGACCTCTAACTCAGCTCTGCCTGCCTCTGCCCTGAGTGCTGGGGTCAGGGCATGCACAGCCATGACCAGGATGATTCTGCAGCTCATGAAAATCAGGAATGGTGTATTGTGTTTCTTCACTCATAAGAGAGTACATTTAGAGAATGGTGCTACCCAGGAAATATTTAGAACAGAGTCAGGATTAAAGGAAGAGTTTCCAGACTGAATGGTGACATACACCTATAACACCCAGTACCTGGAAAGTGCACACAGAGGAGCTGGAGTTCAAGGTCAGCCTCTGTTCCAAGGAGAGACTGAGGCTTATGTGGATTATAGGAAACCCAGTCAAGGCAAAAGTGAGTTTATTCAATATTCTCCAAAATAAACCCAGTGTCACAAATTCAGTCATTGGTGCTAAATTGTCCTTTCTCCCTTGCTGACAGGGTCCATGTCATTATCATTTAAGGAAACTGTTCACAATAAGAAAAATTGTCTTTGAAACCTAAGCATTGAACATTCTTAAAATACATATGACTTTTAGTCTAAAACAATAACTATCTCTTCTCTCAGACATACCTAATTAAAAATAATTTAAATCTAAACTCACTAAGGTCATGTGCTCTAGTGCACACTTAATAATCTTAATAATCATTTGAGGATTTGGCTCATTTTCTTTATTTTAAAAAAAAAGTCAAAACAGAAAACTTAAATTGCCAGGAATAAGATGCTGTATTAGTTTGGGTTCTCTAGAGTCACAGAACGTATGGGCAGTCTCTATATAGTTAGGGAATTTGTCGATGACTTACAGTCTATAGTCCAACTCCCCAACAATGATCAACAGCAGCTGTGGATGGAAGTCCAAGGATCTAGAAGTTGTTCAGTCCCATGAGGCAAGCAGGCAAGGAAGAGTGAGTAAATCTTCCTCCTTCCAATGTCCTTATATAGATCTCCAGCAGAGTGTGTAACCCAGATTAAAGGCTGTAGGTCTCCAGCAGAGGGTGTGGGCCAGATTAAAGGCTCTAGTTCTCCAGCAGAGGGTGTGGCCCAGATTAAAGGCATGTGCCTCCATGAACTCGGAGATCTCCTTGTCTTAGCCACTATGCTTCAAGATCTCCATACCAAGATCCAGGTCAGAAACTTATATCTCTGAGCCTCCAAATTAGGATCATAGGTGAGCTTTCCAATTCTAGACTGTAGTTCATTCCAGATATAGTCAAGTTGGCAACCAGGAATAGCCACCACAGATACACACACACACACACACACACACACAAACTATTTCAAGCTGTATATTAAATTAAATGAAGTTCAAAATGTTTTTAATTGTTTAATGTTTGATTTGTGGGCAGGGAGAATGTCTTAGGCAGTGGGGACTTTTGCAGCCTGAGGACCTGGTTCAGAACTCAAGGACCCACATGATGGAAGGAGAGACTTGACTTCTGGAGATGTTCTCTGACCCAAGCACATATAGTGGCAGGCTCAAAGCACAATGGCATACAATAAACAAACAAATGTACAGAGAGTGGGAAAGACAACATGTATTGAATTTATTGATTGCTCTCCTGTTACTCTGTCACAGCCAACATTATTGTTGATTGAGACTAGACAAAGATGATTTACAGGTCAGAGGTGTAGTGTAGAATTCCTTTCTTTGGGTGATTTACTTTTGGGGGGGAGGGTTGGATTGGCGACGCTCTACCTAGTTTTGACTGACCTGCAACTCCCTAGGAAGAGCAAGCTAGGCTCAAACTCAGACATCTGTCTTTGCCTCCAGACTGCAAGGATTTTGAGATGTGTAACCCCATGCTCAGTGAGCTACCACTCCTACATTCAAATGTGTGTGTGATTTGAAATAGGTCTCCTGAGTCTTAGGCCAGACCCCAACTCACAGTAAAGCAAAGTGAACCTTGAATTCCTAGTTCTTTATATCCTTCATGCCTCAAGGCATTACAGGCATTATAGGTTTGGGCCACATGTCCACCACTATTTCACATTTTCAAACTTTATTTTAAGTTCAAAGTCCTACCCAACTCCTGGAGAACTCACTTGATTGCCACTCATAGTTGGTGTCCCTTGGTCACTGTGTGGAGATATGTGAGGCACAGCAACCCTTGTCTTCTAAGTGGAAATCATGCAGGAAAGGAAAACAGCCCCCCCAACCCATCCACCCCTGTGAGCATTCCCTCTGCCCATTGCCTGCTCTAAGCAGCCTCGGGGAGGTGAAAGTGCCCCTGGGCTGAGCCTGAAGGAAAAAAGTCCACTTCTTTCCCTCTCATGATTTAGCTCTCCTTTTCTACCAATGATGAGTATAACTAGAAAACTCAAAATTCAACATTCTCTGAAAAAAAGTGGGAAAACTTCAAGATAGGGTACACAAGGGATACAGGAAACCTGGGTAGGATGGGCTTACCCTTCTGCACAACACTGGCTAAGATGACTTTAAATAATTTTTACTAGGTCTTTTTTAAAAGAATTAAAGAAGGTGCTGAAAATAACTTGTCCCTTACATGGCTTCAGATATTAGATTAAAAGATGTTAAAAAAATTTAGGAAAATGTAAAGTTATAAGTAGGTCTCAGTTACTATGAAAAGGTTTTTAACAACAGAAAAATGATTGGGAGAAGACACTTCGCATAAACTGAAAGCCAATATCACTTGCTCTGATGATGAGTATTTACATAGACCCCGGAAAATTTTAGTGTCTTGCCATCTGTCAGAACATCTCCTAGTTATAAGCCCTATCCCAACCCAAAGGCACAGTTGGGCCAGTGAGCAAAGATGCTGGGAACGTGGGCAGAAATCATCAGAGGTTTCTCAGGACCTGTTCTTACTCTATCTAAATGGTTGCCTCCTAGTCTCTAACACTAGATTATAAAAGGGTACTGATAGCCTGCTAAGAAAGTGACAGAACTTGGGTTACAGTATAGTGGCTAAACAATCTAAGATGTACATGAGAGGTTACCTGACTTGGCTACCACTCGAGGCGTGGAAAAGGGAGACTGTCTCACAATAGGATTGCTGTCATCCTTCAGACCACAGATTCATAGATTAGAGACAGGTGTGGCTGAGTGTTGGCGCCTCTAGGTGCCAGAGTTTTGGAGAATAACCAGCCCACTACACACAAGTCCAAGGTGGGGCTGGGAAGTACCAAGCTCCTAATCCGGACTGAGGCTATGAAAGGGGTATCAACCCTAAGTATTCAAATGGTTGGACCCTTTAGTCACAGGATAGCCCACCTGTCTAAGAGCTGGGTGTTGACCTCAGAAAGACTGATCATTCTTTAAAAAAAAAAAAAAAAAAAAAAAAAAAAAAAAAAAAAAAAAAAAAAAAACTGGCAAGGTCTGGTACCTGACCTTCACAAGGTTACACAAGGTTATTTATCCAGGGTCCTCTAAACTTGGTCTCTGTTTCTAGTCATACCTAGGCCAGAGAGGATGCAAGAGGTGATGTCTCAGCCAGATGCCAGGCCTGTCTGTCCCCAATCCAAAATAGAAAGCCTACATCCCAGGAAGACATCTAAAATGACACCATGACCCCTGGAACCCTAGGAAAACTGCACAACCATCTGGACTGCCAGGGGAGATTACAAGTGCCTTCTAGTTTTTATAGATAGCCTCTCTTGGTTCATCTGGAAATTACCAGTGGTCCCTAAGATACAAACTGGGCCTGAAACTGTAGACCTGTTAGTAAGTCATGGCTGTCTGGACATTATTTCCCTGATCTCCTCCTGTCCTTTTCCCTTCTAACCATCTTTCCAGAGCCTTTAACAGGTTTTCCAGTCTGTGCTGCTCCCTCAAGGTGGGAAGGTTCTGCCCTGAGTGCTGCATTCAATTCCTTTGTGTTTTGCCAACCTTACTGTGATAGCAGGTCACCCATTTCCTCACTTTGAATGGATAAACTTATTTCTCACCTACCAGTTTAGTCCTGAACTTACCTTCAGCTGAATATTACCTTGAACTCCTGATCTTCTAGCCACCCCAAATCCTTTCATTCCCATGAGATTCAATCATTCTAAAGCCTCCCTTTCCCATCACAGCTCAGATGTCTAATGTTGTTGTTG
This sequence comes from Apodemus sylvaticus, assembly GCF_947179515.1. Classification (NCBI taxonomy): domain Eukaryota; kingdom Metazoa; phylum Chordata; class Mammalia; order Rodentia; family Muridae; genus Apodemus; species Apodemus sylvaticus. The sequence continues at coordinate 121,082,558 of NC_067478.1, read as the reverse complement.
GTGGTGGTGGTGGTGGTGGTGGTTGGTTGGTTGGTTGGTTACTTGTTTTTGACTTGACTTTGAATTCTGATATTTATATTTCCTTGTGTTTACCTTAATTTCATCTCAGTATTTTCTTTGAGTTATGCAAGGATTTCTCGATTACTCTATATTTTCTTCAGGTTTGAGCTTAAATTTTTTTGAAGCTACTGAGGCACTGTAGCAAAGTCTGAAGAATCCCACATCCTCAAGAAAACAAGGCCAGGGTGGCTGGTCGTGCTTAGACTCCCTAGCCCCAGCACTACATAGTGTTAAATACTAACCAGACTGTCATCCACTGACTGACAAATCTCACTGTGAATAGGAAATCCCTAATGCTTAAGCTAAACTTAGACTTATAGGGGACCCAAACTTGTGTAATGTCCCAGACCTTTAGTCCCATGGCCGCCTTCTGTTAGCAGATACCTGCTGTTCTCTTCCTGCACAGCAGAAGTATTACTGTGTCCCTGAGACTATTTGGTTGGTAGGGTACTGATGACTTGACTAAATGTGCCTCTTCTGAAGCCTTCCAAATGAAGCAGAAGGTTGATCAGGACTTAGAGGTATTAAAAGCTTCTGCATCTGCTAGAACAAGTGAGATTTCTTACTGAACTCGTCCTAAAGTTTGGAGAGGCCTAGTCCTACCTCTCATGAGAAAAGTAGTCAAGAGTAATTAGAAAATACTTTGCCATGGTTGGAAAAACCTCAAAAGAAACTGAGACAAAGATATAAATCCAACCATGGGTACTAGTCTCTCTTCTCTTGGTCCCCTGCCTAGCTTCTCTGCTATTGGTATTGACTGGGTCTTTAATTCTCGTTCTGATTCATTAAGACCACTCATTCATTAAGACCAGCAAGGATTGTCAGCCCCCAGATCTTAGCACAACTGATCCTTTGATTGAAGTACCATTTGTAAAACTAGGCAAGTAGACAGCACTCTCTGTGGAAATGGAAACAAAGACCTTAAATACCAAAGTCCATAATTCTGGGGATATCTCTAAATGTTCTAACCTTGGGTTTTAACATTTCTAGTTCTGCTTCCAGCTAATCATTCTTGTAAATGGGAGCATGTCAACACATGTGCTTAAAAGCTTACCCTGAGAAAGGTTTGGTGCTACTCCAGGACTCTGAACGCACATTGTTGTCACTGGAAACTTCATAAAGGCTTTCTACTGGTTTAAACCAATGTCCTAGCACTCTCTTCTGGCAGACACCCGACAATAACTGAAAACCAAAGATTATGTGTTGTGTTATGTGTATTTTATTCAGAAACAATCACAAACAGGACAACAATAAGTAGAATAGTGGAACCTGTTTTTAATAAATTCTGATATTATGAGGTTAGCAGAGAGAGTAAAATAAGGTAAAATGGAAAGATAGTAAAAAAGAGAGTCCTGTTGAACTGAATAGAAAACTAATCAGGTTTAAATACAAAGCTGGATGGTTAACATCAAAGGTAAATAAAGATATTTACAGAAGCTGACAAAATGCAGCATGGTTTGGGGGCATACATCATTCAGCACAGTGGTTGAATTTGAACCTTAGAACTACATAAACTGGGTGTGGTGCTGCTTCCCTGCCATGCAGCTGCTGGCTGGGAGGAAGCAGGCAAGTCAGGAGTTCAAGGTTAAGGCTTTGGCCACTGTAGCAAATCTGAGGTCAGTTTGGGTTACCTGACATTGTCAACATGAAAAAGACAACCAGGGTAAAGAGGGCTCTCTAGAGTACCAGAAAAATAAACTGGGTGTGTATAGTTGGAAAAGGTATTTAGTAGGTTGGTTCCTATGACCAGAGACTTGATGGGGCCACAGAGGCCATCTCAATGCTGAGGTGAAAAGGAAGCCCTTCCCTTAGAGAGCAGGCAGCAGGAGCGGTGGCAGGAGCCGGCCACCCTGGGCCAGCACTAGGAACTCCAGGATGGGGACCCCAGCAGAGTATGGAGAGAGCCTGGGGTCTCCACAGCAAGACTCCAATTGCAAAAAGTAAAGACCAACATAGGGGTGGGGGAGGTGGGGAACAAATGTCTGAGATTCATGGCTACAAAGGACTGACTGGATATGGTTGCACTCCCTTTAACCCCGGCACTTGGGAAGTAGTAGCGCTAAGAAGACAAGAAATTCAAGGCCATCCTTGGCTACATAGTCAATTGGAGGCCATCCTGGACTACATGATATTCATCTTTTTCTTTTTTTATTTTTAATCTCATTCTTTTGTTGTTTTTCAAAACGGTTTCTCTGTGTAGCCCTGGCTGTCTTGGAACTCACAGACATCCACCTGCCTCTGCCTCAGGAATTCTGGGTTAAGTGTGTATGCCACCACACCCAACTGACATCCCATCTTAGAAGCACACCAGAATTGCACAAAGATGAGCCTTCCTCCTTCGAATTAGTGGTTTTGTGGACATATGAAGGTCTCCAGTTTGCGGTTGGCATTTATGGAACACTAATTTTCTTTTCTGCAGAACTATTCGGAGAGTGTGATGAAAGCTCCCTGCATGATGGCCCGGGTTTGGAGTTTAGTTTCTTCTCTTCAGAAATCCCAAGTCTTAATATGTAGCCCAGCCTGGTTTGGATTTAAGTCTTTGCCTCAGTACTCTGTCTAGGCGCAGGGAGTTTGCCACTGTACATGATTCTATTGAGAGAGCTTGCGTTCAGTAGACACAAGAAAAAACGAGCCTCTTATTTAACCCATTATGTGTACTTAAAACAAATATTGACTTACATTTTCTTTTGTTTTTTGAGACAGAATATATGTGTCCTGGAATTTACTATGTAAAATGGGCTAGGTCGTTAATATGGGCCTGCCTCTGCTTCCTGAGAGCTGGGATTGAAGGCTTGGGCTGTCACACCCAGATAAATATTAGCATTCACATAGGTGTACGTGTGGGTGTAGGGGCATGTAGGTGTGTATGTGGGGGAAGTGAAGGTGTGTATGTGGGGGAGGGAGAGTAGGGGAGGTTGTGTGTGTGTGAGGCTGTGATTGTTTTGGGTGGATGACACTTTGGGGAGATGGTTCTTCCTTTCCCCACTGTTTCTGAGGGTTGATAGGTCTTTAGGCTTGGGAGGCACATCTTTAACCTGCTTGCTGACCCTCCATACATGTTACTATCAGATGGATGGACAGAAGGCCTGGGGCCACTTTATCCTGGAAGGCTGCATAGCACAGGGGTCTTTTTGAGGCCCAGCTGTAGAAAAAGACAGGTAAGAGCACCAAATTCTATCTGCAGAACCAGCTCAAGCCAGAGCCTGCCGAGGAGCTTGGAGATTGTTCTTCTAGGAACAGGAGGAGGTCATTTGTGTCCAGGCACAGAGGGAGGAAGGTAAGCATGGGGGGGGGGATGTCTCATGACACCCACGTGAATTTTCCTCACAAGGAAATGAGAAGACAATAGGCCAATGAGATGGCCAAGTGGGCAAAGATGCTTGCCACCGAGTCTCTTCACTGAGTGGGGTCTCTAGGCCCACATGGTACCTGGGAGAACCAACTCCAGCCAATATCCTCTGACACCCTCAGTTGCAGCCTGACTCTTACACTCCCAGACATACAACACACGCACACTCTAGCGAATGAAAATGTGAATGGCTTTCATGCGAATTGCAAGTGTGTGGGGGAAACAAATGGAACTTTTTAGTGCAAGATCACTTATTCCCCTAGGTTAGACATGACCATGGCTGTCTGGGGACAGAGAGAGTGTCCTTGTCCCAGTGGTCCACTATTTAAAACGACAATATTAGAAAAAAAGTCTAGGTGTAACCTTTTGGCCGCTTGGCCTTTATTTGTGAAAACTGGATGAGACACACTGTAATACATCAACTCTGACTAAACATCAACATCTGAGACTCTCAAATAACTTTTGACCTTTTTTGTGACTAGTTCCTTTGTGAGTACTAACCTAGAGGTTCAAAGTTAGACATTTTGCAAGAAATGGCAGAGAGGGCAGAACATTTGCATGTTTCTGCTTCCTCTACAGTTGGCCTTGAGGACGGGAGATCTGTGCTGAGCAGCCTCACCTGAATTTAGCTTGCACGAACTCAAAAAGTAGCTGCCAATGAGACCTCAGCTGGAAGAGCAGGAGTGACCAGTTATCCAGAGATTTTCCAAGTTCAGGAAAGAGGACGGTGTGGCGTGTTTAGGCGTTAGAACTGACAAGGAGTACTTGCAGGTGTGGCCAGTGTCCTGCCAACTCAGTCAGAACTCTGAGGTCATGGACTTATGGAGCATCCTGAGTGCAGGGCAATGAGGTCTAAGTCTGGGAATAGGCTTAAGGGTCAGAGATCAATCCCCCTTCAGAAGCTGTCACAGGGTGCTGTGGGCCAGGGTTCACGAGTCCTGAGTTGACTATTAAGTCTCCGCTCACGGACTGGGACTGGAGCTCTGGGCTGGAGCTTCTGTCATCTCTGCTTGCTGGAGGTCGCCTCTTAACTGGAAGTCCATTGGTGGACTCCTGAACTCCTAGTTCACAAGGGCGACGACCAAGACCACGTCTTCCAGTTGACATGTGACCACAAGAAGATAGACTCAGAGGATGTGGTGAGTCTACGGCTGGGTCAGGCTTCTGGACCTCATCACCTTTCACATCTGATGGTTGCCTGGAGGTGTGGCACACCTGGGTATGGCAAGGAAAGTTACTGTCCGTGGCTATAGGCAGAAGAGGGCGTGAGACCTGGCGAAGCCGGAGATGCTTCAAACCCCAAGTTTTTCTTGGTGCTTGGATCACCCGCCAGGTGGAGAGCTCCTGACTGGTAGGCCCCATAGTCTCTGTGTGGTCCACAACTGCCTGATCTTGGCCACGTTTCCATAGCTCATATCGCTCAGGCTGCAAGATCCTCACAAAGGCGTCCATGGAGAAGCTCACCCTGGCCTCCCCACAGCTGCACTGAGATGCCACCTTTCCATAGTCAATCCACCTCGGGGTGGCAAAATTGATGGCCTCTGCGCAGTTGAAGCCATGGTTGAAGCCCGCGTGGTAGCCATAGGGAAAAGTGACCATGAACTCCCCAGCCTGCTGGGTGATGCGGCCAAAGGGGATGCCATTCTCCTTGAGCACGGTGGGGGAGATGAGCGCCACCTTGTGTCTCAGGAAGGCCTGGCAGCCCTTGGAGCTGCCAGGGAAGAGTTGCCTGGCCAGGAGCTCCAGGCGCCTGCCATGCTCAGGGGGCACAGCATACCAAGTCTTGGGCTGCCCAAAGTGCAGGTAGTTGATACTGTACAGGTCCATGTCCTCCGTGTGCCACGCAAAGGTGGTCTTCCACATGCCAAAGTACAGGTAGGGCGTGTTGACGCCCTCAATCACTATGCCACATTCCTGTTCCAATAGGTCTTGAATTGTCCCCAGGTGGCCCACGTTCCAGTGTTGAGTGTTCCCATCAAACAGGGAGCCGCTGACATCAGCACCATAAATTGGTGACTCATACAGGCGATTCTTCCAGTATTTTCTCTCCAAATCTTCAAAATCCAGGTGTGGCGGGGTCTGGTATTTTTTGCTGGTGGCCAGCTCACGATACTCACCCACGGTCATGCCTTTCCTCTTCTTATGGAATTGGGTGAACACACCTGCCTGCCCAGAGACCACTTGCTGCAGGGGAGTTGCTATTAAGATATTGCTGATATTGTCATAAGACTGCCTGGCCCTCCATTCTTTTGGCGGAATGACCTTGGCCAGTCCAGCTCGGTGTGCCCCTTGGGACTCCATGTAAGCAATGTATTTGTCAAAATCATTAAACTCTTCTTTGGTTGGACGAAATATCATTATGCTGCAGTTTGGATTCTGAGCACAGGTGGACTTAGTCTTCATAGCTTCAATTTAAACACCAAACTCCAATATATACACAGGATTGAGGAAGGGGACTTGCTGTGGCTGCGATGGAGTCACTCGCCGGGGCAGGACTGTAGAGTCCCAGCTTTTGAGAGGCTTGCTGACTAAGCCAGAGCCAGCACTCAGGCAGCAGCTCAGTCAGGGAGTCCCGCTCTCTATGTTCAGTCAGAACCTGTTCCTTTCCTCTTGTTGGCTATTGGGTTGCACAGACTGGGGTGCAGCAGAATGAATCTCTTCAGGGCTGTGACTAAAACACAGTCTGAAAGGAAAAGGGTTGAAAATGTTTTTAAAAGCTCTTAGGGAAATTCAAATTAAACAGATAATGATACAGTATTTTGAGAAGTCCGCTCCTTAGATGGCTGTTAGGGCCATGGTCTGAGAACACTGACAATATTGTTTCTAACAACCACGTTCTACAGGCATCCAACACTCACCAACAGTGCCGTGGGGAAGTACATTGCTTTAATGCTCTCTAATGGAAGACCATCAAGTGAGGAAGATGGGAACCAACTTTACAAATGTGATGTCAGGATTTTTCCAATTCAAGAGGATACCTATTACATGGTTCCATCTATGTAAGATTGAGACAATACAAAGAAATGTATGTTCAACGTTCAAAGTCAGTGTTCATACTTCACAGAGTGGGCATCTCTGTAAAAGAGAGATATTTGTGGGTGGGAACCTAAGGAGGGATTTGCAGGATTTGCAGTTGTTAATCTGTTCTGAACGCAGATGCTACTTAATGCTTCTCAGAAAGGCTTGTTGTGATCATTCAGCTAGCACGAGGATCTTTACAACCTTCCTTATATTAGCTTCAAATAGTTTAGAGAAGTGAGCACTAATGCCAGAGGCATGAATACCTGGATTAGAAAGAAGGGTGCTTAGAAATGAACCAAACATTCAGTCAAAAAAATCTAGGTAATTAGAATATGACATGAAAAGATAATTGTTAAGAGAAAAAGAAATTAAGTATGGGTCAGGCTAACATTGTGTGATTTTTTTTATGGTCACATAAACGTTTTTGCATAACTGGTCATACACAGACCAGTACTGGATGATGAAACTGTCTCTTTGAGTAAGGGCTGTCCAAATATATAAGAAAAGTAAACAGGAGGTGTTCAGTCATGTCAGAGTCTCTTCATGGCCTCGGATCAGTGAGAGGAAGTCTACAGGATGTCTGTGGTCAGACGGGAAAAGTGAGCACATGACTGGTCATTTGACCTATCCTAGATCAGAAACAGAAAGAGAGCGTTGAGGGCAGTGAGAGAGGAGGCGATGACATTCCAGTCTAAGGCTAATCTTTTTTCCGTCTGGTCAAGCATCTCTGTCAAGGTGCTGGGAACGGTGAGGTGGGAAGCGCGCCACCAAACGTGATTTACAACTGAGCTGTGCTTAAACCAAACACTTTTTTATGCTTCGATAGCTTCTCTAGTTTTCAATTTGTGCTGTTAATCATTCTCTTTCTCTCCTTTCACAATCTCTCTCCTCATATCCTTAATTTTTCTTCTCTACCCTTTCCTAACTAGATAAACTTAACCTTCATCTTCCTTTTCTGTCTCAATAAAGTCCATCCCTTCTCCTCTCCTGCAGCTCTTTAGGAATCCATCACGTCGACCTTCAGTTGCCTGGACCCTTACTGAAGCAGTTTCCCATCCTACCCCTGCAGCCTCACAGATACGCCATGGAGTTGGCTCATCGGCATCCCCACTCTGTGGAGACGCATGTGGAGATGGTGACTTGAAAACCCATTTACTATGTCTTCAGTCTCAGTTTCTACCTGGTCCTGCCTTGTCTTCCATACAACGTACTGATAGCTTCGTCAGTGTGCCACTCACTTGCTTTTCTCAAGGATCTTGGGACTTTGTTGTAGGCGCTTGGAATACTTCTATTAGAGATAGAATTAAACAAGGGCCATTGGCAGAGTCCTGTCTCCCCTTGGTTGCACCCCATCTCTCCTGCTCCCTCCCGAGCTGGTTTCTGCACTTCAGCCCCTTCTCTTGGCACCCTTGCACCATCACTTCAGACTGCAGTCAGGTAAGCCATCACTATCACCACGTCCTTTGTGAAGCTGTCGGTCACCAGTATCTTTCCTGGTATCTTCAGATCTCGACAAACTGACTTCCCTCACCGGACATCACTCTGGGAGTGCCTTACTCATGCTGGTGTTTAGTGGTCACAGTCTTTGACCTCTAGGTCACTGTCCCTCTTCTCTAGATTTTCTTTTGTTCCTTGGACCCATCAACACTAGCCTCAGACCTCGTCGCTCAGGTCTCAACCCTAACTCCCCACCTAGCGTGCTGTTGGCACGTGTTGGTACTGATCTCTGTCCCTCTGTATGACTGTCACAGCCCCTTTACTACTCATGCTCTCAACTTTGCTCCTCTGTGTTGGATCTTCCACTGAGGACTTGAAAGTCAACTGTGAAGGACAAGGGGACCATTTCCCCTTGAAACTAATTCTGGTGGAAATCTTCATTTACACCAATGGTAACACAGCTGTCCTAGTCACCTGACAGCTTCATCTCATTTCTTATCTACATGGTCAGCAATTTCAAAGGCATCAACAGAGCTACTGTGAGAGCCTGAGGCCAGCTTCACCAACATGAGGTCTCTTTGTGTTCTTATCTTCCCCATAAGAAAGCTCAGGATGCAGCCTACTTAGTAAATTCCACCAGCCTTGAAGGTTGGCTTCTACCAATATTCCATGCACCATGAATAACTCCCCATCTTATTCAAAGTTTTTAATCTTAAAAATTATCTATAGGGCTAGAGAGATTGCTCTGTGGGTAAAGTCCTTGCAGTGTGAACATGAGGACCAGAGTCTCTATCTTCAGGGCCTATGTATGAGTCAGGCATGGTACTGTGTCTATAACCCCAAAGCTGAGGAGTAGGGACAGAAACAGACTGTGTGTTGGGGGGTGGGGGGTAGTTCAGCCTAAACAACTAACTTCTGGTTGAGTGAGAGGCTCTATCTCAAAAAAAAAAAAGATAGAAAATGATAAAGACACTTGAGATGTGCTTCTGACCTCTACATAGGCCCATAGGAACAAATGCACACCCATACAAATGTGCATACCCAGTCATGCAAAGCACAATCACACACACACACACACACAGACACACACACACATACACACACACACACATATATATATTTTAAAAATTACTTTGATATATACAATCAAGTTTAAATATATAGGCGAATATTGCATCCATCTGAAAACATCGTCTGAAAAGAGATAATTTAAAACGAGAGTTAGATGCCACACTGAGAATATTTTCTCCAAGATATAATAGAAATGCTTGCTATTAACACAAGTCCCATTTCTAACTGGATATTCAATTAAATGTGGTTTGATCTAGGCATATAGAGTTTTTAAAACTACATTTGTAAATATTCTAGAAACAATAAGGCAATGTCTCTGTATATCATCTTAAGATGCTACATATCCAAAGGCAATACTGTGCTTTTACGAGTTTAATCATGCTCGTGATAAAATTGACCAGAATCTTCTAACTGTAGTTCCAGCGCCTTCAGTACTGCAACCAAATCCCCAGCGCTCACCTTCACACTAAGTCTGGCCTCTGGCTTCTCTCAGGCAGAGAACACTTGTCATGTAGACTTCATCTGATCCACAGTGACCACAGTAATAGGAGCCTTCACCCCAAAACACTGGGGAGTTCTGACAGCTGAAGAAAGTAATTTATCTCATCAGTATGTTAAAGAATAAATGATTTCTTAACCTGAAGAATCTCTGGAAATTAGAAAGCCACTGCGCCACATCTTTTAACAGACAATGCCTGCAGTCAGATTACTCAGTGGGTAAGGGCCTGCTGCCCAGACTGAGGATCTGAGTTCACTCTCCATGACCCGCACAGGGAAGGAGAGAACCCCAGCCTCAAGTTGTTCCCTGGCATCCAACATGCACCATGGCACAATCTCCCTGGGACCCTCTACATAGAATAAACAAGCAGTAATAATGCCTACATTTTGTGTGTATGCCTTTTGAAGACAAGAAAATACGAACAGTATTAACAGCCTTTCTGCTACAGCCCGGGAGCACACTGTAGAGGAGTAAAGCATGTCTTACATGCCATTTGCATGTTCCAGATCCAAGCTTTACCTGGGGATGACGAGCACCTTCCCTCAAATATCACCCACCATTTCTTCATACGGCATCACTTTTATTGACTATCAGAATGCTTGATAGCTGAAAAGTTCAGCTGAGATGATTCACCTCTCCCTCTGGATAATTATCTGTTCACATGTCCACAGTGACTATCATTCACATACATGCAAATATTCACCCCATCTTCAAGACTCTGAAACAGCACATCCATTAAAATACCGAAATTCCTCAGATTGTATTTGTGCAGATGAAATGACAGTATGGATGATTTTAAGATCTTTAGCACATAGTGCCAAGCCAATGCTTTTCTGGAACAAACTATTATTCCCCAATGTTGAACAACCTTATTTTTTAAAGCATTTTACTATTTGATGAAGTATAATACAAGTTATAATTTGTGTTTCTTGCGTCACCATAGAGATAAATGTTTTCCGTGGTGCTGGCCTTTGGAGCTGACTATACTCTCCCCTTCTCATTTGTCCATTCTTCATCAACAGTAGTGTGTTACGAACATTTTACACATTGCTTGTACATAGCACATAGTAAGCCCTTTGTTAGATTTATTAATATTTCTGCCTATTTGGCATAGCTTTTGTATTTCTTTAATTCCACTGAAGTTAAAATATTTTATGTTATATATATTTTCTCGTGTAAACACGAACACAAGTATTATCTTAATTTTATCTCTTTTTAATGTGATTATTTTAGCTTGTATTTTTCAGTTTTAGAGTTTATTAGCTTTTAAACATGTTTTTGTGGGTTCTGGTGTAGCTGCCCCCTGGCTCTTTCGTGCTGTCTGTGGTGAGTTTGGTCTAGCTTTCCCCTTTGCCTCACAGAAGTGTCTCTCCCCGTCTTCAGTTCGGCTAGCCTGAGTGGCCAGGCTGGCTTTAGGAAGCTTCTGAGCTACTTCTTTGAGGACGTTCCCTGCCTGTCTCTCCATTCAACACCTGCAAACTGGGCGCCACCGTGCCCATGGGTCGAACCCTTCTGATATTTTTATTTCTCCCAATTCTCTAGGTTTTTTTAATTGCCATACTGAATCTTCTGTAGTTTTTTTCTCATCTTCACAAATCTCGATTTTTCCCTTTTGTTGAACTTTTGATTTTACAGTAGGTCATTCCTGTTGCCTTGGGTTTTATTGTGTAGACTCAACTTTTTCATATTGATCTTGTTTCACAGACACATTAATTTTAATCTCTAAAAAAATACTAAAATATCACTGCTTTTCAAGTTCTGTTCCTCTTTGAAGAGGCTGCTTGTCTTAGTTTTGGTCTCTCACATGCACATGTAGATCCTTCCTCAGCCCTTGCCAGCCCTTAGCTGGTTACAGATCAGGAAGTGAGCTCATTTTGCATGGTGGTCACCTGCATGGGGACCTATTTGTTTTCTCTAGGCTGGACATAGTCCACAGTGAAAGTTCTCCCAACTTTTCTCCTGGGGGCAACAGGTCTGGATTCTCCACCCATAGGGAAACATCAGCTCAACTCTCCACTATCTAACATTTTAAAATCCACCGACTTTACTCACTCCTGACGATCCCTGGCAATCTCCAGTCCAGATTCTACCTCTGCTCCTGCTGTAGAATATGAACATATTCTGCTCCATCTGACTGATAATGACCTAGATTTCAGAGAAAAGGTCTCATTCCAGAGGTGCCTACTGCCATGACATCCTAAGCCCCTTAGGTCCTGCAGAGATAACTGTGTTACTTGGCCTTCCTGCTAATTTATACTCTATTGCACGATTTTATAAATCAGCATGTATTTCTCCCACTAATTTCCAATGTCCACATTTTCCCACTATCTGCTATCTTATCCGCTGTAACATCTTTGTAAGTCTGTCAAAATACAAATACGATTACTGTCACCTCAAAAGGATTGGGGGAAATAAAAAATGATGGTGCTTAAATTCTTGTACTCATGGATTCTGTTTTCCATACTCTATTACTATTCAGCAGATGCCTAATGACAATTGCTGACGTGGAAGCTCCTCAGAAGGCAGTGCCCTTGGCAGGCAGCTTGTACCTCTGGTAGGCATCACAGAAGGTAATGAACGTATCGCTCCCAGCGCCAAGCTTGTTACCCAAGACATCTCCATGCCTGCCCCACACCTCAGTGCTCTTTCCTCGACATCTCCGTGCCTGCCCCACACCTCAGCGCTCCATTGCTCATCGGGTATGAATATAAAGCACAGCAAACAACAGCCATCCTGTACATTTTTGCCTTTAAATGCCAGTATTTTCTGTGGACATTCAAGTTAGGAGTACACAGGAAGTGTGCATATAGAGAAATATACTCAACAGGAAGAAGTAAACAAGAGCAGTAAAGGTTATATTGTGATATAAATCCAAAATTGTGGGATTTGGCCTTAAAATTCAGCAATGTAACTGTCACATTATGACTTCAACGTGACCATGATAAATTGGACATGGTATTATTAACTTTGTTCTAGTTACTCTATTCTGTGTGGGAACTGGGATGGTAGTGGTTGTATCCAGATCCACATGAAGAGCAGCAGAGGTCCTTACCTCCCCCAACAAGAACACAACACTCAGTGAGTACAGTACCTTGAATTCTAAGTTTTAGATCTGCTCCCTGAGTGAGTCCATGAAGTCTTGTGCATGACTTAACACTAACACACTCTCCCTTTGTGTAAGGTATCCTGGATTTCACAGCATCCAACTGAGAGAAGCCTCATTCAGACATATCCTCGCCTCCACTCTTGCTCCCTGGACCAACTGCTTGTGGATTTTAGGTATTTATTCTGCTCTTGCTGTGCTTCTAGCCTTTTCAGTTTCAGATCCCATGAACACATCCTAAAAACAATGTGGATGTATTCTTTGGCACTCCATCCTTGGCTGTCCCTGAGACCTCATCACTCTATCACATTTCCTGGTTAAAATCTTGAATCTTTACCACATAAAATTGACCAGAGCTGACTTGTAGAGTGATTGATGACTGCACTGCTACTTGTTTATAAATTGTCATTCTTTTTTTTCTCTGTTTTATTCATACTCCTTCCCAGATTCATGCCTAGAAATGTAAATCTAAATGCCCAAAGCCAACTAAGTAACTGAAGCAGATTTCTCCTTTCACAAATATTCTTCCTGGAGCCCCCATGCTTGCTTGAAGCTGAACCAGTGGTCCTAGGCAGTTGTACAGCCTGCATCCTGACGTTTTCATCCTCCATGGTTACCTCTCTGTTATGTTAGGTTCCCCAGGCCCTTCCTGGTGGGCTTCATCCATGTATGCTCACCTGCTTTGTCAGGGAACATCCCTGGAAGCCCCCGATAAATTAAAAATCTCCAGAAGGCTTTGAAGAATGCATCCAGGAAGAATATCAACAATCTCTAGTGGGCATTCATAAAACCTTTTCTTAATAAAAGCACCAAAGATGCTGAGCAAAGACCATTTCCAACTAGAATTTCTGCCACTGTTGCCTCTGCAATCTCACCACATCCATGAAGAGATAGATGGCAAAACTTCTCTAGGTCTCCAAGGTCAATGTCTACTGTTTTTGCTGCAGTAGATGCTATATGATAAATCCTGGCTTCAGCTCTAAGTAAAGCAAGGATCAGGTCAAAAGTTTCCTAACTATGAAACATGAACCTTGGAGTTATTGGGTGGCCATAAATACCATACTTGTTTGCCAAAGTTTGAGATCTGAAATTAATTTGGTTCTATGCTGCTGCTTTCTTTTGAGAATTCTGAAGACATTCTTCTACTGGTGTCTTTTCAAAAATCCAAGAGCAATCTTTTGCTAATCCTTTTATAAATTCTGTGTACACTTTCAGAATACTCCTCTGATTGTTCCTAGTATTTCTGTTAGGGTGTTAATGATGAATCTGGTCTTCCTTAGTTATGCCTTACACAAACTTTTATTCTGCATTGTTGTGTTTATTTCCCACTCCATTTTTCCTTCTTTCCATGTGTATGTATAATCTATCATTTGGACACCGAACCTCATAGCTGAGCCTTTATTACCTGTTCTTATTTTCAACAGTTGTTGTTGTTGTTGTTGTTGTTGTTGTTAGGCACGTTTGCCATCATTTTTGGTTCCAGAAACTACTTTGGTTGTGTGAATGTTCACTGTACATTAGTTGAAGATTTCTCTTCTCTCTGAGAGGGTTACCCTGTTTTTAGGTTGCATTTGCTCTCTGCACTGCAACTTTCCTTCTCTCTGTATTCCCATTATACAAATGTTCTGGTTTCCCTGTATCAGGTTAAATGTATTTAAGAAGCAGGCACTAAGTAACTATGTTTGTTATGAGTGTTCTAGTAGGAATCTAGCCACTTCCTTTGGAGATGGAGGCACCTGGCAATATCTAAAAGTGAGTCTAACTAAAATACTTGGTCTAACTAAAATACTTTTTTTGAGACTACATAGCCATGGCTGTCCTGGAAGTGCTGGGATTAAAATTATGTCATCATGCCCAGCTATGTTTTTAAATAAGTAACTGGGACCCAGGAATTTGTGGTGTCTGAAAGTTTTATTGGGTTTTGTTGTTGTTTCTGTTTTTGTTTGGGGGGTGGTTTTGTTTTTGTTGTTTGCTTGTTTGTTTTCTGAGACAGGGTTATTCAGTGTGGAACTAGCTCTGTAGACCAGGCTGGCCTTGAACTCACCATATCCAGGTCTTCTTCTTTTTTAAAATAGATACACTAAAATAAAAAATAAGATGTGGTAGTTGATGCTGTAATCTCAGCATTCCAAAAGAGGCAAGAGGACCCTGAGACTGGGGCAGCCCAGGCTAAGTGGTGAGTTCCAAGTACAGACAGGGCTACAATGCAAAACTCTGAAATAAACAGACCAGATGACTAGCAACACCTACAATTCAACTGGCAAGAAATGGCAACTTCACCTTTCAGTTTGCTTCTGGCAATTTCTTTAAATTTTATTGAGACAGAATTTACATGTTTAGGTTTTCACGTCAGTGCTATTAAGTGCTGTTTACATGCAGTGCTGTACAATCAATCATCTCTGAAATCTAATTGTAAGGCTTATCAGTCACTCCAAAAAGCATGTTTCCATCCTCACTGCCCATCCCCACCAAAGCGACTCTACTGTTGCAATTTCCCTATTCCTGATATCAAACTTAAGTGAAACCTGTAATCTGTGGCTTTTTGTGCCTAGCTTCTTTCCTTCAGCAAATTCTTGAGATTTGTGTTGTATTACATACCAGCATTTTATTTCTTTTTATGACCAAACAGTGGTCTACAATGTACAGATAGACCACATTTTACTTCTCCATCCATCAGTTGATATAAATTTGGGTTGTTCTCACTCTAAGGCTATTAACAACAATGCTGATGTGAACACTCGTGTACATGTCTGTCTTGGAGACCTAAAATTGGAGAACCAATTGACAGCTCTGTTTGACATTTTAAGAAATTATTACACTGTTTTCCAGAAATAACTACATTGTTTTTCTCCCACCAACAGTTATGAGGGTGTCAATTGCATAGACAGCCTCTCCAACTGTCCTCTCTCTTAGAGAAACTCAGGAATAACCATCCTGGTTGTAACAAGCACTTCCTCAGTGACTAACTATACTGAGGATATTTTCATAGACTTATTGACCATTCAACATATTCTTAAAGAAATTTCTGCTCAAACCTTTTGTTTTATTACTGAATTGTAGAAAAGTTTTTATCTTGAATATGTCTTTTAACGTGCATGTGTTTTTATCTTTTTCCAGGAGGAAGGTGGGTGTTTTGAGACAAGGCCCAGCTAGGGCTATATAGCTCAGTCTCCCTGCTGTTGGGACTACAGGAGTGTGCTACAATGCTCAGCAAAAATTTTAAAAAGTCAAATTTGCCAATATTAAAATTTGTTGTCCACCATTGGTGCTGTGCTGAGGCACTAATTACTGTCTCATCTGAGGTCATGAAGCATTTGCTGTTCTATCTTTGAAGACTTCGTTGTTTTAGTTGACCTTTTAAGTCTATGGTCTCAATTGAAATTAATTTTTGTGTAGGAATCCAAATTCATTCTTTTGTACATGGATACCCAGTTGCTTCAGCTCCAACTTGTTTTCTGAAGATTATTCGTTTCTCCTTGAGGTGCCCTGAAACTTTGGTTGAAAGTCCACTTATCATAAGAGTTTTGGGGATTTGTGTTCCACTGAGTCTGTGCACATCCACGTCAATGTGGTGGTCCTGTTGGCCATCCTGAAAACATACCAACCAACACAACAGATATGTTTTGTTTCGCCAATGATCTAGGTGCACTTGCTGGACAGCTTCTTGGACTAACACTTTTGTTGACTAGTCTCACTACTGTTCATGTACAAACATTTTCCAAGTGTCAGTCTATGAATTATGACGATAGTTAATTTTTTTAAAGTCAGTGGTCCAGCTGAACTGCTTCTCTTGTTAGCTTGTAAATTTTCAATGTTTGGATGCTCAGAAATTTCTGACAATTATCTTGTCACAAATACCTTACTCCTGACCAACAACCTCTATTTAAATTATAGATCACACATATTTTGGAAAACACTAAATGTAACTAAATTTGTTACTTTTCCATTGTGACTTCTTTATGTCTTGTTTAAGTAGTCTGCCTTCTGAAAGCCACGCATGTATCTTTATTCACTTATTTTTCTCAGTGGAAATCAGAAGAGAAAATACATCTGGAATAAACTTGGATAGCAATAGCTAATAGAACACAATTCAGAATTTGAAATTCCCCATAAATGGTCAGATGCTAATCCAATTAATCATAACTTTTAGATTTCAAATATAGCATAGATGACTGAGATTTAATTATAGGGTAATTTTCTGTTGAATTTTTTCTCATGGGTCTCTTTCTAGTTTTTGGAAATCTTTTCTCTCTGACTCTTATGTAGATACAAATGAATAAAAAATTTGAAGCTATGATCCACATGTGAGAACATGTGGTCTTTGTCTTTCTGTGCCTGGGTTACTTCACTTAATATTTTTTCCAGTTCTATCCATTTTCCTGCCAACACCCTAATAATTCCATGTTTCTTTATGGTTGAAAACACCAATGTGTATATACCCTATATTGTCATTATTAATTCATTCTATTGATGAACATGTAGGCTGATTTATTTTCCTAGCAATTCTTTTTTTCAGGCCGACATAAATGAACAAGTAGCTTTTCAGATACTCAGTCCTTTGAGTGCCTAGAGATGGAATAGCTGTGACACATGGAAGCCCTAGTTTTAGGTTTTGAAATAAAATCTTCATACTCCCAAAGTGGTTTCCCCCTCCCCCCCTCTCTCTCTAAGTTCTTTCCAGCATTTTCATCATTTTCCTGATAGCCATCCTGACATGGGGTGAGACTGAATCAGAGCAGTTTTAATCTCTATTTCTCATATGGCTAAGTATGTTTAGCACTTTTGTTGTTGTGTGCACTAGATATTGATATTCTTTCTGATTTCCTCCCATTCTGTAAGCTGCCTCTTCACTTACTAATTTTGCTGTACAGAGAGCCTTTTAATTTCTTCAAGTTCCATTTGCTGATAATTAATAGTCCCTTTTTCCTGAGCTCCTGGAGTCCTTCTCAGAAAGTCTTTACCTATTGCACACACGGTTTTGAGTTTGTCTGTTTGTTTTGTAGTATCTTCAGACTTTAGAGTCTTACAGCGTAGGTTTCAATCCACTTATAGGAGATTTATATGGATCTAAAAGTGAGAGATAAGGATTTAGCTTCATTCTACATATGGAAATCCAGTTTTCCCAGCATCTCATTGAAGATAGTGACTTTGTTTTGTTTTATTTTTTTTTTTTTTTGAGACAGGGCTTTTCTGTGTAGCCCCTGGAACTCACTCTGTAGACCAGGCTGGACTCAAACTCAGAAATCTGCCTGCCTCTGCCTCTCAAGTGTTGGGATTAATGGTGTGCGCTACCACTGCCCAAATGGCTGTGGCTTTCTATATTTAGCACTTTGCCAAAAACCATGGGACTTAGCTGTGTGTTTAGGTCAGGGGTTTTCTGGTTTGTTTCCTGTTTCACTGATTTGCATATCCATTTTGTGTTGGTACCTTCTTTTTTTGTTTGTTTGTTTTCCACATAGGTAAACTACTGTGTTTAGGAAAAACTAATCTAAATTTCTGGTTTTCATATTTTCTTTTGCTTCGTTTTTTAGAGGTCCTGTTTCTTAATTTTCCATCTCCTCTTTCCTTTGTACCCATCTATGTGACTGTGCTGCTTTATAGACTACTTAACAGTGAGAGTTGGCACACAAAATCTACAATCAGCCCCTTTGCAAAATTGGGCTAGATTTATAGTCATACTTGAGCATTCTTTCTAAACTAAATTCAGTTCACTCCTGTTGCTTTCAATTAGTGTTACAGTGAAATAACAAACAAAAAAA
The DNA here is from genome assembly GCF_947179515.1 of Apodemus sylvaticus. Classification (NCBI taxonomy): domain Eukaryota; kingdom Metazoa; phylum Chordata; class Mammalia; order Rodentia; family Muridae; genus Apodemus; species Apodemus sylvaticus. The sequence goes on along the minus strand of NC_067478.1, from coordinate 121,064,259 downwards.
GGAGTGAGATTTCATTCTTTTCTTTAAGCATTCTTGCTTGTTATCTGGTATTTACTCAAATCTTGATATACTTCAACAGGAATTTAACCATGAAGGTGAAGGTGATATACCTGTTTCCTTACACTCTAAGAAGCCTTGGTGTGTGTGTGTGTGTGTGTGTGTGTGCAAAATACAAATATTTCTTGATTTTACATTCCTTCTTAAATATTATTTTTATTGTTTTAACTGAATATTGGGTTTATAATATTTCATATATATTATTATAGTTCTGTTGCTCATAGTTATTGCTTTGGAACTTGACACAAGCCAAATTCTTGCTAACTAGATACATTCATTAATATATGCTAAATGTTGCCTGACATAGTAAAAATCCTACACTCATTGCAGATTATAATTAAGAGTTGATCTAAACTTTCATACTATCATATCCCACCACTTATCAGCTAATCTGAGACCCTTTTAAATATAAAGGAAGCTAGGAATGACAGTATAAACCAGAATCTTATTGATACATCAAGTTAAAAAGGAACAGAAACACAGAATTATATCTTCCCAAACTGCAAAATACATTTTTCAAGTATAAATACTTCAGAAAGTTAACCATAGAGTATGGCTCTAAGTTTTTACAAGTGTCAAAAATTCAAAATATCCAGAATGTTTTACTGAAATCAGAAAATAATAACAAAAAATAGAAACCTCCAAATTTGTAAACTGAAGATATATTTTTAAATAAACCCTTAATAAGAATGAACTAAAATGTTAAATGATAAAATTCATTCTATATAAAATGAGAATGAAACTACTACTTTTCAAATCTGTGGTATGCTGGTAAGTAATATTAAAGTTGAAAAACATTAATTAAAGAAATAGCTAAGGCAGGAGGCTAGGAAATTATATTGAACTAATCATGCATCTTAAAATATTTTTTTGAAAAAAATTTTAAAAAACTAAATAAACCAGAAATCGATGAACTACAAAACTATATAAAATAGAGTACAGAGAAAAATCAAACTTTTGAGAATTTTAATAAACTTGAAAAATCTTCAGTGAAAATGATGAAGAATAAAAGTACAAGCCACAAATACTGAGCTCTGGTGACAGAGGCTTCTGCTGACAGCCAACTCTGATGACTGAGGTCATCTCTGAAAAGGAGGATGACACAAAAGAACTGAAAACAGAAAGAGAAAGAGAAGACAGGAAAAAAGAAAGAGTATGGATAATTTTACTAATGCACATTTTAAATGAAAGGAATAGATTTCTAGAAAAACATAAGACAGAAGAAATGAGAAGATTGACTATGTTCATAACCATTGAAGACATTGAAGTAGCAGCCAAACTTTTAGAAACAAAATTCCAAACTCAAGATGGCTACACCAGCGAATTTTACCAGCCATTTAAAACAAACAAACAAACAAACAAAAAACCAACGATGTGATTCCAATCCTGGCAAACCTTCCCAGAGAACACAAGATATGCTTCCGAGTTTGTATTATGGCACAGATCCTAAGGACTAGGAGACAGGAAACAGTTAATATCTCTTCTGAACACTGACATAAAAACTCTAAATAAAGTATGAATACACTGACTCTAAGACTAGGGGCACTATAGCCTACTCTAGCAATAAAACGATTAGGTGAAACTTTACATCTATTTATTACATATACTGATAGAGTAAAAGGGGCCTCAGTGCAGAAGAGGACTTGATTGTTTTAAGTGTTTACACTCACGCACCAGTGTTGTTCATGCTCTGGTCTGAGGAGCTTCTCTTTGAAGCAAGCAGTAGTAACTGCAGAGACTGTAACCAGTCCAGGACTGAGAGTAAATGGCTGTTAGAAGCTCAGCCCTGGATCACCTGTATCTCTCCTTCCAGGCTCAGAAAACATGGTGGAAGGGAAGGAAGAATGGCAGGCAGTGGCAGAAGGTCAAAGAATAATCTTCAGGCTTACACTCTTGAACTTAAAAGCCATGATTACCTCTGCTGGAGTACACAAGATTGGATTTTTCAGAATCCTGCCAGAGAAGAGAGGGACTCACAAGGCCCCATCCCTCTCTGATGATCTATAACTAATGATTTCCAGGGAAGGAAGACTTGGTCTTCAGTGGTATAAGCACTGGTAAGATGCCCATGCTCCTATAAACAACCGTAATGAAAAGACGTTAAGGTAGAAGAGGGATTAGTTGGGAAGAGAAAGTGGAATCAGTAGGAGGGGAAGAGGTATGAACACAACCAAAACACATTGTACGCATAGATGAAAATGTCATAATAAGATCTTCTGTCAAATATATGACTTTTAAAATAGTTTTTCAACAACCTAAAATAGAAAGAAAAATACCATATATCAGTGTAAACCATCAAGATTGTACTCAACAGTAATAAGTTAAAAGTTTTATCTTGTAGATCAAGAAAAAAACAGGGACACCTGGGATCAGAATCTTTATTCAACATTGCCCTGGAAGTTCAAACCAACACAAGGCAAAAAAAAGGGAAGGCAGAGTGAAAAGAGACTGGAAAAAAAAAAGAAACATTATTATTATTGGCAGATGGCATGTGTATAAAATATTCAGAGTAAACCACTTGAATTAACAGAAGAGTTCGGTGAGTTCTCTGAATTTAAAGTAGGTATATATAAAAATAATTATACTTGTGTACATCAGTTACAAATGACCCAATTTTAAGAATATCGTCAACAATAGCATTAAATATGAGAGCTTGTGAGAATGCTATGAAATATATTCAATATATCAGAAAAAATAGTATACTGACATACTTTAGAAAACAAAGACGACCTTAATAAATGAAAAGAGGAAAGATAAGGACAAAAATAATGGAGCAGAGACTGAAGGAAAGGCCATCCAGGGACTTCCCACCTGGGGATCCATCCTGTCCAGACACCAAACTTTGACACTGTTGCTGTTGTCAAGAGGCGCTTGCTGACAGAAACAGGTGTGGCAGTTCCCTGGGAGGTTCAGCCAACAACTGATCAATGCAGATGTGGACGCTTGGAGCCAACCATCAGACTGAGCTCAGGGGTCCTCAGTGGGGGAGCTGGCAGAAGGACTGGAGGAGCAGAGGGGGATTGGAACCCCCATAGGAAGACCTATGTTGGCTGGCCGGACCATCCAGTGTTCCCAGGGACTAGACCACCAACCAAGGAGTGTACAGGCAGGAATCCATGGTTCCAGATACATATGTAGTACAGGATGGCCTTGTCTGACATCAGTGGGAGGGGAGGCCCTTGGTAATTGTAGAGGTTTGAAGCCCCAGCGTAGGGGGATGCTGGAGTGGTGGGTGGGTGGGTGGGTGGTGCAGCATCCTCATAGAGGCAAAGGAGAGGGGAGAGACAGCAGCGGATGAGGGATGGAGGAGTTGTGGAGGAGTAACCAGGAAGAGGGATAGTATTCGAGATGTAAAGGAATAGAATGATTAAATAAAAAAAAAGAAAAAATATGTATTTCATTTCTAAATCTAAAGACTCGCTACTATAAAAACATCAGTCCTTGCAAATATAATGTTATTTCAATTAAATTTCCAAGTGTACAGAACTTGACAGTTAGCTCCTGAATATATGAAGGGCAAAGAGATCTTGGACAAGAGGAAGAATTAGTAAGAATTGTTTAACTAGATGTCAAGACAGCACCAGCGCATTGTGGATAAAATGAATGCATGGTGGCCTGAGAAGCTTTTAGAAGGTAATAACAGAATATGAGTATGATTTCAAAGTAAGAACATTCTCAAGTAAAAAATAGCACACACTTAAGAAAAAGGACTCGTAAATTGAACCCCCAAGTAGAAGATTTTCACATATCAAAATCAGTATTAGATATTTTCAAATGAGAAGCTAAGAAGTAGGAAGTGATATGTGCGGTGAGGAGCAGGAACTACTCACTACCCATAGCATTAAGAACTCAAAAATCTGTAAGGAAAACACAATTCATAGGAAAGTAGTGTGAGTGTGCGTGCTCACACACACACACACACACACACACACACGCACATACACCCCACACTCCACATAGATGATTACATCAATTAGACATCAAGGAATCACAGTCACAATATTAATGACAAGTCACTGCACACACTGCCAGGTCAGGTGACAGTGAGATGCTGGACAATATCAGGCATGGAGGCATTCCACAGAAGAGATCTCCCCTCCGCTGATGTGGCTCACATGAAATGCACGTGCACACTTCTCTGCATTTCTAAGAATATCTGTGGTCGCTTTATTTGTAAATGTCACTGCAACAGAAGCATAACTGTTAGATTTATAGTCCATTTTTACAGTAAAATTCCACACAGCCACACAACACACATTAAGTGGGAGGGCAAAAGAATAGCTAAGATTCATTTATACAACATTTAAATATAGAGTTCAAGGTTGACAAGCCTGAGTTTCCTTTACAAATTAATTCATGGGCATTTGGGATATATTTCGGGGCTGGGGAGATGATTCAATAAGAATGCCTGATGGACAAACCTAAGGACCTGAACACCAATCCGCAGCTCACACAGAAGCATGTGGTCTCATGCATACATATCTTTATTAGGAAAAATATCCACCTCCTTTTGAGCTATCAGGTTCATGATGATGGATTTTAGCAGAAGGGGGATGATTCAGTTGGAGGGAGATTTGATTACAGCTATAATTGGACTGGGGTAGGCTGCTGACCTAACTAAACACTTGACAGTATACATAAAGAAGCCTGACCAGCACAGGAGCTTTCAATTAAGAGATTATCTACTGAAAGAAAGAGATACTTTCTCTGGGTCTTGTATATTACTTTAAAATCCAGACTTGGGTAAGCAGAAGATAAGTTACCTTTTCCTCTCTCAAACTGTGGGTGTGTGCAGTAGAACACTGCTCACCTGTCACCTCACATGCACCATAAAAGACACACACGTGAAGCAAAAACTACAGAAGGACATGATCTCTTCCTGGTAATGTTCATCCATTCATCTGTTCACTCGTTTATTTCACTGTTTTAAATGTTTGGCCTCTAGCACTAAGCATGCCGTCATGGAACTTATATCATTGTACATGTTCTGCATAGAGGTGGAGAAACAGTAATGTTAACATAACACAGGACCACACACATGCAGAATGCCAGAGACAAGAGTACAGGATGTTAGAGGCCAGAGGTCAGAGGTCGGAACCAGGACTGTCACAGCTGGCTGGCATTGTGAGCACGAAGGAAGACCTTTCCTGGCCACTGAGAAAAGCTCTAGAGCAGCAATAGCTGTGTCTTAGCAAGAAGGTAGGTACGCTGTCAAGGCTGTAAAGGCCTCAGAGGCAAGCAGGCGAGGACCTGGGAAACTTGAGCCCACTGTATGAACAGTTTGCTTTCTCCTGGGAGGGCAATGGCGTGCCACTGCGACTTCACTGTTTGACTGGGCATCCTTTGTTCAATCCCATTCAAATGTTTGGTTTTTTTCATAAATTTCTGGGGACACAGTATTGTAATATGATCATTGAAAAATTGAATGTTTTTAAGATTTTATTTTATATAAGATACATTTTATATACACATATTATATATATATATATATATATATATATATATATATATATATATATATATACACACACACACACACACACACACGCACACACATATATAGTTGGTGGTAGTGGTTTGTTTGTTTTCAATACAGGGTTTCTCTGTGTAGCCCTGGTTGTCCTGGAACTTACTCTGTAGACCAGGCTGGCCTTAAACGCCCAGGGATCAAAGTGTCTCTGTTTTGTGTGCATCTATGTGTGAGTATGCCCATGTATGCATGGATGCCCAATGAAGGTGAGAGATCACCTAGTGCTGGAAAGACAGACAGCTGTAAGTTGCCAACATGGGTGCTGGGAACTTTCCTTGGGTGTTCTAGAAGAGCAGCACCCACTCTTAACCACTGAGCCACTTCTCCAGCCTCAAGTTCACTTTCTCTGGTGGTTGGAATCTCTTTTTCTGCAGTTTCTATTGTGTTGTTTACATTTTTTTACCTGACATGTTTTAGTCACAGGAGTAGTAGTGAGTATACGTTAAACACCTTTGTCTTCTAATCTGACATTCAGCTGGTGACTTTGTTCACGTTTCCTACATATAGCTTACTTATTTTGAGACAGAGTATCTCTCTGGATCCAAGGCTTTCCTGGAATTTACTCTGCAGACTAGGCTGACTTCTGCTTCAGAGATGTTCCTGCCTCTAGCGCGCCACCCAAGCCTGGCTCGACTCAGCCTGGATCACCACACCCAGGTTAAATTTAGTCAACATGATTTTCAAATCACAAAGCCATAGGATGTTCTGCCTTCATCAAATTCTCCTTCCAAACAGCAAGTACTATACTTTCTGAAATTTTCTTATGAGGCTTTTAAGGGGTTTTTTTTATTATTATTCCTTCTGAATACTTTTTTCTGTAACCTTTGAAGGTGGAATTCATACATTTCCCCCTCCATACAGTCAATTTCACAATCACAAGTATTACATATAACATCTTACCAAACTACAAAATAAAGGTGCATATAAAGCTGGTGTGATCTATACGAGTATGAGACAGAACATGTGTCACTAAGGCTTTGGGAATAGGATCCACATTACTAGGAATCAGATAGGGTCACCTCACCTCTAGTGACACATGGGGAGTTAAGGTCAAAGCAACCTGACAGGTAAGCCAAGCAAGAAACCCTGTGGAGGGGATTCTGGGTTCTGAAACCCTGTGGAGGGGATTCTGGGTTCTGAAACCCTGTGGAGGGATTCTAGGTTCTGAAACCCTGTGGAGGGGATTCTGGGTTCTGTTTAGGCCTGGGGAGGTGGTTCTGTGAAGGGCTTCCTGGACAAGCATGAGGACTCGAGCTCTGACCCTAACAAAATCTAGGCGAGGCAGAGAGCATCCGTCAAACCCACCCCAGAGATGGAAAGGCAGGCAGGAGGCTTCTGGCTAGTCAATCCAGCCTAATCCAATAGTCTGATGTTTAGTGAGAAAGTGTTCCCAACACTAAGGTGAAGAACAACCAAGGAAATGCCAACATGACCTCTTACCTCCAGCACACACACCAACACCACACACACAAGGGCTTCTACAGAAACATGGGGAGGGAAAGGCCTCATCTGAAGAGAGAAATGCGTTTTTAGGAAGGAGATGGCTAATTCTGTCACATTGACTGGGTCTGGAGCCAAGTAAGAGCGAAGACGACAGAAGCACCTGTAAGGGGCTTTCTTGATCAGATCATTTAAGTAGGGTAACCCCCTAAATATGAATCGCAGCTTCTGGGGGCAGCTAGATAAAAGGCAGCCCAAGAAAGAAGTCTGGGGTCTGCCTGCCTGCCTGCCTGCCTGCCTGCCTGCCTGCCAGGACTCCACGTTCATCCCCATTCTCAGGTTGCTGTCAAGTTAATCCACCCTGCTGCTACCATTTCCTGTTGATATCAGAATCCAGATTCTTCAGCCTTCCAATGTGGAATGAAGACCAGTGGCCCTCAAGGAATGAATCCTCCAGGCACCAAAATGCAACTGTCTTAAACTGTGGAGACATGCAGTCTGGTACACTGTGTGGCTTCTGAGTTCTCAATCTCTCCAGTGCCAACATCCGTACTGTATCATGTAAGCCAACCTCGTAAACCCCCTCTCTGTACAGCCACTCTCTCAGCTCTGTTCCTCTGGAGAACCCTAACTATACAGATATCTTTCCAACTTCATTTCCTTGTCCTTAGTACTTTCACTGTTTAAGTCCAAAGCTTTCCGGTATCGTTTTCTTATTATTTACAGGTGCTTCAAAGTTAGGGTTTTTTGTTTTGTTTTACCTTTCTTATTAACACTTCCAGAAATATTTTAAACAAATGCTTTTACTTTTGTAAACTAACTTTTTAATGCTAAACTGTAATAGAAACATCAAGTGTTTATTAATTAATAATTCAAAAGTCAAATCGACTGTGGTGACTTATTGAGGGGTTATTGACTAATTAGGTTAGTCAGACAATAATAATATTAGTAATAGTATTAGTAACAGCCAATACTGATCCAGGACGTCACTTGCTGAGGTAACTCTAAGCACTTTACAAATAGTGATGTAATTACCACAGTAACAATAAAAATCACCCCTACTTTTTACCCAAGGGATGGAAGACAGGAGAGGAAAAGTAATTTGCCCAAGTGGGCAAAGGGAGGGAGACAGCTAGGGAGGGCAGAGCTGGGGTTAGAGCCAAGAGAGCCTCACAGAAACTAGATACTTGGTCTCAAGACTTTGCCTCTGACCAAAAAGAAAAAGGTGCATGAGGTAATGTAAACAAAGAATAAACCTAACCAGGGTCCAGCATTATGGAAATATCAATCTGAGTGCTAAAAAGACAGTTTTGCAAGCAAGGAAGTAAGGAACAGCACAGATGTCAGGGGAAACCTCACAGAGGAAGTAGTACTAAGCTATGACCTGAAGAATGAAGTTACAGGTGTCTGGGGGGCAGAGGTGAAAAACACAGTCCAAGTCAAAAAAACAGATGAATGTGTGCCTGAATTTAAGTTTAAAGCCAGCATGGGCTGCACTGCAAGACCTTGGCTCAAAACTCAAAAGAAACACTGGAATCCTGCCTTCTTGGAAGAAACAGAGATGTCCAGTTGAGTGTATCTTGAGTGTGGAATGACTATAACTAACTAAAGGCAGGCAGGCAGGCAGGAGGCAGACTGTCTAAGTTAAAACAAATGGTTGTTTAACTCCTAAGTGTCAAAAACACTATCTGGTAATCTCAAAAGATCACTGTTCCTGTGCAAAGCTAGGAAAGTCCCTTTGAAGGCAATTACAAATCAAGAGGACATGACAGTGGCCTGAATGAGTGAACTACAGGGTAATTTTCACAATACTGCACAAGAGTGGCCAGTGAACAGGACCTGACCAGTGAAGGAAGAGGGTCTCCAGCTTTGGGTTTGAGCCACTAATATGACAGCAGTGTCCTTTGTGTGAGGCTGAGTGCTTCTATGAAGAGAAGAAAAAAAAAAAAAAAGAAGCTTTTCACCTTCTACTTGCGGGGGAGGCACATTTGGGAGGGAGGGGGTTCTTTTCTAATTCTCTTTCTTCATTTAAAAGTTCCAAAGGAAGAACAGAAAAGAACTGAAATGTTCAATTTTAGGAGATCCTTCTACTTGAGATAAACTGGAGAACAGAATCCTCTTTATCGTGCATCAGCCGTCCCCAAGATCTCAATGATGGGGCACAAGACAACGTTGGCGATGCCATCTTAAGCCCATCTCGTGCTCCTCCTGGCAGTTAGGCCCACTGTGTTCCATAAATGCTCACTATCGTATACGCTCACAGCATCTCCCCTCATGCTAGCACGCTCAATGCATATAGCTATATATCTACATATTTATATATCTTAACAAGCAATGCGACTACAACCCCTGCCTTCAGGGCTAGTGGTTTCGCAGGAATGGTACCTTTGGAAAGCTCGTGGCTGCCCCCGTACTTAATTGCGCCTTCTTCATATCCACTTAAGTGACAACTCTAGTCCCTAGGCTGCGGGGTCTACTGAGGAGCAGGAGCCGTTGGATCGGTCAGTTGCCAAGCTCTCCTCACATCTCACGCTTGCGAGACGCGGACCGGCTCCTGGCGCCTTCCGTCCCCGCAGAACCGCAGCGAAAGAGTCTGGGAGGGGGTCGGGAAAGGAAAAGACGCAAAAGAGATTAAGTAATTGGTTCTCAACGGCACAAGATGATATTTGGGGTCGACTATGAAGCACCGGTTTCAAATGCCCGCCCCCTAAGCGGCCTTGGCTCCGCCCCTAGGAGACGTCATTCCATCTTTTTTCCCAGTCTCTGCTGATTGGTCACTGCGTCAGCCTCTGAGAGACGGTTTAAAAAAAACAAAAAAACAAACAAACAAACAAACAACAACAACAAAACCAGCTCTCCAGATTTGCTTCCGGGTGTGGAATTCGCGTCTTTTACACAACCGTTGGAAGCGCGAAGGTTTTGCTTCCGGGTCTTAACTGCGCCCCTCGTATAAAGACCGGAAGCTCTGCATTTCGCTTCCGGTCTTGCGCCTGGCGCCTCGGCGCAGAGGTTTCTGGGAGTTAAGGGTCGCAATGGTTCGTGAGTGAGCTTCGGAAGGTGCTGCGTCGGATCCCCGCCAGAGTGAGTAGCCCGGTTTGGTGGTTTGTGGTCCTTGTGCGGGTGGCACCAGGGAGCCGGGGAACCGGTCGCCGCCGCGAACCGTGACGATTGTCCGGGCTGCGGTACAGGAATGGCGGTCGGGAACTGCAGCCGAGCCCGGGACAGTCACCGGCGGCGGCGCGGCTGACACTGAGAAAAGCAAAGGAGGGTGGAATGGGGGAGAAACTCTCACTTCCCACCCGTCTGTCTGAGCACGCTGCTTAAGCTAACGTAGATTTAGTAGTCCTGAAGTTAGGCTGGAATTCTTATTTGGCAGCTAAAAATGGCAAAAGGTTCTCTTGTAGCCTAGGCTAGCTTCGAACTCCCGGTTCTTTTGCTTTCACCTCCCAAGCTCTGGAATCACAGTCATACCCACCCAGTTCAGGACGGGCTCTTGATATTTCGTTGGGTGCAGTTACGATTTTCTGAGCATCTCGTAAGTTACAGCCCACCAAAGCTTTATAAATGTTGCGGTGACTGCTATAGAAGAAAATTGAATCAACAAGATTCTGGGGTAACGTTGCTTGTGTAAATGCCGTTGGATTTTAAACAAATTCTAAGACACTGAATAAGATTGCCTGTGACTTTAAAAGAAATTTGTTTTTTATTGGGCTATTTGCTGTAGTATGAGGCTTCTGATAGAAGTGCAGATCTTAGCAGGACAATTCCAGCAGTGCATTGGGTAGATGTCAGGAGGGTTCTAGGCCAGCATGATCTACATTGTGAGTTCTAGTTCAGCCAGAGCTACATTGTGAGACCTTATCATAAAAATAAATAAATAAATAAGCAAACAAAAATCTCAGAGACCTAGTGGGATAACAGGAATTTTTTTAAAAGTCATTTATTTTAAAAGGCACACAACAGTATTGTGCAAGATCGACATCACATGTCAGAAATCTCATAATACTATATAAATGTCAGCATTCCACAAATGACAGAAACAAGCTAGGAGACTTGCCCAGGGCAACCCAGCTAGAACAGAAGCCCAAACTCAGATCTTCATTGTAGTTATTTATACTAAATACAAGCTGCCCAGCAGTGCATATCTGGTAAACACCATGAGTTTCATAATTCTGCTTTTTATGAACTTGTGTTGAAGCAAACTACTTAAGTAATTTTAGGGAGAGTTCTGAGAACGATTTAAAAATAGATATTTGTGAGTGATCTGTAAAATGAAAGTAAAACTTAAACCCACTTTTGTCGAAGAACAAAAGATGACAACAGCAGCCAGGCCAACGTTTGAACCTGCAAGAGGGGGCAGAGGAAAAGGAGAAGGGGACTTGAGCCAGCTCTCCAAGCAGTACTCAAGCAGAGACCTTCCCTCGCACACAAAGATAAAGTACAGGTAAGAAGACCTTTCATTTGTCTTGTTCACAGAATAGGACCAAGCCTATATGTGACTTATGGTCATGTCTAAATTTTAGTATTTTAGTTACTAATCTTCCAAGAAAAGGATTTCAAAAAAGTTTAGAATAAAATTATGCGCTATAGTCGTGAAGTGTTGCTAGACAGTCTTCCAGCATAAGTTCCTATGAACCAGGAATTGCTGTGTGTAGATGAAGCGCTCACTAGTCATGATAATCACCTCAGAGAAGATGGAGCTGTAGTGAATGTGGAAGTGTTGCTGTAACAGCCCTTGAATTGATGGATTGTTTTGAAAAGCCAAAGACATGGGCTGGAGAGATGGCTCAGCACTGCTCTTCCAGAGGTCCTGAGTTCAATTCCCAGCAACCACATGGTGACTCATAAGCATCTGTAATGGAGTCTGATGCCCTTTTCTGGTGTCTGAAGAGAGTAATTGTATAGTCATATACATAAAATCGAATCTTTTAAAAAAAAAAGTCAAAGACATTCATTCTGTTGTAGGAAATTGGGTGCTTCAGTTTGTTGTTCCAGTAGTACTGGAACACCATGAGTAGTGTATTAAATTAACCCTCAGATTAGGATATTGTCTTGTCTTCTTCCGTTTTGTTCTTGAGAGAGAGTTACATTCTAGATTGTCTTAAATTGCTGAAGCTATACAGGTTCTTTTCCTTGGCAAGTGCGGGCACCATTTTTGATGTGTTTGTTTTGTTTTTCCTACCTAAGACAAACTACACAGGATGCTCCTGAAGAGGTTCGCAACCGTGACTTCAGGAGAGAGTTGGAAGAGAGAGAGAGAGCTGCTGCAAGGGAAAAGAATAGGGACCGTCCAACCCGAGGTACCATACTGCCCCTCGTGTACCCATACTGCCCCTCGTGTACCCATACTGCCTCTCGTGTACCCATACTGCCTCTCGTGTACCCATACTGCCCCTCGTGTACCCATACTGCCTCTCGTGTACCCATACTGCCCCTCGTGTACCCATACTGCCCCTCGTGTACCCATACTGCCCCTCGTGTACCCAGACTGCCCCTCGTGTACCCATACTGCCTCTCGTGTACCCATACTGCCTCTCGTGTACCCATACTGCCCCTCGTGTACCCATACTGCCCCTCGTGTACCCAGACTGCCCCTCGTGTACCCAGACTGCCCCTCGTGTACCCAGACTGCCCCTCGTGTACCCAGACTGCCTCTCGTGTACCCATACTACCCCTCGTGTACCCATACTGTCCCTCGTGTTTTGTCTCAGAAGTATGTGGTGGAAACTGTATCCTGGTAATTGTAAATAATTAACATTTTTGTGAGCTATATATCTTTGATAAATGATTAGAGATGATAATGAGGTTCATTCCAATCTCATCTTGTCATGCATTGACACTAGAAGAAATGGTGACCTAGAGTATTTAAAAACGAATTGTTTTAGTTCCTGTCTGTAGACTTTGGCTTTACAGCAGCTGGACCTGAGGCCTTCTGTCTAGGACTCTCCGTGTAATTGAAGAGTTTTGAGAGAAGCATCAGTTACCCTTTTTGTGTCTCTACTATATCTGAGCATTGGCTAGGTCTCCTTAGATGCCGTGATCTGCGTACTCAATTCATTTCATGTTAACCAGCAAATATTTATCCAAGACTTACTTGCCAGTCATAGTGTGGTTCCTGCTGTCACTGTGTTTTGTGTGGATTCTTTTTGCCCAAAGGTTTCTAACTGGTTTTTAAAATCTAGTACATATTTTAATATGCTAAATGTTTGTTTTCTTCAGAACATACAACCTCCTCTTCAGTTTCAAAGAAGCCCCGCTTAGACCAGATCCCTGCTGCCAACCTTGATGCTGACGATCCTCTCACAGATGTATGTGTTGTAGTTTTGGGTTTAGGCTGGGTTTTGTTTGTTTACCTGCTTGTTTTAAGCCCCCTTGGTGCTAGACCTGCAAGCCTCTGCCACAGGCCCACCATATCACATTTTCCTGAAAAAAAAATTTTAATACATTTTGGCTTTATGTTATTAAAATATATCACTGACCTCAACTTTAAAGTTTATAATTGTTTTTAAAACAGAAAGTATTCTTCTGTGTCAAAGACTTTTAGGACAGGTTTAATCTGGAGTGCTCTGTGGAAGCAGTCTGTGAGAAAGGATGTGCGCACTCCTGACAGTCTCGTCAGGGGGTCTGGAGCCTAAGCTGCCCTGCTTTAACCACACTGGACGAGTGCCCTATGAACGGCACCATCGAGCCTTGCACCCGCGCTGCCCTTGATTTTCCTTAGACATGATGCCCGTTAGACACATAGTGCTCATAGGGCCCTAGTGACTAGAGAGGCAAGCAGTCTAAGCAGAGAGAACATAAACACTCCCTGGGACACTCCTGCCCTTGTAGTTGTGTAGCTCAGGGTGGTCTACTAATCACAGCCTTCCTGTCCCCACCTCAGCCTGAGCAGTCTACTGCACCTGACTTCCGACTTCAGCTGAGCAGACACGAGCGACCTTTCTTGAGTAGTATCTAATTACATATATATGTCAACAGTTAGAGCTGACTGATAGTTATTAAAATGAGAAGCCTTACAGGAAGTAAAATTCAGTTATTCCTTCCAGATATTTCTGTTGGAATCCTAGCACCCCTTTCTGCACATTTGCACTTGCTAACTTGGTCCTGTTGAGCCTCAGGAAACTCCTTTAACTCTTAGGGGTGAGACTGAACATAGTACCGTATTTTATTGTGAAGTGTTAACTTGTTTTAGAACGTCACCATGTGAAAATCCTTTTTGACCATGTAAATATGAAAGTACTATTAGGGGTTGACTTTTTAGTAAGCATTCATAATTTTTTGTTGGGTTTTGTTTATTATATTTTTATTGGTTATTGGTTTTAATTTATGATATTTGGGTACTTTTCCCTTTAGGAAAATTTTGTTTCAGAGACTTGTTGAGCACAGTGCCAATGAGAAAGGTGAATAACGTCTATTTTCTTTCTGATATCCGGGTCACTTTGACCTGTCCCAGGAGGAAGATGACGACTTTGAAGAGGAGAGCGATGACGATGACACTGCAGCTCTTCTTGCAGAGCTAGAGAAGATCAAGAAGGAAAGGGCCGAGGAGCAGGCCAGGAAGGTAGTGCTGGCGTCCATACCACACAGCATGTTCTTCCATGTCTAATGCTAGAGCACCTGGAGATGTCTTCTAAAAATGGCATTCTCGGCGCCCTAATTATGTAGGACATTTCTTTCAAATAGTTCAGATAGAACTACCATGCTCAGCTTATTTGAAAGCAAATGAATAAATGTTTGATTTTTTGATTAAATGCCAGAATTAAAGATAGTCTGCAGCACTGGTTCTCAGGCTTTCTAACGCTGCAACCCTTTGATACAGTTCCTCATGTTATGGTGAGCCTCGACCTTAAAATTACTTGGTTGCTACTTCATAACTGTAATTTCACTAGTCGTGAATAATAATGCACGTATCTGTGTCATCATAGGGCAGCTCCTGGGAAAGGGTTATTTGACCCCTAGAGGGGTCATGACCCACAGTTGAGAACCGCTGCTCTGCATGGTTTATAGAGAGTCTCTTCCTGTCCCCTGCCTACTTTGCGACATTTGTGTCTCACAAAAAAGAAAAAAAATTAGTTCTGTATAGTCCAGGGCAAGTTGCCTAATTTGTTTGCATACCCACAGTCTCTTTGCCTACACAATGGGAAAAAATAACATTGAACTCAAAGAATCAAGAGAATACCCTAGAACCCAGTGTTGAAAGCTCAGGGAGGTTTTGCAATTTGAGACCAGCCTGGGCTACAGTGTGAGACTACCTCAAGGAAGTGGAGGGAATTGCGTATGAGGTTTGTAGAGCATGCTGAGGAAGTGAGGGCATTGTTCTAAAGGATCCATAGAGCCTCTTCATGTGCAGGATTGATTTCATTTGGCAAAAATAGAGAGCTTGGAAGAAGTTTGTAGTGTTTCAGTAATCCCATATGCAATGGAATGGACTATAATCTGCATGGTTAGAGCTAGAGAGATGGCTTAGTCAGTGACAGCACTGGGTGCTCTTGCAGAGGACCCAGGTTCAATTCCAGCACCTACATAGTTCTCGGGGATCTAATGCTCCTTTCTGGGCTCCTCAGTCACCAAGCATGTGTGTGATGCATATGCCTACCTGCAGTCAAAACAGCACATAAAATAAACGGTTTTTAAACATTAGAAATGAAAGAGGTAAACAGATGTTTGTAAAGCTGGAAGGAGGGAACGTAAGGGACTTATTGGTTGTGGCAGCAGAAATGGCCACCATTGTCTGGGGACATTGGGTCTGTGGGCTGAGACCTGGAAAGTAGCATTTATTTTATATATATGAGAACACTATAGCTTCAGACACACCAGGAGAGGGCATCAGGTCCCATTACAGATGGTTGTGAGCCACCATGTGGTTCCTGGGAATTGAACTCAGGACCTCTGGAAGAGTAGTCAGTGCTCTTAACCAATGAGCTCCAGCCCCAGACAGCTTTTGTTGTGGGCTTTTGGGGGTTTTTGGTTTTTGGGTTTTTTGGTGTTTTTTTTTTTGTTGTTGTTGTTGTTGTTGTTGTTGTTTTGGTTTGGTTTGGTTTGGTTTTTGGTTTTTTTTGGAATTGGTATTTTTCGAGACAGGGTTTCTCTGTTTAGCCCTGGCTGTTCTGGAACTCACTCTGTAGACCAGGCTGGCCTCAAACTCAGAAATCCGCTTGCCTCTGCTTCCCAGAGTGCTGGGATTACAGCCATGTGCCACCACTGCCTGGCTCGGTGTAAGGTTTTATTTGAGCCAAGAATAAAAAACTTCAGGGAAAGTTACTCTCATGGGCCAGCACTAAGCATCTAAAGAGGTAAGGCTTATATTAGAAGAGTCAAGAAAAATATAGAGTAGATGGCCTTTGGAGACTGAACTCAGATTGGAAGAAAATATAATCTCATTAAATAACAGTTCTCATAAACTTTAGTATAAAGTGTATAGTTAGTTCCTTTAATGGGTTTTTGGTTTTGTTTTTAATTTTTCAAGAGCAGTCATTGGCATGCCACTAGAGGGCAGCTGTTAGATGCCTAAACTGTCTGCAGATTTCTGGTTGACATTTAGGGGATAGGTAGGTAGGTAGACAGACAGACAGACAGACAGACTTTTTTTAAGGTCTTAAGAGTTCCTGGAGTTCATCTAATTTCTATACACAATATATTGGTATTTCTTGAAATTGAGTGACAGCTTCCTTCTTTGTCCCTGTCTTCTTAGCTGCTTTATGAAGGTGTCTTACAGTAGCATTTGAACCTAATTAGACTGTGTTATAGATTAGCACACTTCCTGTGAGGACCAGACAGTAGCCGTTATTGTATAGGTACTCATCCAGCAGTATTACATCTATTCTATCCTATTCCAGGGCAGAAGTGGACACAGTGCCTATGTAAATAGGGTGCCATACTCCCAAAAATCTACTCTCAGGTGTAGGGCCAGGAGTGTGGATCTGATGCGCAGGCTATCTGACCGTTAGCCTACAAGCCTGGTAACTGGGTAGGGAAAGGGTTGCCTTTTCTTCCCAGTGCGCTGTGTTAAGTGTGAGTGAGTGTGCCTGCTCTGCTTTTGTGGCTTCTTTGGAAAACATCTGGTTTTTGCATTTTATTTACTTCGCTGGATTCGGGGATAAATGCATGCATACATGGAGATCAGAGGACAGCTTTCAAGGGTCCTTTCCGTCCATGGACTGGGGACTAAGCTCAGGGTTGAATTCAGGCTGTGTGGCTTACTGACGAACGACAAGCACTGCTGTTTGCTGAGCCACCTCACTGCCCCCTGCCCCATCCTGATCTTAATTGTCATACAGAATTCCTGACTTTAAGATCTCCGCAGTAACCTAAAAGGTTTTCCCACAACTGACACACTTTTCACCTACCAGTTACTTGTCCTGGTAAAAGTGAAATCCACTGCTCACATTTGCATATTAAAATGAAGTATCTGGAACCTATATGGAAAATAAGGTAGAGAGACTCTTATTGATCTATTATGTCATCGATTTCGGTCATCCCCAAAGCACAGCAAAGTGGGATTGATAATTGATTTAACTTGTGTTAACAGATAACCACAAAAATTGCAGGTAAGAATTTTGGGTTTCTAATTCTTAAAATGAAATGGGGTAGTTTGAGTTTGAAGAAACCAATGTTAAAATAGAAGTGAAGAAAGTGAGGTAGACATGGTGACTCACACCTCTAATCCTAACACTCGGGCCAAGGCAGGAAAATCTCAAATTGAAGGCCAAACTGAACTAGTATTGAAAATTTGTGTCTTTTAAAACAAATGGAGAGTGGGCAAGATGGCCTAGCAGAGGCCTACACGATAAGAGGATGGGTTTCTCCAGGTTATCTGACCTCCATTTACTGTGGTGCCCATGTGCATGCATGCACGCTAAACATATACAGAAATACTTTCTAAAAATACAGACGGTATTGTAACTATGAAGGAAGTATATAGAAAGGTATAATAGATCATTAACAATAAAGTATAAGAACAAAGGATATCTTATATAAGTTAATAGAAGTACATATTACTAGAATCTAACCATATTTTACGTGATAGTTTGTCTTGTTTTAGGAATTACTCCTTAGTTAATAACTAATCTATCCTAGAGATGAAAACTTACATGGTTTGTAACTCAAAATTGAACTATATTGTCTGTAGCCCCTTAAAGTGAGACAACAACCTTGCTAGCATCTCAGCTTCTCTCAGTTTAGAGAGGCCAATGACTGTTGGCAAGGATGAGATACTTATAATAAAATGGAAAAGTACTTAAGTTTTATAAATAAGATTTTTCTGGCATTTACTAAGAATCAAAAAGGAGTGGGTCAGTGGTAAGGAGCTTTTCTAGCATGTGCCAGGCTCTGGACCCCATCCCTATCACTGCAAAACAGGCATGTTTGTGCACACCCACTGTGTGCTAGAAGGTCGTGGTCATCCTTTGCTACCTAGCAAGTCCCTTGCCAGTTTGGGTTGCTGCAGATCCTATCATAAAAAAGAGAAGGAAAACTTCTCTCCCTGTACCGTCTGAGTTCATCTGTGGGCTAATACAAGACAGTTGACCCGGAGTATGTTTTCCTCTGTCATTGACAGGAACAAGAACAAAAGGCAGAGGAAGAGAGAATTCGCATGGAAAACATTCTGAGTGGAAACCCTCTCCTAAATCTCACTGGCCCATCCCAGCCTCAAGCCAACTTCAAGGTTAAAAGAAGGTACTAAAAGTAATGGGTTGATGTCTGTGTGTGGGCCATGATTAGTGTTATGTGTTACATAAAGTTTTAGAATAACGGAAGATGGAAGGTGGGTGACTTCATTTTAATGCATACTCATAATAACCAAGTCTTTGCTTACTGGTTGTCTAAATAAGAGAGCCGGAGTGATGAAGCGAGTCTTGACCGCAGCTACAAAACTTTACATGAGATGTGAGTGTCGGACTCCCCAAGACTGCCCCTCACATTTCAGTTCTAGAAGGATTTAGGGGACTTGCTATGGCCATATCCATGTTTGATATTATAAGATACACCCAGATTTTACAGTTGTAAGTCTTCATAGCTATACATCCAGGTTACAAGGTGGAAAGACAGAGGCTTCCTGAGACTCTTGTTCCTTGTAAGAGGTCACCAAACAGTGAAGCGAAAGGTGAGACTTGATATTCAAGGGAGTGGTCCTAGAGGAGCTTGTGTTGGGCAAAAGTCCATTAGCGTGCACTGGAGGTGCAGTGATGATGGTGAGAGAGAGGAGGTGCAGGGCTCCAGTGATGGTGAGAGTGAGGAGGTGCAGGGCTCCAGTGATGATGAGAGCGAGGAGGTGAAGGGCTCCAGTGATGGTGAGAGCGAGGAGGTGCAGAGCTCCAGTGATGGTGAGAGAGAGGAGGTGCAGGGCTCCAGTGATGATGAGAGCGAGGAGGTGAAGGGCTCCAGTAATGGTGAGAGCGAGGAGGTACAGGGCTCCAGTGATGGTGAGAGCGAGGAGGTGCAAGGCTCCAGTGATGGTGAGAACGAGGAGGTGCAGGGCTCAGTGATGGTGAGAGCAAGGAGGTGCAGGGCTCAGTGATGGTGAGAACGAGGAGGTGCAGGGCTCCAGTGATGGTGAGAACGAGGAGGTACAGGGCTCCAGTGATGGTGAGAGTGAGGAGGTACAAGGCTCCAGTGATGGTGAGAGTGAGGAGGTGCAGAGCTCCAGTGATAGTGAGAACGAGGAGGTGCAGGGCTCCAGTGATGGTGAGAACGAGGAGGTGCAGAGCTCCAGTGATGGTGAGAGCGAGGAGGTGCAGAGCTCTAGTGATGGTGAGAGTGAGGAGGTGCAGGGCTCCAGTGATGGTGAGAGAGAGGAGGTGCAGGGCTCCAGTGATGGTGAGAGAGAGGAGGTACAAGGCTCCAGTGATGGTGAGAGCGAGGAGGTGCAGGGCTCCAGTGATGGTGAGAGAGAGGAGGTGCAGGGCTCAGTGATGGTGAGAGCGAGGAGGTGCAGGGCTCCAGTGATGGTGAGAACGAGGAGGTGCAGAGCTCCAGTGATGGTGAGAGCGAGGAGGTGCAGGGCTCAGTGATGGTGAGAACGAGGAGGTGCAGGGCTCC
This sequence comes from Apodemus sylvaticus, assembly GCF_947179515.1. Classification (NCBI taxonomy): domain Eukaryota; kingdom Metazoa; phylum Chordata; class Mammalia; order Rodentia; family Muridae; genus Apodemus; species Apodemus sylvaticus. Next base: position 121,044,194 of record NC_067478.1, on the reverse strand, counting down.
AGTGATGGTGAGAACGAGGAGGTGCAGAGCTCCAGTGATGGTGAGAGCGAGGAGGTGCAGAGCTCCAGTGATGGTGAGAGTGAGGAGGTGCAGGGCTCCAGTGATGGTGAGAGTGAGGAGGTGCAGAGCTCCAGTGATGGTGAGAGCGAGGAGGTGCAGAGCTCCAGTGATGGTGAGAGTGAGGAGGTACAGGGCTCCAGTGATGGTGAGAACGAGGAGGTGCAGAGCTCCAGTGATGGTGAGAGCGAGGAGGTGCAGAGCTCCAGTGATGGTGAGAGTGAGGAGGTGCAGAGCTCCAGTGATGGTGAAAGTGAGGAGGTGCAGGGCTCAGTGATGGTGAGAGAGAGGGGGTGCAGGGCTCCAGTGATGGTGAGAGCGAGGAGGTGCAGAGCTCCAGTGATGGTGAAAGTGAGGAGGTGCAGGGCTCAGTGATGGTGAGAGAGAGGGGGTGCAGGGCTCAGTGATGGTGAGAGAGAGGAGGTGCAGAGCTCCAGTGATGGTGAGAGAGAGGGGGTGCAGGGCTCCAGTGATGGTGAGAGCGAGGAGGTGCAGAGCTCCAGTGATGGTGAGAGAGAGGGGGTGCAGGGCTCAGTGATGGTGAGAGAGAGGGGGTGCAGGGCTCAGTGATGGTGAGAGCAAGGAGGTGCAGAGCTCCAGTGATGGTGAGAGTGAGGAGGTGCAGGGCTCCAGTGATGGTGAGAGAGAGGAGGTGCAGGGCTCCAGTGATGGTGAGAGGAGGTGCAGAGCTCCAGTGATGGTGAGAGAGAGGGGGTGCAGGGCTCAGTGATGGTGAGAGAGAGGGGGTGCAGGGCTCAGTGATGGTGAGAGCGAGGAGGTGCAGAGCTCTAGTGATGGTGAGAGTGAGGAGGTGCAGGGCTCAGTGATGGTGAGAGCGAGGAGGTGCAGGGCTCCAGTGATGGTGAGAGAGAGGAGGTGCAGAGCTCCAGTGATGGTGAGAGAGAGGGGGTGCAGGGCTCAGTGATGGTGAGAGAGAGGGGGTGCAGGGCTCAGTGATGGTGAGAGTGAGGAGGTGCAGGGCTCAGTGATGGTGAGAGTGAGGAGGTGCAGGGCTCAGTGATGGTGAGAGTGAGGAGGTGCAGGGCTCAGTGATGGTGAGAGCGAGGAGGTGCAGAGCTCCAGTGCTAACGAAGCAAAGCTAGGCTTAGTGAGGCTGGAGAGGAACTCTTGTGTATGTGTGTAGTGGAGGACAGTACAGAGCTGAAGAAGTACGCTGATGTGGGATGAGGGTGCCTCACAGGAGCAGGGGTAGCGTGTGTGAGGGCGTGAGGAGTCCTGCTGCCTCATCTCTGTACACATTCATACTCGCCTCCCCTGCTGCCCTCCCGCCACTCTCCCGCTCGCGCACTACCCTTCATGAGCGAAGCTCCATCTTCATCCAGCTTCCTCTCTCATCCCAGAACCATGGCTTTCAAAGTCACAATAACAGCTGCCTTCTCCTAAACTCTGGCATCTTTACTCACAGTAAAAGGACAGTCCTTGTAATGGTCTATACAGCTGAAAGTTTAACCCATGTTCTTGAAGACAGTAGTACAGTCAAGGAGCTCTCCTCTGAGCGCTTCAGCAGGCATGGGCCATCTCTAAATCTTGTTACATGCCTTAGTTCCTCCTTGCATTATGAAGTGTGCCATGGTAGACATAACTGATAACAAGAGTATATGAAACCGTACAAAGCACAATAAACAGATCACTTACTGTCTGATGATGTCTGGATCAGGACAAGTGGCCCTGCGTCTGGGTTTTAAATCTGAAAATGCCACATTTTTACTTAAGCACAATCTGTATGTGTCTTCGTTGTTAATTGAGACTTGCTCTAGAGAAGTGGTGTGGTCTGAGTAGGGGTGCCTTCCTGCTGTCACAGCCTTGCACAGCAGACTGCTGCTGCTTTTGCTGTGGGTGCCTTCCTGCTGTGACAGCCACCTGATGATTACAGTCTGTAGTTGTGCCTCCTGATAGAACTATAACAGCTTTGTTCTCTGTTTTTCCTTTTTAGGTGGGACGATGATGTAGTTTTTAAGAACTGTGCAAAAGGTATAGATGATCAGAAGAAAGACAAACGATTTGTAAACGATACACTGCGATCTGAATTTCACAAAAAGTTCATGGAGAAATATATTAAGTAGTACAGTTTTATGTGCTTATTAATTAAAGACTAACGTGTTAAGGATCAATTTGACTTTTTTGGTTTTTGTTCTTTTCCAGCTTTCACTTTCTTAATCTCTTTCCCTTAGTGCAGTACTTTATTGGATAATGGATTTAGAAATGGGTCTAACCAGGCCTGAGTTTCTTTTTAATATGGGAAAAGGGGAATCTGCTTGTAATAAATATTTTTAACCTAAATAAACCACTGTCTCCAACGTTTTGCTACAATTTATACAGCTTATAAAAAGTTGCATAATTTCTTTTCAAACTGAAAATTACCTTTGTGTGCTATGTTTTTAGTGCATTAAATTTTCTCCTTTTAGTGCATTAAATTTTCTCCTTTATCTCAACATTAGTTTGAGGTCTGTCAGTAGATGACGTCATTATTGTAAGTGTGGTGGTGGCTAAGAGGGGTTCCAGCTGAGAAACCATGTCACTATGAGCAGTCACCTGGGGTGGCTCAGGAGATGCCTGCCATTGCAGTTCTGAGGACAGTGCTCTCTTCTTTTTGCCTGTGACATTGCATCCCCAAGACAGTGTGTGCCACTCATGTCTGTTCTTTGGTGCTGGAGTTAGGTGTGTGTCCACCTAGATCTGCTTGAGATGCAAAGATGCATGGAGTTTCACATCAAACACAAAACAGCTCTCGGCATGGCTTATGTCTGTGAGAAGTATCTCTGAGAGGTATGGCTATACGCTACTAAAAGGCAGAATTTCTGAGAAATGTGGCTTTAAGTGTGCTACTGTAATAGAAAATTTGGGACCACAAATTGAGACTTTCACAGATGGAATGCCATTTTAAAGTTGCATTCTGCTGTGTAGTCTAGGTTCACCTCAAGACTGTGGTTTTCCTTTCTCAGTCTCTTAAATGCTGGGATTAGGGGTGTTGGCAGTCAGGACTGGCTCCAACATCAAAGAAAATTGGCATGTCTCATTTCTGGTTATTTAGTTACTTTATTTAAAAACCCTATTAATTTGAGGACTGGAATTAATATTGATTAACTTCACTCATTAGTTAATAAAGTTTGTTGCTCTTGCAAAGAACATTGAATTCCTATAACTGCAGCTTTGGAGGATTTAATGTCCTTTCCTGACCTTTATGTACTACCCAAACACATATAGAAAAATAAAATCTTTAAGAAAAAATGGGAGTTGATCCAGCATTTGCCCAGTGGCAAGCTGATGCAGATGTCTATTGCCTGAATTGAGAGTGAAGCCAGGAGAAGCTCCATCTGCATCCTGCGCGCATGCTCTTAGGTCTGCACCCTGCGCGCATGCTCTTAGGTCTGCACCCTGCGCGCATGCTCTTAGGTCTTTGTAAGGATTTCCATTTCCTTATTTGTGGCATGGTCGTGCTTGGCTCCCTAGCCCTAGCCCCATTCGTTCATAAACTACCCCCTTGAGAGCCTCTGCTGTCTGGAGTCAGTTCTACTTTCAAGCTCTTCAGGAATAAGGGGAGAAGAGAAGAATGTCTCCAGGTTTCCTTTCTAAAATAATTTTCCCCATCCTGTAATCCAAGTGGCTTCCTTTTTTGACAAAGGGGTGTGGGGGAGTGGTGGTTAGGGAAAGGTAAGCTAACCAGAAGCAGCTGCCTCAGTGTACACGCGTGTGTGTTGGCATGTGTCATAGTCTGAAGCAGACGAAGGGTCTTAGGACCTAAGCGCCTTTAGTGCTCCTTGAAAATCTCCTGGTTCTGTGTCTCTTCCGAAAGGTAGTTAAACAAGAACTGGGTCCTGAGTCTCCCTTTTCCTTCTAAGAAGGAAGCTGTCAGTGAGGAGAAAACCCAGGATAGCTATCAGCTGGCAATGTCTATGCTGCAAAGTGTTTCCTGTGCCTCAGGCCCTGCAGGCACCCGTTCCTAGCCAGGCCATTTCATAGTAAGCATAAGCTGCTCTCATGCCAGGCTCATCCTAAGCCCTCGGTGAATGGTAATCAGTCAGAATCTGGAGCGGGAGCATTCACCACGGCTACAGAAAGTGTAAAGCCATGGCTTCTGAAGGAAATTCTCAACACTCCCATTGGTCACTACAAAGACCTTAATAATCAAGAGTACTCATTTATTTAAACTGCTAGTTTAAAGTTAGTTCTCCAGCCAAGAGAAATCACAACTCTGTGGACTTACACACCTTTAAAAAAATTAGTATTTGGTCAAATTATTTAATGTGATGGTGCCTCATGTCTTTAATCCCAGCACTCCAGAAGCAGAGGCAGGCAGACCTCTGAGTTCTAAGCCAGTCTGATTCTGTATAGTGTATTCCAGGCTAGGGAGAGCTACATATTGAGACCCTGTCTTTAAAAATATAAAGACGAGGTTATGAGGGCCCAGGCACACAAGGAAGTGCCTGTACAACAGCGTGGGAGGAGAATTGTGTAGTAAGTGGTAGAATGACGGGAAGCAGAAGCAAGCAAATCGGTTATGGAGACCTGGAAGACAGAGAAGCCGGGCACAGTGTGCTACGAAGAGGGGACTGGAAAACCACGGCAGTTGCTGTCCCTGCCCCTTGGGAAATGGTGATTTATACTGTTCATCAATAGAGCCAGTAGCAAATGCAAGCCTTTGAGAAGACCTACCACTGTGAGGCCATATCCTAGCCCAGGAAGAAGAGCAGGACCTGCAAAATGGAGACCCACAACTGACTGACACGTCGCGCTCTGTTTCACTTCTCATCATCAGCCTGTCTGCCCATCAGTTGTGGTGGTGATGGTGGTGGTGGTGGTGGTGGTGGTGGTGGTGGTGGTGGTGGTGGTGGTGGTGGTTCAGCCATGAGACCAGACAACTGTATATCGAATTACAGTTTTACTGTGCTGTGTTTAGCTTTGGCCACAGATGTATTTCCTTTGGAATCTTTGGGAGCAGACAAACACTGGAAGACACCCAGAGACCCTGCTGCTGTGTTGCCTGCCCCAAAGCATGAGGCACTACCATGTGCAAGTATGGGTGGGAGAGATGGAAGAAAGAGGAAGGATGGCTTGAACACTATGAATTCAGGCAGGACTGGAGACACAGGGTTGGAGAGGAAGCCTGGTATGAGTAGCCTGTGATGCCTGCCACCTGAAGCCATGGTGAAGTCTCACCCGTGCTGCCGTGCCTGGGTCTGTGGCCGTGCAGTAATAGGGCTGTGGAGATGTCTGTGGCCCACATTAACACCAAAGGGCATACAGCCGTCATGCAGACTCAGAGTTGCTGCCCATGTGCCATTTGGTGATGTGAGCAAGGAAGAGATGCCCTCCCTTCCACCTTGTCCTTAATGCTTCTGACGGGTGCAGAGCTGGCTCTGAGGTCATGAGAGCAGGAGAGCTGTCCCTGCCTGTCACCAGCTGCAGCACTCAGGAGAGCGAACCCTCGACTTCACCTGTCTCTGCTTCCCGTGTTGCCTTAGGCATAATGGGATTACCACTGCATTCATCCTTTACGCAGGTTCTAGGGAATTCAAACTCAGACTGTCACGGTTGCATAGCCCTTTTATCCACTGAACCATTTCCCTGGCCCTTTCCCACCAATTTTCAAATGGACTATAATTATGAAAATATTATGAGCCGAGCGGTGGTGGTGCACGCCTTTAATCCCAGCACTTGGGAGGCAGAGGCAGGCGGATTTCTGAGTTCGAGGCCAGCCTGGTCTACAGAGTGAGTTCCAGGACAGCCAGGGCTACACAGAGAAACCCTGTCACGAGTAAAAAAGAAAAAGAAAAGATTATGTTTCTGCTGTAAACTGGAGAGCTCATAGACTATCATTGGTTCACAGACAACATATACCATAGCAGAACATAGAAGTGTCTTTTGTCAGTTGGTATAGGCTGCAGTCTCCAGTAGATTCTTCAAAGAAGAAGCACATGTTAGGCATTTCAGGTCCCCAGTGTTGGCTTTTCGTATAAGTCAACATGTTAAAATCCTATGTTTGCTCTAGATATCAAGGCAGATGTTCACAAGCTAGTCCGCGTTCAAAATAGGTATCAGCATTCAAAATAGGTATCAAATGCTTGTACCTAAAGTGTTTCCACAGGCACATTCCTGTATAGGGCACGAGGTTTTTGTGTTCACAGATAAGCAGTCGAAATCCAGGAATGTTAAACACACACGGTGGACTCTTCAACAGAAGGGATGTGTATACTCACTCTCCATCCATTTGGAAATGGGTGTTGTTTTACGGCCTGGTGACTTCTATCTGTATGACTGAGACCATACCAGATGCTAGGTCCTTAAGCCATAGAGCCCGTCTTCATGGTAGAGATCTCATGACTTTGCAAAAGAGTTGTGATGTATTCATGCTTTAAGCTTTATTGTGCACACGGAACTGAGATCATCGTTAGCAGAAAACTTCTTTCCGAATTGGGCTGTACTTAAAATGTCTAAAATAAACTGCCTAGTGTCAGACCCAAGGTTTGAACCAGTACCGGCTAACTAAGGCATGCTCAACCAGAGTTCCCTCTTGCCTCTTTTGAATTGTTTCTCCTTGAGCCTGAGCATTTGGAGAGGCACACACATTCCCGTGTGCAGACATTTGTAATCTCTTCCCTCTCCCTCTTTCAACCCCTGTCTGTCCCTTAGCACACAGGGCTGCACTTGCACATTTGCTTCTGCACCATAGACAGGTGCATGCCCCCCCCACCCCGGTCCACATGCTTCCTGACAAAGGACAGGAAAAAGAGGCTACCAGACCCTGGGACTTGGAGGGAGATCATACTTGTCCTTCAAAGTCAGAGACCAGAGCACCTGGCTTGTCTGTCCAGCACCTTTGCTATTGATAGTCATTTTCAGAAGCCCAAAACCAAAGATCTCTCCCTTGTTAGGGAAGTAGATGGATCCCAGATGTTTGGTTCCCTTCCACTTCTGGTCTCTTAAATGGCGCATAGTTTTCCTTGTCTAGATTATGAACGCGTAGATACTCACAAATGCATAAAGATGCTCAAAAATGGTTGTCGAATAACTCTGCTCATCACTGGTACAGGGTGAGGAGGCTTTTCACTTGAATAAGGTCAAGAGGCTTTGAGTGGCAGCCCAGACAACATGCTTTACGGCTGTGTCCCAAACAAAGCCTGACCCTGTTGGTCACCGAGCGTCCCTACATGCTGTTCTCTTTCCCCTTTTGCCCGGGAAGTAGCTGACATCTTAGATCCCAGGGCCCCAGACTGTATTGAAACTTAGACCTTTGACTGAAGAGACCTATGGCTAAGCTAGTTCTGCTTTCACTGGGCCCAGGCTGAGAGATGGAAAGCTGTGAGCTTGCTGCTGATCTCAAAGGGTTCTGTTTGCTGAGCCTTTTGTGTTGCTAGACATTACATTCTTTGGGTGATGTTAGGAAGTAGAGAAGCAGTTGGTGTCTTAGCTAAGGTTTTATTTCTGTGAAGAGACACTATGACCATGGCAACGCTTAAAAAAGGAAAACATTCAATCGGGCCTAGCTTGCAGTTCAGAGGCATATAGCCCGTCATTGTCATGGTTGGAAGCGTGGCATTGTGTAGGCAGACATGGTGCTGGAGAACTAGCTAAAAGTGCTACATCTTCATCTGCAGGCAGCAGAAGACAACTGTGTCACACTCTGCACAGCTTGAGCATAGGGAAGCGCAAAGCTTACTCCTACAATGGCATCCTTTCTCCAACAAGGCCTCCTAATTGTGCCACTTCCTATGGGCCAAACATTCAAACACATGAGTCTGTGGGTTGGGGGTCATAGCTATTCAAGCCACAAAAGTTTGTTAATCTTTAGAGACAACTGAGGGCTGCATAATCCTGTGGATACCCACTGTAAAGAAATCTGATTGCCCCTTGAGAAGTCCACATTCATCCTACCTACCCTCAGCAGCGGCCATGGAGTGTGGACTTATGTTTCTACCCCAGTGACAGTTACTACAGCTGCTTTAAAGAAAGGATTGTGATGGGGCTGAAGAGGTGGCTCAGAGGTTAAGAGCACTGACTGCTCTTTCAGAGGTCCTCAGTTCAATTCCCAGCAACCACATGGTGGCTCACAACCATCTGTAATGGGTTTGATGCCCTCTCCTGGTGTGTCTGAAGACAGCAGCAGTGTACTCACATAAAATAAATCTTAAAAAAAAAAAAAAAAAAAAAAAGAAAGAAAGAAAAAAAGAAAGAAAGAAAGAACAAAAGAAAGAAAAGACAAGACTGGGGGTCCAAGAAAAGCTCTCACCTGTGAGATGCTGGATCAGGCAGAGTGACCCTACAGCAGGCCCTGGGGCTCCTTATTAAGGAAACAGACCTCTGTTTCCCACTGGCTCTGTGGTTGGTCTGACCCTACCTGAGCTTCTCCATAGAGTAAGGGACCAGATGGTAACCCAGACCTGAGGGCAGGGAAGGAAGCTCCTGCTTTCCTGTCTCAGCAGTGTCCCCTTTCCTGACTGTGGCCTGAGATAGTGCATATTGTGTCAGGGCAAGAGAGGCGCCTTAGACAAAGAAAGGAGGGTTCCAGTCAGTGGCAACCGTCTGGACCCCAAACGTGCCTGGACGTTCTCATGGCTGTTTTAGGATGAAGCAAGCCAACAAAGTATACTCCAGGAAACCTCACAGCCACAGTCAGGAAACAGAGCCTACTTACATCCCCTCTCGCCATAGCCTGCTAGCTGGGCATCCCCTGCCACGGTGAGGCTGCTTGTCGGTGGATCCGATGGTCAAATCCAGCAGACAAGAATCCAGTTTGTAGCTCCCTCGGCACCAATGCTCTCCGTTGTCTCTTGCTTATATGTTACATTTCTCCTCACTTGACTTGTATGATTCAGTTTCTTCTGTGATGCTCTAAACGCTGCCTGCCCCTTGTACAAGCCATCTGTTTTGTATATGGATCTTTGGTCTGTATGTATGTCTGCCAGTAGAGGGCACCAGATCCCCTGGAACTGGAGCCTCCGATTGGATGCTGGGGATTAAGTCCAGGACCTGGAAGAACAACAGCACATGGTCTTAGCCACATCTCCACCTCCACCTCTCCACCTCGGTATAGTCTAACGTATTTCCATTTTTATTACTTTTATTTTGAGGTGCTGGGAATTGAACCTAGAGAGAGGGTAAGTGGTCCAGCCATGAGCACCCTAGTTCTTCGTCTTTGATTGCCTCATGGTCACCCACACGTCCCTTACATTCCCTCCAGAACTGAGCAAATCACTTTCTTCCAACTTCTGGTGCTCCTGAATCACTGTCTAGTGCTTATCTGGCTTATGTTATATCATTTAAAAAAAAATGAAGTCCCTAAAGCCACAGAAACTGCCAGGGTCCAAGAATTGCTGAAAGAAGACCCTATACTTGACCAGTTTGCTAAAACAAAGGATGTTTATTCTGCAGAAACAGATAGCATGTGAGGGCCACCCATTCAAGCAAAATGGCGACCACGAGGCTTCTGGGACAGAGGCCAGGTGCCAACTGGGAAATAGACTACACAGAAATCAAATTAGGTCTGTATAGATACAAATATCTTCTAGTTCTTGTATTTTTTTCAGCCTGGGGAGAGGCGCTCCCCACCAAGAAAGAAACTGCCAACATGTCAACGGAGAATTTATTGGAATAAATCATTTCCAGGTATGGGCTACCCACACTGCTGTGCAGCCTTCATCTCTCAGGGAACACAGTCACTTGTTAAGGTTATGGGGATGGAGTGGAAGCTTCATTGTGCATTTCATCCCCAGAGTTCAGGACAGGTAGAGAGAATGAAGCAGGCCTTAAAGGAGGACCTAACTAAATTAACCCTAGAAACTGGTGGGGACTGGATGAGCCTCCTTCCTTATGCACTATACAAAGCAAGAAATACCGCCTACACCTCGGGTCTCACTCCTTTTGAGATACTCTATGGGAGATCCCTCCCCTTTTGCCTAACCTCCAACCTGAAATTCTTGCAGAGTTCACCCAACCAGGGGTTCCTGTCATGTTTGCAGGCTCTCCACCAGGTTCAGAAACAGAGTTGGCCAGATATATGTCAAGTCCATGAGTCAGATAACCCTCATCCAGGTGACAAACTCTGGATTAAGAGACACAACCATAAGACCCATGAACCCTGCTGGAAAGACCTACACAAGGTGATCCTGACCACTCCCATAGTTGTTAAAGTCAACTGGATAAGGGCCTGGAGACACCACAGTCAGGTCAGACCTGCAGGACGAGAGACAACCCAGCAGCCGTGCCAGCAACAGGGAAGGCTGCCAGACAGACTCTGACACTATTTTTGCTGATGTATTATCAAAACTTAGCTTAATGCAGGGCCCAATAAATATCCAAAGGATGAAGAACATTTTCTAGTTATTTAGTTATTTATTTTAAACGAGGCTTTTCCAGGTCAGCAAGTTGGCTCAGTTGGTAAAGGTAGAAAGAGAGGACTGGCCCCTCAAGGTCCACCCGGCTGCGCTAGGGCACGCATCCGCCTGTCATGCACATGTGCACACATAATGTCTATTTGTAGGCTTAAGATTGCAGATGCCTATCTTCACCAGTCTAGAGCAAGTCTGTCGTCTCTGCCCAACTCACTCTTCCCCAGCGTTTCCAGACACCCACAGCTTGGCTAAGACAAGCAAACAGAACCAATTTACCATTGTCCCTGCTAACTGGGGCTCAAGTTGGTGAATTCCTGAGACATCTATAGCCTCACTTAAGCCTGGAGCTCCAAAGCGCCAAGGCTGTTTATATGAGAGGCTATCGGTTGATATTTCAGAGGCTTCTACGGACCCCATTCACCAAGGAAGCACGTCATGACCCTCAAGTTGGAAGGAACACGGAGGCCTGAGCCCATGGGTGTCTGCCCACCACGCATAACGCTATGACACTCCTAACCAACATGTGAGCTTCAAAGTTGGTGGACTGCCCGCTCCCCAGGCTGCGAGAACCCCACTAGATCTGTTGGCTGCTACCCAGTGTCTCCCGTCAGTCCCTAAGCAAGCCCTAGCACACAATGTAAATAAAACCATCACAGTCTTAGGGACATACTGTGTGTCCCATACTATGCCAGATTGCCTTTGTAAATTCAGTTCTCCCATTGGCCAGATGAGCAATACCATACCTCAGAGCAGCAGTGGCCAAGGCTGTCTTCATCATAACATTGCTGCTGTGCCTTGTGTGAAAACTCTCAATGTTACCACTTGGGTTTTTAAATGGCCAATGTGGGACAAAGGTCTCATTTTATAAAGGGAAGTCTGTGTCCTAGGTCACACATGACAAGGTCAGACTGGCATCCCCCTGCTCTCTCTCTCTCTCTCTCTCTCTCTCTCTCTCTCTCTCTCTCTCTCTCTCTCTCTCTCTCTCCCCCCCCCCCCTCTCTGTGGCATAGCAGCTTCCCAGAAGATGGCTGTCCTCAACCATGTGAAGCCAGCTTCTGCCCTCTGAAAAGAGTGGATCTAGAAGTGACCTCATTTCTACTCTGATCGTCTCCACATGACGTGAGCTGTGACCTCTTCCTTTGTAGCTGCAGTGTGTGTCCTGGCTATCCTGTGGAGTCCAGAGGGGATCAGACTCCACTAAACCCAGGGGCGCAGCTAGAAGGCGTCTCCCGGAGACACCTGGCCCCATGTGTATTATTGCTAGGGACACAGTGTTCAGAGGAAGGCCAGGTTTCTTTGCTTTTAAGTTTTAGGAAGGAAGCCAGCTGAGATCCTCACTCCCTGTGGCTTAGCATGCTTTAATTCCAAAGCTTTGAAAGCAAAGAGTGATATTTAGAGGCACAGTTCCCAGAAATAGGCAGGGAGCAGACACTTGAGCTCCCTAGGGAGGGCGGCCGGGGTCAGCAAACCTTCCTGCCTCTCTGTCATCAGCGTCTTCTCCCAGATTCCGGGAAAATTCCCCATCCCTAGGCTCCTTACCACACTGCTGTTCCAGTCCCTCTCCCGCAACGCGAGGCAGTTACATCTGCATAGAGCTGGGCAGCGAGAAGGGTCCAGCCATGAGAAACTCTGGGAAGGGGGCCCCAAAAGGAAAATCAGAAATGTAATGCTCTGATGGCTTAAGAAGCAGAAGTAGAACCAGGAAGGCTGGCCTGCCAAGAGACTGGCAAAGACAAGGTCGCATCCATGTTTCCATCCTCATCTACAAGGTCTTCCTCCTCCTCCTCTTCCTCCTCCGCCTCCTCCTCCCCCTCCTCTCCTACCCCTGTCCTCCTCTCCCACCTTCTCCTCCTTTTCTTCTCCTTCTCCTGCTCCTCCTCCTCCTCCTTCTTCTCCTTCTCCTCCTCTTCCTCTTCCTCTCCTCCTCCTCCTCTTTTCCTTCTTTTTCTGACAAAGTCCTACTATGTAGCCCAAGCTGGTCTTGAAACTGACCCAAGTTCTGGTCTCATCCTCTCAAGTTCTCAGATTCCAGGCCTGCATCCCCAGGCCTGGCCTTAGCCGTTCAGTTTCCTATAGACTCTGCAGTGCTCTCAGCCATGCTGGGTGACTGGCGGGTGACTGGCGGGTGACTGGTGGGGCCACTGATGGGCTCCTCAAGATCTTTAACTCGCATGAGCCCCATAATGTATGTGACATGACTCTTACATGACATAATCCTACTGGATAGGGAGGGCGTCTAAAGCGCCGTTGGAAGAGAGATGGGTGATCTTCGGGGAGGACAGAAAGGGAAACCGCAGCAAAGCACAGTGACATCAGCGCATGAGAGTCATGCTGAAGCCACTTAGCTAATGTGCTGACTTGAAGTGACCCCGAGGATAGAGAAAAGAAGATACCAAAGGAGAAAGTGGAACATGCTATGGTGTTTCATACCTCTTTGAAAGGCCTTCCTTCCAAACAGGGCTCTGTATTCTGTTTTTAAAATGTGCTACTGGCTCCCAAACGCACCACATTGACCTGCTTGGTTTTATTCATAATTCCTCTCTGCAGCCTCTCTCCTGTTTGCCACCTGTGTAAGCTAAAGTCAAGGAGGAAACCTCAATTGAGAAAATGCCTTCATAAGAGCCGATTGTAGGATATTTTCTTAATTAGTGATTGATGAAGAACAGCCCAGCCCACTGTGGGTGATACCATCCCTGGGCTGGTGCTCCTGGGTTCTATAAGAAGACTGAGCAAGGCAGCAGGCAGCACCCTCCATGGCCTGTATCAGGCCCTGCCTCCAAGTTCCTTCCTGGAGTTCCTGTCCTGACTCCCTTTGATGATCACCATGCTGTGGAAACATAAGTCAAATAAACCCTTTTCTTTGCAAGTTGCTTTGATCACGTATTTTGTCTCAGCAATGGTGACCCTGAGTCACCACCATACTCTATCTCAAATGCCAATGCTCAGTCCTTTAACAGATTCAGGTCAAGGGTCACAACCTCCATGGCACTTTAAAAAAATCCCTATCCCACCTCCCCCTGAAGAGGGAATTGATTCTTTAAGCGAGGTTTGACATCTGGCTTTTCAAGGTTGAGCTTAAGCAAGTTGTCCTGGGTTTCAATCTCAACATTTTAAAATGTAGCTTGTTATACCTAGCCTATATGATGTTTGTGGACACACCACGGATTGCATGTTGGAAGATAATGCCAAGTCTTCCTATTCTATACTATCCTTTTGAAAAACTAGTTCATAGACTTGAAGATAGAGCTGGAGTCTTCCCTAAGAGCTAAAGACAGGATGTTTAACCTCCATTATAAAAGACTGGATTTTCTGCCACTCAGAGTTCCTCTCCTGGCCCTCAACTCACTGTACAGAGAGAGGCCTGGGAATCAGAGTGTGGGATAGGAATATGACTCCCTGGACACTGCTGCTTCTGGGTAAAAGGAACTGACCTCCATTTCTGTCTCTACCAAGAGCTATGCAACTGTAGCAAGCTACCTTGTTAGTTTATAAGCGGTGTAGAAAGGCAGAAGGCTTTCACTGACAGCAGGAAGTACTCAGCAAACATTATTTCCCCTCTGTGATAGCTCCCATTTCCCCCAACATCACCCTGGCTAGCAGGAGCCCAGGTCTAGGAAGCCCCCCTCTGGCTGACAAGCAGCAACTGAGAGAAATAGAAAACTCAGAGCCAGCCCTCATGACCTGGGAGTAGAGCGTTCACATAAAGTAATAACTTGTTTTAAGGCTCACTCTAAGCTAACTGTGAGTGGTGTTGACCCGAGACAGATGTAGTCGTTACCCTGGGTGTGACATGTCCCACTGTGAAATTCCATGAACTCTCTCCCCACCACAGAACACAAGCATGTTGTTCATCAATCAATTCAAAAAATTCTTCTGACGGCCATCAGGACTAGCTACCTCCGAGAGATCTCTCCACGACTTGGATCTGCCTTGTCACGTTCTTAGCCTTGGGCCTGGCGGAGGCCAAGTCCAGGCCTGGCGTACATGCCAAGAGTTTTATGTAGCGGTCACAAGGATGTGAGGTCAGGCAATATAAAAGGAGACTAAAGAGAGCTCTTAACCTGCCACACTCCATCTTCCCACCATTATAATGTTCCGTCAGCCATCAATATAGGTGGGGCTGCTTCTCAGAGGAAGAGGAAACTCTCCGATGGTCCTTATGGCCCAGAGCATCGGGTTCAGGACGGACTCCCCAAGAATACATCCTTACTCTGCCCATTCCTTTCTTGATGTGGCTCTCCAGTCTCCCTCCCTCTGACTTCATCAAGAACTCTCCCTCGTTAAATGACTCAGGCCCCAAACCCTTTACTGGGCTGTACCGAGGACACAGCATTCTTTCTGCAAAGTGGTTCAGGGTTGTCTGGAAGGGCACTAGTCTGCAGCCTGTCTGAGATGTGTACAAAGGCTACTACGCGTTTCTGTGGCACTCTGCTCTCCACCAGCCAGCCAGGCAGCTGCTGTCCCCGCACCCTTAGATTAAGTCAGGGGATAAACCTTGTGATGTTCACATTTGATTAGCAACATGACTGGATTGGGGAGATTAAGAAAGCACACCAGGTGCATCTGCAAGGGTGCTTGCAGAGAGGATTAATTAGGGGGAAAGGAGTCAGTCTGAATTCCAGCAACACCAATCCAGAAGCTAGGCGCCCGCCCGGCTGGAATAGAAAGAGAACACTGGAACCCGGCTCCTGCTCTTTCCTGTTTCCGTCAGCCGTGAGCTGAGTGGTCTCGGTCGCCATTCCTGCTACTATACCTCACCATAGGCTCTAAACCTATGGAGCCAAGGACTGAGGAGGGAAAACTTTGAAACTAAGACACAACGTGAATAATAGTTCTTCCCTGTAAGCTATTACGTCAGGGCTTCCCAACCTTCAGCTCCACATCCAGGACAAGTGGGCACATGGGGGAGAAGACAGGCAGCAGGTTCAGGCTGACTGGGAACCTCACAGCAAGCAAACTTTTCTCCAGTGCCCACATGGCTTGCCCAAGGCCTTGATGGGGACACCATCTCCTTGCTGCACAGAATCCTTCACCACAGTTCATGTCCCAAACTCTACCTCGGCACCTGAGAGCCCAGCTGGAGATGCATCCTCACAACCGTCATGCCACCCAGTCCTGTGACATGTGTTCTCTGTGTGTCTCTTCTTGCTCCCAGATTCTGCAGTCAGCCCACCCCCATTACAGCACTGTCCAAGCCCCCGATTGGCCCTGTTGGTGGGTGCAGCTCCTTCTGGTCTGTTCAGGATCCAGTAAACTCTTAACATTTGGTACACAGCTGAGGTTGAATTCACTAGAAGATCTTCAGCGAGCATGGGGTTGGAAGTCCTTGTACTCACAGCGAATGAGCACCTACCACCCAATACGCCAAAGTCCATGAAAGGAAACCAGCAACTCTACAAGTCATAAAAAGCCTCAGCGAGAAGGCCTTGTAGGAGCGGGGTAAGTCATGTAGGAAGGGGAGGCAGTGACAGTGTGAGGAAAGCCACACGGGCACGAGCAGACGGGTCGGCATGGAGCAGAAAGCATAGGTGTAGCTGAGGCAGGCAGTGTCAACACTGGGCAGGCGGTGTAGACACAAGGAAGGAGGTCGGTAAATAACGTTGTTATCAGCAGGGCGGTGGTGGCGCACACCTTTAATCCCAGCACTTGGGAGGCAGAGACAGGAGATTTCTGAGTTCGAGGCCAGCCTGGTCTATAGTGTGGGTGTCAGGACAGCCAGGGCTACACAGAGAAAGAGAAGTCCTGTCTCAAAAAAAAAACAAAAAAACAAAAAACAAAATAACATTGTTATCTGCCCAAGACAATTAGAGACATCTTTCTGCAGACATATGTTTAAATGCGGATTAAGACAATGGAACTCTTTTTTTTTTTTCTGTCTTTAAAGCGATTTTGTTTTTGTTGACAATGGAACTCTTAAAAACCCTCTTTAGAAAGACTTATTTATGGTGTGCTTGTGTGTGTGTGTGTGTGTGTGTGTGTTTGTGTGTGTGTGTATGTGTGTGTGTGTACATGAGTATGGTGCCTGTGCAGGACAGGGGAAGATACCAGATGCCCTGGGGCTGGATCCCCTTAGAGGTGCCAAGAACTCTGGTCTGTAAGACCAGCAAGTGCTTTTAACTGCTGAGACTTTTCTCCAGCACTAAAAATGCTCTTATACCCAGGATGGAAACTGGTGTGGGTTGAGGAGCAGAGAACACACACACACACATACACACACATATACACACACACATACACACACACAAACACATACACACACACACAGAGCTTTCTGGTACTCTGTCTTTTAATACCCAAGGGCCTCTTTGTGACCATTTTAGTTTGCAGCCACAGGGAGACTGGTTTCTTTGCGAGAGCAGAGACTAGAAAGGCAGGCGGGCGGCTTCCCGCCTCTGTCCAGGCCTTCCTCTTTGTCTCTGCTCTTGTCACATTTCTGTAGAGAAAACGTAATTCCAAAGACTCAGCCCTGTCCTAAGAGTGTGAGAGCTGTGGGAGCAACACCAGAAGCAAATGTCTACAATTAGACATGAACGCTGAAACTGCTACCTCCTGAAAAGCTTCCAGGAGTACCTGAGATAGCCAGGCTCTGTCTTCCCTCTCAGTCTGCCCTAGGTCAAAGCCCAGAGAAAGCGGCAGATATTCCCCATGTTGGCCACCAGGTGGCACCCCATCACCAAACAAGAGAGAGCTCTGAGGTGGGTTCTCATTTCCTGTGGAGCAGTGTCAAGACTTCCTAATGCTGTCAAAATGTCCAAAGGTGGAACAGATAGTTAACTTCTTCTTTCCTCTTTGGCTGGAGGAATTTTATTGAACACACACAAGCTTTTCAAAGCTTATCATAAAAGCAATATGTTTGACATTCCTAATAGACTATTCACTATTTTACATTTGACTCACTGCTAAGAAGGAAGTTAAAAGCATGGTTAAAACACAGACTTATTTGGAAAAGAAATGACACAAAAAGTCTATCAACCCCATCATGTGACGTGACTGACCACAATGAGTAATTTTGCTCTAGATTCCCAGCACCCAAGGGACACACACCTGTAGGAATGGTCATTTCTTTCTCCACAGTGGTGCTGTGGGGAATCTCTGGAAGTGCTGCACCCACCCGTAGAGCAAATCCAGATGCTGCAGGGTGCCATTTGAATACAGTGTCTCCGTGGGTGAGGAGTGACGGCGCGGGAGACTTGAGTTTGACAAGGGTTTCTACAGTCCCAGAATCAAAGCCTTCAGCATTCCTTCCGTCTCCTGAACAGACGTTACGCTCACACTCAGCGTGCCCGCTTGAACTTGGAGGCACCCACATTACCCTTGCATTTCTTCCTTTGCCCTAGTGCGGTGTCCCCCGCATTCCCAACGTTATGTCCACTAACATCCTTGCTTGTTTTTCAAGACAGGGTCTCACTATGTAGTTCTGACTGTCCTGGAACACTACGTGGACAGGTGGACCTCAAACTCACAGAAATCCTCCTGCCTCAGCTGGCCTCTGGAGTGCTGAGATTGAAGGCCTGCACCGCAGTGCCCAGCACTAGCCTCCCGTGAAGCAGTTTGGGGTTCCTGGAGTTCTGTGAGGACCTTGGTTGGTGCTCTCACCTCTGGCCGGGATGGAACTCCTTACTATCCTAGCCTAACGGATGTGCCGTAGGATGCATCCCAGAGCCACTCTGTGGAAAGGTCTTAGGGTTTCTATTGCTGTGAAGAGACACCACAACCACGGCAGCTCATATAAGAGGGAATCATGGCAGTGTACAGTGTGAAGAAGGAACTGAGACGCCTACATCTTGATCCCACAAGTAACAAGCAGAGAGCTGACTTGAGCTTCCTAGACCTCAAAGCAACACACACACACACACACACACACGCACATGCACACGTGCACGCACTCACATGCATGCACATGCACACGCACGCACATGCACACACGCACACGCATGCACACGCACACACACATACATGCACGCACACACACGCACACAGCAACTCACTCCAGCGAGGCCATACCTCTTAATAGCACCACTCTCCATGGGCCAAGCACGTGAGTCTATGGGGCCATTCCTATTAAAGCCACCAGAGGGCCTATGTTGATGCTTTTAAAGTTTATTTTATTATTATTTTTATGTGAATGTGAGTTTTTCCTGCACGTGTGTTTGTTTACCACATCCAGGTACTGCTTGAGGCAGCCAGGAGAGGACATTGGTCACCTAGAGCCGGAGGCACAGACAACCGTAAGCTGGCATGTGCGTGCTGGGAATCCAGCCCAAGTCCTCCGGAAGAGCAGCAAGTACTCTAAACTCCCAGCCCGCAACTGTTTTGCTTTGTTTTTAATTTTATGCATACGGGTGTTTGTCCTGAATGCATGTGTGTACATCACACGTGCACAGTGTCCGCAGACACTCAAGGTCAGGTCCTGGAGCTGGAGTTGCAAACAGCTGTAAGTCACTATGTGGTGATAGACTGGCTAGAGCGTCCTCTGTGAGAGCAGCGGGTACCTGTAACCACTGAGACATCCTCCAGCCCCTACCCTGCTTTTGTAAAAGGAGCAAGAATGCTACAAAGAGGCGACTAAACCTTGCATTCCCAAGACTCCAGGGAGCGCTCCGCTCTTTCTGCTGGATACGGATATCAATCTAGCGCTTCACAGAATCTAAATGCATTTAGACCAGGGTTTCAGACAGCTGTGTAGGCTTCTCCAGAGCAGCCCGAGGTATGAGCGAAGGTCTTCATCTCAGGCTCCTGCTAACAAGCGTCTCCACCTTGCTCCCCTGCAGAACACACAGTGAGGTTTCTGTTGCTCTGCCTCTGAGCTGAGCTGAGCTCTCCCAGCGGCACTATGAGGCCTCTGACCAGGACGCCACACACCTTGCCTTTGCTGTCCACTTGTGAATTCCGTGGAGGAGCCACAGGAGTGCTCCGACAAGCCTCTCGACTTATTCATGGTCTGGCCCAGATAGAGACGTAGAATTGTGAAACAGACAAACAAACAAAACCAAACAAACCCTCACAATATAGCCGTTGTAAACTTTAAACCCTGAAAAGTTCCCGGCCAGGAATCCTCAACACACTGACAAGATGTCAAGAAAGTCCTCAGAGGGCGAAAGTGATTCTGGGATTCTGTGGATTTCAAAGTCAGCCTCTCAAGTTCTCAAAAATGAGGGCTAAACGGCATGCAGAGCAACGGACCTCCAGAGGGAAGACTATACTTACTGAGGGGGCTTGCAGGCCAGCCTGAGGTAAACAACCACAGGCCTGTCCTTGAACTCAGAGCCCAGTCAGTGTCAGTACTCGCTCACGCTTCAGGGTTCATCCATACCTTTTCCTCACATGCCTCTCAAGCTCACAGTGCTGCCTCTTTGTCAGCTGTGTGGATTGACCAAATCCCTGTAACCACAAGGGGCGCTGAATGAGTCATTAGGAAAGATTTCAGCATGTCGTCAGGCTCCACACCCAAGCACTACTGTTACAGACTTCAGCAACTTGGTTAGAGCACCTGGGTCCAGGTGGAGGGTATGCAAGAAGCAAAGACCAGGTTGGCCATCTTGGCCTGGTGCAGGAGGTCAGCTCTACACAGTGTGGGTGTGGCGGGGAACTGCCATTCACCTCAGAAGCTCCCAGGAGGCACGTTCCTGTTGGCAGGCTTCATGATTTGAGTTCTCTGTCATCTGCAAGCCACGACACTGGAACACCTTTTCCAAGACCAGCATTCATTAATTAGATTCAGAATTTCACCTTAGAACTATTTAGAGGCAAATTACCAAAGAATCGGGAGGCCTAGTCAGTCATTTCTGAAAGCAGGGATGTCGAAGAGAAAGGGAAAAAAAAGTGGGGATGGGAAGGAGGCTTTTGGAAGGGTTGGGTCTCCAATGCAGGAGGAAACAGAAGAGCAACATCTATGCCAGAGAAGCTCCACCTCCACCATGACAAGAAAAGCGTGGATGCAGAAGACTTGGATACGGGAAGCTCCCACTTGTTCCTCCTGAAGTCAGCAGCGTTGGAACGGCTGCCCATCACCCTAGACCAACGTCTCTGATTTAACGCCCCGTTGTCTCTCAGCAGGAAGAACTCTCCTCCTTGAACTCGGGTTCCATTTCTTTCCTAATTCCTCATCCGAACCTTGTGAGTAATGGGATCTGGGGTAGGAAGTGGAAGTTGTGTGGGGCAGCGGAAAAGAGGAAGGCACGAAAGGAAAGGGTGTGCTGTCCCCATTCTAACGGCGCTAAGCCTCAGAGAGCCCAGCGACTTGCCGGACACTCCTCAGCTCCTTAGTAGTAACAGATTTACAAGCAGGTGTGTGGGGCCAGCTTGACCACGTATGGTAGAGCAGGTTACATGCTACCCAGTTACAAGATGTGACATGGGTATAACATTTCCCTAGGGGTGTGTGGGGGAAGTTTGCCAGCCAATGGGAGCCAAGCGTCATGAGTAAGGAATGTGCTTTTCTAATTTACAGGAACCAGTCTGCAGCTCTGCGTTATCCTGGAAGCACATTGTGTTTGCAGGCAGTGTGCTCAACGCATTTGGATAGGGTAATCCCAACCCCTCTAAGAACCTCTGGCTCTGAGCCAGGTAGGGGCCAGGGCTAGAGGTCAGAGGTCAGAGGACAAGAAATAAGAATCCATTCATCATGGCAATGAAACATTTGCCAAAAACAAACTATACCACCCAGTCTATAGTGACCGGGAAGAGCCAAGGAGGAAAAGGAGCCAAGTCTGGGCTCCACCGAGTTCTCTCACTTCTCCGAATCCCCAGTCTCTTCATCTGCGAACGGGCGTGCACGCTGTTGGAAACAGTAGCATACATTTGCGGGATCTCAGGAGGATTAGCCACCATATTGCTCTTAGCTGTCAGACCGTGAGTCAGAGACTGCATCCAGAGAGCTGGAGCAGAGCGGCTTAGCAGACCTGGCTGCCTGTGGCAGCCCAGGACCAGGAAGGCGTGTGCTCGCCACGGCCAGACCAGGCAGGGCTCCTGCATTCTCACCAGGATGGTTGCTGAGGGAAGTGATCTCTCCCCAGTTGCTGAGCATCTCTAAAGTCTCCCACTAGGCACATCAAGAGCACAAGTCCCCGACTACTCCTTCTCAAGGCTGCCTTCCCTCAAGGCTAGCAACCTTGAGAGATGAGGTTACATCTCCCTTGGAACAAAAGTGTGCCACTGTTTTTAATAGAGGCAGTGGATTCTGGAACTCAAAGCCACTGTGTCTGCCTGGCCACCTCATCTCTCTGATACTTGCAGGGAAGGAAAACACTCCTAGTCTCTGTCCTAGCATGGGTGTATACCATCCCCTCACCCCAGCACCCACACAGCAGAAACAGACTGGCTGACCTTACTGAAGAGGTCAGCTCAGAAACTTTGGAAAATACCACCAGACCCCTCCCCTCCTGAAAGAAAATGGCCATAAAGAACATAGGCACCCCTCCTCTCCAAAAGGGAGGGGCTAATTCCATTCTTCAGACCACAGAGAGGAGGGACCAACCACCGGCCACCTTCGGGTAGAGGCTCCCTCAACTTCCCACGACCATTGGCCATCTACCTCATTCCCTAAAGACCAACCAGTTTAAAAGTCACACTGTTCTGCCAATCACATTGTGCCTAATGGCTGCTGCCTTGATGGGCTGTTGTGGTCATTCTCACTCTCCGTGTGTAGGATGACTCCAGCATGCTGAAACAATAAATTCCTCTTGCTTTTTGCATCGATTCCCAACTTCAAGTTGTTCACTCAGGAGGTCCTCAGTAGGCTAAGGGTCACCAGAGTCTTACGTGTGGTGCATTGGCCTGGAATCCAACCTCCCGTGCAGACACTCCAGAGCAGTGAATTGGAGGTCTTGAGCAGGTATCGCGTTTTTTTATTTTTGTTTTTGTTTTTTTTTTTTCTGTCTTGCTGTTTGTCAAAGTCTGAGTCTGTAAGTCTGTTTGAACTTATGCTTGCAGTCAGGAGACAAATAACGCTATTAAAAAATGGGGTACAGAGCTAAACAAAGAATTTTCACTTGAAGAACTTCAAATGGCTGAGAAGCACCTCTAGAAATGTTCAGCATCATTAGTCATTAGGGAAATGCAAATCAAAACAACCCTGAGATTTCACCTCACACCAGTCAGAATGGCTAAGATTAAAAACTCAGGAGACAGCAGGTGTTGGCGAGGATGTGGAGAAAGAGGAACACTCCTCCACTGCTGGTGGGATTACAAGTTGGTACAACCACTCTGGAAATCAGTCTGGCGGTTCCTCAGAAAACTGGGCATAACACTTCCAGAGGACCCTGCTATACCACTTCCTGGGTATATATCCAGAGGATTCCCCAGCATGCAATAAGGACACATGCTCCATTATGTTCATAACAGCCTTATTTATAATAGCTAGAAACTGAAAAGAACCCAGATGTCCCTCAATAGAGGAATGGATACACAAAATGTGGTATATTTTTACAATGGAATACTACTCAGCAATTAAAAACAATGAATTCATGAAATTCTTAGGCAAATGGTTGGAATTGGAAAATATCATTCTGACTGAGGTAACTCATTCACAAAAGAACACACATGGAATGCAGTCACTGATAAGTGGATATTAGCCCAGAAGCTCTGAATACCCAAGACACAACTCACATATCAAATCCTTCCCAAGAAGAAGAAAGAAGAGGGCCCTGGTCCTGGAAAGGCTTGATGCAGCATTGTAGGGCTGTACCAGGACAGAGAAACGGGAGGGGGTTGATTGAGGAATGGGTGGAGGAAAGAGGGCTTATGGGACTTATGGGGAGGGGGAAACTGGGAAAGGGAAAATCATTTGGACTGTAAACAAAGAATATAGAAAATAGAAAAAAAATGAAGGATGCTACAGCCTCCTCCCCCCATCCCAGAGGGAGCCAAGAAGGCTCCACTTTTTCTGGAAACGGCAAGATCGTAGTGGCGGGAGCTGAGTCTTGCTATAACCTGGTTTGTCTGGCTCCTGCTGTAGGTGCAGGAGCACCTGGTTTGTTGCTGCATGGCTGGAGTCGACTGAGCAATTCTGTTCTGCATCCATGGAAAGGACGAGCTGTTTGTAACCAGGACTATGGAAGGGGCAAACACTGTGTTGATTTTCTTTCTCTGTGTTCTTGGGCCTGGATGCCCACCCGTGTCTGTGTGTTGATTGTTTTTCTCTGTGTTTGCTGGTATCTCATTCTGTGTTCTTGGACCTAGACTGATGACATTTTTTTTTTTGACACTGGACAGACTTAAAAACAAGTTAGTTATTCTGGCCACCCATAGGGACCTTCAACTTGCAGGTGATAAAAGCAGCCGAGGAGAGAAAGTCTTTAGGCCAGGATCCCTCCGGCACCCTGACCTGACCGGCCCTATATAGTTACCTGGAAAAATCTAATGAAGGGCCCCCCTGCACCCTCATAGACAAAAGCCTTTCTTTTCCCAAGACCCACCTCACAGGTTCATGGCCTTCAGAAAGAAGGAAGCTCAAAAGCAGGGATCTGGACCCGAGAAGTTGATCCTCCAAGACCCTTCAACAGCAGGCCTACTGCTCCAAGACCCTTCTCATCCATATCTCCCTACCCTTGCCCCCATGGCCCTGCCAGCACCAGTACTATTTCTGGGGTCCTCAGCCCACACAGGACCTGGGAGAAGTGAGAGGAGACCTGAGAGCCACCCCCCTGATACTGTGATGGATCTCCCACTGAGGGCATATGGGCCGCTGGAAAAGGGCAATCAGGCTATGCAATATTGGCCTTCTCTTTGGCAGACTTGTTCAACTGGAAGGCCACCCCTCTCCCCTTTTCCCAATCTCTTTGAGACTGTTTTATTTATAATGCAGGAAGCCAGAAAAAAATGCCCCCTCAAACATGGGGGCACCATCGATTGACCAGGCTGTCATGGACAGCAGACTTTCCCTTACTAGACCTAACTGGGACTTTAATATGGCAAAAGGTAAGGGGCACCTGAAGGTCCACCACCAGACTCCATTGGCAGGTCTCAAGGGGGCCACATGATGACCCACAAATTTGACTAAGGTAAGTGAGACTAAGCAGGGACCAGATGGGTCGCCTGCAGCCTTTCTAGAGCAGCTCATAGACGCATTCCGCCAATACACACCCTATGACCCCAGCAGCAAGGAGCATAAGACTACCATGACAATAGATTTTGTAGACCAGGCTAGTAGAGATATCAGGAAAAAGCTTCAAAGGCTAGAAAGACAGGATAAACCATTGAGGGATTTAGTGCAGATGGCTGAGAAAGTCTACCATTACAGGAAGACAGAGGAGGAGAAGGAACAGAGAAAGAGCTAGAAAGTAAAGCAACAGGGAAGGAATCTACAGAGAGTCCTGGCTACAGTAGTTAGGGAAAGCAGAGAAGAGAGACAGAAAAGGACTAGTACGCATACTGCAAGGAAAGAGTCCACTGGGCCTGAGAATGCTCTAACAAATGGAAGCTGGGAGCAAGAAGTCCCAGACCTTGGGAAAAGTGCCCACCAAACGGCAAAGGTATTAACCCTGGGTGAAGACAGTGATTAGGGGAGACGGGGTTCAGACCCCCTCCCCAAACCCAAGGTAACTCTGAGAATGGAGGGGAAACCCACTCAATTCTTGGTGAACAGAGGGGCTCAACACTCAGTCCTCCAAGCTGATGGCCCCATTTCCAAGAAAAGATCTTGGGTCCAAGAAGCTACTGGCACCAAAATGTATTTATAGACTACCTTTAGAACAGTGGACCTAGGGATGGGCCAGATACCCCATTCATTTAGGGTGGCCTCAGACTGACTCTACCCTCTGTTGGGGCAAGACATACTCTCCAAAATGGGCACCCAGATACACTTCCTGCCCAACAGGCCACAACTAACTGACCCAAAAGGAGATCCCTCTCTGACTAACCCCTGTCGAAAGTCAAGGCTACCTGGTTTACAGACGGGAGCAGTTTACTCTATGAAGGTCAGAGATGAGCAGGTGCTGCTGTGGTGGATGGCACAAATGTCATCTGGGCAGAACCTCTATGCCCTGGCATGTCAATGCAGAAAGTGGAGCTAATTGCCCTCACAAGGCCTTGGAACTTGGAGCCAGGAAGAAAATTAACATCCACACAGATAGCAGGTATGCCTTTGCCACAGTAGACATCCACCGGATGCCAAGATATATATGCCCAGAGAGAGGACTGCTCACATCAGGGGAAACAAACAGGAAATCTTGGACCTCTTAGATGCCCTAATGAAGCTGGCAGCTGTGAGTATCATTCACTGCCCAGGACGTCAGAAGGGAAGAGACTCAGTGGCCAGGGCAATAACAGACCAATCAAGTGGTTCAAGAAGTGGCTCTGCAGGAGCCTATCCTGGTAATGGGCCTGCAAGAAACACCTGCTGGGAAATGGGACTGAGTTAGGGATGGCTTCACTTAAAATATATGGAAGAAGAAAGGACTCAGATTGCTAGCCACCCTAGCAACTATTGCCAAGAGAAAGGAGGACAATGGCACACACAAGAAGGGGGAACTATACTCCCCAGAAAGCAAGCAAAAGACTTAGTAGGCCAAATGCACAGATGGACTCATTTAGGGGATAAAAAGCTTGTCCAGGCAGTTAAGGGACCTAAAGTATATATAACAGACCTCAGGTTCTGGGCCAGAGATACAGTAGAACAGTGTAAGGTGTGCCAGCAAGTGAATGCTTATGTAACCAAGAGTAAACAGGGCAAAGGACCTGGGGGGAAGGGCCTGGAGTATATTGAGAGGTCAATTTTACAGAAGTTAAGGCAGGAAACTATGGTTACAAATACCTCCTCGTGTTTGTGGATACTTTCTCTGGGTGGATTGAGGCTTTCCCCATCAAGCAGGACACAGCTTGGTGGCTAAGAAGATATTAGAGGAAGTTTTCCCGAGGTTCGGAGTGCCTAAGGTAATTGGATTGGACAATGGTCCTGCTTTTGTCTCTAAGGTCAGTCAGAGATTGTCGGAGATATTGGGATTAATTGGAAGCTCCATTGTGCTTACTGTCCTCAGAGCTCAGGGCAGGCAGAGAAAATAAACAAAACCATATGAGAGACCTTAACTGAACTGACCTTGGAGATTGGCTCAAACTGGGTAATGCCCCTCCCCTTAGCCCTGCTCTGAGCCCAGAACAGCCCCTGCCATTTTAACCTGACCCCTTTTGAGATCCTGTTTGATACCCCAACTCCTTTGGTGTCCATTGAGCCCTCCTAGGAGGCATCCCACAACATGATATTTGGCCGAAGCTGCCTTAAATGCTCCAGGGATGCCAGACACCCCCTCACCACTTCCAGACTGGTGACTGGATCTCTGTAAGGAGGCAGCGGGGACAGTTGCTGGAACCCTCATAGGAGGAACCCTTCCTGGCGCTGATAGCCACTCTCACACCCCTCAAGGTGACGGTATTGTGGTCTGGGTGCACGCTTCCCATGTGAAACCTACAGATGTCCTGTTCCCTGAGACCCCCCACTGGACAGTAAAGAAGATGGACAATCTGTTCAAGCTCAAGGTCACTCGACCTTGATCATGGCTGCCGGTGGTACCTTGGATTCTGGTTCCTCCCCAATCCTACATGCCCATCCGCCAAACCTGTTACAACACTCACTGTCTTCCTTCTGTTGGGGCTGGGGGTGGCTGAGGCAGCCGCCAGGATCTCTACTTTGGTCTTACAAGGAGAAAATTATGACAGTCTCAGGGCAGCCATTGATTTAGATGTAGAGAGAATAGAAACTTCCACCAGTCACCTTCAAGAATCATTAACTTCATTATCAGAAGCAGTACTGCAGGATAGGAGGGCTCTGTGCTGCCTTAGCTGAGGAGTGTTGCTCTTACAAAGACCATTCAGGGTTGTTAAAGAGTCATGGCCAAGGAGAGGGAAGGGCTAACCTCATGGAAGAAAGAGAGAGAGCAAAGTCAGGGCTAGCTTGAGTCTCGATTTAACTCCTCCCCTTGCTTAACCACCCCCATATCTACCCTGTTAGGACCCCTAATTGTTCTCCAACTTTGGCCCCTACATTTTGAACTGCTTGGTCGCTGTTGTTAAGGAACATAGGTACAGAACAGCTAATGATCTTCAAGCAGAGATATTAAGAACTAGATACAGAAGACCAGGAGTATGAGCTATCAGAATACCAGCAATAGCTTCAGGATTAAAGCATGCACAAAAAGGGGGGGGTGGAGAGGTCACCCTAGAAACTTTGGAAAATTCCACTAGACCTCTCTCAGGAGTCTAGGTCATAAAGAACATAGGCACCCCTTCCATCTGGAAAGGAGGGACTAATTAAATTCCTCAGACCACAGGGAAGAGGGACCAACCACTGACCACCTGTGGGTAGGGGCTCCTGCAACCTCCCACAACTTCCTGCGACCTCCTAAGAATTCCTGAGACCACTGTCCACCATTGCCTAACAACCAATCAGTTTAAAAGTCACACTGTTCTGCCAATCACATTGTGCCTAATGGCAGCTGCCCTGAGAACTCTGTAAAGGCTCCCTGATGAGGCTTCCTGCTCTCTCTCTCTCTCTCTCTCTCTCTCTCTCTCTCTCTCTCTCTCTCTCTCTCTCTCTCTCTCTCTCTCTCTCTCTCTCTCATGTGCAGTGCAACCCCAGCATGCTGGAACAATAAATTCCTGTTGCTTTTTGCATCGGTTCCTGACTCCAAGTTTTTTACTCAGGAGGTCCCCGGTAAGCTAAAGCTTGCCAGAGTCTTACACTTACAAGTCCATTTAAACTGCAGACTCAAAAACAGGGGACCCTTTGGTTAAGAGAAGACCCTGTGAGGATCTGTCCTTTGAAGGATCTTTATTTTGAAGATGTGTCTATTAGCACATTAGGAGCAAGGTAAGAAGAAGAACTCCATTAATGGTCAGCTGTCTACGCCCAATCTTGTCCAAAATCTATCACTGTCACCAGTACACTCAAAGCCCCTTTGGCATCACCACGGCCTGGGTTGGGCTTTGTGAGCATAGGCAGGGGACCAGGTATCACCAGCTTTACCCCACCAGCTTTACCAGCTCAAACTTCAGGGAGTTTCAGTTTGAGTTCAGTTCTTTTGTGTCATGATCTTCAGCCTTGTTAAAAACTAACCAAAATGGGCTCAAGATCATAAATGTTTAGGGTCCTTAGTTTCTGTGTGAATTGTTGTGAGCCACCTCCAAGCCTTTCCAGAAAAGACCTAATCTTGAAAACAAGCAAGCGAACATGGACAGAGAGGTAAGAGGTTCATGTTTAGCCCCACTGGGAGAGGCCAGGGAGGGTCACAGGAGGAAGAAAAGATTTCCACAGTACAAAAGTGATGGAGTCCCTGGAAGACTGTGTCTACACAAATATTGTGAAGCAGCTTCCAGAAATGCATTGGGAAGAAGGGGAGTTTCTGTCACACGGATCTTGGGTAGGAGAGCTTGGGGTTATAGTTAGTGCTCCTTTTCAGATCTACACAGGGTACAGACAGTGCTGCCAACTTCCATGAGAAAGGTGCCGACAGTTTCAGATAATAGGTTAGGAGGCTGACTCCTTGAAGTGCTGAGTGACTGGCCCAAGGTCCCATGCTCTATCACAGAGGCCAGCTAATGCCACAGTGAACAAGAAACAGTTTTCTATACTTGTCTCATGACTTTAGACTTGGAGGTGACCACAGAACCTACTCTTAGATGATACCCCGCCAATTACTCAGACGTATGTGCCTTGGGAATCAGCTGAGCCTCTCAGACTCTCACTGTTGTCGAGGGGATTAATATGCTTCACACAGAAAGACCAATTCCTCTCTGCTTCCCTCAAGATTGCTGCCAAGGTGGTCCAAATTATCAGCTTCTACCCAGGATCCAAAACATGCTTGACCCTTGATCAATTTCCAGTATCCTCATGAATAAGTCTTGAATTGGCCACTTTACAAGTGATTCCTAAAGCTATGTGTTTATAAAACAAAACAACAAAACCTCCAAGGTGGTCATCCTTGCAAATGGAAGTGGATGCAAAGGTGGTTACAGTGTGAACATCCTGCAGTTGGGCTGAAACATGTCCTGCAGGACCAAGGGTAGGGCATGAGATGTGAAGTCAGCCCTCGAGAGAGCTGCCTGAGGCGTCTGTGTAGGAATGGGGCTGAACAGTCCAAGCTGTGCTACATCAGTGGAGTTTTGGGGATTGCAATGTCATCATGATGGTGTCTGATGGTGCACAAACAGGAAAATAGCAGTGCCAAGATGGGATGGAGGGTCCCAGGGATACCAATCAGCCAGGCCTGGCTTGCTGCTTACTTATCATTACTAAACATTTAAAATATATCTCTAAATACCTTGGTCAGAGTAAACAACCACTGCTGTTCAAAGAGTAGTTCAGAACTGTGTTAATATTCTCCATGATCAGGGTGAAAGATATACAGCTAATTTCTAAAGCAACCCCATAATTTCTGCAATTTAAAACAGTTCCTTGTTAATATAGACATAGTAGAAATTATACAGTGTTTTCTTCCTTAAGAAAAATTTAAGCCAGGCACAGTGGCTTGTGCCTGTGATCTCAGTACTCTGAAGGCAGAGGTAGGTAGGAAGATCGCAGTGAGTGTAAGGCCTGACCAGCCAGGCATACAAATTGAGACTTTCCACACATCCTCCCCTATGAACGAAGGTTACACATTGAATTGTAAACTTGTAATTTCAAATCTAAGCACAAAGAACACAGCCATCATGAAACAAAGGGAAAAGATCCCCAGCACTCATCTCAGTAGGTTCTAAGTGTGGATAACTTTCACTTTGGCTTGGAGAGTCCAGACCCCTTGGTCTCATGTCTCAATGGAATAGCCAGGGTCAGAAACTCTCTCAGATAACTCCTGTAGGTTTCACCTCGTCAGTGTAGTGTAGCTATCAGCCTGTGTCCACCCTGTTTTCCTTTCTGAAATTTCAATCCCCTTATCCAATCCTATGCACATTTATATAAAATACTCCATGGTCTGGTTTCTAGCATACAATCTTGCAGTTCCTATCAGCTGCCTGATGGAGGCCATCAGATCTTCTTGCAGGAGCCCTTCACCCACCCCCTGACTCCCCAAGCCCTGGGGGACTCCACAGAATGAACAGGACACTGGTCAACAACAGCATTCCTTCTGTAAAGTGCATGTCAGACTTTCAGGGTCCTTCAGGTACATGAAGGTGAAACTGCAACCTGTGGGTTCCTGTGGCACCACACAGGTGTATCTGTGCTTGTAGAACATGCCTTTGTCCTCCTGTGCATCTCCAATGTAGACGCACCTGTCACCCTCACCGCCATGCTGTCTAAACAGCTCCACACACATGACAGATCCACGTGTGCTGTTGGCAAAGCTGTGATCTGGTGTTTAATGGAAGCTATACTGTTTGACTAGCGTGATCTGTTCTCTCAGATTACTGTGTGTTTATACTATGTATTTGCATGTATCTGTAGAAAAGTCTGGAAGGAAATCCTCCAAGCTGTTAATAACGGCTGCTTACAGGAGAGTGTGCTTCTATTTTGTACACTTCTCCGTGTTTTGTTGTCTTCATAACAAGTATGAATTACACGAACATTTCCAGGATGGCTTCTCCCAGTCTCCATGGCACAGACACTGAGCATATGTGGTGAGAATCTTAGAGCATTTCGCAGCTAGCTCAGCTTTTAATGAGCATCTTCTCTGGGTCCGATCCAGGCTCCCCACTGGCCGACAAATCAGCTGGCAGATGCCGGTGTAAGTACTGCACAAGAGGCAGATGGGGCCAGAGCTGGAGCAGCCGCCTGGCGTCTGTGATGATCCGTGGCGTTCTGCACCCTACAACTCTGCCTACATCAATGGTTGGCTCCATTAGCAGAGGGCCTACATGTGTGAGAACTGTGCTAGGTACCTGGGCCATGTTACTGGGAAAATTACACACGGTGTCTGCTCTAGTCTTCCTACAGATGAGAGACTCAGAGGAGTGTAACGACTTTCTCAAGGTGACTCAGCTCAGAATGCAAGAGCAGCAGTCAGTTGACTTTGACCCTGGCAACCTGAACACTTTAACGAAAAAGAATTAAGTTAGATTTGGGAAGACAACCAGAGGGCTTTCTGGACAGTGGATCCTGTGAGCACAGGCAGAAATAGAAGCTTTCAAAAATGTCTAGGCACAGTGGTGTTTTCTGAGTGTCTCCAGTACCAGGTCCTATCTTCAGTGCTGAAGAGAAGCTAGCCTGGGTCACTTCGTAGAGCCTGCATAGCTGTGTATCAAAGGCTGTGTGTGTGTGTGGGGGGGGGGCGGTGGTAAGGGCTTATGTTATGCTCCAAATAACTCAGTAATGTAGCCCACAAGTCCTATACATTACAGAGAAGTACAATAAGAGTTTTTGGGGGTTTTTTTTGTTTTGTTTTTCAGACAGGGTTTCTCTGTGTAGCCCTGGCTGTCTGGAACTCACTCTGTAGACCAGGCTGGCCTTGAACTCAGAAATCTGCCTGCCTCTGCCTCCCAAGTGCTGGGATTACAGGCATGTGCCACCACGGCCAGCTAATAAGAGTTTTTAAGAACATGGGCAGAGCTGCCTTGCGATAGACTCACTGATGGGGAGGGTCTCCGTCTCCGGTAAGCTTCTGGTTAAGCTTTTTTTCTTTCAGTTTTATGCGTATGGGAGTTTTGACTGCAGGCATGTCTGTGCATCGTGTGCATTGTCCCAGGAAGTCAGAAGAGGGCACTGGCTCTTCTGAGACTGAAGTTATAGACTGTTGTGAATCACCATGATGGAGCCACGTGGGTACTGGGAATTGAACCCAGGTCCTCTAAAAGAGCAGCCAGAACTCTTAACTACCGCTGAACCATCTCTCCAGCCACCAGTTCAACTTTAAAAGTCATTCGTGTCAGAAGAGGGACAGACCTGTCAGTAATAAATGGAGTTTCGCCTCACCTGGATACAATGGCCTGCTGGGATATAGGAAACACATCACGCATACACATGCATGCACACATGCACTTGCACGTACACATAACATCGTTTGGTGACAGAAAGCTCTGTCATAGCTCCTGCTTTATCTTGCAATCTAACTTCTGAGCACAGTTGAGAAGGCACTGCTATCCTCCATTGCGTTTGGCAGGGATCTAGGCAGAGACTGTGTTTCCTTCACCGTGTACCACATACTGCTAGGAATAGAACTTCTGAAATGAGGACTTTTCACCCACAGAGTGCAAAGGATAAAGAGAAAGGTAAGTGTCCCAGGGATGTGCCACAGTGCTGCAAGTGTTGTGTCAGGAGAAGTCAGGAGGATGCAGGCATGATAACTCAGAAAGTGCTCATCCAAATCTTAAATGCAAATGTTCCAGCAGCTATCTCCCTGGACTATCCTGAGACACCCAGGGTCTGCCAAGAGCCATCCTTAACGCAGTCATAGAGGAATGGGGCTTAAAAACAGAGGATGGGGGTTAAGGGAGTGTGACATGGTGGTGTGGGGGAAGGGGGTGCCCAGGCAGGCCCCTGTCCAGGCACCTCTTCTCCCTGAGGGATCGCACACACACAGGCATGGTATAGAATAGAGTTTATTCAGGGTAGAAGATGGGAGTTAGTGGTAGAGAAAGGCAGAGAGAGAGAGAGAGAGAGACAGAGAGAGAGAGAGAGAGAGTAGAGAAGTGGAGTGGAGGTCGGCCATGACCACATGGAGTGGGGGGGAGGAGAGCCCAAGGGGCAGAGGTGACAATATGTGGGAGAGTGGAGAGAGCAAAGAGGGGGAGGAGGGGCAAGTAGCCCCTTTTATAGTGGGCCAGATCTATGGGACGGGAATACCTGGCTATTGCCAGGTAGGTGTGGGGTGGAGCTTAGACAGAATACCAACAATAGACACATGTGAAAATGGAGTGAGTGTCCCACTTCCTTCCTCTGCTTCCTGGGTGCTGTGAAGGGATCAGTCTCCTCTGCCACACAGTCCCCTACCCTGCTGTTCAGCCTGGTGACAAAGCATGGGATCTCTGAAACTGAGCAAAATAAATCTTTCCTCTTTTCAATTGCTTGTCTCAGATCATTTTATTATAGTAATGGAAGGCTAACCGGTCATTGGTCTAAATAAGAGTGGCTTTCAGATTTCATATGCAGATGAGGGCTCCGGTGGGAATTGTCCTAGGGATCAGTGACATCACCTTGTGATGAGAACTTGAGTATGCTTGGTTCGAGCCCCAAGCCTTTGTGACGGGCTGAATGGATCAGGTGATAGATCAGGTGGAGCAAAATTTAACGGGAGCCAGTCTTCCATCATGTGGTCCGGGCTTTTCCTGGCTGCTGGAATACTGGCCAGGTTTACATTGAGAATGCAGAGCATTGAGCAGAGCAGAAAGATTCAAAAGGCTTTCCAGCTTAGACAGAATAGTGCACAAAAAAATTGGGCCAAGGAAGGTGTTGCTGAAGAGACTAGCATCATTTGAAAGAAGTCAGAAACTTTGTCCTGGATCCCAGGGCGTGTGCTTCGCTCTTGCGCCTTCCCCGTCCTCTCTTTCGCTGTGCCTGTTTGCCAACACTCGCTCCACCATGTTCCTCCTGCCACCACGTCTTGCCTTGCCCCAGGCCAAAAGAGATGGTGCCAAACAATTAGACGGGAAGCTTACATAAGCGTAACTCAAATGTTTCCTTCTTTAACGTGAATTCCTCAGGTGTTTTAATACAGTGATGGAGAGCTAACACAGAGGCCAAATGAGGAAGGCCCACATTACAATCTTTAACTATAGACCATGAAGGATGCTGCTGTGGTCTGGGAACAGTTCTGTGGAGTTCCAGCGGCATTTGCATGATGCTAATAGGATTTTCAGTGTTTAAGATGTTTTCCTCTGTGTCACTTAATGACTACCAACTGGGACATTGAAATAGAAATTTAAATGTTTTTTTATTCGTGGTAATCAGAACAGGAACAAAAGAAGTTTCCAATCAAATAGCCATTTCCCACACACCTAGATAAGAGTAACTGCTCCAAATCTGACCAGGAGATTCCATCCCACACTGGTGATAGATCAGTCCTTCTCACCTGCGTGGCCTCCCTGCCTCCCACCTCCCTGCCTCCCAGCCCACGCCCACACCCATCTCTCCCTCCCATTAGCCTGGCTTTGTTTGTAAAATGAATGTTATTAAGGCATCCATGGCTCCCACTAGAGAGCTATTATTTGCTCATAGTCTGTGATAGTTCCTTTGGTTTCTGGTCCTTCCTACCTAGGTACTAGGAGCCTCTGATGGCTTCATTAGCTCCAGACAGCATTCCTTGACGTAGACATGTTCCAAACCCGGAGCAAGAGTCAAAGGACATTTGTGAGCGCCCTCAACATGGATGCTGGGAACTGAACTCAGGTCCTCAGGAAGAGCAGTATACATGCTTTTAACCACTGAGCAGTCTCTCTAGTCTTCATGTTTTCTTTACATCCAAATGCACATTTCTCAGTGTCTGTGAAGGGCAATTTCAGAGGAGGGGCTTGGATTCACAATAACACAGAGTGAGACAATGTGCTGGAATTAAGAATGTTGCCCTGGGGCTGACCTGCTCACAGCATAGTCCGCATCCACCTATCCACTTGTGCAACGTCCACATAGATTCTATTTACATGGCCCGTCTCTGCTGTGTGAGATGCACCCATGGGTCCTTCTGCCCCAGCACTGGGATTCACTCTGCAGAGTCCCAGAGACACTCAACCGAGCCCAGTGAGTGCCTCAATGCACCACATGCGTGTCAGAGTGCCAACACAAAAGCACCGGCCTCCTGGTTCCCAGACTGCCTGACCTCAGAAACCTTTCCTTGGCCCATCTGCACCAGAGACACTGGGTGCTGTCTGTTGTTGAACGTGACAATGGAGTTTATTTGCATTCTTAGTGTGCATAATGTTCTCAGAGTGCATGCATAGATAACATTCTGCCAGAAATTACAGTTTTAGAATAATTGCTTTCATTTAACAAGTTATACACTATAACACTGGCCCAATAGTAGCAACTATCTTAATAAGCATTTATCCTATTTTATGTGAGTGAATCCTAATAATTACGTATAGATACCCACAAAAGACACTGTTCCCCCAGAGGATTTACCTGGGTAGAAGGCGGGATATAAGAAGCCAGGCACACGTGGGCTTGGACCCTTCACCTCTAGGGACCCACATATGTGTCACAGGCAAGCTTGCCAACTATCAGGAAGACCAGGGTTGAAGTCTCTGCCCTACTACCTTTTGCTACCATTTAAGCCACAGTTTCCTGGTCTTTACAGAGGGACTAGACTACGGTGAAGACGGAAGGGGACCATGTGCTGGTGGGTGGGTTCGAGATGCCTCCTTCATCCTCTCCTGAGCTCATGTTTAGGAATCCCCTCCCATGCTGGGTTGGTCCTGCAGGGAGGAAACAGGCAGATGACACGGACAGAGATAAAGGACACAGCGGTTCCCAGTCACCGAGGCCACAGGGTTTACTCTGTTCACTGTGTCACACTGAGGCCTGATTTCTAGTTTATCATGAGACTCATTGCTATGCTCTTGTGACAAAGCAGCTACCAACCTCTGCCCACCCTGCAGACCAGAGCATGTCTACTTGTGGTTTGCTCCCCATGATCCATGTTACTTGGATGACTCCCAAGGCATGGCTATTTCCCATCCTCACAGGCTAGCATCCATGAGCCCTCTCTCCCAGGATGCCTGTATGATCAGAGAGAACGCCCCCTCTGCTCCCCCACTCTCCCACCACACATGCCCCACCCCACCCCAGCCTTTTACAGTTCTTCCCTCCTCAGCCACCTTCCGGGAAGGGATGGCAGGCTGCCAACCCCAGCAGCTCTGACTGTGTCTGTGTGGGCTGAGGGTCACTGTGGGCCGCCACAAGGCTCTGGGGGTGTGCTCTATGTGCAAGATGTCAGTGTGACATCTGTGCTTCATCTATGTCCTCTGGAGGAATTGGGAACAAGGAAGAAGAAGAGAAGCCACCTTGCTGTTTTAACCATTTATTATTTACAATATTAAGGCACAAAGTTTAAGCAGCAAAGAATAGGAAGATCTTTGGCTGACCAACGTATGCACACTCACTGTGGGGGCCCCCAGCTCTGCACACAGACCCCTCTGTACAGATCTGTACACCACCTGCCAATGCAATCCAGTAACACACAGGTGCCAAAGGTGACACATGGATACCAGAGTCCGCTAGGAAGTGCAGCACATGCCCCCAACAGAGACACACACACACACACAACCACACCCATGCACACACAAGGCGGTGGGGAGGGCAATGGCCCCCGGAGCACTCAGAGTCAGGGTTAAACTGGTTCCAGCATTGGCCAGGCTCACAGAATTAGACACAGACTCTGTGGGCACCTCACTGAGGAGGGGGTTCCATCATCCCTCCCCAGAAACATCCAAATACGAGCACTGTGGCCGTGCCTGTCCCCACTCCGCCTTGTAATAAATACTCACAGGTGTGTCTGTGAGAACAGACTCTCAGGCAAAGCCACGAGTAAACACAACACAGGCGGGAAAACTTGAGAAGCTGATTCCAGAAACTGCTGCAGATTTCCTGCCTCGGAGGGAGGGCAGAGTCTTAATTCAGCAAAGAAGCAAAGTCTCATGACAAAGACGCACCTCAGTCACGGCACACACAACAATAACATGCACTTAAGGATATCCATTCTACAGAGTACCTACTGGGTGTTCATATTAATGAATATGTCCTTAGGTCTATGCAGGGGTTGTGCGCTTGTGAGGCCTGGCGAGAAGCGGACTTGGAAAAGAGGCCCTAGAGGTGGCGGGTACTGAGAGATAACCCTTTTCCTACATGTTAGATACTCTTCTAAACAACTGTGTGTGTGTTCATGTGCGTGTACATGTGTTTGTACGTGTGTGTACATGTGTGTGTACATGTGTGTGTGTGTGTGTGTACATGTGTGTGTGTTTAAGTCAGAGGACAAGCTGCTGCAGTTGGCTCTCTCCTTCCACTGTGGGATCAAACTCAGGTCTTGGCTCTGGGGCCGGTGCCTTCCCACCAAGTCATCCGACGGCCCTGGAATTCTGATTCTGACTTACTGCTCTATTTCTTTCCTTGTGCTGTGAACAAGGTGGAATATCTCCAAAACTTAAATCCATTCTCAAAGACAATGACCTCTCACCTCAAAGGGAAGCCGAGGATCCGGCCGTGACCTTGGAGGCCACTAGCTGGAAGAGTCAACGACCATTTCACACGGGGGTGGGGGGGGGAGTGGTGTGCACTCCTCCCCAAGGAGCAAGCTCACAGGAAAACAGAAGGACTTTTCTTTTTTCTTTTTTCTTTTTTTGGATATTGAGAAAAGAAATGCCACCTTATATGTATGCACTTACATAGAATGTAATACACCATTCAACTACTAAATGAGAATAGGCATGCTACTGAAAAGAGGGAAAAAATACTGCTCCCAATTCCAGAGGAAATCCACTGAAATGCTGGCCTGGGTGCCCCCCTCCATGACTGCCTTCTGGGGTTTTTTATTATACAGGCTCTCTCCCATGGAGCTGCACCACAAGCAAATGTCTTTAAAGAAGTCCTCACATCAACAAAAGACATTTAAAAACTCACTGATTAACTAGAAAAAAAAAATAGAAGAAAGCCAACGTGTATCCTTAGTGGCTGACCCGGCTTTCAGGGACATTGGGGGGGGGCGGGGCGGGGGCTGGCTCCTCTCCGGCGTCGCCATTTAAGAACGTTTTTCTGATCTTGCTTCCAACATCCACAAGACCCCTTTGCTTAAAGGGGGTGTGGGTTCACCCAGAGAATGCAGAAAAACATACGCTACATGCTCCAGCGCAGACAAAGACACCACATGTTTAAACAACACAACCTCCCACTCAGGACAGCGCTCTGCAGCCTCCACACAAAGGACCTGCCTGGAGTCCCCTCGTGTCGCAGTTATCCCCTGTCTCCCAGATCAGCCTCATCTGACTGCTGCACAAGTCTCTGGGACTCGGCAGGCTGTAGGGAGAGGACCCAGCACACCAGCCCTTGGAAGGGAGGAGCTTCTGCCACTTTATTAAATGTGTGTGGGTGACTGGGGCCAAGCAGGACAGAGCCTCTCTGCAGGGAACACTGGAGCTTTTTTCCTGAGTGTCAGAACCCATGGAATCTCTGCCCTGAGGCCAGAATTCACTTGGGACTGTCTGTCTCTAAATCTACTCACAGCAAAAGGTCAAGCCTCATCCATGGGCTCCAAAGAGAGACCTCTGCGGGACTGAACAACACAGGTCCCACCGTTCCTTGTCTCCACCCCTAAGGAAAGCTGGGTGCGGAGGGAGCAGCCCCGCCCTGCAAGCACAGTGGGGACTTGCTGAATACTCACTCCAGCATTGCTGGTTGGTCACCAGCTTCTGAGAGACAAAGAACAACGCCAAGGGTTCAGCACACACTCTTAATTCTTTGCAAATGAACCTGTTTTTCTTGGCAGCTTATTTCTGCGAACTTCCAGGAACCGTGCTTACATACAGAAGAATCTACTTACTGAAACCACAGGGACAGAGACGTGACCGCAACACCGCTCATGCTCCACACGACACCCGGAAGTCTGCAGACATCACCACGCTGCTCACTCAAGGACAAAGCAGCATACTGGTCAACCACCACCAAACGCCACAGCCTTTATTTATCCTTTATCCCAAGAGAAGACCTCAAGTTCTAGGATCAAATGTTCCAAGAGATCTGAAGGTGAGCCTCCTGCACTATGAGGAAGGACTTTTATTTTTTAAATCGGCCTTGTAGTTGTGCTTCTAACAGAACATGTAGACTTCCATCGCGCCTGTGGATGGTAGCGGTGTGGTTAGTCATATGAAGTTTGGGTTTACTCCTGTTTTCAGGCCCCGAGAGGTGTGGCAGCTCCCCTGTGTGCACACAAGTATCACAAGTTGGGTTTGCAGTCCTCCCCAGAGGACTCAGAGAGCACCCAGGCAGAGCACTGCACATCGTGTTCAGGACTCAGGGCTGCGCAGCCTGGGACTGAGACTCGTCTTGTGAGTCTTGCTTTAAGTGCTGGCTGCTGGGATGAAGGCTTGGATGGGCAGCATGCCTCCTGGGTCCAGCTTCTGCATCTAAGCAACCAGGAGAGCAAAGCTGGCCTTGTTTCTCTGGTGCTTTGAGGACCATTCAACCTTTTCTAGTGTTTGCACACTGTTTGTACCAAAATACCTGTATAGTACTGTTGTTCTCAGTGTCAAGGAGTTCAGATCCTGAGAACTCCCCAGAGCACAGCATGGCTTCTGAGTGCCCGGGGCCCTTTGTTCTGCACACACAAGACTGAAGGGCCACCACCTTAAAGCCATATCCTCTCTCTCAACATGGACTGTTGGACAAAAGCCACAGTCCACATGACGTTAAAGCCCTGCTCTGTGTCCCCTTTGTTTTCAGACAACTGAAACATACTAACAGTGCAGGGAGGTGGGGGCTGGAACAGGAGACTGTCTGTGCAAGTGTGCGACGTGTCTGAAATATGTACACTAGAATTTGAGTAAACTGGATAGTGCCTCACTCCTGTGCTGGGAGACAGCCTAAGTTTGGGGTGGCTCAAACATGGTCTTGGGACTGGAAGATCTCACTAATGACCCATCTCTATACCCTTCCCTTTCTGGACTTCTCCCCAACATTAATAGGAGACAATATGCTCTTAGAGAATTAGATGCCATCAACTGGACAACACACCCTATCCAAAATGGTTCCTGCACCCAACTGCTTCCGTCTTCCAGCCCCACCTCAACTGGAAGACCTCTTATGCTGTTTTATCCCCTTCCCCAAAGGGCACAGGCAAGCCCAGTACTCGGGCTGCAAGATCTGAGAGGTGAGGACCGGGTGGGCGGCTCCGAGCCTGGCTCCCCCTGCCAAGGGGAGCTCACTCGGGCTTGTCCCTTGTGTGACACTGACCGTGCTACGTGCCTACGAGTCTGATGGGTTATGAAGCAATTGACAGGAAAAAAAGGATTGATCAGGGATGGCACTGTGCTCATCAACAGTAAACGGGGCAGAATGGGGCAGGGGAGAGCGACCACAGACCTGAGAGCCTCACACACAACAAAGTGGCTGGGGATGCCTGCTGAGACCGCAGACAGCGCTGTGTAAGCCATCATGGGGTTCCTGTGGCACCTGCTCACAAGGAAGTCTTCCCTACAGGGCGATGGGGTGTAATGGTCAAGCTCCGGGCAAGAGCGTGGACATGAGTTACGTGAGTTGTGAGTTACGTCAGCGACTCATGGACTCCTCAGCCAGGTGTGCCTAGCTCACAGTGAGACTGACAGCTGCAGTTCTGCTAAGCAAAGGTTGGGGGAGCAGCTGGGGTGCCAACCCCAGGCTCTGTCCATCTGAACACCACAGCAAGGATGGTGGTCTCCTAACCCCATACGTGAGGAACTCTGCTATGTCTAACTAAACAGAAAAAATACAACAACAAAATAGTAAGTAGAGACGAGACAGATAAGCTCAAAGAGGTTGGGGTAATGAGGGCCCAGGGCAGCTCGCTCACATCCTGCTCAGAAAATACCATTCAGTCCAAGCAAGCGAAGCCTCGCACTGTCTGAAGCCACAAACCTCAAGCCAGACAGCCAAGAAGGTGACAAAACTTGCCTGTGGAATTCCCCATTATCCTGGATGTATTTGTTAAGGACACACACACACACACACACACACACACACACACACTGATGATATGGGAGTTCAGGATTTCTAGCAGATTCCTCTTAAACCAAACCTGCTAAGAGGCAAAGGGCCCCCCGAGGTGATTCCGAGGAAGGCCCAGCTCCTCTTCATCTGCTTAGAAGCCAAGAATGGGGGAAGCAAGGCGTCTCCCTAAGACATACAATTTCTCTACAATGGAAAATTCCACTCCTCCTCCTTCTCAACTCTGCCTCCAAGTCTGCATGCGTCTTCTCTCTCTCACTCCCCTGCAGACACTGAGCCAGCTGTTTTGGTAACACTGTGACGTGTCCACACCTGTCCTGGTTTTGCAGTTGCTACTGCAACTGCCCATCTGGATCTTTTCTTTTCTTTCAGCCTCTGTTCTCATCTGTCAGCATGCTGGACAACTCGACAGAACGACGACTAGATGAGCACTTCCATCATCTCGCCATCCGGGAACTCAGGCTTGTGCAACAAGCTGCTGACGCGGCCTCTGTGGTCTGACGACTTCCCGTGACCAGGAGAGTTCTCTGCCGGACAGAGGGCAAAGGTCAGCAGGCTGCTCCTCAGGGGGTGCCCTGGCTTTCCGGGCACTCTCTACTACTACTACGGAACCATTTCTAATGGCGTGCCCTGCCCAAGGATCTACACCTGGTGTACTCATGGGGGGCCACGAGAATCTCTCAGCGGGAAGTGCAGAATGGCTGGAGGGGGCTCCCAGAGAAGACAGTGTCTTAGGGTTCTGGGCTGAGTAAAAGCAAGGAGAAAGCCAGCTGCAGATCCAACCCTTCCCCTCACCCCCCATTTCCTGTCTGCCCAGATGTGAACAAGTGCCTCTCACTTCAGTCACTGCTATACTGACTATACCATGATGAATTGCCCCCCCAAACCATGAGCCACAGTAAGTTCTCCTGCTCTCAAGTTACTTGTGTTTGTCCCACCCACCCCCTGGGGGAGGGGAGGACACACGTGTCACCAGGCCACTCAAGCTGCGTGTCCTTCTGCAGCAGTGAACTAAGCATATCTAGATACACGTTAGTCCCGTAACAGCAAAGAACACAGTGTGACGTGGAGACCACCACTGAGACACGGGAGTTGACTGGCCTTCCAGATCTCCCCAGGCATGGCAGAGGAAGGGGGCACATACCCTGTTTCTCCACGGTTCCTTTGGCAGCTGGATGTTTCAGGACGGGGCTGTTGGAAGGGGCGGTGCTCAGCCTGCCGCGGCTGGGCAGGGACGCCATGCTGGGCCAGAAGAGCTCAGTGCTCTTGTCTGTCTGTGTGCTGCTGTCCTTGCTGCCCGTCTTGGCATGGGTGCTGCTGGCCGATGCGGTGGAGGCGGGCGGGGACAGTGCAGAGGCAGGTGTGGTGGGCAGCAGAGGGGCAGACGCCTGTCCCTGGGGCTCCTTCCCCAGCAGGAATCCTGGAGGCAGAAGAAGGACTTTTCAATGATAATCTGTTCCCTCTCATTTCCTTTTGTAAGAAAACTTATCTTATTCTTTCTAGATTGGGGATAACTTTATTTGCTCAATAATATAGTCATTAAACCCTTAATAAGTACTTGTGTGCATGCTTGAAGAAGTGAGAAATACTCCTGTATTATGTGCCCAGTCCCATATAATTAAATTCTTTATGGAGTTGGTATTTGTAGCCTAAATTCAAACAGAAAACCATGTTGGAGCAGAGAGATAGCTCAGGAAGAAGAAAGGGTCAGTTGCCGCCCTGAGTACCATTTCATGGCTGCCCAGTGGAACTCCAGAGTCAGACTCGGTGATCTAGCGGTAGGGGAAGAGATGGGGTGAGCAGGCGATCCTGGAAGCCGATGAGCAGTTAGGAAGGCAGAGGCTAGGGTCTCCATCAGCTCTTCAAACTCTGTATGCATGAAGTGCTCCTATGCACTGAGGTCCTTGCCGGAGCCTGTGAGGC
Source organism: Apodemus sylvaticus (assembly GCF_947179515.1). Classification (NCBI taxonomy): domain Eukaryota; kingdom Metazoa; phylum Chordata; class Mammalia; order Rodentia; family Muridae; genus Apodemus; species Apodemus sylvaticus. The sequence goes on along the minus strand of NC_067478.1, from coordinate 121,001,318 downwards.
GGTCTCCACCTGAGCCCCCAGAGCCCCTCCTGTTTCCATGACTGACTTAAGGCCCTAGTCACACTGACTAGGAGGTATTTTGATGCAAACAATATGGGCATTCTTCCTTAGGTCTGTGTAACTCCCAGGCCTCAGATTGACCTGCGAACCGTTGAGAAGGAAGCCCATATATGGAGATGTGCACTGGAATGCACATCACACAGATTTCTCCTACAACAGTTTCCAGCAGAGCTGAACAAATTCAGACTCCCTAACCAGACCTGCCTCACTGGGTTGGAAACTGTCCTTGCGATGGGCTGTGATAATCACAGCTCCCATCCCCACGGATCCCCTCTGATGAGCTGAGGTTATAGGGGTCACTAGTAGAGGGACTTCCAACAGATGCCCTGGTCTAGAGTCTTCGATCCCCCACTCTGTGATCTCACATGGAAGCTCTTATACCCTGTGGGACAAATCAGCCAGAGCTCTCTGAGGCTCTGTGCTGGCGAACATTGATGCCAGGCATAGAAGAGAAAGGAAAATGTGTGTTGAGCCAGGGACAGGTATCAAAGAAGGGGCAGACCGCTGCAGGTGGTGTCAGGCAGGGTAAGGGGACAGGGGACGTGGAAGCTTCCTATCCAAGCTCACTGGTCCGGCCTGTGAACAAGCATATCTGTCCTCTAGGCTACTACTCCATCTAAAACCCACTCCTGGCACATTCTCAACATCCTGCCTGCACAGCACAGGATGACCCTCATCTTTGACCACGATCCTCCTGGCACATTCCTTAACCCCTTTCATGTTCCCCACGCGACACACCACAGAGCAGTTGCAGAGACGGCCCAGGTGTAACATTCTGAGGGACTCTAGGCTTGTCCTACTAAGATATTTGATGTCGTTCTTGTTAATATTGACACGCTCACATAACCTTTGGAATCCATGAAGCACTCCCACGTATGTCACTTAACCCTCACATCCAACAACACAACTGGCTTTCCTCCCCCCTTGAAGAATGCGTAAATTGGCCTGAGGTGACACTCCAAGTCCCAGCAGTGACAAGGGGCCACTCAGGGTTCTGTAGGCGCCACTTTCCACATCTCTAGGGCCCCCTCTCACCTACGCTCCCCTTCCAGGTCTTCTCTTCCTTCTTCTCCTCTGCCAGCTGGCTGCTGGTAAGTGAAGTCTGGCGGGAGTGTGTCCCGGTGGCTGCGGCAATGGATGGGACGGAGCGGGCAGGCCGCAGGCTGGAAGAGTCCGTCTTCCCAGCATCCTTACGGGATCGCTGCTGCAGGACCTTGATCATGGCGTCCTTCTCTATGATTTTGGCGTGGAGGTTTTTAATACTGCAAAACCAAGCCAAAGAAGAACAAAGGTTCCATTAAAATGCCAGTTAGTTAGAAAACTCTTGTGTCAGGGACTTCCACAGTGATTCTGGGATGTGGGGTGGAGAGTGGCAGAGGTGGGCAAGCATTGGCAATCCGCAAGTGTCCCGAGCTGTGCTTTCCAATGTAGATCAAACAGTGCACCCTTCCCGGCGCCTCAGCAGCTGTCCCAGGAGGGCTGTGACAGTAGCCATCTGCTAGGGACTTGGAGGACTAAGCTAAGGAGACCTGTGGATCACATCTCGGGGAAAGAGTGGAGGTGGGGGATACCAGGGAAGCAGAAGCTCTGGCCCCAGCAGGTGACTGTGACTGCAGGGACATTTCTACAGGGAAAGGAAACTGAAGAAATGCCTAGCTTCTAGGAGAGAAGATGACTCCCCCACTGATGGCCAAGGATGATCACAGCAAGCCTGCGGTCTTTCCAGAACTCTGATACATACTTGCTGAACCCCTTGTGGCTCAGTTGGGAAACCCTGTTTTCATATCAGCCCATGGAAGCCTCGGGACTGGGGTCCACAGGCATTCAAGTGACATCAAAACTCCTGCTGGAAACTGTGTGTGCATCAGGGGAGCACACACTGGCTTTTTAAAGCTCTCTATCTTTGGTGGGAATAAGTAACTCTGGCTCCAGATCTCTAGACCTTGGAGGTCATATTTCTTTTTCATTCTCAGCTCATAGAATTTGTTAGAACAAATGCCCAGAACTACGAGGGACATCCGAATCCGCTGGTTATTATCCGAATCCCCTGTCTTCACTTTCCCCCTCTGGGATTGTGTGGAGTCTCTGGCCTCAGCGTGAGATCCCACTCTCCAGAGCAAGAGGCTGTGGAGCCCTTAAACTCATGTCAGTTAGAACAGAGAAAAGCAGGAGTGTGCTGAGGGGCTGGGGCGGGAGTCCAGCAGCAGCCGGTATCTCCACTCAGATCTGGGCTCTTATGTGGGTGTCCTTACGTGTACTCCATGTCCTGACACCTCCTGTTGGCCTGCACCACCTCCTCTTCCTCTGGCCAGATGTGGGCCTCCAGGGAGCTCTCCCCATAGCTGCCGTTCCTCGAGTGGTTGCTCAGGGTGGTGTCCCTGGGAACACGAGAGACCCTTTGACTCTACAGCCCTTTTTCTTGGTGTTCAATGCAAACAGAAGTAGAATGAAGAGAGCAGCATTTGCTTTGTAACAGAGGTGCTTTACCTTCTAGAAGGAATCAAAGGCCCTGCTCCACTCCAGTACCTACCTCGGGGTCAGCCTTTCCAGGATGGGGAATCCTGCGAACACTTCAGGAAATGGGACCAAGGGCACCATGCTAGCAAGTGTCTCAGAAGAGCCTGCTCCAAATCTTGGCCCAATTTTCTTTTTAAACTTAAAGAATTAAGATTCCATCTGAGGGCTGCCCTCACTGATATTCCTGCTTAAACCCCCTCAAAGGCGCTGCTTTCTGCAGCAGGCAGATTGCTACAGAGATCCACCGTGAGCCAGAGTGCAGGGAGTTAGTGACTGCAGAGTGATCTCAGGGAACATCATGGAAAACGGGGCAGAAAAGAGCCAGGGAACAGGAAGACTTGCTACGAGCTGCTGTCTTCTGCACATGTCAGGGAAGCGACACCCATGAACTCATAAAAGCTATGGCCACCTGCACAAGACCAGTGCATGCCAGTCACCGTTCTAGAATGGATGGGGAAGGGGAGACGTCACAAGATCCCATGCTTAACTGAGGAAGTAGAGCTAGTTAGTGGCTACAGGGGACAGGGGAAGAGAGACAGAGACAGAGAGACAGAGACAGGGGCACAGAGAGAGGGAGAGAGAGGGAGAGAGACAAAGAGACATACAAAAACAGAGAGGGGGGCATGAATTCAAGAGAGGAACATGGAGAGGGGAGGGACTTGGAAGGAGGGATGGATAAGATAAAAGTACATTATACCCGTATGGAATCCTAAATAAAGAAATGCTAAACAAACGAGAGACAGTATCTCAGGAAGATCATTCAGTAACAAGAATCCCCGCTTCTTGCATCATCAAGGCTGGTTGCTAAGCTCCGTGATGTTCTGGGTGTGTGGAAGGTGCCCATGCCTGGCCAGCTGACACGTGGAGATGGCGGCTTCTGCATTGGCTGCTGGCCTCGCACTCTCACCCTAGCTCGCTCTCCCAGCGGCAGGGGGACTTCTGCCTCTGTGTATCACACACGCAGCTGCTGTTTCAATGTTTTGGGGTTGGTAGCTCCTCGATATGCAGGTCTTTATCCTTCTTAGTGACAGCTCGCGATGAGTGAGCCCTTATTTCATGCAGGGAACAGCGGAAACGGCACATGGCATTCATTCCTAGTGTGTTCACAGATGGTGACTTCTAGAACACTGCCAGTGTAATGATGGAGAAGGACCCAAGCCCTTCACCACACCCCAGCCTGGTTCTAAGTTTCGTTTGTCTTTATGAAGGAGTTCTGGAGTGGATACAAAAAATGTGGTATATCTACACAATGGAGTACTATTCAGCCATTAGAAACAATGAATTCATGAAATTCTTAGGCAAATGGATGGAGCTAGAGAACATCATACTAAGTGAGGTAACCCAGACTCAAAAGGTGAATCATGGTATGCACTCACTAATAAGTGGTTATTAACCTAGAAAACTGGAATACCCAAAACATAATCCACACATCAAATGAGATACAAGAAGAAAGCAGGAGTGGTCCCTGGTTCTGGAAAGACTCAGTGAAACAGTATTTGGCAAAACCAGAACGGGGAACTGGGAAGGGGTGGGAGGGAGGACAGGGGAAGAGAAGGGGGCTTACGGGACTTTCGGGGAGTGGGGGGGGGCTAGAAAAGGGGAAATCATTTGAAATGTAAATAAATTATATCGAATAAAAAAAAATGAAGGAGTTCTGAAGACGCATCACAATAAAAACAAGCACACGAAAGGGCAGGGTTGAGAACATGATCCGGAAAAGCAAACAGTGAGGTCATGAAAATATCATGAAAACAAAACTCAAGGAAAGCAAGCAGACCGCTTTGAACCGCGACACAGGATCATAAACATCCTGGGGTACACAGAAACACCCACACGGGGACCAGTAGCTAGCAACATTTCCCATCAAGTTACTTTGAAAAACTTCTTGCGGCACTGGAAGTGAATTTAAAAATTCATGTCTGTGCTGCTGAGTAAGGCAGCAGACACTTTAGTCAAAAACAACCGAGACAGCAAGTGTCCAGAAACTCTGAAGGGACACTGCTTGGCTTTGAAGTCTGTCAAGTTTCAAAACCTTGCCCACACATAAAAAAACAAAACAAAACAAAACAAAAAAAACCCACTTCAAAAATCCAAGCCAATGCTGTCCAGATGAATAAAGAAGAGTAAGGCGACCTCCATGTTTATAAGATCCCCATCTCCCATCTCAGCGGGGCCTCATAGGCAGCCGCTTACAGAAAGGAGGAACTGGGTCATGAAATTCACAGCAACACAACACTCTTCCTACACGGTCTCGGGGCCTTGGGAAGGGTTAGAGTAGAGGGAAAACCTGGGGAGATAGAGTTCCATCCCTCCCGGGAAGCCATCATCTGACCCTTCCCGCTCTCTGTAAGGGAGTCCGATAAATTCATTGGTTTTCCAAGGTGACATTGGTGGAGTGGTAGGATTTGGCCTTGGGACCTTCCGAGGAGGTGGTAGATGCTGTCCACATCTCCCCCAGGGAAAGAATTTTAGCAACAGACGGCAAAAAACAGTTGGCGGACAAAGACCATATTGTTTGTTTGAAGATTGGTGCATATAAATGTGACACATGTACCTGATTGGAAACTCAAAACACAATGGCTCTAAACAGTCGCTTTTGCCCATTTCTCTACAGCCAATCATCCTGGAGACGTGTGTGTGTGTGTGTGTGTGTGTGTGTGTGTGTGTGGTCTGTGTGTCTGTGTACAGGTGCCAGGAGACGGCATGGGATGTGGTAGAGCTGGAGTTTTGGGTAGGTGGGAGTGGAATACTGTTTAATCTTCTAGAACTTTTGTGTCTGTTGTGGATGCTGGGAGTGGAGCTCCGTTCTCTCTACCAGAACTTGTGTATCTTCAAGTAGCACTACGGCTTTAAATTTTTCTTGGTTTGGACAGATGCCCAGTAATTGCCACGCAAGCATGACCTGAGTTCAAATCCCCAGACCCCATGTAAACTCTCAGGCTCTTTGCCCCGTGTCCGTAATCTCAGCATGTCCCTGTGGTGACATGAGAGGCAGAGATGAGAGGCTCCCTGAAAGGTCAGGGCTGGCAGGCCTGGTGTATTCCATGGGAAGACGATGAAGAGACCCTGTCCCAATCACGGTAGAAGGTAGACAGCCAGCGTTGTCCTCTGGCATCCCCTCCTACGTGTTCCATGTCATGTATGTGCCCACACCTCTGTACACACACAAAATCACACACAAAATAAGTGTTTAAGAAAAATGGACACGATAAAGGAAAGAGGACATAAGCTAAAAGCTTTTCAAGTTTTAACTCTGTCATTGACTTTTCTTTTTTTTGGTTTGGGTTGTAGATAAGTATATAAAATATATTTGATACTAAACATATAAAATCTAATACAAAGCTCCCCAGCTTTCCATCTCGAATACCAATTCTAATTGTATAGAAGTTCACTTAGTTGTATGGACTTTGGACTTGGTTAGCTTTTCTGTGTGATGTTTTTATTTGCAAGTTGTTTTTTAAAATAATGTTTATAACATTTTAAAAAATGTAGATACTGCTCCCTAGGAGAGTCTTCTCTGGACCTCCTTAGGCCCCCTGAAATTTTCATTTGTTTTTGAGACAGAGTTTAGCTCTAGCCCAGGCTGTCCCTGACTTCCTCAGCCTTCTGGGATTCCACCGTCAGCCACTGTGCCCACTCCCATTCGTTGGAAGCCGAGCCCTGCGACCATCTCTTACCTCTCGGCTGTGGCAGCGGCTGCAGCGCTCATGGCGAAGTGCCGGATGGTGCTCTCTTCCAGATACTTCTGCTCCCACTTGGTCATGTCGGCCTCCAAGGCTAGGATCCGCTCCTCCTTCTCCCGCACCAGCTCCATGAGGGCGGGGGCGTTATATTCCGGGAGATTGACGGGCTGGCCATTTCCATGTTTCTGAAGAAGTAGATGCAATATCAGAATGTTCTAAACATGCCATGAGACGGAGTCTATACTGCTGCCACCTGCTGGGCGACACTCAGTTCCTGCCTCTGCAGTGTCCTCACCTCAGCATTAGCCAGGCCAGGCTCCCTCTCTCTAACACGAGCACCCCGATTCAGCGGGTCCTCGTCCCATGCCACCTCTGTTTCATCCAATGCCCACATGGCTCTGCAGAACACACACTATTCCAATTTTACACGCATAGATTAGGTCCCGGAGAGACTGTATTCACGATCTGATGATGCCTCTGGCCAGTGCATAGCAGAGCTGGGTTTCAAACTCAGGTCTGGCTCTGCATCTCACTACTTACATCATGCAGTTAACACTGCAATTGTGAGAACAAGAACAAGCCCTGACTCTGGGGCACTTTCTTTAGAAATGTAAGGAGCCATTTCAGCCTCCCTTCTCTTTTGGAAGATTAAAAACAGAAATGCACCAGAAGTAGAGAGAGATGGCAAACGCGCAGGTTCTAGCTGGCAGACTCACCAGGGAGGAAGGTCCCGGGCCCTGCCCTGCTGGAGGCCTGAGGCAGAGAAGCACTGAGCTGAGACACAGGAAGGTGGATAGCTTTAGGGCAGCACACGGCTGTTCCACCCTCAGGAAGAGGAAACAGGGTGGATGCTATCTGGATGTCTCTGGGACTGGGAAGAATCAGATTCAGGCCTCTTCCGTAACTTGGGTTTACCTAACCCATCTTCCCCTCTTTCGCTTTTCATTCTGACACACTCTGTCATCTATTTTGGGGTAAATAAGTTTGAGGAGGCAGAAGACAGGAGCGCCCTGTGGTGTCATGCACCCCATGTAAGCATTCAACCCCTGAACTGCAGTCTGAGCCCTGTGCAGTTTTTCTTGACTGCAGTTGCAAATACAAGAGGAACCTAATAAAACCTTCATTTTATAGATGAAAAAACTGAGTTATGTCGTTCATACTGGCGTGAGGAGGCATGGAGCAAGAACGCATGGAAGTGAGCATCCTGGGATGAGCTTGCCCAGGGGAGGAGCAGTGGGGTGGTAGGCATGTATGTGTGTGTGTGTGTGTGTGTATGTGTGTGTGTGTGTATACATGCTTGTGTGAATTAGTATGTGACATGCAGGGAATGAGTGTGAGTGCAGGCAAGTCTGTGCAGGGAGTGAGCATGTATGTTAGGCATAAATGTGCACATACAGGATGACCATGTATGTGGGTAGGAGTGAATGTGCCTAGGGCATGACTATGTATGGGGTGAATGTTACAAGGTGAGCATGTGTAGGAGTAAGCATGTGTGTGTAGGATGGATAGGAAGAGAGTGTGTGCAGGGGTGAATGTGTGTGTGGTGAGTATGTATGTACGATTCCGGGCTCGTGGTCCTTCTTTATTTATAGCTGAGTCTGTCCTCACAGACCCCAGGATAAAAGACCCACAGGCCCGGGAGCAAGCTGACTGGAAAAGCACATTCTTTCTGGCTCTAGTTAAGCTCGCTTTGCCAGCCAGAGATCTTAAGGTCTACCGTCTGGTGCCAGCAGTGCCCTTGGTGGGGAGATGGAGGTCTCAGTAGCTGAGCGACAGAGACTGGCTGTTGGAGACCAGGCTCTGTCCTGTGCCACCTGAGCACCCAGGGACCAGAGGGAAACAGGCCTTTCCTCCCAAACCAGAGCCTGCCATGGAGAAAAGATGGGGAGGCCAGGAATGAACTCTTCTTCATTTTGGGGAAATATTGGCAACACGGTCTTCCTCAACCAAGGGCACTCTTCCGGAGGAAATGCGTGGACCTGCCATGCACTGGGGCTGAGCTGGCCCAAGTGCAGCCACAACCACACTGCCCCCCACCCCGAGACAGTAGACGATACCACGGCACCTGCGGTGCAGGAGAGCTCGCTCACCTCCTAGAAAGCCCTACGGGCTTCAGAGCACCCCAGGCAGGAGCCTCGGGCTTGCCTCGGATTTTCCTGCAGGAATTCTCTTTGCTGGGACATGTGTGGTGCCTGGACTGGCATGTTCCTCTCTGCGATTCCTCATAGCTGAGCTTCACAACCAGCAGACACCAGCAGAGATGCAGGAGGAACCGTAGCTCATGGCCAGACTTACTGCAGGTGGCTTTGAGTTCCCTCAGACAAACTCATTGATCATGTGACCCCCATGTTCCCTTCCTTGTGCTCCTCCTTGGCCTGCGGGGTCAGCATTAAGCTTTAACAAAGCCTCTGGTTTACCACTAGCATCCTGAGGGCCTCCTCTCTGGTTCACTGCAGGCTCCCCTACCTCTTCCCAGGTGCTTGCTCTCCACTGACTGTAGGAAGAAGTCCTGCCTTCCACAGCTGAGCCATTGCTTCATCAGAAGACACCTCAAGGACTACTCCCCCATCGCTGCATCTAGCTGCCCTGGCTTTGCAACACTTTCAAGGCCTTGTCTTTTACAGGTCCTCCACCTCGCCTCTGTGTTTTTCCTTCAGGCCCAGTAAATCGATGTCCCCTGTGTAAGGTCACCTAAAATGCATTCCCTTCTTTCTAGCCTCACCCCAGAGACTCCAGCCCCTATGGAGGCCATGTAGGTGCACAGAGTCCGTCAGACGGCCCTTGGGCTGCTAGGTCAATCTGTAAGCCATCCTATCGGAGGCACCAGTCCCTCAGCCTGTCACTCACCTGCTGTGTCCTCAGAGCGTCCAGCTCCCGCTCCAGCCAGGTCCGCAGCCTGCGCTCCATCTGTCCTCGCTTCTCGCATGCAGACTGCAGCTGGGTCAGGGCCTGCTGCAGTTTCTCCACCTTCTCCACGTAGGCTTGCTTCTCTCGCAACTGAGGGAGACAGTGAAACCATGCAATGGACACCACTGACCGCTGTAGCTGGGCCTGGAGACAAGCTGGAGACCCCAGCAGAGCAGGTGTGTGCACCACCCGCCCGTCCTGCAGGAGCCTACGGCAGGTACGGCAGGGGCCAGGAGGCTGGGGGCGGGAGGCCAAGTGAGCACCTCTGGACTCTCTGACTCATTACTGCTTTATAATCATGGCATCTGCGGCCATTCGAAAGGAGATTAATAGAAAGCTTTTAGTGTATAGAAATGCCTAGTCTCTAAAGTCTAATAAAAAAATCCTAAACCAGAAGTTATGTACATTATTACAACTATATCTGTCTACCTATGTATACATAGATCCACAGAAATAAGAGAAAGGAAAATCTTTAGAAGTATTTGTCATGTTTATAGTAGAATAGTCATTTCTGCAAGAACAAGAAATTTATTATTTTCTGAATTTTCTCTACTAAATAAAAATTATGTCTATAAAAAAACAACATATGATGAATATATACTTAATAAAAACACAATATGTAACTACTAAGCTACAATTATTTCCACACTAGGGGAATGATGTGTATCTCCATGATTTGGATGCATGCATGTGCACTCATTTGTGTATTTGCTGGTCTCACTCCAGCAGTTTCTGGAATGCCTTTCTTCTCTGCACTAAGGAGCTCACTGAGGGACAGGAAGGACACAGGGAGCCCCCCCCCAGGGGATGACTAAGGAAGTGGAAACGAATGTTAAACGATTACATAAACACACCACCAAGTATGGATCTAGGGTCACGACCCACAGTGCCAAGCCCTCGCCCTTCATTCTTGGGACTCAGTCTGCTCTGGGAGTCTGGTTCATGTGCATGAATCCAGGTGTTTTCCCTGCTTCCTGGGAAACAACTGTGGCCAGGAAATCAAGCCAAAACATTCCCTGGATCTGGTGCTCTGCAGAAAGACACCGGATGCTGTCTTCCTGTCTCTCTGCACCTGGTGAAACGGAGAGATGCCTTTCTAGTGATGCAGCCGTGCACCGTCACACGGCAGGCTGTGACATGCCTGGCCAGGCAGCCTGCTGCTGATGGAGGCTTCTGGCTGGGCAGCAGCTCTGCCACAAGTCGTGCCTGCTTCTGCTCACACTACCAGAGTCACCAACCGCAGGAAGACAGAGGCTTTCCAACGGTTCCGGGAAGCGCCGGCTGTACCTGACTGCTGGGTGATTTTCTCTCAGGTGCTTTTGACTGTTTACATTAGCGGGCTTTTGAGTAAAACCTGTCTACTAGGCAGGTTCCTAAGCTTAGCGGTCTCCCTGGAGAAATGCTTCATATGAACTACCAGACATTGTTACCAACGCATGCAGCTCTCTGAGTATATAGCCACCATGAAACGTGTGTGCCTATGTCTCTGCTGCTCAGAGCAAGCAGTGTCTGCAACGCACGGGCCAGGGCCAGCACCCGGCAGGTAGTGCGCTCCATGTGCAGTGTTAAGTGAAGGAGTGGGATCCCCGAGCGTCTCCATGCTCTTTGCACGAGTGGCTCCATCCCTGTGTGGTCCAGCCTGAAGGCTGGCACCAGCATCTCAGTGAGGACATACACGGCAGCCGCTCTTCCAGCTGGCATTTTCAGAGAACCTTTTTGCTCTGTCAGCGCATCTCATCTAATCCTCCTGAGATCAAGAAGGAGCGACGTCCCATCCTACTTCTACCTGGGGGATGAGAAAGCTGAAGGCAACAAGGCCAGACGACTTGGTCACAGTCATGCAGCTGGTGTGCCGGGAAGCTTGTATGTTGAACTTGTATGTTGTTGGCCTGGTTCTATGACTCTGTTGTGACAGCCGTGGTAAACTAGTGCAAGGCAAAGGGGACCAGATCAAAACCCTTTCAAAGAAACCTGCGTAGGATCAGGGAGGGCAGGGCCAGGGAGATGGCTCCGTGCTTAAGGGCACTGACTGCTCTTCCAGAGGACCTGAGTTCAATTCCCAGCACCCACATGGCAGCTCACAGCTCTCTGATGACTAGAATCTCATAGGTAGACAAAAGAATATGCATAATTTAAAATTTTAAAAAGTTAAAAGAACAGGGAGTTGGAGTAAAACCAAGTATTTGTGTCATCCAGCCAAACGCAGCCAAATACAAGACAGGTAAAGAAAAGGGTTAGGAATTAGTGACAGGGACTTTGGTGGTGACCATGACTTTCACTTCTATAAGGAATATTAAAACCAAACAAAAGGGCTGGCACAATGGCTCAGCAGTTAGAGGAGCCTGCTGTGGGAGCCCGCTGTGGGAGCCCCGCTGTGGGAGCCCCGCTGTGGGAGCCTGCCAACCTGAGTTCAGTCCTGGAATCCACATAAAAGTTGTCCCTTGAGCTCCACATGCATTCTGTGACATGTATGTTCTGCCCTGACGCATGCACAATAATAATACACTTTAAAAGGTAATAATAAAAGTTTACAACATAGAACATTCCTTAGCTCCAAGCCCAGAGAGCAGGCCTCACGAAGTGATTTCCTCAAGAACAACGATACAGGGGCATCCAGGCCTCCCTTACTCAGAGCACACCTCCTGCCTGCAAGGTCAACGGGCACTCTCTACGACAAGGTAGATGCTCCTGGCTGCCTCTCAGGATTCCCCTGCCAGCATTGGCATTTGAGCTTTTACACAAGACTTGCAGGGTTGGAATGCGCCCGAGGGGCACAGGCCTTGCCGCTTTCTGTGCCACGTGCCTGGTTGAGTATTGATGTGTTCTCTTGTTGTCCTCCACACTACGTGACAACATGATGTCTGCTTAGGTCAGCCCATCACAAACGTGCCAGGCACCTCTGCAGGGAGTGACAAGGTGAGGGCACAGCCCCGGGGGTGACACCTGTCCTCCTCTGCTTACAGCTCAGCATCCCCAGCTGGAGCCCCATACACGGTTCTTCTGGTCCCTCTCTTAGGGCTAAAGGGGCAGTCAATAGGTAAGTCTAGGTAAGTCTAGCTTACCTTACAAAGGTAACCTAGAAAGTTGGCTTCGTCACAAACTACTAAATCAGCGTTTCCGGGGATGGACGTGTGGGCTACAGAAGTCAACCAGGAGGTGAAAGGGCAGGCTGGGCACCACTGCACCTGCCCTTTGCCCGAAGATGGGCCACAGCGACTCTGCTTTACAGACACCAGCGGCTTTCGGTCGTGTCCATCATTTCCAGCACTGGGCACCAGCAGGGCGGACTGTGGGCTCCCAGACTATGTTGTTAATCCCTGCCTCTCAGATTCTGCCTGGTTCCGTGATGGATAACTTTTTTATTCATTTGCCTCTGGGTTGTTTCCCACAATTCTCCCTTAAAGGCTCTGCTTAAAAAGCTGGGTCGAGAGCTGCGGGGGCGTCCTCTGGGCTCCCCCTCCCCCAGGCGGGTCTCACCTCTTCCTCCAGCTTGATCACTCTGGCCTGGGCATTGCTCAGAGCCTGGTCCAGGATCTCGATATGCCTCCGGTGGTCCTCGCTCGCCGTCCGCACTGCCGCCAGCTCCATTTCCAGCTTTTCCTTTTCCTTCAAGAATTCTTTGTCTGGAAGGGAGGAAAAGATAGAGCTAGCTCCATGGGGAAGCGCCATGCCTGGGGCTCGCTGACAGGCTGCATCTGGCAAGGACTAAGGATAAAGATGTGCACATGGCAGAGAGACGCTGCTGCTGCTGCTGCTGCTGCTGCTGGGTGCTGCTGCTTGGCAACGGTGGAGGCTGAGTGACGCGACAACTGTCTCAAGCCTACCCTTAACTCTGCTCAGGACACGCTTCCAGAGATGAGGTACCGGATCGTGTCTCAGTGGGAGAGCATGGTCTAAGCACACACAAGGTCCTAGGATCCATCCCAGCACAGCGAGAAGAGCGAAGCGCACACAGGAGCCGCAGCCCCTACACTGTGCTGGACTCACTTTTCTACAGCACTGACTTTAGCATTCACAATTACATCTTGTATAATTCCATTTTATGCTCCCGACCTCTCCTGCTTGCATCTTCCAAGCCTCAGATAAAAGGGCAGGCACCCCTTGCAATAGTATTAAATTTCCTATTCAGAGAAGAGTAACGCAAGGTCCCAAGAGAGGGGCTCGTCCACTGCAGCGTGACATCGGAGCTCTAGGCTGACCGCCTTCTCCTATGAAGGGCCCCAGATTGTCCTCCAGTCCTGTCTGGGGGGGATGGGAGCTGCAGCTTTAGGAAAGCCATTTTCCCATCCAACCAAAGAAGATGGTCACATGGGGATGGGAGCTGTGGTTATCACAGCCCATCGCAAGGACAGTTCCCAACCCAGTGAGGCAGGTCTGGTTAGGGAGTCTGAATTTGTTCAGCTCTGCTGGAAACTGTTGTAGGAGAAATCTATGTGATGTGCATTCCGGTGCACATCGCCATGTCTGGGCTTCCTTCTCAACACTTCGCAGGTCAGTCTGAGGCCTGGAGTTACACAGACCTAAGAAAGACCTTAGACCCTAACCCTAACCCCTAACCACTAACCCCTAACCCTAACCCCTAAACCTAACCCTAACCCCCTAACCCTAACCTTAACCCAACCCTAACCCTAACCCAACCCTAACCCTAACCCCTAACCCCTAACCCCAACCCCTAACCCCTAACCCTAACCCCCTAACCTTAACCCTAACCCCCTAACCCTAACCTTAACCCAACCCTAACCCTAACCCCTAACCCCAACCCCTAACCCCTAACCCCCTAACCCTAATCCTAACCCCCTAACCCTAACCCTAACCCTTTTTTGATAAAAAAAAAAGTCTCACTGGGACCTAGACAACTCTCCCCTTTCCTGATCAGCCTTCCCATGACCAGGAAAGTCTGCAGTGTCACAGACAAGTGCTTCTCATGGAAACTATGCTTCTGGCTGCAAAAGCAGTATCTTCTTCATTTTACACACATCATATACACATGCTTTCTACAGTATGAAAATGCTTGAAAGAATTTGACATGTGACAATAAGGAAGTCCTACCGGGTGGTGCAGGCCTGTAACCCCAGACACTCGGGGAAGCTGGAGGTCTGACTGGGTTATGGTGACTTCAAAGCTAACCTGACAACTTGGTAAAGTCGAGGTTGGGCTCAGCCTAGAATCTGCGTGCCTAGATCTGATCCTCATTATAACCAAAAATAAGGAAGGAATTGGTTAAACTATTAAATCCCATGAAGCCATTCAAACTAGAGAAAACCACCATGATTGACATGCAGGATACTTAGTTATCAACTTCACAGAGCCTGGGCCATCTGGGAGAGGGGCTTCGGCTGAGAAAAGGCCTCCACTGCTTCACTCTGCAAGCATTTTTATGGGATATTTTCTTAATTATTTGGTAACTGATATGGGAGGGCCCAGCCCAGTGTAGGCAGTACCATCCCTGGGCAGATGGTCCGGGCTTAGAAGAAAGCAGAAGGAGCCAGCCGGGGGCAGCATTCTCCTTGGCCTCTTGCTTCAGGCCTCTGCTGCCCTGGTTGCCCCTGTTCCCCTGCAGGCCAAATAAACCTTTTCTTTCCCTAAGGTGCTGTTGGTCATGGTGTTTATCACAGCAACAGAAATGGAATCAAAACAACTGATAAAAGGTAACTGACCAAACCATATACAGATACTCATATTAATAGAAAGGAGACGTGTAGCTCCATGGGATGCTTCAGCAGAACCCGATTCTCTAACATCACCTGGGCACTGTTACCATGGTTACCAGTCCTCCTGGCCACACAAGGAAACTAGAGCCAAATCTGGAAGCTACACCAGCACATTGCTGTGGTTGCATTCATTCAGTGAACGTTTCTTCCCATGGGCAATCACTCATGAATGTAAACAAAAGTATCTCTTGGGCACTGAGGACCGGCACCTTGAGCAGAGAGGCAACTGAAAGAGCATCTCACTGAAGGAGCAGAAAACGTGGGTTTAGGCCGAGGCTGCACATCAGTCACCAATGAGAGGCCAGCAAGCCACACAGGAACCGAGCCGAGTGCACTTAGCACTGTGGGTAAGGAGAGCAAAGGGCAGGACCAAAGGTCTGTGCCTGAGGCCGCTGCCAGCTGAGGCAGAACGGGATCCCAGGGTGCCCTTCACTCTTGCAACAGCAAGTTATGTCAGTGGGGCCAGCCTGGTCTGATTGTGCACCTTCAATGATAGGTACAGTGAGGGTTGACTGCGGTGCCGGCTCGCAGACCCTCCATCCCATCTGAGAAACAGACAAGATGGAGTTTGCAGGACGTTCCAAGGGTTAAACAACCATCAAGGATGCTCATCTTGTCATCCGGTGCTTAGCAGACTTTTGATTACTTATAGTGAAAGTTGATAAATATCCCCGGAGACTTACTGTGATTTAGACACCAAGCCAAACGCTTCACAACAGAGGCTCCTTCATCGTCCTGTCAGCCAGCTGACAAGCGAGGAAACTGGAGCAAATCAATATGGTGCCCGGCAGTGCCACACACACCCTTGCTCCAGAAAGAGGGGCCAGGGCTTTGAGCAGCACGCTAGGCAAGCACCTGCTATACCAACTTTACACCCCAGCACCCGAGTCCCTGCTGATGCTTCTGCCACTGCTGCCTCCTCCCTCCCCTCCCCCTCCCCTCTCCTTTCCTCTTCTTTCTCTTTCCCACCATGGTGGGAAGTGAAGTTAGTAAACTTCCATCTTCAGGTCAAGCCCAGCCCATGGCCTGTTCCTTTTGTAAACAAGTTTTCCTGGAGCCGCGCTCCGTCCATTTGTTTAGGAATCATCCGTGGGTGCTTTGGGGCTCTAGCCGCCGAACTGAGCATTTGTTGCTTCAAAGCCTGAACTCTATATTACCCATCCGTCAACAGAAAGAGCATGCTAGTCACGGCCTAGAGCACAAGCGTCCACATCAAATAACTTCTAACTACCAGTTTGAATAAAGGCCCATGGCCGCCATTTCATTGGGAATCGAGTAAATGTTCACTAAGCACCTCTACGTGGCAGGTTCTGGAAACACAGCTCACTAGACAGTGGAAGGAATACGGCCCAACAAAGCAGCTCAGTTTTCAACACTATCACTGTTAATGCCAAGCAAAACAACAACTGTAAAGCATCCATGCTTCCTGGAGGCAGCTAGACGTCAGCCTGTGACTGGCCGCCTTCCTCAGTCAGCTCTGCTCGTGGGGCGCCGACAAGCCGAGCTTGGACTATCATTTATGTTTACACTTGGGAGAAGACTCCTTCGAATATAGACAGCCGCCCTGCAGACACACTCTGAAAAGGCCTGAGTGTCTCAGGGGTGGTGCCGCCAGAGTGAAACCAAGTGGATGAAGCCCTCAAATGTTCTGGCTTTAAAATACAACACGGACAAGCAAGCTTTGAAGGCATGCTTGGGAAATTAGCTCCCCTGAAAGCTGGCAAGGTGTGGAGACCCTTGTGCAGGTCTCACATATGACTTATTACACTCTGGGATAGCACACATGCCCAGCTAGACAGGTGTGCTTTATCCAAAAATTCCACAATGCTTGATATGGTCATTTGAAAACTAGGTAAGATGAAATTTCACACCTCTCAACTTGGCTTCTCCCATATCTAATAGTTTCTTTTTAGCTCCCTAGACTGAAACAGACAGAAATTTGTAGTCGTTAAAGAAATGACTAAAAAAATGTCCTAGGGCTGGAGAGACGGCTCAGCAATTAAGAGTCCTAACTGCTATTCCAGACATCCTGAGTTCAAATCCCAGCTACACATGTAGCTCACAACCATCTGTAATGGAATCTGATGCCCTCTTCTGGTGTGTCTGAAGGCAGCTACAGTGTTCTCACATGAATAAAATAAATCTTTTTTTTAAAGTTCTAATAACTGAAAAGTTGTAACTAAAATTGATAGATATTCCCAGGCGATGTGCTTTGTAGTAAGCTGCCTTTATCAGGTGAGAGGAGAGAGATGGAGATGGAGGTGGAGATAGATAGATAGATAGATAGATAGATAGATAGATAGATAGATACATACATACATACATACATACATACATACATAGAAAGAAAGTGAGGACCTGAATTGAGCTGAAAGACAAAGGAGGCTCAGTTTCACACAGCCAATGGCCTACAGTCTTGTTCTTCAGTAACAATTTGGCCTTGACATTGTCATCTTACAGTCTGTAAAAATTTGGAAAAACAGAGACAAAACCATAAAACAAAGTTCTGAATTCCTCTGGTGACAATCAGTAGGGGACAGGAAGGGAGTTTTCTCAAGATCCTCAAAGAGAAATCGCAAATTTCATGACTAAGCATTGCCCAGTAGCCCTGTGTAGTTCCCACCTTGGCCTTCAGAATTCAGTGGCAACAATGCCGAGCAGAGTTCAGTTTCTAGTATTGTAGTGTGTGTGTGTGTGTGTGTGTGTGTGTGTGTCCCTTTGGGCTTACACATTTTACCTCATGGATGACACCAAGCAAAAGCCACAAAGCTTATTTCTATATATCTTGTCTTATCCCCCTTTGCATCAGCCTACGTGGCTGTCAGCGCTACCCCCCAGCCTGTATTCTCAGCACATGTATCCATGTGTCACGACTAATGTCAGGCTGTCTTGCCTTCCTCTGAACCAACTGCTAGGTCTCAAAGGACTCATTTGCAAAGGATGCTGCTCCTTGAATGGGTGACATTGAGGCTATGACGACTAGGGTTTGATGACCTTTACTCTCTTTTGTTCTAATACTAGAGTTTCTGGCAGAAATTCTGCAATTACAGAATTGCAGAAGGTGTTAATAAGAGTCGCAGTGATCCAGGCCTGTCATCTGTACCACGCCCTGAATGAAAGTCTGGTGGAGTTCACCTCCCATCCAGCATCTTTCATTACAGCTGTTCAACTTTAACTCATTGTCTGACCCCAACTTACACTTCCTGTATTTTATTAATAAGGGTGACCCTATGCCATGGTTAGAACGGGAATTGATCACTTGGTTGTGCTATTTGGGGACACCGTGGAACCTTCAGGAGATACAATCTAGGTGGAGAAAGTTGGTCACTCAATGGTGGTCCTTGAGGTTTGTATCCAAGTCCTTCCCCTGAATGGCCTGAATGCCACCAGCCACTCCATGTTCCTGCCACTGTGCCTTACTGGCCATAATGGACTTGACTCCCTCAAACCTGGGCCAAAAATAAACCCCTCTTCCCAAAAATTGTCTCTTGTCATGTATTTGCCCACAGCAATGAGAAAGGTAAGGAATGTGTTACCATCTAGTTGCTCTGGTCATACCTGCACCATACTGCCACTAGCCAACTGCCCACCACCCTGACTTATCTAGCACTTGCTTCTCTGGTCCGTGTCTCCGTTACTGACTCCCTCTGTCTCGGTAGAAAACACTGAAGTGCCTCTATAATAAAATGTCTTTTCTCTCTGGTTCAAGGTTAGTCCCTCTTCAATTTGTTATCTACTCTGCCTACCTAGCTAGCTTTCAAAAAACGTCACATGAACAGTGGGATCACACTTATCTTTGAAGAGCACACTGTTGAATAGTGTTTTAAGCTTAGAATTATGCTTAACATGGCATAAAACTAAAAGCAAGTCAATACATGGCTCAAGACCTAGAAGGCATTAAGTGTTGTTACTGGAAAAATCCATAGGTAATAAAAACTGTAATCCTCTGGGCAGTGGTGGCATGCTCTTTTAATCCCAGCACTCAGAGGCAGGAGCAGGCAGACTGATTTTATGACAAATGTTTCTAATTCCACCTTCAATTAATTTAGAAAGAGTTTTTGTATCTACCATTTTGTATGTAAAATTTTCCATGAAATAGTCAATTTAAATATGTCTGTCTATATATTTCTCGAATTTTACCAGAAATATTTTCCATGTAAATCTTCAATTTTATCTGAAAATGTTTCAATTCCACCTTCAATCAACCTAGAATTACCTTTATGCCTATCATTTTATCTGTATAATTTCCATAATCTTTAATTTTAACATGTTTTTCTATATATTTCTTCAATTTTATCAGAAGTATTTTTCATGTAAATCTTCAAGTTTATCAGAAAATGTTTATAATTCCATTTTCAATCAACTTAGGAATACTTTTATGCCTGCCATTATTATATCTATATAAAATTTTCCATGATAATCTTCAATTCTAACATGCTTTTCTACATTTTTCTACAATTTTATCAGAAATATTTTCCACATAACTCTTCAATTCTATCATAAAATGTTTTTATTCCCTATTTCAATTAATTTAGCAATGTTTTATATGTCTACCACTTTACTCTTTAATTTTCCATGCAAATTGTCAATTTTAACGTGGTGTTCATCTGAAATATTTTCCATGTAAATCTTTACTTTTATCACAAAAGTGGTTTTACTTCCCTTTTCAATAAAAAGAAAAAGAAAAAAAAAAGAAAGTTAAAAAAAAAAAAAAAGGCCAGCCTGGTCGACAGAGTGAGTTCGAGAACAGTCAGGGACACACACTGAGGAAACCCTGTCTTGAAAAACTAAAACTAAAACAAAACAAAAAAAAGTGAACAAAACCCATAAATAATCAGTCACCATACACTGTAAATGCATCTCTGACGAGGGTTGCAATGACCTGATCTATGGGTACAATAGTTGCCATTCAGAGCCATGCTGCTGTGCTGTTCTTTTAGCAGAATAATAGTAACAGGCCTCTCCTAGGGTCTGTTACCTGTCCAACCACAGGTTGCTGGCCTCACTGACAATGTCCAGTGATCATTCCACTTTGTGGAGTGGGCCTCAGAGTGGTTGGTGGGTCTTACCACATTTATGCCGTTATTGCATCTGTGGATATGTCTTGACAGGCAGGTTGTTACTGTAGCTTGCAGGTTCACAGCTGGGTAAGACTGAGGTTATTTTTACTTCAGTAACATGCTGGATTAGATACCTTGCTATTGCGATCACAATAGCCACAGCCAAGGCAACTTATAGGAGAAAGAGTTTATGATGATTCAATAGGGTGAAGAGTACGTTGTGGTTGGAATTGTGGTGGCAGGAGATGGGCAGGAAACGCTGGCAGCTCACATCTCAAACTATGAGCAGGAAGCTGAGAAAGCAGATTCAAAATGGCAAAAGTCTCTTGACTCTCAATGGCGCGAATGACTTGGCGCGTCGAATGACATAGTCCTCCAACAAGGCCGCATACCTTCTTGTGCACACTGCCATTAGCTGAGGACCACTTAAGTGTCAAGTTCCTGAGACTGAGGGACAAGACCTTAAAGTCCACACACACGCACGGCACCACATGCACTGGGATGCTAGCAAGAGCAAACACTGGGCATATCTGCACTGGAACTGGGGACAGGCTAATTTTCTCAATAGCCGAAAGGTCGTCAGGTTTCACAGAGGAGAAAGTCAATATGGAATAACATCCCGAATCTATCCATTTGCTGTTCCAACAGAAGAACAAGACGTCACGTGGGAAGGCTGGTTCAGGGGCACCATTATCAGGTCTGTCTGAAATGCCCTGCCTAGACACTATTACCTAACATGTCCGCCTTGGAACACCTCTAAGCAGTTGAAAAGTGCCTGTGGCCTTTGTCTATGCCTTTGAAAGATAGCAAAGCTTGTTTGAGCAGAACAAACCATCCCCTCTAAATGCAGGGGCCTCCTTGCCTGACTGCTGATGTTTCAGCTTTGAGCCAGAGATGAAAGTCTTCAGGAATGGGAGCTCCCCAAGCCTTGTTATTCCAAGCTCAGCCTTGGCTGGGAAACAACATGAATGCTCATTGCACGACATGAACTACAACATGGACTTATTCCCTGACAGAACACAGCCAGCATGTCTCCCCCCTGCACACACAGTCATCCAAAAGCAAGGTCTTGATGCTGTCCATGCAAATATCACACAGGACTCGACTTTTGTCTTAGTTTCTACTGCTGAGATGAAACACCGTGATCAAAAGCAAGCTGAGAGGAAAGGGTTTATTTGGCTTATACTTCCACACTGTAGCCCATCATTGAAGGAAGTCAGAACAGGAACTCAAACAGGGCGGAACCTGGAGGCAGGAGCTGATGCAGAGGCCATGGTAAGCCTGCTTACTGGCTTGCTCCTGATGACTTGTTCGGTCAGCTTTTTTATAACACCTAGGAATCCAGGCCAGGGTGGCACCAACCCCAATGGGCTGGGCCTTCCCCCATCAATCACTAATTAAGAAAATGCCCCATAGGTTTGCTTATAGATCATACGGAGGCACTTCCTCTACTGAGGCTCTCTCCTCTCCAATGACTCTAGCTTGTGTCAAGTCGACATAAAACTAGTCAGCACAACCTTCCTATGCACGCTCAGCAGAGACAGCAAATACATGACATCTGTATCAACAGACACGTTCGGGAGCACACGGCAACCACTTGAGAGGCAAGACTAGCACACCTGCCAAAGACAGAGCTTAAATAAAGACAGCTTACAAGGGTGGAGTCAGGAGTCAGTTTGGGAGATGGAAAGGGCCTTAAGCCCAACTACTGAAAAATCACAAAAATTGTCCTATTATTTCTCAGTGTTAATCCAAACTATTGAAAAAATCGCAAAATTTGTTCTATTATTTCCCAGTCTTAAAACTTTAAGGGCTTTGATACACCCATGTCAGAATACTGTTATGAGAAGGATGAGTACTTCTCAAACATGCTAGTTTTTGTTGTTTCAGATTGTTTTTAAGCTGTGAGCAGTTACTCATGTCGTTAGGAATTATGACATACACCAGAATACAATTTTCTAAACAGCTTTTTAAAAAAAAAAACAGTTGGAGTTTTATACTTCTGGCTCATTTCATTTGCAGAAATTCAAACTTTGGCTGATGGTTTTTCAAAACCCATCTGATGCTATTTGCCTCTGGTAAAATTAATAGAATATTCTCCCTCTAAGTCTGGAGGCTTACAAAGACACTGCCCCTACTCCTGGATGGGATGGGCTCAGAGGCTCTCTCTCTCAGGACACCAAACGTGGAGATAGGCAGTAGGATGGCTTCTGTGGAACATTTGAGGAAAAGCAGCACCAGGCTAGCCCTGACCTGCTCAGAACACCAAATGCTACCACGGAGTATTCTGTCCTTTCTGGGAGAGAAGGGTTGTGACTTGTTTAAAATAGTGAGTGCACACTTGTTTCCTGAGGGGGTAATGGATCACAAGGAGCTGTAGGACAGCTTCATTATATTAATACATGTCTTAGGCATTTTCAGAAAGAAATAACGGAAGAAGGAAACCTTCCCTGAATGTGAGCTATGGCCCCAAACTAAACGAGAAGAGAAAAAGGAGAAAGCAGGTTGAGTCAGAGCTCTCTCCTCTGCTTCCTGATCTACCCGTGTCTGAACAAACAGTCACACAGACCCACTGCCATACCCTTCCCCACCACAATGAACCTTATCCTCAAGCCTCCTCCCAGAAGATGCTTTTTTTTCAAGTGTTTTGTTACAACCACAAGGGTAGCAAATACATAGACAGATTCGACATCCCTGAGAGGAGGTCTGACAGCTCAGCTTTGCCCCGACTGACTGAGGAAACTCATCTGAGGACTGTTGGTTGCAGGTTAAATTAATTCACAAAAAGGAAGCAGCACAAAACCAATCAGAAGCTGGTCCAAGCCTTGCTTCGGCCCCTGTATGGTAAAGAAAGCAGCTCTGGGACAGACACACATACTCACTCTGGGACACATAGTGGCTCTCTGCAGCTTTGTCTTCGTGCCCCTCGTATTCCCTGCTGGACAGCTGCCTGTTGGCTGTCTCCAGGCGATCTATAAACAACGGAGAAATAACCCCAAGTCATCACACAGCAGAGAAATACAGACGGTGCAAGAGCTGTGTAGGATGAGAGGGACGGTCAGGTAGGGCCCAGAAAGAGCAGTATGGGGGCAGGGACAATGCTGTACTCTCCAAGCTAGCAGAAGAAAAACCTTGGCAGGCTGGGAAGATGGCTCAACCAGTCATGCATAATGACTTGAGTTTGATCCTAGCACTCATGAGCGCTGCATATGGTGGCATGCATCGGTAACCCCAGCAACACCAACCTCTGGTTGGTGGTGACAGTAAGATCCCAGGGCTTCCACTTGAAGGCCAGCCAGCCTAGTTTTATCATCCAGCTTCAGGTTCATCAAGAGGCCCCAGTCTCAAAAAAATAAGGTGAGGATGGCCAGACAGAAAAGGCTAACCACGAAGGCCAGATTGCCTGACCCACAAAAAAAGCCATATTCAGTGGTTGGCATCTGTAACCCCAGTCCTCTTGTAGAGAGACAGGAAAATCACTTACAAGTTCATAAGCCAGCTAACCTGGAGCATTAAGTATGGCAGAAATAATGAGACCCTGACTCAGCCAGGAAAACCAACTCTCAAAAGTATGAAGTACACACACACACACACACACACACACACACACACACACAACAAAGTTAGAAATCAGGTGGAGGATGGCCAAGGAAGACATCTGACGCTGACGGCATACAAGAACAAGACATACCGCGGAGATCTCTGTTGAAGTCATGAAGTCTCCTTATCTCGCCTTCCAGCTTGTTTCTCATGGCCTTGTCCAGAGACTCGCGCTTGGTGGTGGACTTGACCAGGCTCTCATAGGCCTCCGATATACTCTGCAGCTCTTTTTCAAACTGTAAGAAAGACCTAGCATTAAAGTGGCATTTGTGACAGGGCCTCCATGATGCCGACTGTCCCACAGCCTGAGTATGAAGCCGCATCTTCACAGATGTCTTTCTGTGCCTCGGGCCTTCATTCACGTCTACTCCATCTTCCCCCTGCTGCCCGTAAGAGCCGCAGTGATCTGTAAGAACAGTCTCGCGAGTCTGGTCAAGCCGTCTCACATCACCCAGGAAGTCTCTCACTACTGACAGGAGGATGGGATAAATCTAGACATAACTGAAACAGCCCTTTAAAAAGATTTATTTACTTATCTGCTTATTATTTACACGTCTCTCTGTGTGCTCACACACATGTACACACATACCACATGTGTGTTAGTGTCCAAGGAGTCCAGTGGAGGGTGGTGAATCCCCCAGAGTGCAGGCAAATGCGAACCACCCAACATTGGTGCAAGCACTCGTAACCTTAAGCCATCTCTCCAGTCCCCTAAATATCTTATTTTTGTACCATTATTTATAATGATTAATGAAGTTTCAATTTCACATAGGAAGATGTTAAGGTGGGGGGTGAACTCAAGCATTCCAACTAAAACTCAGACTCCCAGACTTTAAGCACAACATTCTTTTCAGAGACCCTGCTCTTGCCTCCATGCCAAGTTGGACTGCATTACTGAGTGTTGTCTCAAATAGCTCTACAGAGAACCAATGCTCTTCAACCCAACTGTAAGCAGATGTTCAGCAGAGAACCTCTCTGTAGAGAGGAACTGCAAGGACTGGATGGAAACTGCAGGTGTGAGTTTGTTTGCTTATATTTTACCAAGTCAAGAATACTAATGGTAGAGCCTTTAGCCTACTGCAAGGACAGATCAACAAGTAGCTATATCTGCTATAATAACAGCCTAGCAGAGTAGGGTTTCCAAGTGACTATCTGTAACTTCTAGCACAATGTTGTACAGCACAGGGCAGACTGAGATGACAGGCGAGATATGGGACCAGCCTAGATACCCCATCCAATGGACAGACGGGTTAAAAAAAATGTGATTTAATACTGTGTGTGTGTGTGTGTGTGTGTGTGTGTGTGTGTGTGTGTGTGTGTGTGTGTGTTGGGGGAGTTTCCCTAATTATTAGTTAGCTAATAAAGACAAGACAGCAGCAGCCAATCGCTGGGACAGGTTTTCTGGGCAGGACAGGAAGGGAAGGAGGGAGTGGATTGGAGTCAGAGCAAACTGCAGAGTGGAGTGGAAGCAGCTGCGGGCATGTCGGTGTCTCGGGCCTTCGCAGTCTGTGGCCTTCGCAGGCAGCTGTGGAGGTCAAGGAGGATGGCGCAGGAGCCTCTTCACCCATCCTTTGAGTTATCTGGTCAGTTTTAAAATATAAAGTATTTAAGTGTTTTCCTTCCACAGGGCTAAAGGGAGCTGGGGAGATGGCAGTTGACAGCATTGGGCAAGGAACAAACAGAGACCAGAGAGGTTTGTGAAGCTGGCTGTGTGAGCTAGCGTTTGTGGGGAAAGGGTTAGCTAGCAGGCAGGCAGCTGCTAGTCCCAGAGCCTAGCCAGGGAAATTGATAAGGCTAGAGGCTACTATATAAGGAAGCCAAACTCAGAATCACACATAATGTGTTTTTCTCATATGTTGAGTATATTTTTTTAAATATATGTATATAGGACATGGAGTTTGAAGGGGCTCTTTGGGAGAAGAAAGGGACTCACAGGAGAGGAGACGAGAGTGTGCTATAGAGTAAAGGGACCATAAGCAAAGTCGTATGTCATGACATAATGTATGAATCTGTTAGGACGAAGCTCATGATTGCTTATGGCAGGACCTTAGGCCATGGCTAAGAAGCACCTGTGCCCTCACCCTGGTCACCAGAAGGCTGAGCCCTGATTTCAGTCCTTCCCTGAAGTAGACATGTCATCGAGGCCGAGGCCGGGTGGAGTTGAGAGAGCAGGTTGGTTCCGTTGGTACCATGTGATTTTTCCCTAGGCCTCCTCACACTGCAGTTGCTTCTCCCTTTGTCCCACTCCTCAACAAGGAGGACACAGAGCTCCTTCTGTGTCTTCCAGAGCTATCGTGACTGGCTGGTGTGTTCTGAACTGTGTTCACTGTATGGCTGTCAAAGATCCTCCTTCCTTTGAATTGCATTCAACGCAGGAAGTGCCCACACAGGCCATTAGACTCACAAGCTCTCTGTGATACACCCTCGTGACTCAGAAATGACTCCCAAGCACCTCCTGATCTCCCACCAATGGCAGCTCATTACTTACCTCTCTCTTTCCCAGGATCCATCGAATTACCTCAGCGTGTCACCTACCTTGTGGAGCTTGTCCGCGTTGTCATAGCAGCCCTGAAGCTCCTGGTGAAGCACGCGGTTCTCCTCTGTGAGGAGCTCTACCATTTGCTGGGCTCGCTCCACAATCGCAAAGGCATCCGGTCCGAGCTGCTGGCTGGGCGAGGCCGGTGGGGGCTGTGGAGCCGCCAGGCTCATGGGGAGTGCAAGAGGCAGGGAGACGGAGTGCAGAGGCCCAGTGATGGAGGACGTCTGAGAAGACATGGGGCTGTGCTGCTGCACCGTGGATGGAAAAGGCAGCTGGCAAGGGCGGCTGCGAGGGAAGAGAGGGCCAGTCATCAGACTCCAGAGGACACAGGAAGAAGAAGGAAGGCCACAGACAGGCATGGCTGTGGCTCCCTCAGCAGGGGCCGGCCATGCACTTCCTCACACTCTACTAAGCAGCAGGTTTAGGCTCAGAGGTAGATATCACGTTCCTCTTACTGGGAAGAGAGTGGACAAGGCAGAGCAGGTCTCTGCTCTCCAGAAGAGACAAGCAAGGCATGTTCAAAATGGAGTCTAAGTCTCCAAAGAACGGAATTTTTGGAGAAGCTAATTCTGTGTGAGAGATCAAAGCGAGTGTCTCTCAAAGTCTGGAAGGCAGTCAAGAAAGACCCAGGGATTTGGGTGGAAGGGTAGAGTGGGGGAAAGATGTGCTTCAGCAAGAGAACTGGCCAGTGCTCAGAACTGGCCAGACCCGTGGCAGGAAGTGGCACCAGCCAGCGTCACCAACTTTAAGAAAATCCCCCATACAAAGCACACCGGCAGGCAGTGCTACCCAGGCGCTGGCAGGGGCGGTGCAAGCTGCAGCCACACTTCCGTAAGAGGCGCACCAAGGCCAGTGAGGGCTGCCTTGCTAGGAGTGATGTGCCGAGAACTCAGTGTACAAGGCAGAGCCCAGAAGTCTGGGTATGGTCTGCGAGGAATTGTTTCGTGTATATGAAGAGTGAGAAAAAGAGATGGAGGTAGTAAAATAGTATTTCTAGATGTGGGGCTTAGCAAGAAATGGGTAGGGGGTACCATTTAATCAAATAGGAAGGTGTGAACAAAGGACTGATTTGTTTTGATCTGTCGGTTCTGAGGTCTAAACTTCCAGAGTTCAAATCTAGCCCGACGATAAAGGACCCACCAGTGCCCTTCAACAGCTCAGTACCGGGTGCTGGTCTTCAACTCGGAATCATGAACCTCACGTCCTCACTTCCCATCCCCCCAAACTTCAGAATTCTGTCAGCCTATTTCATGAGAATCACCATGTTTTTTCTTTCGAGCTAAGCCAAGGGCTCCTCACAGGAACAAATGGCATTCATAAACCTTGAAGCCAGGGTCTCCCATCCCTGCAATCCCTCTGCAAGCTTCAGCCTTCTTGTTAATCTCTACTTCCAGGTCTTGGAACTGGAGGAGGGGTGATGAAACCCGACTGTAAGGCAGCTCTGTGTGCTGGCTCGGGCCTGTCCTCCTCGCACTCGGGAGGCAGAGGCAGAGGCAGGAAGATGACTGCAAGTTCACGGAGAGCCTGGGCTACGTTTGATCGGTTACAGGATAGCCTGGGCTAAAGAGTAAGAGCCTGTCTCACAAAACATAAATAAAAATTTAAAAAAATCTGGCCTCAATCCAAAACTGCCTATCATTGTTGTCAAAGGGCAAGCCTCCCAGAGAGTGTCACTTACATGTGTCATCCTCTGTCACCTGTGGCCATCCCCAGCCAAAGATCACAGCACTACCCCAATTTCCTACCCGGAGGTTATTGAGACCTACATATTTCCTTTTGAGTCCATTTTCTTTAGACCCTGGTGACTGTCATGGTGTCCACTTCAATAAGCATATCTCCCAGCTATGACACCTCTGAATGCCAGTTCCTTGTAACTAAGTGCCACACGCTACAAGTTTAAGGATCTTCTTAAGGATCTTAACCTTCCTGAAGATGACCGCGGACTGATCCTGGCATATCACACACCATGACTGACCTCAGGCCTTGTCTACTAACAACAGACTTTCCGGCCCAGCCTCAGGTGCTCCAAGTTGAATCTCCTTCCATCTTGCGTTTATGAGTTCCTTCTTAGTGTCATGCTAATTTAGCTGGGTCTAAGCTTCCTTTCCTAGTCAAGGTAAAAAATATTGGAGCACCATATAGCAAATTATTCCATACATGGTATTCCTCTCCTTCTTTCTTCCACTCAGAAAAGAAGTGTTAAGGGCATTGACCTTTATAAAATAGGTAACAGGCTGGTGAGATGACTCAGTGGGTACAGGCGCCCCACCCTCAAGGGGGGCTGATGACCCTCTGGACTCCCAGGTCCTACTCGGTGAAAGCAGACAATCTACTCCCACAAGTTGTCTTCTGCCCCTCACATATACACCATGACATATGTGCACATGTGTGGCACACCCCTACACGCACACATGCACACACGCATGCACACATTACATATCACTATTTGTCTTTTTAGAATAAAAACAAAAGCATAGGAGACAACCTCCAAAATACAAGAGATGAACCGTCCAAGAGAGTCAGACGTGTTGCGTCTGTAGAGAGCACCCGTCCCGCATGCACCAAGGGGAGACATGTTCTCACCTTACCAAGCACCCGCATTGGTAAAAGCAGGCATGCTGGCATAGTACCAAAAGGCACAGGCTCGAGATCAGGCAGGTCCGCCTCCTTAAATGACCAACAGAGCCTTGAAATACCAAAGGTGTGAACTGTTTCCATCTTAACAGACTGGTTGTTCTTGATACATCTGAATAAGAATTGGAATTAAAGAGCCTCTCATGCCCCCAGGCCATGGTCAGGGGAGAAACTGGAACTGCGTGACCTAGAGAGTGGTGTTCTGGGAGACTCTGGAGCAGAGGCTGGCGCTATGGGTGCAGCCTGGGTCATTCTCCCAGGATTTGTTCCTAACTCTCCCCTCTGAATTTCCAACACAGTCCTATTCTCCCTGACAGCGGCCTTATGCTATCTTTACTCTGCAATTTACACTTTAATATTAGTTAATAGCCCATGCCTTTTCTTCTACCTAATTATTGGTGTGCAACCTTTCCGAGGATAGAGGCTTATGACTCAGGGACTTGAGACTTGTCATTTCTGTTAACTGATTTAATCCCCCGACTCTGAGACCAAGTTGGTTCTATTTGCTTGATTGCTTTTCAAAGAAGAGACAGACCTTTGACCGCCTGTGATGAAGGAGTTATGCCCTGGTAATCAGATTTTACTTAGACTATGGAATCATAGTACCCCAGTAACATAGTAATCACAATAGCAGGAACTGCCCTTCTCCTGTGTGGGGAGGTCACAAAGCTGAACTAGCTGTGTTCCTCAGTTTGGGAAAACAGGCTCTTAGTAACATTTGTTCCTCTCAACACACACCAGTCTTCATAAGCATATCTAAATACGAGTTTTACATTCTACCTGCAAATAGGTGTAGTAGTCATGAGTAGCGCTGATTTAATCTGCTCCTCACCAGCCTGGCATCCTCTGTTTCCATACCAGCTGCATCACTATTCTATACCGTAAGTATGCAAATTAAGATCCCAGGCTTGACAGGACAGCCCAGAGATCTGACATTCCATACAAAGTTAAAAACATTTCCCAAAGCACACATGCCCACCATACCAGGCCCCCGGTCCCCACCATTGAAATCAAGCAAAGAACCGAGCAGCTCGGGGTACTCCGAGGACACAGTAGGACCGTCACCCTCCTGCATGTCCATCCAGAGCAGAAACGGGCCACCGAGCACTTACATGTGCTCTGGGTAAAGACGTCAGAGACTTGAAATGAGGAGGGAAACATCTGGACGGTTTTTATCTTAAGCACTGGCAGAAAGATAATATTTTTGATACCTGGACTGATTAAAGAGGGTGGGGATTCTGCTCTTTGGACTTTTGGTGCATGGCTGAGTCCTGCATACATAGTGGTAGTGAGGATGTATGCATGAAGACTTGGGCGCATGTGTGCAGAGGCCACACATGGGTCAAGTGTCTTTCCTAAATCACTCTCAGTCTTCATTTCCTGAGGCAGTCTCCCAATTAACCTGAAATACAGATTCAGCTTGGCAAGTTGGCTGCTTCAGGAATCCTCCTGCTTCATCCTACCAGCCCTAGGGTTACAGATAGGCTGCATCGTGCCAGGTTATGGGGATCCAAACTTAGATTTTCAAGTTGTGCAGCAAGGCACATTACTGGGTGATCCCCTTAGCACATAAATGTCTCTTCAATGTTTTAAGTGAATCAAAAAATAGACTTCTAAATAAATTTCATATGTATCTTTTAATATTTTAAAAGGGCACTGGAAAGGTGGTCCAGTGGTTAAGAGCACATTTTGCTCTTGCAGAGGATCAGAGTTTGGTTTCTAGCACCCACAGTGGATGCCTCATATCTGCCTGAAGCTCCAGTTCTAGAGAATCTGATGGTATCTTCTAGTCTCTGTGGGACAAACACGCGCGCGCACACACACACACACACACACAGAAAGAGACCACATACCACAAACCCCATAGGCATACATACTACACACAGACACATACACACAGACCACACAGACACACACCACATATACACACATCACAGACACACACACCACACACACAATTTTAAAAAAGAAAGGTGTTAAAATAATTGCTAAAATGCAAAAAACAAAACAAAGATAATTGTCAAAACAGAATGTATGAAGGAATAACTAGCCTCTAAGTTAGCCAGTTTCTCAAAATTAGTTTAACTAAACTAGTTCTTGACCATGAAAAGAAATCTGATGCATACTCTAAAGTTTTAGATATTCCAGTATGTTATATAGCAAACTAATAAGTTGAAATTAATAGTTTTAAAATTAAAAAAAATAACTATGAAAGGATCTGCTGTGAAGTTTTACATTACATACATGCCTATACAGTATTTACATTTTGTTGTGGTTTGGTTTTTTGTGTTTTGTTTTTTGGGACAGGGTTTCACTGTGTAGCCCTGGCTGTCATGGAACTCACTCAGTAGAGCAGGTTGGCCTTGAACTCAGAGAGATCTGCTTGTCTCTGCCTCCGTAGTGCTGGGATTAAAGCCATGAACCACCACTGCTCAGCTCTATTACATTTTTATTGATTATGTATACATGCCTATGTATGTGCGGGTGCATATACATGCATGTACATGTATGTCCATCATGGCCCATGTACAGAAGTCAGAGGATAACTTGAAGATACAGCTCCACCAGAGGATTCTTGGGATCAAATTCAGGTCAGCAGGCTTGGTGGGCAATTCCAGAATTCAGTGGTATCAGAGAGCTTAAGTAAATGCCTAGCTGTCCCCACACGACTCCAGACCACAAACAGGCAGAGCGGAAATTGCAGGCTACATTCTATGCACTAAACTCTATACGTATCTACAGGTCAGTCATTACAAAACATGGTTTATCTCATTGACAAACCCTTTGTGAAATGCAACAGGAAATAAAAATTAGTGGGCAAACAGATGAAGAATGTGATTAATTTACAAAAGAGAAAGTTAAAACACCAAATAGATATTTTCCAACATAAATATGAACAGAAATAAAAATTGAAACAAGTTCTGAGTGTATCTATGAATAAGTCAGTACAACAAGCTTTTATGAATGTGTTTTTTAATTTTTCATGAATATTATTGGCACTCTAGTTGGGTTTAGTTTATTATGAAAGAGAATCATACTACACAGCCCAAGCTGGCCTTGAGCTAATGTAGATGCTAAAGGTGACTGTCTCCAGTTAGGGCAACGAAGGCGCCTTCTTTCTTCCTTCTTTCTTTTTTCTCTTTTCTTTTCTTTTTTCTTTTTGCTATTTTTATAGATATATGTTGCTCTTTTTTTGTAATTTCCATTATGGCCCTTCCTCATGGTCAGCTTGACTGAATTTGGAGTCATGGAGGAGACAGGCCTTTGTGTGTGTCTATGAGGATATTTCCCAAGCGGTTTATCTAAGGAGAGACCCATCCTGAATGTGGACAGTGCTGTCCACACTACAGCCCCAGACTGAATAAAAGGAATAAAATGTATAACCAAACACCCTGTTCATCTCTCTGCTTCCTGACAACACACGTGGCCACCCACATGTGACCACCCACCCCTTCCCCCACCATGATGTCCTCTTCTTAAACCAGGGGCCAAAAATAAGCCCATTCTTTCCTAAGTTTCTTCTCAGTTATCTGGTCAGGGTGAGGAGAAAATAACTAATATAATTATCACCTAAGTAATATATGTATATTCTATAAAAATTAGAAAAAACAAACAAAATAAGCACCACTGTTATTTTAGTAATTAAGAAAAACAATGAGATGAAATAGTAAAAAGCCACAAAAAGAAAAAGGCCATACATTTAAAGTGCCTTACAACACAGTATTTTTGTAAAACTTTCTGATTCTTAAAGCAACATAGTGTTTTAAAAGTGTTTAATACAGGCTGTATTTGAAAAGGAAACTGGAGAAAGTCAGTATTTTCTCTCTTTGGGGGATAAGCTAGCAGGATAAACATACATACACACATATGTAATTGCTACAGTAAACATATGTGATCATGTAAGAAAGTATCGTTGTTGTTTGTAGGAAAAACCGCAGAGGAGGAAAGGGGGCGTGACACCCTCCAGCCCCAGCTGCCTCACTGGCTGAGGGAGGTGGGACTGTGTGAGCCCAGGGGCTCAAGGCCAAGCTGGTAACAGGGCAGGACCTCTCTCAAAAATACACTAAGAGGGGTTGGGGATTTAGCTCAGTGGTAGAGCGCTTGCCTAGCAAGCGCAAGGCCCTGGGTTCGGTCCTCAGCTCTGTTAAAAAAAAAATACACTAAGGAAACAGACAAGCAAGGAAACTGAGGCTCTACAAGGTAAAGGAGCTGAAGTCCCCGCCTGTTGGTCCTGCACACAGCAATGGGTCTCATAAATGCTCAAATTAAAACTCTCGAGTTGACCGAGTTCAGAATCCCTGCTATGTGGGTGGGTCTCACAGCCTATCTGTTTAAAGAAGTTCCCAGCTATGCGTTGCAGCTGGGGCTGTGTCAGGTTTCCTGGGAAAGTGACCTGAACTTGACCCTAGCTCTTTAAAATTCCCACACCGCAGAGTTATTTCTCAGGACAAAGGAGGCACTACACTTAATGTCATCTTGCCTAAATGCTGTGGGCTGTGGGCATTGCTGAAATCTCTTTCTCCCCCTCCCTCTCTCTCTGAAGGGTCTAATATAACCTTGGTTAGCCTCGATCTAGCTAGGTAGCCAAGGATGACCTTGACTGAATTACTGACCCTGCTGCCTCTATCACCAAGTACTAGAATCACACATGTGCACCACCAAGACCTGGCACTCCTGAGTCCTGACAATCAGTCAGCGGATACGGTCGAACCTAAAAAAAAATGAGGCTAAATGGCCTTATTTTCACTAAGGAAAAGGTATAGTTTTAACCAAGCAGCTAAGGGTTTAGTTTACCCACTAAATCCAAGTATTGGTTCATTTTCATTACTGTATAAACTACTATTTTAGAAGTCCACACTCCTCAAATTTCCCGTCTTTTCCCAGCTATTTCTATTATCTTGTAATACATCCCTTGCCAAAGATGGCCCAGGCCCACAGTCAGACCGGCCATTTCCGCATGCCTCTGCGCATGCCTCTGCACGTGCCCCTGCTCGGATTACACTGGTCAGTGCTCATTGGTTACATGTGGCCCTGAGCTCTCCTTCCCCCCTGGCTCTCCCTCCTCCATGGAATGCCATTTGCCATGTTCCCAGAGAGTGACCATCTTAGGTAGGGTGCTGTGAGAAAACACCATGACCAAAAGCAACTTGGGGAGGAAAGGACTTATTTTGCTCGCAGTTCTGTATAACAGTTCTTCACCAAAAGAACTTAAGACCGGAAGGAACTCACATAGGGCAGAAACCTGGAGGCAGGAGTGGATGCAGAGGCCAGGAAGGGGTGCTGCTGCTTATTGCCTTGGTCTCCATGGCTTGCTTAGCCTTTCTCATAGAGTCCAGGACCACCAGCACAGGGCTGGTCCCACACACAATGGGCTGGGCCTTCCCATATCAGCCACAATTACAAAAATGCCCTACAGGCTTGCCTACAGCCAGATTTTATGGAGGCATTTTCTTGAGGGTCCCTCCTCTCAGATGACTTTAGCTTGTATTGAGTTGACATAAAACTAGTCAGCACAATGATCCTGTACAATACTGCACATGCACACACATGCGCGTGCGCGAGCACACACACACACACACACCAGGATATTTCTAGGGAAGAAATAAGGGGGCATACTACAGTTTTCTCCAGTCACAGCATGGGTGGTGGTGATGTCATGCCTCTTACAAGAAGCAAGAAGCCAGCCCTGTGCAAGGAAGCCTCGGCCCATGGCTTCTCAGAGCTATCAGCAGCCTGAGACAGAAGGCTGGGGCCAAACACAACCATTCCCTGCTTTACAGGTATCTACCAAAGCCAAGTCAGCCCAGCCACAGATGGCAGAAATGCCAGCAAACAGTAGCCAGCCACTCCTCTCCTTTATTTCTGGGAGGCTAGAAATCAA
Organism: Apodemus sylvaticus; assembly: GCF_947179515.1. NCBI lineage: Eukaryota > Metazoa > Chordata > Mammalia > Rodentia > Muridae > Apodemus > Apodemus sylvaticus. The sequence continues at coordinate 120,966,726 of NC_067478.1, read as the reverse complement.
AACCTCTCTGCTAAACGGGCATAACGGGGCCATGATGTAGGGCAGAGAAGAACGCCCAGACTCAGCAGGCAGAGAAAGGCCTTCACCAATAGTTGCTACTGGCTTTTCCTAAGGGGGTCCTTACTAAAACAGACACTGGTCTGAAGTAAGTGCTAACCACATTCCAAGACAGACAGTCTGTTGACACTCTAAAGAAGAAGCTCACCTCAAGAGAGCAAGCCACAGACACTGCTGCGGGTGTGCCAGCCTGGGTCCACTGGGCAGACCAACACAAAATTACAGGCATATTTAAAACAATGGGACTTCTGTTTTCTCCCTTCCACCCCATCCCTGTCATAACTGACTGTGCAGTTCCTGAATGTGAATGTTCCAGTTGACGTGTTTCCATATCCAGAGGTTAGACACCCCTGTTGCCCACAGCCTGGAGCTTCCTGCAAAGATAAGTCTGCTCCCATCGTCTTCTGGGATATTTGGGGGAAGGAGTCTGGTGGGTGTCTATAAACTAATTACAAATTCACCACGTCAGTTAGGTCAAGTAAAAACTTAAGTGTGTTTCCAATGCATGTACAGTCATGCGTGCTTACCGTGGGGAGTGTCATGTGTGGCGGGGACTCTGGGCTCACCGCAGCTCCTACACCACCAAGCCTCTGGCCATCACTGGTTCCTGGGCCCTCTCTCTCTGGTCAGTTTTTGCCTCCATAAGAATGGGCTTTTTAATAGCACCTCTTCTTTTTTAAGGTTTTCTTATTTTTATTTTATGTGTATGGGTGTTTTGTCTACACATGTGTCTGTGGACCTTATGCACACAGTACTCATGACGCCAAAGGAAGGAGCTAGATCCCCTGGAACTGGAGTTACAGACAGTTGTGAGCCACCGCGCAGGTGCTAGGAACTGACCTGGGGTCCTCTTTTGTAAGAGCAGCCCTGCCCTTCGCCACTGCGCAATCTCCCCACTCCCTAATCCCCATTTCTTAAAAATGTTGCAAATGCTAAGGAACATAACCCACACTAGATATCTGCACTCAGTAAGTCCTCAGGAAAGCCCTGTTACAACACTCCATGACCCCACACAGAGCTGCAGTGTCCAGCATCTGTAGTGGAAAATGCAAACAGGTTTCAGAGAAAACAGGTTTTAGTCTTATTTTATACATGGTCCTGAATAAAGTCTATAAATGATAGGAGCAGAAACATTTTCAAGATTGATAACATCTAGCTAGTAAATCCCACGTTTTACCATGTTAGAGGTTTACTGGGAAATAGGAGATCAATATGAAACTTTTAGCAGCTCTGGTTTTTCATTTGAATTTTTAACATAGAGCTCTTTGGTTAAAAAAAAAAAAAGACTTCATCTTGACTAACACTCTCTAAACTGCTCTAGTAGAGAAGTCCAACCAGCCCTGGAATTCATTGGTGCCTCCATTTCCATTAGCAGCACACGCTACACAAGCCAAGTCACCACAGAGTGAGTCAGAATTAATAACAAACGTTTGCTTTGGGGGTGGAGGGAGTCACCGTCCTCAACAAGAAAAAGCCCAAGTCTCATCTTGTCCTCACGATGACCTACTTTCAATCCCAGATGAAGACGAAGTAAGCAGGAGCAGAGGAAGGCCAGGGGAGCATCCTCGGCGCTGCCCCAGGGCCAGCTCCCGTGTTCGTAGCACTTCCTTCCTCATGACTGCTCGAGCTCACTCACAGAGGGGGCCACGATGCTGTAGGTCTGCTACGCGTGGGTCAGTGGCTGCTCTCGCCAGTTTACACAGCAGTTAAAGGGGATAACATTAACCACCAGAGCAGGCAAAGAGCTCTGAGAGACCGGGAGTCCGACCCTCACTCTCCTCCCAAGAGCTTGCATAGATTATTCATATTCTTTAGACGCTCTCAAAGCATAGCGAGATTGCTGGGTATCCATTAGATCCTAAGCAGGGCCTCTTGAAGCATCAGACAGAAAGACGGGCAAAGGACCCCAGTCAGGGCCCATCCTGATCCAGGGGTCTAATGTTGCTATGTACATAGTGTGTATCCAATAGCCTGTAGCTTCCTAAATTAATAATAATAATATTTACCATGTTAGTAGTTTACTGGGAAATAGATCAATATGAAATTATTATTATTATTATTATCATTATTAGTGGCAAGCACACAACCACCTTAAGCACCAGAGAAGGGAACGGTCTGGTGAGAGTCTGAGGAGCATTGCTTGTCTCTTGGGTGGTATATAACATCACATACTGCTGAGTCTCAGGTTCAAACCCCAGAGTCCAGGCTCTGCTAACCACATCTGGAGCAGGCCCGTGTGAAGACAAGTTTGTTACCTAGCCAACCAAAGGCTGGAACCAGGCTGACTTACCACAGCTCACCAAGTGGCCTTATAGCCCAGTCACAATGGCCTATCTGTTACATCTTTTTTGTTTTGTTTTGTTTTTTGGGGTTTTTTTTTTGCTTGTTTTTTTGTTTTTTGAGGGTTTTTTTTTGGGGGGGGGGTTGGATTTGGTTTTTTCGAGACAGGGTCTCTCTGCATAGCCCTGGCTGTCCTGGAGCTCACTCTGTAGAGTAGGCTGGTCTCAAATTCAGAAATCCTCCTGCCTCTGCCTCCCAGAGTGCTGGGATTACAGGCGTGTGCCACCACAGCCCGGCCTGTTACATCTTTTAAGACATTTTGGTGAGCAGGTAAACTCCAGGGCCAAGTTTATCACGGCACCCTGGTCCCTTGGAAATTTCTTTTTCTGACCTCGGAACTTGGAGGTGGACAGTGCTTTGCACAGGTCACCAGAGAGAACTCTAGGAGGTGCCTCACTCCTCACTGGCCCACCTTACATCATGGTTTATTGCCAAGACACAAACGGGCCCAGCTTCTGTGCTGCCAGAGTTGGCTCTGCAAGACCACTGGCTATGCTGTAGAGAACCTGGGTTCGATTCCCAGCACCTACGGTAGCCCACAACTGTAACTCCTGTTCCAGAGAATCTGATACGGCATCAGGCACTGAAGCAGTGCACAGACAGATGTGTGGGCAAAACACGCAGATAAAATGAAAACCACAGAAACTGTGAGCCAGCAAGGAGGAAGGAAACTTCATTTGGAAAGATCGCCTATCATTATCAGGATCTTCTAGAGACTGAGAGACATGTACGGATGCTCTGTGACAATGTGACACAGACACCGGAGGTGTGGCAGCTTTTGAGGTAAAGGTTCTCCTTTGGTATAAAGAGGGGGAGTTGCCGGGTGCCATTGCAGAGTCAGGTTAAGCCCGTGCTAGGAAGAATACAACGTGCTCTGCTGCTCAGGAGGGCTTGGGCTGGCCAGGATGCTTCAGACCTGGCATTCCATCCTGAGACGGCTCATCTTCATTTAGAGCACATTTGGATGAAGACACGCCTCTAGGCATGTCCATCAGGGTGTTTCTAGAAGTTTAACTGCAGTATGAGTGTGACTGGCAACACATTCCCAAACTGAATCAAAATGGATGGACGTAGAAAATCAGTTGAGTGCTGGCATTCCCCAAGGGCCTCCTCCTCCTGGGACACAGAGATGTAAGGAGTAACGGGGTCCAGCCATTCCCCCGGCCCCTGAATGCCATGTTGCTCTAGTGGCCATGACAGATGGCATGTTCTCAGAGCATGAGACAAAACAAATCATCCCTCCTAAGTGTTTCTTCTTTGCCAGGAATCTGGTTACAGCCACAGAAAGATGACTATAAGGTCCACCTCGTGTCAAACATGCCAGGACTGAGGAGGAGGTGGCCATTACCCAGCTCCTTCCCAGAAGGTGAACCGTGAAGCCTGCGCCCAGCCACTGGGGTCACGTCAGGAACTCCATCTTATTCAATTTAGACACAGACAAACGTGCTATGATGACACATCCAATAATAGCAGGAGACATCTGTCTTCTTAGGGCCACCCTCTTCCCGCACAGGCAGAGCTGCCCACACCCACATTCTCCCCAGAGGCTACATGTCCAACTGCCTCAAACACATGCCCCTGCTCCTCAGTGGTCTTATCAATCACAGAATCGCCCCAGTTCTATTCCCCTGCCTTTCTTAACAGACACCTCTCCTCTCCTGCTGTCTCTACCTGGACTCCCAGTCCTCTGAAGTACCGAATCCTTCCTGAAAAGGCCTCGCAAGCCCAGTCTAACCATCCCACACCACCACTGACTCTAGTTACTAAATACCAACATGTAGTCTCTGCTAGACAACACCAGGCTTCTCAGTCCTTAAGGCAAATGCTAACTCTGAGAGATCTCCAACACTGTGCCCAACTTTCCTTTCAAACACATCCTCTGTCTCATCATACTCCACCTAAACACCCAGGCTGTACGACATGGCCCTTCAGCCCAGGCAAATTCTCACAGCTTTCTTGGCTCTGGAGGTGGCCTTTCTACCTACTGATACCTACTTTTATTAACTCTTTGAGACCTCAGTGGGTGTCACCTTCTCTCAGAAGCTTTCTTGTTTGTTTGATATTTTGAAACAGGGTTTCTCTGTACAGCCCTGGGTTTCCTGGGACTCTCTCTGTAGACCAGGCTGGAGCTGAGGCAGCCTGGGAAGCTTTCTTAATCTTGAGATTTTGAGCCTTTCTGTCCTATCCAATCGCCTGGTGCTTTTGGTATATCTCTACCCTGAATGGCAGTGATGTGTCCTGATACTGGTTTCCCCAAAGACAAAGCTTCGAGGGCTCTTGGGGAAGCGACCTTACTTGTGTCTGTGGATCAAGGCTGCACAGAAGGCACACACAGGAAGAAATGCGGAACTTGCCCACCAATCAGAAAGCACACTTACATCACCAGCCAGTAAGATGAATTAGAATGAAAGATGAAGGAAAAGGCTGGAAGCTGGAGGCCCTGCTACTCAGATGCAAGCTCTGGACACCTGTACAGATCTCCACACTTCACCTCCATGTCTACTGAACGAGCTGGGACTAAAGGACTTCCACAGTCTTATCAATGTTCACATCCTAGAATCCAGAGGATTTCTTTTTTCCCCTTCTTCTTCTTTCTAAAAAACGTGTGTGTGTGTGCGCACACGCACATGCCTGTCATGTGTTTAAGTGCCCATGAAAGTCAGAAGGAATCTTTAAATTTTATAATGAAGTCAGGCACCATGGTCCTGACTTACAGTCCCAGTTTTGAGGGGCAGAGGCAGGAGGCTCATGAGTTGAAGACCGGCATAGGCTATTATACTTAGTATAGTAACTATACTATATACTATACTATACTGTACTGTACTATACTATACTATACTATACTATACTATACTATACTATACTATACTATACTATACTATACTATACTATACTATACTATACTAGACAGTTGTTCCTGGATCAATAACGAAAGGAAGGACAGAGGACGGAAGAGGAATGGGGAGGGGAGAGGGAACAGCTCTATTAACGTAACAGAATAGACTACAGCTAACTTTGTGGCTGGAGAGATGACTCAGCCATGGAAGTGCTTGCCTTACAAGCAAAGTTCAGTACTCAGAACTGACATTAAGAAAGCAGGTTGTGGGCCAGGCGGTGGTGGCACACGTCTTTAATCCCAGCACTTGGGAGGCAGAGGCAAGTGGATTTCTGAGTTCAAGGCCAGCCTGATCTACAGAGTGAGTTCCAGGACAGCCAGGGCTACACAGAGAAACCCTGTCTCAAAACACCAGAAAGAAGAGAGAGAGAGAGAGAGAGAGAAAGAGAGAGAGAGAGAGAGAGAGAGAGAGAGAGAGAGAGAGAGAGAGAGAGAGAGAGAGAGAGAGAGAGAGAGAAGCTGGTTGTGACAGCACATGCTTGTGCTGGTAAGGCAGAGACACATAGGTCCCTGACCTGCCGAGCCAGCTGGCCTAGACTAATTGGTGAGTTCAGGATAGTCCCTGCCTGAAAAGCGACCAGAAAAGGTGGGCGGTACCAGAGGAACAACACTTAAGACTGTGCACTTTCTCTGTGGTCTCCACATGCACCTATACATATGTAGTCACATTTGCACACACACACACACACACACACAGTAATAACACTTCCCAGGAATCAACACCCCTGTTCATCCCCAGCTGCCCTCTGCTAAGAATGGACGACAGTCTAAGCCTCTTCCACATACCTGAGCCCACAAATGGCTTACTAAATACTATGGACAAAAGTTTTGATAAAAGTTAACGCTCTTCACAGAACTCCTAACCTTTGGCTGCACTTTGCCAAGCTGAGCTGAGAGTTACCTGGTGACGCCGTACTCCGGGGGAGGCTGATACCTCAAGACGGCCACTTCTGTTCTTGCAGGCTGAGGTGCTGGGTAAGGTTTGACCATCTCATGGAGTACACCAGCGTGCTGGTCGCTGTAGAAAAGACCGTGATCTTGGGTCTTGCCGACTGGGGATTTCATTGGCTTGGACTTGAAGGGGTATTCGGGTGGAGGACCACGAGGGTCCAGCGCTTTACAGGCAGGCTGAGCTGGGGACGGCTCTCCTCCAGCCTTGAAGCTCTTTCCGTTTCCCGAGCTGGGGAGGTGTTGCTTAGTTCCATTCCTCTCCAGCGACAGCTGCATGATCCTCTCACTGAGGGACCGGACATGGCCCTGCTTGAGTTCTCTCAGGGCCTCATCCTTATGTCCCTGTCCACTGTTGGCCCGGTTCACTGTGGGTCTCCCCTCAGTGCGAGACTTCTGACTGGTGCCTCCGGCCATGTAGTAAGTGTGGCCCAGGGGCCCCTGTCCCTGCTGCTGTTGTTGCTGCTGCTGCTGCTGCTGCTGTTGCTGCTGCTGCTGTCCCCTAAAGAACTGGGACTGGGCCTTGGCCTCCTCGTAGGTGGGCAGCTCCTCGTTGTTCTGTTGAGGCTGTGTGGCCCGGACCTGCTTCTCCATCACCGTATTGTCTCCCTGATGCTCTTGACCCTGCGGTTCTTGGCGGGCCGACTGATAGACCATTTGTGGGTCTTCTTGAGTGAGGGTTTCGGTGGAAGAAAAGTTGGTGGTGGCGTGGGCTGGCCCTGCACTGCCTGTGGCCTGGTGCTGAATGGCCAGCAGGTTCATGTTCTCGGTTGGGACACCATAGCGCAGTTGTTCCTGAATCAGCCGCTGTAACACTCTTCCAGAAGCTACATCCTCAGAACCTCTCATTTCCACCTCTGGTGTCCTCAGGAAGTTCGGGGAGTGGAAGCAGGAGAGGGGGTCCTCTACTGAAAGACAAACAGGAGCTGAGCTAACAGGCTGTCCCCAGGAGACACTGACTGATACTCTAATCAGAGCATCATTTAAATTTAAAGAGCAGGTTCCAAAGATGTCATCACTGACCCATCCTGCAACACCTCGAGGGTGTGTTTCTCAGACTTCCTGAGCTTCTGCTCTCCCCTCCCATCCCTTTTCTGTCCCCTCAGTGACTTGATCTACCTTTCCATATCTCCTTTTCCTAACAGGACCACTGTAGCAGAAACCAACATTGTCTTCCCATCATAAAAACAAAACTCATTAGTCACGAAGACAGCACCCTCAGCCCTTTGCCAGATCCCTAATGATGGCTCTCCACCTTTCCATCTCTCAGAGCTCTCCTCAGAAGGCAGCCCACGTCGGCTGTCCCCATGTTCCAAACACCACGTCCTAATTAGTAACCAAAGCCAACCTGAGTTTTCTAGCTCTCATATTACACATGTAACCTTTCTAGAACATTCAACCTTGTTCGCTCTCTGTTTAGAATGTTCTTCCAATTTAGCATCTAGATCACTGCCCCGGTAACCCCACTTCCTGCATCCATGTGCGCTACCTGTCTCTTCCAGTCTGGATTACCCCAAGCTGAGTCCCCCTTTGCTTCCACTGGCTAAAATGTCCACCCTTGTCTTCAAGTCCTGAGTCAGGGCCCCACCTCTGCAATGGCGGCCACTGGAACTTACCGGCCGTCTTCTACCAACACATCTTCCCTCCCTTCCTGACTCCTGTATCCTATGTCTTGTTGGTTTCTTGAGTATTATTTAGATGTTTCACACTGGGTGACAGTAAGAAGCCAGAGGCAAGCCCTACTTTCTGAACCAAACTGCTGTCTTGTCTAACTCTCTTCCAGATGCCTCCATCCCCAGGTGCTGATTCCACTAACCAGTTACTGAGAGATTCAAAACGGAAGCCTCTTGCTTTTGACTTCCTCTGCCTCTTAATCCACAAAAATGTTTGTTTCTTTCCCTGTATCAGAAACTAGTAAGTCCCAAGACAACCAGGGCTACCCAGAGACACTCAGAGAAACTAAACAATAACAATTGCAACAGACAATGAACATGCCAAAGAAAGACAGACAAAGGAGGGCTTCCCGCCGTCTCCTTCACCAAGCGAGTGTGTGCTGTGAACCTTCTATTGTTCAGGACACTGTTATGAGCCTAAAAGGAACACTGATCCTCAAAATCACAGATCTACAAGACTGGAGGGAACAAGTGTCTACAAATAGAAATTTTGAAAGTTTAGCTAAAACTAAAATAAAAATAGAGTAGAAAAAATTATTTAAGTGGATGGATAATGAAACGAATGGATCTTATCAGGCAGGAAAACTACATTGGGAAGGGGGGCGTACATTTGTCAGGAGCCCTGGTACTCTTTTCGAAATGGTTTCCTCTCTCTCCGTCACCCCAGGACATCAACCCTGGGGAATCGTCCGAAAGGGAGACGTTCCTTAGTAAGGCTTTGAATTTCTTCTGAAGTTCTGACTTATTTGTGAAAACAAAAACTGGAAGCAGAGATGGGGAAGAGGCGAAGGACTTGAGAAAAGGCAGGGAAGCATTTAGAATCTGAGATTTAGAATGCAGCATAGCTGGCTACAGATGAAGCAAGTCTGCAGCTTCCGTGTACGAAGACAGGAGGATTCCCCTTTGGAGAGGGAGTCACAGTGGAGCAAAATCATCCTTTTTACAGTGGGAAGGGTGAACCTGCATGTTTGTGTGGATGTACCTGTACGTGTGGAGGCCACAGCCTCAGTGTTGTCCCTCGGGGACCAGCCACCTCATTTCTCCTAAGAGGATGTTCTTTGTTTGTTCTCGGACAGTGCCATAGACAAAAATGATGTATTTTGTGCCCACTCCTAGTGTCCCCGCACCGTCCATTCATCACTATCCTCCTACCGCCATCCTCTCCCTCCATCCCTGCTTCCTTCTTTCCTTCTGTCCTTCCGTCCTTCCTTCCTTCTTTTCATTTTTGAGCCTGTTTTGTCACCCACTGGGTCCCGTGCTGCCAGCCCAGCTGGGACCCTGGCAGATCTTGTCACCTTGGTCTTCTGCACGTCCACGGCTGCCGTGAGTTAAGTGTGCAGCAGCCGGGCCAGGAAACAGCATCTCAGTACACTCCTGCTCCTTCCCAGCTCTGCCCCTCTCTTCCACAAGCTTCTCTGACCCTGAGCTTGGGGGAGAAGGTCACCTTGTGCTTTTGAGACATGGTCTCTCGCTGGGACCTGAGGGCCAGTGGGTCCCAGAGTCCTGTCCCTCTCCACCTCACCAGTGCTGGGGTGACAACTCTGTGTTCAGCTTCTTTACATTCTAGGATCCAACTCAGGCCCAAGTGCTTGGACGGCAAGCTGTTTTACCCAGCCCCGAATGGTCTTATTAATATCATGATACAACATGAATTAAAATAAATCTCCTAGCAGGAGACAATGCTTAGTTCTGTCTGATGACTTAAGTCTAGAGAATAGAAAATTGTCTGAATGACAGTAAGCCCCTTCTTTTCCCTCAAGGATACATTCCAAGACCCTCCATGGAATCCTGAAGCCAAGGACAGTCAGTGCCAAGCCTGTATGTGCAAGGACAGTGCAAGACTCTGTGTGTGTGTGTGTGTGTGTGTGTGTGTGTGTGTGTGTGTATTTCTCTCTCTCTCTCTCCCTCCCTCTCCCTCTCTCTCTCTGTGTATGTGTGTGTTTCTCTGTGCGTGTGTGTGTGTGTGTGTGTTTCTCTGTCTGTGTATATATGTGTGTTTCTCTGTGTGTGTGTGTATATATATACCTGTATAAAATTAACACAAATTTCACATACGAGACTGTCAGTAACAGCCAATAGTAACATAGACCCAATCTGACAGCATGCAGCTGTGACTGTATTTAAGATTTATGAACTGTTAACTTGTAGCACTTTTCAATTCATCCTTCCAGATGGCCATTGACCTTGGGTAGTGAAAGTGGTGGTACCTAAAGCCACAGGCACAGGGGTTACTTAATGCAGAAGAGATGAAAACGAGAAACTCTGGTCCTCTGTGCTCCCAACGTGTGTGCCAACGGTGAGAGGACTTACCGCCTTTCCCCCTCAGGCCTCTGCTTGCCTCCACTGTCAGAGTAGCCGCTTCATGCCTCCCAGAGTGGGGCTGCAAGTCGGGGTAGAAGTGGGCGGGGTCTTCTAGAATCGGCACAGGACTGCTGGGGCTGTAGCAGATGGGGGGAGGAGCTGGGGGAAAGGAAACGATGTGTGTGTTAGTGCCAATCACGTGCCTCCTTCCTGCGTGACTCATGTCCCCCACACGGCAGCTTGCAGTGTGACTCTGCCTATTTCATTCATAAAATTCCAAAGCTACTTCCCAGAACTGTCACGAATCCAGCCACCCACCATGCTGACCTATAAGCTTTCAAAGACCTGCTGAGCGAGGGCGCAAAGCTGTCACCTCGGAACAGCACACACAGTCTTCTGCAGAACCGGGAGAGCGTGAGGTTTGAAATGGCCAAGGCAGACGTGAGGGAGTGGGGCAGGCCAGAAAAAGAAAAGCCAGAAGAACAGCTGCCTCTCCTGAAATATAGGATAGGAGAAGGAGTGGCCACGTTGCCAGGTCATGTGTCAGCAAGAGAATGTCCCAGGCAGAGACACAGTGTGCTGTGGCTCCGTGAGGCTTCGGAGTCTCACATCGCACTGGAACTAGGGACCTGAGCCTGGGCCTCAGCCAAGCAGTGGCCATTCACGCTCCTTTTTCTGCTACACACACAGGTACAGACACACACACAGACACAGATACACACAGATACAGACACACACACACAGGCACAGACACACACAGATACAGACACACACACAGACACACACACACAGACATACACAAATATACACACACAGACACACACACAGACACACAGATACAGACACACACAGAGACACAGACACACACAGACACAGACACACACACACTAGTGCACTTCTTTTTCAAGTTACACTTGATGCTACACTTAGACCCACAGCCACCAACCATGAGATCCCGCTTCAGGGACACTGACAGCACATTTGCCAATTGCGGGACCTCTGGCCAATAAAGCCACTTTCCCTTCCCGCTCTGATATGCCTCTGTGTGAAGACCAAGATGAAAGCTCTTCATTTTTTTTTTCAATTTACTCTGGAGAGTCTTGTTATTATTTATTAAGATCCTTGCCTGAAAGATAACTCCATTTGAAAATAAAGGAACAATTTTCAGAAATTGCTTCAAACCAGGCTTCTGAATCTTTTTGTTTTTATTTTTGTTTTTGTTTTTTGAGACAAGGTTTCTCTGTGTAGCGCTGGCTGTCCTGGAACTCACTTTGTAGACCAGGCTGGCCTCGAACTCAGAAATTCACCTGCCTCTGCCTCCCAAGTGCTGGGATTACAGGCGTGTGACACCATGCCCGGCACCAGGCTTCTGCAATTTATTCCCAAGAATTGCACAAGACCAGAGCTACTAGTGACTCATGACACCAAGGACCAATGATAGGCCTGTCGTCCCTCTCCCTGAGTCACTGTGCCTCAGAGGTGAAATACCATTTGTATGTGTGATCACCATATCATAGGCATGTCTGACCCATAAAGACAAAATTATGATTTCCACTGCTGAAACGCTTACCCTGTAAACTTAAAATAAAATAATTCTATTTGGGACTCTCACCCTAGAGAGGATTACACAGCAAGCCTGAAAGGCATATTGTACCAGGATCAGTCTAAAGCCGGAGGCCTCTCCTTCCAGCAGCGTGCACTGACTGCCCTGAAGAGAAGGGGGAGCCCTTTCTAGGGCTCATCTTTTACAACCATAAACCTGAAAGCCTACAGCTAAAGCTGGGTATTCTAGACAGCTTGATCTAAAGGCAATCCTGACATGGCTTCTAGCTGCCCGAGTGTCAAACTAGAGGGGAACAAGGCACAGGCATGGCTGCATATTACTTGGGGTACTTTTCAAATCCCACTACAGAGTAGGAGCCAAGTAACTGAACTGTGTGCGTGAGTATGTGTGTGTTTATGAGTGTATGTTTGTGTGTGTATGTTTATGTGTGTGTATGTGTGTTTGAGTGTGGGTGTCTATGTGTATATGTTCATGAGGGTGCGTGTTTGTATGTGTGTGAGTGTGTGTGTTTATGTGTGTGTGCTTGAGTGTGGGTGTCTGTGTATGTGTTCATAAATTCATAAGTGTGCGTGTATTTGTATGTGTGTTTATGTGTGTGCTTGTGAGTTTGTATGCGTGCATAAATGTATTTGTGTGTCTGTGAGTATGTGCATGTTTGTGTATGTGTGCATGAGTGTATATGAGTAAGTACGTGTGATGAGTGTATGTGAGAGTGTGTGTTGGTGCGTGTGCATGAGTGTGTTTGAGTAAGTATGTGTGATGAGAGTGTGTGTATGAGAATGTTGGTGTGTCTGTATGAATAAATGTGTATGCATTAGCATGTGTGTGAGTGTATTGGTATGTTGCATGGGTGTGTGTTTATGTGTGTGTATGTGTGCTTGAGTGTGTGCTTCTGTGTGTTTATATGTGTGTCTGTGTATATGTATGTGCATGAATATTTGTGTGTGAGTGTGTGTACACAAATGTGTATATGTGCATGAGTATATGCATGTGTGTCTGTATGTTTATGTGTGTATGTATGCATGTGTGTCTGTGTATATATGTATGCATGTGTGTACATGTGTGTTTGTGTATGTATGTTTGTGTATATATGTATGCACATGTGTGTGCATGCATGCCTGCACATATGTATTGCAGGTATGTGTTTTATGTGTGTTTGCGTATGCATGTATGTTTTGTGCATGTGTGCATGAGCATGTAGATATGGGTGTATGCATATGTGCCTGCATATGTGTATGTGTGTGTACATGAATCTGTGTATGTTTGAGTGTGTGCATCATGCCTGTGTAGTACTGAAAACTGAACTCGGTGTCTTATACATACTAGGAAGCATTCTACCACTGACTGAACGACATCAATTTCTTGCTTCTTAATATATTTTTTATTTGCTAGAGGTCTTGATAAGTTGTCAGACTAGTCTAAACTCAACTCAACTCTGTGGTTCAGGAAATCCTGAACATGCAATCCCCCTGCCTCTACCTCCAGAGTAGCTCAGATTGCAGGCAAGCACCACCAGGCTGAGCCAGATGGCTGTCTTTTCTAAAGCTCTCAAAATGACTACAACAAGGAGTGAATGTTGGGGATCCCAAAGCTAAAGGGAAAGTGGGGTACATCGAGGACAAAATAAACAAACCCTGCCCTGCAGGCTGCTGTACCAAGTGGGCACAAGAGGCTTAGGGGAATCAAGAGCTCACACGCTCCAATCAAAGTGTGGTGTTTTGTTAACATTGTGCGGGGTCAGATTGGTACGGGGCAGCATGCGACACCTTCACAGGCTATTGTCTAGTCGCGTGACTAAGCGGCTGAGCTTTGAATACATCGAACGCATGGATGTATGTAAGGGGAGGGAGAGAGTGTGCACACCTTTACTATAGCTCTCACACTGGGCCCTGCATTAGCCATCAGCCACAGCAACAGTCGTAGCCATCATTTCTCCCCAGCTTTTCTGTGGCTGGCCAAGAAAACGTGGGCTCAAGTGCTCCAAGCCACGGAATAGTCGTCCTTAAAGGAGCCTGCATTCAGAGAACACCAACGATGCCTTTGACTACATGGTCGTCAATGAAAAAAAACTAGCACACACACACACACACACACACATGGGCAGATAGATGGACAGATGGACAGATGCTGTGCCCTGTCATATGGGTGCTAAAGACAGTTTTCACACATACATGGGGTTCATACATTTAGCGACAGACATTCTCACAGCTGCCAGGGTTCTGGGTGCTGAGGAAAGGAACGAGAACCCACAGGTAAGAGAAGAGGCCCTGCAGGTGGACAGGCTGAGGTGGTTTATTTCAGTCCAGCGAGAAACAGCTGGGCTATTTCAGCACTGACCCTGCCTAAGGAACCAGGGTCAACCCCACACCAGGAACCGTGGCAGGGATGCATGTCTCCAAGTCTGGATGGGATTTCTGGGTCAGAGAGCAAATGTCTGCACAATCTTGGGGTCCTGTCCCATGTGTTCCTGTGCCTTGCTGACCATTTTACGCCATCATCTTGAACAGGGACCTTCTCCAGCAAGAATTCATTCTTTTTTTTTTTTTTACAAGCTGGTCCAAGGGTGTGTGAAATGAGAACGTGGACGCAGACACAGCCTGAGCAGAAGCTCTTTCCTTTTCCTTGCTGGCATTTCCTTGTGGGGAACTTGAGCTTCAAGAAGCCACAAAGCCTTCCAGACACGGCTACCACCCAGAAGGCCCCTGTGCGGCCTGGCCCAGACCCAGAGACCAACAACCCCACCGGCGTAGGGAGACGAAGGGCCTCTCCTGGCTCCCTGGCTCAGCACTGTATCTGTACAACGCGGCTGTGTGTAGGAGAGGCTTCAGAAAGACGGCATCCATACAAGGCCACTTGTCAACGTAGGCGGCTGACAGTTACCAACCTCTCGGAGGCCAGGCCCTCTGCTGAGGGTTGTGACACCAGGCCAAAGCACTGAACAGCAGGCCAAGGGCAGCCTGGGGCCCCAGGTCTCCAGGGAGGAAATCTGCGGAGGCCTACGGAGCTCCCAGTACCTTATCAGGAGGGAAGGCAAGCGTCTTCACTGCTATGCTCAGCAAAGGCTAAGCTCTGGGATTCTGGAGACTTTAGTGTTTCCACAGACTGACAACCACCCATTTCACTCGCCACAGGATCCCCGCCCCCCCTTCACTCCCCATCCTGAGCTCCAGTGCTCCTGGCTTTCTCTGGAAACACTGAAAACGCACTTCCCTTCACAGTTCTAAGGTCTCTTCCTTTGTGACTGTCCTCCCAGCCTGGATGTGACACGCTCCGACCAAGACTTTTTCTCTCACTAGCTTGAAAGCATATGCACAGATGATAAAGGGTGTCATTGTTAAAGAAAAATGAAATAGAAGGAAAGAGACAGGGCAGGGGACTGTAAGCACCGTTGCAATTCCATTCCTGTGCTAACTGGGTGACTCCCCAGAGGCAGACCCAACATCTATCACCATGCCAACTGAGCAGGCTCAGAAAGCCCCCTTGAACTCTAGACATCAGTTCCCTACTGCCACCCCCCCCACACACACACACACATACACACACACACAGAACATTGGTGGGGGGACACTGGTACATCTCTGTCCTTTCCACAAGTCACATCTTGCAGATAGAATCTTCTGGTCTATCACTTCAAGGTCAGACTTTGTTTGATTTCCAAGGCTCCTCCTCTGGCTGTCTGTAGTGTTCCTGAGTCCCTCAGCATCCCTGCTGAACACGTCACCTTCATCCTCCCAGTACCACTGCTGTCCCTTCAACTGCTTTAAATTCTCAGTAAACTCTCCTCCGAGGGCCTCCCCACCCCCTCCATTGTCTCCACAGCCGCCTATGCTTGGAGGATGTGGAACTTACCATTTGCCATCGCCAGCTCAGGACTTTGCGACAGGCCTTGTTTAAGGCAGGATGCTGCTACCACCTTCATGAGGACAATGCCTTGGAAGACATGCTGTGTTGTGGATTTGTACGAGTGGCATACAGAGTGGAGTGTATTCTCTGTCTGCACAGAGAAGAAAGCTGTGTTCTCTGGGATCCTCTCAGCACCACATAGTTTAAAGAAAAATGTTAGCAGTCCCTCTCTGAGCAGCCTCTGAGTGTTTCCAATAGCTCCTTCTCCCTTCAGCTTCCTAGAGTGCGGGGATGTTTCCTGTCACTTTTTGCAGTTAATACTGGTTCTTTAGAGTCTGCAGGCCTGAGGCCCTTTCCTCACAGATGCCTCTGACAGAAAGTCAACAGCCAGGTGTCACCAAATTTCAGAACTTCCTCATAGTTCCATATCGTCTAAAGCTTCCCACACACCTCAAAACCACTTCACCACCAGATCACGTAACTGCCCCTGACTTTCTAACAGACACGTCGAACGCCAGAACCGAGTCTGCGGTTTCCCCCTCGCCTTCTGAACGGTGAAGGAATGTGCTGAGTGTGTCAGAGCCTCTTGGCTGCACCCTGCAGCCTGGCCTGGCTGAGGAAAGGCTGGGAGTCTTCTTGAAGTGTGGAATACCCCACTCACGGAGATTTGCACTGAAAACAGGGGCTGTGAGGGAAGAGGAAAGCCCAAGAACACAGCTGGAAGAAAAGGGATGGAGCAGTCACACTGCAGGCACCTGGGCCCAGGAGAGACGTGCAAAGGCAGCCTCCTTACACACCCGACACAACACACCTGCACACATCTGCTCAGGACACACAACTGCGCCCAACACACACCTGCTCACAACGTATACCTGCACATAACACACACATATACAACACACCTGCTCACAACAAACACCGGTGTGCAGCAGACACCTCCCTAAGAGGAAATGCTCATTGCCTTCTCGTTCTTTTCGTTCCTGGAAAATATGACTGAAAACACAGGGTTTGGTGTGGGGAGTAATGAATGTAAAGTTTGCATGAGTTTCGGCCCCGTGCAAGACATGGTCTTCCAAACTGGCATCAGACTTGACTCCTATCCCATGGGCCAAGCCTTCTACTCCAGAAAACACATAAAACCAATACAAAGATGCCTGTTTAATTTAGACGCCCTCAAAGGGAAATGTGTGATAACTGACTTTAAATCTGTCTAACGTTTAACTTAGCTGTGCTTACTTAGAAATGTTTCTGATATATTATCACATGTTCAAGAACAGTCCACACGACAAAGAAATCTTAGGTCCTTGCCCTTCAGATGCCAGGATTTGCTTCGAGAGAACACCATGCACTGTTGCCCAGATCCCAGTGGAGAGCCAGGGCACTGATAATGGAGCATACAGCTTTGGAGGACCGGGAGGGATGGCTGCCTACGGGCAGACAGAGGGCTGCCGCGTGGTGTCGCAACGATAGTAACGAACGGAGGAAACTTAAGGGATGTCTGTCTGTCTACCATGGGAAACACAGAGCGTGGGACTGAGTCAGGCCGGTGCTTCTTCTCGTATTAACAACAGATAAGCCGGGCATGTGAGGGTCAGAGCAGGGACGGGGGAACCACAGGAGCAGACCCCACCCTGCGCATCCACAGGAGCGTTGTCGCAGTCCTTGGACATTATTTTCACAACAGAACTGGGAAACCATTACTGTAACCTGCAACCGTGAGCTAAAAACCCACCCCTCCCCTAAATTGCTTTTTGTAAGGGATCCTATCACAATAACAAACGCAGATGTAGCACAGATGCCCCTTGTTCCACTGGAAATGACAAGTTCCTGTTGCTCAGTTTTGAGAAAACATTGACCAAATACCAACATCAGAAAAGTCGCTGCTTGCCCATGGTTCCTCCATGAAAATTTAACTTTCATGTTTGTCTCCACGGTTAAGAGCACTAGCTGAACCAGCAGAAGATCTGGGTTGGATTTCCAGCACCCACAGGCAGCTCGCAAGACTCTACAACTCCAGTTCCAGAGGATATGATGCCCTCTCTTGGCCTCTGTGGATACTGCATACACTTGGTACACTTAAATACAGGAAGATAAATACTCATACACATAAATGCATCTCTCTTTTTTTAACTTTCCCTTTGAAATCAGTGCATTAAATGTCCGTCATCTCAGGTGCATGTATGCTTTCCTCCATTTTTGAGACGAGGCAGTTCCTGTTCCTCCTGGACACAGGACGCTAAACAGTACTCAATTTTGAGATTTGACTACATTTAGCACACAGGCTAAAACTAGAATGTCCTTAAATGAAGGCACTTAAATTTCATTTTCTACTAAGATCAAGAATTGACAAATGGGACCTCATAAAATTACTAAGTTTCTGTAAGGCAAAGGACATTGTCAAAAGGACAAAATGGCAACCAACAAATTGAGAAAAGATCTTAATCAATCCTACATCCGACAGAGGGCTAATATCCAATATATATAAAGAACTCAAGAAGGTAGACTCCAGAGAGCCAAATAACCCCATTAAAAATGGGGTACAGAGCTAAACAAAGAATTTTCACCTGAGGAATATCAAATGGTTGAGAAGAACCTAAAGAAATGTTCAACATCCTTAGTCTTTAGGGAAATGTGAATCCAAAAAACCCTGAGATTTCACCTCACACCAGTCAGAATGGCTAAGATCAAAAACTCAGGAGAAAACAGGTGCTTGTGAGGATGTGGAGAAAGAGGAACACTCCTCCACTGCTGGTGGGGTTGCAAGCTGGTACAACCACTCTGGAAATCAGTCTGCCGGTTCCTCAGAAAGCTGGGCATGATACTTCTGGAGGACCCCGTTATACCACTCCTGGGCATATACCCATAGGATTCCCCAGCATGTAATAAGGATACATGCTCCAGTATATGCATAGCAGCCCTATTTATAATAGCCAGAAGCTGGAAAGAACCCAGATGTCCCTCAACAGAAGAATGGATACAGAAAATGTGGTATATATACACAATGGTGTACTATTCAGCCATTAGAAACAATGAATTCATGAAATGCTTAGACAAATGGATGGAGCTGAAGAACATCATACTAAGTGAGGTAACCCAGACTCAAAAGAAGACTCATGGTATGCACTCGCTGATAAACGGATATTAACCTAGAAGCTTGGAATACCCAAGACACAATTCATATATCAAATGATGTCCAAGAAGAAGGAAGGAGAGGGCCCTGGTCCTGAAAGGCTCAGTGCAGCAGTGTAGGGGAATACCAGGAGAGGGAAGTGGGAAGGGGTGAATTGGGGAACAGGGGGAGGGAAAAGGGCTTATGGGACTTTCAAGGAGGGGGGATCCAGGAAAGGGGAAATCATTTGAAATGTAAATAAAGAGTATATCGAATAAAAAATTTATTTTCTACGATGTGTGCAGAATAAACTGGCTCTGGCTCTGGAACACTGGAACACCCAGCCCAATCCACTGCTAGGGTCCCCACAGAGATACCACAGCAGTGCTTCTGCACCGGAACAGATGTCAATGTGCACAAGTGCCTGGGATTGCTAGGACAGTGGTGTTTCGGTCCCAGAATCTCCCAGCTTCCCCAGGACACTCTGAGAAGCATCGCTCTGTGTCACACTCCTGCCCATCCCTCCCAAGGGCTATGTCTACAAGATGGGAAATGTAAGAATTTTAAGAGGAAAAGGCTAAAAACAGGCTATACTTAGAAACGGGTTCTCTCGTATGCCTAGCACACCTGGTGATCACTGAGGAGGCAGACTGCACTATGTCTGATGAGGGGAACCCTGTGGCTTCAGGACAGCGCAGCACAAGACAGATGGTCCCCCAGCTGATCCTGCAAGAAGGTGCATGAGCAAGGATGTGAGCCCACAAGGGTTACTTCACAAAGTGAAGGAAGGGCCCCACGGTACACTCTGCCCTTAGGACGTGGGAAGGACACAGAGGTGACTCACGATAGTCTCAGACAAGGGACGGACACCAGGGCAGAGTGACTACAGAGGAAAGAGAGTGACTCTGTCATAAAACACTAGCATAGAAAGACAAGACATAAGATAAAACAGCCAAAGATAGGCATGCTTTGGGCTTTGTTTTGCCAAATCTGCTTCTTGGGGTCACAGCCCTGGCCCCACATTTCATCCACTATGACTCCTGGGACATCAGACCTAAGTTTTTTTGTTTGTTTGTTTTTTGTTTTGTTTTGTTTTTTTACCTAAACAGTAGTAAATAAAGATTATCACAACTACTACTTAGGCTGTGCAATCACTAAATAAGACAAGGGCTATGCAGGGTTCCCGTCAGAGCTCAGGAAAATGTACATCATTAGATAAAACTAAGAAAAAAATGGAGAGACTACCTGGCATTCTCCAAACTCTTCCAGGCCCTGCAAATTACCTGGCCATGGTGACATGCAAGTCCAGAGTCAAGTGGCCTACAAAGGTTAGAAGCCAGGATCTGAGAATCACAGCCCCTCACAGCTTGATGACAACAGGTGCTGGATGGGGTGGGACACACCTGCCTTCTGCATTGCAAAAAACAAAAGCAGACCCTCTCATGGGCCTTTGCTCCCTAACTTTCCTGTTCACCTGCAGCACAACCCTTGGCCAGCATGCCTGAGGTCCTAGTTCAACCCCTCAAGGCAGGAAAAAAAAACAGTGTAAGGCAGAGAATGATCAAGGGTGGCATATGATTTCTGACTTCCACATGCACATACATATATGTGTGTGAATGTCAACATATAAGCACACAGATAAAAATACATAAACAAAAAACTCTAAGTTCTATGGGAGCATTCAGCTGGTACTCATCCAAGTCTCTGGTACAGGGAGGCCTTAAATACTGAAAAGATAAACTGTTTTTATAGTACCTGCTCCTGGTCCATTACAGTTGCTGTGATACAAATATTCCTACAACGAGCATCTTAGCAGAGGAAGAGATTTTATTGGCCTACAATTCTAGGTAACGGTTCATAAGTCCAGGGAGATGACAGTGGCAGAAGCTTGAGACTGCTGGTCACCCCACATGTACAGTCAAGAGCTCAGGGTAGGCGGGGACGAGTCCACCAATGCCACCGCCTGCTGGCTGCTGTCAGCTGTCTTTGCACAGGACCTGGACTAGGGGATGGGGCCACCCGCAGTGGGCTGGGTCAGTTAATAAGTCAGTCTCCCACAGCACCCTGATCCAGATAATTCCTCAGTACCATTCTAGGCTGTGTCAAGGTTCACGGTAATTACGTCCGTGCCCTCATGGAGCTGTCCACTTGAGTATCCACTTCATACGCAGTGTGGTAACAGTCCATTCGCTCATTTGGCAGATGCTTCTAGAGTGAATGCTTCTTAAATCAAATACTCTTATATTACTGAGAAATATAATGGTGGCAAATTACCTGAGATATTTTGGTGGCAAAATCCCTGAGAAAGAAGAAGTTAAGGAAGGGTCTATTCTAACTTACAATTCAATGGCATAGAGTCCATCATGGAGGGAAACAGTTGGTGGCAGAAGAAACACTGAGGCAGTAATAACAACGGCTCCACAATCAGGAAGCAAGGCATGAACAGGAAGTAGAGCTGGGCTATGAAGCGTCAAGGCCCGCCTCCAGTGACTCACTTCCTCTAGTGAGGCTCTACCCGCCCCCCCCCAAACATTTCTGGCCTGTTCAAAACATCTATAGCAGCTGGTGACACCAAGTGTTCAAATACCTATAGGGACACTTCGCATTCCGACTTCTGTATCCTTTTTTGCTTAACTTGTCTGAAAACAAGAAATGTCACCTCAGTAATGCTCAGCAGATATCTTCCTCCAAAAAAGAAAATGAAAATTCTACAAGTAAACTTCAGGAACATATTTGTAATTATTACATTAAATTAACAAACAAACGACGACGAACCCACTAACCTTGGGCTGGAGAGACGACCCCATAAGGAAAGTGCTTGTCACACAAGCACAGGACCAGTGTTCACACCCTACCATCCACATCAAAAGCCTGACCAGGGAGCTGGCCTCAATCCCAGGCAGAAGCAGCAGAGTCGGCAGCGCTCTGGCGCTCACCCACCAGCCCTTCTTGCCAACACATGCTCAGGGAGAGATGGAAACCAGGGCAGAGGACAATGGGAGAAGACACAACACGCCCCCTGGTATCTACCACGCTCTCAAGGGGATACACACACACACACACACACACACACACGCGCACACACACACATGCATGCACGCACGCACATACACATACATACATATACACATGCACACACGCACACACGCACACACGCATGCACATACATATACACACAAATACACGTGCACACACGCACACACAGACGTGCACACACGCACACACATACAGACACATACACGCGCATACACACACGTACGCACGCACACACGCATGCACATACATATACACACAAATACACGTGCGCACACACATGCGCGCGCACACACACAGGCATGCATGCACATACACATGCACACACACATACATGTGCACACATGCACACACATACAGACACATACACATGCATACACACACATACATACACACGAATGCACGCACGCACATACACACGCACACACATACACACACACGCACATATACATACACACACACATACACGTGTGCACACAGACACACACACACACTCGCCGTCTCAGTACTACAAACCTGTTCACTTTATGAGCAGCCTTTATTAAAATCTCTGCTTTGTGCTCCTAAACTAATAAAATGATCTTAGTCACTGAGTAAATGTCACCAGAATATAAATATGTGTTTTGTTTGTTTTTTTCCCCTCCTAACTCCTGGGTTTACTTTGGAGAAAATGTAGAAACTTCACAGTTTTGAAAAATAATATCGTTTTCTTAACTCAGAACTAAGAAAATATGCATCTCAGAGTAGACCATTTAGATCTACTCTTACTTTTCCTGCCCTATACTTCCCAGGGTCATATGTAAATCTGTTCATGTAGTCCTGAAAACAGTTCATGTAATCCCCTCGGGAATGCCCACCCTTAATTCTCCAGGGCCCATAATTCCACACAGTTCTAAAAAAGTACATTTCTGGTATGTCTGTCCTTAAATCTTTCAATTTTCCCCTAAATCTCCAGAATGAGCAATGAAAATAATGTCAGAGATAGTCAAGGTGGTGTGTGTGTGTGTGTGTGTGTGTGTTGGGGGGTGTGCATTCCCAGGGAAACAACCCTTACCAGAAGTACTCCTTCCACAGAGCCCCGGCATAGAGGGGACTGGCTAACAAGAAATGTGGTTCCAACGCCCTTAAGGAAGGGAAAGGGAGAGGCTTGCCTCGAACCTGCATCCCTGACCCAGTCCTGAGGACGTCCCCAAGGCTGCCTAAGGATACAGCAGCAGCAGAACAGGGACCACCTCCTTCCTCGCTGACTCCTGACAAACCAAACCTGTGTGATGAGCTGGGAACCCACCATCCTTGTCTCGCTTGGTCTGTTCTGAGGTAAAGAGGAAAGGAACAGAGAAAGGACAAGACGGCTCCAGGACCTGGGAGCCAACAGCAGAAGCTGCCACATGGTACCTGTGGCAAGCAGGAGCTGGGAAGCCTAGTGGTCAATGAAGGAAGAGAAAGTGTGTTAAAAAGCACCTCATTTCAGAGGTCGTCTGAAAAGACCTGGGGGTGAGGGGTTGGCTAGAAGACCTTGTCAGTTTACAGAACACGTTCAAAGGACATAGCAGTTAGGATGACACAATGTAGGAGGGATGTAAGCTCGAACACCTCAGAGAAAAACTGGGCTAGCTCCCAACTCTGGTTGACAAAAGCTGGTTTAATGGTGATACTGCTCAAGGTGGGGTGGCCAAACTGGCTTGGATGACCTTGTCCAGAAGGACCTCGCTGTGCCAATTCTCCCTGGGCCCTTCTATTTATCCCTCTCTAGAAGCATCCCCTAGGAGAATCCCACGGGTTGAGCATCCCTAAAAGCAGAAAGGAGGCTTTGAGAGGAGTCTAGGAGATACACCCTTGGCATACTTCAGGTGCCGTGCTGGTCTGCCTACCAAAGGAAGAGAGAAGTGGGAGCCTTGGTGGGGGGGATGGAGCGCTCACCCTGGGGGACATTCTCACCATCTAGCTGCAGCTGACTCCCAAGGGATCCACTTAGCCTTTCCTTCATGGATGTGGTCAGTGTTAACCGGCACTGGACAGAAATTACTGTAACAGTGTTAACTGGCACAAGTAATTACTACAGCCTGAACTGTGGCCAGCAGAGCTGAAGACCTGGACTTTCACTGTAGATCTAGATCAGAAAGAAAGAAAGGGGGTGGGAAGGGGGAGGAAGGAAAGAAGGAAGAAGGGAGGGAGAGAGGGAAGGAAGGAGGGAGGAAGACAGATATGATACAGATCACGTTTGTCCTAAACTGACAGTGAGGTAAAGCACATGGAACCTGTTTCTGCAAGGAAACCGTGCAGCACTGCTTGAGCCCCTTGCAGGTGATTCTTCAGCACGAAGCCCTTCTCTCATTGTTGCTGTCCCCATCTGTCAAAGTGCCTCTACAACATCTTGGTTTAGGGTCCCCAAGACACCCAAGCCAACCACTTGTTCCCTGCAGGGACCTTCTCCATGGAGTCCTTAGCACGAGCAGAGGTGGTTGGTAGCCTTGTTAGCATCAGGAGAGATGGTCAACGGCAAACCCAGACACTACTGGAAAGACACATCAAGGATGCCCAGGAGCGGGCTGGAGAGATGGCTCAGAGGTTAAGAGCACTGACTGCTCTTCCAGAGGTCCTGAGTTCAATTCCCAGCAACCACATGGTGGCTCACAACCATCTGTAATGGGATCTGATGCCCTCTTCTGGTGTGTCTCAAGGCAGCTACAGTGTACTCACATATATTAAATAAATAAATAATATTTAAAAAAAAAAAAGGATGCCCAGGAGCGTTTCTAAAGGGGCTGGAGAGATGACTGAACAGTTCGGAGCACTCACTGCTCTTCTAGAGAACCCTGGTTGAGCGCTCAGCAAGCACACCAGGAAGCTCACAACCCTTGTACCCGAGCCCAGCGGAGCCGAAGCTGCTGGCCTCCATAGGCACCTGCACACCCATGCACATAGCCTCTCACAGACACACATGCATACACGAAATTAAAATGCCCTTGGTTCCCAGCACCTTGCCTCTGTCTCCTCTGTAGAACTCTCACACTCATTGCCCCACCTCAACTCCACGCTGACGTTAGAATACGAATATTCCGCAAATCCGTTTATGTGACAGAGGCTGAGTGTCTTTTCTCAGGCAGTATAACCTGTCTACAGTGGCACGGAGGCAGGCCTGGCATGTCCTCTGAGTGGTAGGAGATGGACAGAGAAGAGGAAATGGTGTATGGAGAGAGTGTGGCCAGAGACACCTGAGGAGAACCTACAGGAACACCCACCGCTCATCTCAGAATCCAGCCCGGTCCAAATGCAGCCTTTCAAACCAAGACAAACGCCATCCCAAAGAGGGCTGCCTCAAGCCAGGCCCAACTTAAAGAGCCCTGCTCCACAAAGTCCTCGGCCTCTGAGACAGAACAATTCCTAGGACTGGCCTGGCACCTGGTGGTGTAACAAGCTCCCCGACAGACTGCTCCATGCCCTCCTCAGGATGGGAACCACTCTCTTTTCTCTGGAAACCAAAAACCAGGTCACTGAGGAAAAGGAAGCAGGGCTGCTGGTCACATCCTGGCTGATTCCAGCCTCGGGCGACGGTCACACTTCCTGCCACCTGCTGAGGTCAGCACAGGAAGGACGCCTTTCTCCATCCCCTTGTTGTTTTTAAAAAAGAAAATGGCCCGTTCTACAGATGAAACTAGATAGCGACTACAGCATCCGAGCTTCCAGCACCACTGGATCGATCATATGTGAGGCTTGAAACGGTGCCCCAGGCTGAAGAAAGAGGGGCTTCTGGAAGAATACAAAGGAGAACACACAACACTAGAAACAGTTTGCTTTCCTGCTGTTTCGGTCAAATTTTTTATTACGTATATTTTATTTGGTGGGGGCAGCAAATGCCATCCCATCCCTGTGGGGGTCGGAGAGCAACTTCCAGGAAGTCGTTCTCCACCACACAGGTCCCCAGGGCTGACCATCAGGCTTGGTGGCAGTGTCTGTCCCCAGTGAGCTGCCCAACGCATCGGCACTTCCCGCTGCTACAGCAAGCCTTTACTGCCGGCTCCATCGTGTGCGGCACTGAGCTAAGTATGACCTACATCTTACCTTGTTTTTTCCCTCGCGCGACTCTGAGACATGGGAGCTGTCTTCAACCCCACTTTACCTGAGGCCTCAGTGGATAAAAGTCAACAGCTAGCTGGCCTTGTCAGCGAGGAATCCTAGCAATTGGGAGACCAATGCACAGAGTTTGCTGTGAGCTGGAGACCAGATCCTATACTTCAGCCTTTCTATGTGGGAGGTTCAGGCCATGAAACCAGAAAAGGGACCAGAAGGGGGAACGGGAGGACTTAAGGAGGATGATGGAGCGTATGGGCGTTATCCCGGTGAGGGAGTGGATGGGAGCAAGAGTGTGGCAGAGGAGGGCCAACCACAACCGTGTCTGAAAGCCAGGGTGAAACCACATTTTTCATGCTAATTTTGTAATGGGGTTCAGTAGGCAAGCGTGCCTACTGCCAAGGTTGACAAACTGAGTTCGATCCCCGGAACTGACACAGCTTATTATAGGAGTGAACCAACTCCTATAAATTCTCACCTGACCTCCGCATGAAACACACACACACACACACACACAATAAATTAGTAATTGTTTGTAAGTAGAAATAAATAAAAGTCAACACTAAGACTCACAGATTTGAAAAGACATAATGTACAATTTAAACGTAAAGTGTAAACATTTTAGAAGCAAGCATGGGCAGTCCTGGGGACATGGGCCAAGGCAAGAGACCCTTAGGAGGGACAAAACACCAAAAACACTATGCATAAAGGAAAAAGTCAGTTAGTTGGACTTTACCAAAATTACAGACTTAGTTTTTCAAAATGGTTCCAGAAGGAGAAGGAAAAGGAGAAATCCACACTGTGGGAGAAGATGGACGCCACAGACATGCACTCCACACAAAGAAGGATTGGAGCCCAGTGGTAAAATAAACAGTCCCATCAGGAAAGAGGCAGAACACAGCAAAGTGACGGCCTTTCCCCCACAGAGGGCAGACAGCAGAGAGGAGGCGCTATTCTATCAACATCAGGGAAATACAAATTAAAGGCACGTTAAGTTTACAGCACCTATTAAGACACCCACTGGGACTGGGATGGCTGAAATAAAAACCAATGACATCAGGCTGTCAGGATGCAGAAAAGCCAGGTGTTTGCACTGCAGGGAGGAATCTAAAATAAAGCAGCTACCAGGAGCAGAGTTTAGCAATCATTTTATCAAAATCATGGTCACCACATAACCTAGCCTCCTGGGTACTTATCTGAAATAGTGAAAAAATACATCCACATGAAAATCTGTTTGTGAGCATCCACAGGAACTCTGTCAGTAGTGAACAAACACTGAAAGTAACCCAGGTGACCTTTAACAGGCAAGTGACCAAACCACAGTGCAGCCAGACTTTGGAATACTACATGGGCAATAAAAATGAACAAACCATTGACACAAGCAAAACTGCTGGCGGATCTCATAGAAATGGCAAAGAATAAAGAGCCAATCTCAGAGGTTCCATGTTTTGAGGATTTGTTTACATAAAGCAAAATATGACAAATTTGCAGAGGATTATAAGTAGGTGAGGCATCGCTACGGTTCAGGGAGTTTCGCAGGAGGACAACGTGAGAACCACCTTATTCAGGGACAGGAAGAGCCTCCAGAGAGGGCACAGCTCCGCGTCTTGACACACAGCTAGAGTCACAGTGCATGGGAGGTGCACACACAGTACGTGTGCAGGCACACCGAAGACCCCTGTCTAGGCTCTGAGTTCTGCACCCATGTCACGTGGGTTCTGCTTGGGCGCCATGACGATGTAATGGTCACCAGAAGAGGAGAACGGAACCCTGGACCTCACCATCCTCTCACGCTATGATATTTCAAATGGAAAGTGAAGACTGGGTGAACCACAGCCGGTTAAAAGGAGAAAAACAGAAATAGGCCTAGAGCTGCAGGGCCAGCCTGTGAGGAAAAACAGCCTCCAGAAAGCTGTGCCCAGAGACTTAACAGGACAAGCTCCCAACTCCCCCTCCTCTACTTGTCCTAAAAGAAAGGGGCAAGACCAAAACCTAGAGATCCTGATGGTTGAGCCTCCTGGGGAGGCTGGGAGTTCTGCCCAGAGCCTGTGATGACTGTCCCCTAAGGTTTCACAAGTGACAGGAGAGTTCTTCCTGGACCCAGCACAAGATCCAAGAGCACCAATGGCTTCGTTCCAGAAAAATATACCATACTGACCCATCTACCACGGCCAGGTGTACATCGAACCACTCCTCTAAGACAAACAAGAGCAAACCAACAGGGAAAAAAAGCTCTAGGCAAACAAATATAAAAACCTCAATAACCTCAGACAACAATTTCCAGCAAACTTTGTAATCAAATACATCCTCTGGCCTGACCTCCCTAACCCTTGCTTTTCAAGGATTCCGTCATCTTCTGAATTCTGGGTGATAAGAACCCTCCAATGTTAACAAAACATTCAAAACACCACAAAATGTCCTGGCCTGAGCGTCCAGATGCACAGGCACACACACAACCCAGGCAGGGAAGAATGTTATTTGAGAGAACTTTGGTGCAAGAACGTTAGCAGTTCTCACAGAGCTAGCTCACCGTGTTGGTCTGAAAATCAAAGTTCTGCACTGTGTCCCCTTGCTCTGTGTCACTGGGCATTGAAGTTCTCTGAGCTGTAGTGTTATCATCTTCAGAGCACTTCCACAAACACCCCAGGAGACAGGAAGCGCTCCCAGAGGACACACTTCACTTCCGCAGCTCCCTTCTCCCTGCAGAGCCTCTGCCTCCCATCAGCTAATTCAGCCTCTCTCCTGGGTTCTGGGGTCACACAACCGTGTGGGTTTGAACACCAGAAGCTCTGGACTGAAGCCATCCACTGAAGCGCTGGACAAGCAGCCTGGAAGCTGTGCTCTCCACACGTAGACAGAAACCTTCCCAGAAAACCACTCCCATTTCTACATTCATGCACTGCTGCTGTTGCTGCTGCTGCTGCTGCAAGATGTGTTTTTAAGTGCTTCTGTCTCCACATGCTCTTCAATCCGCTGGACCCCCAGCATAAGGCTGAACAGAACCTGAAACACCTGACAGCAGCAGTGCCTGATTCTGAAGGGGAGGAGGAAGGGAGCCCCAGGGACAGCACCGCCTCCCTTGCTCACCACCTCTAGGTGGACAAAGGTTTCCCTCATGGGAAAAAAATGTGACATGCAAGATGAAACAAAACCAGCTCACCTAGGAACTATGCACACACATGAGGAACGGCACGGAATAAGAGGTCTCTATAACCTATCCTATGTTCTGTTCCACACATGACCCTTCCCCCCCCACACACACACACACACCAGGAACCCCACCAAACAAGAGGTCTCTGGAACCTTCTGTTCTATATCCTGTTGGTTTTCTTTCTGTTCAAATCTATGCATTCTGCTCCTTTGCTTCCCTTCCACACTGTATGGAAGTACATTCTCATTCTAAGAACTTGAACCCCAGAGATCCTTAAGAACTGAGCAGCAGCACCTGGGCCCCGTGTGGTACACAGCCAGGGAGAGAGAGCCTTAGCCAGCTTGGCAGGATCCACAGCCTAGTTTTGGAAGCAGGAAACCATGAGCGCTCCATACTTCAAGCCCTGACCTTTCACTCCCTGAAAGAGAGTCTTCAGGACTTGTAGCTGTTTACTATGACCCGGTTCTGGTTGTGTGCACGTTCGGTGAACAAGCTAACACAGTTCTGAGTCCAGTGAACCTCAAAAGCATCACATCCTCCAGCATCAGCAACGACTTGAATAAGCAAATCCCGCCAGACTTTTAATAGTCTTTGTAGGAAAATAGAACCAGGGGCAAGCAGCAGAGGGGCCAAAGGACCAAACACCATCCAAAAGGTAAACATCAAGACCCGTGAGATCGAAACCTGTCTCCAGACGCCGACGTCCAGATAACCCACTTAAAGGCATTAGCAATTTAGACAATACACCCACGACGAGGGATGAAAGGCAAACATTTTCCAGGGGGAAAAAAAAAGGAGGCAGAGAATAGGGGAACAGGCCCGGGATTCGTCTACTGAGGTCCCCAAGTAGGGGACTTTAAGAGGGTGAAACCTCATCCCCCAGGCTAGCTACATAAGGCTAGCACCAGCGGGTCCCCAGGGCTGTCAGGGGCCGTCATCGACCGAAGTTCCACTTTCCTATCTGCCACAAATGTCACCTTCCAAGAAAGTTCAACCAGCTCCCCTTTGGAAAGTTTGTTTCCTCCCGGAAACCAGATTCTTTTCAAGGCACTGCCAACAGGCCAGGGAAAGCCGGATCCAAGTCCCGATTTGTACAAGAAACTTGTTTGGGGAGAACAAAGAAGGCTCAGGGCGGAAGGGGCCGGAGCCTCCGGGCCCGGGCGCGTCCAGGGGTCCGGCCTGGGCGCCCCGTGCGCCTTTGTCTGTGCCGAAGCAGCGGCACCCGCCAACCCTCCCGCCCCTCCGGCGACCGGGACCCGCCAGCCACACGGGAAAGGCCAGTCCCGTGTCAGGGGCCCGCGCACACACCCGAGTCCTCGGTCTCCCGTGGGAATCCGCCACGGGGGTACTGGGCACTCAGAGGGTGGTACGGAACCGAATTCTGCTTTTTGTCTTGTTGAACCTTCTGGATCCCTCTCGGGACACTCGGAGGCCCCAGCGCCAATCTGGTTCCCCAAGTCGCCCACATCTGGAGCGGAGCTGATGTCAGCCTGGGCTCCCGGGAGCAGCCGCGGAGACCTCTCGGCCCAGTCAGGAGGAGCCCTCCCCCGATACCCCCGGCTTGAACTGGTTACCTCTCAGCATAGGCTCGCAAGGTCCCCGGCGCGACTTTGCCCTCCGCATGGGGCGATCATGGGGCGATCCTGGCTTGGGCAACACGGCGGCGGGGAATGGCGGCAGGGGGATGGCGGCTAGGAAGCGCGGCGAGGGGAGCCTCTGCGCTCGGGAAGCAGAGAGATGCCCCGTTCCCCCTCCAGTCCCACCCACCCCACCCCGCTGCCGGGTCCCTGGGCGCCCTGCGCTCCCAGCCGCCGGCGCGCTACCCCGGAGGGTCGCTGGTCTGATCCCTGTAACCCTACACTCCACCCCGCCCCGGCCCCGGCCGCGGGGCCCTAGAGCCCGTCCCCAGTTTCCCGTCGCCCCTCCCGGGACTTCGGAAACTGCCGGGGCTCAGGCTGACGTGTCTCCCTGAGACCAAAGACAGAGACAGCTTCCCTTGTTTTTGTCCCCTGCTGCGTTTCAATTCCTGTCACACTCACCATTTTTGTCTGAATGCCTTAGAATCCTTTGCTGGGATATGCCTCCGAACTCCTGGCTAGGTTTGGTTTAGAACCAACTTTTCTTCTAAGTGAAATTACCAAGTGAAAGCCTTCCCCAGGCCCTAGTATCCATCAGGTAGGGCGTTCAGGATAGGAGGGGCTATATGCTGTGCTCTGCTGTGGAGTAGAACAGCTAAACAGACCTACCTTACAGCCTTAAATGTTCAGCGGGTTCCTGGGGCTGTACATCCTGTGGCCACAACCCCCAGGCCCTTATCTGCTCAAGCAGAAGCAAAGAAATAGAAGTGTTGGGACAGTGTTTGTGAGTCTGCCCTGAGTCTGAAATCAGACCTTTTCCCCTAAGCTACACTCCTCTCCAGCCCTACCAGGTTACTACCTTCTGAAGACAAGCTCTAGGACTTTTCTGGTTTTCTGAGAGGAGAGACCAGATGCTGCTGCCCAAGCCCTTACTTGGAAGGTTAGGGCATATCAAGGTTTCTGTTTGTCTGTTCTCCTTTTCTCCCTTCTTACCAGGCCGTGGGGGGTGGGGGGCGGGGGGGGGGGGTAATGTCTGGCTTGTGCCATGATCAGCCCTCTGATTTGACAACCTCTGTTTCTCAGACAGGGGCCCAAATGTAATTGCTAAACTTAGTTCTCAAGCACAGGCTGCATTTAAAGTCGCCGGCCGAGTGCACAGAAAAGAACCCGGCAGTAGGGCCTCACTTGTGAAGAGTCTGGACAGGAGCCAGGGAGGAGACCAGCCTTGCATAGAGGGCGGAGGGGATCAGATGAGCAGGAAAAGAAGGCACTGGGCTAGAGGCAGTGCTCCAGAGGAGCTGGCAAGGTTTCTCACCGAGGGTGCTTGGCAAGAACGATAAATGGGGAAAAGAGTTTTTACTACAAAGGAAGAGACAATATGAGTAAAGAGACCGTCACGAAAGGGCAGACGGGAAGAACTGAAGAGAGTGGACCACAGCTTCCACTTCCCTCGTGAGGAGACTCCCACCTAGCTGGTCACCCCACATGTACAGTCAAGAAAGAGCTCAGCGTCACAGAACAAGTTCAGGAGCAAAGCCAAGGGTGGAAACACACTTGTGCTTCCTACCACACAGCGTCAATGCTGACTCTGGGCCCACAGTCAGCGTGAGGCCACCTGCTTCACTGATGTGACAAACTATAGACATGGAGGAGAGGTAATGACTGGGAATGGAGGGAGAGGGCCACTATGTACGCCCTAATACCTCTACTGTGTCCCCCTAGAAGGGAGCAAAACTGACCAGTTGCCAGCACCAACTCTAGAATACAAACAAGAGTGGGCCACATCACAGCCCAGCTTGTCACCCTGATGACCCTGGACAAGTCACCTAGTGTCTCTAAACCTTAGAATCCTCCTAAGCAAAGGGACCAGACAGACTAGCACCAAGTCATCTAAAGAAGTGTAAAGTGTTGTAGCTAGTCTTAACTGTGAGCTTGACGCAGCCTAGAGGCATCTGACAAAGCAGCCTCAACTGAGGACTGTCCAAATCAGATTGGCTATGGGCATGTCTGTGCGAGAGTTGAGGTAATAGCCCAGCCCACTGTGAGCAGCATCATCCCCTAGGCAATTAGTCCCTTCTGTATTATAAAGTTAGCTAAGCAAGGCCTGTGGGCCAGCTAGCAGCAGCAGCGTCCATGGTTACTGCTGTACTTCTGTGACTATGAAGTGAGCTCCTCTGTCAGAAAAACAGTCAGCTGACCTGCCTTTAGGTTTCTGCTTTATGTCCTTCGGTGGTCTGTCACCTATAAGACGAAATAAATCCTTTCCTCCTCTATGCTGCTTTTGGTCAGGATATTTGTCACAGCAACAGGAAGGAAACCAAAGCATATGGACTCAGTCAATTTATGTTACAAATATAAATATAAAATAGAATGTATA
Source organism: Apodemus sylvaticus (assembly GCF_947179515.1). Classification (NCBI taxonomy): domain Eukaryota; kingdom Metazoa; phylum Chordata; class Mammalia; order Rodentia; family Muridae; genus Apodemus; species Apodemus sylvaticus. Next base: position 120,933,786 of record NC_067478.1, on the reverse strand, counting down.
ATAAGCATATATTTGCTGATGTTTCAGTCTCCCAGAAGCCCTGTGATATGGACAATTGTAGAAAGTTCTGGGAAGTAATGAGGTGTAAGTTCAGATGGAGGGAGGAGGATATCATTTCTCGGTGAGACCCACTAAGAAAGATCACAAAAACAATTTTTTTTCGTTTTTTTGGAGTTTGTTTGTTTGTTTGTTTTTGACAGGGTTTCTCTGTGTAGCCTGGCTGTCCTGGAACTCACTCTGTAGACCAGGCTGGCCTCAAACTCAGAAATCTGCCTGCCTCTGCCTCCCAGAGTGCTGGGATTACAGGCGTGCGCCACCACCGCTCAGCCACAAAATTTTGAAATAAGGTTTTTCTGTTTTCTCTAAGAAGGCAATCCTGGCGGGGGTGGGGTGGGCAAGCAACAGATTTGCAGCCTTAGGCACAGGAAAAGGCCCTTCTGGGAAGAATGTGTCATGAGCACAGTTGAAAAACTGGTTTGAGGAAAATGTTAAGTGACTTACTATCTTCTGGGGGGAAAGTTGGGGAAAGAAAAGAGAAAGATGGAAGCGTGAACTGGTTCACATGAGAAGAAAGCATGCTTGCAAATGAAAGAAGGTAGAGGAAGAGGTGGGGGAGCAAAGGGTGTGGGGGCCCAAAAGCTGTCCTCCAGCCAGCGGGCTGTGGGTCTCCGGGGCACAGCCTGCAGGCGCTAGAATGAGCTCATCAGGTGAATCTCACCTGCTCCCTCGCGCTGACTCCATGTAGCCTTATCCACAGCAGCCTAGGCAGAGAGCCAGCAGGACGCCAGCTTCCTTGACCCCATGTCTCAGCCCACACCAACAGCTGACAATCTCTACCCTAAAAGTAGAAAGTGAATGTCCTTCTAATGAAATGCATGTGAATCTATTGCTCAGAAACTATGGGCTGAAAGAAAAGGATGCAGTTCTCACAAGGCTGTCTCTGTAACGTTTCAAAGAACGTCTAGTTGAAGATTCCAATGTTCCATTTGAGCCGTGAGATGGCTCAGTGGTTAAGAGCACCGGCTGCTCTTCTGAAGGTCCTGAGTTCAAATCCCAGCAACTACATGGTGGCTCACAACCATCTGTAATGAGATCTGATGCCCTCTTCTGGAGTGTCTGAAGATAGCTACAGTGTACTTACATATAATAAACAAACAAATCTTAAAAAAAAAAAGAAAGAAGATAGAATGATGATGGTGATGACGACGATGAGATCATGGTGGTACACGTGTAGACTGGCAGAGGCAGGAGGATCGCAGCAAGTTCTAGTCTCACATAGAGAATACTAGTCCAGCATGGTGACTACTAAGCCCCTGTCTAAATAAATAATTTGTCTTAGCTAGCAAACAAAGTAGTGATTCATACCTGTGCTTCTGGGGCGGGGGCAGGGCATATCTATTTACTCACACTAAATGTCAACATCCATTCTAACCTGACTCAAGTTTTCACTTGCTAATTGCCAGGAACAGTGACTGATGGGCCCATTTGAGTGCTTTCTGGGACCAAACAGAGTGGATATTGGATACTGTCAATAGAATATGGTCAGGGGTGATAAAGCCAGTTACTAGGGCATCCACATAGAGAATGCCTACAGCCTTAGGGTGGGACCAGAGCTCTAGCCAAAATTCTTCCAGACTTGGGGGGGTAACACGGAGGTAACATATCAATATCTGTATCTTAGGAATTTAGCAAGAGTCTCTTTTTCCTCCAGAATTTCAAAATACCAAAGACATTCAATACTTTGTTAGCATACAAATTCATCCATGCTCACACACTCAGCTCCCATCTGAACACACAGGCCATGTCTTTATTGGCTTGTGCCTTGATAAATGGACACCAAGCAGCCAAAGGAAAAGGCCCAAGCTTGCTAGGGAAGAGAAGGACAACAGGAGGCAAATCCACACACCTGACTGAGAGGAATCACAGCGTCTCCTCTAGGATGTCACTGCAGCCTGTAGGTCACAGTTAATGACTGTTAAGACAATCAGGCAGTCTTGATTAAAATGACTTCTTTTGCTTGTGGAAGGATCGTTTTAAAGTCTGAGGTCCATGGTACTTTCCAAAGTGTGATTTTTGAACCACAGTAAGTAGGAATTTGAATTTCCCCATCTCTAAATTCAGAACATCTCAGCATAGATGTTAGAACTCACATGAGTCTCTCACATGCCCACTGAGTGGTAGGGCTCTTGAGATTCTTCCACAAGTATTGGCTACACCAGAACTGTAATCGCTAATGGTGAAGGGCAGTGGCTGGTGGACAGAAGTCACAGGCGCTGTGAGGCAGAGTGGCCATGCACAAAGGACTGCAAGGGGCCCGAGGACTGACAAGGGGACCTCTTCTTGCTGTTGTTTGACGGTGGGCTTGTTCTTGTTTTAGGCAGGGTCCTTGCTAGGAAGCTCTAGATATCCTGTGCTCACTATGTAGCTGAGGCTAACCTGAGCTCATGGTGATACTGCCATAGCCTCTCAGATGTCGCACCTGGGCAGACCTGGGGGTGGAGAAAGGGCCTTCCAGCCTCTGCCTGGTTTAGTCTCTCCCTCTTTTATTTATTGAGAATTCTAGTCCGTGAGGTGGTGCCACCCACACTGCACCTTCACTTCCTCTGGGGAACGCCCGAGGAACACCTGCAGAGGCTGAGCTTCCTTAGTGCCTTGTGCAGTCCATAATCCTCTAAAGCCCACAGCCTAAGCTGACTGTCACAGCAGGAGGCTGGCACCCACAGGCAGGCGTGGCAGACACCTTCTTTGGATAAGGGCACTACCCTGCTCTCCACAGACAAAAAGCACCCCCAAAAGACTTTGATTCGCTCTTCCATTTCATAAAGAGAACAGTTTGCCTTCCCTTCCTTAGCTTGTTTCCGGTTGTAAAGCCATGTTCTTGAGAAAGTCTTACATCACACACGCCTCCTCTAAAGGGCCAGGCACACGCCGTGCCCCATCTTAGGACTTGTTGATGGCACCATGATTCCAGGGCCAAGCCTATGTGGTTGTGGGTACTGAGAGAGGAGGAAGAGGCAGGAGAAGGTCCTTTGCCAAACCAGACTTCTTCCTGCAGGAGACAGGGAAGGAGCATGAGGAGGGACAGTGGACAGATAGCCAGGGTGAGGCATCTTTGGCATTCTGGAAACAATTCCCAAAGACGAGAAAGCTGCACCTATGAAAACAGTGACCTAACAGAATCTGCCCACTGCTTCACTGACCACCCACCCACCACGAGCAAACCAACCTGGAGAAGAATCTCAAAGCTTTCAGCGCACCATGAATAGAAGTCAGGGCAGGAACTCAGGGCAGGAACCTGGAGGCAGGAAGTGATGCAGAGGCCACGGAGGAGCACTGCTTACAAGCTTGCTTCCCATGGCTTGCTCAGCCTGCTTTCTTATATACCTCAGGACCCAGGGGTGACAGCACCCACTGGGCTCAGCCTCCCACATCAATATTTAATCATGAAATGCTCCACAAACGTGCTCACGGGCCCATCCGATGGAGACAATTTCCTAACTGAGGATCTCACTTCCCAGATGCCACGTTGACAGAAAACCAAGCAGCACAGAATCCACCAACCGGAAAGCTCCTCCCATTTGAAATTCACTGAAGGACTTTGGAATGGACAAATAGCCAGGTTCTGCACTACCACCACAACAGGGGGCTCAGCTCACTAAGTTATGAATCTGAGACCTGTTTGTCTAAGGGCTTTCAGTTTCACACCATCAGCGATACACTGGTCTCTTGTCTTGTCAGTTTCTCCTGGGGATGTTAGTGTCTAATATTCACTAAGCATGTAATCGGAGCCATTAAAATATGAGAGACAGAGAAGATAAGATCATGGCCAGAGAAAATATATTTATACCACAGAATGGGTAAAGGGCGTTTCATTCTAAAAACTGGCTACAAACACAGACCTTGAGGGGGAGAGGCTGAACACAGCACGTAGCTGCGACTGTAACGAGCCTGGCAGAGCAACCATTCAGACGGTTGAGCACTGGAGTTATTGGGTAATTCTGATTCTTAGTGAAACTCTCACCACAGAAACCTTGGGACCACTGGAAGCTCAGGATAAATTTCTCTGATTAACGACTTAGTGTGAGGTTTCTCAGCCTTCAGCTGTCAGCAGGCTGACAGCTTTTGTTGTGGGACACTGCTCTGGGAGTTGTAGTTGGATAGGTGGCAGCAACTACTTCTTGATGCATGGTTAAGAAAACAGAGGACTAGAGAAACCAGTCAGCGTTCAAGAGCACTTGCTGTTGTTGCAGAATACCAAGGTTCAGTTCCCAGCACCCACATGGTCGCTTACAACCATCTGGAACTCCAGGTTCAGGGGACCCACCCTCTTCTGGATCTGCAGGCACTGCACAACCATGGTTCACATACATACGTGGAGGCAAAACTCCCACACACATAAAGTAAATAGTTTCTTTAAAGAAAGAAAACAAACAAACAAAAGATCTCTAGACGTTGCCAAGTGTACCTTAGGGCACTAGATCTTTCTGGGATGAGAATCATGGAGTTGGTTAATTATGGACATTACTTGATAGAGAGAGGCCCGTGGGATGTTCTCCACATTGATCTTTCTTTGAGGGAAAGCAAGTTCAGTCGCTTCTGCCCTGTATGGCATCTCACACGGAGAGGGCAATAACCGACTGTCGTTATCTTTCCATGAAATAACTTTTGTTCCATTCCTAATGCTGACACACATTTTGTATATAAAACTGAAAGCCACACATGTGTTTCTAAAAACATCGAGGAGGAGGCATAGCACTTGGGTACCCATAGTTCTTCCACACAAGGGCCTGTCTGACAGCGACCTGGAGCTGTCAACTTCTAACTCCACAGCAAGCCATCAGTTTGCAGTCTCCCTTAGAGTGCAAGAGTGGGGGGCGGGGCATAGCTTGTCCCAGTTCAAAAAGGAGAGCTTGAACTTGAACTTGAAAGGTTGGCAGGGGATGAAGCCCGGTTGCTAGCGTGCTCCCTTAGCTCATAAGAACCCATGGGTTTGAGCTCCAGCACCACAGAAAACCAGGCATGGTGACACACAGCTGAAATCCAAGCCCTCAGAAGAAAAGAGGCCCAAAGAGGATTTCAAAGCCATCCTCAGTGTCCTAGGGCTTTGATCAACTTGACACAAATGCAGGACTCTTTCCTTGAATGAGAAAATGCCTCTGTAAGATCGGCCTGTGGGCAAATTTGTGGGGGCTCTGGTCTTAATGATGGATGTGGGAGGGCTCAGCTCAGTGTGGGTGGTGCCAGCTCTGGGCAGGTGGTCTTGGGGTGAATAAGAAAGTAGAGTAACCCATGGGGACCACCCCAGGGAGCAGCACTCCTCCATGACATCTGCTTCAGTTCCTGCCTTGAGTTCCTGCCCTGACCTCCCTCAGTGATGGAGTGTGGCAGAGAGCTGTGAGCTGAAATAAGCTCTTCCCCCACCCCACCCCACCCCACCCCCCCCCCACCCTCCCCACCCCCACCCTCACCCCACCCACCCCCACCCTGGAAGGTGCTTTTGGTCGTGGTGTTTTGTCACAACAACAGAAATCCTAACCAAGACATTTAGCTTTCATAGTAACTTGAGGATAGACTTGGCTACAAGAGATCCTTTCAAAGGACACCATCAAAAGGACAAATTGGCAACCAACAAATTGAGAAAAGATCTTCATCAACCCTACATCAGATAGAGAGCTAATATCCAATATATACAAAGAACTCAAGAAGTTAGACACCAGAAAACCAAATAACCCTATTAAAAATGGGGTACAGAGTTAAACAAAGAAATCTCACCTGAAGAACTTCGGATGGCGGAGAAACATCTTTAAAAATGCTCAACTTCATTAATCAGGGAAATGCAAATCAAAACAACCCTGAGATTTCACCCTACACCAGTCAGAATGGCTAAGATTAAAAACTCAGGAGACAGCAGGTATTGGCAAGGATGTGGAGAAAGAGGAACACTCCTCCACTGCTGGTGGGGTTGCATGTTGGTACAACCACTCTGGAAATCAGTCTGGCAGTTCCTCAGAAAACTGGGCACCTCACTTCTGCTATACCACTCCTGGGCATATACCCAGAGGATTCCCCACCATGTAATAAGGATATATGCTCCCTATGTTCATAGCAGCCCTATTTATAATAGCCAGAAGCTGGAAAGAACCCAGGTATCCCTCAACAGAAGAAGGGATGCAAAAAATGTGGTATATATACACAATGGAGTACTATTCAGCCATTAGAAACAATGAATTCATGAAATTCTTAGGCAAATGGATGGAGCTGGAGAACATCATACTAAGTGAGGTAACCCAGTTTCAAAACATCAATCACGGTATGCACTCACTAATAAGTGGATTTTAGCCTGGAAAACTAGAATACCCAAAACATAATCCACATATCAAATGAGGTACAAGAAGAACAGAGGAGTGGCCCCTAGTTCTGGAAAGACTTGGTGTAGCAGTATAAGGCAAAACCAGAACAGGGAAGTGGGAAGGGGTGGGTGGGAGAACAGGGGGAGGGAAGGGGGCTTATGTGACTTTCCGGGAGTGGGGGGGCCAGAAAAGGGGAAATCATTTGAAATGTAAATAAAAAATATATCGAATTAAAAAAAAAAGCTGACGAGCCAATAGTAGACCTTTCTCATTTCCTGGTGGGCAGCAACAATGAGGCAGGCACAGTTATACACATCTGTAGTTTCAGCACTTAAGAGGACCAAGGACATTCTTAATCTCAAGGACTGAGGCTAGACTATCTGGTCTCAAACACCAGTTCTCAGTAGCAGACCGTACAGAAGCCTCCCCATCACCATACCACATCGATACTTAACCCCTGTCCCCACAGCAGCCTGGGTTCTATTCCCAGACTCCTTCCTCTGCTGTCAAGAATCAGTCATAAATGGCTTCCTGTTAAGGAGTAACCTGGACATAGGTACAGGGCGAGCAGCAGTCCAAGATTTCAAAAGCTTTAAAGAGAAGTAGAAAATAGCATTTCTGCTATGTGGCCAGTAATCCTGTGCAAAGTGAATCTGAGGGCTCAGAGGTTACAGGGAGAAGAGCATTAAGGAGAAATAAATATTCAGATGCATTTGGTGTTGAAATAAATGCTTGTCCGTGCCCGGGGACGAGTGCTCATCTCCAGAGATCCTGTGCAGCAGACAGCGAGAGACGAGACGGCACGCCAGCGCTGAACATCTGTTTCCCCCATTTTGCCAAAGAACATTCTTTTTTAAATCCGTTTTCATAATTTGACCTGCTCACTTTCTGGCAGGGAGACCTAGGAAGGCCTCCAACTTAGGATGGAAAGGGAAAGGAAGGAGCCTGGTCAGAGCAAACGGGGGCGGGGGTGGGGGCGGGGCTCAGCACTGTGAGGGTCAGGGAAAGAGCTAGAGGAAAGGGGGGCTGGTAAAACAGAGCGCAGGCAGGAGACACATAAACAGGGCACAATCCAGAAAGATCAAGAGCGTGCCCCAAAACTGTGGTCAGAGCATCCTAGCAAAGGTCAGGCCAGTTACTCACACTCCTTGACACCCTGCTCACCACCATGGCCACCGCGTGCTTAACAAATGGTGCAGTCCCTCTGGAGGCACCCTCCGGTTTAACGTTCAGGAACAACTGGCCACCGTCCTATTCATCCCTACCCAACAGAGGAAACTTCCCTCTGTATGCTTATCTCATAATTCCATATTCTTCCCTCGCTCTTTTTTCTTTTTTCTTTCCAAAGTGAGCAACCACTCATCTTCTGGAATAAGAGGCCTTCTCAGCCCATTGTTTCTCCCAGCTGGGATTGTCACCTCCTGAGAAAGCTGCACCACCACTTTGTGAACAAATCAGGGGGCCGGACAAGGATTCATTTTATCCCTGCAGAGCCAACATTCTGCCTCCCACCACATTCCAGCAGTGTAATCCCCCCAAGCCCTGAAGTTCTCAAAAGTTTGCTTTCCCCTACAGGTGTGTCAGCATCACCAGGAGCCATGGTGATTTTGAGTTCTGGGCCCAGGGTTGGAACACAGGGATCTTAGAGAAGTTTCTATGCTGTTGCTTTACAACTTGTCATGAAAAATCCCTCTGGAAACACAAAAATCCCTTAAAGAAATACAGGAGAACATGGGTCAACAGGCAGAAGCCCTTAAAGAAGAAACATAAAAATCCCTTAAAGAATTACAGGAAACCACAAACAGTCAAGTGAAGGAACTGAACAAAGCCATCCAGGATCTAAAAGTGGAGAAACAATAAAGAAATCACAAAGTGAGACATCTCTGTGATATAGAAAACCTTGGAAAGAATTCAGGAGTCATAGATGCAAGCATCAACAACAGAATACATGAGATGGAAGAAAGAACCTCAGGTGCTCAAGATAACATAGAAAACATTGACTCAACAGTCAAAGAAAATGCAAAATGCATAAAGCTGGTAACTCAAAACATCCAGGAACTCCAGGGCACAATGAGAAGGCCAAACCTAAGGATTATAGGTATAGACGAGAGCGAAGATTTCCAACTTAAAGGTCCAGTAAATACTTTCAACAAAATTGTAGAAGAAAACTTCCTTAAGCTAGAGAAAGAGATGCCCATGAACATACAAGAAGCCTTCAGAACTCCAAACAGACTGGACCAGAACAGAAAATCCTCCCCAGCACATAATAATCAAAATACCAAACAAACTTCGCTAAACAAAGAAAGAATATTAAAAGCAGTAAGGGGAAAAAGGGTAAGTAACTTATAAAGGCAGAATCACACCAGACTTCTCACCAGAGACAATGAAAGCTAGAAGATCCTGGGCAGATCTCATACAGACCCTAAGAGAACACAAATGTCAGCCCAGACTACTATACCCAGCAAAACTCTCAATCATCATAGATGGAGAAACCAAGATATTCTATGATAAAACCAAATTTGCACAATATCTGTCCACAAATCCAGCTCTACAAAGGATAATTGATGGAAAATGCCAACACAAGGAGGGAAACTACACCCTAGAAAAAGAAAGTAATCTTCTTCCAACAAACCCAAAAGAAGATACCCACACAAACATAAAAATAACATCAAAAATAACAGGAAGCAACAATCACTATTCCTTAATATCTCTTAACAACAACGGACTCAACTCCCCAATAAAAAGACATAGAATAATGAAATATTTCTCATGTAAATCTTCAATTTTATCAGAAAATGTTTGTAATTCCCCTTTTAATTAATTTAGTAATTTCTTTTATGTCTACCATTTTATCTGCATTATTTTTCATGATAATCTTCAATTTTAATATGTCTTTCTATATACTTCCTCCATTTTATCAGAAATGTTTCCAATGTAAATCTTTGATTTTATTACTAATGTTTTTAATTCCACGTTCAATTAATTTAGAAAGAGTTTTACATAAACCATTTTTTATGTAAAATTTTCCATAAAATAGTCAATTTTGACATATTTGTCTATATATTTCTTGAATTTTATCAGAAATATTTTTCATGTAAATCTTCCATGTTATCTGAAAATGTTTATAATTCTACCTTCAATCAACTTAGAATTATCTTTATGCCTATCATTTTATCTATATAATTTCCATGATAATCTTTCATTTTAACATGTTTTTCTATATATTTCTACAATTTTATCAGAAATATTTTCCATGTAAATCTTCAAGTTTATCAGAAAATGTTTATAATTCCACTTTTAATCAACTTAGGAATACTTTTATGTCTACCACTATTATATCTATATGAAATTTTCCATGATAATCTTCATTTCTGACATTTTCTACATTTTTCTACAATTTTATCAGAAATATTTTCCACATAAATCTTCAATTTATCATAAAATGTTTCTATCCCATATTTCAATTAATTTAGCAATGTTTTACATGTCTACCACTTTACTCCTTAATTTTCCTTGAAAATTGTCAATTTTAATGTGTTTATCTGAAGTATTTTCCATGTAAATCTTTAATTTTATCATAAAGTGTTTTTACTTCTCTTTACTTCCCTTTTCAATAAATAAAAACAAATTTTAAAAAAATCAAATAAAAAAAAGAAAGAAATGCTCCTTCTGGAGTGTTCTGCTGATGGCTGGATGGTCTAAAACAATATGGCTCTGAACAAGTGCCATCTACAACGTGTCCTGAACAGCCACATATGACCAGGCCCCTTGCTAGATACAGCCATCCCTGCCCCATATTTGGAAGAAGCTACTTCAGGACCACCATCCCAAGTCTATAATGCCCAAGACCCAAGCTCCTAAAGTAAAAAGGTGTGATTTTTGCATCTAACCTGTACCCGTCCTCCCTTGTAAACTTTAAATCATGCCTAGGTTGCTCATAACACCTGACACTGGCAAACACTGTTACAAGCTGTTGCACTGTGTTGTTTAAGGAATAATGAAAACACTGGCACAAGCTTGGTACAGGCACAGGAAAAAAAAACTGCCCACAAGTGACTGAGTACAGAGCAGAGGGTGTGTGTGTGTGTGTGTTGTTGTTGTTGTTGTTGCTGTTGCTGTTACTGTTTTATCCCACTCTCAACTGAATCTCCCCCAAAAGAGTAAGGTACACACTCCTCCCCCAGGAAGCTGAGACTGGCTTCAGAAATCAAGGATTATAAATCTAACCTTCTCACTAGCTCAGCAGCCTTGAGCAGATAATTCCATTTCTTTAAGCCTCCATTTTCTTCACTATAAAATGGAAATGTCTTAGTGGGCTTTACTGAATTGGTCTGAGGATGAAAGGGCTGCTGTGGCCAGAAACTGAGCTGCTCAGTGTGGCTACAGTAATCATGCTGCGTCCTCTGTGATTGTTCTGTTGGAGCCCAGAGGCTGGACCACACCCTGTGGAGGGTGAGGTTTCCTGTGAAGGGAACTGAATTTTCCACTGTCAATCATTCGGAGAAAAAGTTCATCTGGAGTAAAATCTCCCTCCCTCCCTCTCAGAAGCTGTCTGATGCCTCCAAGGAGGACAGCCGGACAGACAGGCTTCCAACGGGTGGAGACAGCTGGGGCAGATCCAGGGGTGGAGTTGGCGGAGAGCCTGAAGCTAGGCAGATGATCAAGTGAATCTCAAATCCCAGGATGAGTTTGGTTTCTGCAGTTATCAGGAAGACCGGGCCCTTTCTGAGACTTTGAGGGGCCCTAGGGGACCAAACCTGCATGTCTACATCCAGGAGAGCACAGGGCAAGGGGAACCACCCAGGCATTCAGCAAACCAAGACCAAGACTCTGAGTCTGAATGTGAGCAGGGACACCAAAGGCCATCGCCATAGTTGAATGGCCACCAGTTTTTGCAGGAGACATCATGTTAACTGGCTTTCCGATCTCTGGGCATGATGCTCTTACAATGGCCAGCATCCTCTTCTGAGGAGTCCAGGACATTAAACTGAATAGCAACTTGAAAGGAAGCCACGGCTCCTTAAGTCATGTAGCCTGATGAATCCTTGGAAACTGTTGTATTGGGGATACCAACGTGGGGGTGTGACTTAAATCCCACTCTGGTGAGCTGGTGCGGCTCCCTTGTATGAAGAACAAGAGTTTAAAAGCCCCATTTCTTCTCGTTGTTCACCTCCTATGCATGGGGCACATTAGACCAGGTATGCAAAACATTCTGCCCAGAACAGATTTGCACATGATTTCTCGAGTCTTGACACACTCTCTTGACACAAAGCAGGAAAACGGTGGCAAGTGGGAAGATTATTCAATGTATATGTAAAAAAAATTAAATGTTTCCAGTTTTGAGATCATGCTGGACAGTGTCTTAGTACCCGCCTAGGAGCAGGAAGATGTCTAACATGAGCTACTGCTGTCAGCTGCTGAGTTTAGATAATGCTTGTCACTATGGCCCGAGGTCAGTTCTATCACTATCCTGCTGCAGCAGCCAAGGTTCACAGTTCAAGACCGAACAGAATCTGAAGAAAGGACTGCTTGGCAGATTGTAATGGCCAAGGCTAAGGAAAAGCAATGAGCTAGAAGGAATCAGCCATTCTGGTCATGGTGGGGGATGTTCCCATTCACGTGATAGCTAATTTGGAAATCTATCTTGATTGGACACTCTCCAATATCTCCAGCCCCATCCCATATGCATCCAGAACCACTCATTAGCCAAGTTCAGGAAGAAGCCTAGAAATGCAAAGAGACATTCTTTAAGGCACAGAACAGAATGCAAAGGGTGATGAGTAGCTTGGGAAATATGAAAATAGCTGGCACATGACCTTACAGATTGTGAAATGTGGATAGGGATGATCCTGCCCAAGATCAGAAGGTATATAAGATGTAAGCTAACACCCAAACCTACACAGTATGTCTCTGGTCCATACTCTTAGCCTCTAAGACACACTACTGCAATTTGTTAAGATTCTTGTCAGCCAGTATACCACTTTCTCTCTCTACTCTGCCCAACCATTCTGATAAGTTGGCCTTTCCTTTCCCATCTAGTCCAGTCTCCAGCCTGCTTGCAGCTAGGATGGCAATGGGACTGTAGAGTCCATGAGGAAGGCTGTGCCTCCTCCTTTCTATCTCCCTGTGCTGTGGAATCAGTGTCAGTTTCTTCTGACCTCCCCACCCCCGTGGAACTGCCCTGAGGAACCAGAGAGCATTGAGAAGCTGCCCCCACAGTCAACGACTGCTGATGTTTGTTGGGAATAGGAAATTAGCTTGGATCCTGTTTGAGAATTTGCATGTTGGCCTTTGTGAGAGCAGCCCACCTCACAAAGATGCCAAGCTTGTGTGTGGCCAAAGTGAGACTCAAGCCACAGTCTGGGCAACAGCTAGTGACCATCTGTGTGTGAGATGCCCTGTTCTTCCTGTACCAAATTAAACTGTACCATCAAGCCTATCCTTCTATGAGATGATGGAGCTGTTTCCCAGCTGGATATGAGGGAAGGAGTACTTTTAGCCTCAGACAGGATGGTCAAGAGTGAGCCCCTGGCACTCCCGAATCACTTCTTTGTTAAACGGACACAGAGGATCCAGTGGAGATTATAACTCCCTACACATGGTGACACCAAGGAAGGAAAGCAACCTGGATTTAGAGCCTTCTACAATTCCAATGCTAAATCACAAGCCAGAAACAGAACTCTGGTGTGTTATGCCCGTGGTATTGGGGCATACAAACATACGGGCTCTTACACAGAGCTCCAAGCACTTTCCTCATCTGAGAAAGATGCTGTGGTGGATAAACATTTAAGTTCCTATTTTAAGAAAGTTATACAAATGCTATCTTGTTTCCCCTCCCTAACTGGTCCCACACATCCTGCCTGGATATAGCAGGCAAGAATAGCATAAGAAAACCCTTTCTCATGACACACTGGCCCACGAGGGAGTTAAGCTGATGGTTCTGAGAAGGCCAGTCTCTGGAACCTTGTCTTCTGTTCTCCCAGGGTGTCTCACCAGGCCTGAGCAGACAACAGCAAAGGGAGCTCACTCAGGGTCCAGAGCAGGAAGCCACCACACAGGACAACCAGTCAGGAAACAGAACGGGGGACAGCTTGTTTTGGTGCCAAGGGGTTCTTCACAGTGTCCAGGTTTTTTCTAAAATACGTTCGTATTCCTACAGACTAGCACATTAGAGTCTAAAATGTTAGTCTGAAAGATACAGATGATAATAACTGGATAATCCCAAGGAATGAATAAGGAAGACAGCGCAGATCACAGATCCAGAATCCAGTTCCCTCTGTCACTACATTGTCTCAGGATGGGGTGTAGTCTATCATGGTGGGAAGACATGTTGGCTGAAGCTGTTTGCTTACCTCTCAGCTGTGGAGAAGGAGGAAAAGGTTCATCCAGCTTCCTCCCTTTGGATTCAGTCAGGGACCCCACTCATAGGATGGTTCTATCTCCTTTCAGGGCAGGTCTTCCTTAAGTTAATCAATCATTCCCAGAAATGTTAAAATGTTCTCACAGGCACATCCAAGGGTATGCTTACTAAGGCTCTAAGTATCTCTTAGTCCAATCAAGAGGGCAATAAAAATCAAGGATCACATGACCTGGCCACCACCCTTAGCTATCTTAGATATCTCACAATATTTCTGCATCCAATGGAAATTAATCTTAGAGATCTTGAACTACCAGAAAAAGGAAGCCCCACATGGTGGCTCCTCCTTCCCATACTTACTCAATAAACAGTTATTAAAGACTTGTATATAACCGGCACTGTTGCAGAGATGAAGGGACAGCCATCTTTGCCTACAAAATGTGTAGTGATGTCAACTTTGAATGCACTCTGGATGGCACAGAGCAACAATGCAAAACAACTTTGATTATTGGGTCTCCCTCCCCTCCAAGGGTTTTATTGCAGAAATACAAGAATACGAACTGATTTCAGGATTTGAAATTATTTTGATGTTTGTGTTCAGTCAAGGCCAAGAACTGTTGTGTGGCGACTTGAATGAGAGTGGCTCCATAGGCTCGTGTATCTGAATGGTTAATCCCCAGTTGGTGGAACTGTTCGGGAAGGATTAGGAGGTGTGGCCTTGTTGGAGGAGGTTTGTCCCTAGAGGTAGATGGTGAGGTTTCAAAAGCCCATCCCAGTCTCTGTCTCCTTTCCCCTGACTTCTCTCTGCCTCCTATTGTGCATCAAATGTAAGCCATCAGTTACCGCTTCAGCACCATGTCTGCCTGCCTGCTTCCATCCCCTTTGATATGGTCATGGGCTCACCCTCTGAAACTGTAAGTCCCAATACACTCTTTCTTCTTAGTTGCCTTGGTCAAGGTGTCTCCTCAAAGCAATAGAAAAATAGCCAAGACATCCTAGGAGGTATGGCATATAGAAACAGTTGAAAGATGGATCCAAGGTACAGGGGAGAAAGGCGAAGAGCACGTGCAGCAGAAGGAACTAAGGGGGTTCTGGAGCTGGCTGACATCACTAGACTGCTATGTTGGTGGGAGGATGTGTATCTGAGAGACTTCCTGGGTCAGTCCACGGGCCTAGTCTACAGGAGAACCACTTTGAGGTAGTTAAGCAGAGTGCTGTGGTTTAAATATGCAAAGTCCCTACAGGTTCATGCATGTACCCTTGCTTTCATTGGTGCTGTTTTGGAATGTTATGGGGTAGAGCTTCACTAGAGGAACTGTCTCTGTGCCTTGAAGTCTGATAACCTGGGACCGTTTCCTGTCTGCTCCCTGCTTCCTCACTCTGGGTCTTATTCCCAAGAGTGTCCCTACCATCGTTGACTGCATCCTTTCTCAGACCCTGGCATAGGATAGCTCCAAGTCTCACACACCCTTTCTATCCTCTCCCACAAAGAGTCATCTAACTTACCTAAGGAAGGCTACAGAAGGACCGTTTCCCTCCAAGGAAAACAGTACCGTGACAGGGTGCCTGGAACCTCTGTCATCACAGCCTTCCATGTAACATTCCTTTTTCTGTTGCCTCTTCAAAAACTCATGTTTGGGTGACTAAATTCCATTACACATTAGAAAAAACTGCCTTGCTGGGCAGTGGTAGCACACGTCTTTAATCCCAACACTTGGGAAGCAGAGGCAGGCGGATTTCTGAGTTCCAGGCCAGCCTGGTCTACAGAGTGAGTTCCAGGCCAGCCAGGGCTACACAGAGAACCCTTGTCTCGAAAAACCAAAAAAGAAAAAAAAAAGAAAAAAAGAAAAAAGAAAAGAAAAGAAAAGAAAAGAAAGAAAGAAAGAAAGAAAGAAAGAAAGAAAGAAAGAAAGAAAGAAAGAAGAGAAATCTGCCTTCTGCAACGGTGAGAATAACTCTTAATTTGTTAGCAGATTTCTATAAAATTTCAGAGGTTGGATTGACTTCCAATCATATGCTAAAAAGTAGTGGTTCTGTCTGCAGAGACCTCAGATGGAAAACCATTTTACACACTGCTCTAGGGACAGCATACTAACTAAGTCATTGACCTCATGGCCACCCCCATCTGGCAGGTGTGGATGCTAGCTAAATCAGATACAGAGATCTTCCAGATATTAAAACAGTTTAGTTACTAGATGGAACATTTGATAAAAGCAATTCCACCATTCAAATGTAGTAATTAAGAGTCTTTCAAGTGGACAACAAAAATAAAAAAAATCCAAACTGGGAAGCTTTGGGTTAGGTAAGGCTCTTCTCAGTTCCCTGCATCCAGCCTGACTCCTGGGATGTCAGCTGACCAAGTCAGGAGTCAGTCGCTAAGGTGGTCTGAAGGAAAACTAGCAGCCACCGGGTCATGTTCTTGCACACTTGGTCCCCAGCTGGTGGCGCTATCAGCAGGGAGGTTACAGAACCTTCAACAGCGGAGGCTTGCTGAAGGAAACATGTCACCCTTTGAGATGGGTTTGGAAGACTACAGCCTCAACCTACTTCTATCTTGCTCCCCGCTTCCTTCATGTGGATGGAAACATGATTTCTGAAGTTCCTGCTCCAGAAGCCTCCCACCACCTCCTCCCACCACATGGACTCCCTAGCTAGAACTGTAAGCGCACGTAAATCATTTGCTCAAGGTTCCTTGGCCACGGTGTTTTATTGCATCAGCAGCAAAAACAACAAAAATGAATGCAGTCATCAATGGCTGATAATTATTCCTATTATGCCAACACAAAGATGGGGCTCCCTAAAAAACACTAAATAAAATTTGGTGAGACTTTGAGTCGGCCGTCGCATCCCCATGTTAGGAATCAGTATACCCCAACTCTTGAACACAGATGCTTAGGTCCTTTAAATGGCTGGCCCTGTGTGCATCTTCATCTGACTGCTCAGTCACTTCCTGGAGTTCTGTTGGCTATTATTGAACTGGAGGAAAAGGTTGTGGGAACCTTCAATTTGTAGTCAAGTGATTCCACTTGGAAAGGCAGAGCTGTCGCTTGCAATTGGCAACTGAAGAGGAGAGAGCCTTGTGTAACTGAACCCACACCCTGCACCAAGTCTGGTAATCTGGGATTGAATTAGATGGTGGGACAACCAGGTGAGGTCTGCATAGGTTAGGAAAATTCCTTGGTGTGGAAGTCTACTGGGTGAGTGTCAACAAGGTGGTGGTAGAGAAATATTTTTCCTCCAGAGTCTCTCCACATCTTGGTATACTCTAGTCAGGGCTGAACCTCTGCACCAGAAAGTGCAGCTGCTAGGGGAATTCATTGTTCTAGGAGGGGTGTTTTCCCTGCTGTGCCTAAGCCTAGTGCCAGAAACTGTCATGCCCCACCCCCATAGGGGAGAGGAGAACTCCCTCAGACCTGAATCAAGTGGAAATAAGGCAGACTCATCCAGGGAGCAGCTCAGTCAGGGAGGACGACCCCCTGGGAGATGCCGAGTACTCAGCTAGCCTGGAGCTTGATGTATCCAACAGTCACCTTCAGCTCCCGGCCCCTCACAGCAACTTAGATCTGGAGCAGAAGACTCCAGAGGGCGTCATCAGAACCAATACATTTCTGTTGTTTATAAACTGCCCATCCTTACACATGGCTTTTGTTACTGTTAACCATTGTTGTTTGCAGCCTGAACAGAAAAGCTGCCCTCATCTCTGCCTGAGAAAACTGGCTTGTCTCTCAGGAAAGCTGAAGAAGAAGAAAGGTTATTTTCTTACTCTAAATTAAAGAGGGGAAAAAAGGATTTTTTTCAGTGTAGACTGCCTGTTTGGGGAGCTGCCCCTCCCCCCAGCCCCACCCCCGTTTATCAGTGCCTCGGTAGGGCAGTCCAGTATGTTAATCACAGAAGGAGATGTGGATAGGGACGAAACACCCGGACCTTCAGAGACATAAACCTTCATTTAGCACAGACTACTCACAGCTGGGAAGCAGGCTTCCTCTGAGCAAGCAGCGCCTGGATTTGCCATTGCTTCTGCCGGGCTCCAGCATGAAGGACTGAATAGCATCCCCCATACTGTGGAAAACATGACCCAGTCCCTTCCCTCTAACAAACCACTTCTGGAAATTGGCTTACATGCCATTTGCATTTACAAAGAGGCTTCGCCTCTGTGCCTGGAAAACCAGCTTTGCCAGAGTGTTGCATCTGAGATTCCACGGACAGAGAGGCAGCAGCCTTACAACCTGTGCGGACCAGTTTTCTGCACAGACAAACGGCTCCCCCATCTCAGGATGCAGTCTTGATTAACCAGACCTTTTGTTTGTTTAGCTGATTGCTTTTACTTTTTTCCCCCTTATTCTGGAGATAGGGTCTCATGCTGTAGTCCAGACTAGCCTCATATTCACAGTGTCTCAGCGTCCGTCCCAAGTGCTGGGATTTCGGCCATGAGTCACCACGTCTACCCTTCTGACCTATTTTGAATGCTTGCCTCCAAGAAGTGAATGCAAGTTGTGGCTTGGATGGAATCTCACTCCCAGTGCTATGGTGCTCCATAAAAACATATTATCCCAGGACAAAGCGGTCCCCCTGCACCCCAACACACACACACACACACACACACACGGGTCTCTGGCTCTGAGAAGGACAAACGCTGCTCTGTGGGTAATTTCTCTTCTCTGTCATAGTTACCTCATCCCCTCAACTCGTTTTATTTCAAGGCAGGGCTCTGAGGCCAGTGATAAGAGAACAGCCAGAAGAGCCTTGGCAAACCAGGCTGCTAGCAACTAAACAAACACAGAGGAAGAGAAAGGGGGCCGGGCCACCAAGTGAGGCTGCCAACAGGGATCCAAGACTGCCTTCTTGTCACACAGGGAAGTCTGTCTCTGTCCCTATCCACAGACCATGCATGCATCTCTAACAGCCACAGGCATGGGAAGATGAGAGGTTCCATTCTCAATGCCTACAGACTAAATCAGTGAACACCAGGGAACAAGGGTGCCCCTGGGACCTGTCACTTAATGACTACATGACATCTTCTGGGAAAGAATATACTCTTACAGGGTCCTTGGTACCTGGTAAGACAGACACACAGACCAGCAACATCCCAGGCAGGGGTTCAAGATGCTCACAGAAGCCAGATTTGGCAGTCTGCAGTGTTACAAGTAACAATTGATCTGGAGGCAACACGTGTCTGTGAGCCACCCCCACGCGCCCACCAGCAAAGGGCGGTGGCATGACGGCCAATTCCAGGGAATGGAGCCTGCACGCAGGTGTGTCTCCTGGTCTTCTCCACCCACCCTCCAACGCTACTCCCCCTGCAAGCTCGTGGTTCTGGGGAGGAATTCTGGTAGTAGGATGAAAAGAGGAAAGGCCAGACTTACCTAACTCCTCCGGGCTGAAAGATACGGCAACGGTGTCCACAAAACCACTCTCTGGGGGGAGAAGGAAAGCAGAAAACAACAACAACAAAAAACCTGAGTCGCTGCAACCATTCAGGGCCAATAAATCAGGAATTCTGGAGAGATCAGCTTCCTTAGAAAAGTGCTGGCTCTCTCCCTCTAGAGATTAGACTAATCCATTGAATGTAAAGAAACTTGGGGAACCCTTCAGCCTAGGGGCACGCATCCTGAAGCCCTCAGGTACACACCGCTGGTTGGGATCGCGCAGCTTCCAGTGAGTGGGCTGCAACCCCATTATCTGGCCTCAGTCCCCGGGGCGCATTGCTGTGCCCACCCGCCGGTCCTAAAGTTTTCCCGGGAGCGCGCGGGTGCTTCTGGACGCCGCGGCGGTGAGGAGTGACAGGAGCTGCTCCCACCCAGCCTCACAGCCTGTGTGCATCCCTGCCCGTTGCTAGGCTACCGTGGCTATCACGAGACACATGCGCTGACTCCCCACTCCCTGATAGAGGATGGCCTCCAGTCCCCTAACCCCTTCTTGGCTCGTTTATTTAAAATGAGAGACTTGCTTGCTCTGAACGGGTTTCCTGCTCCTCTGCATTGGGACTGTTCTCCTCCAGGGGTCCCGAGAGGACACTGTCTAGAAGTTGGCAGGGCAGACTTCCTATGCCTCCCTCCATCCATCCTTATTTCTAACCAGTATTCCAGCTCCATAGCCTGAGCGTTAGTGAGACCACTCGGTTTAAATAAGCTAAGTACTTTAGTCTCCATTTCATGGGCAGAGAAGCTCAGAGTCCGGCTTTCCTGTCATGATAGGTAGAGAGCGAGAATGGCCTCTTTCTTTAACACACCTTGACTGGTTTCAAGTAGAATGGAAGCCGGGCGGTGGTGGCGCACGCCTGTAATCCCAGCACTCTGGGAGGCAGAGGCAGGCGGATTTCTGAGTTCGAGGCCAGCCTGGTCTACAGAGTGAGTTCCAGGACAGCCAGGGCTACACAGAGAAACCCTGTCTAGAAAAAATCAAATCCAAAACACTGAAAAAAAAATCAAGTAGAATGGAGAAGCAAAAGCAGAAGTTTCCATCTGAACTTTGTAATTAGCATCTGGCAATGGGACTCATTGAGCAGTGTGCATAGACACCCTGTGTATTTCTCCATGGAGGCACTGACGGCTCTGCCAGGACACTTCTAGTGTTTGGGGTTTGAAGGGCTCCAGAGACAGAGCCCCACAGCAGATGACCCCCTTTTTCTATCTAGCCATGAACGAGAGAGAGAGAGAGAGAGAGAGAGAGAGAGAGAGAGAGAGAGAGAGAGAGAGAGAGAGAGAGAGAGAGAGAGATATGGAGGGAGGGAGCCTGGTTCTCTCTTTCCCTTAAAGAACTGACAGTTGGCAGTTCAAAGCTTCCGTGAGCTCAAAGCGACCACAGCAGTAGCTGTAGCAGCTAGGAGGTGCTGTGTCAGGGTTACATTGTTAACTTGTAACCAGCAACTGGTTTGCCATGCTCAGCTTTTGGTTACATAACGCTGAGGAAGACTAGAAAGGAACACCAGGCTGCATTGCTCACAGAGGTGAGAAGGGACTGTCCTCCCCTACCCAGACAGCCACTGAGCCGTTACTCTGTCCTCCAAAGACTGTTGCCCTGTTATCGATGATGGAAGCTCCACACGCTGCTCCACCCCTCCCCCACAGGCCCTAAGACCCTTCCCCGTGCTCTGGGCAGCAGCAACGTTGCTTGCTATGGTCTCCATCTTCCTCTCGGAAGGTGTCTTTGCATTTCTCGCTGTCTGACCCTGTCTCTCCTTGACAACCACAGGTAGGTCATATTCCACGTTGGGCCTGCTCAGTTGGGCCATGCACAGGTCCTTCTTCTGAAGGTATTACCTTCAGGGAAGGCTCGCTCTTATCTCCTCAGTCACACTCCCATGAGCAGTGTTCTCCGTTTGTACAGACTGGATTCTTCTCACCCTCTGCTCAGCTCTCCCAAGTTCTCTTTCGTGACCCGCTCCCCAGTCAGCTCCTCCTCGCCCTCACTAGTAACACCATCCCTAATATCAAGGCCCAGCACCTGCTCCTCACCCAGCATCTCCTACCTTTCGAGTCCATCTCTTTATTTAGTCTGAAGTCTCCTTGTCTCTACCAGAATTTAAATGAACCATCCCAGGGTCCCTTCTTTCCCCTGTTGTCCTCATGACCCCCTCCTATCTTGACCTTCTAGTTCCAGGTCCTTTGCTATCATTTCTCAATGTATTTGTCCCCTTGTAACAAATAAAAACTAACGGTTCATTTTTAAAGGTGCCTCAAGCCAGCTTATGTCTAGTTCCAAATGAATCAGAAAGTCTAGAGCCCTGGTGATGTGCACTCCTTTAGCTATTCCTATGTACGCACTCATGCATGCGCACGCGCACCCAAGTGCATGTACACACGCACCCAAGTGCATGTACACACACACACACACACACATGTGCATGCATGCACATGCTTACAAAAATCCTCCCGCCACCAGAAGTCCCAAACTGTAAGTTTAGAATAGAAAATTAACAACCAAGCTTACCTAATGACCTGAAGATGTGACAGTGTCTTATGCTTGGTGACCGTGAACTAAACAGAGTGCAAAGTGTTGAGAAGGGCCTACAGATGGGTTTGTTGAGAACCAGGAAAACTTACATGACAAAGAGAAAGACAAACCTTGGATGCCACATAAGCCAAAGAGCAGAGGGAGGAGAAGCCTCATTGCACTAGGGTTTCCATTGTGTTGTCTAGGCTCAATCAGCACGCCTGCCAGGGGCTCGGGCAGGACTTGGAAACATTGTTATATAAACGGTCTGGCTTGGGCCACTCGCTGTCTCTGGGACTTTTATTTTGAAGTGGGGATCTTCATTTCTCATACCCTCAAATCTAAATTTCCTCTGCTATCTAGCCTAGCAACCACTCCACATTTTCCTGGTGCCTTTCCTCTCCGCCCTCTTAGTTTATGAATGAACCACCTGGCCTGATAGAAGGCCAATCCCATTGAGGACAGATCCAGTGGACATGGTTTCCACTAAGCTGATGCGCTCTGCTTTGGGCCAATCCCATTGAGGACAGATCCAGTCGACACGGTTTCCACCTAAGCTGATGCGCTTTGCTTCGTCCCGGGCTGCTCCCAGTGAAGGTGCTGATTCCTATCTTAATTCCTTTCTTCTTAGACCTTCACCCTCTCTCCAGGTGCCCTGTCTTTCTTAGCTGCCCCTTTACAACAGAATTCATCCAATCAGGCTCCGTGTCAGTCGGGTTCATTATTCCTTTTACTCTCAGAAGCTGGCCAACATGTTTCTGTGTTGCTTTTTTCTGAAATGTCTCTAGTCAAGGTTGAGAATAGCCTTCCCATTGCCAGTTTCATGGCCAGTTCTTGCTCCAGGGTCAGTCAGACCCAGGTTCGAACAGCAGCAGCTGTGCCATTTGCTGGCGGTTTCAGTCACCCTTTCTTTTCTTTTTTTTTAAAAAAGATTTGTTTATTTATTATATGTAAGTATGCTGTAGCTGTCTTCAGTCCAGAAGAGGGAGTCAGATCTTGTTATAGATGGTTGTGAGCCACCATGTGGTTGCTGAGATTTGAACTCGGGACCTCTGGAAGAGCAGTCAGTGCTCTTAACCACTAAGCCATCTCTCCAGCCCCAGCCTTTATTTTCTATAAAATAGAATCATATTGTCACCTAATAACTGCTTGCCGTCAGGGCACAAGTTAATTCAGTTAATCCAAGAAGAAAGGCCGCCTGCTGTAAAGATTGAGGAGCTGTGGGTTCTTACTGGATGTGATGTGCTTTTATAGCTTGTGTTGATGGGATCCTTTTGTTCACAGACCAGTTTTAGTTATAGTTTTGGAAAGAAAGGCAGCATCAAGTTAATGGAGGGTGGTGTTCATTGTTTCTAGCCCTTGACTTGTGTTCTAATACCTGGACCTGCTTTCCATGGCAACAGCCATCTTCCCTACGGCTTAAAAATGATAACACGAAAACCATAGATTGGAATTATGAACCCCAGGTTCTTGAGTTCACGTGGAGGGCCTTTGAGAAGCAATTGGGATTTGGTGAAGTGGGGCTCTTGTGGTGGCATTCATGGCTTCCTAAGAACTAAATCTGAGCTGGCACTCAAGCCGTGCCCCATGTGGTACCCTCCACTATGTCAGGATGCAGCAAAAAGATCCTCATCGATACTGCACATATCTACAACATACACTTGGGCTTCCCAGCCTCCAGAACCACGGGGCAAGCACGCTTTTATTATGCATTACCCAGTCTTCAGTGCTTTCCTATAGCAAGAGAAAGCTGACAAAGACACAGTGTAGCAAACATTTTACAAGGTGTTAGATCTGGAGCCGCCAAGCTGTCCTGCCAAACTGCTCTAACCCACAGCGGGCTTGATTCATTGTATAAACGCATGGATTGCAAACCAAGGCCTTTCCTCCCAGCACTTCAGTAGCCTGCATTCCCCAGTCAGCTGGAAGCTAATGAGAACACATTTTCCTCATTTCAATATTTGCTATTAAAGAACTTTTCTGGAATATGTGGCTCTAATTTTCCACGTTTTGTAGTGGAGACATTATATATACTTTGGTAATTGGAATGATGATTATGCCGGGCATGGTAGTACATGCCTGTGATCCCAGTACTCTGGAGGCTGAAGCAGGAGGATTATGAGTTAGAGGCTAGTCTGTACTATAAAGGGAGACCCCATTTCTAACAAACAAAGCTATTCATCAGGAATTTGCTGTGCTTTCAAGGCTGTGTCAAGATCTGCAGATACAGAGTAGACTGGTGCTAACTCAACTGTTTTTTTCTTCCTTTTGTGTGTGTGTGTACATGTGTTTGAGTGTGTATACAAGTGTGTGTGTGTGCATGCGTGTGTGTGTGTGTGTGTGTGTGTCTATGTGTATGTGTGTGTCTGTTTCTGTGTGTGTGTGCACGCGCGTGCATGGATGTGTCTGGGTGTATGTACATGTATGTGTGTGTGTACATGTGTGTGTGTACACACGCATGTGTGTGTGTCAGAATCATCCTCCATCACTCATTTTCCTTATTCAATGTAGCAAGGTCTCTTAGTCAAACCCAGAGGTCACGATACAACTAGTCCCATTAGCTAGTTTGCTCTGGAGATCTTCTATCTAGTCTTGATTTCTGAGTCTGGAATCACTGGCAGGTTGCCATGCCCATCCAGAATTTAGGTGAGTCCTGGGAATCTGAACTCTGACCCTCACAACTGATTGGCAAGCACTTTTCCGAATCACCAGCTCTCTAGCCCTTTCCCTCAAGGGTCCCCCTGCAGAAGACCTTGCTGGCTCCTGTGACTGCACGCCACGCACTTATTCTATAAAACGATGGTTCTGGGGCATCACTCGGTTAAATAGACACTGCACAGTCAATCAGTTTACACCTCAGCTGTTAGTTATGAATGGGGATACTCTGTCAGGAGTGACAACTCTCACACAAAGGCTCAACTTCCTGACAGCAGTGCTTTTCTCACGAGATTGTCTGGAGAAGCCAAGCAGGTGTGGTGCCTGCCAGCTGGGTGCTTCCTAAATCTTTCTTCTCCTGCACGGTGCTTCATAGCACCCCAGAGTGCTACCTTTCTGTGTCCCAAGTGGAGGGCGGCTATTCTGCTCTACTGGCCCCTGTGGTCAGCAAGAAGGAGTCCCTGCTTTTATTTCAAGGGCAGCAGTATTGAAAAGCTGGACACATCAGCAGACAGCAGTAAAGAGAGAATCTTTCTGTGGCTTGGGCAAGGGTTTCTGTAAAAGCAGCCTAAATAAAGGGAAGCATCTCATGGCCATTGTCACTGTCACCGCGACACAGGACAAACACGACCTCAAGAAGGTAACTTATAACCCTCCTCATAGCTTAATGTTTTTGTTTTGTTTTGATTTTTTGTTTGTTTTTTGTTTTTGTTTTTCTGAGACAGGGTTTCTCTGTGTAGCCCTGGGTATCCTGGAACTCACTCTGTAGATCAGGCTAGTCTCGAACTCAGAGGTCAACTTGCCTCTGTCTCCCAAGTGCTGGGATTACAGGCGTGTGCCACCACCACCCAGCTAGCTTAATGTTTCTTATTTCCCAAAGCTGTAAAATTTTGTATCAGACAAGACCATAACACTAGATCCAGGCTGAGGAGAGAGACCATCGTCCGGCACATGTACAAACAAAGTCCATTTCCCACCTATCCTAATCCCCATCCTCCACCTGAAATACAGCCCGGATTTCTATATATCCTGGGTGTTATCATTAGAACATATGTAATAGTGTGTGTGACCTGTGTAGGGTGCCTCAAGCCTGTATCTTCATGACTAAGAAGGCGCAGATTAAGAGGATCCCAAACTGAAGGCCTACCTGAGCCACGCACTAAGGCAGAGGTCAGCTTCTTAAATATTAAGACCCACGTCAAAGACCAGACAATCAAATGTGTATACGAATTGTAAAAAAAAAGCTGAGTGTAATGATACAAGGCTAAGTTGTGCTTCTACACACAAAAGAAAGATGCTTTTAAACTAAAGGCAGCGTGTTTCTAAATTGCACTCCATTCTCAGTTGTAAGCTGAGGTATGGATGGTGTGTATGTGAGGTATGTATGCTGTTTGCTGTTTAGAGAGCAAGCAAATACATTAAAAAGTCACAGAACTAAAAGGAATGCCCACACTGTCTCAAAAAAGGAAAGAAAGCTATGGAAATGTCATTGTAACAAGTCAGATGGACAGTGGACAGGGCGACGGACAGGGCTCACTAGCATGTGAACAGCCTTCTAGGCCTGGGGATGACCCCGCTTCAAGTGTGAAGGACAGAGTGGGCCAGCGCCTCTTCTGCCAGCTGTGCTCCCTGGCACAAGGGACATGGCATGGCCCTTGGTGTCTTTTCTGCAGGTAGCGGGCCATCCATTTGCTGGAGGAGCAGGCTTCCTGCCTCCTGCCTGGAGAAGACAATGGTGGCTTTGGCAGCACAGCTTCTGATCTGTAGCCCCGGCTCCCATCCACACCTCTTAGAACAGGCTAACAGATGACAAGGACAAGCACAGGCCCACCCCCCCAGGGGCTTTGCGGTTTGTTTTGGTTTACTGGGTGACTGACTACATCCTGGGGTGAGCAGTCCAGGTGGCATTCCCCCTTAGGCTTAACATCCCCCTCCCTTCCTTTTGGCACGACCTTGCTTCAGATCCTCTATGAAAAGAAGAAAACACTGTTGCTTTTCCCTCCTCACACCTCATTTTATAAATTTGAGAAATGTATAAATTTAAATAAACTAGCTGTGTAAATGGAGTACTAAATTCCTCATCTGAAAAACAAAACAAAACTCCACAATTGTTGCCCTTGGCACAAACTGCAAGGATTCATTTCGGTAAGACACTAAGTAAGGTCTCTAAAATACCAAGTATCTACAGAAGAGCGGCAACTGACAAGAGCAAGCCGCCTTTGAAAGGTTCAAGCCAATTGGATGCATCCAGCCCTCCCCCCACCCCACCCCCACTCCCTTACCCTCCCACCCCCCCTACCCCCCACCCCTATCCAGGCCCCAGAGTCCGGTATAAAGATAAAACTTTAAAAGGTTCTGCACTCAACGCCATAGCAAGGGAAATCAGCTCAGGCTGAGTCAAGATGTTCCTAGAAGATGCGTGCAGACAGGAGCCAGAATGAGACATGATTTCAAAAATACACACAGAGAAAGGGCCCTTGCAGAGGAAAATAATGTACTCCCACTAACGCTCAGCTGGACCTACTGAAACCAGACAAAATAGCCCACATTGGGACTAGGGGCAAATGCACTTTCAGTAAGTGAAATCCACAACCAAGGCTTTAAGGAACACAATATCCGGGAAGAGAGGTACAGATGCCAATATGCAGCCGCCTCTCTGGTCCCACTCTTCACCCCTGCATCCTGGGCTCAAGGGAGAACTGCTCTTTCAGAGATGTCATGGAGCCCTCCTGGACTGCTTGGGTGCCTCTCTGTCTGCAACGGCGTGGCTTCCTCAAGAGGTCACCTTGGCAGTCAACGTGCTGTGCCTGGGGCAGGGACGGGCAGGGGCTATACTCTAGGCCAGGCTTTGCCATGCCCTTCTCTGTAAAATGGATGGGAAGACATATTTGAACAGGACATCTGGGGTAAGAGAGCTGCTTCTCTGTTCTACCCCGGGTGGGGGTGTGGCAGGGGTGGGGAGGAGGGGCAAGACACAGAGCATCAGCAGTCACAGAGAAGTGCGGAGGCTGGAGAGTGCTGCCTTTGAAACTGGCAGAGAAGTAACAGACAGGGCAGAGTTCGGGGCTGAGCTCTGCTGCCACTCACTGTATGAGCCTGCTTCACCAGATGCCTCTGAGCTAGGGGGCTGACGGGACACACGGAGATAAGAACAGCTGCCTCACGGGAGCCCAGTGAGGGCTGTTTTGTTTGAGATAAAGAGGGTCTTTCTAGGCTCCGGGCTGGCCTGGAGCCCTGCTGTAACCTGCCTACAGGCCCTTGGATTTCTGATCCTCCCCTCCTGTTACTGAGATCACCTCAGGAGTGAATACTGACAAAGGCAAGGCTAGGCATACACACTGCGTCCAGAAACAGCCACTTCCTTCCTTCCCCACCAAGATCGGCTTCTCCCTGGCCCTGCGGCACTCAAGGGAAATCTTCCTGTTTTGATGACCTCACTGAGACCTTAACCACTGACCTTCTGTGATTTGCCTGCCTCATGCTGACAGGCTGGGCTTCCCAATCTTCCTGCCTCTCCCCTAAGGAGGAATGCAAGCAGGGGGCGGGGGAAGTCCTCAACCTCCACCCCAAACAGCTGACTGAGCACAGCTAGAAGAAGAAATGATTTGTGGGTACCCTGAAAGGCCAGTTCACCCTGTTCCAAATCCCAGTTGTGGTAGATTGTAGCCCAGGTCAGACCAATTTGCACTGTGACACTCAGAGGCAGGGCAGTGACCACACACTGATCTCTCCTCCTCCTCCTCCTCCTCCTCCTCCTCCTCCTTCTCCTCCTCCTCCTCCTCCTCCTCTTCCTCCTCCTCTTCTCCTCCTCCTCCTCCTCACGTTTTATATGTCAGTGACTACATACAATTTTGTCCAGGAAATATGTTCCAGGTTGTAAAAATAGGTTTGAAACCCCACTGGGCCAGGTCCTTTGAAGAATTTGAAAGCACGTAGGAAGCAAGAACCAGGAGCGGGACTTTCCTTCGGAAACTTCTTATCATCCCCACCCCCACCAGCAGCAGCACAGCCACCAACACACACACACACACACACACACACACACACACACACACTGCTCTGAGGGCCTTCTTAAGGGGCTTCCTGGAGTTAGTCCCTCCCTAACAACTGCCTGGAGAAACTGTGGTCCTGCCTGAAGGTTCTATGACTCAGGATGACAGAGCCTTACTGGCAGAGACTGAATTTTAATGAGGACTCCATGAAGCCAAGAACAGAACCCTGAGGCCTTTGCACTTCAACTTTCCCTGGAACTCCACTAGAAATGCAAATCCCGCCCTGGGTATCCGGCCTCTCAGCAGCCTGCTGAGGTGGGGTTAGAGGATGGTTGTCCACACAGATGACCCCAGGCCTTGCGATGTGCAAACAGACACAGATGTAGGCCCCACTCCCCCCTTCAGCCATCTGAGTGTTTCAGCATCACAGTGATTTCGCCCTCTGGGCCTCTGCTCAGAGGAGCTCTTTTCTCTACGAAGCAATCTCTTGTTGCCATCCATTCAAGTCTGTCACTGAGCCACCAGGATCTCAGATTTCACGGGCAGAGTGAGGAGTGTTGGGAAGTGACCAGACTGGCCTGTGGGGCCTGTGGTGCTGCGTACTCAGGCTCCAGGATCAGCTCTACCATTTACAGCTGAGTGGCTCTGGGCAAGTTCTCCACCCTTCAGGCCTTGTTTCTTCATTCATCATCTAAGAATGATCCCCCCCCCCCCCCCCGATAGAATTGTTTGAGATGTCTATAACTATACAAAAAGGGCTTAGCCAGGAAATCGCATATAACTAATAAATAATTTTTGTAATTCATCCAGCTCAGAGCTAGCTCTGCCACAGAGGGTTGGCACAGCTTCTGATGTGTTTTCTCACTGTTTCCTGTTGTCACCAGGCTCTAGTTTAGGCCATGCACTGTTCCTGAACCCTGCCTGCCCAGGTCCTCTGAGGACCCCCCCCCCATACCAGCTGCCCACAGGAACTCTCAGGTTCCAGTCAGGCTGACCACGTGTCACTGGGCAGTATCCTCTGTCAGTCTTGCTTCATTCTGCCCTGGGTATCTCCATTATCGCACACTGATTGAACGGACCTGGTTTCTCGGTTTCTCTCCTCTGCAATGCTAAGCAGCGTCAGGTCATCGCATCCCTGAGAGCTGGGCTCCTCCGAGGGCAGCCTCAGCACAGTTCTACTTCCCAGCATGCCCCAAGGTCTGCAGGGCTAAGAGTTTACAGATGGTCACACTAAGCATGGTCACACCCATGTTACCATGGTAACTGAGCCTTACCATTCTAAAAAAATCTAGAGTTGATGATTCTATTGAATGGTTTCAAAGGCACCAGTGAGTCCCACTGACTTCTGTTCTCCCTGCTGCCCATCAGGTCATTGGCTGAGATGCTGTTCACATTCTGAGGGCAATGGGAATGGACTGGTGTGTGTCGGGGGTGTGTGGGGGGAAGGTGGGGGGCGGTGCTGGTGGAAGCTAAAGTGTTCTCAAACACGCATGGAGCAGGGTCCATCCATTATACACTCATTGCCAGCCGCCCAGGAGCTGTCTGCTGAGTGGGTATTGGGTGCAAAGGTCTGCAGGTTTGGTAATAGGCTGCGACAGTGTTTCTTCCCTCAGCATATGATGTTGCTTTTAGAACAGTAGTTCTCAACCTCCCTAACTCTGCAGCCCTTTAATACAGTTCCTCATGTTGTGGTGAACCACCACCATCATAGAATCATCCTCACTGCTACTTCATAACTAATTTTGCTAGTGTTATAGACCTAATGTAAATACGTGTTTACTGATGATTTTAGATGACCCCTGTGTAAGGACCCACAGGTTGAGAACCTGTTTTCAGAGGCTTTCCTTCTGGTAGTTTTGGTGAGAAGAGATACCAGGGTATATAATACACAAACACTGTTCATATTCACTCTGTGTAAGCTACTTCATGTCAGAGCTAGGACATATCAGAGTGGTGTCTATGTCTACCTGGATGCGTTCTCTGTCTCTCTGTATCTCTGTCTTTCTCTCTCTCCCTCCCTCCCTCCCTCTTCATCTTTCCATTGTTTGGCAATGGGCAAATATATAACCAGGGGGCACATTCTTAAAAAGCATGGACCTCAGGGATCTTGGTCTCTTCAGTGGCTCCAGCTCTTGAGACAGAGCTCTATTCGTTTGGAAGCATGGAAGGGTGACTCAGAGTCAACAGAGGACCACAGCTCTGCATCACCATTCTGCTTCTTACAGGTATACCCTACTCTAAGGAAGTCTCAGCAGTCCCATCATTTAAGGCTGGGCCCCACTAATTCAATAATTGGACAAAGAGAAAGACCTGGAGTGGGGATAGACTACGCTGTTAGCCCTGGCTGTTCTATCCTCTGCCTCAGTGCCTATAGCAAGCTAGAGTTCAGTGCCTGACAGCTCAGTGATGCTGGCTTGTAGCCCACCTGCTGAGGGCTAGAGCTCAGGACTTGGTGATCCACAGCACTGCTGGTTCACATCAGTACTCTGCAAAGCAAACAGTCTTCATCCTGGTCTCCCAGAGCAATTGTTTTTCTTAAAGTAACATAGGTAATGTTAGTTAGGGATAGGTACATTCAGGATCTGAGCACAGGTCTGTTGGACTTCCAAGCCCAAATTCAGTATTCCCCACTCAGCTACCCTGAAAGCCAACAGCTCTGGGCACACAGGCAGCACAGACAGGCTGGCACAGTGAAGGGCAGGAATGGGGGAGACCATGAGGATCAGCAGTGGAGAAGTGGCCATACCCCCTGTGGTGTTGGGGAAATGGCGGTCCCCAGTGTGTGACAGCCAGCTTCCTTCCTCCAGAGCCCAGTCTCCGCTGAGGTCCATGTCCCCACCTAGCCCCTCGTGCATGCAGCTCACACCAAACGCCTGAAAGACATAAAGAACAGAAACAGGGGTGTGGGGTGCTGCTGACGCCCTCCCTCCGGGAGAAGACGCCTTCCCGGGTCAAAGTGGCCAGTTTCCAGTCCATCCTGTTATCTTAGCTTCCAGTCTTATTGCAGAGCTCTGAAGCTGGCCTGAGTGTGAGGTGGTTTACGTCCCCAAGCCACATTCCTCTGTCCACTGGTGAAGAAATGTTCTCAAGCAGATGTTGTTACACCTGCATCTTGGGGAAAAATTTTTCTTTTTACTTTCATGTATGTTACTGACTCCTAGAATTTCAGGGAAAGAGGGGAGAATAGGAGGAAGAAAGAGGTAGGAGGAGACAGAGAAGGAAGAAGGAAAGGAGGAAGATGGAAGAAGGGATGGAAGGAAGAGAGACTGTAGTCATATATATATATATATATATATATACCTGAAAAACAGATCAAAAATCATCAAATTAGAGGCTATAACTATCATTAGATATAACATATACATTTATAAATTATATATACATTTATAAATTTTTGCAGTTCCTTACAGGCTTCAGTAATGGGTAAGAGTATTGGAGGACCTCAGAGACCAATTTTCTACTTCTGTTTGCCAAGCCCAATAGGGAGGCTGTGTCACAAGGATGCTTGGCTTTCATGAAAAGATCCAACCACCACAATAACTACTTCTGAGACGGCCTCCTGGGGCATAAACTGCAGCTTCGCTGGTGACAGCTCCTGGCCAAAGTTTTGCAATGTTCCTAACATTTTGCATGGGGCAGGGCTGCAAATAAAAGTGGGTTTTGAATAATTGAACATAACTGAGTAACAGTCTGTGAATGTGGCAAGTGGGACCTCCACTGTGGCAGAAACCCTGAGGCCTGAATGGTTGGGCACAGTTGATGGGTTGCTGTAATCAGACCAGGTAGCTCGATTTGGTCTCTAAAACTTCCAGAATGCTGTTCAGAGCCACTCGGTGGGTCTGCGCACAGCCTACAAGGGCTGTAGCCAGAGCAGTTCAATTGCTGTTTTCTAGATGTGGTTCTCCTGAGAGTGGCACCAAGCAGAAGTCTTAAATGAAGCACCAAGAACAATAGAAATCGTGGTGCACTCAGCAGACAGCTCGCCAGGAATCTGTGTTCAGCCTCAAGGTCTTATAAGATAATTTAGAACAAGAGTGTGCATTAACAGTAATAGCTGACGACAGCCCTGGACTTAAGAAGCCAGAGCTCATCCTGGCTCTCATGATAACTTTGACCTCTAAACAAATCCCTTTATCCAGGCTAAATTTTCACACTCTTACTGAAAGAATCAAGATTTGATGGTGTCAGAGGGTGAACCAGGCTCCCGAGGTCTGCAAGCAAGAATATTTTGCTTTTATATTTGTGGTTTGCATGGTGATGTCCTGTACAGGCTCAGATATTTGCATGCTTGGCTCCCAGCTGGTGGAACTGTTTGGGAAGGACTTCGGAGGTGTGGCCTTGTTGGAAGATGTGTGTGACTGGAGGTGGGCTCTGAGGTTTCAAAAGCCCATGCCATTCCCTCCCCCTCTCTCCGCCTCCTGTTCATGGATCACATGTGAGCTCTCAGCTACTGCTCCAGTGCAACGGCTGCCTGCCTGCTGCTATGTTCCCCACCATGATGGGCATGAACTCTAATCCTCTGGAACCAGAACCCCACTAAACTCTTTCTTTTGTAAGTTGACTTGGCTATGCTAGCTTTTCACAGCCATAGA
The DNA here is from genome assembly GCF_947179515.1 of Apodemus sylvaticus. Taxonomy (NCBI): domain Eukaryota; kingdom Metazoa; phylum Chordata; class Mammalia; order Rodentia; family Muridae; genus Apodemus; species Apodemus sylvaticus. The sequence goes on along the minus strand of NC_067478.1, from coordinate 120,900,908 downwards.
CAAACAAGACACAAAGGCAATCTCTCTCCTATGTCAGTGGACTGAGGAAGCTACATTATTTGGTTTTTGGCTAGCTAAGTGTGTAATAGGCAGCCAACTGAGCTAGAGGTTGCCTACTATTGAGCAAGAGACATTCTCTGAGCAAAACTAAAAATATAAGTCAAGTTGGGTAGTATAAGCTGTAATTTCAGCACTTGGAAGATGAACACAGGACCATCAAGTGTTCAGTGTCATTGTCAGCAATACAGAAAGTTACAGACCAACATGTGTCCCTTCCCCCCACAGCATTTAGCTGTGACCCTCCTGGCTGGCAACCCCCCCACCCTTCCCCAGGTGTTATCTCCGGCCTATTCAACCTGCGGCATTCCTGGCCTACAGCCTCCACCCTTCCCCTGGCGTTATCTCTGGCCCTTGTTCCATTGGGAACAATACAGCCATTTTCACCTTAACTACCAAGGCCGCCTCAGCGCAGCTCCACCCGGAGACCAGCAGAAAACTGCGTGACTGAAAGCAGACAACCTGCCGAGAAGAAGATCCTACGAACTCGCAGCCATTTGGGGGGCAGGGTGGTTTTTCCAAAGATTATAAATATTGGCTTAATGATAGTAAAGTCAGTCTCTATGGGCAACTGTCCTCTTGACTCATTTCTCTTTCGTCCCCTTCCCGTTAACCTCAGAATTCTCTTTCAGGTATTCCGTTTCGTATGTGGCCGCTGGCGGCAACAAACATGAAATGCACAAGGTAGCTTCAAAACAAAACTAATCTGAGCCATGTCCACAATGGTCTCATTTAATCAACTGAAACAAATATATAATGTTTATGTCTTTATTGATTATTAAATGATATTAGTAATACTAAAATCCTGGAAAAGATTTTATTTACAACAGGCTAGAAATTCCAAATCACTCTATTAATCTCTGCATATCCCTGAGGAGTTGAAAATTCCAAGAGCTTTGTTTGATTTTTAATTATCCCTCAGAGAGTAGTGTGTGAAGTAGATTCCTCATCCTTCCAGGCCCACTAATGTAGACAGTCCTGAACTCCAGGACTGTTAGATGTGTAAGATGATGTCTTCTGGATGTGTGGGCTAAGACTCGAGCCATGAATGAATTTTCGCCATCTGAACATTTTAGGTTCCTTTCTGTAGATGCCACTGACATGTCTTGATGCCTGAATTTCATACCTTAACTTGGAAAAGCCAAGCATCACATATGAAGTGAAATTGAGTGACTCAAACATCTGTTACTGTGACTACAGCACTATCCCTTGAGTCCCAGAAAGCCCTGGGGTTAGTCATAAAATTCTAGATTTTAGAAAATAGTTTCCAAGCCCGTGTCCCTATAAAGAAACTTACCCAGAGTTTTCTCTGGGTATCTAACATCCCAAGTAAAATCTCAAAAACTAAACTAAAATTTAAGGAAGCCACATTAATCTAGTGACAAATTGCTGCCGCTATGCGAACAGGGGACTGCATTAGGCAGCACAGGACAGCGTGTTCGGTGATAGCTGTACCTGGGACTTAGCTGCCCTCTGCAGAGAGGTGCTGCACACATGAGCACCGGGGGCTATGAGATGCTGGGCTGTTGTGAGGACATACTTGTTGTTTAATAAATACTGGTTGAGTAAAGGAAGGAATATATAAGGATCACATGCAAGTGAGGACAAGCCAGGCATTACATCACTTTAAACTCCCAGAGGAGACGTGCTGACTCTGAGGAAGTGAGGTAAGGTAGCTGAGTGGCAGGGATTAGGATGTATGGGGATTTAGCTCCATGAAGCTGACTCCTCTCCTCTTGCTTCTGTGCCTCCTAAGTGAGGCAGTCTCCCAGCCACTCAGACCAGAATCTGGCCAACAAACTGTGGCTGCCTGGGCGAGCGTGTTCACATCCAGCCAACCACTGGCCTTTGGTAATGCTCTGACATGGAATCCATCTGTGTTGGCTCTCACTGCCTCCGCTGCACTCACAGCGGACCGTGTCCCTTGTCTGTCTTCCGGCCTCTGTCCGGATAATCACACTTTGGTTGTAGCAGATGCTTTTGAAACTTATCTGATGAACCCACTCCCCAGCTGAATCAACTCATTGTTCCTGGGAGAAAGTGAGGATGCTTCAATGGTGCATACACGATCCAGCTGTGACTGGGTGTGTACAACTCCTGAGTAAGACTCCTCTGGTTTCTTTTGCATTTTCATTCATACATACATTCATGCACCTTGAGCAGGACTTTTTTTTGACTGATCACCATCCTCACTTTGCTAACTACATCCTACCGATCTGGTTTTTTGACCTGGTCAAGGGGTCCCAGAGTCTTCTACCAGCTCCCACCCCTTCTGCCATTTATGACACGGTATTACTGTTCTACTCATGTGTCTGAGAGGTTTGGTTTACAGTTTACTAGCTTAGAACAGAGGCTGTGCCTTGTTGGTATGTTTATATTTTCACAGTGGTTGTCCCAGAGTAAACAATACAGATACACTGAGCAAATGAATACACTTAGGGAGAATGAATATGTAGGAATGCATCTGGCATAAGTCCATCTCATTTTAGCAAGTCTCTTTGAATAGCACTCTGTCTGCACCCTCCTCCACAGCCCGTGTTTTGGGAATTTCTCTACCTAGGCACACCATATCTACCTCTACTTCTATCTGGTCTTGACCCTGTCTGGCTTTAACTGGCTGAGAGCCCCCTACCCATGTCCCCACTTCAGCTTACATACCTGCCTATCTGGTTGGCATGCCTGATCACCCATGTAGACACCAACCTCCCTAAAGCAGCCAAGTCACACTTGGAGCCCTAGTCACCAGGGCCATTTCTGATGTTAGGAACTTGACCTAGAAATACAATTCAGAAGAATCCTGCCTGGACTTTGGTTATTTACTCTGCCATTCTGTGGTTCCATCTGTAAAGGAATTCATTAATTACAAGTACAATGCTTGGGGAATCAGGTAGTGCATTCTGTTGTTAAGGGACTTAAACAACCATATTAGTTCTAAGGACTGTAAATCTGACCTGGGAGGCAGGTCTACTTGATGATAACTTGAGCTATAAATTAAACTATACACAAATGTGTGTGTACCCATGAATGCATGCATATAAATTCACTCACTCGGTAGATGAATATTTATACAATCTTAAGAGTGGCTTTCATGTCCTAGCCCCTGGACTAAATGGAGACAAGAATAGATTTTTGTTTTATTTTTTGAGGGAAACATGTCTGGACAGATCACTACAGGACAATGTAACAAGTGGAAATGTGGGTGCACACCCAGTGAAACACAAGGATTTGCAAGGAGTAGGTTCTAGAATTGTGAGGATGATCTGGAGGTCTTAGTTCAAGCCTTGCCTTTTTCTTGACTCTCTAGCAAATGCTGTTCAGCCTGAGCTGAAGCCCCACCAGAGACACCGCGCGCCCTGAGACCCTAGCCAGCCCGGGGCATCTGCGAACACCTATCAAGCAATTCATATTTAGATTTTCAACAAAAAACTGATAATGTCCTGCATTCTGAACTGTTTCAGCCCTTTCTGGACCATGTTCTGTTTTTGAAAGGATGTCTAAAGGTGAGATGTATATCTTTCTATGAATGGCAAGAGCTCACCCAGATCTAGTAGTCTCCATGCTTGCAAACCGAGGCCCGCTTCTTTGATGAGGCAGGAGTAAGGATGATGGTGACATAAATTTATACGGCCCCATCCAGAAGCTGAATGATACAACTGACTGAAACGGCAAAGAGAAGAGAGCACAGCATGGGACTCGGCCTCCTTTACCACTCAGTTCTCAAACACCTAAGTCCCAAGCCTCCATGTCAAGGACAAAGTGTCATAGCTGACCACAGTTGAACGGTGGATACTCTCCCCTTAGGGCAACCGCAAGGGTTTATTCTGATGAGTTCCAATATCTAACCTTGGAAGATGCATTCCATCTAGCTCAGAAGAACCCAAATATAGAAAAAGAGACACTTGGACTCTTAACATGCAATAGACAGCACTTAAACTTTGGGGAAAAAAACTGCGTGAACACATACTGTGAAGGCATTGCTTTTTGGATGAATAAAGGTTGAGAAGCATTGAAAGGCAGAGCACTCTTCTGTCTGAAATGCTTGATGTCCGAGCATTGAGCCAATTATTCTGTGCTTCTTACTTGTTTCTGAGAATCCCCCTAACATCATAGAACTGGGAAATTTCAATAACTTGAAAAACATTATTGAACACTGGCTTCTCCAAAGGGGTAGAGTGTTTTCAAAGCTGTGGTATAATTTATTGATGTTAATATTTTAAGTATGCCAATAAATAATTCATACTGTCGCTCTCGACGGAGCTATGGCAACAGGCATATTTTTAGGAAGTATAATGAAGTTACAAGTTATCAGAACTCAGGCTTTCCATTTCTAAAGCTGGTCCATGGAGAACCGACTCCAGACTCTCTCCAGCAGGTCTATCCTGTGCACACTAATTCCTGGTTCCCTTGCTGGTCCATGGAGGTCAAACCTGGAACCCTCCCCATCGAGACCTTCCCATGCAGACTAGCTCCCGTTCCCTTTCATTTTAGAACTTCAACACAGTTCTTTTGCACCAGAGACCACTCCTCTCACAAGATGACGGTCTATCACATTAAGGCCACCTTCCTTCTCAGAGCAAAGCCCTACCTTTACCGCTACATTCTGCCTAGGAGCACAATGACCAGGCTGGCTCAGGAAATGCTTGTTGAGTAGAGATTGGTATACTAAACTCTCAGCTGAGAAACACAACTCCTCACACAAGACAGGTAAACCTACAGCCATAACAAAAGTCCTGTCACAAAATCCACCATCTTGGCAGTTGTCCAGATATAAGTTGATGGACAAAGAAACAAAAGTGTTTGAAGAGATCAGGGTTCTCTTCCTTGTTTTCTTAATGTATTGACCCAGCATGAGACTTTCCCCCAAACTCAGTTTTTCCAGTATGCAAAAAGGGGCTCACAAAGTCTCTTCTCCCTTCCTGAGCACAATTTTGGGGAAAACAGACATCATCTAGAGAATATGCAAAACAATACACAAATATATAGCAGCTCCTAGTGAATTTGTTTATAGACATCATTCCATAATCAGAATTGAATTTCAACTTGGCTGCTCAAGCTGTGAGGGGACAAGCCTGAGGGAGGCAGGGTAAACACAGTGGTTAGCAGCAAGGACTCTGGGGATAGCTCCGAAGCTAAATCCCAGTAGTAGCAGTGGTCTTGAGCAAGCTAACCTGATGAGCCTGACTTTTTTCATTTCTAACATTGGATCACAGCTTGTCGGGTCAATGCAGCAAGCAATGGAGAAAGGTCTGTAATGCGCCCAGTGGAAATCCTGACCACATTAAAAAATAATAATTCAACTGAAAGGATAGAAAATAATACAGCCTAACTCTCTAATGACCCCAAGAAGTCAGAAGTTTAAAATGCTATCTCGCTTTGTTAGAAACTAGGTAAAAGGTCACATTCCAGAGCCCGCCCTTTGTTTAGAGCTAGCAGAAAGGCCTTGATCCTGGCCCCATAGGGTAACTGGAAATGGACTAAGCTTATCTTGCTTCTGTAAACTGCTTACATCATTATCCCTATGAAGGAAGAGTTCACACAGCTATAGACATTCAAGAATATAGGAAACTAATTGGTCCACTGAGCGTGGGCTCCGATAATTTAAACTAATTGGCCTAAAAACTATGGAGTGGTACAAATCAATTGGCTCACATTTCATGTGCTCTCCATGCTAAGAAATGATTGGTTTGTGAGTCGCGGGCTTTGTCGTAAACTTATAAAAGCTGTCTCAATTCGGCACTCGTGGTCCACAGTCCTCTAACCCTGCGAGGTATACAGCTGTGGAACCCAGAATTCTGGAATAAAGAAATCCTCATGTTATTGCATCGAGACAGTTTCTCGCGAGTGATTTGGGTGTTGCCTTCCAGGGCGTGGGGTGCCGGGGCACCCTCGGTTTTTTGGGGTCTTGCACAACCACTGACACTAGCCATTGTTCTTGGTTGTCATTGGTAACATGTGAAGAGTATCTTAGTCCTTTTCGTTTCACAGGGAGTGAGAGCGGACTGTGAGGAGCTCTAGAAGGCTGCCGTTGGTCTCCGTGAGGGCTCCATTGGGTGGTGGCTAGGGTACATTTCTATGGAAGAAGATCACTGGAAAAAGTGGGTAAGAGTGCAGCTGTCCTGTGGCCGGTTCTCAGAGGGAGAAGAATAGCCAGCAAAGTGCAGCAGAGGTGAAGAGGCGAAGGGGCAGCAAGAGCTTTCTGGGGAAGAGTTGTAAACAGCACCGGCTAGCCACGGGGTGCCAGGAAACCACTGCAGAGGATTAACTGTCTTAGAGAAGGGAGTCAGAGTCAGATGAGATCAACTGTCACAGCAGCTCTGATTACAAACCAAGAATAGAGTGTTGGCGGGAATAGAGCCTGAGGCTGTAGTGCATCTTGAAAGACATATTTGAGTTGGAGGGAAAAATATAAGTTACCATCCAAAACAACCCTATGAGGTTCTTAGATAATTTTGAATTCTCTAAGCTCGACTGAATATAACAACAGAACGGTTTGAATGTAAACGAGTGTTTTAAACCACAGCCATCTCTGTCTAGCAGCTCTGGAGGATGAGGAATTCTAGAGTGAGGTGCCAACTGGTTGGTTACATGCCACAAAAAAGGCTCTTTACCACCCACTCGCTACGTTTCACAAGGGAGAGAGTGACAGGAAGCCTCTTCTCTCCTTTTCTTGAAGGACCCTCATTATCACGAGAATCCCACCCACGACCTCCTATGAATCTATCCTCTCTCCTAGGTCCCACGTTTAAATACAACCACCCGGAGGGCTAGGTCTTTGCCATAGGAATTTGAATTTGGGGAGAACCAAGCATTCAACTTGAGTCTACTCATTTTAAAAAATTCCAAATTAAAGAAAATTTTAAGTTACTTTTAAATTTTAATTAAACTTTTTCAATTACAGAGGAAGTATTTTTGGTTTTCTTTCTCCATTTCCATGTATTGATATGGTGTTCCTGTGCGCATATGTGTGTTCACATGTGTGTAGGTGCAAGTGCTCTTGGGTTACCTGCACATGCAGGTCAATGGTGGTCAGGAGAAGAGAGTCTCTCCACTGAGCCCAGAGCTTGCAAATATGAACCACATCTTTAGCAGCTTCCTCCCTATCTCCACCATCAGAGGCTGCAATTATAAGCAGGCTGCACAACACATTTGCTGTGTGTTCTGGTCCTCATACTTGCACAACAAGCTCTCTAACCACTAAGCAATCTCCCCTGTCCCCCTAATTTATCTACTCTACATAGTCAAGATAGTACTTTTATACACTGTTAATGTATGACATTGTTAATATAAATGTCTTATGATTTCATGTCTCATTGGACTGAATTATGTTTCAAGGGCTGATTTGCCAATATTCAAAATGAAGGGCAAAATGAACACCATCACCCTGCCCTTTCCTGCTGAGGAGACCTCTGAGAATTCTAGATTCTTGCAGTCAGAACAGGTCTTTGGAGATGAATCTCAGGCTTTCCCCAGGATCTTATTCTACTCTGGGAAGTTTTATACTCCACTAAAATCTGTCCTCCAGGTCATGCCCTGGTGCTGATCTAATGCAAGACTTGGATACACTATTTGTGGCACACGTTCTGTCCACACGAAGGAAACCCACCTCTCCGCTTGCTTTCTTCCTACAAACACACGGTGGCCTGATCATACTGTTCCTCCTGCTCCCATCTTCCCTCAGGCCCTGCCAACCATACGAGCACACACACTCCAAAAAAAAAAATGGATTTGTTCCTGTAGTCACTGTACTGGCTGGTTTTGTGTGTCAACTTGACACAAGCTGTACTTATCACAGAGAAAGGAGCCTCCCTTGAGGAAGTGCCTCCCTGAGATCCAGCTGTGAGGCATTTTCTCAATTAGTGATCAAGGGGGAGGGCCTATTGTGGGTGGTGCCATCCCTGGGCTGGTAGTCTTGGGTTCTATAAGAAAGCAGGTTGAGCAAGCCAGGAGAAGCAAGCCAGTAAGAAACATCCCTTCATTGCCCTGCATCAGCTCCTGCTTCCTGACTTGCTTGAGGTCCAATCCTGACCTCCTTTGGTGATGAACAGCAACATGGAAGTGTAGGTGGCATAAACCCTTTCCTCCCCAACTTGTGTCTTGGTCAATGTTGGTGCAGGAATAAAAACCCTGAGTAAGACAGCTACCCAGTGCTGAAAATGTCACCCAAGCAGAGGCAGAGAGCATTGTGAGGTAGGCCAAGTATATGTGTCAAGAATACAGAGACAGGATCAGTCAGGATGGAGAAGACATCAGGAGAGATGTGCAGAGAGGGAACAGCTACCCACACTGGGAGTCTAGCCCCTTCAGGGAGGAGTATTAGGTGGAGAATAAGCCCCCCCTAGGAGAGTTCTTCAGCCTCCTTTGAGACCAGGTTTCCAGCCACGTCGTTAGAACAAAGTGGCTCTCCAGACAAAAGAATTCCTGCCTTCTGATGCCAGTCACAGGGTGGGAATACCCCATTGTTGGGTTTTGGTCTGATTTCTCAGGGTCGTGGCTAGGATATCCTATATCTTTATATCCTCTCATGTGGCAGGAGCTGAGTAGCTCTACCTTGGTGTCCCAGAACTGCAGGTGTGCACACAGTGTGAGCACAGCTCGCCCTGCTTCTTCATGCTTATTTGAGTTTAGTTTCACATTAGCACAACAGAAAAGCTAGAGAGCTCTGAACTGTCTTTCCAAATACCCATATGCTGAGACTGCCTCACCATGGGCGCCTTCTGGGGACCCTTATGTGCCTCCTCCCATTCTCTGCAGCAGAATTTCCCATCTTGTGTTATGCACTAGAACTTTCTAGGGGACTTTTAAAATATGTTAATGTACTGAATCTGAAGCAGAATATGGAGCATCTAGGGGCAGACTCCAGGTTTCCATGTCTCCTAAAAGCTCCCTTTTATATAATATAATCTTCTAATATGGAGGAACTGAGGTACAGAATACACCCTCCTACAGGCTTTGGGTTTGAGCAGACATTATTTTCAATTATATACGAAATGCAATAAAATGGTTTTTGTTGACTTTAAAGAACATAGGTGTTGAGTATGATCGAAAGGAGAGATCTCACTCACCAGTGACACCCTAAAAGTTCTCTCTAGAGGTAGCTGTTACTGTTTCTTGTTCTGTTTTCAATAATTACCTTTAAACATGCAGATGTATATGTGGATGCATTTATAATGTCTATAATGACACTTACCATAAGGCTGAAATAAAGCAATATGCTCTTGTAACTGGAATAAACTATTTGCCAAAAAATCGACATAGACTCCCAGACTTGGAAGTTAGAGTATAGGCAAGCAGAGCTCTGTGAGTTCAAGGCCACCCTGGTCTACATTGTAAGACCCCAACTCAAAGAAAATTGTGTAGTTACTTTGGTGTAGCAAAAATAACATTTTCAATCAGTGGGGGAAGCTAGATTGATGAGTCTACTGTACAGAATGCAGTGTCAGAGCACTTTCTTAGGTGTGTATACAACCTTCCTTTTTCAGCCTCCCAAGTGCTAGGATTATAGGCATGTGCCACCAAGCCCAGCCCAGCTTATTTTTGACAAAGTGCAAAAGTAACTCAATGAAGGAGGCTTAGCCTTTAAAAAATGGTCCTAGGGTACTTTGACAAATTTCCATCCTCTCTCCAAATTAACTTTGGTTTAACTTGACACTTTATAAAAAAAAATCAATGATAAGTAAATCAAAGATGTAAGTGCAATATATAAAGCTACAACTCTTTTAGAAAAATATAAGGGTAGAGTTCAAGAATTATGCTTAGGTAAAAGATTAAAACTTGCAATAAAAAGCACAGTATATCAAAGGAAAACTTGAGAGGCTCAGATATGGCATGTTTGAGGGTTACTTGAAGAAAAACAAACACACTGACAAACTGAACTTCATGAAAATTAAATACTTGAAATATTTCCAAACACATGATAAATGGATTTACCTAGACTATATGCATATCTGTATATACACATGCATACATATATATGTGGAGGGGTGGTATGTGGTGTGTGTGTGTGTGTATGTGTGTGTGTATTCAGTAAAATTTTTGTCAGTTGTTAAACAGGCAAACTATACAAGTTCACATGTCAGTGAAAGTATATACTGATAGCGAATAACCACATTAAACCCACTAGGCAAGCGCAGATTATAACCACAGTATTACAAGTGCAGATTATATGCCCACTTATCATAGTGAGTAAAATAAAAAATAGATATAATGCTAAAAGCTGGGAAAGATACAGACAAATTCCATTATTGCACATGATAATATATCATCCATATATCAGCTATATATGATGGATATATATCATATATATAATCCCCCCTTCTACTGAATAGCAGTTTGGCAGCTTCCATTAAAATTAAAATCAGCTTCCCATAGGAATCAGATATACCATCCTCTGCATTTGTCACAGAGAGGTGTTCATCTCCCTTCATTCAGAAGCTTGTAAGTAATGCTAATGGTAGCGTTGGGTATGTGTCCCCCAAGGCTCATGCATTTGAACTCTTGTGTTTTCTCAGCCGATGGAGATATTTTAGAAGGTTGTGGGACCTTTAAAAGATGTGAGTCCCCCTGGAGGCAGTGGGTCACTGTGGAAAGACTTTGGCGTTGCATAACCCCACCTACTTCCTGTCTTCTGCTTCCTGACTGCAGCAATATGACCAGCTGCTTCAAGCATGTACTGTGCCTTCTCTGCCAGGATGGACTGTTTCCCTCAAACAGTAATCCAAGCTGCTTCGTGTTCCATATTTGCTTGCACCAATAAGAAAAGTAATTAATGCATTTGTAATGAAAGATAGAAACAACTTCAATGTATTCCAGTGTGCAGAACGGCAAATGACCAGCCATTGTAGTATGTCTATCCTGAGCAGTGCCACTCCATAACAAGAAGGAATCAGTGGTGACGTGCAACAGTCTGGGGGACCTCAAGTGGAACCAACTCTACATAAATTCCTTCTTAGCACACTCACTAAACAGCGTGATAGAGACAATGGGCTTCAAGGGATTAGAAATAGCAGGAGGCGGTAGAAACAGGTCTGTAGTTATGTCATAGTGTTGTGTCTTGTAACTACATTGACATGGTAGTTACATGAAGAATATGAGACAAATTTGCATACAGTTACACACAGGCAGGAGTGTACATGCCCACCTCACCCCACCCACACATATTGGAGTGCAAGCAACTGGAGAAATCTGAATGTCTGTGGTCGTACCAGCATCAATGACCTAGTTCTGATACAGCACTGTAATTATGCAGAAAGTTAAATCTATCTGAGTGAGGCTTGGTGAAATGACCACAGACTCATAGATATCTAAATATTTCATAATAAAAGCTGTATAATATATGAGCCAGCCATTCTTTAATAGTCAGAATGTCTGCATCATGCTTGGTCTAGAGCTCTTATATGACTAGATCAGCCATAAGCCAAAAGAGCCATGCCTACCAAGAATTAACCAAGAGATTACATTTTCATAGATTAAAATGTGCTGTTTCCAAAGGTATAAATAAATGGGGGTGGGGACTGAATATGTACCTCTTGGCGCCAGAGTGATGTTATCCTTCACTTGGGCTGTCTTACCAAAGAGTAAGCTGTGAGCTTGTAACCTGCAATGTTTTGGAGCACCCTGGGTTCAGGATTGCTGTCAATGTCATCCAACTTCAATGCCTCTTTAAATAGAATTTGTACCCCAATGTGTGTGCTGTAAAGGACAAAGGTTGGTGTTGGCTGTCTTTCTCAATTTATCTCCACTGTATCTTTTGAGATAGAGTCTCTCACTGAGCCCAGAGCTCACTGATTCATCTAGATTCGTTGACGAGTAAGTGTTGCGGGTCCTTCTGCCTTCACACCCCCAGGATTACAGACACACACTGCCACAGCGCGCTTTCATGTGGGTTCTGAGGCTTGAACTTGGATCTTCATGGTGTGAGCTCTTTACTAATGAACCAACCCTTTGTCCCCAGAGTTTAAAAAATAATAATGGCTTAAATGAGTGGAGCTTTGAACTACTCAACTCTCAGTTACTCAACTCTCATGGGTAAGACGAGGATTAGAAAAGGACTCAAGAAGTCAAAAACACATGGGCTTGCACTGGCCAGCAAGGCTTGGCAATCTTAGAAAAACCATTTGGGATGATAAGAGGACAAACCTGGGTATAAAGAAGGGAATTCACAAAGCAAGTACTCAGTTGAATATAATGTTGGCTCGTCTTGGGCACCTCTACTGTGACTGGCTAAAATCCTGGATTTGCCAGAGTGGCTATGACGTTGGCATGGTGGTAGCAGCTCTCTGAGTAGCGCCATATCAACATAATGGCTTCTACAGTTAGCCAGTGCTTGTTTATGTGCCATATACGTGGGGGGACACCATACAACTGTTGATGACCCAACATGCATAATTTTACTTAATCCTCACAAGATCATGGTTCAATAACATCATCATCAAGACTTGAAGAATGAGGGAACTAAGTTGAGGAATGTCTCCATACAGTCTAGGGTCAGCCAGTTAGAAATGTTAGAGCCTTGGGCTCCAACTCTGCCATCTGATTTCAAAATCTGTGCTCTTAACTACTAAATCTGTATCTTCTTTAAGACTTGTTTTCAATCCTAGTCTTTACTGATTTTTTCCCCCTAGAGGTGTCCGGCTGGGATGTTCTCTGACTTTATCTTTTCTCCGTGGTACCTGTTTCCTCTAAACAATTTGTTTCGGAAGATGAGATGGGGCCAATAGGTTAGGCAACACAGAGCCTCTGGAATTGATTCAAAGAGATTTGGGTAGGTAGGAGATGAAAAGGGATGTCTTGAAGTATGTGTGATGTGACAGGGTACTTCCCAATGATTTTATTACAATGATAAGACTCATTAGCAAAGTTACTAAGTTTCTCGCACTTCTTTTGTCATATAAGAATTATTGCTTCAGTAAAAAATTCCACAAACAAACACAAATAATGATCTTGGTTTGTTTGTTTGTTTGTTTTTTAACCAACATTATCATGGGATATCTGTCCCTTACATCAGCTCAAGAGCTCTCTACCCAGGAATGGTTGCCTAATGCTGCATAAATCCAACCTTGAGCTTGGACAATACAAATGGTTATCTCCCAAGGTGCTGTGGGCGGCTGGGCTAAGCAGGTCAGTTCACACCTACTGTGTGAGTTCCCCACATATCTGTCCTCTGACGAGGGTGAGTGTATTTTCCCACCTGTGCTTGGGATACCTGAAATGCCACCAGGGGAGAGAGAGTTGGCGCTGTGAAAACTAGCAATCATAAAGTTCAAGTTGGTTGCTCGTTTCCCAGAAGCTGGCTTAGCCGCATGTCACTTATGTCACTTTCCATGGCGACTGGCTTCCCTCTGAGTGAGGGGTAGACAAGGGGTAGATGTAAGCTGCAGACCTTAGCTCTGGTTGCCCCTGGATGTCACCTTCTTCTGTTTTGTTGGACAAACAGCTCCCCAAGGCTGGCTCGGGTTCAAATAAAAAGTTCCATCAATCTTCCATGGAAAGAGTACCAAAGAGCCCTCTCAGAGCAGACATCCAGATGTTTGACCAATGAGTGAATGGATGAACTCGCACTTAAAGCACTAACATAGATATCAATCATCACGTCATTCTGGAAGCAAAAGGCCTTCTGGAAGATTTTACCTCAGAGAATCCTACATACTTTCTAAATTTCTAAGGATTCTGAACACAAAAGTACTAGATATGAATCTTTCTTTGTCTTCACGGGCATAGGCACAGCTCACTCAAACCCCCTGCTCTGTGCTCCCTGGCCGCTGTGTACATTGCATTTTCTGGACACTTGCCTATCTCAGTGTTCTGTGCTATCTATCAGGCCTCACATACGTGTCCCTCTGTGTTTGTTGCTGTGCCTCCCTCCTATTGTGCCACATATAGGCAAAATTTATACACACACACACACACACACAGCTGTGTTACAGTGAGAGCTTATAGACCTTCAGAGAAAAGGAAAAGAGAAAAATAGCTAGCAGTTCTTAACTACCCAGTGCCGAGTCTTCTACAAGTGCACTTACTTCTCTATAGGGCCCAGTAAGATAGGCCCCATTTCCATCCCAGAACAGGAAAAATGAATCAAAGGAATGCCACATAGCTAAGACCAGGCCAAAGCTGTGCCATAGGCTAGGCCAGGGCTCATGACCCCGCCTGTAACCCCAGCTGCTTGGGAAGCTGATGCAAGAGGATCCTATCTGGGTTACAGTAAGTTTGAATCAAGCTTGGACAACCTGATGAGACCATCTCAAAATAAAAAGTAACCCCAGCTCCCAGAAGGCTGAGGCAGAAGGCTCTCTGTGAATCTGAGGCCAATCTGTGGTACGCAGTAAACTTCAGGGCAGGCAGGTTTACATAGCAAAATCTTGTTTGAAAAATAAAATAGTAATTTTAGAAAGTTGGTATTGGTGTCATTCAAGATAGTTCCAAGTCCTGTGAGAGACGGAGTCCTGTCAAGACATAAAAAGTCTCGCTCTCAGTATTCCCGTGGTAGTGGCTCAGCTCCTTTTCCAAATCCAATTCATTAGATAATCTCTGTGATAACTGAGATGCTTTTATCAAACCTTCCCAAGATTCCCAAGGTAGTAAGATCTCTGTGAGTCAATCAGTGACAATGTAACTCAGGGACAGAGTGGCTGGGAGAGTTCTACACACACACACACACACACACACACACACACACACCATTCCATTTCCTTAGAAGAACTTGCACAGACAGGCTCTAGCGTGTGTTTGCTCATTTCTGCCACGAGCATAGCGGCACAGCCGTTGTTTACAAGAGGTGCCTGCGTGTTGGGGCAGGGATCCTAGGCCCCTTTGTCTCCTGCTACATGCCTGAAGAAGAAGGGAAGCATTCAAGCCAGCTAAAGAACAAACCGAGGCTTGCCACAGAGCCTCTGCCCTTCTGCACTCAAACAGAAAAGCCGTGGTCAAAAGGTACGGAGTGCGGAGGATGCCAGCCCAACACAGGTCATCATCTACCTCATCAGTTAAAGCACAACTGGAGAAAGGCACCCAAACCCAGCCCCACTCACAGCCCCCTGTCCACACCTGAGGCTCAGAGTTGAACCATCCAGCCAGGGTCTGCTATCCTTTCAGACGAGCACCAAGGGCTTCCCTCCCCCCTGTCCTAACTCCTGACCTCACTCCAATATCTCCAAGGATGTCCTCCAAAGTCCCCTGAACCCAATGTCCCTAGGTGGGAACTTACTAAATAAAAATATGCTTACCTGAGAGAAGGTTCTGGTGCCCAGCCGTGGGGAAAAAAACCACTAAGTTCTAACAGCAGTGACAGCGACTCACGAGTAAGTCAGCTAGTTTTAAAAGGTGACTTCATCCCTGGTGCCGTGGAGTTTAAAAAGAGCAGCGAGGGCTCCCTAGCTGAGCCAACTCTACCTCAACCGTGATGACTCCATCCAGAGCCACAGGCATTGCCCGGACACGCTCAGCTCTCACAAGGTGGAGGCTGGAATCCTACAGCTCAGTTGTTGTGGATCCTCTCAAGGTCCTGAAGCACCAATCAGTCGCCTCTGCTGGCTCAAGGGGAGGAAAGCCAGGCAGGCACTTCTTTGAGCCAGGTCATTATCTCCCAAGAATCCAACTCTAAAACCTACCAGCACTCTAGGGAAAGAAACAGGTAGTTAGGGAGGCAAGCATCCCTAGGAAAGCGGTGGGGAGGGGAGGGGAGGGAGGTGGGTGAGAAGTCCGGGACAGTTGCCTTGCTGAGGAATTTTCAGAGCTCTTATGTGAGCGCACAAAGGTGACTGGTGAACTGGAGACTGGACTTCACAGGGGAAAGTATTGATTTAAGCAAGAGGCCAGTCTAACAAAGACGACTGGGTTTCATTTTCTAATATTCACCCAACTGTGTGTGTGGGCTCATGTGTCATATTGGCAAATCAGTCCTAAACATGTCCATGTTCTATCTGAAACACTGGGGAAGGACATTTGCATACGGAACTTTTGGTTTTGTATCTTAAGCAGAGAGAGGGCGCAGCAATCCGGTTTCTAACATGGGAGTCATGTCAGTTACTCAGTGGTCCAGGAGCCACCTCTGCATGAGTCCTTGTTCTAGCTGGGGTGCTGAGTGGTGATGGCTGTACTCCCCTCTTGGAATGGAACAGAGCGTTGAGCTAAGCAGCTGCCTGCCCTTCACCCATCCCTCTATGTCATGGGAATTTAAGGAGAATCTAGGTCACTGGACATGGATTTGATTTCTTGCTGAGCTATTCTGGGCCTTTGGGATCTCTCTGTGCCAAGTTTCACTGCAGAAAAATAATAAATATCCCTGTCTAATCAAATATTATATTAGAATCTAAGAGTAGAAGAGGGTGTTTGAACTTTGAAATATAAGAAATGTCAACATGGATTCTGAAGAGACTCGGAAGGCTTCTCTTCAAGGTACAAATAGTGATCCAAACAGAGAAGGGGTGGAATGTATCAATGATAAGTTCACAAGTGAAGGAGCTGTTTTATTCAGTTCATCATAGAATTCTCAAAGTCTAGTCTACAGAGGCACACAGCAAGTGTCCCATAGAGGATGCATGGGGCCACCTCTGCCCTTTCCATGTTTCTAGAATAGTCCCATTGAATGTTAAAGTCACTGTTTTGTCAGTAAGACCATTTGAGAGGATGGAAGTCAGGTCTGTGGGACACAGGAGATCTCGGTCCTTAGTGTTGTCTCTGCTTTCAGGTTCCTCACCAAGGTCACAGTGTTAACCCAGGAGCCAGACCCAGAAGCCTCCTTTTCAGACCTTATCGCCCTTGAAGTCAACTAGACACTCACATCTTGTCCCTGGGGCCTGGACGCCTTCTAGAAGGGTAGACAATCTGCCAGTTGCCTCTGTTGTCAATGTTCTATTAACGTTTTTAACTGTGGTGGGAAGGTGGACCTTACAGCGAGGACTGGAGACTTGCCTTGAGTTGGTTCAGCGATCAACACTGTCTTTGAGGTCATCTGGGGCTTCTGAACATGTTCTCAAGCATTTCCCTTCGACACTTAAGAGTGGAATTATTTTTAACTTTTATTTTTTCCATTTCATTCCCGATAACACATGAAAATACAAATGACGTCGGAATGCTAATCTCGAACCTGTAACTCTGATAAATTCATGACAAGAATGTTTGTGTAGGCAATCACATCATCTGCCGTTCACACCCTTCTGAACTGTAAGCTTCCTGTCGATTTATTCGCTTATTTAATGGTTTAGGTCCTGCTACCCAATACTGAAAAACATGGTGACAGTTGGGTGTCTTTGCCCTGCTCCCTATTTTAAGGGAATTTTAAGAACTCAACATTTCACAACCGTAATGGGAGCTGAGCTGACGGTCTTTTGCAAGTAATTTGCCAAATTAAGGCGAATTGCCGTTTACTTTCAAGTTCTGACTTTTAGGCTTACTGTCCTCAGCGCTAAGAAAACAGGCTGGAGAATTCTGGAATCCTGGAAACTCACAGACAGCTTAAGCTATATGGCAAGACCCAATCTTAAACAAACAAAAAACAATAACAACAACAAAACAAAAACCAAACCATAACAGAAAACAAAAAAACTACCTTTTAGCATAAATCGCATAACAAATGACTCCCATGAAGAAGTATGGAGAGAGTCCTAATCCTGGAAAGGATTGACCTAGCATTGGAGGGGAATATAAGGACAGAGAAAAAGGAGGGAGGTGATTGGAGAATAGATGGAGAGAAGAAGGTTTATGAGACACATGGGGAGGGGGGATCCGGGAAAGGGGAAATCATTTGGAATGTAAACAAAGAATATAGAAAATAAAAAATATTTAAAAAAAAACCTACCTTTTGCCTTTAGTAATTTATATATATATATATATATATATTTGTTCTGCTTATTTTGGGTCCATGTTGTCTGATTTTCTTCTTTTTCTACATCCTTAAGACAAAGTCTTACATCTTTGGATTGACATTCTTTCGATAGGTTTTGAAGCTAACGATATCCCCTAAGCTTTACTTTAACTGAAACTTCAAATTTCAAAATGTTATATCTTGCTCCTTCAGTTCAAAATGTTTCTGGGTCTACATGTTTCTTTTCACAACAACAGATTGCTTAAAGATATGCTATTTAATTTATGATCTTTCCCCTCCTCTCTTACTGATTTCTAATGTAATCCCCACATGGTCAGAGAACACACTCTACACAGTGTCACCTCCTGTAACCTCATGGCTAAGGCACTGTTGCATGTGCACTGATCATGTGTGTCTGTATTGAGTGTGGATTTTAGTGGGGGTTGTCCTGTAGGTCAAGGTGATAGGTAATTGTGATAATTTCCTAAGATTGCTATAACATGTCCCCCAAATTGGCTTAAATGACACAAATGTATAGTCTCACAATTCTGGATGCTAAAATCCAGCTCTCAGCAGGAGCCTGGCCCTGGACCTCGGGGGAGATCCTTCTGCACTGCCTCCTACCCTCTCATCATGATGGGCACCTTGACTGGCCTTGGCTGGTAGTCCCCGGCCTCTGACTTTGCGTGGACTGCTCCCTGTGCATCTGCTCACCACCCACCACCAGTCTCTACCCGCCCTCGGCCCTGTGTCTGTGTCCACATTTCTTCTTCCAAAACTTTAGCATCAGCCTCTGGCCACATCTGTGGGGCATTTCTAATAGATTCGCCCTGAATGTGGTCAGTGCCACCATCACAGGGTCCTGGCTGCACACAGAGGAGATTGATAATGAACAACAGCACTCCTCTCTCTGTCTCTGTCTCTGTCTCTATCTCTGTCTCTGTCTCTCTGTCTCTGTCTCTGTCTCTCTCTCTCTCTCTCTCTCTCTCTCTCTCTTCTTCCTGACTGGGAGTGCTGTGGGACCTGCAGTCGAGCTCCTGCAGATGGGCGTCCCAGCCACAACAGACTGTACCCTAAGACTAGGAACTGAAGTCAATACACGCTTATAATACAAGTTGCTCTTGTCAGGTATTTTGTCCTAGCAACCAATCATAGCAACACCTCATCTTGCTTACTTCTAGGACCAGACAGAGGGAAGTGCCAGATCTTGTGTTACACAGGCCTACGTTTACATCCCTGCTTTACCATTCAGTGGCTGTGTGACCGTGGCAGAGTGGCTGCACATCTCTGGTTTCCATCTGGTAAATGATAAAAGAGACAAATGGCAGA
The DNA here is from genome assembly GCF_947179515.1 of Apodemus sylvaticus. Classification (NCBI taxonomy): domain Eukaryota; kingdom Metazoa; phylum Chordata; class Mammalia; order Rodentia; family Muridae; genus Apodemus; species Apodemus sylvaticus. Next base: position 120,881,722 of record NC_067478.1, on the reverse strand, counting down.
GGAGGCCAATGAGGAGATTCTGGACATAACACAACCAGCAGGTCCCTAAATGCTCCCTTCCCTCCCTGCACCCTACCTCCTCCCCAGCCTGCAGAAACTGCTGTGGGCACGCCTGGCTTGCTTCTAAAGCTATCTCTCCTTGACCCTGGCCATGCCAGCCTGGATTAGTGGTCCTGGTTCCTGAACCCAGCATTCTGGTTTCAGTCTCTGAACTTGATCCGGCTCTTCTTCCAGGGCCAATTTTCCATCACCTGTTCCTACCGCTCAGCACAGAGCCCCAGGCAGGGCAGAGGGTGCTGCAGCAGTGCCCGGCTCGCAGCTGTAGTTGCTCCAGCAGAGTCTCAGCCTGGCAGGGAATGTGGCTAATTTTAGATTGTCCTGGGCTCACATCTGATGTGAAGCAAGGCCAGCCAGTTCTACCTGCCCCCTCCGGATCTCCTCAGGGCTGCAGGTTGTCAGAAGCGGCGTGCCAAGAACTTGAGATGCATGTTGCTGGTTGCCTCAAAAATCTACTTGAATGTGATAAGCTAAAGCTTTTACTGACCTGGCATGGCTTGTTTCCCGCCTACCCTGAGGTAGAGGCAGTCAAGTGTGAGTAAGGCAGAGGGTCAGAGACAGGAGGAAAAGTCTGGTGTGAGCAAAGGTAGAAAGGGTTACTGAATGATTTGTGTTTAGTTGGTGTAGAAGTCATGGGACCAAGTGTCACTAGGAAGCAGTAATGGCACTCTGCTCCCAGACCAGACTCCACACGGAGCAGTGTGGATTGAGAAACTTGGGGCGAGGAGGAGGAGTTGAGTGCTGACTCCTCTGTGAGCATTTGATGCTATGCAACAGATTGGAGAGCACAGTGCGGCTCAGAGATTGTGAAGCCCAATGAAAGAATTCCTGGGGCTGCAATTGTGGTTCAGTCAGTAAAGTGTCTGCATCAAACGTGAGGAGCTGAGCTCCGGTCCCTAGTACCTGTATGAGACCAAGGAGTGGTGGTATACACTGTAACCCTAGACTGAGGGAGAGCGAAGAGAGGAAGGAATAGGAGGCAGGCAGGCCCAGGGTCTCACTGGCTAGCCAGTTTAGCCAGTTGGTTTAGCCACTGGTCTCAGTGAGAGAGGAAGATGGCCAATGCCACCCTCTGGCTTCTACATGAAAAAGGATGCACACGTGCCCAAAACACACATACACACAAAGCACATGTACATGCAAACATATGCATCCATACCACACATATACACAAAACACACACATATCCCATACCTATGCCACACTACACACATATGCGCACACATACATATTTCATATCTACATACACATATGTACACAAATGCACACACATAAGACACATATATACCACACATACACAGAAACATAAATACATATATACCACATATAGACACAAACATATATCCCATATCTACCCCATGCTGTATACATATACACAAACACACACAATGCATAAGACACACATATACCACACATACACAGAAACATACATACATTATACATATACACATGTATACAAGCACACACATGTGCAATACACCCACATATACCACATATTTACATACACAATATACCACACATACAATTTGCATATAGACATACATATGCCACATACATACACATATAGCATACATGCACAAACACATATATATATCACCAATACACACATATATACTAACACATACATGCACAAAACATGTATATTCATACTATACATATACCCAAACATGCACATATACCATACATACATATATACATACACATATACCACAAACATACAATACATACACATGTGTACACACAAATATACTACACATACACAGATTCATATACATACACCACAGTACACACATATTCACAAACATAAATCTTTATCACCCACTCCAAGGCTTGGGTAATATGGTATCATACAGGGTAGGAAGGTTGTTAGAGCCAAAGACAGGGAAAGGAGCTATGAAAAGTTGTCTTCTGAATATGACATGGCCACTGTAATCACGGACACACTAAAGATGTGGCTGCATACACAAGACCTGCATGCGAAGGCATGTGACGGTGGACGTACTAGCTAAGAAGAGGGGACAGCAGGAGTGGGGGAGATAAGCAAAGTAATGGAGGAGAATTGTATCACAAGTATGCTGTATTCACGTATGGGATTGTCCAAAACAGGAAGGAAAAGAAAAGCAAACGAATAAATGCTGGTTCAGAGATGCAGAAGAAAGGTCAGGAGGAGAAATGGATAAAGGACGGGTCGTGGAAGGGCCAGTCAGATTCTCCATGAGGCAGCACCTGGAGTTGTGTGACCCTAGAGCTACAGTTTTTTATTTATATTAAATGGCTCTCAACAATTTGTTAAGTGTCTGTGACAGATACCAGATGCTTGGATACTACAGTAAGCAATACGGATAAGTGTCTTGCCTATGTGTATCTAACAAGTTGTCACGGAAGACAGAGCAGATGAAAAGCCACGGTAAGAGGCGTGTGGTACTGAATGCAGTGATGGAAGGAGACGGAATGGAATAGTGGGACAGCAGAGCCCCAGATGGGAGAGCACAGGCTCCCCAACCACTCCAGGCAGAGGGACCAGCAAGTGACCAAGCCCTGAGCAGAAGAGAAGCAGGTAGGTCTAAACACTGGGAAGAGGCCAGAGTGGGCAGAGGGCAGTGAGCTAAGGACAGGGTCTGAGATAGAGGGTGACTGGAGGACTGTGAGTGTTCGTCGGGCTGGGTAGGCAGGGCCTGCTTCTATGTGGAGAGATGACTGAGGAGTAGATACCATGTGACAGCCATGAGACCCTTAGGAAGTAGCCCAAGTGTTACTGGCACTGGTCTGGAACCCTGGTAAAAGAATGCTTTCTGGGCCTGGCATGGAGGTCAGTGGCAGTGGGCCTTCCAAGCACATCTTGGGTTCAAACTCCACGAATGTTCCCAAGCAAAACAAAGCCTCCTTCTAGGTTTGATAAAGGACAGAACCCAGAGTCTGTTTCTATAAAAGGCTCTGCCTTTGTGATGGATGGGACTGGACTGTCATCCCTAGAGTATGTTCTCCTAAAAGCTCTTATCAATCAGTTTTCTGGTTAGCTTGAGTAAGATTACAATGTGTTCTGGGAACTGAGCCCCGCCTTTTCTCGGTCAAACATCAGTGTTAACTCGGTTGTTTAACGAAACAATCCTTTCTCTTTAGTCTCTTGGTTGAAGAATCTCACAGTATCTTTTCCTGTGAGGTGTCTCTCACCAAAGGCAAACTGTGGAACTAGCTTGTGAGGAACCTGGTCACTTGCAATGAGATTATAATGAGACGTTGGCGTGTGCTTTCAACTGAGGCTCTAGAGTGGTGTCCTTGACATTCCTGAGGTCAGTGAGCATGTTCAGCCTTCGCTGAGTTTGTGTGACCCCAATGCCTCTCATCCTTACACTTCTGTTGTGTTCTGTTCTCTGGCTGGGCACATGGCCCTTGAAGGGGCTTAAAAAGAGAAGATGGGGGTTAAGAGAGTGGCACAGTGGTGTGGGGGAAGGGGGTGTCCAGGCAGGCCCTTGTCCAGGCACCTCTTCTCCCTGAAGGACCACACACACAGACATGGTATAGAATAGAGTTTATTCAGAGTAGAGGATGGGAGTTAGTGGTAGAGAGGGGGAGAGAGAGAGAGAGAGAGAGAGAGAGAGAGAGAGAGAGAGAGAGAGAGAGAGAGAGAGAGTACAGTGGTAGTAGAGGCCGGCCATGACCACGTGGAGGGGGGGGGAGAGCCCAAGAGACAGAGAGGTGAGAGTATGTGGGAGAGCGAAGAGCAAAGAGGGAGAGGAGGGGCAAGTAGCTCCTTTTATAGTGGGCCAGATCTATGGGGCGGGGCATACCTGGCTATTGCCAGGTAGGTGTGGGGTGGAGCTTAGACAGAATACCAACAGCCCTAACTGGGGAACTCCCCTAACAATCTGCTGCCACCAGGCCCCGGGGTAAGATCGAGACAGAGGCTGTGCTAGGAAACCTTACTCCAGAGCCCAAACTCTGTTCCTCCGAATGTGGCCTTATTTACATAGGGGTTGATCACTGTAGCAAGGCAATGCAGGTGGGTCCAAATCTGATTTAAAAAGTAAAAGTGACCAATGTGGAGCCACACACACAGGAAAACAGCATGTGATGATAAAAGCAAAAGCCAGGGTGGTTTCTGCGGCCAAGGAATGATGATTGCCAGCGAATCACCAGACAGAGAGGCAGAGAAGATCCTTCCTAGGGAAGGACTCTAGGAGGGTGATTGTGTTGGCCAGTCTTCTGTCAACTTGACCCAAGCTAACGTCATGTGAGAGGAGAGGACCTCAGTTAAGAAAATGCCTCTATAAGATCAATCTGCACGTAAGCCTGTAGGGCATTCTATCAATTAGTGATTGATGGGTGAAGGAGCAGCACAGTGTGGGCGGGGCATCCCTGGGCTGAGTGGTTCTATAAGAAAGCAGGCTGAATGAGCCCGAAGGGGGAAGCAAGCCAGTAAGCAGCACCCCTGTGTGGCCTCTGCTTCAGCTCCTGCCTCCAGGTTCCTGCCCTGTTAGACTTCCTGTCCAGACTTCCTTTGACGGTGAATGTGATGTAGAAGTGTGAGCTGAATAAACTCTGCTCCCCCCCCCACACACACACACAACTTGCTTTTGGTGATGGTATTTCATCACAGCAATAGAAAGTCTAAGACAGTACTTCAAGACTTCTATAGGGGACGTTACACCTCAAAGGTCATGTTGGAAGCTCTGCCCTTCCCCGCCCCAGGAACAGTGCTGAGAAGGGGCACTTTCAGGTGTGAGGGCTCCGGCCTAGCAGACATATTAGTACTGCCATTTCAAGGATGGGTTTCTGTGATGGATAATCTTGGTTGTTAATTCTACACATCTGGAAAGAGCGACTTTTAGTTGAGAAATTGCCTCCATCAGCTTGCCTTGTGGGCATGTCTGTAGAGCGCTGTAGTAAAAGTTATTAAAATCATGACCCATGGTTACGGCCCTGCCTTGGTTATTGAGTTCCCAGATGAAAGACACACTCAAGGCCTTTATATTTACAATAAGCCTTGATCGGCATAAGAGCTTGGCGGATACCCAGCCTCCGTGCCTTAAAATCTACTTTCCTATTGATAACCCTGAATTATTACTTCCTATTTTCTATGTTCCGTCTTGGCTGCTCTGAATGTCAATTGGCCAGCCCTCAAAGCCACACTCACTTGATTCTTAACTCATGGCGACTTCTCCTTCCTCCTGTCCACAGCCAGCAAAACCTAACCCCACCCATGTCTCTTCTGCCCAGCTATTGGCCAATCAGAATTAACTTGGGAGAAGGGTCACAGGGACTATGTGCAGACCCCAAGTCACCAGGACTCACACTTAGCATTACAATAGACAGTGTATTAGTCAGGGTTCTCTAGAGTCACAGAACATATGCAATGTTTTTCTGTATTGAGGGAATTTATTATGATGACTTACAGTCTTCCCAACAATGGTCAGCTGTGAATTGGAAGTCCAAGAATCTTAGTAGTTGCTCAGTCCCATGAGGCCAGTTGTTTTCAGCTGGTCTTCTGTGTAAGCAGGTTCCAACAGATGTGCCAGCAAGTGAGTGCAAGCAGGCAAGAAGAGTGACTCTCCCTTCTTCCAGTGTCCTCATGTAGGTCTCCAGCAGAGGTGTGGCCCAGATTAAAGGTGTGTACCACCACACCTGGATCTGGGACTTGCTTTGTCCCAGGCTGATCTTGAACTCAGAGATCTGCTTGCCTCAGTCTCCTGGGATTAAGCACGTACTACCTTGCCTGGGGCTAAGCTTTTCATGGCCACTATGCCTCAAGATCTTTGTGCAAAGATCCAGGTCAGAAACTTGTGTCTTCCAGCCTCAAGATCTGGATCACAGGTGAGCCCTCCAATTCTGGATTGTAGTTCCTTCCAGATAAAGTCACCTTAATGACCAGGAATAGCCACTACAGACAGTAGAAGACAACACTTCAACAGGGCGTCCTCCTCATTGCTACTTGATGGAGGAGTTGATCAGAAGCTCTGGACTTGGCTATGTAGATTAGGTTGACCTCAAATTTAGGAAGACCCTCTCTCTGGTTTCTGCCTCTTGACTGTTGGGATTGCAGATGTTAGCCACCAGGCATGGCTAAGGTCAATTTTCGTTATGTTAAAAACCATCTAGAAATTCTCTTTAAATGAAAACCTGGCCTTACTCTCAGCTGCATCCCGATAATTTGAATATTTGCAGCAGACCAAACAATAGTAGAAAAGGTGAATTGGAAACTAGCATCGCCCTGGCAGCCAAGACTTGAAGGAAAGAGTCTGAGGGAAGAGGACACTGGCGAAGAGAGCCCCTCCGGTGATTTGCCAGCTCATAACCAACAGGGAGAGAGCCTAAGCCACCCAGCAGAAAGCGGTAGCTAAACAGTAAAGGTCAGGGCTGCCCTGCGGTTTGGCAGCAGAGGCATGAAAAGGACAGGAAGAGTGTGGCATTATGGGATACTTTTCCTCTCCACACCCTTGACTAGACATAAGTGGCATGGGGTCTCGTTGTAAGCAGAAAGCGTAAAGAAAGGACTGGGGACTTAGAACTCCCCCAAGGGCTGCCAGTCTAGTAGCACAGTCTGGCTGTTGCTTTCTCCTGCCGCATAAAGATCCATATCTTAGAAACACAGGCAAGTCAGAAGCAGGCCCAGAGCTACAGACTGAACACCATATTGACTATCCTGTCTTCCGCCACGGTCTTGAAGGAGGTTTAACCTATGAAATCAGAGTCAGCCCAGTGCATCAGGCCTCTAAATTCCCACAAAAAAATCTTACTTTTCAAAACAGCAAGAGGTGCCAAAAGTAGAGAACACAGTGGTTTGAACTCAAGTGGATCAGCCTGTGAAGTGTTTCCTGAGAGGCACCAAGGGGCGAGGTACAGAGAAGTACTCTGTAAGAGACCTCTGAGGTTAAAAAAGTCGGTGACTCTCGATACTGTTACTTTTCTCAAGGCTGAGGCCTCACAAGAAGCCCACAAGAGAGTTTACACTCTCAGAAATATGGCCCCTCCTGGCTGAGAAGGTATGTCTGTCTGCAGGAGAAAACCAGTGGTCACACAGGATCTGAGCTCAGGAAGCAGAGAGCAAACAGAAAGTGTCCCCTGTGAGACCTCAAGCCGCTCCTCATCCTGCAACCCACATTCTCCAGTGAGGCCCCATCTTCTAGGGGTTCCACAATTTTAACTGTCCAAGGTAAAGCCACTCCCTGGGGACTTAGTATTCAACCCCGTGAGCCTGTGGGAGAGGCTCTCATCTGCGGCAGGCTACAGGTAAAAGGTGCAGCACACATTTAAGAGACATTGCTGCCTGGGGCCGCAGTCTCCCATCAGCCTCAGAAATAAACGTGGCTATCTTAAAAGACTAGACTGGTGGCCAGTTGTACATGTCTTTGATGAATAAGCTGATCAATAGAAAAGCTAATATTGCATATTAAAATGGTTTGAACTGGCGAAGAGCTCCTTGCAAAAAAAAAAAAAGGTATAAAAGACATTTAAAGATCAATGTGGGGACAGTGAGTTCTACTCATCCAATGGCGAGAAGGAGAGAGAGTGGGAGAAGTCAGGACTCACTCACAGGATTCTGGTTTAGGCAACTGAGTTAACTTCCTTATGACAAATAATTACAGTGCTGAACCTTGTCTGTCTGCCTGCGGAGTGCAGGCTTCTTAGCTGAAGCAATTCAGAACCACAGGAATTTCCCGAATGCCTGCTACGGCCGGGCATGTTCAGCATCTCACGGAGGCGGGCGAGCACTGTTTGTTTTAACCTTCATGACTAAAATGCACTTCAGATCCCACAGCTAGAAAATGGATGAGTCGCAAACTCAAATCCAAGTATGTTTCTTATTCTAGACCAGAGAACCTTTTATATTTTTTTTTTTTGGTCAGCATACAGAGAAAAGTAACCAGTTCATACATATATGGATTATGTTTTATTCTAATTCACTCACTCATGCAAGAATTCAGTTCCTTTTCCGCCTTCAGAGGAGGTGGGCTAGAAAAATCCTTCCTGCATGCAAGGTCAAGACCAAGAGTTCAGTTCCCCAGAAGCCACATGAATACCACGTGGGTGTGTTAATCTGCCTGTCAATCCAGCCCAGGAGGTAGAAATATGTGATCTCAGAGCTAGCTGGCCAGTGGCACAGCTGGGCTTACGTAAGAGACAGCCTCTGCTCCCAGTGAACTGGTAGAAAAGTGGTGAAGAACAATTCCTGAAACCAGCCTTGGATTTGTTCCCTGGGTCTTCTGGCCCAAGCCAGTGAAAGAACACATTATGATAATAATCCCCAGCAGAATCTTAATTTAGAATTTGCAGAATTCTGGGATGGTCCTCTTTCTCTTCTACCACAGCCTTGACATGACCGCCATTTTGTATATCGGAGAAGATGGCCAGGGGAGCAAGGTGGACGTGGCCAGGAGCTGTGCTGGGGTCACTGCTAATACCTGTGGGGGTCACTCAGACCCCCACACCCATGAAGGCAGAGTGAGCTGAATCAAGCTGGGACCAGATAGAGGCTGATTCTCAGAGCCATAGATGGGAGGGAGCTGTGCTAAGGGCTCTTGTGCTGAGGGCTCAGGTTGAGGGCCTGCCTGGGTCGGTTTGTACACGCCCACACTGGTCTCCTGAGGACAGAAGTCGGGATGCTGTGCCCACAGCTGCTGGGACAGGTCCACGCCCCACCTGGTTATCCTGGAAGGGAGGTGTCAATCATCCTCCAGGCTCATGCTGGCGAGCTCTCTTCAAAACCGCCTCCAGAGACGGCCCTGGAACGCGTGCCTCCCTGTCTGTCTGGCTCTCAGGAACCCTGCCCATCAAATTTGAATAGAGTCCAAGTCAGGCAGGCAAAGTGAAGCTCTTTCTTCTTAGAAGTGGGCGATGGTCCCTCCACCCCCTTGCACATGTGTGTGTATAAGGTGTATATATCCTTTTGAGAGATGCCTGGTCCTGTCTTCTAGCTCTAATGTGTCTGCAGCTCTATCAAAGCTGGCTGTCATCATGGGATTAAGCCTCTGAGCTCGTCTATGTTCCCAGCATTCCAGAAAATAAAAATAAAACAAACTAAAAGAAAGAAAGCAGGAAGGAAGGAAAAAAGTGAGAGGGTTAGAACACTCAGCCAGTTACATCATGAATCCTCGGTTTGTAAGGGCTGGTGTAAGGGGTGGGGGAATCTGGCACTGACCCCAGTCCTGTGATCAGGAACCAGTATTTCCACATTTCCAGCTTGGTCCAGGAAGTTACAGATGGGCACCTTAATACCTGTCTGCCTGACTCACAGGGCTGTCAGAAAGGCAGCAGGTGAAGCCAGGTGAAGCACCCGCTGCGCCCCTGTGACAGCCTGACAAGCAAGGCAGCCGCTGTGATAGGACGCCTGTGGTTCTCCTGGGGAGCGCTGCATCCCTATCCTGCTGTGAAGGGGAGAAAGGAAGGCAGGCAGTTTGCTAGTTTTCCGAGCTGCAGTCACGTTGGGGTGGGGGTGGGGCAGTCACATTTGCAGTCCTGGAGGGCCTCATGACAGTGGCTCCTGAAGGAAAAACTGTTGAGCTACATGGGAGCTGAAATCCCAGACCAGCACCTTATATATCAGACATCCCCTCCCCCTCCTCCCCCTCCCCCTCTGTGTGTGTGTGTTTGTGTGTGTGTGTGTGTAAGGCTTTTACCATTATCCACGGTCAAGCTTTGAAGAGCTGTACTCGACGTTGTATGAGCCCATACACATAGAGAGACTGTAGGTTTGTATTCCAGAGACCAGGTAGCTGTATTCCAGAGACAAGGTATCTCTGTCCTTGTCACTTCACAGCAAACTGACACTTGGTGGTCATGCTGGTGAGCTTACATTTAGTGACTGTAGAATCTTGAAGATTCAGAAGGTCATTGATTCATTTCTCAGTCTTCCAGAGCAGGACTGTGTTTCAGCCGCTCCTGGAGGTCAGGTGGACTCTAACAGATTTAAGAAACGGTCAAGGTGGATGCAGATCCTCACTCTCAGCCTCTAACAGGTGTGCACCAGGCAGTTTCTCCAGCAGTGCCCGGCAAAGAGAGGCCCGTGGCCTCACGAACATCCCACCTCACTGAGGGATGGACAGATGCGCCCACAGGGGATGCCCATCAGGATGGAAAGTTAGTTCTAAAGGAGAGATGAGGGGCACTTGAATTCCCTCTGGAGAAATGAGTGGGTAGCCTATGCAGATTGTGTTTACAACTGTAGAGTCACACCAGGTAAGCTCCTTTCTCCATCAGCACTAAACCCCACCCTGTCCCCTGAGCTAAAGTGTTTTCAAAGGCCACTCATTTGCATTCTAGCGGTCTCCCTCCTGCCTTGGTAACCAGGCTTGCTCAGAGGGTCGTCTAATTAACACATGAAGAGAACGTGTTTGCTTTGCCTTACAATTTTACCATTTCCCATTCAAGATCCTGCAAACTCCATGCCCTGGGGTCTTGGGGTCAAATGGCCAGGATGTGAATTGTATAGCAGAACAAACTGCTCATCTATGGCCCGGAAGCGAGAGACAGAGGGGAAGAGGCCAGGACTCCAGCGCTTTCCTCAATGTCACACCCCATAACTTCACAGGACTCTCTTAAAGAATCCACCACCCTGATACCAAGAATCCACTCACACCCTGATACCAAGTCTTAGAAGATACCAAGTCTTCTAGGGTGGGGGGCGGATTTGTCTTGGTTTGATTTGTGTTTTTGAGACAGGACCTTATGTAGACCAGGCTGTCCTAAAACTCCCTATGTAGCTGAAGACGGCTTCAACTTCAGCCATCAGCCTCCACCTGATGAGAGCTGAGATAGCAAGTATGTGCCACTAGCTAGGTCCCCACACCCCTCAGACCAAGTTTCTCTGGGTAGCTGGCCTTGAACTCTACCCACCTCTGCCTTCTGGGCACTGGGATTACCGGTGTGTGCCACCATGTCCTGGCTGTGCCACCATGCTTCGTTTAAGTAGTCTTAGGATGGGATTTAGCCTAGGGACGCTTGCGTGATAGGTGTCTTACTCACAACCTGTTCTGTTGTTGTGAGTAGACACATGGCCTAGGCAACTTAAAGAGGAAAGTTCTTAAATGGTGACTCGCTTAGTTTCAGAGGGTTGGTCCATTATCATCATGGTGGAGAGTGTGATGACCAGAGTTGAGAGATCACATCTGACCTCCTGGAGATGGAGGCAGAGAGAGAGAGAGAGAGAGAGAGAGAGAGAGAGAGAGAGAGAGAGAGAGAGAGAGAGAGAGAGAGAGAGAGAGACTGGCCCTAGTGTGGGCCTTTGAAACTTCAAAGCTCACCCCCCAGTGCCACCCCATCCAACAAGGCCACACCTACTCCAAAAAGGCCACACTTCCTAATCCTTCCTAAGTCGTTTACCAACTGGAAACCAAGCATTCAAATGGGGGCTATTCTTCATTCAAGGTACTACATAGACAAGCATTTTACCAACTGAGTTCTATCCCCAGGCCCCTGGAACAAGTCTTTACTATAAGGGCTTTGAGGGACATTCAGTGTTCAGATTACAGCATCAGTTAGCCAAGTGATTTTTTTTCCAAGTTCAATATCCTTACCCCCATCCAGTGAGAGCTAGTGTCAAAGTCCTTGTTATAGAATTGAAATGAAAAGACAGAGAGGCCGAGGATTGGGCCACACAGCCAGGAGGCACTGAGTCTGAGCTGCCAAGTCCCCTCCCAGCCCCTGCTCTCTCACTCATTGTGAGGGAAAGCTAGGCTCTGTGGGAGAGCGGTGGAGACTCAGACAAGACTTCTAGGCATAACCCCAGTAGCAGCTATCAGAGACAGAGTGAAGTAGAAATGGGTTCTGTGTGTTGACTGCCAGTGACATGTCTCACATAGACCATCAGTGGCATGTCTCACGTAGACCATCAATAGCATGTCTTATGTTGACCGTCAGTGGCATGTCTCATGTTGACCATCAGTGGCATGTCTCATGTTGACCATCAGTGGCATGTCTCATGTTGACCGTCAGTGACATGTCTCACGTTGACCATCAGTGACATGTCTCACATTGACCATCAGTAGCATGTCTCATGTTGACCATCAGTGACATGTCTCATGTTGACTGTCAGTGGCATGTCTTATGTTGACTATCAGTGACATGTCTCATGTTAACCGTCAGTGGCATGTTTCATGTTGACTGTCAGTGACATGTCTCGTGTTGACCATCAGTGGCATGTTTCATGCTGACCATCAGTAGCATGTCTCATGTTGACCATCAATGACATATCTCATGTTGACCATCAGTAGCATGTCTTATGTTGACTATCAGTGACATGTCTCATGTTAACCGTCAGTGACATGTCTCACATTGACCATCAGTGACATGTCTCATGTTGACCATCAGTGACATGTTTCACAATGACCATCAGTGACATGTCTCATGTTGACCATCAGTGACATGTCTCATGTTGACCGTCAGTGGCATGTCTCATGTTGACCATCAGTGACATGTCTCATGTTGACCATCAGTGACATGTCTCACATTGACCGTCAGTGACATGTCTCATGTTGACCATCAGTGACATGTCTCATGTTGACCGTCAGTGGCATGGCTCATGCTTGCTGCCCCTATGCACACCGTTGCCATTGTCTCATAAACAGAGCTGGCATGACTCTTCTTTCCATTTACCCAGCCTAGTGTCACCCTGCCTGCCATCCAGAAGCCATTGCCAGCTCAGCCCTCTCTTTGACCTTTCACCCTGAAAGGACTCACCGTAGTCCCATGCAAGGGGATTGTCTTATGCAACAAACAACTGCTCAATATGGCCTTTCCCAAATGCCTTTTGGGGGCCAGTGCTCCTATCCCCATGCTAAAGCCCTGCTGTTCTTTGAGAGCACAGCTCTCTGGCCACACCATCAATCTGCTGCTGTCTTTTGTTTCTGGAGGGACTATCTCACAGGCCGGAGGAGAAGAGAGTCTCCTGGACTCAGTGATATTGGGCTTCATTGCCATTCCTCTAAGCAGAAAGCCAGTGAGATACACCCAAGGTGTCCACTGGGATCCCGTGGCCTCTGGTATGAGGACATTCTAAGACACTGTGAGGAGAATATTGGGAAAAGCAATGCAGAGTTGAAGGGCATAAATGGGAAGATCTTGTCCTGGAGTCTCCATGCTGAGGTAGAACCTTATTCGGGAAGGATGAAAGGGCACAGGGTGTGTGGAGGAGGTGTTCCCCACCCAACACCTGATCTCCAACTCAGGCCAGCAGGTAGGAGGAGGGAGAGAGGAGAGGCAGCCTGGGGTGGTTTTGTGGATGGCCTAGATTTCATATTGATATGAGAGAGAGGGAGAGAGGGAGAAGGGGAGAGAGAGGGAGAGGGAGAGAGGGAGAGGGGGAGAGAGAGAGAGAGTCCTGCTGAGGAGATGTGAATGCCAGGCATGTCTCGTCTGTTTTAATTGGACTTCTCTCCTCAGCCCTGGCTGGTGACAGGCCCGGCATAGGCTCCTTTTAGTCAGTGAGATTCCCTTCCCCCCAGAGAGAAGAGCAGCAGTGCTGAGCCCGAGGGAGGAGGATGGGATTTTAACTGAAATGTGCTAATTCAGAGGTGAATATTATTTTGAATGACATCAGCAGGTTGCTCTGTGGTTTGTCCCTTAGTGAGGGGACCTTTTCAAAAAGGAAGCAGCTCAGCTCCTGTTAGAGCTAGAACAGGGGCGATCTTCTGGCCTGTTTTCTTCTTTCTATGGAATGTGAGTGGGGAAGGGGCCCTTTTCCAAGAGGGCGGGTGTACACAGTCACAGTGAGGGAGGCAGGAACCGGGGCCTAGCACTTCATGACAGGAATCAGCACACAGAGTCCTGGACCATGGAGAGGTCAGGGCTGCAGGCAGGGCACTAAAAAATGCCTTACTCTGAAAATACCTGACACCTTTTCTCGACAAAGCACAAAGAACACATTCCATTGAAGTTGGAAGCAAAGAATGACAACCCCCGCCCCAACAGTATCTGGTTTGAGCAAGGATCAAAGCTAGCTAAATGCGGTCTCAGTGAACAGTGGTGAGAAGACACTGGGGACACAGCATGCCTGGTGCTCTGCCCGTCCCAGAAGCAGGAAAGCAGCCCAGGACTCCACTGTGGGCCGTGGGGAGGGGCGCTGCGTCCCAGCTGCTTACTATTAGAATGGGTTTCTTCCGCCCATGATCCCTAACTTCTGCAAATTTCGTCTATTCCCCCTTCAAACCTTAGTTCAGCCTTCCCACCTCCTTAATGTCATGGTTAATCCTCGCGTCTCCCCCACAGGGCTTCAGAGCTGTCCACGCCCCTGTCCCCTTCATCAGCTTCAAGCTTCATAGCACCACCGTGTTGTATGAGACCAGTGCGGAATGGATGTTCAGAGAGTGCCATCGACCTTGAATTAAAAATTGACGGAGCCCTTGGTCTCTCCGAGTGGGCTCGTCAGCCTGCATGTCTCTGGCGGCAATTTCAAAAGCAAATGCTGGTGGTTGGCTGGATGCTCACCGAGTTATTTCATTTTAGAGAGAAGCTAGGTAACATCACAGGAGAACATCAGAGCAGAACCCTATGCATCCCAAAGTGGCCATGTTGGCTTCTGACCCATTTCAAAACAACTACTCTAAAACAAACAAACGAGGTTGTTTTTATTTTGACATTCGTGTGGGGCAGGCACTTATGTGTGAGCACACACACACTTGTGTGCAACATGCATGTGGACGCCTAAGCTTGCTGTAGGCACTTGCCGCGGTGTTCTTCTACCTTATTCACTGAGGAAGGCCACTCAGTCAAACCCAGATCTCACTGATTGCTCTCGGAATCCCCTTTGATTACTTACTACAGCTGGGATCACAGGCCTAGCTGGCATTTGTGTGGGACTCTGGGAATCAGAACTCTGGTGCTCACACTTCCTGACAAGCGCTTCAACCACTGTTTATCTCCTCAGCCCTCTTATTTATTACTTTTTCTCTGAGCAAGCTTTGAGGAATTATGTCCAGATACAGGAAGAATGGTCCTTATCAGTTCGACCTGCCAGATGTCCCCTCTGCTGGTCATCAACTCCTGTCTGTGAGAGTGCTCACCCCTTTCATTCCCCACTGAAACTGACAAGACCCAGACCCAAAGGACTTAGACCCAGCGGGCCTGTGGTTTGTGTCACATGCTCTTGAGGTTCAACATCACTTCACAAAATAAGCAGAAAGGAGATACATCACACACACAAACACACACACACACACACACAGAAAGAGACAGGAGGTAGGAGTGGGGGTGGGGATCTTTCAAAGGTAAATTTTGTGTGTTACAAGTACCTGGTTTCCAACAGACATGCCGTTTTCATTATTGCTAATGTTGTACGAAGACCTTTGTCCCTTGAGCAACCAAGGAATCAAAACTTGGCTAAGACCATTTTCCCTGTGGGTTCAGGTATACTGGTCGTATCCAGATGGCACCAGGGACCACACTGCTTCAAAATATGGCCATGAGGAAAAGAGGCTTTTGCAACAGGTTTTTTGTTTTTTGGGGGGGAGGGCTCTGTTTCTTGGACATTAACCTCATGAGGGTGACAGATGGACAGAGAAGCCCACGTGTTTCTTCTGGACTGCTCTTCAGTGACACACACTTAATGTTACCCCCCTTTTTTCCAGCTGCTGTGACACCTTCATGTCCCCCGTTTCCTTACAAACTCCCCTTCTCCAGAATTTCAGAGAGAATATAAGGACTTAAGTATTTCCTTTGTCGGGAGTGGGGCACTTGGCTTTCAGACTCTGCCATAAGATCTTGGGCTTAGCGTGAAGAAAGCAACGTGAAGGTCTCATGTCACCTGGCCCTTTCCCACTGGATTCCAGGTTGTTTAGATTCCACTTGAGGAGTTCAGTGTCTTCCTCTAAGAGTCTCACCCTCAAGATGGAGCACTGTACCTGCCCTGCTCCCACGTGGATCTGTAGCAACCGATCTCAGCAAAGCTCTTCTCAGACTGTTGGCTGAGTTGTCCTTGTGTTCCAGAGGCAGTGACCAAGGACCTGGTATTGTCTGTGTCAGGAAAAAAAATGCTTGAACCATTTTTTGCTGAGCGTAAAGAACAACCGTGCAGGAGGATCGAACACAGACTTTGCTTCCCGCCTCTCTCAGCCACGGCCATGTTGATCAACCCCAGCTGGTTTCTGCATCGCCACCACACTGCGTTCTTTCTTGCCCTTCACATGGGTGACCACAACAGCCTGATCCTCTCCTATCTCCGCCCTGCTCCTCTTCATCCCCACATGGTTTTCAATAACAGTACTGTTCTACTGCAGTCTGAAAGTAGAAGCCCTTGGCGAAAGACTCAGGCTCCTATCGCTCTCTGAATCATGCAGAATTCCAGTCAGAACCGTAAGGCCTCTAGACCCCCCTGCCTCTTTAGTTTCCCTTGCTTCCCTTTCTTTCCCCCTTTGAATGAATGGCTATGTTACTAGATTTCCCCCCTTTGTACAAAGATGCCAAGCTGTTCCCTGAATTTAGAATGTTCTCCCTCTGGGTCACAAATGTTGGCTTTTAGATCTACCTTGTGGGTGTTACTGTAGGAGAGTTTCCTAGTGTCAGTACTGGGCAGGTCATTCAGTTAGTCTCCTCTAAGACTTTGTGCAGTTCCTGCACCATCTGTGGCTATCTGATGGCTGCTTTAGGACATGCATGCCTTGCTCATTGACATAGCCCCCGCCCCAAGGCCCTAGACACATCTGGGGGGAAAGAGTCAAGAGTAGTTGTGAGGAAGGTCCTGGCTTCTTTCCCCAGTTCTGCCAATCCTAAGCTGTGTGATTTTGGTTAACTTGTCTTGATCTCAATGTTTTCACCTAATAAAATGTGCGTGATGGGGCTGGGGAGGCGGCTCAGCTGGCAGAGTGCTGGCCAGGCATCCATGAACCCCTGGGCTCCACCCCTAGCACTATGCGAACTAGATGTGGTAGTAGGTAACTGCCATCCCGGGACTGCAGAGGTGAAACAGGGGGAGCAGAAGTCCCAAGGCGTCCTCTGTTACAAAGCAAGTTCAAGGACAACCCTAGGCTGTATCAGACCCTGTCTTAATAAAGAAAGTGAACAATAATCACTTTGTACTGAAGACTGTTGGAACCAAATGATAAATGTAGCTTGCAACAGTTCAAAAGGTGCAGGCCATCACGTGCCTGTGGAGTTGCGTGTGTCTATTATTCGCATTGGTCATTTAGCCTGACTCTCAAAGTGCATGCCTCTTAGCCATCACGGCTTCCATTCTGAACAGCCAGGAGAATGCTGGTGCCCTTGACTAAGTTGGCTCTGGCTAATACGTGTGGGGTGGTGGGGCAGGGGGATGATCCAAGTGAAGACTGCTGAACGGAAAGGGACCCAGGTCTTTCCTGCTCCTTTTGCCTCACTTCCCCACGTTGGGAAGGTCCCATCTCCCGTCAGTAAGATTTCTCACCGGCTCTGTCCCAGATCCGGATCCTGTCCATGTTCCACATTGCCCTTCTCTTCTCCTTGGGGCCGATGAGTGGTGCATCCTTTATAACTGGTTCTGGGCTAATCTGTTGAGCAATGGTTCTCCCGAGACTTCAGTGGAGGGAGGGCCCGCAGCCGGGCTGAAGGGTGCCCGTAAACCACAGCAATGGCGGGGCACTGAGCTGCCTCTCAGGGACCCTGTCCTCACACACTGGAGCCACGGCAGGCCAGATGAACAGACAGCCATTCGTTTTCTGCATAGCAGATTTGAAACCCATAGGAGTTTGGGTTCTAGTCCCACAGTCTGATAAAGTTCAGCTGGCAGCAGGGCTGAGTGTCACTGAGGCCTGGGGTCTTCCAGGCTCGCAGCAGCATAGACAGAAAACACGGTCTCCTAGCTGTAAAGCCGGGGCGCCTCATCCCTTGCTGACTAACAATCAGATGAGTCCCTTTTCTTAATTACTTACAGTCAGTTAATTAGAGGCTGTAGAAGAGTCAGACCCCGGTACAGCTGAAGGGGAAGGAATCGCTCATCGGTGTGAGCGCTGGGCGTGGGCATCTCAGGGGCCGGGCGCTGAGGATGCAGATGAAGCTCAGTTGGTGACAGGCTTATTGATCCAGTGCAAGGATCTGGGTTTGGATGCCCCTCACCACCTGAAAGCCAGGCGTGCCAGGATGTGTGCTGGAGGGTCCAGGGTTTGCTGGTCACTCAAACCAAGCAAACCACCAAGTTCCGGGTTCACTGAGAGACAGTGCCTTGAACAATATGGCAGAAAAAAGAATGAGGTAGTGAGCGACTGGAGGAAAGATGTGATGCTGACTTCAGGCCTCTACACACATACACACACACAGACACACACACACACACACACACACACACACAGAGAGAGAGAGAGAGAGAGAGAGAGAGAGAGAGAGAGAGAGAGAGAGAGAGAGAGAGAGAGGATGGATTCAGCGGTTAAAAGCACTTCCTACTCTTGCAGAGGACTAAAGTTCCCAGCACACACATCTGGGGACCACAACCACCAGCTCCAGGGGCTCCAACTCATCCAGCCTCAGCAGAAACTCACATTTATGTGCACACACCCACACAAAGGCACACAGAGACACACACATACAACTTTAAAATGATAAAAATAAAATGTAAAAGAGACATCACAGAGGCTGTTTAAACCTTCTGCCCAGCGCATCTCCCACTCGCTGAGCTGTCTCTTCCTCACGTCATTCCCTCCGCTGCCTCAGTTTCTCTTCTCATCTCTTGCTCTCCTGCTCCTGTTTGCTCTATAACAATGATCATCTTCCTTTGGTTTACTTTAGCAAAAGCAGGAGAATTTCTTTTAAGATAACAAAGATGTCTTGTAGATTGGTCCCATGTAGGACTTCCTGGCACAGAGGCTAGGATGTCCAGCCAGCCTCAGGGAGCCGTGTACTTCCAACCCTCAAGGAGCCACGTTCAGCCTCTCCAGTGCCCAGACTTTGTTCCGTTCGGTCCCAGCCACGTCCCCTCATCTTATTGTCTCTGGCAGAATCAGACCCCTTGGTGTTTCCTTCTCTCTCCTGGACCCACTGCCCATGTCCTTGTGGCCATCTGTGCTGGTGTAGACAGACACATGTCATAGTCATTGCTACTAGCACCCCACCTGTAGTGGCTATGTAGAGAGGGAACCTGGTGTGGAGCAGGGCTGTCTCAGAAAAAGGTTAAGTCCCAAGAGATTGTGGATGGTGCTAAACGGTGTCATCAATTCACAGTTCATCTGGGGCATTGTTTAACAGCAAAGCCATTTGGATGGTAAGAAAGAAGCAGATATGGGGTTTCTCAGGTCTCTCAGGTCGGGCCCTGCACTGTAGGCACCAGGCCCTTGACTTCAGCCAGAAGTCACTCTTGTCGAAAGGAGTTGAATATTGCACGCGCATTAGCCCGACACCAAGTAGAAAGCTGGTTTCCACCGAAGGCTTTAGTAGCTACAGAGAAGGCAAGTCCAGGCACAGTAAGCCCTGGTCAGAGACAGAGCCTCACTGGCAACTTAGGAGCCCTTTCCAGGAATAGGCTGGGGGTGGGGGAGGGCTGCGGAAAGCAAGGAGCCCTGAATGACCGAAGCCCTGATGGAGGAAGGAATGTTCCAGCACAGACTGTACGGCTCGCATTCTGATAAGAGCAGAGAGCTACACAAGAGACTGTGGGGTCAGAGCCTGGAATTCAGCCTCGCCGTCCTCACTCTTACCTAAGAGGAGCTGGGATGGCTCTCGGAGTGTCTTGCGTGGCTGCTTTATGTGATGTATGAACGTCTGTGCCTGTCACTCAGGGGATGGACTCATCACCGGCACACTCCACTGTGGACTTCACAGAGTATTCACCCCCACGCTGATGTCATAGGCGTTTGCAGCCCTGGACCACGTTCTGAGGTTCCAAGGCCTCTGGGGTACCTCTCCTCACACATCTGTGTCACTGTGGCTCAAGGGTGGCCCGTGTCAGAACCTCACAAGGTCACGGGCAGCTGTGACTGCTCGAGGACTGCTCACTCTCTGTCTTGGTGCCGGAATGTTTAAGTGCGCAGAAACACTCACCAGGAACTGGAGAGACGGCCTGATGGGCAGGAGCACACAGTGCTCTGGCACACACACTGGGCACCCCAACACTACCTGCACCTCCAGCCCTGATGGATCCGGTGTACCTCCAAAGGTACTTACACACAGGTGCACATGCCGTCCATACAAATATATACACATATGTACATATGTATGTATGTGTGTGTGTGTGTGTGTATATATAAAGTAAAATAAAATAAGTAATGTACTTTGCTGGTACTCTTGCAGACATAGATGTGCTGACCAAACCTTCCATTTGAGCAGGACGTTGTTCATGGATAGAGAGTCCGAGATTCTAGCCCTTTCCTGTGTGAGTGGTTGGGAAGTATTTGATGCTGCAGCCCCTCAGGGCGGTCCCCGTGTCTCCTCCTAGTTGTCAAGCACTCTAATAAGTCTTCTCTTTTTTCCTTCACGTAAGAATTAGGGAGCTCAGCCGTCTTAACCCTGCGTCCTGGTGTGTGGTACCCGACTTACCCTGTTGACAAGGGTCTCTACGTAGAGACTCATTTTGAGAATTTTGAAACTGCCCACAGATAGCTCAGGTTAGACCACACTATTTCACTTGATCAACTCCATAATAAATCTTTGTATCTGTTAAAATACACAATTGTTTCTCGGTATTCTCTGGCTGTTTTTGGAGGTTTATTCTCCCACGCGGTTGTTCTAAAGTTCTGTATTAGGATTTGTATTGGAATGGCACAGATTGATGTTTTGAGGGCAAATCTTTACCACGCTGATTACCCCCTCAGGAGCACAGTTCAGTAAGATCAACTTAGTAAAACTTCAAAGAAGCTTTCTCAGTCATAATGTTTGCAAATGTTTTGTTTTGTATATTTGGGCATTTGATTGTTTTCCTTGTAATTATTGACTTCTGAAACCAGCATTAGAAGCATTCCTGGTTCATCTATAGAAAATATTAGCTCTGCAGGACTGTCTGCACTTGACAATAGACAACCACACCCAGAAGAAATCATCACTTCTGTCTCCTGCCCTCCCCTCCTGCCTCTGTTTCATTTCTGGTTTTGTATTTTTAGAGACAGTCTCATGTAGCCTAGGCTAACCTCAAGCTTTCCACGTAGCTAAGGCTAGCCTTGAACCCCTAATCTTTTTGCCTCTCTTTCCAAATGCTGGCCTTGTAGGCCTGTGTCCCACACCAGCTCCTTGTTCCTAACTTAAATGGAAAAGCCACTTTAGTATCCAGTGACATGGCTTACACAGCGTAGGAGATTTGGGATGTGTTTGGTGAGGCCAAGGATTTTCAGTTTTCCTTGCTTCCCTTTTTGTTGCCTTTTTAAAACACAAACAGTGCTAAGTGCCGAGCGCTTGTTCAGTGCCTGCACCTACCATCTTGTGGGCCGCCCCTTTCACCTGCTATTTGATAAATAACTCTGACAGTCTTTTCTGAAGCTAGATATTCTGTGGGTGCCTGGGGCACAGATTAGCCTTATGTTTACAATGTTTCCTCTGTATTTGTGAGTATTTCAGATTCGTTACATAGATGTTTCTAGACAGAGTGGCATACCCTGTCCTGAGTAGCTTCAGAATCGTATTATACTGTCTCATAAAACAGATGCAATGGCTTGGTCTTTGGCTATCATCTGGAACACCGTGTGTAAGACGGGACGCGCTGTTCTCCGGGCACAGCCATCTTCCCCGTTACTCTCCTTTTTGGGGAGAGATGCTTACGATGACCAGTGCTTCTTGCTTTTTCCCTTTTTTATCACTCTGTCAGAGTTAATATGGCACACGCAGGGCCTCCTCCAAGACGTTGGTTCATTACCTGATAGCCACTTAGCGTGCCAGGCCTCTGAGCGGGCAGTTTTTATGCCTCAGGAAAGAAGGAGAGGAGGGATCGGGTTTCTTGTCAAGCTCGCTGTAGGAGCAGAGTGAGCTAAAGCGAACCCAGCCAGTCTGCTGCCTCAAGCTTGCAGCTGCAGACCCGTGTGCTCATCAATTTCACACTGCAGTGAGATCTTTCTACTCTTTTTCCTGACAACATTTTGTCAGTTTACATATTTATCTAAAATTATATGGCAATTTGTTTGACATTTCAAAAAGGTTACGTGTGCTCTAACAGTCTCATTGTTTGACTCTTGCCGAACCTTAATGATTTCACTGTCATTGTGCCTTCTGCTGCTTATTTATTAATATCACTGTTGTTGTTGTGGGGGTGAGGTGGGGTGTGCACGTGCGGACGTCAGGGGACCACTCTCTCTTTCACTTTCATGTGAGTTCTGGGGGTCACACTCAGGTCGTCAGGCTGAGTCATCTTGCGTACTCTGTGTCTGCTTTTAAAATTCGTGAGTTATGTTAAAACTTTGTTCTCCTAGTCCACGCGTCTGAGTGGTAGGCGTCCGCGGTTAGGAGGCTGACTGGGAGATAAAAGCACAGCACCGTCCACGCACAAGCACATGGAGCTGAATCAGCCGGGCTCCAGGGCTGTGTCCGCCCAGAGCCGGAAGTTTCCGCAATGGAACATTAACAAAAATACAAGAATAGGATTTTTTTTGGTTCATGCTTCTGCTGGATTTTACATTTTGATTGTTTTTCAGAAGGGTATGACTTTAATCTTTATTCTCTAGGTCTTTCTTTAGGATTTGTTAATTTTTTTTTTTTTTAATTTCCCATGAAGTGCTTAGCTGTGGTCAGTCACTTGGAGGGGAATGCTTGCTAGCGTTCTATGGCCAGGAGAAAACGGCTTAGTTAAATAATGCTCAAGTTTACTTTTTAATGCTCATATTTAAGGGAGGCTACACATTTCTCTGTGAATACCAATTCTACTTTAATCTTACAAACTTTTTAAGCATGTAGTATCTTTTTAATTTTTAAGAATTCCCAATATGGTGGGTTTTTTTAACCTAGGTTTGTTTCCAAAGCTATCTTATAATGTTGGTTATTTGCAATTAGTGCAGATTAACATTGCACCCTCCTCTTTTAAATCATGTTTCATAACTACCTTAAAAATTAGCTCTATGTGCCAGTGAAATGGCTCAGCTAACCCTGAGTTCAATCCCAGGACCTGCCTGGTGGAAAGAGAGACCAGCTTCCACAAGCTGTCTCCTGACCGCCACGTGCACACATAAATAGCTTCAATAAAATTATTTGCATTATTATATTTCTATTGGGCACAGGTTTTGTGCTGACCCAGGCTGGCCTTGAACTCTTGATGTTCCTACCCCAGCGTCCCAGTGCTGGATTAGAGACACGCACCACTATGCTTAGTACGATTATGTCCTTTTGATCAGCATTTGAGAAACTCGTGTTAGCCTGTTTCCATCCCGGCCTCAGCGAAGCAGGCTCATGGGCCAGTGACACCCAGAAATGAAGAGGGCTTTGGATCCCGGGAGGTCGCGGGCGGCTGCTCTGCGGTTGTCATCGTGCCACAAAATGAATATATTGAACTGCATCGCAAATAATATGGATATTGTTTGGACCACCATGAGAAAAAGAGCAAGAAAGACGGTTGGCAGGCTCATGAACGTTCACAGAAGGGCAAAAGGTGATTGGCCTGAAGGCTAAACTCTACCATAAACAGCGCCATGCCGAGGAAATACGGATGGAAAAGACTGTTCAGACACGTGGAAAATGGGAGATCCCTCTACCCAAAGTTCACGCCCAAGGAGAAACAGAAGTATTGAAAGTTATTTGAACAGGATAAAGAAGAAAGAAGGCACAAAAGAGGCTGGTTACTAAAGTCTGCTCTGTTGGCGATGGTTTGACAAGAAAACCACCTAAGTGTGAAGGGTTCATTAGGCCAGTGGGTCTTCATGTCACACACTGAGCTGAAAGCTACCTTTTGCCTGCCTCGCCTCAGGGTGAAAAAGCGTCCAACATCCCCACTGTATACAACCCTGGGTGTGATCACCAAAGGTACAGTGATCGAGGTGAATGTGAGCGTGAGGGAGTCGGGCCTTGTGACACAAGGAGGTAAGTGGCTTGGGGAACGTGTGCCCAAGTTACCAACAAGCCTGAAAACGATGGGCGCAGAAATGTGGTCTTGCTGGTTTGACAGTGATGTCATACAAGCCATCCCTCTTAATTCTGAGTGGAATACTCTGTTTCCTGTTTCTGGATTAAGATGCGAGCTCTCACCTGTCTCCGACACAGTGTTTTCGCCTTGGCATCGTGAGCTCTAACCTGAAACGGTAAACACTTTTCTGAATACGTTACCCTGGTCATGGTGTCTCATCACAGAGATGGAAAAGAAAGCCAGACAATCTTTGTTATTTTTTTCTATGACTGTATATTGTAGTGTTAGAACACTCTAAGCTCTGGGAGCTTGCTTCCACTTTTGTCATTTTCTCTGAAATTTCTAGGCTTGTGTGTCCGACACCGTCTCTGGTGACACCGGAAAGTTGGACTTCTCCCTATGAACTTAAAGGAGTCCATGATCATTTGAATATACAAACTTTAAATGCACATGGCTTAAATACCACCACGACATTGAAAGCACACAGCAAATTGAAAACAGAGAAGTATGGTCTTTCTAAAGGCTTCATTTACATTGATTTTTAAAACAGACAAAAATACAAATGACCATTTAGCTTCAATTTGTATTTACTTACTAATCCAATAAATACTATAACATATAAATACATATAACACATACATATAACATATAATACATATAACAAATACATATACATATAACATAGAAATAACATATAAAATACAGTAACAAAAGCAATCCTTTTTGGCTTGGTGGGATATGCAAATTCTACCATAGTGCCATCCTGAGAACACAGTACTTGTGGAATTTTAGGAAGAGGCCGTCAGTGTATATTAACAGCTTCTAATGTATTCAATGTATATTAACAGCCTGTAATGTACTCAATGTGTAGTAACAGCCTCGAATGTACTCAGTGTGAGGTAGTAGTGTCTAATGTATTAGCACACATACATATGAGTGTAACTGGAGCCATGACTCAGGACTTGGGAGCTCTGACTGCTCTGGCCCAGGACCAAGGTTCTGTTCCCAGCACCCACACGGCAGCTCACAAAAGTCTGTAATTGCAGTTCCAGGAGATCCTATGTCCTCTTCTGGCCTCCCTGTGTACTGCACACACACAGCATACAGGTGTACATGCAGATAAGTCAAATCACACATAAAATGATATTAATAATAAAGATGAATTTTTAAGTATTAGAACTTTCTGACTTGTCAATGGGGAGAAAAACTGCATGGCTGTTCCCACAGCAAGAAATAACTTAAAATACAGTAAAAGCAGAGAGAAGGATTTGTTGCATTTACACAGTAAACTGCTAGTTACTAAAACACGCCTACAGAAAATCTGTAATCAAATAGAAAAATATGCATACCATGGCTTTATGTGGATAATAAAGTTTATAAAACTACACACTTGCATGGTGCGCCTAAGGGACTGAAGTCCACGTGCTGACCATGCCTGCCTCTGGCTAGGACCAACGTTGGGGACTTTTTTTTCCTACTTTTCTTTTTTTCTTTCCACATATTATATAATGTCCATCTATAATTTTCATAATTAAGGGCTAATGGTTACAGAAACAGATCAAAAGTTCAATGCACAGTCCACAGGAAGGGTCTTCATCTTCTCCTTTATCTACTCTTTATCCTTTCTTCATTAGCGATGAGTCTTCTCTCCGGCCTTCCAGGAGCAGCCGCCGGCTGTTTCTCAGCCCGTGTGCACTGGGTAGATCAGAGAGCCAGGCCCGGGGTTAACATCCGTGAGCGACAGAACCTGACGTTTGACAGTAAGCTTCAAGAGCAGCTGGCATTTCGTGTTTGGCATCTTGAAGTGAGCTAAGGTTTATGAGTCAGTTTTCCCATGGGAAATTGCTAAATCAAAACCCGACATTAAAAGGTTATGGCAGCCCGTGGTACACAGTTTCTTTTAGATATCGTGTTCTGATTGGTAGACGTTTTAAGACTAAAAGTGCTTTTTATTAAACAACAACAACAACAACAAACCAAAACGAGATTGGTTTCGTGAAAGCAATTGGGTCTCCCAAGCAGTAGACAGGGAAGACACAAACACATCTTCATCGGGGATTCAATGGGGTGGGGCCACGGGAAGAGGAGGTGGAAGCAAGCCTGGGCGAGCATCCAGCTGCCACCAGTCAGAGGGAACAGGAAGTTAGGAGGAGACAGAGACAGAAATTCTAGCACATCTCCGAGACAGTCTTAGCCATGGTCAAGAGGAATCAAGGCTGCGACATGGTGGCGTCTTCCGCGGGGAAGAAATGGTCCAAATCTATGGCCTCTGCTCTGCGCGGCTTGGAAAGAGCCACAGTCGCGATGTCCCTCTGTAGTGGCTCCTGAATCTGGAACGCACCTCCGCGGCACCCACAGGAATGTACATAAAGTACGTTTTCTTCCACATCCTTCCCATCCCCCGCGAAGGTGAAGTTCCTCGCAGCCCTGTCTTTAAGCGGCAAGTTGACTACGCCCTGCCCTGCCGGGGTTTGAATGTCCTCCACAGTCACGCGTGCGTCAACCTCCCTCCCCAGCGGGTGCCGCTGTTGTTGGGGTTGTGGACCCTTAGGAGGCAGGGCCCAGCTGAAGGAAGAGGGTTGCCGGAGAGCTAGGGCTTCTGGCCTGTCTCTGCTTCTGAGCCACGGTGCATAAGGGAGCCACCGTCTCTCCAGACGCTACAGTCGAATGCCTCCCTGTCCAGGATGCCCTGACCCCTTAAACTGTGAGCCAAAATAAACCGTCCTCTCTTTAATTGCTTATTGCCACACATTTGATCACAGCAATGAGCAAGGAAACTAATTAGTATCTAGAAACACATGTGATGCTTTAAGCGGCGTTAGGAGATTCGAGTCTAGCACAGCGCCTGGCATACAAGCGTGCTGACTAAAATGTGTTATCCGCTCACTTCTCATCTGATCTAATAGCATGGTTCTCCTTACTAAAGCCAGTTACATCGGTTTTCACGGCTACCGTCCTTACAATATCTCTACACAGTGGGCATATGGATTTTTATAAGATTTCCTGAGGCTCGGGGTGGCTCAGTAGTTTACCCAAAGTCTCACAGCGGCCAAGTGGAAGTTCTAGGACTCAAACGCAGTGCTGCGCTGAAGCTGGGTGCACGTCTCCTTTCTCGTTACAATTGGTAGCTTCATGGAGAAGCTAGTTAACTAGACGGCCACAGCAGGAGAGGCAGATGGGGCTCTCGTGGGCCAGCTACCCTGAAGCCGGGCGACGTTACAGGGACATGGCATTTTTAAGCATTAAACCTGGCGCTAAAAACATTTAGATGCTCAGGCTTCATCCATGATCAATGACATCACTGTGTGTGTGTGAGTGGGGAATGGGCACGTAGCTAACTGGTAGGGCACTTGCCTAACACATTTGAGGCCCCGAGTTCGACCCCAGCACTGAAGCTGTTTCCGTGCCTGTCTCCCACAGTGCTGACCACCCCTCCTCATGGTGAGGACAGTGTAAGAGAGCCCCATACACAACGCCCAGCCTGCGGGAATCTAAACTTAAGCACAAGCCGGGCAGTGGTGGCGCACACCTGTAATCGCAGCACTCTGGGAGGCAGGGGCAGGCGGCTTTCTGAGTTCGAGGCCATCCTGGTCTACAGAGTGAGTTCCGGGACAGTCAGGGCTACACAGAGAAACCCTGTCTCGAAAAAAAACAAACCCCAAAATAAAAAAAAAAAAATTAAGCACAGATTTCACAATCCCACGCTGCTCTCCCGAGTCAACTTGAAGTTGATGCTCCAAGCATTCCGCCTCCCGGCGCAGTAAAGGGCAGTGTACGTGCGCCCTCTGGTGGATGCGCTCAGAAAGGCATCCTCGACAGGGCCGGGCTGCAAGGCATCTGATCTGGTTAGATAGGCCGGTTCCTTTTATCAAGTCGACACAAACTGGAGTCACCCGGGAATCAAAAACTTCAAATAAGGAGTTACATCACCGGATTAGCCTGTGGGCAAGTCTGCTTTCTTGATTAATGATAAGATGTGAACGTCCGCAGCCCGCCGTGGGTAGCCCACCCCCGGGGCGGTGGTCCCGGGCTGCACACAGGAGGCTGAGCTGCAGGCAGTTCCGCGGTTCTTGCTCCTGCTCCTGCTGAGTTCCTGCCTTGATTTCCCTTGGCGATAGAGTGGCATCAGGACACATCACCCAACAGAGGCCTTTCTTTGCCAATTCGCTTTTGGGAAAGCCAGTGTTCCCATCAGACACCCTTAAGGTTTGATGGAAGGAGACAGTGGTGACCCAGACCGCTGCCCCTGCCGCTGCCTTGAGTCTCTGAAGAGTCCTGCATACCACAGCAGCTTCCTCAAAGGAACTCCCCACATGCAGTCCCTGTCAGGTTCTGCAGTTTTTCAATACTGTGCATTAAGGCAGGAGAACGTTGTGGCTTCTCCCTCAAGTCTGTCTGCAGGGCATGTTAATCTCAGAAAGGCTGGTGAATCCTGTGATTAATCCGTAATTTTATCAGTGACCAAGTGCTCATCACAGTCTAGTCACACAGCTGTGAATATTAATGTGAAGGTCAGGCGTGATAGTGGTCTCACCAGAGCGTCCCAACACGGAAAAAATAGTTTTAACCATGTGTGGTAGCGTTCACTGTGTAGTCTAGTACTTGGGAGCTGAGACAGAGGCACTGCTACGGGTTTTAGAGCAGCCTGGATTCCATGACAAGACTATGTCTCAAGACAGAGAAAGGGAAAGGAAGGAGAAGAAGGGAGGGAGAAGGGGAGATAGGAAGGGAAGAAGGGAGGGAAGGAAGGAGGGAGAAAGGGAAGAAAAAAGAACAACAAAAGAATGTCTTAGTGCAATGTGATAATACTGCTGCCTGGTGTCCCTCAGGCTCCTCCTCAAGAACACACACACACACACACACACCCCTTCCTATGACCTTACATCACAGGAAGAATTTGGAAGTAGCCTCTGTCTACACTTTCATTCCTGGGGCATTTGACTGTGGACCACAGTGGGGGATCAGGGAGGACCCCAGCAGAGGAGCGCTGGTGAGAGGGAGGACTCAGCAGAGCAGAGTAAGTAGTGGTACAGGGGAGGCCAGGAGAACGCAAAGTGGTTAAATGCTGTCACACGACATCTGGCTGTCACAGAACACTTGGCTGTAACACTGTAAAGTGAAAGCTTCGACAGCCTGCGTGAAGAAGACCTGATGCAGTTACTGTGGTGAAATTCTAATTAGACCAAGGAGTTGTGTACGTGGAGCAGAGGGTATGAAGAGAAGGAGAGAGAGGCGGTAGCTGCAGAGGAAGGTAGATGGATGCTTCTTCTTCTTCTTCTTCTTCTTCTTCTTCTTCTTCTTCTTCTTCTTCTTCTTCTTCTTCGTTTTTTTCAAGACAGGGTTTCTCTGTATAGCCCTGGCTGTCCTGGAACTCACTCTGTAGACCAGGCTGGCCTCGAACTCAGAAATCCGCCTGCCTCTGCCTCCCTGAGTGCTGGGATTACAGGCGTGTGCCACCACCGCCCGGCGGATGCTTCTTTAAAAAGATTTATTTATTCATTTCATGTATGAATGAATACACTGCTGCCCTCTTCAAACACACCAGGATAGGGCATCAGATCCCATTACAGATCAGATGGTCGTGAGCCACCACGTGGTTGCTGGGAATTGAACTCAGGACCTGTGGAAGAGCAGTCAGTGCTCTTAACCGCTGAGCCATCTCTCCAGCCCCCTAGATGGTTTCTTTTTAAGGACACACTGGAGAGTAACCTGTTTATAATGTCAATTGGTCAGCAAGGAAAAACTGGTGCTCTGGAAAGAGGACAGAGAAGGCCCCTTCACAGCTGGTGGGGTGGCTCGGGTACCCACGGCACAGAGGGAGTATTGCTAACAGCTGGGGAGGCTGGCAGGGTGAGAACACAAGCACAGGCGCTCCTGTGTGAGCTGGATGCAGGACCCGCCCAGGTCCTCTCTCCGTGGTGTCTGCCTTCCCCATGAATGGGAAGCAAGGCTGGGCTGCATCCCCAGGGTACCACTGCTGGACAAAATAAGTGCTTATCATAGGACCAGACACTGCGTTCTGTTTCAGACGAAGACAGTCAGAGAAGGAGGGGTCCAGCGGGTATGTCTGTGCTACAGCTCCTTAAATCCAAGGCTCACTTCACTCAACTTCAAATTCAAGTCACCACAAACACATATGTGATGCTCGGATTTTCTTTATTTTCAATAATTACTTAACCCGCTCTACAAAATGCTCTACAATGTTTACAAAAACTCTGATAATGTCAGGAAGTTAAACCCCACTTATCCA
Source organism: Apodemus sylvaticus (assembly GCF_947179515.1). Classification (NCBI taxonomy): domain Eukaryota; kingdom Metazoa; phylum Chordata; class Mammalia; order Rodentia; family Muridae; genus Apodemus; species Apodemus sylvaticus. Next base: position 120,851,495 of record NC_067478.1, on the reverse strand, counting down.
CCACCAAAATACTACACAAACATTGTTTTAGAACCTGGTTAGCTGTGATGATATATCCCAAGTACTGCGTGAGAATTCACCTCAAGTATTGGCTTCAAAAAAAACCCACCACAACAACAAAAAAACAAAACAAAACAAGGATGAACCAGAACCAGGCCAAAGTAAAATGACAAATGACAAAGCCACAAGAAAACCCATGACTCTGTGGGTTTTGTTTGTCACTGTAGGTTTTAGACACAAGCGAGACAAAAATCTGAACTGTTTCAGATGACTTTTTTTTTAACCCCCTCCTCCCCACACTTAGAATTCGGCTCAAGCCTTTTCAGGCGGAGCCTTGAGCGGTCGGTCGCATCCTGGAGGCTCCCTTGATCCATCCTCCCACTCACTTGTCACAGGTAGAAGAGATTGTTGGCTAATTCCAGACTTGGTTCCTTGTGGATGCTTTGCGCCACCAGGAAGGTCAGCTTGTGTGCATACTGGCATGGCGCGGGGACACTGATCAAGCCCTGGGGAGGAAAAAGAAAGATAACATTGCACAGATGACGTGTTTGTCCTCCAAAGTGACTTTTTAAACTGGGTTCTCACCCACAGCTTAACAGGTCCTAGATAAACGGTAACTACACTCAACCAACAAAGGGACACTGGTCCATCGGAAACCTAAGCTCACTGGCAAAATGGGCTGCCGTGTCTCTTCAACTGTGTGTAAGCTGGGGACATGGCTTACAGACCTACCCCAAACTGCCTGTGCTCTGACGTTCCAGTGGGGTCAGAGCTAGCCTGGGCCTTGGGCTCTTGCCTGAGGCAAGGGGCAGGGGCAGGTCCACACCTCTTAGCCTCACCAGGCTCAGCCCACTGGCTCCTGTCTCTCCTAGCAAGGAATCAAGTAACCACTCCTCTCCGTGAAGTCAGGAGTACGGACAGGATGTGGCACACCCCAGTCCTTGCCACTGTCACGCCCACTTCAGTGAGAAGCTCTTCCTCACCGGCCAGTTGTAGTAGAGATGGCACAGTTTGAAGGTCAGTCGCTGCATGTGGTCAGGCTTCAAGGCATTGTCGTCATAGATGACGTTGTAGTAGGTGGGACTAACAGTCCCCCGGTTAGCAGTCTGGCTGATCAGGTAGAAGTCATACCTGCAGAGAAACAGGGGTGGAGGGGTGGAGAGAGGGAGTCACAAAACAAGGCCGAACCGATGCACAGCAGGTGAGTGTGGAAATCAGTCTTTCCGAGAGATCACCCAGAGCGAAGCACAGGCCATAAAAGCTTGAACACCTGGGTTGGATCTCCCAGCATTCATGTAAATACAAACAAACAAACAAACAGGGGCGTGGCTGTGTGCCTCTAATCAATCTAAACACTGGGGAAGCAGGGACTGCCCAGGCAAAGGTAGAAAGCAACCAGGAAGAAGACATTCAATATCAAACTCTGGTTTTTACATGCACACCTTTGCACATGCATAGATACCCACAAACATGCACACACATACATACGCATACATAGACACACACACACAGTTTTCCAGGGACACTTACCACTCCGGACGTGTTGCTTCCGAGTCCACGACAGTGCCGAGTGGGGGGTTCTGCGCAGTGTGGCCAGCGGATGCGAAGAGACGCAGCAGGGATCTCTTCCTGACCACAACCACTGACAGTTTGCAGCTCCTGCAACCAAAAAGGCAGGGGCTGAGGCACAGAGGCTGAGCCAAACAGCTCACTTTTCTGTTTGGTTTATTGCTGTGTGATAAGGTTAAAGAAATAAACAGAAAACCATTCTATAAACACTACAGAACAAAGGGGAAGATATCACCCACGAATCCTCCTCCTCTCAACAGACATACAGTTATTTTAATTAGGGTCTCTTTGGATCTGTAACTAGGGAGAGCTATGCTATCTGCTTAATTTATGCAAAGAAGTTGTTACTTCAATTGCCTTTTCCTGCAGAACTGGGGGTGGGTCCCAGGGTCTCGCTCACGCTGGCCAAGAGTTCTGCTGCTGCTATACTGAAGCAAGGTCTCACTAAGTTGTCCAGGCTGGAACTGCAGGCCTGGATCACCCAGATTTTCAACTGAATCTTAAGGAAAGATCTTCCAGAATTTCCTCTAGAGGAGACTTCTCCTGCATTAACAATAGTCACCCCATCCCACCTTCACTGAGGCATCAAGGAGAACTGTGGTTCCTCCTGTACCTCAGACAAACATGTAGAAGCCATGCTCAGACAGGTGAGTGGAGGGAAGGAAGGAAGAACAGAGAGATGCTGATTGGCCAGATGCTAAATCTAGTTCACAGCACCAAGGCAAACTTCGGTATTCCCTGTCCTGGAGGGGATTTGCGGGACAGGAGTCAGTGGGGAGCGCCACTTGGAGCGGTTTTAGGGTGTGAAGACTGCAGAGCTACGGGCAGTGTCCGCGGTCTTCTCCTCGAAACAACGCTCTCTCAGTGTATAGCAAGTCATTCTTCCTAGAAGTCAGTGACAGATCTGTTCTTACACAGGTCTCCCACACTGAAACTTAAACATTAGCTCCTTAGATTGCCACTGCTGGAGTCACCCACCTCCTCAGTGACATCGTTTTTTTAGTTTTAATCATTCAGCTGAGAGACAGTCACCGGAGGTCTGCCTAGGAGCAAACAATGTATGTATGTATGTATGTATGTATGTATGTATGGATGGATGGATGGATGGATGGATGTATATTGAGAGTTCTATCTGCATGTACGCCTGCATGCCAGAAGAGGGCATCAGATCCCATCACAGATGGTCATGAGACACGATGTGGTTGCTGGGAATTGAACTCAGAACCTCTGGGAGAAGGGCCAGGTCTCCTAACGGCTGAGCCATCTCTCCAGCCCCCAGATCACCCCTAAGAATTTTAAGACACTACCTTGAGAGTACAGACTGTGCTCACTTTCCTATTCTAGGACTTTCCTGGCATCTGGCCCTCCGCAGAATCACTGGAGAAAACGACCCATGGAAACACCGGTGACCACAGCGCTCCGTGCCTGGCAGTGGGACTCCCCACCTGTATTCATAACCTCATCCGTGACCTGGTGACTGTAACCAGAGGCTCTGTCTGGATGCTGGTTTGGAACTCAACTTTTAAATCACAACTGCACACCCCAGTGGGATATTAACATGTAGACAGTGTCTTTGATATTCTGCCCTCTGCTGGCTCAGAAAGATGCCTGCCTCCCTCTAGGTGCCCTTTGCAAGCTCCCAAACCTTCCAGCATTAGGGTATCTATGTTAGACCATCTGAACTACACTCGAGCATCAGGAAAACCCATCCGAGCTGGGCATGACATGGAAACACGGCAAAACTGCACTGTCTGAAAACGAAAGCCACATCCACAAACCGTGCACAGAGGATCACAGATCCGTATGTTATCACACACACGCATTGGAGAAACAGAGGGGACAGAGTACCTGGCACCTGGGCTGCACTCTGTCACACTGCTCAGCAGCTGTGGGACTTCATACTCCAAAACAGCCTTTAGCTGGCCATTGCCTACCCCGTCCCGGTATGCGACTATCCGCGCCGGCAACTCGTGGTTGTGTCTGTACCACTTGTTGAGAGCACCTGGAGAGTGTGATGTTAGTGAGAAGAGAGGCATTGGTCCAGGGACTCCAAAAATAATATTTCCATGGTTTTTCATGGCTAAGTAACTTTGCTATTTCGGACCACGGTAAAATGGTAAGACTAAGTTTGGGTTGTATCTACAGCAACAGAAAAATGGCTAACTAGGACCAATTCTTCGTGTCTGCTGCTTGAGCAATCACAGGGGTTCTGTTGTATAATACAGTCTTTAACAGCTTTCTTTAGCCAAAATTGAGTGACAAATCAAAATTTAATTCATGCAATAGACAAATGCCTAAAACCAAATTAACACTAATTCAAGTCTTTGAATCTGCTCAAAACCAGACTGGCTGTGTTTGTCTCATTTTCTTCCTTAATGAGAACAAATACGAAAACATGAGGAAATGACTCCTGCTTCCTCTCAAAACAGCTCCTTGAGCCGACTCTCAATCCAAGTCTAATTCTCACAGATGGGATGGAGTCTGAAATCACTCCTTCCACCCACTCCAACCATAAACCGCCTCGAGCAGACACCAGACAGCAATTCCTCCGTGAGAGGGACTTTCAGCAGGAATGACTGAAAATTGGCCAGGTTTTTAGATGGGGGAAAGTGATAAGATGCAGCAATTCCTTTTTGTGTCTATACTGCATAATTTATTTCAGGAGAGTTTACTGCCTAGGAAATTTGGTTGGGTTTGACAGAAGATAACTGTGCTTCTAAGAGTGCAGCCACCAAGAGTCATCAAGTTCTCTAAAAAAAAAAAAAAAAAAAAAAAAAAACCCAACCCCCCAGGCTTCCAGACTGGAAGCTATAGATAGGAGTGGGAAAGGTTTGAATACAAATCACATGATAAAGCCAAAGCAGGCAGGGCTGTGAAGAGGAGGCCGGTGTCATTTCCTCTCTCCTGTCTGTCTGTCTGTCCTCTCTTCCCACATCACTGTCCTCTGGGTGAAAGGCTGGTCTTCCCTGTGCACACTCACTGGGGGTCTGCCCTTAGCCTCACTTCTCCAGGCCAGGCTCCTGTAAGCAGCAAACTGCTTGCTAGGGCCCTTGGGTGGCCACATATTTTCTTCCTTCCCTCTTGGCTTTGTGCTCAGCACACACAGCCGACATAAATGGGACTTGCTCTGTCAGTCAGCGCCCAGACGTGGGAATCTCCAATCAGGTGAGAGCTGACAGGTTTGGATGTTTGTTTCTATTGATCTGTGGGTTTGGGGTGTGACAGACTGGTCCCCAGAGCCCACTCCATGACATACCAGTCATGCAGACTTTTAGGCAATCTGCAATATCAGCTGCTGTTTTCTGAAGGACACAGCGGGAAAACCACCTGAAATAAACAGAACATACAAGTGAGACTTAACGTCCAGATGCCTGCTACAAGCACACATCCATTAAGTTAGAGACAGATGCAGCACCAAAAGCCAGGGCTCCTAACTTTGAATACATTGTCAGTTATGGTCAAGCTAAAGGGTCCTCTTCCATCCTTCAGTGTTGCCATCTAGATTCAAACTTTGACTGGAAATCCAATAGCTAGATGGCCTTGCCGTGAACCCAAACTTGAACTTCTATGTGCACCAGGAAGGTTTCAAGGACCGTAGTTCCATATATCCCATGGTGGTAAGAATTCAATTCAATAACACATATGCAATATTTGTAGAATACTATCTGGTATACAGTGAGAACTAATCCAAGCTCATGCCTCGATTGCAAGAGAATGTTAGTTTAACAGATCTGCTTGCAAAATGCTCTAACCCAGTCCTAGATTAAGCTGTCCACAATTAAGCTGTCGGACTTGAAAAGTAATCTTGATAGGTTTTTATTCCCCCGAATTGTTTGCTTGTTTTAAAGATTTATTTATTTTATTATATGAAAGAAGTACCCTGTAGCTGTCTTCAGACACACCATAAGAGAGAATCAGATCTCATTACAGATGATTGTGAGCCACCATGTGGTTGCTGGGATTTGAACTCAGGCCCTTGGGAAGAGCAGTCAGTGCTCTTAACCGATGAGCCATCTCTCCAGCTCATTTTGATAGTTGTTAATTGAAAGTAAATAGGAAATGGAAGTTGGGACTTAGTATGTGTTAGGACATGGATATGAAGGGTCCCCTCAAACGGGCTGTATAACAGAGGCCTCCTCTGGAGCTTGTGTGGCAATGGAGAAGCGATTATATCACCAGGGTGACAACTGCATCAGATTAATCCACAAAACTGAACTGAACTCATAGCCGAGTGTGCTATGAGGAAGGAGGCTTTGCTGGATGTAGGGCACTGGGGGCACACCTTTGAAGGCTGTGTCTTTCTCTCAACACCACTTCATACATCTTCCTATCTCCTGGCTGGCCCAAGGTGACCGGCTGTGCTGGGCACAGGCTGTGGGCCTCATCTCAGGCCCACAGTCATGGGGCCAAGTGACCACTGCCTGACATCTCTGCAACTGTCAGCCACATCAGTCTTTCTTAAAGAGTTGTTCTCAGTTGGGGACCCTGTGCTCAGTCCAATGGTTGGTTGGCTGCTAGCATCTGCCTCAGTATCTGTCAGGCTCTGGCAGGGCCCCTCAGGAGACAGCCATAACAGGCTCCTTTCAGCAAATGCTTCTTGTCATCCATAATAGTGTCAGGGCTTGGTGACCATTCATAGAATGAATCCCCAGGTAGGACAATCTCTGGGTGGCCTTTCCTTCAGTCTCAAGGAGTTGGAGGGAGGACTGGAGGAGCTTAAGGGCTTTGCAGCCCCATGGGAAGAACAACGATGTTGGCCAACCAACCCCCTCCCCCAGGGCTCCCAGGGACTAAGCCATCAACCAGGGGAGACACATGGTTCCAGCCGCAATTGTGGCAAAGGAATGCCTTGTCGGGCTTGGGGCTCGACAGAAGCCCCAGCGTGGGGAAATCGAGGGAGGTAGGTGGGAGTGGGTTGGGCAGAGAGGCATCCTCTCGGAGGCGGGAGATGGGAGGATGAGTTGGGGATTTTCTGGGAGAGGAGGAAACCAGGAAAGGGTTGAAATGTAAATGGAGAATATATTCAATAAAAAAGAAAGAAAGAAAGAAAAAAGAGTTGTTCTCAGGTGTGTCCCAGCAACAGGAAGTGACTAACACATTTTGCCACCACTGTCACAGTTTCCTGACTATTTGCAATTACAAAAACACAACTGCAAATGCTTTTGACAAGTCAGGAGACTTAAGGGACATGGGATGGTGGAAGGCACCTTCTCAGAGCCACTTGATAAATGTAACAGCGTGGGCCGTGTCCATGCAAACCTGATGTTTGCTCTACCTGTATCTTAAAAGTGTGGATACAAACTGACACTAAATTAATGGAGAAAATCAAATGGCTGAAACCAGGGAACAAACATTTTCCAAGTAGCTGTTATGGCCTCAAAATATATTATTTAATTACAAATCTTAAAGCAATTCTAAGACAATAATTTAACAAGGCCAGGAGACTGTTCAAGGCATTTCTAGTTTGTCTCCTTTTGATAGGCTCTATATATTCCCCGCCTCAAGCATCTGCAAGAGTTGAGAAGGAACGTATGTGGGTGTACTGAGGTATTCACGTCAGCTTGCAATGTTTGGAGCACTGATCTGATATAACCCCCACAAATGCCTTATGAAATAGGAACTGTTACTCTCCCCTAACTATGGGATGTGTAGCTAAATTAAACAGCTGTGCTTCAGCTGCAAAAGCAGACCAGGTACAACTGCAAGTAATGTTTCAAGGTGCCAAGGCGCCTTACATAATATATGCAGGTGCCTAATTCACAGGGAGCTTCTCACAGACACTGAGAACATAGCAGCCTGCACAAGAATTTCCATGCGTTCGTGAGTCAGGGATGAGGCTGGAAGACAAGCAACAGCCCCCAGTGAATGTGTGAAACTGAGGCCGCCTTTTGCTTCAGTAGTGCCAATCACACTGTAATCCGTAACTCACGAACTTAACAGCTGATGGTCAAAATATAAGCAAGTGAAACAGTCTGGTATATATGTATGTATGTATGTATGTATGTATGTATGTGAAGAACATGTCAGTATGTTCTTTAAATATATACTTTAAAATCTGGTGGGGAGCAAGTGGGATACTCAGAAGGAACCTGACACAAACCTGACGTCCTGAGTCAAGTCCCCAGGAGCTACAAGGTACACACACACACACACACACAGACCATGACACAGGTATGTCTATACAAATACACAAATTCATAAAATACTTTAAAATGTAACAGAATAATAATGGGGTGAGCTGATCAAAGTACTTTCTATGTTTGAAAATGTAATGAAACTCACTGTCTATACTATTAATACATGCTACTGTGAGCTTTAAGTGAGTCTTCAACACTTCTGTGTGTTTTTTGAAAATTCATGCCCCATCCTTAGATGAGGAGCTACAGGCCACAGACGTCTGCTAAGAACTGGAAGACGTCTGGAAGAACTGGTGCTCTCCTCGATGAGACCCACAGGTCATCCAGTCCAAAGGACTCATCCCTGACCACACTTCCACACAGGCAGACCTGAGAGCTTAAGGTTAGGAGGGTTAGGAGCATTTAAGATACCTGGTGATCCTGGAGTTAATGCTGGCTACAAACCCGACGACCACCACATCCTTGCTGAGGGCGTCTCTGCAGATGTCAATACCCACGACCATCAGGGACTTCAACTGTTAAACCAAGTTAATTGTGGCTAAATGGAATGAACTTATTTCTCCCAAGCCAGGACATTTAGAACCTCTCCAGTTACCACATTTTCTAGTTAAGTTGTGTGACAAAGAAATGGACTTCCAGAGAAGACAGGTGATTAAACCAGAAACCAAAGACTGAACGACAAGGAAGATTACGACAGGTCTTCACTGAGAAGCCTGAGTGGCTGTCAGCCTCCCCGGGGCTGGGCAAGGGGCAGAGGTGGCCAAGGAAGCAGGCAATCCCTTTATTCTCTGCCCGTCCAGAAGGACCTGAGGATGTCACTGCTTTTCAGTTGCCTGAAGAAGTTGGCTGAGGAGGGACTAGGGACAGGCTTTCCCTCACTTCCTTCTAAGGTGGCATCTGGTGAGAACCCACCCAGCTGAGCCATGGTCCCCCTGAGAAGGCATACTCTGCTATACACAGGCAAAGGGGCAGGACTTAAAATGGCGGCCAGGAAAACCCACATCAGGCCTCTCCCAGGTCTGTGACGCCCAAGAGTGTCTCCCATGAAGAAGTCTCAGGGTAGGTAAGCAGAAGCTTCCTGAGAGGAGAGGCTGTGCCTCACCATCTCTTAGACTTTCTCTGCAAAGGAGACAGGTGTGGGCCATCTGCACACGCCACACCAGTTAATTATATAAGGAAACTGAGGTCAGAAGATTTGGGCATCACATCTTCAAGGGGATCTGAGGACCACCACCCCAAAGACCTCAAGGGCAACTGAGACACTGAGATCACATCGTGCTACGTCTAATTGTGTCTGGAAACTGACTGGTCATGAGAAAGAAACCATCCTCACCGGAATCTCCATAGCCCACAACTCGCCACCCAGCTTGCAGGTCATCTGCATGGCGATCTTGGTGGCCACACTCAGCATCATTCCCTGCTTATTCAAGGTCCGTGTCAGCACACACTGGCTTGGGACCGGGCAGTCAGAGCTCAAATACTTTTTAATGGAGTCGTAATAATTCTTCTGATTAGAAGGCAGAATGCACATCACCTACAGGCAGGATGACAGCAGAAGATCAGATCCAGCTCCTTCCATCTGTGGACAGTATGAAGGTGTGCTGGAGACAAACATCAGGATGTTTGGAGATGTGTAAACATCCCCTGAACAGGTCTGGTAGAAGAATCAGGATGAAAGCATGGATTTTCTAAACATCGTCAGTCCCATGCTCTCAAGAAGCAAAGGTAAATGTGGCAATAGGTCCCTAAGTGGCCTTGAGGCCACTGATGACTTACAATGTCCTTTTGCTCAGTCAGCTTCCCTCCAACTGCACCCTTCCCCTGGAAAGCCAGCTGTATCAGGTTCCAGCAGCATGGGCACACCGGTGCTCACCCTCTCACCCCTCTCCTGAGCCCGCACCAGGCTTCTCAAATCCCCCACTTGCTTGCTCTTTCTCTCATGGTTAGCGGACCGCCCTGTGGTTCTGTAGTAGAGTGGCCTTGTTTTAAGGACATTCGTATCAGCAGCAGTCAAGAGTAACAGGTACCTTGCAATGTACCCTCAAAGGCTTCCAAAAATGATGGCATGTGTCCGGAACGCTAGGTTCTGGGACAGCACATGCTTGTGCGTGCTTGCAGTGTACTTTGCAGTTCGGCTTTGATTGCACCTAATGTCCTTAGAGTGAGAATTCTCTTCATTTAATGTAATACCCAGTAGAGAAAGAGAGAGACTGCTGTCTGTCTGTCTGTCTGTAACAGACAGAGCTGACTACAGTGGTCTGCAGGGGAACTGGACAGACATGTGAGCGGTTACATGACTTAGCAGCTATGGGCCCAGACCCGGTAGATGAGTACTATACACATTCCTGGCAGCAGGAATGCCAATATTAACTTTTCTGGGGTGTGATCAAATCATGCTTAGGCTCTAGTTTGCAAAGTCAGCTGTATATGCATGCAAAGCAGAAATGGGGGCACACACATTCATGCATCCACACACTTATACACAAGCAAACACACGTTCAGGCAAACGGGCACATGAAACACATACATACAGGCACACATGCAACACATGGGTATTCATGTAGGCATATACATTCGTACAAATGAGTAGGCATGAACACATGGTCATACACACATACACATATACCATATACACATGAATACCCACACTCACTCTCTTTCTCTCTCTCTCTCTCTCTCTCTCTCTCTCACACACACACACACACACACACACACACACATACACACACACACCACTCAAGCAAGCACCCACATACAAAGTGGCACATATATGTGCTCACATTACCATTGTGGAAAATTAGGTGACCGCAGATGCCCTATAGAGTCATACCATGCAGGAAAAAATGGCACTTGCCAAAGATGAAGCCTACAGCAGGTGGCAAAAACTCAGGGGACATTGGATTCAGAGATACCTGAGATATAGGAGCTTTCAAGAATCTCCTACACTACTGTGAAGACCTCAAGTACCCTAACACTACTGAATGAGATGGGAGTCAATTTCTCTTAAATCACATGTAAAAGATGGCCCCAGCAAGTTATATAATATATAGACACAAATAAGGCTTGAGAGAGCAGTAGCAAAAGTTGTTAGAATTATTTGTACAGTATTTTATTTATATTTTGGGGGCAGCAATCTGAAAACATTATCACGAGACACTGTGCTGGCTAAAGTCATTTAGCTGAAGGAGAGAACCTCAGCTGTGAACACACCTTCATAAATGGGGCTGGAGATGAGTCTGTGGGGCATTTTTTTAAATCAGTGATTGATGGCAGGCCCAGCCCATGGTGGGTGGGGCCATCCCTGGGCTGGCTCATAAGAAAGATGGCTGAGCAAGGCCACATCATCTGCTCCTGAGTCCAGGTTCCTGCCCTGCTTGAGTTCCTGCCCTGGCTTCCTTAAGTGATGAACAGAGCTGTGAAAGTATAAATAAAGTGTGTGTGCAGGGAAAGCATATCTATAAGAGAGAGTCTGCTGTCTGTCTGTCTGTCTGTCTGTCGACAGAGCTGACTATAGTGGTCTTCCGGGAAACTGAACAGACATGTGAGCAATTGTATGGCTCAGCTGTGGGCCCACACATGTTAGATGAGTAAAATACACATTTTATTGTAAGGACAAAGCCTCTTATTGTAAGGACAAAGCTTTCTGGTAGCTGTATAAGTCAAAAAAGTCCCTTCCTCCATGGGTTGCTTTGGTCATGGTGTTCATCTCAGCAGTAATAACCCTGATTAAGACAGACATATGCTCAGAACCTTTTAAGACGTCAGACATAAAGGAAATATAAAAAGTATACATCTAAAACCCAGAACACATCCCACACTTACCAACTGAACATCAGGTTCAGTATGCAGTTGGATAGCTCGAAGGAACGCTGCTGGGTTTTCGTCCACTTTTATGCTACATGGAAAGATAATTTAGTTGTCTTTTTAGTGCAATCAGTCATAGGGTGTTAGAGAAAGGACAGATGGGCTCTTCAACAGACAAGTCATTTAATGAAGAAAAAAATCCTTAGAGAGAAACGAGAACCTTTCATAGCTAATGCGTTTCTCCAATGCACAATGTGTCGAATACTCCATAATTGGCCAGCTAGCATGTAAAAAATAGTAAATATAGAAATGTTCTCAGTTGTACCAAATCCCCTTAGCTAATTGATTTGCTTTTAAGTGAACGTCTGAAATTACAAACCCATAATATCTGAAGCAGGCCTGAGATTTCCAAAATGCTTTGGGCATCATTAATTAATGACCAAGGTTTTCAACGGATCTATATGAGTCACAGAAGGGGCACTGTTTGCTCTTCTGTAGGGGCAGCTTTTTGATGCCTGTCCTACTTAGCTGTGATCAGCAAATCAGTCAGCAATTATTTGTCAATTAAATAATGATATCAGGGGCTAGAGGCTACAGAAAGGATTCCTACATACAGGCACTTGCCAATCTAGTCTCTACACATGAAATAAAATTATCTGCAGCCCCCTTCCCCTGCCACCACCAAGAGGTGGAGGGAGGGAGAGAGAGAGAGAGAGAGAGAGAGAGAGAGAGCAAGCGAGCGCGAGCGAGCGCGCGAGCAGGGGGAAGAGATCAGTTTCCTTTTTAAATACAGTTGCCCAGCAGGTGGCGGGGCTCGCCCGCCTCTTCTAACAGCCACTTGAAGTCTGGTTCTGGTTCTGGTTTTTCCAAAGTGAACCTTTCACTCACTCCAGCTCAGACACACTCACCACCAGGCAGACATTTAGATGAGAGAGGCCAGGCCTGTGAATCTAGCAGGCAAATGGATACTTCATAGACAAGGCAGAATGGAGTGAACAATGGCTTTCATAGAAAAAGTCCAGAGACATGGGCACAGGATGGCTCTTGAACCCGTGAGATCCAAAGACTGCCCCCCAGCCCAGGTCTGCGAATGTAACTTCTACCATCATTATAATTATAACTCTCTCCCTGCTGTATCAACTCCCAGCTTAGAGAAACTGGAGTAGGGAAACTGGAAGCAGAAGATTTGTCAGCAGATTCGATGATAAGAGGAGAATTCTAAATATGATGTACATAAGGCTTTGGGAGGAGCTCTGGATTTGGACAGTACATATGCCGCTGATGTAAGTAGTTACTGTCTGCTTTCAAGTACATCTAGTATAAGTGAAATGTGGTTAACTTCAGGGCAAAATGGTGTTCAGTTTAGAGCTTGACTGCGTCTGGACGCACACAGCCGTCAGTAAGTCTGCATCTTCTTCATTCCTGGCAGACAGTTGAGTATCCGCTGCACAGTAGTCACGCCAGAAATGCCCAAGGCTTGAAAGGCTGGCATTGGTTTCGGTTGGTTTGGGTTTTGGTTGTTTGTCATAAAGTTATCTTAACACTAACCTTACTGTAACTTTCGGAAAGCTAAAATCTATCAAATCGGTCAAGAAATGCAATGTTTACTTTTTAATATCATGTTCACTATTAAGTTTTTTAATAGCTGGCCTTGAAAGGTTAACAATAGAGAAGACACCATATAGACTTATTCAGGATGGATATCCAACTGACATTAAAACCAACTTTACCAAGATAAAATAAAATGTATTCTGGGGTCCTTATAGATGTACTTATTTTTGTTTTCTGTATATGAGTATTTTGCCTGCATGTATGTGTCTGGGTACCACTCGTGTGCCAGGTGCCTTAAGAGTGAAGAAAAAAATCCATCAGATCCCCTGGACTTGAGTTACATAGAGTTGTGGGCTGCCACGAGGGTGCTGGGAATTGAACCTAGTCCTCTGGAAGAGCTGCCAGTGCTCTAAACTGTTGAGTTGTCTCCAGGCCCTATATTTTAGTTTTATAAAGCAATTTAATAAATAAATATAAAATCTGACTTCTTGTGACTATTTTTGATATTCCAAGAAATAATACTAATGGCCTAGAGAGATGATTCGGAAGTTGTATTTTTCTTGCAGAGGACTGAGGTTCATTTCCTAGCATTCTCACTGGTTAATTCAAATCCACTTTCAACTCCAGCTCTGGAGGCTCTGACAGCTATGCATGCTGTGACAGCTCTGCCTCTCTTGGCCACGCCCACTCATGTACCCATACCTACACAGGCATGTGGACACAGACATCATTTTATAAAAGAAATCTTTAAAAGAGAAGCAATACTAAGATAAATGTTTTATAGATATACCAGGCATCACTTCCAACTTCTAAGCCAAGCTATAGACGGAAAGAATTCACTGCACACTCACATTTTTGGGTAGCCCACATTAAATCCCATGGAATCTCCAACTCTCCTCAGACAGCTCAGAAAGGCTTCGATCAAGTGCTCAGCCCTGTTACAGCACACAATCAACCATCTAGTCAAAGGCTGAGAACTCAAAACTTTGCAAGATCGCATGTCTTTGGACCAATCAGCAGCAAATGCAGGGTGACACTGAGAGAAAGCAAGAGCGTGAAAGGACTGAGCGAGGTCATCTAGAGAGCAACTTAGACGTTTGACACAACGGAGCAACCGAGAGACAGGCGGGGCTTCCTGGGAAAAGGGGCATCAGGATGAACACAAGGTCTGCCAGTCGGTCCCTGGGTAGGGAGCCCTGGAGGAGACATGGGAGACTTTCTATGAAGCACTGAGTTCCAGCCACTGCCCCATGCATTACGTATGCAGCTGGGATGCAGCTACAGGGGATCTTAACACACAACAGAAAGGAAAGCTGGCCCCTGAGCGACTGAGTTCTTCTCCTGGGGACTGAGTTCATCACAGTGTGCAGACAGCCCTGCCCATGCACCTCGCTGCTATGTCTCCTATGGAGACCATGGCCCGGGACCAATGCCGTCAGACATTTTAGTTCACTGGGTCCCTAGGGTCTGGCTCTAGAAAAGCCTGGGGTCAAGAAGCTGATAACACAACCACTTCTCCATTTGGTACCTGTTTCATTTCTTCCGCCAAAGCCTGGATGGAGGGTGATTGGTCTGTTCCTGTGACAGCCAACAGCCACCACTGTGTAAGGCGTATGAATCGCCTACCTTTGGGGTGACACTGGCCAATGTTAACTACTGATGTCACTCTCTCCCAGAATCTACGTGGGTGATTGTGCTCCCCTGCTTGCTTGTTTTCAGTTGCTTAAGAGTGGCTGGCAGCTGGTCACAGGCAGCCATATGTGACTTGCAATGATCTAAAATACCAACTACGGACAGACCTAAACCATGCCTACTGGAAGCTGCTGAGTCCACACAACAAAAGAAACGCACAGTCTTAGGACAAATTCAGGGCAGGGGCATGGCCACACCCACATGCACGTGCACGTGTGTGCAGCAAGCCTTGGGGGGTGAACATATGCACACATAGTCAAGCAAACACTTGTAATAGAACAGAATGATTACTCACTGTGTGATCCTGCAGCAGGATTTTTTCAGAAGGAACAACCCGGCCTGTCAGGGATAGTTGGCTTCCAAAATGCAATCCCCAGGTCTCAAGCTCAAACCGAGCTACGTGGTTCCTATCAACAGAGTCACTTACAATCAAGCACTGCAGTGTGTGTGTGTCTTCTAAAGGATTTTAAATAGCACAGATATAATAGTGACTTGCTGAATTATTCGGGTGATAGTCAATTTTTAGGGATTTGTCTCCTATTTCTCATGATATATGTAATATAAATATATAAATATTTTGGGCAGCTCAAAAGAATTATGTCATTCTCTGTCCCCACCAAGAACAGGAAGGATGGAGGTTTGTAATAGGGCACAGGGACTCCCAGGGGGGAGGCTTGCAGTGGGGCACAAGGAACACACAGCCCCACTCTGTATTTATGCTTCAGTAACAGGTGACCTTAAGCAAACTTACATTTTTTTCAAATGCTTTGGCCTCCTGATTGGCAAAATGTAGATACTGTATCATATACTTGTAAAGATTCAAAATGGCAAGACTTGAAAATGCTTACCACAGTGCTGTGTAAGATAGCATCCTAGAATGAACTGTTTCTAAAGGGATTATTTGGCGTTTGTGTGTACGGATTTCACCTGTGAACATCTGAATGTGTTGTCTTGGGAAATGATAAAAGAATAGGAAGACAGGAATTTGGCTCTAGCTCCCAGACATGACAGGTGTTTTGTACATGCGCTCACTGCAGGACAGGTCCTGTACAAGACTGGGCCGTCCTTGTGGGCAGGGCGTGGCTCAGGACACCTCGCTCCTCCCCTGCAGCTCTGGGCAGTAACAGCTGCTGGGCAAAGGGGAATCACAGGCCTCAGTGGTGCGGGCATTGCTCAGTTCTCCTGGCTAAACACCCCTACTTTGTAGGCAACCCCAACAAATGCAATGGGGCTCAGAAAGACCAGGAAGTATGAGGGGAAACTTCTTGAGAAGGCAAGATTCCGTGGGAGAGGCAAGAGTGACACAGGGACTATGGTCAAAGTGTATTACACACACATAAAAGTGTTAATGAATACACATTTTTAACACACACACACACACACACACACGCACTCACACACACACACACACACATGCACACGCACACGCACGCGCACGCACACGCGTGTACACACACACACTTTAGCTTCAGATAATCCCGAGGATACATACACCCGGCCAGAGGACTGCTGAGGAGGCTGGTCGTATCAACTGAGCATCCTTAATGTTTCTGTAAATCTCTGCATTCCTGACACGGGAGGCTTTGATCAGCTTTTGGCTCGGCTTGCGGGATCATGACACGGTGTGCTTTCACTGCGCTGTGAGCTCCGGGAGGCCAGTGAGCTTGATCACATCACCCCAGTATCCTCCAGAGCTGCCAAGACTTTGCCATCCAGCAGCCCAGAGGTCCTGCCCCATTCCCTAGAAAGCACACGCCTCTCACAGCTGTCTCTCCTCAGCTGGGACCTTTTTTTGTTTTGTTTTGTTTTGTTTTTTTGTTTTTTTTTTTTTTTCAAGACAGGGTTTCTCTGTGTAGCCCTGGCTGTTCTGGAACTCACTCTATAGACCAGGCTGGCCTCGAACTCAGAAATCCGTTTGCCTCTGCCTCCCAAGTGCTGGGATTAAAGGCATTTCTATAAGCTGCAGCTGTCCTCACACTGATCCTTGCAATTACTAAGTTGCTTCTGATGTTGTCTGCCCACTGGTGAGGCCGTCACCAGCCCGGACATGACGAACAGGAGGCATGTGGTAATGATAAGTCAGAGGACTTATGCACAGCCCAGTTTAAGAGGCCAAACAGTATCTCTTTATATGATATAGGTATACATCCCATAGTATATTCAAGACATGGTAAAAACTGAACCACAGAGTGGGAACTACAAAGTCAGGAGTGTGATATAGACACATATTTATCATACAAAAACACTGAGCTAAATGATATTAGAAAATATGTCTGCTATGCCGTTTTCCTGAGAAGAATGGGATTAGACTATGAATTTGCAAATTTATCTGCAAAATTTATATCACTCCCTGGAATATGGTCACTGATCACTAATTTACCCTGTTCTCTAGCTTTTCTCCTTTTATTCTGCTTACTTCAATTTTCAAATGTCTTTCTGACCTAGTATTACTCAAACATCTTTAAACAAAGACAACCATCTCACAGTAACATGAAGCCACAGAAATCTAAAAGCAAGCAGCAAATTCAATTTAAATATGTCTAGCAGAGGGACCCAGGCACACAGGAACTCCGACAGACAGTGGCATGGCTTCCTTCCGGTCTATCTGGGCCTGTGCCCTGAGCAGAACTTGGGCACAAACTCACTCCGCAGCCAGTCCCACAACACTCAGAGAAAGCTCCACTGCCAGGCACTCTTACACGCCCGGGATCCCAGAATCACAGGAACACAGTGACAGCCTGGCTCTGAGGAGTTCTGATACAACCAGAATCACAGGAAGGACAGTCTGACGCAGGAAGCGCAGGTAGCACTGGAGACAACCAGATGGGGGAGGCAAGTGCAAGAACATAGGCAACAGAAACCAAGGTTACTTGGCATCATCAGAACCCAATTCTCCCACCATAGAAAGTCCTGGATACACCATTACACCAGAAAAGCAAGAATCAGATCGAAAATCACTTCTCATGATGATGATAGAGGACGACTCCCTTAAAGAAATACAGGAGAACACAGGTAAACAGGTAGAAGCCCTTGAAGAGGAAACACAAAAATCCCTTAAAGAATTACAGGAAAACACAATCAAACAGACGAAGGAATTGAACAAAACTATCCAGGATATAAAAATGGAACTAGAAACAATAAAAAAAATCACAAAATGAGACAACCCTGGAGATAGAAAACCAAGAAAAGAGATCAGGCGTCACAGACGAAAGCATCACCAATAGAATACAAGAGATAGAAGAGAGAATCTCAGGTGCAGAAGACACCATAGAAAACATTGACACAACAGTCAATGAAAACGCAAAAAGCAAAAAGCTCCTAACCCAAAACATCCAGAAAATCCAGGACACACTGAGAAGACCAAACCTAAGGATTATAGGTATAGATGAGAGTGAAGATATCCAACTTAAAGGACTAGTGAATATCTTCAACAAAATTATAGAGGAAATTTTTCCTAACCTAAAGAAAGAGATGCCCATGAACATACAAGAAACCTAAAGAACTCCAAATAGACTAGAAAGAAATTCTTCCCATCACATAATAATCAAAACATCAAATGCGCTAAACAAAGAAAGAGTATTAAAAGCAGTAAAGGAAAAAGGTTAAGTAATATATAAAGGCAGGCCTATCAGAATTACACAAGACTTCTCACCAGAGACTATGAAAGCTAGAAGATCCTGGGCAGATGTCATACAGACCCTCAGAGAAGACAAATGCAAGCCCAGGCTACTATTACCAAGCAAAACTCAATTACCATAGATGGAGAAACAAAGATATTCCATAACAAAACCAAATTTATACAATATTTTTCCATAAATCCAGCTTACAAAGGATAACAGATGGAAAACATCAACACAAGGAGGGAAACTACACCCTAGAAAAAGCAAGAAAGTAATCTTTCAACAAACCCACACAAACATAATTCACCATTAAGTACAAAAATAAGAGAAAGTAACACTTTTTCTTAATATCTCTTAATATGAAAACTAATATTACCAACATATCCTAATTGATTGAAATTCAAAAATATGAGGAGTTAGAAATTTATTGGCTGTTATCCAGTGGTCTCTCTAATTCAGTCATTGGAGAAATACGTCCAATACTGTACAATACATGTACTCTTTCTGCTTGTTTGTATATAACAGTGTCTTACTGTGTACCACATAATGGCTTGAAATCATGCTTCTCCTACCTCAGCCTCTCTGGATTGTTTATTTGATGTCTTTATTCTATACTCTGCTTTTCAGAATAGCTTACATATTGCAAAATTACTTATACAGCCAAAAGAAGCAGAGACAATTAATTTGGGAAGGAAGGGGTTTGTAAGAGAACAACAAAGAGTGAGACTGAATGTTTTGCTTGATACTTATAATTGGGCGGGGCAGTGGTGGAGCACGCCTTTAATCCCAGCACTTGAGAGGCAGAGGCAGGCAGATTTCTGAGTTCGAGGCCAGTCTGGTCTACAGAGTGAGTTCCAGGACAGCCAGGCTACACAGAAAAACCCTGTCTCAAAAAAACCAAAGAAAGAAAAAAAAAGAAAAACAGAAAAAAAAGATACTTATAATTATTGTATCAATTTTGAAGATGATCCCTTTTTCTGAAATGAATGCTTTTCAAAATTATCACAAGCAATGAACCAGAATCTTATCCTCAACAAATGTCTGTGCCACCCTCCAAGCAAAACCATTGTTCATTGAAACAGTTGATGAATGACTTCTTGAACAGACCATCTTAATACAGACACCATTTCTTAAATGAATGTAACCTGTTCCCTGTGGGCTGAGAATGATGACAATCACTCAAGTCAAATAGCTTTGGCCAGAGCAGAAAACAATCCAAATAATTGTGCCTACAATTCGTTCCTTGGTGCAGTAGAACTGTCAACTCTTAGCTTAGCTACTGTGGAGGTACAATTCTTTGGGAATGTGAGGAACATTGAAGTACAGCCTTATGACAATGAACTCCAGTGCCTAAAAATTGTTCTTATTTTGGGTTTGTACCACAGTAAGAACCAAGATTTTGCTCTACTAAAAACAAAACAAACAAGCAAAAAGACTTTTTATGTTCATTTAATAACATGTCCATCATTTTTATGACTGAAATAAAAATATATATTGTGCTGAACATAATAAAAATATTAAAATAAAAAAACAATGTCTAGCAGCCGCATTAACAGTTAAGAGGTGGTAAGGAATTACTTTAATCTCATATTTCACCACCACCCCCAGCACACAGGCTCACAATACCGATCAGCTCAGCTTTAGGAAGGCAGAGGGAGAAGAACTTTCCTCACAAGTCACAAGAAACTGTGATGCAGGCAGGAGGAGCCTCAGAGCCGGGATCGTGTTTATCTAGCTCTGTGGAATTCCCAGGCTCTGAGAGTGCATCCCTGCCGGGATCCGGGGAGTCTGGAGTTTTTGTTTGTTTCTATTTTCTGTCTTTAATATGACCAGAAACCCCTTCTTCATTCAAAACTGTACCCAGAGCGTAATTGTTCTCTGGAAGAGAACAGGGCTGTGCCTGTTCAAAGCCTGTCGTCAGCTGTGACTGTTGGACGTGGGTGTTTCCAACCCACAGGCCCTTGCTCTGAGTTGGCAAGATTAGACATTCTCATCAACAAATGAACAGAATATCATCAAATCCATCCAGTCCTGCACACTCAGCCCCAAGCTGGGCACATGTGATGTCTACTGGTGGCTCCTACCTCTGGATGTCATCCACAAGGCGAGCCAGCTGCTGCTGCCTTCCCACAGGGCTGAGCCGAGTGTGTTCAGCTACTGCCTTCATTAGATGGAAATCCGAGGTTGCTTGGCTGGTCAGGCCTGGCAGAGGCGAGCAAAGGTGGATGTAGAGTGAACACAGACAGAGGCTGGCCCTGTTTAAGCATGCTTTCCAATCAAATCAGTGAGACGCACCCCTGCAGGGAGGGCACTGAGAGGTAGAGGCGCAAGCTCCAGGAGTTTGGAACACAGAGGATCTCAGCCTTCCTACTGAGGCAACCCTTTAATACAGCTGCTCGTGTTGCAGTGACCCCCCAACCACAACAGTCGCTACTTTGTAACTACTGTTATGAATCATAATGTAAACATCTGATATGTAACCACCAGGGAATAGAAGCCACAGAGAACCACTGAAACAGTTTCTAAGAGCTGTTTCTAATCATGGTGTTCAAGGGTTCAATACCAGTATGGATTACAAAGTGAAACTGGTTTTTGCTTTTGGTTTTAAGGAAGTTTTGGGCTACAAAAATGTCTCAGTGGTTAAGAGTACTTGTTGCTCTTCCAAAGGACCCAGGGTTGATTTCCATCACTCACACGGCCGACCACAGCCATAGAGGATTCAACTCTATGCCTAGAGGGTTCAACAGCCTCTTCTGGCCTTCTTGGGCACCAGAAACACAACAGTACTGGCTGCTCTTCCAGAAGATCTGGGTTCAATTCCTAGCACTCACAGGTGATTAACAACTGTCTGTAATTCCAGTTCCAGGTCATCTAACATCCTCACACAGATAAACATGCAGGCAAAACACCAATACACTTACAAATAAATACACATACAAATAAATAAATAAATCTTAAAATGAAAGTTTTCTAGTAGTCAAGTTTGTCAAAAAGGCAAATTGATAGGTGTGCAATTATTTCAAGTAGTATTAAGTATTTAATCCAGTATATCAAACATATCAATATTTTAAAATGAAATGTATATTTAAAAATATTACCCAGTTAATATTTTTTAATACCAAACCTTCAGAATCTGGCCTGTGTTTTTCATTCTTAGCATATCTTATTTCTATTTATTGGTGGGGAGGGCTAGTAACACTTCAAGTTTTCAATAAAGTAATGTGGTCAGAAGCTACAAGTCAGATCTGCAGAGCTTCCAAATCAGAAAACCACTGAGAATGACACCCTCCTTTTAGACACTGGGCTCCACTGCTATCTGTCCACAAAACAACTATTTATGATGTAAGTACTTTATGCAGCACAGGCTGTCAATCATGTGAATACTGCTAACAGCACTGCAGGCACTCAGAAAGCTCTATGACTTGGTGTGCACTGTCACTCAGGCAGGCTCTACTGTACAGTGTGAATCGACACTCAGGCAGGATCTGTGACTTGGTGTGTACTGACACTCAGGCAGGATTCATTCTACTGTACAGTGTGAATCAACACTCAGGCAGGATCTATGATTTGGTGTGTACTGATACTCAGGCAGGATTCACTCTACTATACAGTGTGAATCAACACTCAGGCAGGATCCATGACTTGGTGTGTACTGATACTCAGGCAGGATTCACTCTACTATACAGTGTGAATCAGCACTCAGGAAGGATCCATGACTTGGTGTGTACTGACACTCAGGCAGGATTCACTCTACTATACAGTGTGAATCAGCACTCAGGCAGGATCCATGACTTGGTGTGTACTGACACTCAGGCAGGATTCACTCTACTATACAGTGTGAATCAACACTCAGGCAGGATCTATGATTTGGTGTGTACTGATACTCAGGCAGGATTCACTCTACCATACAGTGTGAATCGACACTCAGGCAGGATCCATGACTTGGTGTGTACTGACACTCAGGCAGGATTCAGTCACTCTACTATACAGTGTGAATCAGCACTCAGGCAGGATCCATGACTTGGTGTGTACTGACACTCAGGCAGGATTCACTCTACTATACAGTGTGAATCAACACTCAGGCAGGATCTATGATTTGGTGTGTACTGATACTCAGGCAGGATTCATTCTACTATACAGTGTGAATCAACACTCAGGCAGGATCCATGACTTGGTGTGCACTGTCACTAAGGCAGGCTCTACTGTACAGTGTGAATCGACACTCAGGCAGGATCCATGACTTAGTGTGTACTGATACTCAGGCAGGATTCACTCTACCATACAGTGTGAATCAACACTCAGGCAGGATACATGACTTAGTGTGTACTGACACTCAGGCAGTATTCACTTTACTATACAGTGTGAATCAACACTCAGGCAGGATCCGTGACTTGGTGTGTACTGACACTCAGGCAGGATTCACTCTACCATACAGTGTGAATCAACACTCAGGAAGGATCCATGATTTGGTGTGTATTGACACTCACTCTGGTGGGCTCTTCTATATAATGAGAATTGCTTTTCAGAAACTGGTACATGAAGAAACTAAGAGTCAATCTGATCTCACTCTAACAAAACAGCCTTGTGTTCACACCCCACCCCCACCAAAGGTCATATTGTGATTTCCTCTACTAGTAAACTTCAAAAACACAGCAAAAAGGCCTCTCAGCCTCTAGAAATTATCCAGAGGCAGATCTGACATCGGGCTTACAAGAATAATGCACAAGAGAAAAGACCCAAAGGGCACTTTATCCTCCTACTTGGCCAAACTATTGCTTAAGTGACCAGCTACACGAACACATTGGTGTTCAGCTAAAGCGCGCGTGAGGGGGGGGAGGGGGGAAGCAGGCAGGGGACAGGGGTGGGGGGTGGGGAGGCAGGGGCCAGGGGCAGCAGAGCTTGACACATAACCTTACCTGTGAGAAAGCAGAGCTCCGGCATCAGGTGGACCATCTGAGGCTCCGAGTTATCATTTCTCTTTCTTTTCAACAGACTAACAAGCACTGGCTGATTTAGGTCAGATAAGGTGATATCATATTGCTGTAAAATACAAGATTAATGACGGGGTAGCAAATGCGGATACAGAGCAGAGGGGCATCCCTGGTTACCAGCAGCGCAAATCCTCGAGTGAGTCGCTAAGAAAATCTTTTTACCACTTACTTTCCACGACTCATCTTTTTATACCTTTAATTATCCTTTATTTTTTACATTACATTTTTAGTGTGGTGTAGTGTGTGTGTGTGTGTGTGTGTGTAAATTCATTATGTGATGATAAAATTATGGACTCCATTGTTTTCTTCCATTATTTAAATCCTAAAAATTCAAAGTCAAACCCTTCAGGCGCAGCAGGGAGAGTACTGCTGAGCTATTCACTGGCCCTTTATTGCAACACCAGTGTTAAGTCTTAATTGCCCTGCTTTTAATTCCTCTGGGTTTCCTTCAGAGTCAGAACAGCCTTCAGCTGTCTGTATACACATCATAAATGAAGCACACACCCCATGCTTAAATAACTGGTTCTAACCATCTCAAATCACCTTATGTCTACACACACAGCGCAGGCCAAGGTTATACTGTACTCAGTTTCTCTGAAGAACAAAAGAGCCTTTGATTCTGGCCCTGTCTATCAGAGAAGCAGATGCAGCCCAGAACTGACAATGGGAATTCGATACCCAACTCTTCTGTCCACTTTTCTTTTGCTATGAAATGAGAATGTCAGGAAGTTCACAGGACTGCAGGTAGAGCCCACACCGGGTGTGGTTTATGATGAATTCTCAATGCTGTATGGTCACACTCCACTCCCTCCCCTTCCGAAACTTTAATTTATCTCCAAAGGCAAATCATAACTCATACTAACTTCCAGTATGACTAATGACATGACGAGAATTATAAAATTATAATCTATAAAATACGAGGGAATTATGTTTTACTGATCATCACAGTTAAACTTAAGGGCATTAGATGCAAACTTTTATCCAGTCCCAAAAGGACTTTTTAAAGAATTAAAACCAATTCAGGAATATTACAGTTGTGAGCATGGCAAATGTTGTGAGGAGATGTTCAGAGAAGCCTTTATCAAGAGTCTCTACGAAACTTCACTAATGCAGTATAGGTGCCCGGAATACCTTCTTCCTCTCAGGAACTGAGGTAGACACAGAGAAGAGAAAGTCTTTGGTTTTCTGGTAACTACATGATCTACACAGGGACAGACCTAGCATGGTTCCTGAAGGCTCCACAGCTGCAGAGCTGGGATTTAACCCTAACTCAGTGCTACACCACAGGGTGCCAGGCTTGAGCCGGTAAGCCGGGGGGGGGGGGGGGGGGGGGGGGGGGGGGGGGGGGTTCATGAAGGAGGCAGAGTCCAAGAATGGCGAGCACTCAAGGGTAACAGAATCCTACAGAACAGCCCCCCACGCCCAGGCCACGTGGGAAAAGAGTCTTCTATTCAATGCATAGCACTCCAGAAGTGGCTCTCCTAAGTGAGATCTTACCTTCTCCCCAACCCAAATTTTCTAAGAATTTTCAAATATTTTTCTTAGAGGTGAAGAAGAGGAAGGTAGCAAGGGTCTCTACCACCTACCTACCTGTGTTCACAACGAGAAGGTATCAAGCTAAAGGTCCTGGATGCACCATTACTGTGTGCATTGCTTACACTACACCACAAAGGAGATACGACTCCACAGCAGTGAGCTTAGACAGGCCCCTTCCTAAGCCCTGAGTTTAGTGTATGCAGGCGAATGGGGAGGTGATGCACTGGTGCAGGATGCATGAGAATAGGGAGGTGATGCACTGGTGCAGGATGCATGTGAATATGGAGGTGATGCACTGGTGCAGGATGCATGTGAATGGGGAGGTGATGCCCTGGTGCACGAGCGTGCATGTAAATGGGGAGGTGATGCCCTGGTGCAGGAGCATGCATGTGAATGGGGAGGTGATCCACTGGTGCAGGATTGTGCATGTGAATGGGGAGGTGATGCAGTGGTGCAGGGTGCATGTGAATGGGGAGGTGATGCACTGGTGCATATGAATGTGACAAAGAGGAGGAAAAGGACGGCAAAGAATTTTCCAGCTGAGACTCACAATCCTAAGGAGAAATAGGGGAGTGAAGAATATCTGACTGAGACACCCACAGGACACTTGTGCAAATAAAATTTTGAGGACATGGTAAAGAGTGTGCTAGTTAGTAAGGGGGTGTGCTGGCTAGTCTAATGCAGGAATGGAGTGCTGGCTAGTCTAATGCAGGAATGGAGTGCTGGCTAGTCTAATGCAGGAAAGGGGGTGCTGGCTAGTCTAATGCAGGAAAGGAGGTGCTGGCTAGTCTAATGCAGGAAAGGGGGGTGCTGGCTAGTCTAATGCAGGAATGGAGGTGCTGGTTAGTCTAATACAGAAATGGAGGTGCTGGCTAGTCTAATGCAGGAATGGAGGTGCTGGCTAGTCTAATGCAGGAATGGAGGTGCTGGTTAGTCTAATGCAGGAAAGGGGGTGCTGGTTAGTCTAATGCAGGAAAGGGGGTGCTGGCTAGTCTAATACAGAAATGGAGGTGCTGGCTAGTCTAATACAGGAATGGAGTGCTGGCTAGTCTAATGCAGGAATGGAGGTATACTGGCTAGTCTAATGCAGGAATGGAGGTATACTAGCTAGTCTTAATATCAATCTGACACACAAAGTAGTGTTTCCTGAATGGAGGAATCTCCACTGAAATAATATCTCCATATAATCCAGCTGTATGGTATTTCTTTAATCAGTGATTGATGGGGTGGGCCCAGCCCATTGTGAATGATGCCATCTCTGGGCTGGTGATCCTGGGTTTTATAGGGGGAAAAAAAAAAGCAAAGCAAGTGGGCAAGCAGCACCCCTCCATGGCTTCTGCATCAGCTCCTGCCTCCCCAGGTTCCTGCCGGGTTTGACTTCTGTCATGACTTCCTTTGATGATGAACAGCAATATGGAAGTGTAAGCTAAATAAAGTCTCTCTTCCCCAACTTGCTTTTTGGTCACAGTTTTTCATCGTAGCAAAGAAACCCTAAGACAAGGGGCAAGGCAAACCCACCGGGTCTGAGCAGTCTCAAACTACAATGCAGAGAGCGGCCTTGCAGGAGGCCATAGTGAATGATGGTTCCTGGGGAGAAGGAATAAGACAATGTCAAAAGAGACTGACACAGATCAACCTGAGCCTGAGAGGAAAGCCACTACGGATGTGATGCAGGGGTCAAGTAAGGAAGGGGTCAGGTCATCAGGAGGCCATGTTCTCAGAGATCCAATGCCACTGTAATCTACAACACAGTGTGGTTAACGGCAGTCAGACAGGAGGCCATGTTCTCAGAGATCCAGTGCCACTGTAATCTACAACACAGTGTTGTTAACGGCAGTCAGACAGGAGGCCATGTTCTCAGAGATCCAGTGCCACTGTAATCTACAACACAGTGTTGTTAACGGCAGTCAGACAGGAGGCCATGTTCTCAGAGATCAGTGTCACCGTGATACACAACACGGTGTTAACTGCAGTCAGCCTTTCCCCATAGTGACAATTTCGAAATTTTGGTTTCTTTGCAAAACACAGAAGTATCATGGGAATATGTTTTCATTTTAATCCCAGTTTTGGGAGATGGTGTGGGAGATGGGGCTACGTCAGTTTGTCCACAGCAGCTGACTATGATTTGCCTCGTGCTCTAGAAAGGACATGATTTTCTGAGCTGCAAAGAGCTTCTATGATTGTGTGACATTTGGAATCCTGGAACATTTCAGAGGGCATATAAATGCTTGGGCCCTGAGAGGTTGCTGGGCTGTTGGTTGCTGTTGGTCTCTGTTTGTTAAGTCGTCTGGAACAAAGAAGAGACAAGACCAAAAAGATAGGTATCCTGATAGTGAAGATCAAGCTTGCTCCAAGCAGTCTAATAACAGCATCAAGCCTTTCTGGCCCCGGACTTTATTCAGGGATCTCGTTCTTTCCTTTCCTCTTTATCCTTTTCTTCTCTCCTGACTAGTGTTGGGGTGTTGAAAGGGTGGAGAACAGTGGAAGAAAGAAGAACCCGCCAAGTAGCCAAAAGCAAGCTACATCTCTGTCAGCGTGGACTACCAGAATCGCATTCCTCCGGCCTTCTCCATCAGACAGTCTCTCACATCTCTCTCTACTGTCATTTGTGGCTTCCGGCAACCTCCATTGTACTGGCTAAGTCCATGGACCCAACCATTTCCTACTCCAAAGAAGAACTGTGTTGTGTTGTCCCCTTCTGTGCCACATTTCTTTCATTCATTACAATGATCTCAGGGACACGATGTATAAATGTCCCAAATCTACATCATGGAGATGTATAATTATCTACCCATGAAAAAACAAAATAATTACTGACAAATAAGAGAAACGAAAGCCACAGAAAGCTGCTTAGGCTGAGAAAGGTTGGGCGGTTCTGACCTTCACAGAGCTATTTCTGTAACAACAAAGCCAGATGCACGACCAGTGACATCTCAGGAAGGAAGACCTTCTGAGGACTTGGAATCACCACAACCATTTTCCAAAAGTGACTAAGGAAGAAAGCACTTTCCCAAAAGATGTGTGAGGACCAAGGATACAAGTCTCATTTTTGATTTTTAATTCCTCTGTGAGATTTGAGAGATCTCAATGATTACAGGGAAGACACTTCTTTCAGAAGCCCAGACGGGGAAGAGCCACAGAATTGTAATAAATGAACAGGGAGTTTCCAGAGGCAGCAAGATTGCTCTTGAGTTTCTGCTGTGGGAAAGAACTCAGCTGATAACCCAAGGTACCCCAAAATAGTTCAAAGTATGACTTGAGACAAACATTGGGGGGGGGGAATAGACTGTTCATGCCCTGCCCAGGACAATGAGGCTGAGTTCAGGGAACGCAAGCCTCCTGGATTGGCACCACAGGCTACCAGGGGACTTGCTGCCTGTCTGTGAACTGAAGGTTGTTCAATGCTTGCCTGGCTCAAAGGGCTATCCAGGAAGGAGAAGAATGTGCAGGACGTGCTAAGGGGAGAAACTGAGTCAAGAGTCATGAAAGACCAGTACTTCAGAGCACAGGGGGTAAGTATGGGAGGGAGAGCGGGTGAGACTGCTGTGGCCAGACCAGAACCTCATGAGGAAGTTTACAAATGACTCCTAGGACAATAAACTCCTGGAACCTCAAAGTTTGGGTGTGACTTGATCAGATATGATCTTAAGGCCAATCACTACAGGAAGAAAGAAAATAGGAAACGGAATGAGGATCTTAGCCAAGCCAGAGACAATGAGGGTGGTGAAGGGACAAGCAAGAGAATGAGTTATGTGTGACATAGACTCGCCCTGACAGTGAGGGGGAAGTTTCTGGAAGGAATAGTGTTGTGGTCTATATATCTGAAGTGTCCCCTACAGACTCCTATATTTGAACATTTGATACCCAGCCGGAAGTGTTGTTTTAGACGGCGGCACAAGGTGAAGCTAAATGAAGTAGGTCACTGGGGCTGGCGGGGCAGTCTTGAGTGAGCCCAGGTCCACTTCCGGTCATTCTGTGTGTCCAGCCAGCTTCTGGCCTCCTCGCTATGGTAGAAGGATCCTCTGGAACCATAAACCAGATGAAATCAGGGCCCCCTTAAGTTGTTTGTTGTAGAGGTCACAACCACAAGAAAAGTGACTAAAACAGAGAAGGCTGTCTCTAGGCTAAGAAAGGAGACAGAGGAGGCACTCCTACCTGCTTGTAGTAATCCACATACGTGATCTCTGAGCCGTCCCGCTTCTGAAAGGCATGTGTGGGTTTCACAGACCAGTCAATGTCATCGATACGATATGTCTTGTTGTTGTATCTGGTAAAGTTGAGACACTTAGAAAGCACTTTGCCAAATCACCTTACGTCACATGGCTACCACACCACAATCTTGAGTAAATTCAAAATACAAGATCCACGCCTGACATGATGGAAGATACTATACACATAATCACATCTTTGTGCAGCATGATCAGCTCTCAACGGAGAAGAGTGTGAACTCTTCAGCACTCGGGAAGATCTCCACACTCCAATGGACAGAGCCAGCAAGCCATACTCCACAGTGTTTGACTCGGCTAGACTCTTGTCATTGTCAAATGTCCCAACGATAAAATTCCACTCAGCTTCCATGCCCTCCCCTGGTGTCACCTATCAACTCCCAGGCAGACTTTTATAACAAATATCAACACAGCTGGCCAATCACACAATTCCCATGTTAACCTCTCTCCTTGGATTGACCTTTAGCAAAACTGAAGAACCAATGGGTTAGGCAATTCCAAGTGCCCCTTCCCTCTCAGCACTCTGCTCTCCTGTGCCCTGGCCTGCAGCAGAGACCCCAAGGCAGGCTTCCCAGAGCTCAAAAGCGTAAAAGGTGTCTCTGAAAGAGCGCAGTAAGCCAGTGTATTAAAATGTACATGCAATGGCAGAGGAAGCGTTCCTGTGTCTGGCAAGGGGAGACCAGCCGAGCTGCCCCTCTGCTAAGATCAAAGTCCAGACCAGGCTAGTCAATGGGATGGTCCAGAAAGGAAATCAGTCTCTGACAAGCTTTGGCGACCCCAGGAAGATGCCTAACCTGCCAGTGTTTGGTCTGGCTCGGTGATCACTGAGGGCAAATTATAGCCATAAACCTAGAAGCTTGCTTGAAGACTCTCAAGGGGACAGCTGTGGAGTGCACACCTCTCACGTAACACAGTACAATGACCATGAAGGGCCTAAGCAGAGCCCTGCAGACAGTGGACAGAGGAGGGCGGACGGTTCTAACAGAGAGGACACGGGGCCCTCAGGTGCTTTGGAACAAGGTTTGGGGAGGCAGATATCTGAAAGGGGAAACCAGACACTAAGCGCTAGGCATAGGTACTGGTACAATAAAATGCAGGCTACTGAGGGCCAGGTACAAGATGGCAAGAGAGCACAGGCAGTCATGTTGACTTGGGATGGCCCAGAAGTCAGCGGTGACTAAGGAACAAGCAGGCCTTCTATATATAAGGTTCACACACACACACACACACACACACACACACACACACACCGAGCCATGTACTCTAGCTAATGTGGTAGGAACACTCTGGATCCCAAAGACTCATAAATGTCTGTCTTAGATAACCATCCGGGGCCAACTCTTACCTGGTGAGGACAATGAGCCCCACTAGCTGTTTGTGGCATGTCTCAGTGAAGCAAGGCATGCCAGTTCGGAGGCAGAGATCAGTCATGAATTCCAGAACGGTCTCATTGCGGAGGACTTTGTAGTTTACGTCAGCATTGAACAGGAGTTTGCTCTCAAAGTGGGACACAGAAATGGTAAACCCAGGCCATAGGGACAATCTTCATCAACAAGTAAAGAGCAACAACAAAACAATAATTTTAATATTAAAAATATACTGCCAGAAAAACCTAGAAAGAGTCTTACATGGTGAGCATTTTTTTTCCTACTTCTCCCGAGGTGATGATGTTTTCTTGGTTTTGCTTTGTTTTTGTTTTTTTCTTTGGTGTCTTTTTTTCCAGATATAGGCTGAAAGCATTGGGTTTTTTTTTCATTGGGAGTTTCTTTAAACATAGACTTAGGGTAAAATTCTGGTGAATCAGAATTTCAAACTAAGCCCTGATACTTCGGACACTATATTTCTGGCGGGAGCTGCCCTGGGTGCAGTAGGGGGTTCACCAAGACCTCGGTCAGATGCCCTAGCTGTGCTTGTTGTGCACTGGTTCTAATGCTTTGATTCAACCGTGAATCTGCATATCCAAACACTCAAGGTCCTGCCTCCAATCGGTTTTTGATGGATCAATAAAGATGCCAACGGCCAATGGCTGGACACCCTTAGAGTTGCGAGGGTGAGGACACAGAGAGGAATGGGCAGATTCGCTATGACTAACAATGGGGCACAGTAGCGGAAGGAGATAAAGTCAACCAGCTGCGTGAGCTTTCCAGTTGGTGGCCACTGGCCACTTCCTCCATTGGGCCTGAGGTGCAGGGGAAGGTTCGGGAGTGCCCAGCCTTTGAGGCAGCCAAGGCATTTAAAACTAAGCTGGTGTGTGTGTGTGTGTGTGTGTGTTTCTTTCAATGTGCAGTCTACTGGGACCCAAAGCAGTATAGCCAAAGCTCACTGTTACAGTGCTGACCTCCTTCTCAGCGAGGGGACAGGACCAGATGTGTCTCAGAATGAAACATTCTGCTTTTACTGCTGACTAGCCACAGAAAGCTGAATTCTGAGTCCCTTCTAGAATTTTATGACCTAATGAACTAACCGAAGAACACAAAGTTCTGGCTTCCCACCATTCTCCACGACAAAATAAAACAAACAAAAGAACACCTGAAAATTACAAAACCCATCGCATTCCATATTCCAGACACTCCACCCTTCACCGGAGGCAGAGTGTCACTGATATCTAACTGTTTCACAGGAACAGAAAATGTAAGCCAACCTACTTGTACTGGGGGATCTCCATTGGTTCTGAAGGCTTATAGAAGTTCCGTCCAATTTGGTACATACTCAACTTTTTGAAGATCCTGGAAGTATAGTTTTGGAATCTTTGTAATATTCACAACAGTGTAATTCAACGTTTGGGGGCTGGGAAGATGGTTCAGCGAATAAAGGGCTCATCCCATGGGCATGAAGATCTGAGGCTGGATCTCCAGAAGCCAAGTAAAGCCAGACACAGTAGCACAGATCTATAATCCCAGTCCTTCTATGGGGAGACGGGAGGCAGACACAGGGGAGCCCTCTAAAGCTCATGGCCAGTGAGCCTGGCGTAAGCAGCAGCTAGCAACAAGAATTCATCTCAAACAACGGAGAAAAGAAGCAATGGAGGAGGCTGACCTTTGACCTCCAACACACTACGGCAAGTATGCACAGCCAGAACAAACAGTAAACATATGTGAGTATATATTTGTGCAAACTATAATTTCATACTTTAAAATAATGTTGACCCATTTAAACACTTAACGACAGTAATACAGTCGATTCTGTGTACTATGATCCCAGGGAACTGTAACAGTCAGGCACGCCACACACGGGGCTCTTTTGACTGGCTGCTCCCTATTTCGGAAGGAAGAGGCCATTTTTCATAAACCACTCAAGTTCCCTGGGTGCTCACACCGTGGTGGCACCATCTTCATCAACTGTCCACCCTGGTCACCTCTGGGAACGGGTGGGGGTGTCCAGTGCCTGGGGAAAGGTAAGCACCCTGAGGTAGAACACTGAGTGCACTCTGCACATCTGGCAACAGCTGTCGCAGAAGCCAGTCTCCCATCTGTAAGGTGAGGTTTGTGTTAACATCGCTGCTGCGGTGAGCAAGGCGTGATGTGGTAAAAGACACTGGAAAGCACCTTCCACGGCCAGCTGGTAGCGCCCCCTCACTAGGGCGCAAGGGGTCGAGCGTTTGACTAACAGTAGAATAAAGCATGCCGTGTGAGGAAGAAGTTACTTTATGTGCCCAGATATTCTGGAAAGCCCCCAAACTTCCTGACTCTCTCCCCCTCAGTCTGCTGAGGGGCAAAAGTGTGGCTGGCATCTCTATAACAAGGGTTCTGAATGCAGCATCCTGACGCGCACAGTGCTATGTGGCTCCTGTGTGCCTTCTTTAGATCCTTTACTTGTGATGGGTGTGTGTGTGTGTGCACGTGCGCGCGCGCGTGTGCGCGTGTGTGCGTGTGTGTATCTGAGTGCGCGTGTGTGCGTGTGTGTATCTGTGTGTGCGTGCACACGTGTGCATGTGTGTGCGTGTGTGAGTGTGTATCTATGTGTGCGTGCACACATGTGTGGGCGCGCGCGCGCGCGTGTGTGTGTGTGTGTGTGTGTGCGTGAGAGAGAGAGAGAGAGTGTGTGTGTGTGTGTGTGTGTGTGTGTGGCTTTCTCTGGTTTCTTCACCTCTAGGCCCTACCAATAAAAAATCTGTTTTTACTAAGTGTAAATAGGGGACAGGGATTCTGAGTCAAATCCCTCCATCCGGAAGGTAACCGGGGACCACATGACTCTCAGTCCATTCTAAAAAACCATCAAAGCTTACATACAACCACTGCCCCACCACCACCACCACTCACTCAGTGAAGACAGATATGGGGCTAGAGAAGGAATCAAGGCAGCACACAGCTAGTGACAGCCATGTATGTCCCAAACCAGCCAGCAAGTGGAGAAACAATTCCACCATCTGGCTAATTCCTACTCAGTGAACAGGGAGCTGGGGTCAGAGTGGGGCGGGACAAGGGAAATGAAAGACTAAAAGTATCGTGGCCTAACTTTGGGATAAGGCTAGTTACTGGCCTAAGAGAGGCTGAGATAGATGGTGCCCCATCTTGCTGCTGGCACGCACCCATGCAGCACAGCCGGTGATCTGATTAATCTCCGGGCTGTATGCCGAAAGGTCAAGCAAGCAACTTACTTTCTGAAGATGACATTGAAGAACTGAATGCACACAGGAGAGTTTGAACCGTGCTGGCTCGTTAGGGTGAGAGTTATCTTTACAGTCTCACCTCTTTGAGTTTCAGTTGTCAGTTCTGTGACCTGGGGAAAAGAGGCAGGAAAGAGGCACGGTTTATCCTCAAGTGTGTGCAACACAAACGCTATAAAGTGTATAAACACAAACGCTGATGCACGTGCACTGACCACACCAGAGCTGCAGGTGCAACGTGTGCAACAATCCGATCCACATCTGGGGATCAAAGCCAAACGTCTGCTAAAGACATCCCCACAAGAAAATCCCACGGACCGACGGACGTATAGAAAAGCAATGCATAGATTGCATTTAGGAGGAGGCAGACTGTCTGGCCCCTTCCAAGGTCATGAATTCCCGAGAAATTCTTCCAAGAGCATATTCACAAAGCATGAAACCTGCGGGGTGGAGGGGAGTCCTCCAGGGAAAGGCAGGAGGAAGAGAGAGACAGGGGTGGGGGGGTGGGGAGGTGGGGGGGGTGGTAAAAAACACAGGGGCTGGGGTGGGAAAGGTCATCCTCTTACTAAGAGTCTGCAAAGGGCTGGCAAAGCCGTGGAGCTTGACTAGAAAGAATCTTTTAGCAATGTAAGGACCACGGGGCTAGGCTCTGTTTGGGTCATCAACTAAAGAAGACTCTAAGCTACCAGAGGCTGCAGAGATGGTTTGAAATCATCTTGTTTCTGTGAGGAGTTTGGTTCTTAGCACTCACACTGGGCTTCCCACAACTGCCTGGGGCCCTCCTCTACTGAGCGCGTGCGTGCTCTCTCTCTCTCTCTCTCTCTCTCTCTCACACACACACACACACACACACACCATATATAATTAAAAATAAATCTTTAAACAGAAAAAAAAAAACCCTCTCAGCCAGGTAAGGCCCAGTACAGGTTTTTTCAGCTACATGCATTCCCAACTTAAGTCAATAAATATCAATCACTGGTTGGGGGTTCTCACTAGAAGCCAGCTTGTTCTCAAGCCTCTGCATGATCTTGCCTCTGTTCTAGTTAAGAGGGTCAGTTTTATATCAGGATCTGGACTGCATACCTGTCCCTCCACACAGCATGGGATACTGCATTAAGGAGATTCCTGGCCTCAGATGACTCACACAGAAATGGCAACAGCTACAGAGACCCCACCAAGGTCAGGATAAGCCCTCTATAAGCAGAAGTAGGAGGGACATCCTGCTCCCAGCCCCACGGGGATTACAGACAATGTGACAACAATGGCTGTGAGGTGAAGAGCTGAAAGGAATTGGCAACGCTGTATTTCTCAACAGCTTCCCAACATCAAACACTTCACCCCCTCCCTCCCCCCTCAGCAAACACCAACTGCTCCTGTACTTCCGCCATCTGTTTCTGGACCAGCCCCAGCCAGTTCCCAGGCTGGGACCTCCACAGGCACATTTCTCATCCCCTCCCCCACCGCCTGAGCAAGGCCCTCGTCCCTGAGTGATTTCAGCTGCTCTGATGCTGCCATGCTTAGAGCCAGCAGTGGCGGCTGCCTCTGACAGTCTACTGTGTGACCCAGAGGAAGCTGCCTCAGCGCTGGAGGCTTCCCCACCATCTCTAAAGTGGCAGCGAATCCAGATGCTTCCACAAAGGTCCAACAGAGAACAGCCTTGTGGATCTCTATTCTCTATTCTAGCCCTTTTGACACGCTGCCCAGGAGACTCCATCAGTCTTTCCACTCCTTGCAAGGTGTGAAGGGAAAGTCTCCTGCAGTGTTTCTCTGCTCCAAAAAAAGAACTTCTTCTTCCTACCTTTAGTGTTCAAAACACATTTAAAGGTCTCTGTACCTCCAGGGTTCCTTCTACCCCCTGCTAATTGTACCTCTATGGCCAATCATTTCTCAAACCTGCCCCCCCCCCTCCGCTTGTCACTCGGCCAGGGCCCCGCCCCACTGTCCATCTCTCTGACCCAGAGGTCCTCCCTAAGACACCAATCCTGACTCTCACCAAGTGTCCTGCTAGGAATGCTCCCGCTTTTCACCATGCCCTGAGATCTGACTGTGGGGTAAGATCCTCAAGCTCTCTGAGTGACAGGGCTAGAACATGTGGTGTCCTGTTGAAGAGCCTGGCAGGGCACAGAGGGGGACAGATGCAGTCTGGTAGTCGGCTAGAACAGCAGCATACAGGAGAGTCCTGTGACGCTGATCTGAAGACCTGCCCTGCACAGACCTCTACACTTATTCAATAAATGCAGTATAATAAGAATACTGATTCAATACTAATTATTACTAAGTGTTTGTGTCATCCTGCCTCATACTGTGTTTATTCCTAACTCTGATGTTAAGCTGGAAACCTTTTAAAGAAAATTATCCCTGTTGTATTTATCTTTACTTCCTCCTTGGTGCTAACACCCCACTAAGAACACAGTTGGCTCCTTATATGTGCACAAAGGTGGCAAACAGATGTTAATGCTAGAACCTCCCAGCACACAGGGTGTAGAAAATACTGGAAGGCCAGGAGGCAGCTGGAAGGCAACTTCCAGAATTTTGGATAGGAGGAGGGTAATGTAACTCAAAGAGACTCTTCAAACTGTAAGTAACACGCACCCTAGAAACATGGGGACTGGCAGGAGTATGCCCAAGTCCACTGAAAGGTGAGCAGAGCGATACTGTTTGTCCTTAGGATGCGCAACAGCATCAGGATACAGATCAAACAGGACGCAACAATTCTCCGCAGCCAGTGTCACTCAATCTGGGAAGGAGGCCAACATCCCAGACAAGTCACATGCTCTGTCTTACAGCCTATCTTGTCACCTGCCTCCTCACTGGACTCTGTCCTCAGCATGCAAATGTGTTTAACACATACGACACACTAGTTCTGGACAGAGGCAAGCAGTGCTAACATGTTCCTGGCATGTACGGAACTGGAGCATTCCAGTGACATACACGTGACTTCCAACAGCACTGACATTGCCCAACTACCGCTATAAAAGTGACTCTAAGAACAAGATGATCTTAATCCTGACAAGTCATTGGAAGTACACTACATAAGGATAAGAAGATGTGTTCCATGTTACTCATGTGTCACTGGACAAAGGTCTTGAAGGGTGAATAGAAACGTTTCTAAACACACAGATTCGGATGTCCTGAGCCACCAGATCTGACATTTGGTGTCACACATTTCAAGGGCTTCACAAGACAGAGAAATGCTCATAAATTCATTTCTTGGATAAAAGCGTGAAGACTTGCTTATAATGTATCAATTTTAATGGATGCTATTGGAACTATAGTGATTAAAAATGCTGAGCTCACTGACTTAGCACTCTGACTGGAAGCATCGGAGATCTAACTCTGTTCTACTAACTTTTTAAAACCTGGTCCTTTTTCTCCTAGGAGCTCCAATCGTATTTTAAAACAGAATATTGAGAGAACATGCATATTGATATCTGTCTGGGGACTAATAATGTTGAAAATCTGAAAAGAGGGGATAAGGGAAGATGTTAAGTAAATTAAACATTTAACTATGTCAATGGTCCCATTTTGTAAACACTCCTAGAATTGACATCAGTAACTCCTCTTTCCTATGATTAGTGATAGTATGAAAGCAAGGGTGGCCCTACATTCAGACCGGGTGTGGTTATCTGGCCACACAGGCAGCCCACACAGGGTCAAGAGCAGCCAGTCAATGCATACATAATGTGCACGGAAGTGTGCCACGGAAGTGTGACTCTGGAGGTCTCACCTGCTTGGACAGGTTTCTAAGGACAGCTGTCTTAAGAATCTGCAGCTCTTGAATGATTAGCCTGCTGGAGCATGGCATGGCTGATGACATCCTAAGAAACCTTTTAGCTCTCAAGCAAGGGAGCAGGACAGTGCAAAACTCCAGGGAAACAATCCTTCAAATCGTCAAGACAGCCAATGATCTTCTCTGCACATATGTAATAAGCCATGTATTAATTCTCTCTCTCTCTCTCTCTCTCTCTCTCTCTCTCTCTCTCTCTCTCTCTCTCTCTCTCTCTCACACACACACACACACACACACACACAGACTGTGAAGTACCAACCATACTGTACCTTTTGGTCTAGCTTTTCTGAGAGGAAAAGGCTGCCACCGTCAAATGCTTTTGCCTTGTCTGAGAGTATGCTGTGATTATAAAGCAAAGCAGACCTCAGTCTCCGAGAGGCTAAATCTGGGCTATATGTGACATGGTACTGGTACAGTTGCCAATCCTGGGGTAAATCTAGATTAAAGAGATTTGTAGCCAGCCGCACAGGTATTCCGCTAGAACCTGGGGAAGAGAAAAGATGTTTTTCACCGGCAGAGCACACCATGTTAATGTTCATCATACTTTTAAATTTTACCTGGACAGTGGCTGCTATAAAGCAAGGTTTTCTGATCTGTAGTATGGGATAAATGCTTGCACTTCAACCTTGTGATACCACTGAGATTACAGTGAGCTCCTATGCACAGGCATAGAAAACATAGGCATAGAAAACAGAGGAACGAGTATGAATTTCCGACCTCAGGAGAAGAATCTGAGCACAGCTGCCTGGACTCCTTGATTCCCTCCGAATGGGACTCTGTGGTTTCCGCCAGTTAGCCTAGTGGTCTAGGACACCACTCTGAGATCACACATACAACAACAGTGGAAACCTACCCCACTCTCACGTGAATGATACAACTCCCAAGCTCTGGGAGATCCCCAGCATTGGAACTTCACCAGGATTTGGAAAATTCTAACAAAGTCCCATCAGAGGTTAGACCACTGTGCAGGTCTCCCAAAGAGGTAGAGAGAGGCTGCGAGAAGAAACAGGAACTCTTGAACAGAAGCAGCACGATTCAGGCTTCTGTTTCTATAGGTGCACGCCGGCCATGTGTGCTTCCTGGAATTCCTTCCCCTACAGACATTTTGCTCACAGCTTAAAAGTCTGCAGGACAAGTAAGAGCTGGCCTGAGCAGAGCTGGCCTTGTGGAGGATGTCACAAGCTCATCCCCAGGACAGACTCTAGGAGGATACAAAGGACTTTTTGCTCACTTGTCTTCACAGAAAATCACTCAGTCTGCATCTTTCCACCACACACGTACACTATTTTGCTTTTTTTTTTTTTTTATGGAGAAACTGGAAGTGCAAGCCCCTAAGGTAGAGAAATGAATGGTGTGTGTACCTAACTGCTCCCTCAGCCCTGGCCCATGAGGCATGCATGTGTCTGGCAGAGGCAAGAGACAATCATGCCATTTTTTGCTTAAGAAAAATTTTGTTCTCCCAGATTTTGAGTGAATGGCAGCACATTTCATTCAGCTGGGTGTCACAGGACTGAGAGAAGTCAGTCTAGACTGCTCAGATCATCTGTGCCAGCGGTTTCCAACTGCAGCGAGTCCTTCAATATTGGCATTAGGGATTAAAAATTCAAGAGACAGCAGGTGTTGGAGAGGATGTGGAGAAAGAGGAACACTCCTCCACTGCTGGTGGGGTTACAAATTGGTTACAACCACTCTGGAAATCAGTCTGGCTGTTCCTCAGAAAACTGGGCACCTCACTTCCAGAAGATCCTGCTATACCACTCCTGGGCATATACCCAGAAGATTCCCCAGCATGTAATAAGGATACATGTTCCACTACGTTCATAGCAGCCCTATTTATAATTGCCAGAAGCTGGAAAGAACCCACGTATCCCTCAACAGAAGAGTGGATGCAAAAAATGTGGTATATCTACACAATGGAGTACTATTCAGCCATTAGAAACAATGAGTTCACGAAATTCTTAGGCAAATGAATGGAGCTGGAGAACATCATACTAAGTGAGGTAACCCAGACTCAAAAGATGAATCATGGTATGCACTCACTAATAAGTGGATATTAACCTAGAAAACTGGAATACCCAAAACATAATCCACACATCAAATGAGGTACAAGAAGAAAGGAGGAGTGGCCCCTGGTTCTGGAAAGACTCAGTGAAACAGTATAGGACAAAACCAGAACAGGGAAGTGGGAAGGGTTGGGTGGGAGAACAGGG
Organism: Apodemus sylvaticus; assembly: GCF_947179515.1. Classification (NCBI taxonomy): domain Eukaryota; kingdom Metazoa; phylum Chordata; class Mammalia; order Rodentia; family Muridae; genus Apodemus; species Apodemus sylvaticus. The sequence continues at coordinate 120,811,763 of NC_067478.1, read as the reverse complement.
GGAGGGAAGGGGGCTGATGGGACTTTCAGGGAGTGGGGAGCTAGAAAAGGGGAAATCATTTGAAATATAAATAAAAAATATATCGAATAAAAAATATTGGCATTAGGAAGGTATGTAAAGCAGTGGGTTTAATTGTAAAAAAGATTTGTTTATTACCACTTGTAGACACACCCACATACACATGTGCACGTGCCCACAGAGATGAGAAGGGTGTGGAGATCCTTAGACCTGGAGCTACGGCTATTGTTGAGCTCCCTGATGTGAGTTGTGGGACCTGAATTTCAATCTTCCGATAGCACAGTATGTGCTCTTAACCCACCAGCCATCTCTCCAGCCCAAGAACAGCATGTTTCATGAGAAACCCAGAACAGGAGAACAGACCCTGCATGCACACTGCTTGTAAAACCGTGACTTCAGCTGTACACCTGCTTGCTAGATAATACCATTTATTTCTAATTTTTCTGCTTTTCTTAAAAAAAAATTAAAACCAAACCAAACAAACAGACAGTTCCCATCAGTGAAGAAGGAGCCACAAAGCCTCCTACAGATCTGGAGAAAACCACAGCCCCTACTTCCCAGGAGACACATCTGCCCACAACTATGTGTACAATTTCACAAGGGTCCTGGAGCCTGGATGAAGAAGTGTTCCCACTGACCGTGATTCCCTTTCGAGAGCTAAAATCCCCACAGGCGGATTCCCCACATAGGATAAGGGTTGGGACAGAGACTCTGTCTATGCCCCCAAGTGAGAAGAGGGTTGGGTGTCTTTCCTAAGCAAGGTGTGGTTTGAGGAAAATAGTTTTGTGCTGCTGACAAGTCGACACACTCCAAACACCTTCAACACAGCAGTTACTCGTATCTATCAGGTTGCTTAACAAACTTAACCTATGTCAGAATTAGAAATTTCAGTTTCACAGACTTGGTGGCTTTTAAAAAGTAGCAAGGAGAGAGAAGGCAGCATAGGAGAGTTTATCATGTTCTCACAGTCTCGATGTCTTTCAAGAGGGAAGGGGATGACTGGAGTCAGCTCAGTGTGCTCAAAAGACAAAGAGTCAGGGACTTCTGGCTAGTTACACCCCTGAGGACGAGACACTCACTGGTGCTGCAGAATGGACACTTTCCTTGTGCCCCCATCCACCACCCTGGCCATGCTGACAGCCCACCGTGCAGGCCAGAAGCATCTGTCCTGTCTGAAGCTTTTCTATGGCAAAAGGCAGGCAGGCAGGGAACAGAGCGCAATCCAAGACAACAGAGCGAACTGAAGACAGAACGCAAAGCTGAGGCTCCTTTGCTAACCCAGACTCAGACAATTACCCAGAATGCTCTACTCAAGAGCTCCCCACTGTAACAGTTGCTGTGTCCCCAATTCTCCTTTGCTAATTCCAGAGGTCAGACTCTAGAGTGCAAAGATCAGTAGGAAACCTTAGCCTAGGGAGACAAAGGCCAAAGAGTCAGCAGCTCTGTTGACCTCTGCACCCATGAGCCCCACAAAACGACGAATCCTGGACCATTACCTCACCCTCCGAAGCTCTGGATGGGTCCCACATGGATGAGGTCGATGGATAAAAGATGAAGATGTGGAATTTGTCTCTGATGAAGAAGAACTCCCTGATCTCCTGGTGGACTAATAACCCTTTCTCCCCCCCACCCCCAAACCCCCCATCCCCACCCCCCACCTCCCCACCCCCACCCCCATTCTACAAATACACTGCAGTGGGTCCTGGGAGCACGCTGGGAAAAAGTGACACGGAGAGGCTGGCTACCTGTTTTACAGTCTTTTACATGGGTCAACTTCTCCCTGGTACAGACACCCAAATCTGCGAAGTCCTGTCTGCCTCTGCCTCTTCTTTCCACGAAGGCATGTTCACCATCACCAGAAGAGACACCAAGCTCATCTGAAACAAGAAGATAACATGGTGTGTCAGACTGCGTGCAGTCTCTCCGTCAAAACCACACCGACCGTCAGAACATGGGATTTCCAATAAAATGTGCCTGCACTGCCAGCACATTCCTGACTGCACCAACACTGAAAATTATAGAAAAGGACGGGAATGTTTAATTAGAAGTAAAACTTAGTGTTAGCTATATATGTTCTCCTCTGGGTCAGACCACTGCTCCCTCCGTGGGCCCCCAGTCCCAACTGTTAACAAGTGACTATCCCTCCTGTCCTGCCCTGTCCTGCTCTAGGGTGACTGCACTCTAAAGAGTTCCAAGCTAGGACAGTCCACCCTGACTTCTGGACAGAAGGGCTGAGTCTCTCACATTTCCCAGTGAAAAGAGAAACTACCCAGGCATGGACAGCAACAATCATGCTAGATGAGTCCTTCAGAAGACAAACGTCTACCATTTACTATAGGTCATAAAAAACCTGAAAGAAGTCTGTTTCCATGAGAGTGACTTCTGTTTAAGTGTGTACAGCTTTTAAATGCCTTCAGCGCTTGCAAGGTAACTTCAATACATCAAAATGCAGGGTTTTAGGGCAAAACAACACACCTAACAGTCTGCTGACCTCTGGGTTTGGAGTTCATCTGTCCTGTAATGTTGTCCCTCACTGTAGGTACTGTCCAGAAATGCCCCTTCCACCTGCCCAAACTTCCTTCCAGACCCTTCTCCATGGACACGGAGACTTTCAGGAAGACTTAAAAACAAGCAAGCAAGCAAGCAAGCAAACAAAACACAATCAAAAACCTCTCTGTCTAATTTTCAGAGATTGATTTTAACTGACCATCTCTATCTCTCACTGTTCTAGATCTTAAGTCATTTTTAGACAGTTTAAAAATTCCACACTACCAAGGCCAGGGAAACAGCTCAGTGGTTAAGAGCACTTGCTGCTCTTGGAAAGGACCAGTTTGATTCCCAGAGCCCACATCATGTGGTTCACAACACTTCAGGGGGACCCAGTGCCTCTGACCTCACACACACACACACACACTCTCTCTCTCTCTCTCTCTCTCTCTCACACACACACACACACACACACACACACACACACACGCACACGCACACACACAAATACCACATAAAATAAAATCTTTATTCTTAAAAAGTTCAAACCAGGCTGGGTGGTTGTGGCACATGCCTATAGTCCCAACACATGGAGGCAGAGGTAGGCAGGTCTATGAGTTCAAGGTCAGTGAGACCTACATAAACAGTATTCGGCAAAACCAGAACGGGGAACTGGGAAGGGGTGGGAGGGAGGACAGGGGAAGAGAAGGGGGCTTATGGGACTTTCGGGGAGTGGGGGGGGCTAGAAAAGGGGAAATCATTTGAAATGTAAATAAATTATATCGAATAAAAAAAATTTAAAAAAAAAAAGAGTTCCAGAATAATAGGGGGGGGGGGTGATACACAGAGAAACACTGTGTTGAAAAATAAAAACAAAAATAGACACAAAACAAAACAAAATCCTAAAAGTTTAAAGTACCATAGAATTGTGGGTCTCAGAAACTGGAAGGATGGAAATCGGAGAGTTATTTTTAACAAACAATAAGTTTCAATATTATGATACAAAAGAGTTCCAGAGATGGATGCCAGCAGTAACTGTACAATAAGAGTGAGCTTAAAACCCCAGGACTGGGGGCTGGAGAGATGGCTCAGTGGTTAAGAGCACTGACTGCTCTTCCAAAGGTCTTGAGTTCAATTCCCAGCAACCACATGACGTCACTCCATGGTCAGAATACAGGACATGGTAGACAAGTGTCACCCAGGGATATGAAAGGAACGGTGTTCTCAGATTCTTTTCAACCCTCTGGAATCAGGGGCAAACAAATGTCTCTTATTTAAGCCCCTCAGTCTGTGGCACTTCCCCTTGGCAGCCCAAGCAGAACCCAATACACCTGAGAAGGCAACTCAAGCTGTGTGGCCTGGATCGGACGAGACCCCCTGAGACTGAGCCAGGATCGCAGGGAGGACTGATGTGTCGTCCAGGTGGAAGGGAGAAGGAACGCAGAGGGGTCTACTTGGTTTCCCCCATCCTGTGAAAGGGCACTTTGATGTCTGGGCTCTGTATTTTTGGAATGTGTTCTTCAAAGGCTGGGAATGTAACTCTTAGTGAAGTGCTTGTCTAGCAGGCATGAGACCCTGAATCCAATCCCCAGAACCATATGAAATGGGTGTGGTGGTGTGCCCCTGTAATCCCAGTACTAAAAGGTTGGGGAGGGCAGAGGCAGGAGAATCAGAAGCTCAAGGTCATCTTCATCAATACAGTAAGTATGAGGGTAGCTGGGCTCTGACACTGTGTCTCCAAGTTGGTGGGGTTTCAAAATTATTCGCTGAGCAGAAAGAATCAGAAGACTGGCTTCCGCATCTGAATCCCTGTGTCCTGAGGACCACCAGGACACCAGCGAATCCACAGTGAACATGTGAGGAGGATCCCTCAGGGAAAGATTGCAGAGCCGGCGGTGGGGTCTGGTGTCTCGGGGCTTAGTGGGTCCTCTTAGGCTACTCAGGCTGAAGGAGCCCAGGGAGTTCTGGAGGCAGACCCAGAGATACTTACACGGCTGTGAGATGATACTTATCCTACCTCCGGCCTCCCTGTCTCCAGGACTGGCAGATGTAACCTACAAAGTGGGCAGAAGGTTTGCTCAGACTTAAATGAACTCACAACCCATGACGTTATCAAACGGCAAGAACAGTATCATGTCTCATACTGTAGATTACCATGATCCAGGAGCAGGAAACATTAGAGGTAGATTCCCTTGAGAGGCAAGAGGGAGGTGGCCATTCTCCACAGCTCCTAAGGAGGAGCTGGAGTGCTCCCCTTGCCAAGTGCATTTAGCTGAGTCATGCTAACATGGAGGTGACCCAGATAACCCAGAGGTGTAAGGTATGGAAGTGGGGTCCTGAGCATTGGGGTGATCCCTGGAAATGAACTGAACCAAAGCCAGTTCATGAGACAGGAAAGGACAGACGCCATTGATATTTTCTTTGCAGAAACTTCTCTTTGTCCAAGAAATTATTGTATCTTGGTCTGTTTTTTTTGTTTGTTTGTTTTGTTTGTTTGTTTGTTTTAAAAAAAGCAAAGTCTAGAGAACTCCACTAAATGATAACAAAGGCAAAATGATCACAAACCACTAGTGTGGCCCGAGTCTAAAAGGTTCTCCAAACAGTAAATGTGTCAATGTGTCGTTGTTATGCAATATTGTTTCTGTCTGGCCACCCAGCAAACAGCCGCGCACTTCCGAGTGTTTGTTTAACCAACAGCAGTTGACTCTAAGCCACATCTGAATTTGAGATGATTTCTAATACCGTTTACCAGAACCTACTGTATCACACCAAGGCAAGTGAGGATACTTCAGGGTTTTGTCTGTCTGTCTGTCTTTTGCTTATTCTTCCTTTTTTTCCCCATTCTTTCACAAACAATTTACAAGGAACTGAATTAAAGCTAAGACAGAAGAAGGCAGCTATGCACCTCCTGGCCACAGTGCCTTCTGCACTTCCGGGTCTCAACAATGGTATCTATTTGAAAGAAAAAGGTGGGAAAGCCTCAAAGAATTAAGAGATGCACCTAGAGGAAAATGCTGCCCAGGATGGCCACAGAAGGACAGACAGAAGTACTCACCACGATGTCTCCCGGGGCCTGCCCCACTTCCCTGGCACTCTGGCCAGTGGCGATGCCTCGCGCCCTCACACGGGCCCGTCCACTCATGTTTCCGGGTGCCCAGCGGTTTTCCAGGGCTGCTCGGCCTCAACAGGAGTGTTTCCTCTTTGGCAAGGAGGCGTTGAGGCTGCGACTCGGAATTTGGGAGTATTCAGCTTCCTGAAATGGATGCTGCAAACAGCAACCCGGGAGGGCGTGGGCGGGCAGGGTCCCGCGGACCCCCCAGAATGCGCAGGAGCACGAAGGGCGGGGCAAGCTAGGCGGGGGTGGGCACCTTGCGAGGTGGGGGCCTTGCGAGTCTCTCCTTCTCTTCCTCCCTCCCTCCTCCCCTCCCCCTCTGTCTATGTCTTTCTTTTTTTTTTATTCAATCTCGCTCTCCCCATACCTTTTTTTCTCTTCCTCTATGTCTCTCATTTGCTATAAATACCCAACTTACAGTATTTATCATTTCTTTATCATTTGAGGATGTATCTCTCTGCCCCTGGTTTTTAGAAATTACCCAATCATAAATGTATATAGAGTTGCATCACACACCACTCTGGAAGTGTGAGGGGAAGCTTGTGGTAAGGTCATAAGGTGTGCTCCCCTGAGTGTTGTTAGGTGTACCCTGAGAAGAGGTGAGAGCAGGTAAAGGGCGGCGGTGGGTGGGGGGTGGGGTGGGGTTGGGGTGGGGGGAGGGGCTAGTAGCCAGACCATTAGACAAGCGTTTGGAATGATGCTGAGATGGATGTTGCAATGCGAACAAGAAATTAGGTTGGGGGCTAGAGAGGGTTTAATGGTTAAGTATATTCTTGTTGCTTTTTCAGAGGGCCGGGGGGTTTGACTCCCAGGACCCACAGAGTGACTCACAACTGTCTGGAACTCCAGCGTCAGAGGACCTGACACCCTGTCCTGGCCTTCTTGGCGCCTGTGTGCACCCAGAGCACATACAAGAAAATGTTTCTGGTTTGTAATTCAGGCAACAAGCGTACAGTCTTGTAAACTCTTAGAGAGGCACAGGCAGGGCGATGAGGGAGAGCTTCGAGGGTGATGTCACTGGAGACAAAGCACTTGTGTCACTGTGGTCGAGTCACCGCATGCTCTGTCCATCAGTGAAGTCAGTATTGTACCAGAGTCCTGAGGGTACTGTGTCCAGAGGTCTGCTGAGGACTTAATAATGAGCTGGTTGCTCTGGGGCAGCGTTGTCTGAGGTGAAACCTTGTGTTTCTGGAGGGATGCTCCAAACTCTCAATCTACAGCATCTGGATAATAATAACACAGGGTAGGAGAAAGGATATGAGTACCGGTGTGTGTGTGTGTGTGTGTGTGTGTGTGTGTGTGTGTGAGTGAGTGACATGTTCCATCTTGCAGGCAACTCTTAGGCTCAGGAAATAAACAACTCAGAAGATTCACCAAGTCCCTAAAACTGACCAGATACACTAGGCCTCTCCGTTCTCAACCATATAGAAGCTGTAAGAGACAGCGGAGAGACACTCTCAGAGCTGAGCTCCAGAGAAGGGCTCAGACCAGCTGAGTCATCCGGAAGAGAGACGCTTCAACTGAAATAGGGAGAGGCACAGATCAACTGAAGGGCCCCGCATTGTTGAGCTGCCTCAAGCTGTGGAGTTTCCGGTCTTCGCCAAAGACCCCCTCGGCAAGCACACCCATGCTGCGGCGGGTCCTGGCAATGCAGATGTCTTTGAATTACTTCTGCTCCTGTAAGTAACCGCTTGCCCATATTTCTGTATGTAACCCCAATAAAACTCATTGGTTCACCTGGTGTTGCTTCTGAATCTGGCGTGAGTAGATGTCTGTTCATGCCCCCTCCCCCCAGGAACAATGTCAGATGCACTGACCCAAAGGACGGACGTGGCGTCTGGAGCAGCACCCAGCGGAGCTGCTGGCATGCGGGCCAGGTCATTGTGGATGAGAGCAGCCTGAACCACTTCCTTCCAGGGACAGGAAAGCACTGCCAGGTGTCTAAACAACAAAGAGAAATGATGTGGAAAGCGGGGGTTTAAAGCAACCGCAATAATTCCTCCTATTTCTTAGAATATTCGAAAGCTGGGACAGTAAAGTCAAGTGAGCTGTAGCTCAGGCATAAACACAACAAACAAGAACTCCCTCAATACACAGAATACTCTGTAAACTGCCTAGATTAAAGCCCAGAATCTGAAAACAGAGGGTTATGATTATCTAAGAAAGTTCATCCATATATAGACTTCTTATCTTATGTCCCAGTGAGAGAAAAAAGAAAAGAGAGGGGAAGGAAGAGAGAAGGGAGAAATGGGAGGGGAGGGGGGAAAGAGGAGAAGAGGATGGAAATGAGGAGCGGAAGCACAGTGTCTGTGCAGAAACACACCTCTCAACCCCAAGGGAGTAAGAGCTACTTTTATTCTGGAACCAAACTACGAGTGACCATGGCCTGAGAATGCAGGGTCAGGTTACCCCAGGTTCTGGGTTCCAATATGCAAACAGGTTCATGGAGTTTTTACAGTAACAGGACAAAGAAAGTTACAAATTACAGCACTTTTAAAATACATTGGTGGGAGCAATCGGGAGGCAGGTCAGTGAAAGGTGAGGGTATCGCCACTGCAGGCCTCAGATGCTGTAGTGTAATTGTAGTTTCTTGTCAGTGTTCTCATTCACTAAAGAAACAACAGCAGATAGGCAGCAAAATCAAGAAGAAAGAAGAAAGGAAGAGACAGAAAGCCAGGCTCTATAACCTTGTCTTAGAAAGTCAGCCATGAGTCTGCATGCTCATTGGGGTGGGCTACCCAAACCCAGCCAAACTCTAGGAAGGCAATCACATGACTGTGGAGACCAGGAGACCAGGACCAATGGCTGTCACCATCCCACTGTCTTTCACTGAGGACGATGATTAGAGGCAGTATGTACTTAAAGCGTCCTGTATGGACCAAGAGCTTTGCAAATAACAATTCTTAGTCAGCTGCAACCTCTGGCATGGAGCATACAGTTCAGGCACCATATCTGCATTCCTCCCCAAGAAGACTTGACAAACCGAAAGGGCTTCTAGCATTGTCTTGAGGCGTTTTTATTTGATCACCAAGATAGTGGGCAGACGTGGGAGCCTGATAAAGTGTGTTGACTTGACCTCAGGAGAAGCAGAAAACCAGGGGGTGTGGACAGGTGTGCCCACTTGCTAGGAGAGCAAATTCCTCCACGGGGATTAGTCATTTTGAAGGTGCTGCTTGAACACAGCTCTCATTTTAACTGTAGTATTAGTGACAACCGCCAGGTAGACAACAGACTGAGGCCAGAGGCTGCAGTACTGGCATTTTTCTGTATAGCATTACAGGAACTTAGCTTGTGGTGGTGGGATGGTGTGTGTGAGGTGCTTCCCTGATTTGCAGGGTTCCGATGCTTCCAGGGCTCCCGATGCTTCCAGGGCTCCCGTGAGGACTCTTCCTGTAACAGACATTTATTGTGGCAATAGCATGTTTTTGGAGTGGTTTGTTGTTGACACAAAAGAGATCTTCCATAAGATGTAGTTTATTCTGGAGCCTTTTGGGTGACCACTGCTTAAAAAACACAGATTTAGGTTACCTGAAATCTAGGTTCCAATGTGGAAGCAATTTCACAGAGGTCTTACAGTTTTAAAGAATAGAGAAGGTTATAACTCGAGGCTAGTTTAAATGCATCGGTGAGCACATCAGCTTGCTATACCAAGGTGGGGGAAGCTCAAGGCTGCCTGGTGGCACTGTTAGCTTTGGGGTTGGTAGAAGCTAGTTTCCTGCCAGATCAATAGATTTACAAGGGTTTTGTCTACTGTCACAGAAGTTCTGACACAGAGTGACAGGCACAGACAGCTGCTCTGGAGGGCCAGGACTTAGCCCAAGGGAAGGCAATCAGCATCTGAACCCACAACTTTGCAGGCTCTCCACAGAACTGGAATTCTAACCAGCCAATAGTCTGCAGACCCTTTCAGGGGTCCGCCTGCACGGCCCTGCTGGGCTGCTCTTCAGGGGTTTCCGTTCCTCCCCGCTTCTTTCCATCTTCTTTACCTCTCCCTGTCCGACTGCGGAGCCCGGCACAGGAGGCACTCAGACACACTTGTTAATTACTCACACTCCACATTCCTCCTTTGAAAAGATCTTTCACAAATGCTCAGAATGTGGTCTAATGGGACATTCTCTTTCCTGCAGTATTATATGAGAGTCAGCAATTTAAAATGGCATTCATTTATTCATTTATTGTATATGTGTGTATGCGTGTGGGTATACACAAGCCATTCATTTATTCATTTATTGTATATGTGTGTATGCGTGTAGGTATGCACGAGCCATTCATTTATTCATTTATTCATTAATTGTATATGTGTGTATGCGTGTGGGTATGCATGAGACACACACACACACAAACACACACACACACATACATATACATGAGTGGCGGTCAGGAGACATTTTGGGGAACCAGTTTGCTCGTTGACCATGTGGGACCAGGAGATAAAACCCCGATCACAAGTCGCTCTCTCCACTGAGCCATCTCACTGACCCAAGGCACTGTAATTAAAAAAAATACTAAAGATCTCAAGATGGATGTCATAAAAACCCAGTTCTTCACATTTCACTTGAAGTAGTTTTACAAGCTCTGCAGGCAATGAAAATGTGCTTTATCCTCCATGCCCCGCTGCCCCCCACACATTAAAAGAATGTTGGCGATTGTTTCCAAAAATTGATTTCTTTAAAAGTGGATATTGAGGACTGATGACGTATGCTAACTGGAATTACACAGGAGATTTTTTTCCCCAGATCAAAAAGAGTAGCATTCATAAGCATTCAAGGGCCTGCCATGATGAATCTGAGTTTTATGTTAATTCCTTGTTCAGTAAGTTCCTGCCACAACTTCACTCCCAATGGCCCACAGAGGCTGTTTCAAGCTGCACAAAGGGTTCTTCTCAGCAGAAGGGCGTGGCGGATGGCTTCATTAGCTGGTCCTCATCTGGTGCACACGCCCCACTGTCTTCTACTTCTTTGGGCCCTCAGCCCACTCCTCTCCTGCTCTCGCCCTCCTTCCTAAGGCTGGCCTGCTGGGATCTCTACTCTGGTTCTCCTGACTCCAGGCCTGTCCCCCTGGTCACTCTCCAGCTGGCTTCACACTTTAACCCATGTGGTACTGAGGTTTTTCCCCTGGAGGTCCTGCTCCTGTTAGATGGCCTGGGTGACATTGCCTTCGGTACTTCAGTATGTCACTGTGTGTGTGCTGGAGAAGGCAGAAGAGAATCCCCAGTGTTCGTTCCACCTCACACTTTCCTCTCTCGGTGAATCTTGTGCCCTCTATAAAGTGTAAGGCCTGCCTTGTCTGTTCTCGGCCCACCGCTCCCCCATTAGGTTTGCGGTCTCTATTCTACCCAAAATGGACATCGCTTGCGGTGGTGGGCAGAGCTAGTGACTGTACTGTTGAGAACACAGGAGCATGTGGGGACAAGCCCGGTGGGAACCCGAGCGTGTGCCCTTGCAAACAAGTCACTGCTAAATGAGAAAGGAAGCAACAGAGAGAGGCTGGCCGAGCGGGGCCTGCCTGGTGCAGCTCCACCTGGGCAAACCAGTGCCAAGCCGGCCAACTCACAGATGCACCCCATCAACAGAAAGATGCCCGTGGGTCAGAGATGAATTTGTTAGTGCTTATAAATGAGGAGCTATTTTCTATCTGATTACTTCAATCACTTGTCAAAATAGCCTCAGCTTATTTACATAAAGACAGGATTTGTTAAGAGACCATGTGGCATAAAGGTCCCTGAGACATAGGCAAGGGTGACCTGTGACATATGTGCCTTGCCCAACTCAACACCAAGACCTTGGCTCCTCTCCTGGGTGTCTGAGAAGTGTAATGTACACACACACACACATACACACACACATACACATATACACATATACATACACACACACATACACGCATATACATACACACATACACACATACACACACACATACACACATATACATACACACATACACACATACACACACGCGTACACACACATATACACACATATACATACACACATACACACACATACACACACATATACATACACACATACACACATACACACACACACACACACACACACACTGGAGCTAAATCCCATAGTCTCTCTCCCCCTCCCTCGCTCCATCCCCAGCCAGTTTTCTGCTCCTAGGTGTGAGGCCAACAGAGAGCAATTAACCCTCTAAGCTCTAGGGAGCCAATTAGCAGAGTGAGAGAGAGAGGCAGAGAGACAGAAAGACAAAGAGGGACAGAGACAGACAGACAGAGACAGACAGAAAGACCGAGAGGGACAGAGACGACAAAGACAGAGACAGAGAGGAGCCAGAGGGTCCCTAGAGTTTTTGATCAGCCCCCTCACCCTGCAGTTTAAGTGACAGTGCTCAAGGGATGTGAAGTACACAAGGCACATTAATGTCACTTTAGGCAAGTCCTTTAGAGGGTCGGGACCTTGGTCCCTTCCTCTGTAGGTGACCCCAGTGCTGGTAATCTCAGTGAACAGTTTCCAGGCACATCCTCAGGGCCAGGGCTCCTTGGCGGTCTTATCTTACCCCTCTGTACCTCCATACATGGTTACCTGCAGTTAGAGATGTGACTACCTAAACACAGAAAGCTTCAATAATTTGCCCAAGAGCAGACAACCAGGGAATGTTGCAAAGCTAGTCTGGGAACCCAGCAGTTTCCACCCCCAGAATTCTTAAATCCTAATTATTAAATCCCTTTTAAAAGATGCCTGTCAGGTTACACTTTTTAAAAACAGTTACGTTTCCTGACTGTCTTGCATCACCTGTAAACACTTGGAGCTGAGTTGGTGACCTCTGTCTGACTCTAGGGCTAGGGCGAGCCGCTAGTGTCCCTGCTGCCTGCATCCTCCAGGCTGCTCCTGCACGCCCACAGCAGAGGACACAGGCCACAAAGTGTCCAGTCTGCGAAGCTGGGAATAGCCACTTTGGCCTTGGACAGAAAACATCCTGAACTGCTCTTGAGCCTTCAAGGATTTGATTCTGCATGGCACAGCCCCTTACCATGGACAAAACACCTGGGCACGCACACCATTCACCAGGATGGTTTCCGGGGACATTCACCCCATACAACAGAAGTACTTATATAACTGGCCTGACTCAGGCCACGGAAGCCAACAGTGGCCAAGCCCCTGTCTCAGGCTCTGGCTCCCAACGGCAAGCTCTTTCCTGAATGCACCCTGGCACCCTAGCTGCCTTCCTCTGACTGTCAGGGAAGGGCTTGGGAACACAAAAGAATCAGTCCTGCCAGCAAGTTCTCCTGGCTTCTGAGAAGATCCTTCCAGATGTGTTCACGGAATGGGGGTCATCCAGGGGTAAAAAGGTTACCCTGGTGTTCAGCTCGAAAGGAAAGCATGGGCCTTAAACAAAGCCATGGCAATCACAGAAAATACATTTTGAAATCCGCAACAGATTGAAAAGCGCTCCTCCTCATAATAAGTGTTCCGTAAACACAGGCTAGTTTTACACAGATTTAATGCAGAAGGTGTCGGCGAAACAATACAAACCACGTTAATTACATAACTTTATCAAAATATACATACTTCGAGACTGAAAATATATGCTATATAGAAATTGCATGATCCTGAAATATGGCTCAGTTTTAAGGATTTATTTGAAATAGATAATATATGACTAACTTTCCTTTTTTTTTTATTTGTTCTGTAATAGATCTTGAAATTTAATTTCAGGAGTAAAATGCATATGGGGATATACAAAATCCCTGCGAAGAACAGTAGGCAGTACGCTTCTGAATACACACGTTTAGCCAACTGCCCACTAAACACGAGGCGGCATCGCCTACTTCCCACGGTAAATTCTCGGGTGCCCTCCTCCCACACGAGTTCACAGAAGAGGAACTTGGTGCCCAGGTTCATTCTTCATCCTAGTGTTCCCAGCTGGAAGGCAAAAGTAACCCAGATTACCAAATCCTGAAGCCTCTCCCGCTGCCGGATAGAGATTTCCGACAACACTGAGACCCCTGGCCAATATTTCATTAATAGTCATCTTAAAAACAGAACTCTTAAGCTGGGCATCATGGCAAACACCTTTAAATTCCAGCCCAAGGAAGCCAGAGACAGGTGGATCTCTTGATTTCAAGGCCAGCCTGGTCTACAAGGAGAGTTCCAGGCCTATACAGAGAAACTGCCTGAAAACCAAAGTAAGCCAACAAACCTCCCCCCCCCACCCAGAACTTTTGCTGACCTTTGTTGGGTAGCTGGTGGTCTACAACCGAGGCTCCGCCCACACTGTAACACTGTAATGAGGCAATGCTATTGCTTCACAGCTTTAATGGCTCCTTTAATAGAAGGCAGGGGATAGAAGCTCCTAGGGCTAAATAGCTTTGCAAGCCTATATGTAATGAAAGCTCTTGGATGCGAATCTGATCTAAGATTCAGATAACTGTCCTGAGGCAGAACTGTCAGATACAGCAAGTTAATCTTGGGCTCTGCCCATAACAGTGTCTGAGGGTCCTCGTTTAGTAACTCGAGGCCTTCAGTCAGCTGGCTGATTTAGGAACAATACTTTGTGTATCCAAAATCCCTATTCCCCTGTGGCAGTAGTAGCCTGTAGGGACTCCAAGGGGGAGACAATTCCTCACACCTTTCTTTACCTCCTTGGGAGCTCACGCCCAGCATTTGGCACCAGCAGGCATGCCCTGACATCCGTTGAGCGGGAAAATCAATGACTGTGTTTTCAAGATTGGTCCTGCAGTGCAGGGTCCAAGGCACTGGAATGAGTGGGTGTCCGAGGAGCAGGGCAGGGGGAGAACAAAACAGTCGACTAATCATAGTAAACAGCAGCAGATCAGCTCCACTGAGCAGAAACTGGACAGACAGCGGGACAACCACACACAGGTGCCACCGAAGCTTTCCTCCTTGTGCACACCCACAGTTCGCTGAAGTCCTCTCCTGCTCTCTGCACAGCAGTGCCAACGCTGCTGAAGGACTCACACTCCAGCTTAAACTTCAGGTCCAGCAGAGACACAGAATAAACAAATTTGTGGGCAAGACATCGCCATTTATGTCTCTTCCATTTGTAAACATTGGCTGGGAGAAGATTGTGGTTCTTTCATATCTTTTTTTTTTTTTTTTTAATGTTTTCCTAATCCAGGTTACGGGAAACTATAAAGACAGAAGAAGTAATTACAAGACAGTCTTTCACATTGTAAAGGGACTTTTCATTTATTTCTACTAAATACTTTCTCCTTTAGGCCCAAGAATTTGGGGTGTCACTTAAATACAGCTTTTCAGGAGGAGAATTCTAGGGTGAAGTGAGGGGCACCCAAGTCTTCATCTTAATTTCCCTCTGAGGATAAGCTCGTCTCTCGTTTCTGTTCACAGGGCTGGGGACAGTGGACACACATTGCTGGTGAAGGAAGTCAATGACTTATCTTTTCCAGGTTCAGAGGGTTCAGAGGAATCCAACCATCAAAGAAAACCCCACCTAGAGGGGCACAGTCCTTCCACTATCCCATACCCAACAGCTCTTCCTTCGTCCAAGCAACCATGATCACAGAACAAATACATCTAAAATTTAGAGGTCACATGGGCCCCTGATAAGGCCTGTGGCCAGAAGGATAGGCCACTTCTTTACCTGGGTGACAGGTAAGGAAGGGCCTCCTTCACCCAGAACACCACAGCCCCCTACCGGAGAGTCAGCCCACCTCTCTGCAAAAAATAGTCATGAAGGCAATTTTCCCATCCTTGTACTAAATAATATTAACTGGTAACTCATCTTCTTCCCATAAAGAAAAATTGGGTATTTAGAAAACTCAGCCAAGGAGATGTAGTCAATTCACAGCAGAATGGCCTCATCGCTGGAACCAATCGGCCAAGTTGTGGATGCTCCTGGGCTGGTCCCCAGAGGTCTGCACAGCTTGGCAGGTCCTGCACCACGGCTCATCCCAGAAAGAGGTGATGTGCACCGCAAAGCTCCGGCGCCAGTGGAAGTAGCGGCGATAGACAGCCACGTTTCGGTCTAGAAAGAGCAGGTAGGCAGCCAGGGAGGCAGCGCTAGGGAAGTCGTCCACGTGGATGAAGGCGCCACGAGGCACGAAGCGCTCATAGTTGGCACGATCTGGACCGAGCACCACTGGTACAGCCCCAGCCAGAAAGGCATTCCGCCACAGCTTCTCAGTGATGTAATCCACGTGCTGTGAGTTCTCAAAGGCCAGGTAAAATTTGTAGCGGGCCACAGTATGCAGCAACCCGATGGCTGGCACTGGTTGTCCGGGTCCCACCCGGCCAAACACGTCCACAGACACGTGCCGACTCAGCTGGTGGTAGTAACGGACCCGTGCCTGGCGCTCGTTCCAGTGGCTCACGACCCAGGCCACCAGTCCCCGCTTGCGGGCCAGCGGGGGGCTCAATCCTGCTGGTTGGTCAGCTGTATGGCGCCTGGGATAGAGGAAGCCATAGGGCACGAAGATATCCGAGTCGGTCCGGTAGGACAGTGTCCAATTGAAGAGGTCTTTGGCCAAGCTCCGCAGCCCCGGAGTATGGGAGGGCGATTCGAAGTTCATCCACACCCACCGCTGACCCGGGGGACGAGAGCCTGTGGTCTCCAGGGCTTCTCCAGCCAGCACCACAGCTCCCTCCTGGTCGTCGAACACGCGTAGTTCCAGCGCCTCATCCGTGCGCTCTTGGGCGCCCCAGGGTGGGGGCCAGTCGGGGGGTCCCTTCACCAGGTCGCGGTGGTGGAATAGCACTGCTTGAGCCTCCCCATAGGCCGCGCGGTCGGTGAGCAAGCGGCAGCCACTAATGTTGAAGCGCAAGCTGCAATCGGGGGGAGGTTTGGGGTGGCCGCCGCGCCCCCCAAAGGGTTCCCACCAGAGCAGCACACCCACCGGGCGTTGTGGGGCTGAAGACGCCCAGAGCAGTGGGGGCAGCTGTCCCCAGCAGATGCAGGCGGTCAACGCGGTGCACAGTAGTCCTGCTGCCGCCAGCGCAGAGAAGCTCCGGGGTAGTCCCCAGCTTCTGCGCCGCGCGCGACGCGGGACTCCCGGAGTCCCCATGCAGCGCCCACGAGTGGCCGCCGCGGCTCGCCACGCGTCCACCGGCCGTGAGGGGCGGCACCGGCTCTCATGCTGTTGCTCTCGCCCGGCCGGGGCCATGGAGGGGGCGGGCGGGGCATCGGCAGGCCCACGGGCGGTGCCTCGCCCCTCCCAAGTCCAGGATGAGGTGAGCCCAGCCCGCAGCCCTGGCCCGGCGCCACGCTGACCTTCCCAGACTCTGCTCTCCTAGCCCTGCGGGCCCGGCCTGGGGCGTTTCCTGCTGCGCAGGCGCTGGCTCCCCTGCCCAGCCTGGGCTCCGGGGCTCCGAAACAGCGCCCGGTTGGCGCCTCGCCGGGGGTCGTGGCCTCTTGGTGCGCGTTCGCTGTTCCCGCGTCCAGGCGGCCCGAGCCCTGGCCTTGCGGAGTCCTGCCCTGGAGACCTCCCCAAGAAGCCTCGAAGGGGTGGTGGGGTGAGGGTGCGATCCCACCGCAGAACTCAGAGCAGAATCAGCTTCCTTCCGTATTCACTCTGCCTGGCCAACGACGCCCCGGGGGGCGGGGGAGGGAGGGAGGGAGGGAGCAAGCCCTAGAACAGCTGGAATGAAGTCGGGGACAAAACAGGTCAGTTGTGGAGTTAGCACTGGCAGGGGCCCTAAGAGCATTCCAAAAGGTGCTAGTGAGGCCAGCACGGGGCAGAAGGAAACGTGTTCTTTGGGTTACAGGGAAGCATTCTTTTCTTGACTCTCCACCAAAGAGAGAGAGAGAGAGAGAGAGAGAGAGAGAGAGAGAGAGAGAGAAAGTTTTAAAGGAGTTTATTTCACTGAAACCTATCTAAATTTGCTTCAGTTCTCCATATCATATATTTACAGATTTTTAGATTTTAGATTTATTTATTATAATGTATATATATATATATACACATATATATACATACATACATATATATATCTAACAGATTGGTCACACACACAGGCATGTGGAGCACATTGCCACGGGGATATATATCCTCAGTTCAATTAATGCTAACGTTAAATGTATTCTGATTTTCATAAGCAATTTGATGCCTACTGATGTGAGTGCAACTGACCGCCTTTGATATAATCCTCGAATTATATAACTCCGACCGTGTCTCATCCGATGCACTACAGAAGTGAGGTCTCCCTGCCCCCACACTTGTACTGTCTCACAGCAGTCCTTGTACTACAAGGCTGAAGACACAGACCCCAACCAATGACCAGTGAGCCTCATTCTAGTTTTAGCTGACTGATTGAGGATCACTATTTTTAAGCACTTTAATAATTTCTGCTTCCAGGAAGGTTATACAGAAGACTTGGGACTATAAAACGATGAATCGGATATCCTTGTGCCCAAGTAAAGGCTGTTTCAATTCCATACGTGTGTCCCAGAGGCATCCACATCTGTAATCACTTGGGAAGGTTCAGCCCAGAGCTATGACTTCCTGGGCTGGAACTCTCTCTTATTAAGTTACTCGACTGTTATTAGGTGGAGTTCTAAAGTGGGGAGGGCTGATTTAAGGATAGGAGGCAACTCTGAGGAAAGTTCTAGTAGGCTCCTGCTATGCGGCCAAAGGCACCAAGCCTACAGTTGTGGTATCCATAGACAGTGTTAGGGAGAACCTGCTGGGAGCCAGGTTCTTCTTATCCTCTGCACAGAAAATACACCTGGATTTGCCTTCGGATGTATATTCATTGGTTTGTCTTAACTTTTAAAAATGTTTATTACAGTTTTATTCACTTACTTTGTGTGTGTGCAGGGAAGGATGCCCGAGTACCGTGGCATGTGGTGGAGAACTGAGGACAACTTGCAGAAATGTCTCCTTCTGCTGTGCAGGTCCTGGGAAATCAAGAGTAGGGTGTAGCAGCTTCTAGAAGTGTTTTCTGGTGTCACGACACTTCCTCAGCACTCAGCGAGTGGGAAGCCCTTGAAGAGTCATGAATACTCTCTTTAGACTCATCTGTCCAGTAGTTTTCTCTTCCCACATATTGCAGTGTCTCTAGGGTACTTTTTTTTTAATTGAAAAAGAAATGAAATGAAAAATGAATTTCAAAAATGTTTGTTTGAAAAAAGAAGTTTCAGTAATTTCCCATGATTTTTGTTTGAGTCAGGGGCGGCTTGTAGCCCAGGCTGCCCTTGAACTGACTGTGTACCTGGATGCTGGCCTTGACTTTGTAATTTTCTGCCTTCACTTTCTGAATCCTGGATTAGAGGCAGGCCCTCTAATAGAGAGAACCACTAGTCCTGGCTCCATTTTGGGTTTTATTAACATAAGAACTAAAAGACACAAACACCATGTTTCAGTCACAAGGAGTGCAGTGGTCTTCCCTTGTATGCAACAGACAGTCGGGAGGGAAGGGATCACTGAGGCCTGGGGAGAGCCCACTGGAATGCTGAGAAACAGCTAACATGAGGGAATGAGGAGCTGAGACGTCTGTGCAGCTGTGTCCAGCCTGCAGACAAGAAAGTGACATCAGAAGAGTCATATTTGAAAGCGAAATTTTTGTCATAAGTGGGGGGGGGGTGACTATATGGACAGACAGACTCTCCTGAAAAGCTGACCTACTCACAAGTGTACTCACTAGTGAACAGGTGTGTTGGTTGAGGAATGCAAGCTTTCTGCTTCAGATGGTCTTTTATATGGTCCTAGAAAAGGTGATGTGCCGTGGGGAAGGAGGAGTTGTGAGAACACAGCCTGACCCTCTAGGCCAGATGCCACAGCCTGAAGAACCAGGCCACACCTCCCGGAAGCTCTAGAGGGGAATTAAACTTCCAGTCTACGGTGTCAGGCTCTTCCAGGATCTTTTCCACTATGCTATATTGAATTCAATTGTATGGTGGTGTGAAGCTTCCTCCCCCACTCCCTTCCCCAAACTCATAAAATGTCCTTTGTTACCCTCTGAAGAAGCTCCTCTGGCTGCCTCCTCCACACCCAGGCAGTGTCCCTGCCCCCTCTCCTCTCCTTCAATGTGTGGCCTCCATCACACAAACACCCCATATTTTATTATGTTGCTTCTGTTTACTGCTCTTCCTGCCACCTGGAGACCTGATAATGGCCTGGAGGCCATTTCTCTTATGTGTCAGTGGCCTTTCCAGTCGACCAACCAACCCCTACCCTTTCTTTTTATTCACAGAAGCTAAGGTTGTAATTCAGATATGAACCAAAGAAGGCCTAAACTTTGGCAATAACTGTGAGGATGGGGAAGGCTATTAAAGAAGGTAGCTAAGTAGCACTCTAGGAAGGTGCACTACGAAAGCCTTTCTGGATACCCACATACATCCGTCCACTGTAAATTGAATATAGGTAGGCGTGGCCATATCTATGTTGTATCATGGGAGGGGATTGTGACTCCCTCAATCTTAAGTTCGTCCACAGAACCAAACCAGCCATCCAGCAATGGTCATCATCTCTGTGCCTCTCACTGGACGAGCAACTGAATGAATGACGGCTCTTGTAGGCTTAGTTTTTTAAAACCTGCTTTTAATAAGGATTCTCAGATGCTTCCAGCCTCTTCTAGCCCACTGTCCAAAGGAAGCGGAGATAAGATGGTGACTAGGACAAGGGGAAGCGGGCCTGTTTAGAAGCAGTTCTTTGGGGTGATTACTATCTCTGTTAGGACACCAGCAGTCCAGTTCAGTAGTGTCAGGATACAAAACACAAATCAGCAGCAGTGGCGCGACCCAGCGGAAAAGCCAGGCCTCTGCCAAATTGGCCCAAGTCAGCCGGAGAGACCAGAGCTAGCCGTGATGCCGGGAGAACCCAAGACTCTCTCAGCAAAGTGAAGATCAGTGAAGAGGTGAGACCAGTGAAGTGTCGCAGGGCTGGCTATGCAGGCACGCCCTCACTGTCCGTTTATACTCTCTCCAAACGTCGCATGTCCTCCCGTGGACACCCTCAGCAACACACCAAGGGAGTCCGCACCACACCTTCCACTTCATGCTCTTGGTGCATTACTGAAACTATCTGTCACCATCTGTTCCCTATGAGAAAGTGACTGCGTGTCAAAAGACTGTGACTATGGGGGAAGCTTACTGTGACCTTTAGACACCCCAGAGGCTTTCAGTGGAAAACAGTAGACGTGTATGTATTCATCAGAACTCACACTCCACCAAGGTTGATTTCCCCTGGACCATTGGTACAGTAATGGCCAGGGAGGTGTAGATTGGTTTTAGAGCCTTTTCAAGATTGAGGAGATAGAAATGACCCCATCTAGATTTCATGGGATAAAAATGGGAAGAAAGTTGTTCCTGGATAGTGTGAAGAAGAGTTGAGCAAAAAATGTGCTCCTCCCCCCCCCCCCGCCCCCTGTTAAGTAAGGAGATCCTAGTAGAAGATGGAGAGGCTAGGCTAACAGAGCTCGCAGTCTCCTTGGGAATCGTTCTAACTCAGTAACAAGGAGGGACTGTTAGAGGGCTCCTAATTTCACAGAAATCAGGGGGAATCAGCTTTCAATTGTCTGCATGAAGATAACAGCCGAGTCGCTATAAAAGAAGGGCATTTCCATGCTAAGGTTGTGTAGATTGGTGCTCTATAACTCATGTGTCAATGGTCAGGTGGAGGACATCAATTCACAATATGCAAAGGCTGTATGTTTGCCTCTCATTTCATACAGGACCAAGTTCTGTGGGGAAAGGAGACAGGAGAGCTGTAATTCCTAAATTCAAACTCATTCTTTATTCTTTCTTCATGGAAATAGTTCATTTGACTTTTCTATTTGTGTTTTGGTTTATGAGGTATGGTCCCATGTTACCCAGGCTGGCCTCACATTTACTAGGTCGCCAAAGCTGATTCTCCTGCCTTGACTTTATGTGCTGGGGTTACAGGTGTGTGCCACCATGCCAGGCTGGAGAGAATTTGAACCAAGACCACAAGAGTTCTTCCTAAGACTGCCTTGGTGTTACTCACCAGAGAGAGCTGGTGTTTCCTAAGGGAGGCCCCAGAATATGTTCTGATGGCCTCAGTCTGTACCCAAACCCTGTGAGAGTCTGCCTGTTGGCAAAGGAACTGGTAGTGTTTGGTTGGACGTAAGGTTTCTGGAGCTGCATGCACACCTCTCAGGCATACATTCAGTTGCTTTTGTAGAAGAGAGAAAGAGGCCGTTCAAAGTCCAGTTTTATGTTGGGAGTTAAGGGAGTCAGCTATGTGCTTATCCTAAAGGCCAGTGAGCAGGCGTGGCGGGCAAGGCAAACAGGCAGGGTGCTTTCTTTTGTCAGGTACACATTTTTATCCACATAACTGGGGAAACTGGTACGGAAAGAACAGTAGCTAAAAGTTGTTAAGAACTGCTTAAAATTAACAGCAACTCCTCTGCCCTGTTATATTCTCTGTTGCTATTGGTAGTGGTGGTGATGGTAGTGTGTGTGTGTGTGTGTGTGTGTGTGTGTGTGTACATGCATGTATATAGAGGTCAGAGGAAACCCTGGGTACAGGCCTTGGTTATTCAACTTATGTGAGACAGAATTTTTTGTTCCCCACTTCAAATATATGCATCAGGCTAGCTGACCTCTAAGGCTCCTGAGATTCCTCTGTGTAGCATTTTGAACCATGGGTGCTGGGATTACAGATGCATGCTGCTGTGTTTGGCTCTACAGAGGTCCTGTAATCCAACACAGCAGTCGGAATTTTGCCTTCTTGAATAGCAGGCACTTATCCATTGAGTCAGCTGGCCCCGCCCCCCATTAAATCCTTGATAGGAAAATAAGATGAACACACGTGTTTTTCTTTTTTGCTCAAATGAATCATTTTTATCCACATAACTGGGGAAACTGATATGGAAAGTTTGTTGTTACAGTCAATATAAGAAGGTGTTCTGCCTGTACTTTTCCTTGGGTGAAGAGGTAATGCAAGAATTTTGGGTGTTCAGGAGAATGAAGATGGGGAAATTTGGGGTAAAATCAGAGACATTTGCCCACTGATATTCGCTAAGCGTTTGTGGTAGTAGCCATTTACAATTCTGTATAAAAGTGATGGGATGTGAGATTTACTCAGACCGGGTTGTTCTGACTGGAAAGGGAGCTGAAGCCTCACCACCTTTGAGTCCTGGTAAGGCTGTGGTCTGAGCAACCAGGCAGAGATTCTCCCTGGGCTCGGCAAGGGGAGCCTGTGCTTGCTCAGGCCTGGTGTGCACACCCACAAGGTCAGTGATGGCAGAGCAGGGAGGCAAGAGTTGTTTATCTTCCGGGTCAGTGCAGTTTGGCGGAATCAGAGGGCTGTGTCCAAAGCTGATCGATACTTTACCGCTGCTCTGAAAACAAGCCATGAGGCAGGCAGCTCTTCAAAGGGTGTGCACGGGCCTGGGCTCCCAGAGGGCTAAGAGCTCCTTGCGCATCGCATCGAGCAGTAGGTATGGCAGTGGGAGTGGACGCTGGGAACAGAGACAGCAAACCGGAAATGCCAAGAACCATTAACATCTCAAAGCCACCTCCAGTGACATACTCCTCCAGCAACCCACACCTCCTGAGCCTTCACACACAGTGCCACAGCCGGGCACCAAGTGCTCAAACACACAAGCCTACCCGAGACATTCTCGTTCAAACCAGCACACCGGGTGGACAAAAAAAGGGCTGGAGAATATAGACAGAAAAGTCTATTAGGCACACCTACCCCTTTTAGGCAGCTGTAATGTATATTGTGTAGTATGTGATGTGTTATAAAATTCTTAATATAAAGGAAAAGCCTGTTATTGTCACACAGTGCAGCCCCTGGCTTGTGTGCTAATGGATATTTACCAACAAATGAATGAGCATTTTGCACATCATGGAGTATTAGTTAAAAGATTTGATTTGTGCAGGTATTCAGATAATGCAAGATGCTTTACACTGTAAGGCGATGAATGACACTGCACACTGTGCCTCCTAAGTGTCGGGTAAAAATGATAAGGACTTGCCAAACCTCCTCAGAGGCGCTTCCTTCAACCCACGTCTACTTGAGTTAGCACAGACTCTGTGCAGTTTCAGGAACCCACACCAACCTGCCACTCACTGGAGTTTCTACATTGTCCCATGAGGTGACAGGCTCCTACCTCGGACAGCCACCTGCCTGGTGCTCTGGAGGAGGGGGTCTGGGACTTGGCTAGCCAATCCCTTTTGCTCTCAGACCTCCATTTCTCCTGCAGACCCAGAGAATACTTCAGGGGACAGAATGGAAAGATGTGCTCCTCCGGGAAGCTGGGAAATTCTCCTTGATGGACACATTCCTCTCAAGCAGCTGATGAGTGCACAACAGGAGGTCCGACTGGGCTCTGTCACACCCGTTCCTGTGATCCTCCCTCCAAAGGGCACCTGGGCCACGAAAGTATCAACAAGCCCTTGTTGGGTTAAAGTGAGCAAGACGACAGGCTGATAAATTATTGTGTGATATGGAAAATAGCCAAGTGAATGCAAGCTGTTCCTTGGCCAGGGTGAGCCGGCTGTTGCCAGGCTCATGGGCTGTCACTAAACAAACAGGACACAGTGTCACATTCAGCCCTTCCACCAGAGTCACCGCTTCAGGAAAATTCCATCTAGGCGTCTAAAGGTTGATATTAGAAGCCGAGAGTGGGACGTGCCCCTTGGACTGCATCTCCTTGATTGCCTTGAATCCTTTATTACTTGTACATTGACCAGTATTGTTTGTTGTTTGAACTTCCTTTGAAGTTGGGTGTCTTTCCACTGCTGCCCATTTGGTCTTGAACTCTAGACCTGCACCATCTTCTCACCCCAGCCTCCCAAGTAGCTGGGGCACGGGCGAGCCATCGTGCCTAGACAGTCTATTAGGCGCATGTGTCTACATGGGCTCCCCTTTCATTGCAGCCTTCTTGGCAAGGGTTGTCAGATGGTCAGGCAAGTTCATGTTCTGGAAGCAGGTCGACCAGAGTTTTCCTTTCTCTAGTTATAAGGATGAAATGTGAGGAACTATATATTCGAAGGAAGCTCTGTAGCTACACGTGTGCTCTAAGCAAGAACTGTAATTAAAACAGACAAAAAACGAAAGGCAGCTGAGGAGCCCTTCAGTTTCAAAGCACAGGGAAACCCACCAGCTAACAAGCTCTGTCCATACACCATGATTTGGATCAGAATTCGGCCGCTTGTGATTTTTTTCCCCAAGTTTATTGTGGAAAGTACGTTGAAAAAGAGGTATGCCCTTGTAACAGGTTTTTAAGTATATGAGACAATAAGGCTGTCTGTAGTTAGACATGCTTAATGGGTCCACAAAAACTAACCCATCCTGCACCTGAAAGTTCATAGCTTTGGTGGTGGTGGTGATAGTGTATGTATGGTGTCTGTGTGTGTGTGTGTGTGTGTGTGTGTAGGCACAGGTGTGGGTGTGGAAAGGCCAGAGGTAGATATCAGGTGGCTTCCTCTGTTGCTCTCCACACCTTATTTTTTGAGACTGGGTCTCTCACCAAACCCAGAACTCGTAGATTAGCTAGACTGGCTAGCTACTGAAGCCCTGGAATCCTCCTGTCTCCACTAGTGTTACAGATACTGTAGTGCTCACTTTCTTTGGGGTGCTTAGAACTTGAACCCGGATCCTATGCTTACACAGCAAACAGTTTATTATCTGAGTCACAGCACCTGTAGATTAGCTATGCTCCCTTCTCTCCACAGCCCCACCCCCAACCCCACCCCAGCCCCACCCCCAGCACCTGGTAGCCACATGCCACTCTTCTGCATTTGACTATTTAAATTCTTCATAGAACTAGAATCCTGACATACTGGTCATTCCATAAATGGGCTTGTTTCATGTACCATTATGTCTGCTAGGTTTATTCATGTTGACCTCCGATTCCTTGTGTGTGTGTGTGTGTGTGTGTGTTAGAAATCACTCTGAGACATTCTGAGAGCTAAGGAGTTGGAAGTTGCTGTGGTGACCAGTGTTTCCTTGCAACCTAATTACTTTGTCTTCATTCAAAGTCTTCTGGTTTACTACTTCCAAAGTATAAACTCATGAAGATAATCTAAGTGATTCCTCTAAGTGGATGGGAAGTTAAAATGTCAACTTAGAAACACTAGAAGTCCCTACAGAAGAGACATGGTTACACAAGGTAAAAACTTATCATAACATAGTATAAAACAGAGAATATATGCTTTCATTACATTATTGAAAATTGCAGTTAAGAGAAGCATGTATCACCCACGGAAATATGGTCATAGTGAATACCTATGTGGGGAAAAAAGTGTAAGCTATAAAATGTGTGTGTGTGCTGTGTATTTTTATGAATACAAAGTCCCAAGCCTCTTCATATAACTTCCATCTCTAAAAGCATCCCAGTCGTGAAATGAACGTGGCAAGTTCTTACACCAGGGGGGCAGAGTGCAGAGCATCTTCAAACAAGGCTGCAAGGACTTCTAATCTTTAATCATTGTGGTCTTGGGCCCTCTGGCTAAGAGGGAGAGCCCTCAGAAGGGAGATGTGTCCCAGGGTTGGGGTAACACTGCTTCAGCAGGGCCAGGGCCGACAGAGCACGACAAGTCAGAGGGACTGCTTTAGAGCACACTGGTCCCCCCCCCCACACACACACACCTTGCTCTGAGGCAGGGTCTCATGTTCCAGTCTCTGGGCTATCTGCCTCACAAGCTTTGAAGATGGCTTCCTGTCTCCACCTCCAACCTCACCACAATACTGGTGGTGTTACAAATGCTCGCCATTGGATCTGCTTTGTACAGATTCTAAGGATCAAACTCGCATCATCCTGCTTGCATGCCAAGAGCCCTCCCCACCGAGCCATCTCTCTGGCCTGGGTCTTGTTTTTAAGTGTTTATTTAAAATGGAGCACCAAAGTATTTACGTCAAATTATCATCCTCAGAATCCCCCATGTGCTGGGTGTTGGGGCAGCTTACAAGATAAATGATGCTGGTGTGAACAGCCTATGGATCCATCTGCCTGGGAAGTGAGGGAGAGACAAGTACAATGCTTAAAGCAAAAGCAGTCTGGCCCTGGAATAATACGCACAAAAAGCAAAGACTCAGGAGCTCTGAGTTTGCCAGCATTAGAAGCTGGTCAGAACAGGGCAGATTGGAGCAGGCAGCAGGCAACAGACAGCAAATCTGGAAATTCATGGAGTCAGAGTGGGGAGAGACTTGCTTATTATATTAATAAGAGTCTAGTGAGACTGGAAATCTCTGAGCGTGTTTATAAAGTCATCTCACCCAAGTAGGATGAGAGCAGCACTGCCCCTAGGTGACTGGAAGTCTATATTATGTATTATGACTGTCTTCCCTCCGCATGCACACACACACAGAAAGGGAGAGAGATGGTAGATTATGAGCTGGAGATCTGTAGGATTAGTCAGTGCTTTGCCCTGACTCTAAGCTGTGTCTTGACTGACACGCTGCCTATGGGTTTCAGCTTCTGGCTCACAGTACTGTTTTTGAAGTAACCAGTGATGGAAGGCTTCCAGAACATGACGGTAGCTGGAAACACACCTACACCCAGCCCTTGTCTCACACACACACACACACACACACACACACACACACACACACACACCTCACCTCATTCAGGGTGTACTCTAATTACATGGAAAATTTTGTATTAGGTCTGGAAAAGTTTGGATCTTGCCTCAAGACACTGGCTGTCTGACTGAGCGAATGTTTGTAAGCAGGGGCAGGACCTAGCGGTGAGCAAATCATTATTCGCCTTATTCTATTAGCAGCTGAGCTAAGTCTGAGAATGGAGGTCTGGGTGGCCTGAAGATGAACTTCTGTTTTAAGGGAGGGAGGAAACAACTTCCAAAGCTGGAAAACGAAGAGACAGAATCTTTATTTTCAAGTATACTACAGCTGACATGAGGTTAAAAAACTAGAAAAGTCCAAATACCTAGCAAGCAGACTAATCCACCAATAAATTAGATACAATCTGTTGTCGTCTTGAGAGGTCTGTCTCCCTCTGCAGCTGAGCTGGCCCGGAACTCACTGTGTAGCCTAAGCCAACCTCAAACTCTTGCAGTCCTCCTGCCTTAACCCTTCAGGCACTAAGATTCCAGACTGGAGGAACCTCATCCAGCTTTATAGGAAGGTTTTGCAATCATTCAGGATACGTACCTGAATTGGAAGTATTGTTACATTAGGTAGGATGGAAAATGTACAACCACAAGCAGTGCTTCTCAGCCTTCCTAACGCTGCAACCCTTTAATGCTGTTCCTGTGTTGTGGTGACACCCCAACCATAAAATTATTTCATTGCGACTTCATAACTATAATTTCATTACTGTTATGATTGCTTGCTTGTTTTGTTTTTTCCTGAGACACGGTTTCTCTGCGTAGCCCTGGCTGTCCTGGAACTCACTCTGTAGACCAGGCTGGCCTTGAACTCAGAAATCCATGTATGCCACCACCGCCTACTGTTATGATTGTAATGTAAATGCCTGTGCCTTCTGATGGTCTTAGGCAGCCCCCTTGAAAGATTGTTTTGACTCCACCTCCAATGGGTCAGTCTGAGAACCACTGCTATAGAGCCTGAGGTCAAACAAATAAACAAAAATATGCATGAAAGAACACAGTACCATTGTGCTGTTCTCAACTCTGGAAGATCAAATATTTTCCTTTATATTTCTTTTGAGATAAACTCATCTAACTCACACTGTCCTCAGATGTCCTTCTGTGATGGACATCCAATATTTGCCACAAACCAGAGCTTCTGGCATGCAAGAAACGGACTCTACCTACCAAGTCACACTCCAGCCCTTCTTTACATTTCATTTTTTAAATTTTTTTAAGATTTATTTTTATTTTCTGGGAGAGGAATAAAATCTAGAATCTAAATAAATAAAAGATTAAATGTTTTTAAAGATTTATGTTTATTTTATGTGTATAGATGTTGTGCTTGCATGCATGGCTAGATACTAGGTGCTTGTAGTGGCTGCAGAGGCCAGAGGAGGATGTCATACTTCCTAGAACTGGAATTACACAGTTGTGATCCACAGTATGAGTGTTGGATTCTCTGGAAGAGCAGCAAGTACTCTCAGTGCTTGCCAATATATACACAATTTGTATATGTTTCTATGAAATGGGTGAAAGGGCTTTTCTCTTCTTGTTAACCTCTTTTTAAACTAGTTGGAATTAGATAAATAGAATGATAGATGGATGAATAGATAGATAGGTAGATAGATAGATAGATAGATAGATAGATAGATAGATAAGATAGATGGGTGGGTGGGTGGGTGGATGGATGGATGGATGGATGGATGGATGGATGGACGGACAGACGGATGGACGGATGGACAGACAGACAGACAGACAGATAGTGAGTACCTGACTCCTTGCCATTTAGTAAGCAAATTCTAGAGGACCAATGAGCTCCACTGAGCTCAATAACTATCTCTGAGCCAGCTCTTTTGCGCTGGTCATCCGCAGGTACTGTGCATTCTGTTCTGTGGCACCATGTCTCTCTATACTGAACAGGAAATGAGTGAGCCAATTATACTATAGGTAAAGTTTCAATTTTATATGTTTAACTTGAAATGAAGAAGAGCTGTGATTTTTTTTGTTTGTTACATTTAATAGAATAAGCTGAACAGAAGCCTAATACATCCAACTGTGAAAACTAAAAAACAAGTGTATTTTTCTTAGCACATTTTCCCAATAGTATTTTCATAGCTTTGGACTGACTTACATATTGGTATTACAGGGTAAAACCTTTATCCCCTATACATCTTAACTGAGAAACAAGCCTGGATTTCTTCTGTCTTTGGACATTAGGTGAATGACGTTCCATTTCTGAGGAAAGATGTGCTCATCTTACCCTAAATCAAGAAAAAGAACATGTCAGCAAATGTGTTTTATGGGAAGATGATCTTTAATCCTAACCCCATTTCAATCTAACTTTATCTTCTTCACCATCACCTTCATGGTAGTTCACCTGAAGGGCAGAGCCGTACACTTCCTTATGACCCGGAAGCCAACACTTCCTTATGACCCGGAAGCCCCGATTCACCCGGAAGCCCCACTGTTGGAGTGTGGCTCTGGGCAACGTCAGCACATTGAAAAATTCAGATCAGCCTTGGACCCAGCCTGACCTGAAGCAGACTCTGAGTCATCCCAAGGAGCTCATGTGTTCCGTGGCCACGGCAGGCTCACAGTGGGCTCCATGACTGTTTTCTCTTTCGGTTTCTTGACATGGTGCAGAATAAGGAAGTGGTGAGAGCAAATGAGTTAGCTCGTGATGCAACGAGGACAGTGGATACTGTGCAGTCTCTAAATCAGGTGTGAGAGTCTACCAGATAGCCATGACTCTACACTTGGGAGAGGCACGCTATCTTGATCACACACTCGAGCACAGACAGAGAGAGACAGACAGGTGTGTGTGTGTGTGTGTGTGTGTTTGTGTGTGTGTGAGAGAGAGAGAGAGGCAGAGAGAGACAGAGAGAGACAGAGATGGAGAGACAAAGGGAAAGAGAGAGAAGGAGGGAGGGAAGGAGAGACGAGGGAGAGAGGGAGGGAAGGAGGGAGAATTTGCATGAGTTCTTAGAAACACAGAAAACTTCAAAAGTGTGGCAGGGTCCAGGACACGTATAAAATGTGTGCAATTGTAATGCAGTAATTAGGTTGCTCCCCTCATCTGTGCTGTACACTGCTCAACCCACACACGTATGCAGAGGGAGATGCGGTTAGCAGCGAGCAGCTCCTTACACACAGTCAATGACAATCAGCACAGATTCTTCCGCTCCTTCAGCTGCTGCCATTCTCATGACAAACTAATAGTAAGCTACACCGTGGTGAGCGAGACACTGTCCCTGCCTTCACAGAACTGGTGTGTGTGCGTGTACGTGCATGCGTGTGTGCGTGTGTGTGTGTGTGTGTGTGTGTGTGTCTGTCTGTCTGTGTCTGTGTGTGTGTCTGTGTGTGTCTGTGTCTGTGTGTGCGTGTGCGTGCATGCATGCGTGTGTGTCTGTGTGTGTCTCTGTGTGTGTGTCTGTGTGTGTGTGTGTCTGTGTATGTCTGTGTGTGATGGACACCAGGGGTCAGTATAAGTGCTTCCTGACTGTCCCCACCCTATTCTTCTTTGGGACAGGATCACTCACTGGACCTGGCGCTCACTGACTAGGCGAGGCTTGCTGACCAGTGAGCTCCAAGGATCCTCTGGGCTTCGCCTATCAGGGTCACAGGAAAAAAAATCAGGTTTCCTCCAAGCAGTGGTTACTGTCTGGGCTGTAGACGCTCTCCTTCTCCCCGCCCCCTCTGATTCCAAGGCTGCCTCTCACAGACCTGGCATTTTGCCTGGTTAACCACAACCGATTTAATTGGCTCCACCCTGTTGTTCAGTGACCAGAATCTCTAACAGGATGGCCAGTGGTTAAGCACAATCCTGGACGTCAGATGGGCAGATGCTGGTAAATTTCCACTACACAGCCCCTCAGGCCATACATCTTAATGCCCTTCCTGTCACCAAATTACCTCACCTGGAAGATGGAGCATATCACCTTCCATGTTTGGCCACGTGGCCTACACAACTCTGTAAAGGGCTTGCTGCCCCGCCCCGCATGTGGTAAAATCATGGCAACTGCTTTATCACTGCCAACCCGCGCTCACAGCTGAGTCCTCCTGTTCAGTTCTGTCCTTCAATCCTGTGTCTCAGTCCTCAGTAGCCTCATCATCTGTATCTCACAGGCCCATCCCCAGCCTCCTCTTCTGTAGTACTTGTGCTGTACCCACTTGTCACTTACGGACACTGCATCACCAGCCTCTGGGCTCTGGGCACGGGAACGTCTCGTGGATGTGGGCATGGGCTCTGGGGATGTGCTGCCCGGGTTCAAAGCACTTGTCCTCAACAGCTAAATGCCTTTCTGTGCTTCCATGTCCTCATCTAAGGAATGGAGTGTGTCATTCCTTGTGGCTAGTGTAACTCTTAAACAGAATAATATGTTAAGAATATGAAACAAGTGGTGTTTATAGAATTTGCTGACATAATTCATATCCTGGTTAAGCATGCACAGGCTGGGGCTGACTCAGTCATTAAGAGCATGAACTGCTCTATCAGAGGACCGAAGTCTGGGTCCCAGCGTCAGCAACATAAAACGCCTTTAACTCAAGCTCCAAAAGAGCTAATCCAGTTTCTGACTTCTTACCTCTGACCTCTGACCTCTGTGGGCACTTAGCAAATACACACATAACAAAAATGTCTTTTAAAAGGAAGGAGAGAGACAGAGACAGGGACAGGGATAGAGACAAAGACAGGGACAGGGACAGAGACAGAGACAGGGACAGGGACAGAGACAGAGACAGAGACAGAGACAGGGACAGGGACAGAGACAGGGACAGAGACAGGGAGAGAGCTTGCTTGGCTTCTGTGTGCTGCTGCTTTTGTGCACAGGGTGCCCCACCCCCAGCTGTAGAGTGATGTTCAGGACTCCTGTATGTACCAGCTGTATGTCCCTACAGTGTCTGCACATTGCTCTTCGGCCGAGACTTCTGTCTCCCTTCCCATATCACGCTAAAGATTGTGGCAGACATTGAGACAGGAAGGAACGAGGAATGCTTCTGTGTAGCTTGTGTTTCCGATGAGCACACTACACAGGTGGCCCATGTGCCTAGACTAAGGGCAGACTAGGGGATCCAGGCAAGAGACCTGCCAGACCCCTCCCTAATTCCCTCACCTCTTTTGCTACCCCTTTAGAAGACAGGCACTAACGCGATCCCTCCCCTAGAGCCTGGCTGTGTCCAAGAAACACTTGTGCGTACAAAGTAGACTCAGATGTGTAAGTCTAGGTATGAACTTCTCTGAGGTCTGTGGAGGTGAGCCCTGGATGACAGGCAGTGGGTATGTAAAATGTGACTGGACGGAGCAAGGCAGGAAAGGTTGGCCTCGGACTGAGGTGCTTAAGGGTACACCACTTGTTTGTAAGCCGTGGGAGCCCCCTGGGGTCCCCTGTGGGAGTCTGGGGTCCAGGGGTCTTACTTCTCAGTCCTCCGTGCCTCGAGTAGTACTTGGCTTGTGGGAGTGAGCTGTTTCTGCTCTGCTGTCCGGGGATCGTGCCTCCCACTGGGAGGTTCCTTCGAATGTTCCAGATTCCATCCAGGGCCACTGTGAATGTGTGAGGAGCAAGATGAGGACAGTGAGCAGTGCATTCTTCTCCTAGCACAAAGGCCTTCCAGGGGACTTCCCTGGGTGATTGTGCTTCCAATTAATTTGGTAGAATATACTTGACCAAATTCATTAAGACACGTGAGGTGTTTGCCATCTATTTAGTCTTTGATACACTTCGTGCATTCAGCGATGGAATGAAACCACTGTGTGCTCTTATATGTGTGTCTCCACAAAGACATGAAAGGTTGTTATGGTAACATATATTGCAAAACAGAAAGGATTAAGAATAAATAAGACAAGCTATATATTGTTCAGTTTTCCATAGCTGATTCTAATTTAATTCCTTCATTAATTGGGAATATTTCCACAGATTTAAAAACATTCAGAAGATTCCAGACTCTCCTAAAAGCCATGAGCCAGGTATGACTTAGTGTGCCCATGAGCACTTCATGACGAACTCAGTGTACCCTACTGTTATAGCACTGAACACCTGGAAATGGCATGTGCACTGTGATCTGCAGACGGCAGGCCTGGAACCCTGGAGAGGGTGCCCACACAGAGCACATGTCTAAGTGTTGCTAATATTTTGTACTTTGATCCCCACCATTTTCTAAAACCATCTTCTCAGTGATTTCTTTAACTTCTGTGCTGGCTAGTTTTATGTCAATGTGACACAAGCTACTCATTTTCAAACCTCAACTGAGAAAATGTCACCACAAGATTGGCCTGTGGGCAAGCCTTGGAGAGAGGCCTTTTCTTGACTGATGGGCAAGCCTGGGAGAGGGGGCATTTTCTTGACTGATGGTAGATGAGGGAGGGCCCTGCTTGCTGTGGGGAGTACCAAACCTGAGCAGGTGGCCCTGGGGTAAGTAAGAAAGTATGCCGAGCAAGCCAGGGACCAGCATCCTCCACAGCCTCTGCATCACCTCCTGCCTTGACTTCCTTTAGGGATGAAGTGTGGCCCTGGAGTTATAAGCTCTCCTCCCCCAGTGGCTTTGGTCATGGGCTTTACGGCAGGAATAGCAACATTGACTAAGACAAATTTAACCACAAAGAAAAGCACAATCCACGCCGACTCCACACTGACTGAGTTAGTGAACTCCGGTTAGCTGCCATGACTTGTTATGATTCTAAGCAGCTGTGAGCACTGCATTGCTGACTGTTCCCCTCAGAGCCGGCAGAAGTCTCACTAACGCTCTCATGGCACTAGGTACCCCCCTAAAAGATTCCACAGAAAGCAAAGGCCCGGAGGGAACACAGTCTCTGGGCTGAGAGTAGAGTGGGGCTCCAGGCCCAGCTCTCCCACCACCAACTGAAAGAGCCTGGGCAAGTCTTATTAACGCACTGGCTTTGTTTCCTCAGATCTGGAATGGGGATAATAATACCCCCTTGTAGGATTCTTTTTGAATGTGGACCAGATGCATATAGAGTGCTTTGTGTTTAACAAATGGATGCTGTTGTTTTAGCAAGGAGAGTGATTTCACTGTCTAAGGGTGAACTCAGAGTCCGTCTGCAGAGGTGCAGCCCAGAGGCCTTGCCGGGCTGAGTGTTACCCTAGCCTCCCCTCTCTCACACCCCCTGGGAGCAGGGCAGCTAAAGCTGCCTATCAGGATGAGAGTCCGCCTTTTCCTTGGTCCTTAAGGACAGACTTCACCGCTCTCTCTGTCAAGATCTTACGAAATCAAAGCTGTTCTTTGAATCTAACCTAAATCTTCCCCTCCCATTCAAGCCAATCTCCTCCTCTGTCCTCTCTAAAGAGAGAAAAGGCTCCTCTCAGCCACTGAGAACAGGTTCTCAAAGGCAGGTGACCAGAAATATTTGCCCTAGGAGATCTAGCAGGTAGAAAGAAGTTTGCAATCTAGAGCAGGGCTCTGCAGATCATATTGCATTGGATATGAAAGTGTCCTGAGGGCCAGCTCTGGTCGTGTTCTTCCTGATACAATCACAGCAGTGCCAAAGGTTACAACTGAACAGAGAAAACATTCAAAGTATATGTGCAGATGCTAAGAACTGTTTAAAAACCTCAAAGCAAAAACACAGTTGCGCATAAGTGATTACTGCTTTCAAAGACTGATAGAAAAGCTATTAATAACACCATTTTTATTCAATGTGATGCATGGGTGAAGGGGTTACTGGAGCTGAGTACTCAAGTACAACAAAAAATGTTCTGAAGCCCAGCTGTTCTGTTGGGGGGAGTGACTCCCCCATGCTCTGAGGATGTGCCTTTTAGAAGGTAACAGGAGGACAGGACGGGTCAGTGCCGGTAAAGCCTCAGAGCTGGCACACATGGCCAGGAGGAGAAAGCAGCAGGCACCAAAGATGCAGACCCTGTCCTAAAGCCTTCCAGAGATTTTTTTCTTTCCTTGTACCCTTGACTGTTTTTATTCAAGGACCCTTTTCTGTGGATTTTGATTCTAACTTAAAAAAATACAAAATCATACCCTAAAGATTCTACCCAGTGCCTCAAGTTGATCTCACAGGGAAGTTAAACTTATTTTTAAAAATATGTTTTTGTTCTGGTTGGCTTTCTGTGGCCTGAAAGGCCAGGTTTGAGGCCTATCTCCCAGGCTTCCCTGTGTAAACATGCTCTGAGATTTGACAAGGGGAAGAAAAACTTCAAGAGATTTTTAACTCCTGCACAGTAACTCCTGAGCTCTTGACCTGTCTGCTGGGAGGCCTAGCTTAGGCTTTATACATTATACCTTATACCTTATGCATTATACATTGTACCTTATACATTGTAGATACACAGACCTGATCGCACTTGGGGCTTGGTGGTGGGGGGAAGTCAAACCCAGGACCTTGTGCTTTATAGACAAATGCTCCATGCTGGGCTATAGCCCCACCCCCTTTTCTGGGTTCTTTAAGACAGGGTCTACTATAATTTCTGATTATTGCTGCTTCCGCTCAAGCATTTGGGTTACAGGTATGAGTCTGACATTTTAATGTTGACAATTGGTTCTGATAAAGTATATAGTACAGAGAAAATATATGTATTTGAGGGGTGACGTTGGTATATGGCCAGTGGGTTGGGGGCTTGATCTAAACTAAGCCATATTAGATGTAGGCTATGGCTGCCCAGAGAGGGAGAAGATTTTGGAGTAAATTGGGGAGGTGGGGTGGGTTAAGTGGGAGGAGTTATGCTTCCTAGTGCTGATCCTGAGTGATTAAGGGACATCCAGGAGAGAGTATGCCTAGAGGCACAAATATCAGAAGGAGTGTGCTAGTGAGGTCACAGTGGAGGAACTGGAAAGAACTAGTGGGGCAAGATTAGAAGATGGCAGATATCATCCTGGCAAACCTGAGTGTTGGGTAAAGGGAGGTAACGACAGTTCTTAAGGAACACAAGAAAAGAGCGTTCCAGGAAGAAAGCCAGGGCAGCTCAGTGCCACGAAACCAGGGAAGAACCATCAGGCACATTAAACATTGAACTCTCAAACCAGTGAGCAGTGGCACAAACCCCGCAGGGCTTGGCTGAGTGAGTGTCACCAGAACATCCTACGTTGAAAGTAAATGGCTTTGGCATCAGATTTTAATTTGGAATCTGATTCTACCACTTACTGCATAACCTTAGACAACCTAGAAACCTCTCAGAGCACTGGTGAGCAGGAGAGTGTGACTTATTCTAAGCGTTGGCTTGTATCAACTCCCCTGAAGTCCAGGCTAGCCTTGAATTTATGAGAGAGCCAAGGATGACCTTCAACTCCTGATCCTCCTGTCTCTACCTCCCAAGTGATGGGATTTAGTTTAAAACAATAAAAAGATTCTGTGGAATGTGTGTGTTCGAGTGTGGAGGTAACCTGACCAGTCCTGTACACTATTCTGGTTTCTGTGTAGAGAACAGACTTGGGAGACCACAGTGGAAGCAGCTGAAGACCTGCTGCTCTTGGGAGAGGAAAGGGATGTAGACGGTCAAGGGTGCAGCAGGGGAAACTTAGGGCTCCTCCACGCCACTCGTGGAGTCAGCAAGTTTAGCTGTGGGCTGGAGCGGAGCTTGAGGACCTGACGTCTGAATGCCCCGATCAAGTAAATGCAGTGTGTGCTGCTTCTTGATGTGGGGAAGACCCTTGAAGAGCAGGTAAAAAAAAAATTATCTGGGTGCAGAATTAGAGCTCTTTTTTAGGATGTATTAACTTGAGGGGGGCGGTGATCAGACAGCCATTTGGAAGGCAACTATGCTCACCGCTATACCGCCAGTGCAACCAGACATCCAGTTGGAAAGTCAAGTAGGCTTCGAGGTTTGAGGAGGGAAAACGGAAGCTAGACGCTTTGGAGTGGCTGTCATCCTAGGGCCTGTGTAACAGCTGGAGAAGGGAGCGGAATGCTGGAGATAGTGGTGCAAGCTTTAATCCCGGCATCTGGGGGGGGGGGCAACGGCACATAGATCATTATGAGTTTGAGGCCAGCCTAGCCGACATATGGGGGAGGGTGGTTTATCCATATTTTTGAGGCCAAGTAGAGGTAGAGAAGGAAAGGAGAAAGGGGTGGCAAAAAGATTGGAGCTGAGGCAGGGGAATGGACACTGATGCTCTGCAGGCCATACTGAGGCTCTGAGGATGGGGTGGAGTCTATGTTCACGCCAGGTGCCACTGAGGGATGGATATGGTGGGGGAAATCACAGGTTTTGGGCCTTCAAACAAGCATTTTGGTTTCGGGGAAGTGCACTTACAACAGGGAAGAGAGAGGAAAGAAAGACGAACAGACACAGAAGTAACTCTCTGTGCACTCACTCTTAGCATCTAAAGATAACTACTATGGCACATTGAAGGCTGTGTGTGGAGTCTGGGCTGTGTGTGGTGATGTGTGTCTTCTGGAAGGAGAAGTTCTAGCTGTCATCAGGTTTTCTGCACACCTCAGTAGAAGGTCAATGATCAGTTTAGGGCTGCCTGCACTGCAGTGGGCAAGAATTTGTCACTCTCCCTGGGTACTAGGTCCCTACGCTGGAGGAGCCCTTTAAAACAAGACTTTATATCATCTAATTTCTACTGGGAGACTTTTCTAGGTGAGATAGTGCCTTTGTGCGCCTTCTGGTGGATACCTTAAGAAATGCGACCCTAGTAGCTTCACACTAAGTGAATATTTGAAAATACTTTAAAAAACAAAAGTTTCTTTCCTATTCTTTTAGGCTGTCTCATATTAAAATGTACTCAGCAAGAATGATACCACACTCATTTCCTCCTCAGAGGATGGCAAGTATGTTATTTAGTTTCTATGTGTGGTCCTTTGAAACAATGAAGCTAAATCTAAACTGTTATAATAACTTGGACAAAAAAGTTGCTTAGCCACCAAAAACATATTATACATAGGCCTTTCTACATCTGTTCACAGCATGTAGAGTAGACGGAAAGCTTTTCTTGAGGATGCTGCACGCCATTGGTGATACAGTAAGACCCAGAAGCAAATGGCCACGGCTGATTAGAAACGTGGAGTGGGCTAAGACTCTGGATGATATGCCTGAGATTGTCAGCATCTCTGATGAGACCCATCTTCCTGGAACAGTCCTCTCAGAATTGCCAGTTCTCCAAACACTGTAGTCAGGTTCTCTCATTATTTTACATTTTGATTAGTATCGTATGTGTACGTGCTATATGTGGGGCAATGCGTGTGCTGTAGCGTGCATGTGAAGGTCACAGAACAGCTTTGTGGAGTTGGTTCTCTCTTTACGCATTTTTAGGATGTGATGGGTTAGCTCTGTCAACTCTACACAACCTGAAATCACCCAGGAAGAGTTTCAATGAGGGATTGTCAAAATCAGGTTGGCCTGTGGGCATGTTGGTGGGGAATACGCTAACTGATATGCAAAGACCCGGCAGCCACAGGTTGGGCAGCCACAGGTTGGGCAGCCACGGTCCCAGGCTTGGGCTCCTAGAGTACAGAGGGCAAGTGGAGCCTCGGGTATGCATTTTCTCTCTCTGCTCTTGACTGTGGGCGTGCGTGCCTAGCTGCTTCACATCCCTGCTGGGATGGCGGGATGGCAGGATGGCGGGATGGCGGGATGGCGGGATGGCGGGATGGCGGGATGGCGTGTGACCTGGAACTGTGAATCAAGGAAGCCTTCTCCGCTGAAGCTGCTTGTTCAGGGTGCTGTGCACCGGCAGCATGAAGGAGAGTTTGGATTCGTAGGTTCTAGGGATGGAACTCGGGAAAGGGCTTCCTTCCCATCGCCACGAGCCATCCTGCTGACCTGCTTATTTCTCCTAGAAAATTCAAGACCCCATGAGCATTCTAATAAAAAACCTGATTATAAATATTCTCCCTGTGATCAGTTGCTTAAAAAGTATCATGGGCACATGGGGCCAGTCATCCCAGACTTATGTCTGGGCATGAGCATCACATCAGCCATTTGAGAGCCATCTGTGCCCAGTTGTGCCACTCGTGTGCTGTGTTTCGCTACAACGAGGTCTTGTGATCTGACGTGGTCTTGTGACTCACATTCTGGTGTGACAGTAGTTGCCAGGGAGGGGCTCTGCACAAGGAGCGCCAGTCACCTGGGAACTTGGTAGTCTAGGCATCCAGGCACAAAGTACCATTTGGGAACCCCTGCCATTGAGCAAGTCTACATTGGCAAGCCTGAAGATGTTACTGTGTGTCCCAAGCATGTGAAAATGTCCTACTTACGATTAAACATAATGAAGTGCCCAAAAATGTGGGCAGCAAAGCACGTATTGAAGAGTTAGTTCATTTTCCTCTACATTGGAGGTATATTTGGACACAGGCCAAAAAGCATTCTAAGATTTCCCAGGAACTTACTTTTCTCTAGGTGGTTATTGTGTCACTACAAATAAAATAGCCAGCCTGTCAGCAAACACACAGTGTCATATTCACTTAGCGAATGCGCCTCCTTGAGGCGAGGTTACCTGCAGGCGGGCTCTTCACGTGACGCTCATCCCTCTTGATAGAAAGTTCTTCTTCCAAGACCTCCTTGATTCTCTTATGGGGCTCGCAGTACAGAAACGTCTTCCCTGGAAAGACGTTGACCACGGGTTTATCACCAACTCTGCCCAGCCTTCCTGCCGTCATTCCTATAGGAATAACTGTTTAAAAATTGCATGTCATTCCTTAGAATCGATAGACTGCTTGCCCTGCGGGCTCTATCTTGGGATTCTCTCTCTCATCACAGCTTCTGGTTTGGAGGACCAAACCTGAAGTCCTTTCCTGAAATTCCTGAGTGTGTGAGGTAAGCTTTGGATTGTCTTTAAGTAGGGCAACATTCTTGTTGCCTTCGTGAACTTTTGCTTATCAACAAGAAGGGGTTCAGGTCTCCCTGCGTGTCCCAGGCAGCCGTAGAACGTGCTGAGGTTACAGATATGCATAATCGTGCACAGTGATGAATTCTGGTTAAACATCTACTTACTCTGTTCCTGACATTTGGCTTGGGGATAAGAACAAAGTAAAGGCTTAAGTCAGATAGATCTGTGCCTGGATCTTTCAGTCCAGATGCAGGATGCAATGTGTGTGTGTGTGTGTGTGTGTGTGTGTGTGTGTGTGTGATGCACATGAGCCTGTGCCTAGATCTTTCAGTCCAGATGCAGGATGCAATGTGTGTGTGTGTGTGGGGGGGGGGGGTGGGTGGGTGTGATGCACATGAGCCTGTGCCTAGATCTTTCAGTCCAGATGCAGGATGCAATGTGTGTGTGTGTGTGTGTGTGTGTGTGTGTGTGTGTGATGCACATGAGCCTGTGGAGAGGAGAGAACACTCAGGTTCAGTATTCATCCGGGCTCAGTCTCCCACCCCAGGCCTCCCTCCCCTCTGATCTCACCTTCCTCTCTCTGGAGCTTCTGCCTAAGTAACTGCCACTCAGATTGTAAGTGGCAGCTTTATGGAGTATCAGTCCACAGAGAAGCATTCCTACAACTGCCTTTTTGTTTCTTGCCTCGTAACCCTCTTTCCTCTTTTGTTTCATTTATTGTCCCCTCATTTGTATATCTGTACACAATTCTTGTGTAACCAATGATTTAGCACCTGTCTTTTTAAAACCACCATCAATTCATAAAGGCGGGGGTCTTTCTGTCCCAGTGGTTGGCTGTTGAATGGAATGTGGCGGGCACAGAGATGGGAAGCAGATGTGTGCTTGGGCACCGCACTGCAGCAGGTGGATGTGTCTGTCCGCACTAGAGAACGAGGGGTTCCTGTCACAATTCAGGGAGCCAGAGAGAACGCAAGCAAACTTGCTATACATTTGAGATTTGATGTTAATCTCAGAAAGCCACGGCTGATGTCTCCTGTTATCCCAGGTTAATCCACAGGCTGCATGAGTGCCCTCGTCCTGACTGCAGGCTAGCCCAGTCAGGACGAGAGCCTCAGTCATGTCCCCGGACTCAGAAAAGGCACAGATGGGCTCTTTAAGGTTCTAGTTCTTGTTTCTGAGGTTGGGAGAGACGTGAGTGGGAACCGGCAAGGCCTGAGCCTAACTACGGGCTTTCTCTGCAGAATCACGGCCTCCATGGGAAATGACGTGGCGAGGAAGGAGGCACAGTTTACCCTGGATCACAGAGGCAAGCTGCCTGCTCAACGCACGGGTTTCTTGACAGACTGCGGTTTGGCAGCAAGAGAACTCGAAGAGGAAAATGCTGAAGGATATTTGTGAGGCCTTGGAAATAGAAAATGACAAAAAGACAGAGAAGGGAGAGTCCTCTGTTAAGAAAAGGCAAGGGTAGGCCCGGCGATGGTGGCGCATGCCTGTAATCCCAGCACCCTGGGAGGCAGAGGCAGGCGGATTTCTGAGTTCGAGGCCAGCCTGGTCTACAGAGTGAGTTCCAGGACAGCCAGGGCTACACAGAGAAACCCTATCTCGAAAAACCAAAAGAAAAAGAAAAAAAAGAAAAAGCAAGGGAAGGAAGGAGGGAGGGGGCCATGTTTCTTTTTCTCACAGTTGTCTGTAAGTTAATAAAATTATTTATGTTTTGTCATAAGAAAAGCCTGGTGTGGTGGCAGATTGATCCCTGGAGGTCACTGGCCATCCAGCCAGTCTAGCCTATCCTGCATGAAAACTCCAAGATCAGTGGTCTACACTTTCTCAGTGAAACTTGAAAGACACCTGAGGAATAGGAGCTGGAGTTGTCCTCTGGCCTTCACACACACACACACACACACAGAGAGAGAGAGAGAGAGAGAGAGAGAGAGAGAGAGAGAGAGAGAGAGAGAGAGAGAGAGAAAGAAAGAGGATAGCACTGCTGCAGATGAATATAATGACTTGTATTTAGGAGCAACGCTCTCCTCTCTGAGAGTGCCCGAGCAGAGGGAGTCCCCAGATGCTCCAGCTAGCCCCCAGAGAGGCAATCAAGGAGGCTCCGAGCAGCCCTGGAAGCTGAGTGCCTTCTTCCTTGGCCCTTGGCCCTCGCCAGCTGCTGACAGCTCAAGAACAGCACGCTGCAACCCTCTTAGAAATACAGTTACAACTGCCTCAAGGCAGTCTTCACTGATTTGAATATCTATTGTTTGCATGTTCCTTGGGCAGTGGGCATAAGATCGCAGTGTGAAATTCTAACCCAGGTAGTCATCTGTGGGCTTTGACTGCTGGAGATGATTGCTGAAGGGTTTGAAGTGTTTTGCCAGCC
The DNA here is from genome assembly GCF_947179515.1 of Apodemus sylvaticus. NCBI lineage: Eukaryota > Metazoa > Chordata > Mammalia > Rodentia > Muridae > Apodemus > Apodemus sylvaticus. The sequence continues at coordinate 120,769,575 of NC_067478.1, read as the reverse complement.
CTGGCCGATTTCATCTCCTTCTCTCTGTCTGCTCAGCACCAGCACGTGGTTTCCTGATCTGGGAAATGAAGGATGCCTGGGGAGGGGTGAGTGGCTCCTAGCCTGCTTCTCAGACAAGTAGGAGGAGTGAACCCAGATCCTGGAGCGTGCTGGACAAGCGCTACACCAGCCAGCCCTGCCCCGCAGCATTATATACATTCTCTGGGTTAATGGATTCACGGCCCCTTTAAAAAGCAATGCTGTTATCCCCTACTCAACTGAGGATGATATCCAGTCCTTGGGCTCAGGAATCCTTGGTGAAGGGAAAATAGTCTCCTTCTACACAGCCCTTAGCCTGAGGATATGGTGAGGACCAAAGCTGCTCCCTAGCCCTTCCATGGCTGTCCCTGTTGTAGATTTCAGCTAGTGCCCTTACTTCCAAACAACAGCTGTCCATGCCTCCCCCAGAAACCTTAAGTACTCCAGCTAGTTCCACTTTGGGGTCCTCTCCCCTCCCCCCGCCGCCCCCCCCCCCCCCGTTGTTGTCACCGCCAAGGTTTGAAGCTGGAGCTGAACTCACATTGTTGGCGAGACTCTTGGGGGCCACCAGGCTCAGCACGCGCGCGGCACCCCAGCCCTGCCGGCCTAGGCTGGTCCCCATCGCGGACCGCCTCCGAGGCTGTCCCTGCGGTCACCACCAGCGCCTCCTGCCGCCTCATGCCCCCGGGGTCTCCACGGCCTATGGCTACCAGGCCTCTCAACCCTGCCACCGGCTGCTCTGGAACGCAAGGCGTCTGAGGTTGTCATAGTGACCGCGGATGCTCCGGGCCTCCAGGGCTCTGCCAGTTCCCCCAGGCCCAGGGTGCATGTGGGCTGGCGACTGCCTACATGCTTGTAGGAGCCGCAATTCCTTAGCTACAAAGACCCAGTTTTCTCAAGAGAGATGCTTCAGTTGTGTGGCTGAGAGTCACAAAGGTTTGGGAAAGTGCCCGAGCCACACAACTGGGATGTGAGACTCAGCAAAGGCTCCAAAGCCTCAAAGATTTGGTCACCACCTCCGGGTGAGTGTTGGGATGGGCCAACAACAGGAACAGGGGCAGCCATTCCCCACTGCTCACCCGTTCTGTACAGGGCTTTACCAGTCACATCTGGACTTGGACATGATTCCCAACCAATTCATGTTGAAAATTCACAGGTTTGGGGCTGTAAGTTACTAAATGGCTGTAGTTAGTTTACAAGGATTTTTGTCCCCATAGCCTATGACCGCTCACAAAATCACCAATTTTTCAGGTGACAAGCCCACCGAATTGGAAACATGAGTCAGAAAATCGAGAGTTTGGAGCAGTGGTTACACCCATTTCTCTTTTTTGCAGTCATTAAAAAGTGGCACTGATTTTACCAAGGTTAAGTGTACATTATCCTAGACAGTTAAATAATTCTACAGAGCTTTTAATGAATACAGGACACACCCTCCTTAATGTGTCTACTGTACCCTAGTGCCAACCACTTTTATTTTTGATAATTTCGTGTTTGCAACCATTTAAGCACATAAGTGGAGTAGAATCGCCTAGAAACTGACCTAACCCTATATGAGCACCAGATATAATACAAAGGGCTGTGTGTGTGTGTGTGTGTGTGTGTGTGTGTGTACACGCACACACCCATGAGTGTATAGGCGACTGAGGAGGAAGGAACTATTGAGCAGTGTTTTATTTATTAGATAAATTGGTTGCTCATCTGGAAAAAACTTGAACCTTGACTCCTATTGTACGGTAAACACAAACAACAGTGTCTTAGTTAGGGTTGCTATGAGACACCAAGGCCAAGGCAACTTATGAGAACATTTAATTGACTTACAGGTTCCGAGTCCATTATCATCATAACAGGAAGCATGGCAGTGTTTAGGCATGGTGCTGGAGAGTTGTACATCTTGATCCCAAGGCAGTCAGGAGAAGACTATCTTCCAGGCAGCTAGGAGGAGGGTCTCTTCTGCAGTGGGTGGAGCCTGAGCATAGGAGGAGACCTCCAAAGCCCACCCCCACAGTGACACACTCCTTCCCACAAAGCCACACTTAACGGTACCACTCCCTGGGGGCCAAGCGTGTTCAAACCACCACAAGCAGATGAAGATGGACCCTGGTCACAAAGGCGGAGCACCGAGGCTTCTAGGTGATAACAAGTGAACATGGTCGTGACCCTGAAGTTGAGAACAGTTTCTTATGCAAACAACAAAAGGCATTAACCATAAGAAAATGATAATTTAGAGAACATAAAAATTAAGAGAGTCTCTTAACTGAAGTCAGCTATTAAGAGTGCGGGGAGTCGAGTCACAGACTGGAAGAACGTTTTCTCAAAACACATTGGCCAACTTATAAAGAGGACCCAGATTACATAAAGAACTCCTACAGATCAGTGTGAATAGGGTATTCAACTCAGTCAGAGATTGGAGAAAACCAGACAAATGGACACATGACAGAAGAGGAGATCCAAACAGCTGACAAGCGCAGGAGACACTGTCCCAAACCGTTACTCAACAGGCCAAGCAATGCAACCTTCGAGGAGCCGTTGGTTGCTAAACCAACAAACAACAAACAGTCCCGGCATCAGCAGCAGGGTTTGGAAGGCGCATAGCAGCCGGGCTCTCCTTCCTAACTGTTGAATTCACCTAAGCTGGCCATAGAGGTTTAGTGGGAGGATTGTTTCTGTTCGGCTGGGGCAACACAGCAAGAGCTTGTCAGGAGCAAAAGTGTCAGTGTTAATCAGGTTGAAGAGCTGGTGATTTTTTGTTTGTTTGTTTGGTTTTGCTTTTACTAAAGAATATGAGTACTTCACAGTCCTAATATGAGACACATACTGAACTGTGTAATAGATGCACCCAAAAGGTACCCAGAATGGTCCCAGCAGCACCTGTCACCAGGGCCCCAAAGGCTCATAGAAAAAAATAGAACTAAGAAATACCTATCCATTATTGTGTTCATTTGATTATTGCACACAATAATAGATACAATGAGAAGCAGCAAACTCTGTCTTTATGTAGACATGTGGGAGATTCACAGATGTGATGCTGTACATAGTAAATTATTCCATGGTGTAGCAGAAATTAATGATGAAGTCTGGGTGGTGGACAGCTTTAAGGAAGAATAGTGGCTGTCTTTGCAGCTGAGGGCGTGCTAGTGGCTGGCTTTGTGGAAACACCGAGGGTGTGCAAGGCAGGCTTCAGGGACCCCAACTGTATTTTGCACCTTGATTTGTGGGTAGCAACACAGTTTGTTCATTTTGTATAGTTAATCAAGGTTTCTAATTTTTTGTCTGTATGTTATATCTCTACAAGGTAAAGATTAAGCATATTCTAGTTAGTCTGAAAATGTAATAATAAGAACAATGTGGTTTATTTGCTCAGATAACACAGACTGGCACAGCTCTGGCTTCCTCTTTCCTCCAACAGCAAAGGCTGGGAGCTTGTTTGCCTTCCCGTTGCTGTCACTGCATTGACTTCCGTACGTTATTTTCTTCTCAGAGTTTTCAGTCAGCATATGTGTTCGCCACTTCAAATTCTTTTGTGTATAAATTATTGGCAAAATCTATAAGATATTATTTTAGCTGTTTATGTTTTTATTCTGGAAAAATGAACAAACAAAAACCAAACAAAAACCAAAAGAAAACCAGGGTAGTTGATTTTAAATCTTTGTAATTAAATGAAAAAGACCAAAATGTCCACCAGGTGGAGACAAAACCAAAGCCCTAACTTTGAACAGCACACACACACACACACACACACACACACACAGAGAGAGAGAGAGAGAGAGAGAGAGAGAGAGAGAGAGAGAGAGAGAAACAAATGCACACATGTGTACCCAGTATGAAAACATAAGGTTTTTAGCAAAAGAAACAAAAAGCTATTGTACTATCAAAATTACTATATGAAATCGATGATTTAATAGTATTTTAGTGAAGATATAGGTGGACATATTAACATTGTATTTTTTAAGAAGAAAAATTAACTTTTGCTTGAGTCTTAGTGTCACATCATGCACCCCAGTACCGTTTATCTCCCTGTCCCCTCATCCAACCTTCAGCCTTGCAACCTGGCCCAAAAAACAAAACAAAACAAAAAACAACAGCAACACCAAAATCCAAAGCATTGAAAACATCTCAGCGTGGAAGCTGTAGTGTGTCACGGTGTGTTCTGCAGGACAGGCTGTCCACACATCTTCACATGCAAATGTTCTGGTTCGAGGTCTCTGGCTTCTGTGACATCATCAATGTTGGGTCTTCGTTGGGTCTCCGCCCAGTTACCCTGCTGTTGCCCTGTGTGGTGGAGATGCTGCAGCTTTGGAGCAGCAGGACTGACCCTTTCATGGATCTCAACCGTTTGCAGATGATAGAGATTTTTGGGTGTGGCATCTTAGAGCCCTGGATCAGGGCCTGGGTGGCAGCTGAACTGGTCAGTCTGCCAGCTCTCTTGTCTGCACCACCAGGGCAAGGTTCCCAGCGCTGCTCTGGCCAGGCCACCTAAGGCCACCATCAGCAGGAAGCAGGGTCAGCTCTCCTGCTCTCGTGCCTACGGAGCCAGCTCAGTGCGCCCACAGCTCCAGAGCCATCTTCACCAGTCCAAGTACGGGGCCCACTCTCCCAACCGCTCCTGCCAATGAGGAGTGGGACCAGATCTCCAGGGCGTGAGGGGTGAGAGAGGGGCGTGGTGGGTGGGAAAGTAGGTGGTGGAGAAGGGAGGGCACCCCCTGCACCCTGCCATCTCACTGCAGACAAGAGATGGGGCCAGCTCTTCCTCACTCTCACCCTCAGGGCGAGCTCACCTTCCCCTTTCGACCAGGGCTAGTCCCACTGTGGCAACCGGGTAGGCTGCAGGGCTCACTCTCCTGAGAGCTAAGGGACAGGCCAGTTCTTCTCAGCTCATGGTCCTGGGGGCAACTCCCCACTGCCAGAGGTGGCAGGAGCAGGGAGCATCCGCTCTGTGTCGAGTGGCAGGGTCAGCTCTCCCCCACTCATGCCCTCAGAACTGGCTCCACTGTGCTGCCTGAGGAATGCACAGGGCCAGCTCTCCTCAGTGCTGCACCCAGTGAGGGCCAGGGCCAGTTCTGCACAGCTCCTGGACATCTATGGGGTCCCCGGTGGCTGTCTCCATCAGGGACATTGAGCTGTCTAGTTTTGTGTGTCTACTTGACACAGGCTGGAGTTATCACAGAGAAAAGAGCTTCAGTTGGGGAAGTGCCTCCATGAGATCCAGCTGTGGGGCGTTTTCTCAATTAGTGATCAAGGTGGGAGGGCCTCTGGTGGGTGGTTCCGCCTTTGGGCTGGTGCTCTTGGGTTCTATAAGAGAGCAGGCTGAGCAAGCCAGGGCAAGCAAGCCAGTAAGAAACATCCCTCCATGGCCTCTGCATCAGCTCCTGCTTCCTGACCTGCTTGAGTTCCAGTCCTGACTTCCTTTAGTGACGAACAGCAGTGTGGAAGTGTAAGCTCAATAAACCCTTTCCTCCCCAGCTTGCTTCTTGGTCATGGTGCTTGTGCAGGAATAGAAACCCTGACTAAGACAGACGTCCTCATGTTTTCTAGTGGTAATATAAGACATAGACATCAACACTGACCCAGTGGGTGGCCACTGACTCAGTATCACCTTGGGCTGGGACCTCCCTGTGGTCCCAGGTGGCAAGGCTGGGAGCTCACAGCAGGCTCCTCCTCTCCACTCTCAAGTCTCCTGTTCCATCTCTCTTCATAACGCTCAAGCTGCTCCATGCCTTGTTCCTTCCCACCTGACCATCACAGACTCACACAGTGTGGTGGCTGGCGCCGGCTGCACATACTCGGCAGGGCCCTGGAGGGGCCTCCGTCCACGCTGTGTGGAGTGTTGGCCCACCTGAGCCATGAGGAGAGCAGGTCTGTGGGTGACATGGCAGTATGCAGGTCGCTGGCTTCCTTCCTCTGCACTGTGCTCCCTGGATTTGATTTGATTCGATTTGATGTTTGTGTGTCCTAGGCATAAAACAGCTTTGGCCACCAAGCCAGGTGTCCAGTGAGGATGCACAAAGGACTGCCGTCTGCTCTGCCCCTGACTGACATAGCAACACCACCCACACCAAGGGTTGTCTTTGCCCGTTGCCATGGAGTTAGCATTGTAAACTTAATTCTTTAGATTTGGGAAAAGGTTCCAAGAACTCTTACCTGTCTGTTTAGGTTTTGAATAATGAGTGAGTAACAGGGTTCTCTGGGCCGTATTTCTTCAGAGAAGTAGATTGTGTACTCACACGAGCATCTTCTCTCAATTCCTACAGCCCTAAATTATTTTCAAAGCCAACCAATCCTTCTATAGCAAGTAGCCACCATTTCAAATCTATCAAACGTTTCCGAGCGGATTACATTTAGGATCAATTGGCTTTATTTCCTGTTGGTTAACAGTGAAGCTCCTCCTTTATAAGGGTGTGTTCGCTTGGGATTTTAAAACTCCAGTGACTTGATAACATACAATTTTTTGATAACTTGCAATATCTCAAAGGATCACCAAGAAGATCTACTTTCTAGAATTTGGGTGAGAGATCATGTGTTCCTGTGTGCTATAAGAAAATAAAATAAGAGGATAAAATTAATTATTCTTGGATATCTATCTTCAAAAAATCATCTTCACGGAAACTGAGTGTAGTGGCCCAGAACTTTGGAGGCTGAAGCAGGGGACCATGAAGCCAAGCATTAGAACACTAGAAGAAATCAACATGATTGAAATACACTTTCTGTACAAGAACAATATTTTGCTCAAAGGACTGTGGACCCTTGCCAACAGTTAGAAGTTCCAACCAGCCACGAAATGACTTGTCCAGCCATTCTGCAATCTGACCATGGTCCATGCCACTAAACAAATCTAGGATTTCTTTCTCTCTATAAATGAGTTTTCTTTCTTTCTCCCCAGAAGAACAATCAGTTCAAGAAAAAGGTCAACTAGTTATCTATATCTGGATGCATTTCAGCTTTATTCTGTTGACTGCGACCACCCATTAGTAACCCACTGCCCCACTCCTCTCTGTCTCATCTAATCTGAAGCCAGGCAGTGTAAGTGAGCAGACATCTTTCATTGCAGAGACTTTTTTGTACTTGTATTTTTACGCTACAAAGTGAAATTTGCTTCTTATTGTGTAATTGTACTTATGTGAAGTTGTTCAAACAAGCAGGCTCATTGGTGTGGAGCAGAAATGTGATTTCCAGGGTGGGACATGGAAGGAAACAAGGAGGAGGCGTCTCAGTCATGGGTCTCAGTCATGAGACTGGGTGTCTCAGTCATGAGAATGCCTGAGTTCTACACGTCTACGGGACGGCACTGTGCCTGTGGGTTCACTCTTCTCTGTACTTACAATTTAAAGAGGGAAGACTTACAATAAATATTCTTCCCACAACAATAAAAGGGGAAAGTTTTAGATAGGAGAAAATAACATGGAATTTTATATGGAAAGGGAGATCAAACTATCGCAATCGTGGCCTATGTAAAATGCATACATCACATGTAGGTATGTGGCATACAGCCATACATGTGAATGTGAATCACCACATTTAAGAGAGTACATCTTTTTGAAGTGCTGGACTGAGACAGATGGCTCCGGCATTAAGAAGGCATGCTGCTCTTGCAGACGACCTAAGTTCCGTTCCCAGCACCCACATTAGTCAGCAGGTCACAACTGCCCTTAACTCCAGGGGATCTGATGCATTCTTCTGGCTTCTTTTGGCCTCTGTGGGCACTTAAACTCACATAAACATACCCTCACACACATACATGCATACAATTAAAAAATAAAGACAAATATTAAAATATATACACTAAACAAACAAAAACAAGCACAGTTTCTCCCAATATTTTCTATGTCCTTAATCAACCATAAGATGATATGAAAGGTTCTGTTTTGTGTATTGGCAGACTAACAAGCAACACACGGTTATTGTTGGCTAATATTCCCCTCACACACACCTTTTTTGAAAAGACAAGACTGTCCATTACAACTTTGTTCAGTAATGCAATATAATTTACATTTCTATTGGTGCAAAAGCTTGAAAACCAGGATGTGGCTATCATCTCCACTGAATCATAGACATAAGAATTTTCTAAAAATAAACTCATTTGACCTAAGGGATGAACTTCCTAAAGGTCAAAACTAGTAGTAAACAATGTTTTCTTTCAAACAATACCAATATTGAGCAGGTCTCCATTTCTAACGGCATGTTTTAGCTCAGTATTTGAATGTATTTGAATGAATCTGTCAATTAAATATAAGAAATCTAAAGTAGGATCAATGACTTTAATTTTAAAGCATATGATGGTTGTCCTGATTTTATTTCTGTTGCCATGACAAAATGTCTTGACATAAAGAACTGTCTCATATTTTTAAATTTTTATTTACGTGTGTGCGCATGTGATCTCGTTCATGCGGGCGAGTTTGGATATCTTCCTCAGTCATGCTCTACCTTATTTTTTGAGGCAGAGTCTCTAACTGAAAATAGCCTTTTCTATTTTTCTATTGACTGCAGAGTTCTATGTATCCTGCCGTCTCTGCCTTGCTAATTGGGATTATAGTTTATGTCCCCTCCCCACTTTACCTGGTTATGTAGGTACTGGGGATACACACTCAGTTTTTTTTTTGTTGTTGTTTTTGTTTTTGTTTTGCATGGGATGCACTCTGCCCTCTGAACCATCTCCCCAGACCCTCTTTCCTTTTATTATTAAAACTCTCCTGTGTTTGGGTGGCTGTGTGTGAAAATGGAGCTCACAGCATTACCTTCCTGAACTCAATCTAATTAGCATTTCCAGTCTTAGCTACAGTGTATCTCATAGAGATGAAACCCTGCCCACAACAAAGGAGGAAGCAGCTTGCTTTCAGACTGTGAGAGCTATTTCCTTCATTAAGCCCATTTTAGAGCACTCAAATCTTGCTACAGCGAGACCCACTGGAGGAGGAGATCATTAAACTCACAGTAAGAACAACTGAATGAACCTGAGTTTTGAATGGATAAAATAACGAACCAGAGATAAATGCTTTTGTGTGTTTTTTCTCACTTGCTCAGTATTAACAAGAATCCATCCTGAAAACAGGAAAAAAATGTGGTAACTAATTTGCGGGGCTTCAGGAAGGTGTACCCAGAACGAATCATAACCCATTCAAGACCCGGCATTTCCCCAGAGATACATTTTCTCTCAGAATCTCAGTTCTCTGCAGTCCTTGTAATTATTTCCTTATTTTTTTTATTTTGCTTATTGTTAATTTTTCTTACTCCTTAATTTTCTTGTTGAAGAAACCTTTGATACACGGCTGGAGCCTCTCAAACTGGGGGAGGCATTTTTTTCCTTAAGGTCAGCTATTTGAATCATTTGAGAGAAGTTCTATGCTGCTAATTTTACTGGACATGTGTGAGAAAAAAACTACAAAACAAGGAGAGTGCTGTAGCCAGTCTCCAAGGATGCAGTTGCCTAGGGTGGGAACAGCATGTCGTCTTGAAGTGCCAGAGAGAGCAACTTCCACGTGATGAATGAGGACTTGGTGCCATTGTATGCATGCCTTGCACCAGTTCAGAAGAGATACCACAATAGGTAAAGACCTGCACTTAGTTGTCCGAATAATAGCATTCAGGACTTTGTTTAGTGCTCCATTTATACAGCCTGAAAAGCTCAAGGGCAGTGGTTCTCAATCTTCCTAATGCTGCAACCCTTTAATACAGTTCTTCATGTTCTGTTGACTCCCAACCACAAAATTATTTTGTTGCTACTTCATAACTGTAACTTTGCTACTGTTATGAACTGCAAGACAAATATCTGATATGCAGGAAACCTGATGTGACCCCTATGGGTGTCACAACCCACAGGTTGAGAATGACTGTCCTAGGGAATATGTTAGGCACTTAGACCTGTCTGTTTCATGCAGTAGCCAGCACTCAATTGTGAGGCTGATGGGAACTTGTAATGTGACTAGTGTGAGTAAGGATGTGTTACAAAACACACTATACTTGGAAAATGTACTATAAGAAGCAAATGTCTCAATTTTAAAATTATATTCATTCATTCATTCATTCATTCATGTGTGTGACTGCTATGTGCCTATGTGGGAAGACAGCGGACAGCTTACAGCTTATGGTAGTCAATTTTCTCCTGCCACTGTATTTGTCCCAGGAATCAGGCTTATTGGCAAACCCCTAAACAATTGAGCCATCTCTCCAGCCCTCAGTTTTAAAATATTCATCTCATGCTGAAATGAGCATTTTAAATGTATTGGTTTACATATTTTCTTAAAAATTAATGTCATTCACTTTGTTGTGGCTATTAGTAAAAAACTCTTAAAACTACTTATGTGGTTTATGCTATATTTCTATGTAAACAGCATTGACTTAAATGTCCTACTTAGGTTCTCAGAAGTAACATTTTAAGGGTTTTAAGGAAAGTTTTCAGGAGTTAAAACCATCAATTGTCTACACTGGATCCTTTCTGTGTTTGGGACTCAACAGATTTCAAGTTGATTTAGAGCAAATGCTGTCTGACACATGCGTTAAGGAATCTTGTGGAGCTATGCCATCCCCTAGAGAAAAGGCATCATGAAGGAGTTAAGGGGTCATAGGATCATACTGCAGAATAGCTAGCTCCATAGTCCCTAGAACCACTTCAGGCAGGTGAAGATGACTTGTAATCTACCTGTTCTATCAATCATCCATCCTTGTGTGTGTGTGTGTGTGTGTTTGTGTGTAAATGAGTCAATCTGAGAGATTTTGGCAAAAGAACTAAACCTCAGCCTATGAGCGTAGCTTTTCTTTTTTCAGTAGTGGGATGCCATCAAATAGAATGCTCTCAGGTTTCTAGAACAGACTCCACAAATCACATCATTGTGATAGGTTGTAGGCCAGAAAGTTCTCTGGAGAAATGTCAGACTTTATAAAGTCAATGCCAACTAGTGGGGTTATGAGTTCTTTCCATTAAACAATAACACATTACTTCTTCCTCAAGCGTATAAATGAAGATCGTGATTTTTTAGTTATGAACTACCTTAAAATTATTCTTTGGAATAATGCCCCAAGATTGAAGAAAACTGCTTATAAACTGAGCTATTTGGCCTGCATGAACTAGATAGTACACGTATGCCACACAAGTCAAAGTGAGGCCTTTTGTGGATGTGCAGCTCATAAATGTTAAAAGAAAATTTAAGGGAGCAAACAAGGCAGAAAAATGGGAAAATGAACTCCTATTCGTTTATTGTTCTCTGAAGGGTAGTCAGGTCAGCTCCCTATTAGGAATAAGGAAAGTGGCCAGGTGGAAAGCAGCGGTGGGTGGTGGTGGGGCATGCCTTTAATCCCAGCACTTGGGAGGCAGAGGCAGGCAGATTTCTGAGTGCAAGGCCAGCCTGGTCTACAGAGTGAGTTCTAGGACAGCCAGGGCTATACAAAGAAACCACCCCCCAAAAAAAAGAAGAAAAAAAAAGAAGGAATAAGGGAAGTGTAGAGGATCAGTTTCATTATATTTGGCTAGATAGCCAGTTTGGGTTACACGGAACCCTATATTTAAAAGCCAAAATTAAACTTTTAAATACAGAGGCTTTGTTGGCCTGAAACTCAAGGTAACACAGCAAGGTAACAAAGGCAGACACACATCCCATTTCCAAATAGGAATAGAGCCAAAGACTCCTTGACTCTTAGGTAACTATGCAGCCTTAACGGTTCCCTGAGACGTGTGCAGACTCATTCTTCTATGAACTATTCCTATCATTTGTATTACTTTCTTGGGCAGACTTAAAAGACAGCTGCCTTCCATTTCCTGCCAAAGCCCTTGTACTAGAGATACTTAGGAACAGAGGCACAGCCAAGTCCCAGATCTGCTCAGTTATTGTGATGTCTAAGATTGCCATGTAATCCAATTCATTAGCTTTCAAGAGACAATCCAATATTGTTCTGATAAAAGCCATCACATATATACATATGCTTAACAAAATCTAATATATGTATGTGTCTTGCCTGCATGTCAGTGCATTACATGCCTACAAAAACCAGAACAGGCCTTGAATCCCCTGGACCTGGAGTTACAGATGGTTGGGAGTTTCCCATTGAGTGCTGGAAATTGGATATAGGTCCTCTAGAAGAGTAGTCATGAATGCTTACCTCTTTAGCTCCATATACATTTGATTAAACAACTATTATCTAAAGTAGATGAGTTACATGGGCTGGACCCAAAACAAAATGGCATTTAGGCATTTAAAAATGACAAATAGGCATTTAAACATATTGACAAGAACAACTTTTTCAGGTGTTATTTTTTTTTTTCTTGCTGTGACCAAACACTTTAAATAAACGCCATTAGGAAGAATATATCTTATGGCTTAAGAGACAGTCACTGTGGAAGGGAAGAAACAGCATATGTGAGATAGCTGATCACAATACCTAGTGAAGAAACAGAGACAAACACTGGTTCTTAGCTTGCTTTCTCTTTATTTAATCTGGGACTTGAGCCCAGGTGATGGTGCCACCCACATCTGGATATGCATCCTTTCTTCAGTTAAACGTTGAGGAGCTCCCTTCCAGACATGCTCGAAGTGTATCTCCTAGGTAACTCTAAGTGACAATGAGCCCACAGGGTCCTTTTCCTAGGTTTCAAGTTCTCATGTTCAGAAGACCCCTTGGGAATACAGAGGGATTGGGAGTCCATCAAAAACTATGTTGCAGGCACCAAGAAGATAAAAGTTAATTTGAACAAATGTGCCATAGATCTGGTGAAGTTATATGCAAGTTGCCTTCTGCATTGTCAAAACTTGTATTCTATTTGTATTTACACTCTGTGTTACTATCCATACTATGAGTTTTTTCTTTTTCATTTGTTTGTTTGGTTGCTTGTTTTTGTTTTTTGTCTTAAGAAAGCCTGAGCCACTTGATGTTCTGGTCCCATATGACAATCATTCCTCACTGTTAGAATTCCTTATCCTTTTTCCTTTGTCATGGCTTGGAGAAAATAAGGGCTGTGGGGACAGTGCTGGACATTTCCTGGAACTCATGAGTAATGCCCATAGGAGAGAAAGGTGAACACTTCGGAGGGCAGTTTAAATCTTTTGGACCAAGGTACAGTTTTGTGCATGTCTAAATGGAGACACTGTCTGGCCATAACAGTAAGGGTCACATGGGTTGACCAGGGTGAGGTAGGACTGTCCACAGGATTATGAATGTGGTGGGGGAGGCAGTGTAAAACATTCAAGGATTAAACATCTCCCTAACTGCTTTTCTCAGATGGCCTACATCTTAAAAAACAAAACATCTAAACACTCCACTATTTTTTTTTAAATTACAAAGATGTTAAGTCACTAATTTTTTTAGTGTCTCTTGTTTAGAATGAAAGCAACTGGAGATGCAGAGAAGACAGCCGAACTGCACCAATATGTTGAAGATGAAAATTTGGAGTTAGCTTATAAAAATACAAGTCAATGTGCTAAACTGAACAAAGACCCAGGGTATGGGGATATTTAAAAATACTTTTCTCTTGGATCAGCACCAAAAAATATCCTTAGTTTCTGTATTACCCGTGTCCAGTAAAATTACTTCTGATAAAAACCATACACTGCAGAAATCACCACAGATGCACCCAAATACCTCTCAAATACACGTGACATCAAGGTCAGGCAGCTCACTTGGAAGAAGGCTGTGATGTGTACAACAGGATTTCTGTAGTGAGACATCTGCTCTTTGTACATGGGAATATTTTACATCTCACACAGGGGAGGCACTGGTACTTTGAGACTTAAGAAAATTACTAGAGTCATTAAGACGGAGGTGAAGAGTTTGTACAGCCTTCTACAATTTCAAAGAGGTAGTGATAGATGCTTGTCCTCCTGGCGATATCAGAAGCAGTTTCCTGTGAGTTGTTCTTCAGCTCTGGTTTGATGTAACGATTCATCAGGAGGAGCTCCAAGGTGTCTCTGCTGTCTCTGTTCCCAGCAGCGAGGTGCAAAGGGGTCAAAAGGCCTTTCGTTTGGGCATTGACGTCTGCATCGTGCTGAAGTAAGAAAGAGGCCACCCTGGCGTTATTCCACTTACAGGCACTGTGCAGCGGTGTCCAGCCATCCACAGTCACTGCATGCACATCCGCCCCCTGAGCCACCAGCTCACGGACAACATCTAAATGCCCGCTGTAGGCTGCTCGGTGAAGAGGGGTATACTCATCTTCATCCCTAGTGTTCACTTCAGCGGCCTTCTCAGAGAGTAGTCTCTGTACTGTAGCAAGCTAATGGAAAAAAGAGAACTTTAAAAGTCCAACTTGAAAAAGACAATGAACAAAGATAATTACACCATCCAGTGGCTTTAGACTTTGAGATTTGTTTTTAGGAGTGGAGGGTAACTGATTAATAATGAGCAAGTTACAGTTCATTACACTCAGGAGCAACTCCGGAATACGGTTCTCTTATCACCATAAGCTATCACATTATCCTAAATGCCTACTGTCCTATACCTGGGCCCTAGATGAACAAAGGGCTTATCTGCACTTTATATTCCATCTCTAAAGCAAGCCTAATTTTCCTGCATCAGATTATATCAATATACATGGTGTATGAACCAGAAAATAAAAATGAAACTATTTTTAACAGTAGAATAAAGCGATGCTGAAGCAACCTAGAGACTAAAGAACTCATCTCGTCCCTGAGACAACATGCTCATGTTGCTAGACATCAAGTTTGGGTTTGGTCTATGGACCAGACAGAATACATTGTGCTCTGGGATTGAAAACCTATTATAAACTGCAAAACCCTTTTGGTTTTGACTTACTAACATGGATATGGGAGAACTTTATAAAATTAAGTACAAATTACAAATGGTCATGTGGGAGAACTGATTTTGACAGTGTTTTGGGATGATTCCGGCACATTTGCCTCCTTGAAGGACTCTGTGAGTAAACAAGGGCAGTAAGACACTTGGGGAGCTGTATCTAAGTTTCCATCTTACCTGTCCTAGGGTACGCTGATGTGGACAAGGATCCTACTAATTTAATTAGAGGGCTGTTTATAATTACCCCCAAACATCTAGAGCCAACTTATAAGGTAATATGCACTTTCACACACACTACTTCATCTGACACTCCTATAAATGAGACAAATATTAAGCTACCATTTTTTAAGGACAAGAAATTAAAGGGTCAAAAATGGTAGAATGTGCCCAAAGGTAAAGCTAAGTTGAGGTTTAGGGTCGGGTCTTTGGGCTCCAAGCCAAATGCTTTTCCAATGATGTAATGGTTTCTTTTTTTTACCCGATTTTTTTCAGCAGCCCAAAGAAGCAATTTGCTTGGATCTTTTTCCATTTTTTTTTCTTGCAATTGATACCACTCTTCATTTTTTTCCTCTTGTTCCTCCTCATCATCAGAGTTGCCTACCCAGAGACTCTGAGTCCCAGTGGGAATCAGGTGTCCATGGGTTTCCAGCAACTCAAGTTGGTTAAACTGTTCAGCAAAGTCCACAGAGGTTTCCAGGTCTGTATTTCCATCATCCTTTATGTTTTCTTTTTCCATTTTTACTACTCTTCTAAGTAAAAAGCATTTCAAGTACGAAGGCACAATCTTTAAAGAGATGAATTATGTCTGCATTGTTTGATTCTTTCCAACCTGAAAACACAAACAGCAGTTGTTAGCATGGCAGTAACTACGTATTGTCAACAACATGAATACCAACCTTACAAACTAGCCAGATAAATTCTATGTCATAAAGGCTTTGGTGTTTTCTCTGAATATCCATTAAATTTACTAAATACAAGACTTCAGAGTAAAGACTTTACTTTTTAAAAAATGTTTTCTTCTACTAAGTAAATGGCTACAACTATCTTAATTTGAATCTGTTAATTTAGGTATGTTAAAACTGATGGAGTCCAGGCAGTGAGTATACAAGAGGACCATAATTCACCCAGTCCTAAAAGATTAGACTTCTGCTAAACTGTCATATTTATAAACTGACATCAGCTTCAAGAGCTACCCAACACATAAGCCCTAGAGAAAATGAGAAGCTACTTTGAAAAACATCAATCTTTTATTTGTTGAACTTGGCAGTTTTTTATTGCTATGGTCAAAAATGTTACCATTTTCATTTTGTTGATCAGACTAGATTCTAATGTTTATAAATTCAGGTGCTATGTCTTATATTGTTCTGCCATTAACCTTTTAAGGACAGGGCCGTCTTTTTATGGCCAGATAATTATGCCATTTGTATGTAACCTGCATTAAGAACTACTTGTATCACCGAACTTAAATTTTGCTCTGAATGGCCTCTAAGAGGAACTTAGTCAGCTATACACACTCTTCACGGTTTAGTCCTACTTAATTTCACATGTTTAATATTCTGTTGTCCTATTAAGCTTCATTATTAGTGACAAGAACGCCAGAATTATGACTAGTAATTTCTTCAGCCTATAAATTCCACTAAGGGGTTTTTAAAGTTTTGGCTGGATTGCCTTTTTTTTTTTTTTTTTAAAGAGCTATCAGAACTGCTACTTTCTTGACGTTTTTAATTTTTCCTTTCACCTCAAACTCACTTTCTTAAAAGCTACCATACGTCAATTCATTAGGCGCTTAATGGATGTCAATAACCACAATACGGCCCAGATCTCAGCCCTCCCTCCCACACGCGAGAACGCCTTCATACGAATTCTGAGCTTATCGCCTTGGTATGTCTAATTAAAAGAAATCAACCCCCAATGAATCTCGACTCTGGGTAGAAAGCTCGATGCACTCTATTACGGAGGAGCAGGATGCGTTTCCTAACCTAAAGGCAACACTCCGTTTTGACAGACTGGAACTGGTGCGAGTCTCTTCCCTGAGGTGGAGCCCCACGTCCCGTCTCAGGGCCTGCGCTGGGGTCTGACAGACCGACAGACGCCGCGGCACGTCAGGCCCTCCTGGGGTCTGATCCAATTCAAGGTCCCAAAGTATTTGTACTGCAGTCTCTTCAAGGTTCTCTGAGCACACAAAGCAAGGCGGATGTGGTGAGGCGGGGATTCCGGGGCGATCGTCAAGGGAAGAAAGGTCTTCCTTTGGTCTAGCAGGGGAGGCCTTGGAATCCCAAAGCCAAGAATCTGTCCCGGTGCCACCTGCGAGGTGGCCGGCAGCCCACAGCCGCCCGCCCACCGCTCCGGACACGCGCCTCACCTTTCTCAGAGAGAACCTCACCGAGCACTTCGCTTCCGGGTTCGCCCCTTCGCCGCTCAGGATTGGCTCCTGTGAGGGGGACGAGCCATTCTGTAGCCAATGAGAAGCTAGAAATTTTGTGACGTCACGTGTCCACTAGCTCTCGCGAGAAGTACAGATGCTGCTCTCCCGCGCCTAGTTCAGGTTTCTGGTAGCGGTTTTCCTCGGGTTCAGGCGACTCCCGCCCCTTTTTCCTGAGATAGAGGTGGCCTGTGGCCTCGCTGGTCGTCTCTGACAAGTCCAAGCTGGGGTAACTTAGGCCTTGCTGCGGTGTTGTAGCGTGCGGGTCCCGGGCGGAAGCCACGAGTGCGTGGGGCCGTCGGGGAAGACGGGCCGGGTGGGCTGGGAGGGCTGCGGGCTCTGCGTTCCGTCCCGCGGGTGGAAGGTGGTGGTAGTGCAGCGCCGCCTTCGCGGAGTGAGCACTCGGAGCTGTCTGCCGCCGTGGTCCGAGAGGTGGTCCACGCGGACCCCGAGTTTGGTTATGTGTTCTGGCTTTAAATGCGGGCAGCCCCATAAAAGCCATGTTAGCGTTCAGAGAATGGGGTGGCCTCTGATTCAGAGTCCTGCGCGGTGCAGCCTGAATTTATGCACGTAAAAAAGTCACGCTTGATTCTTCCTGTCCAGGGATTTTCCTACACTCCAGTCTCATGAGGAAAATAGTAGACAAATAGTCGTGATAATGCAATTAGGACGTCACTTGAGGATGTCGCTTTCTGTTCTTGGGTCATGGAACAATTATAGTAATGTTGAAGACGAACATAGGACCTTCGCAAAATTGTCAGTGCTCGTTCAAAAAGTCTACCCTACAGCTGAACTCACGTTGGTGAAATATATGCAACCTTTATAATATGTGCGTTTTGGTGTTTATTTTTTAGCGTTTGGACTTGGGTGGTTTTTCTGACATACCTGAACACAGACAACCCCAGGGTACTTGGAGAGGAACCTGGTGCCAGAGGAACTCTTCCGTAAAAATGAGCCCCACAGATCCACTGTAAGCTTGACATAGTAACTGTGATGACCTTAAGAGAAAAATGACATTTTAATAAAAACAGCCACAGAACTTAATAGTGGGCAGAGTATCCCCCAAAACATGTCTGCGATGCTAAATTAAAAGCACATACTGTATGCTTATTAGCAATAAATAAATAAATAAAATAAGGTGGAGAAATAGATGAATGTGTTGCAGTAATTTATTACATGGCCGTGCAGGGATGCTCTTGGGCTTTGTCTTAAAGTCCTGAGTCTATAAGTGGACCTGGTTGAAGTGAATTTGAACAAAATGGAAAGAAATAAAAGAAATAGAAGTCAGGTGGGAGAAGAAAATCTTTGAACGGGCCATGGAGTCTTCCACTCTGGTTGTGTAGTGTTAGGAAGACCAGCAATTCTCTGGGCTTGCCTGGCTTTATTTTTCATTTGCATAACTAGACTAATCCCATTCCTTTCTAGATAATTTTGAGGTCTAAGCGAGGGTGGAAGGGTACAGCTGTGGGAGCTGAGAGGTTTGGTATAGCTGGGGCTTCGTGCATACAGTCGTGGAAGTATCTGACTTGCGGAGTCAGATACAAAATTGAACTAACTACAGTTGAGTGAAAATAGCGTGACTTTTGATGCCCCTTAGTCTTGTTTCTGCGACTGGACGTGTGATGAGTGAGTTATTTTCTCTGTCTGGCCTTATCTTTTAGAGATAGAGACCTGGCTTGCCTCCTCCTTTGGAGGGCTGAGATATAAAGTATCTTAAAGCACTAAACTTAACGTTAAGTTTAAGTGAGTGTTAATAACCGTTAAGCTACCGATTTACTTAAAAGTACTTTTGTATTTAAAGAATTCTGTTTTGTTATTTGGCCTAATTTATTGTTAAAATCTATGTGAAGAGCAGAGTCAGGCAGGCATCAGAGTCTGGGATGTAAGCAACTACTATATTAGTATAAAATCTATTCTTACACTTAGAGGAAGACTTTTAAATGACTTTCTTGGGAAAGTGTACAGTCAGATACTTAACAAGAGAGCAAACAGCCTTTGGGATCTTTGTGGAGCGGTCTGGGGAATAGACCTGACTGCATAAAACTGGATACAGGAAGGCTATACATTTCAGAGCAGACAGAAAGCTTGCAAGTGTCACTCACACTTGCTCTGTGTTGAACTTGTGATTACAAAGCTGTGCTAAAGATCTGTTGAGCACTGCCAACTTTCATGCCAAATCTGAACATAGAAAAATGATTTTGCTTTATAGTTTTACTATTGTTTATTTTCTCCTGAGGTCTCCATTTGTTTGAATATCTTTGTAATGGATTGCATTGAATTTTGTTCTCTCTTTATACAGTGACGATGAAGACACATTTAAAATCCTGGTTGCCACTGATATTCATCTTGGATTTATGGAGAAAGATGCAGTTAGAGGAAATGATACATTTGTGACATTTGATGAAATTTTAAGACTTGCCCTGGAAAATGAAGTGAGTTTGAGTTACATTTGTGCATGCTCTAATGTACTTCCTTGGTAATGGGCTCTTTCTCATTAAGTCAGAATTAATTATATATAACCTCATACATTCGCATTTCTTAGCTAAATACCAGTATACTAAAAGCCTGGTTAAAATTTTGAATTCTTTGTGTTCACAATTGGAGCAGAAACTGCTGTGACAAATAACCTTCAAATTTCGAAACACGGGGTGTTTAACAATGTACCAACCTGTCATAATTTCTACCTGAAATAAAAAAAAAAAATGGCTGTTAGTTTTGAAACATATATCCAGCCAGAATGTGAGACAATTCCCAAGCAGTCAAGTACAAGGTCATTTGTGGTAAGACCCACACGATTTCCCGGGACTTTGGAGGCAGAGGAGATTGGTGTTTATGAGACCAGTCCAGGAGGTGACATTTAACACGTGTGTTGAAGGAGCAACAGCCTTCACTGATGGGTGGCACAGTAAGTGTACGGTCAGTGTGGAGCACAGTTGGAGGACAGGAGTAAGACAAGAGGAGAGTATGGTAGGGACTGGTGGTTTGCCTGTGGGCCGCGCATACCAAAGAGGACCACCGCGCATGTAGTTGGCGGACTGCTTGTGGGCCAGGTACACGGCCTGGGATTGATCCACAGCACTACGTGACACGAGTGCAGCGGTACACCTGCCATCGGACACCCAGGAGGCTGGGGCAGGATGTTCAGGGTCATCCTCAGTCGCCATACTGACTTCCAGGCTAGCTTGAACCACATGGGTGAGATCCCATATTTAAAAAAAAAAAAAGCCTGAACGTCGAGCACTGAGGGATTGGGTTACACTGATTTTCTCCTCATGGCCTCATGTGGAATTGGTATATTAAGTTGTTTATCTAGTAATTATCTGAGTTCCCCTATGGACAGTAAAATCTTCCTGTTGCTTAGTAATGTATTCTTGTGTGATGCCTAAGAAAGCTTAGCTCTGTACCAGGCACCCACTAATAGCTGTTGATCTTTGCCCTAAAATCCCCACTGGCTCCTAGCAGCCTGCGTTCTCCGCAGCGGATGGTACTGCCATGAGATTAGAATGGAAGACAGGTGTGGGCTGTGGGTGGCACACGCCTTTCATCCCAGCACTTGATGGGATGTCTGCTCTGCCTGTCTGCTGTGAACCACTTATCCCTATGGGAAAGGGCCTACCAAGGGTGTCGTACATTGCAGGTCAAACCACTGGGCTACCCCTTCCCCTCTTTAAAGTTGAGCAGTATCCTCACCTTACTCGTGTTGCTAAGGCTGGTCTCAAAGTAGAAGGCTTAAGTGATCACATGAGGCTGGGGAACCCTTTTTGTATCATGTCTATATTTTAAACAATTTGTGCCTTAAGCTAACTAATTTTAATACTGTTTTTCTATCGATTAGGTGGATTTTATTTTGTTAGGTGGTGATCTTTTCCATGAAAACAAGCCCTCGAGGAAAACCCTGCACAGCTGCTTGGAGCTGCTCAGGAAGTACTGTATGGGTGACCGCCCTGTGCAATTTGAGATCATCAGTGACCAGTCAGTCAACTTTGGTTTTAGTAAGTAAGTACCCTTACATCTGAGGGATGGTTTTCTTGGGTGTGATGTTTGTGTTGTTGCTGTCAAAAAACCCTTACAAAGCAACTTTAAAAGAAAAGGGGTTATTTAGCTTATAATTCCGTGTTACAGTCCCTCACTTTGAGAAAGCCAACAGGAACTTTAGGCAGCTGGTTTTATCCACAGTAAGAGCAGAGAATGCAAACATAGTGCTTCCTGTAGTCTTATACAGTCCGGGACTGACACTTAGGGAATGCTCACGGTGGGCTGTGGCTTCCCCTGTCAGCTCCTAAAAACAAGACCATCCCACAGACATGCTTTCTGGCCAGTAGGCACGCTTCACTGAGACTCTTCCCCGGTGGGTCTAGATCATGTCATGTGATAAAACCAAGGCATTATCTACTAGTGCATTAGCCTTCATTCTGGACAGGTTTGCAGTAGTGCAGTTCTTTGGATTTTCTGTCAATCATTTCATTAATTTGTATTTCTGAACTAATGTTGGGATTAGGTTTACTCCTAGACCTCTCATTCTCTTTTGTATCTTCTGTTTGTGTTTTGTTACTGTTTTTGCTTTCTATTTTATTTAAACTTGGTATTTTTTTTTATCTTTTTTGACTTGAATTGTGCAAGTTACCTGTATATTCTAGCTAATAAGCCATTTTATAGGCAGGTATATTTTCCCTAGTCAGTGGCCTTTAGCTGTGGTTGTGGTTGTTGTTGTTGCAGATGTAGTTTTGATGAGTCGGTTACAGGGTTCTTCTTGGCCAGGTCACAGCTCTGGCTCTTACCCTGTGTCAGTGTTGGGGACAGACCCAGGGCCTTGTGTATATTAAGCATGGACTTTCCCACTGCCTTTGTTTTCTTTATAAACGTAAGGACACCATGTTACTTTTGAGTGAAATGTGTTCTCAGTCTTACGTGCTGTCATTAATTTTCTTTTTCTTGTCTTTGGGGACTCTGGTACAGGTCAGTGTTTAGAGTCATGTTGACCTTGGTATTAGGCTAAGATGTCTTCAGGTTTCTCTAGTACAAAGCTGTTTTCCTGGCTATTGTTCTTGGTTTGAAGTTGGTCCCTACATCCAGCCTGTACTCTCTGGGAGAGGAATAAAGTCCACCTCTGGCTGGGGTGGGGCCAAAGCCTCAGGAGGCAGAGGCAGTCGGATCTCTGTGAGTTCAAGTCCAGCCTAGTTTATAGAGAAGGTTCCAGGATAGCCAGGACTGTTGCACAGAGAAACTCTGTGTCAAAAAAACCCAAAACCAAACCAAACCAAACCAGCGCACCCCGCTGGAGGGAGAAAGATGAAAATATCCACGGCTATTGGTTAAACTTTGTCACTGAGCTCCGTCCTCACCCCTTCTATATTTCACAGCGTCTGCCTGTTTTACTCCCATCTTGCCTCAGGGCTGTGGCAGCTGTGGTTGTGGTGTGCACGCCCTCCCTGCCTACCTCCTTGAAGTAGCTTGCTTAGGTGAGTGGTGAGGTCTGGATGTTTTTATTGCTGTTGAATCTGTTGTCAGCTTAGTTGCCGGAAAGCCAGTCGAACATGGTGCTTGGACCATGGATGCATGGATTGCCTGGCCGTACTCACACATGCCTGCCATCTCATCATCTGGGAGGCACAGGTAGGAGGCCAGCGTGGGCGTGCATCAAGCTCAAGGTCTGTCTGGCCTGTTTGGTGAGAGCCTGCCTCCCCTACTTCCAAAAGAGCATGGATTCTGGATGGTGTCAGTTCAAATTCTGGCTCTGTCATTTAGTGGCCATGTGACTAAGTCGTTTGCTTCCTCAGTCTCTCAGTTCCATTGTTTTTAAAGGGACAGAATTGTGCCAGGTACATGATAACGAACAGAGATTTGAGTTAGCAAGAAAACTCCTTAGACCCTTTGACCTGACGAATCGTGTGGTGACTGAGGCACTCCGTAGGCTCGGCCGCCTTTAACTGGGGGTTGCACTCTGCTTACCTGCTGGGTTTTCAGTCGCCCCTGCAGTGGTGCTGGGGCTGACCGAGACCTCACACACTATGCTCGCTGACTGCTGGGCTGTCATCCCAGCCCTTCGTCCTGCATTTTAATTCAAGGATTGTTTCTCAGCAATTTCAGGAGATTTTTTTTTTTTGAGACAGGGTCTCCCTATGTATTTTTGGCTGGCCTCTATCTCACTGTGAGGACCAGGCTGGACCGGAACCCACAGATCCTACTTCCTCTGCTTCCCAAGTGCTAGGATTCTGTGTGTGTGCCCTATACCTGGCTTAATTTCAGGACATTACCTTTTTAAAATAATAGCTTTCCCTTGCTTTTTCCGAATGTTTTTATCTTTTAATCTTTTTTTAAATTTAAGTTATTTTATTTCTTTTCATTCCAGTCATTGTCCCCTGTCAGTCCCCCCTCGCACAGTTCCTCATCTCATTCCTCCTCCCCCTTGCCTCCAAGAGGGTGCTCTCCCTCCCACCAGGCCCTCCCCTTCCCTGGGGCCTCAGGCTCTCAAGGATTAAGTGCACCTTCTCCCACTGAGGCCAGACCAGCCAGACCTCTGCTATATTTGTGCCAGGGGCCCAGGAATGCTCCTGGTTGGTGGCTCAGTCTCTGAGAGCTCCCTGGGGTCTGGGTTAGTTGAGACTGCTGGTCTTCCTATGGGGTCCCTCTCCCTTTCAGCTTCTTCAATCCTTGCCCTCATTCAACCGTAGAGGAACCCAATTTCAGTTGGGTGTAATTATCTACTTCTGTCTCCGTCAGCTTCTGGTAGGGCCTCTTAGAGGGCAGCCATGCCAGGGTCCTGTCTATAAGCACATCATAGCATCAGTAATAGTGTCAGGCCTTGGTGCCTCCCATGAGATGGATCCCAAGTTGGGCTGGTCATTGGACCTCCCTTCCCCAAGCCTCTTCTCCATTTCTGTCCCTGAAGTTCTTTTAAACAGGAATAATTCTGGGTCAGGAATTTTTGACTGTGGATTAGTAACCCTGTGCCTCCACTTGAGGCTGTGTCTATCTACTGGAGGTAGACTCTTCGAGTTCCCTTTCCCCAGTGGGCATTTTGGCTAAGGTCATCTTTTTTTTCCTCCAAAGATTAATATTTTTTTAAATTTATTTATTATATATAAGTACACTGTAGCTGTCTTCAGACATACCAGAAGAGGGCATTAGATCTCATTACAGATGGTTGTGAGCTACCATGTGGTTTCTGGAATTTGAACTCAGGACCTAAGGAAGAGCAGTCAGTGCTCTTAACCAGTGCTCTTAACCACTGAGCCATCTCTCCAGCCCTAAGGTCATCTTTTAAGACATAAACCTAGGATCTCTCTCTCTCTCTCTCTCTCTCTCTCTCTCTCTCTCTCTCTTATGAACACTAACTGCACTTTCATTTCTCTGCATTGCATTCTAGTTAATTTCCCCTTCTGGTTTCCTTATGTCATGCAGGAAAAATGGACAAACACAGAAGGGAAATTCTGAAAGAAGACTGGATTGGCAAAGATCAAGTAGCCTGATCAGATTATAAGTAATTCAAAATGTAGCTCATGAGTAGCCAGAGAGGTTGAAGAGACTAGGAATTCCAAAAAGAGCCTCACGTCACAGGCTGTTAGCTTTTGATGGGGTGGTATCTCACTCACACTGTGTGGGAAATTGCTATTACTCATTGAGAGTTCTACAAGAAATTGATTAAATATTAAAGTCTGTATGTGGGGGCTTTGTGAAAGCATCCATCTCATTCCTTGCTGTAAAGAGTGCACATTTATGGAGGTTTTAAATCTTAGAGGTCTATTAGCTTCCCAGTTACCAGCTATCCACAAGTCATACAAACTACTTGTGGTTTGAATTTATTTGAGATGTCATGTACAAAACCCAGGAACTAGGAGCAAAAGAATGATACATTTGTCTTTTTAAAAATAAATATAATTATGGCAAAAGGAATCCTGGAACAAACTTAAAAGCCATAGTTCACTAAGGAAGAGTACATGCAGCTCAGCACCAATTAAGGTTGAATTTCCAGTGACCATTTCCTTCAAGTTGATTTAAAAAACCCATTAGTTTATAAAGTGTAGGTGAAGAATGTACGTAGTGTACAGAATGGAAACAGCACTAATGCCTGTCAAGAGCAGCTGCCTCGTCTGTAAGGTATCAGATGAACGAGACTGACGTGGTTTTCTCATAGGCACTGGTGTGGGTAGGCACTTCTCAGTGCACATCAGTCACCCAAGACTCGCAGGTGTTTGTGCCTGGTCCCCAGGCCAACTGGTGAGCGTTGGAGCGTGGCATGGGCATTGGTATTTCTTAAACAATCCCCAGCTAACTAGAGTTTGTAGTGAGAATTGAGATCCACTGGTGTAGATTTACAGCGTTGATAATCGCCATGCTGCTGAGGTTGGGAGTAATGACACATCCTTAATTGGAAAACAATACAAGAAAGAGTCTAAGTGGCGGGGACTTCCTCAAGCTCTGGGCCGCATCCTTACACTAGAACTCATGTGACTGACAAAACGCTTGGGAGCCCTGTGGAAAGATTTCAAAATAGCAGGGCCAGAAAGCCATATTGTTGTAACATATGTAGGAAGGAAAAAATGTGCTCTTTTATACATGTATAGGTAAGTTTGGAAAGACATACTAGAAACCGCTCGCCCTAGTGTCACAGAGCAGAGGAAGTCTAGGGAAGGAGGGGACAGTGTGTAGAAGGCAGTGGAGCTTGGACGGCTGGGAAGCTGGGTGTCTGGGTGCCAGCATGCACAGATGTTTTCCCCTACCTTAACATTTGATAGGCCTATTAACTTGCCAGTTATTAGTTATCTACTGTTTCATATAACTCATATGCTTAAGATACTTTCAAACTTTAATTTAACTGAGTTTATTTCTAACACTGAGCTGGGGTTGTCTGCAGATACGGGTTGATAGCTGCCTAGTGCATTACCTCTTGGAAGGCAAGTTTTGGGGAAACAACTCTTACCTCTCACAGAAACTTTCATTCTTTGTTTTCTTTTAAGGTTTCCATGGGTGAACTACCAGGATGGCAATCTCAACATTTCCATGCCAGTGTTTAGTATCCACGGCAACCATGATGATCCCACAGGGGTAATTACAATTCCATTGGAATCTTAAAAATGGCATTGAGTTTATCGGGGCTAGGCACCTTTTTTCTAGTAATTGGCAATAAAATTGAGCCATGAATTCAAATTAATTTATTTTCATTTATGATTTTATATTTCTTTGTTGGTTTGTTTTTAATATGGAATAAGGGTTCCTCCATGAGAACGCCCTGCATGCTGTCTCTGCCGGACTGAGGGTAGAGGAGGCCCGACACCTGGCAGGTGACAGCTCCCAGCTCAGCACCTGGTCCCCTTTCTATTTTGAGACAAGATCTCATTAAGTTGCCCAGGCTGGCCTTGAGCTTGTGATTCTGCCTCGGCCCAGAAGGACCTGGAATTAGAGCCCCTGATACAGGGCCTGCTGGAGCCTGGCTTCCATCCATTGGGATTCGCCCACGCTGAGTTGCGAGGAGTACAGGGATTGCCCACCACGGCTCCTCAGCTTACCTGAGCTCCTGGGTTCTCACTGCAAAAGTCACCTTTTTTTTTTTTTTTTAAATTTTTAAAATCTAGATTCAATTATTTTATTCTCTGTTTGATATGGAAGCAAGACTGGCAGTCCTAATAGAAAGTAGGTTTATGTCTTCTGTCACTATAGGTCAGTAGTTTAGTTTATGGTCAAGTAACCCCCAAAACACAAAACAAACCAACCAAGCAAAAAAACCATTTTATAAGAGACCGACTGTATATTACAGTACTTGTCTCACAGCTGATTAGTGTGCTCTTTAGCGGCCAGGGTGTGACCTCAGTGATGAGGTGGTCGCTTTGTATGTGCTGCGTGCTTTCAGCTGCGGCAGGTGATGTGTAGTTAGAAGAAGGGAGCAGCTTCTTCAACACTGAGATTTAGCTTTCAGAAGACACTGTCATAATCCGTTTTTGTAATTAATTACAAGTTGAATGTCCTTAATCCAAAATTATTAATCCAAAAGTGCTGCAGAATCTTAAAGTTGAGACTCACAAAATTTTGATTTTAGATCCTGTTTGATTTTGGGTTTTCACCTTGGGATTCTCACCTGGTAAGATATGCACAGACGTTCTAAAGTCAAGAAAACTCAAATTCTGAAAACACTTTGATCCTAAATTTTGTGAGTGAAAAACACTTGTGTGCAGGGTGTGCTTCTGACCTGGGGTGTTCTACGGACCCACTCATGCTCTTTGAAACTTTGACACAGGCAGATGCCCTCTGTGCCCTGGATGTTTTAAGCTGTGCTGGGTTTGTGAATCACTTTGGACGGTCAATGTCTGTGGAGAAGGTTGACATTAGTCCGGTTCTGCTGCAGAAAGGAAGCACAAAACTCGCTCTGTATGGCTTAGGTAGGTGATCGACTTAGGTCGGATGGGATTCCATTGTCCATGTCAATGGAGAATTGTGTGTACAGTTGGCAAAAACATTGTTAGAGATAGTTTGGACCCAAAGGGCTTCCAAAGGGGGAAAATTGGACAAATTTGATTTCTTATTGAAGGTGGAATTTTCTGGTAAAAATGTTCTTAGTATTTCTTAGGACTGATAGCTCTTCATACTTAATGACAGTTTTAGTAGAAAAAAACCCAAGCAAACAAAAACTTTGCTTAGTTTCTATTTATTATTTTGGACCTTTTATTTAGAGTCACACTTGCAAAGCTGGATGATAGAAGTGCAGACTAGTTAGCCTAACTACATTTTGGTGTCATAGAAGTCTGAGAGTTCAGTACATCCTATCCAGTACAGTGACACTGGCCTTCATAGTTTGTGAAACTGAAATCTGGCTATTTTGAGTTTGACACACTAGACATAAGAGATGGAAGAAGACCTATTATTAACAGACTGTATATGTTAAAATTAATTTTGCTACTTGTTTCAATGTGACCAGAAGGAAAGTATTTATGTATCTGCTACATTAGTGGCTCACATTATGTTCCTGTTCTACAACTGACATCTTATTATTAAATCAGATTCAGAAATGTGCTTAATCCTGGGTGTGCTATTGTGTGCTTGTAATCTCAGCACTGTAGAGGTGAAGATGGGGGAGAATCTTTGGAGCTCACTGGGCAGCAGTGTAGTGAAATCAGGAAACTGTAGGCCAATGGGAGACTCTTGTCAAAACAAGGCAGATGGCACCAAAGGACGATACTCAAGGTCAACCTCTGGTCTCACCTACTCCTCCTGCTTCCTGTTTTCCATTTCTTTTTTGTTTGTTTAGTTTGTTTTTTGGTTTCATTGAGATAGGGTCTCACAATGTAGCTCTAGCTGTTCTAAACTCACTATGTAAACCAGGCTGTCCTCAAATCCACCTTCCTCTGCCCCTCTGCCTCCTGAGTGGGATTAAAGGCATGCACCACTGTGCCTGGCTTCTGTCCTTCTGTTTTATACTTTTTAAATGTTCTCTAGGAAAGCTTTTTTTTGTTTGTTTGTTTGCTAGATCTTATTGTACATGAATGAAAAACCAAGTGTTTTTAAATAACACATTTTAAAAATTCTGTATATTTTGTATCTCAAGTATTTTTGAGGCTAGAAATAATGTATTTCACTGTGCTTTTGTGTCTCCATCTTAGACAGAAGGAGACAGACTTATTTAAAAAGCCATTGGTAGTTTTCAGCATCTGCAGTATTTGGAATGTCTCCAGAAAAATGGCTTGCTGTCTTCCTTGTGAACTGTGTCTTGGCTGCTGTCCGGGGCACCACCCCTCTCGTGGCCCACTTGCCTCCCACGTCATCGGTGTGGGCTCCATCCGAAACCCTGAGCATGTGCTTCGTGATCAGCACCTTCTCCACACCTTCAGTCCTCTCAGGACCCCACATCTGCCTTCTGTCTTCAGGGAAGCATGTCTGACGCCTGCTGTCCCTGTGTCCCTCACAGTTCTTACACCTGTGGGTGTTGGGGCAGAAGTGGGGATCGCTGTTCCTCTCACATCCACAATCTGCTGTCTCCACGGACTCAGCTCCAAGGAAGCCGTTGCCCTGCGGGAGGCCCTTTCCTCAGCCTGGGCCTTCAGCTTTACCAGCACTTCAAGTGCTTTAGCATGTAGGCTTTCCCACCAGCGCTCGGCCTGTGTGCTGGGCGGGGCCCGTCCCATGTCCACCTCACAGTTCACATAGTATACACAGTTCACGTAGTGTACATCTGTCTCTATGCGTCCAATCACTCGCTTTTCTTCTGTGGTCAGCATTTGAAGTGGCAAACCGGCTCCAATTTATTACCATTTTGTTACTTGTTTTCTTGGTATCTTCTACTAGACCAAGACAAGTCTCTTAGTATAGAAAGAATTATTTAAAACCATTAAATTACTAAAAATCATAAACTTAGTATATGAAATAGTATTAGTATACTTTAAAATGCAGTTTAGAAATCTCATTCCTTTTAAACATCCATTATTTCTGTGCATGTTATTGGTATATCATAGCTGAAAAACACATTTACTTAACATTCATGGTGAAAGAATGAGGGGTGATGTCAGATGTTTTAGTGGGGTGTAAGCATTGGGAATTCCTTTATTTCCCCTACACATTATCCTGATTTCCAAAGTGGGAAGTGTTTTTTTAAATGTAACTGAGTGCTGTTGTGCATAAACCTTGGATATTGGTTAATAGATACCATTTATACATTTGATTCTAGAATTCAGATATATAGCTGAACAGGAAAATATACTTTTGAGAAATGTATTATTTAGGAGTAAAACCCTATTTACCTTTTAAATCCACAGTAGGAAAACAGTTTTAAAATAGTGTCACGTCTCTCTACAGGGTCCATTCCAGATGAAAGGCTCTATCGGATGTTTGTCAATAAAAAAGTAACAATGCTAAGACCAAAGGAAGATGAGAACTCATGGTTCAACTTATTTGTGATTCATCAGAACAGGTAAAAATACTCTGAAAATGTTTAAGTGAAGCACTGAGGTTCCCAAAACCTGTTTGTGCAGGCCTTTAATAAAGTCCTGACTCCGTCACCATCACCAGGACTTGTTCAGATGGGCCTCAGGTTAGTGTGACTTCAGGCTGAGCCTAGTTCACAAGTATTGATACTTGTGAGCAAATGGTTCCTGGAGTGGGTGAGACAAGAAAGGAACTGAACAGACACCAGTGCCCCGTGTGGAGTGTCACCACCCCATCTGCTCCTCATGGTCCTTAGAAGCAGTGACTATTCCATGTCCTTCACTGTGTGACTGAATTATCCATAGGAGGTACTTAGTATAGTAGAAATCGCCTGTGTGTATGTTATAGACAGCAAGGTTTTTAATATAACATTACTGGTGCTTAGAACTGTTACTGACTTTTATTGATTTGCAGTTGTATTTTTCTCTTGTCAGTGAACATTTTATTTCTAATTTTTTGCTCTTAAAATTTTTGATATGGGGATCCAGTGACCCCACCCTTCCAGTTGCTTGTGTTCCTTCTGGTCTGAGCAGGTACCCTGAGCAGACTTTGGTTGCGAACTCTGCATCCAGTCCCACAAGACCCAGAGGAAGCTCCACTCCCAGGCGCTCTAACACACCCAGGGTCACAGGATTCAAGGATCCCAGGAGCTTGGGCACACCAGGATCTCAGGGTCCCAGAGGCAGCTTGACTCCCAGGAGCTCTGACACACCCAGGATCTCAGGATCACAGAGACAGCTGGACACAACCAGGATCACAGGAAGGACAATCTCCAGTCAGATATAGCGAGGGCAGGTAGCACTACAGATAATCAGATGGCAGGATGCAAGCTTAAGAACATAAGCAACAGAAACCAAGGTTACTTGGCATCATCAGAACCTAGTTCTCCCACCATAGCAAGTCCTGGATACACTATCAGATCAGGAAAGCAAGATTTATGTCTAAAATCACTTATGATGATAGAGGACTTTAAGAAGGAAATAAATAACTCCCTTAAAGAAATACAGGAGAACACAGGTAAACAGGTAGAAGCCCGTAAACAGGAAACACAAAAATCCCTTAAAGAATTACAGGAAAACACAATCAAAGAGGTGAAGGAAATGAACAAAACCATCCAGGATCTAAAATGGAAATAGAAACAATAAAGAAATCACAAAGGGAGACAACTCTGGAGTTAGAAAATCTAGGAAAGAGATCAGGAGTCATAGATATAAACACCAGCAACAGAATACAAGAGATAGAAAAGAGAATCTCAGGTGCAGAAGATACCATAGAAAATATCGACACAACATTCAAAGAAAACGCAAAAAGCTCCTAACCCAAAACATCCAAAAAGTCCAGTACACAATGAGAAGACCAAACCTAAGGATAGTAGGTATAGAAGAGAGTGAAGATTCCCAACTTAAAGGGCCAGTAAATACCTTCAACCGAATTATAGAAGGAAACTTCCCTAACCTAAAGAAAGAGATGCCTATGAAAATACAAGAAGCCTACAGAACTCCAAATAGACTGGAACAGAAAAGAAATTCCTCCAATCACATAAATAATCAAAACACCAAATGCACTAAACAAAGAAAGAATATTAAAAGCAGTAAGGAAAAAAGGTTGAGTAACATATAAAGGCAGACCTGTCAGAATTACACCAGACTTCTCACCAGAGACTATGAAAGCCAGAAGATCCTGGGCAGATGTCATACAGACCCTAAGAGAACACAAATGCCAGCCCAGGCTACTATACCCAGAAATACTCTCAATTACCATAGATGGAGAAACTTAGATAATCTGTGACAAAACCAAATTTATACAATATCTTTCTACATATCCAGCCCTACAAAGGACAATAGATGAAAAATGCCAACCCAAGGAGAAAAACTACATCCTAGAAAAAGCAAGAAAGTAATCTTTCAACAAACCCAAAAGAAGATAGCCACACAAACATAATTCTACCTCTAACAACAAAAATAACAGGAAGTAACAATCACTTTTTCTTCATATCTCTTAATATTAGTGGACTCAATTCCCCAATAAGAAGACTAACAGATTGGATACGTAAACAGGACCCAGCATTTTGCTGCATACAGGAAATGCACCTCAGTGACAAAGACAGGCACTACTTCAAAGTAAAAGGTTGGAAAACAATTTTCCAAGCAAATGGTCCCAAGAAACAAGTTGGAGTAGCCATTCTAATATCGAATAAAATTGACTTTCAAACAAAAGTTAACAAAAAGATAAGGAAGGACACTTCATACTAGTAAAAGGAATAATCTACCAAGATGAACTCTCAATTCTGAATATGCTCCAAAATGAAAGGGCACCCACATTCATAAAAGAAACTTTACTAAAGCTCAAAGCACACATAATTGCACCCACACAATAATAGTGGGAGACTTCAACACCCCACTCTCAGCAATGGACAGATCATGGAAACAGAAGCTAAACAGAGACACAGTAAAACTAGCAGAACTTATGAACCAGTTGGATTTAACACATTTATAGAACATGTTATCCTAAAGCAAAAGAATACCTTCTCAACACCTCATAGTACCTTCTCCAAAATCGACCATATAATTGGTCACAAACCAGATACAAAAAGATTGAAATCCCATGTACCCTAACAGATACACTGAAACTTACAGAGGAGAAAGTAGGGAAAAGCCTCGAACACATGGGCACAGGGAAAAGTTTCCTGAACACAACACCAGTGGCTTATGCTCTAAGATTAAGAATCGACAAATGGGATCTCATAAAATTTCAAAACTTCTGTAAGGCAAAGGACAGTGTCAATAGGACAAAATGGCAACCAACAGATTGGGAAAAGATCTTTACCAATCCTACATCAGATAGAGGGCTAATATCCAATACATACAAAGAACTCAATAAGGTAGATTCCAGAGAATCAAATAACCCTATTAAAAATGGGGTACAGAGCTAAACAGAATTCTCAACTGAGGAATACCGAATGGCCGAGAAGCACGTAAAGAAATATTTAACATCCTTAGTCATCAGGGAAATGCAAATCAAAACATCCCTGAGATTCCACCTCACACCAGTCAAAATGGCTAACATCAAAAACTCAGATGACAGCAGATTCTGGAGAGGATTGGAGAAAGAGGAACACTCCTCAATTGCTAGTGGATTGCAAGCTGGTACAACTACTCTAGAAATGTTTGGTGGTTCCTCAGAAAATTGGACATAGTACCACCTGAAGACCCAGCTATACCACTCCTGGGCATTTCCCCAGAAGATGCTCCAATAAGGACACATGATCCACTATGTTCCTAGCAGCCTTATTTATAATAGAAGATGGAAACAACCCAGATGTCCTTCAAGAGAGAATGGATACTGATAATGTGGTACATTTACGCAATGGAGTACTACTCAGCTACTAAAAATGATGAATTCATGAAATTCTTAGGCAAATGGATGGAACTAGAAAATATTCTGAGTGAGGTAACCTAGTCACAAAAGAACACACATGGTATGCACTTACTGATAAGTGGATATTAGTCCAGAAGCTTGAAATACCCAAGATAAAATTCACAGACCACATGAAGCTCAAGGAGAAGAAAGACCAAAGTGTGGGTGCTTCAGTTCTTCTGAGAACAAAATACTTACAGGAGCAAATAATGGAATAGAGCAGAGACAGAAGGAAAGGCCATCCATAGACTCCCACCTGGAGATTCAGCCCATATACAGTCACCAAACCCAGACAGATGCCAAGGAATTCTTGCTGAAAGGAGCCTGATAGGACTATCTCTTGAGAGACCCTGCCAGAGCCTTACAAAGTTAGGCAGAAGCTCTAACTTAAGCCTGAAGAGTGTTTGTGCCCAGCAGTTAGCATTGTGGTTTAAGACTTACACTGTTTGTTGGTTCTTTCCATGTTAGTCATTGGTATTCCTGTAGAAAAGACCAGACCTTCCTCTTTATTCACTTCTTTATGTGTTATATCATTAAGAATGTGGGGAGATGGAAAGGAGGGAGAGGAAGCGAGGAGAGAGTATGTGTACGTTTGTTTATCTGTTGAGAATGGCCTTAGATCCTGCAGACCAATCTTGTTTTCCTGTTTTCACCCTGGAGTCCACCACTTCTCCAATGAGTTCTGATTGCTTCTATAGGTAGTACTTAGGACTAACGTATGTGAGCTCTGGGTATATTTGTTCGTGCGTGCGTGCGTGCGTGCATGTGTGCGTGCGTGCGTGTGTCTATGTGTGTATGTGTGTGTATCAAACCCAGGCCCTTGCACATGCTAGTAGGCAAGTGCTCTGCCACTGAACTGCATTCACAGTTGTTACTGGTGTTTATAAAGTGAACAGAAAACCCTTGATACTCCTCATCTGCTTCTCTGTGAGGAGCACATTGTCATCAGAGTACAGTGTCTGGATTTCAGTTCCTGGCCTTCCACATGTGGTCAGCATGCCAGGTTCAAAGCTGTTCTGCCCTGTTTCTCCCTCCTTTGCACCATGAGGTGTGTGGTTTTTAATAGACAGATTACTTTCTTTCCCTTCTCATTCTTACACACATCTGGTGTTATTACATCTGTACGAGTCCTGGAAAGCAGGATTGCTGAGTTGAGTGTGTGTCCTTCAGCCGTTGCTGGGACACACACTGTATTTCTACTTCTTTACAATGACCAGCTTGGTTCTTACTGCAGAAGGAGGGAGACTGAAGTGGCAAGAGACTGTTTTGCAGTCTTGAAGCAGGCTGCCAGCATCCTTATCCCTTTCTTCCAGAAAAGATTGTGTGCTCTGTGAAGGCACACTGGCATTGTGCTGTGTTTGAGTGTGTCCTGCGTTTCCCCACACCCCTGTGCTCGACTCATATGTGACATAAACACACGGGCCTGCTGTTCCCCTGAACTCACTATCCATCTTCCCTGAGCTCTTCAGTTTAGCTACATGTCTTGCTATTCTGTGACTCCATAGAGCTTATTCTCAATGTAGTTCAGGCACTCTATCCTCTCATATGGATCACTCAAGAGGCCTGCTGATTCCACAGGCCCAGCTTTCAGTTGAAGTTGTTGTGTTTCAGTGTGCTGAAAACTCTTAATGTAAATGACCAATTTATTCCAATTGATAAAAGAAACAAATTTTAAAGTCACTGGAAACATTTGGGAGTTTGTTATTTTATCATGAAGTTTAGATTTAACCTATTTTTTTTTCTCCTTTTGGGGTATGTAATCAGGTTCACTTGTGGATTTGAGGTGGACAGAGCTCTTGTTTTCCTGCCTGACTCTGCCATCTCCTTACAGGGAAGACCTGGAGGCTTCCTGCTTCCTGTCATGCCTCTGTCTTGATTGTATCCTGTAAGTTTGTAAGGCTGTGCTTTGGAGTTCAGTACAGTTACCAACCCCTAGACAGTTTCTGACAAGAATGGAGGAAAGAGACTTGTGTAGACTTAAGATGGAATTTTCCCTTGCTACTGTGAGCTTATGTTCTGCTTTTAAATCTTGGTGTAGAAGTAAACACGGAAGTACCAACTTCATCCCTGAGCAGTTTTTGGATGACTTCATTGACCTTGTTATCTGGGGCCATGAACATGAGTGTAAAATTGGGCCAACCAAAAATGAGCAGCAGCTCTTCTACGTGTCTCAGCCTGGAAGCTCCGTGGTGACATCCCTCTCCCCTGGGGAAGCTGTGAAGAAGTGAGTCCTTTAATATTCTAAGTCAGGTTTTCAGAAACCCGTGCTCTGTCTGATCATCCCACACTGGTGCTGTCGGCAGCAGAGGACAGCTTGTCTAGATCTGAGATTTCACTTATTACTGTGTGTGTGTGTGTGAGAGAGAGAGAGAGAGAGAGAGAGAGAGAGAGAGATGTGTGTGAGGGTGCACATAGGCTGTGGTGAGGTCTGAAGACAGCTTTGTGGAATCGAGTCCACTTTGCTTGGGTTCTGGAATCACGCACAGTCTTGCAGGCCAGTGCTTACCCCGCTGAGCCATCTCACCTGCCCTGAGGTCACTCTGTGTATGAGGGTGGCTGTTAGAGTTCCTCTGTTTTAAGGTTGGTTGGTTTGTTGTCTTTTATTTTAATTGTCTCATTTATTCCTAGGCAAGTAAAAAATGAAAAACAAAAGAAATTCTGCTTTAAGAGAAGAGTACAAATATCTGTAGTTCACTTTGGAATACATTGAAAACATACGTGGGGATAATAGGAAAGGGTCCGTCAGTAGCTGAGTAGATAATTCTGTTAGTACCTCACTATAGCATCCAAGAACTGGGTAAAATGGGCTCCCTACCAAAGTTCTAACTTGGCTGTGCAACCATTGTTTTTTTTTTTTTCCACAATAAAATAGGAAAAAGGTTTTTCTGAAAGTTCATGATCTTGAATAGTTTCTGTTCAGCTTGTCTGGACATAGTCTTGCTCAGTTACTAAGGAGGAACAGGGTTGAACTAGTTAATTGCCAAGGTCCTTTCTAGCCTCTCAAGTCTCTGGTTCCCTCTTCCTCTGAGACAGAGCAGTCATGTAAGCCACCGTGGTTTTAGTCTAATAGCTGTAGCTACCGGGCTAAGACTTCCCAGCTCAGCCTTGGCTTGCCTGGGACACTCCTAGAGTTGATGTTCCTGAATTTGCTTCTCTCGGCCTTCAGTTCTGCAACCTCGCAGGGTCGGTCACTCTCCTAGAATTTCCACTCAGGTGTGATTAGATTTAGATTTGGACATTTAAATGGCAGTTGGCAAGATCTCTCAGCGGTGTCACTGCACTAAAGGTCTGACTTGACTCCCTTCTATTTGACTGTAGCATATCTAATTTCTTTCGTCTCCATGTTGGGAGATGGCATTTAAGATGGCGTCTAACCACGTAGCCTAGGCTGGCCTGGAACTCATGGTTCTCCTCCTTTTGCTCCCACATGCTAGGATAAGAGACTGTTCTACCATGCCTAGCTTTCTAATTCAATCTAAGTTGTCGACATCTTGTGAAATGGGCTCCTGTCTGACGCGGTGGATCTGCTCAGGTCCTGATGACTGTGGTACCAACATGTACAAGAGTGTGGCAGTGGGTGTGTGCTTGTTATGGTGTTGTCTGTCTGTGGTGATCTGGGTAGTGTTCATTATGCTACAGTCAGGGTTGTCCCTTTGTGAAACTGTATTTGCTCAGATAAGAGAGACAGAGGAAAAGATGGAGGAGTTTGTTTTATTCTTAGGAAGAATGTTTGCTATTTAAAATTAAATTGACAGAAACATCTATTTTTAACAGTATTGTTTTATAAACAAATATTTTATGAGAACTAAGAAAAAATGGACCCTTTTATTTAAGATAGGGTCCCAGCTAGCCTCTAACTTGTTATCCTCCTGCCTCAGTGTCCTGGGTGTTAGGATCACAGGCATGTGCCCCCCAGCCTTGTTGATAGCTTTGCATGTGTTTGTTCATCTTCCTGAGGATGCCTACTTTCTGTCTGAGCTCTTGGTTCCTGTGTAGACATGTAGGCTTGCTGCGCATTAAAGGGAGAAAGATGAACATGCAGAAGCTGCCTCTCCGCACAGTGCGACAGTTCTTCATGGAAGACGTGGTTCTGGCCAACCACCCAAGCCTGTTCAACCCCGACAACCCTAAGGTGGCCCAGGCCATCCAGAGCTTCTGTTTGGAAAAGGTAACTGTTTGAGAGGACAGCAGTGAGGTCCGCTTTGTTTGGAAGGTACTGCCCCTCGGTTATAAGGTTGAGCAGAGTAGAGGGACACCATCTGTGTTCTTGGCTCATGAAGCTGCAGCACCACTGGTGCTTAGGACATGAATTCATCATTCATTCTTCCGTTTGTTCATTCATTCATTCTTCCGTTTGTTCATTCATTCATTCATTCATTTAGAATAATTTACTGACTAATTTGTTCTTTGACAATTTCATATATGTATATAATGTCCCCTTCTCTTCCTTTTTTCTTGATCCCCATATGAAGTCTTTTCCACACTCATGTCTTTGTTTTGTGACTCACGAGTTTAAACAGGGCCTTCTGTGTGCCCCTGGGTTTGGAACC
Source organism: Apodemus sylvaticus (assembly GCF_947179515.1). Taxonomy (NCBI): domain Eukaryota; kingdom Metazoa; phylum Chordata; class Mammalia; order Rodentia; family Muridae; genus Apodemus; species Apodemus sylvaticus. The sequence continues at coordinate 120,731,529 of NC_067478.1, read as the reverse complement.
GATTGGTGCCTGGTCTTGGGCAAGGCCGAGCAGCCACAGTGAGTGACTGCAGTATTATGCCCTGCCCTGGTGAGGCTTCACAGCCAGTCTTATCTTCTGCCCAGCTTTCTCAGTGTTCCCTGAGCCTGAGAGGGGAGCGTGCGCTTGGACTTTTAGGGCTGAGTATTCAACTGCGAAGACTTCTTACATGGAAGAATGTTAGTCATAGAGAAGTTATCATTAATTCTCCTGGAATGTCTTTTAAAGAGCACACACATCAGCTTCCTCACAGATCTGCGTTCGATACTGGCTCACCTTCCTTGTGAGCAGATGCTGACTTTGGAGATGGGAGGACACTGTGGTCCTGCACCTCTGATTTCCATTGCACACTCCTCCTGCCCTAAAAACTACCCCATTTAAAATCTTAGCCTCCCTTTCTGGTGTAGACTGCGGCCGCCCCTCAGCCTCCGTGGAGGTCCTGCTGTTGTCAGGCCGCACATTTTTACCACACAGGCTGCAGCTTCGTTGCCATCATTGGAGTCGCTGCCATTGTTTAGTCCAGGCTCTCTGTCAGCTTTGCCTTACATCTTATTCTCACCTAAAGTGGGAAGTGGGGTGATAATGTGACCCCTGGTGCGTACTGACTGCTTCTGTGAACTCTGGCCCACATGTCATTCAGTCCATTCACAGCGCCTGTGTGTGGACAGGTTCCCCTCCCGCTTCCCATCTTCCTCTGCTCCCTCCTCCCCTCTCCTCCTCGTTATTATTTCTGGGAATCAAATCTAGGGCTTTACAGATGGTACACCATTTCTCTACTGTGAGTGCTTTAGCCTTCTTATCCATGTTCTCCACCACAAGCTGGACCTTAGATCACACAGATGGCCATTGCCACAGCTGAAGGATCAACATGTGGTTGAAATCACCTCCGCTTGAGCTCTGCTGCAGTCCCATTCTGGTCTTCCCTTCTAAACCTTCTTCTTCTCTTCCTCCTCCTCCTCCCCCTCTTCTTGCTCTTCTTCTCCTTCCTTCCTTCCTTTCTTTCTTTCTTTCTTTCTTTCTTTCTTTCTTTCTTTCTTTCTTTCTTTCTTTCTTTCCTTCCTTCCTTCCTTCCTTCCTTCCTTCCTTCCTTCCTTCCTTCCTTCCTTCCTTCTTTCCTTCTTTCTTTCTTTCCTTCTTTCCTTCTTTCCTTCTTTCCTTCTTTCCTTCTTTCTTTCCTTCCTTCCTTCCTTCCTTCCTTCCTTCCTTCCTTCCTTCCTTCCTTCCTTCCTTCCTTCCTTCCTTCCTTCCTTCCTTCCATTGTGAGACAGGGTGTTTGACATGAGGCCCTGACAAGCCTAGAACTTGAGTTTGCTGTGAACCTCCTGCCTATGCCTCCCAAGTGCCTGGATTACTGGCAAGCCCCACCCTTAGAAGAGTCATAAGAATACAGACAGGAAGAATGGTTATTAGCAACAGTATTAAGCTGTGCATAGCTTGGTCATTTCTGATATCTGTTTGATATGGTTCTTAATTATGCTGTTATTTTCATACCTGTGAGGACAAGGCTCACTTGTTAAGTGTTTTGTACTTTAAACTTTTTTTTTTTATTGTTTTTTTGAAACAGTCTTGTTCTATTGCAAAATTGGCCTGGAGCTCACTGGAGCCTCAAAAGCTCAGCCTTCTTTCTGCCTCTGGAATGTGGGTTCCAGGGGGACAGGTGCCACCATGCCCAGCTTCTTACCGTTCTGTTTAGCACTTGTGCTAGTGCCTGGTGCCTGGGTGCTGTGCACATGCTGGCTGACTGAGAGCTACTGAGCAGATGTCCGTAAAGCCCCCTTCTGTCCAGGAACACAGTCACCAGCACCTGTGGCTATAGACTAACACACTCAGGGTTCACTTTCTTGATTGTGCTAACCACATTTCAAGTATCCTATGTCCACATGTGATTCATGGCAGTAGCACCAGATACTACACAGGTAAAATAATTATTTCTGAGGAGCAGGCATGGTACCTCATTCCTATAATCCCGGTACTTGGCAGTGGGAGGCAGGCAGATCAGGGCAGCATTATAAAATCTCACACTTGGAAAAGACCTCAGGTTGGCAAACAGCTGCAGCCAGTAGGAAGATGTGTTGGAAATCAAAGCTGCCTTCCTGGACCTTTGCTCTCTCAGGAGCAGTGTAGGATAAATGCTTTCGTTTTGGCATCTCTGAGATGTTATAAACTCGGTCTGGTTTATATTGGCAACACTCATCCTGTTTACTTGAGCTTTCCAAGGTAAACAATCCAAGATCCTATAGATTCCTGCCGTGTCTACATGACACCACTGAACAACTCGGTTTATTTTGAACTAAAGTTAAATGGTGTAGCCCATGTTGAAACTTGAGTAGGAAATTGGAACAGTCAGTATTGTAGACTGTCTTTTGAAGAAGTTACGATGGGGATGGACACAGTACTGAGAATGTTTGTAAAGTAATGTTAGGGGATGAGATTGGTGGGGGCAGCACAAGCTTTAAAGGTGCAGCCAGCAAGATAGGGAGCAGGGTGGCTGAGGAGCCGGGCAGAGCTGCAGTAGTGGACGCTATGTCATCAGTCTACACAAAGTCTAATACTCTGCCATTTTTATTCTGAGATTGAAGAAATGCTTGACAATGCTGAGCGGGAGCGGCTGGGGAATCCTCAGCAGCCGGAGAAGCCTCTTATCCGACTCCGGGTAAGTGCTGTGTGCATTAACCAGGCCTGTTAGTTTATAATAATGCCCACTTACCATGCTTTCCTGAAAATTAGTGAGGTAAGTGCTTAGAGTAACGGGAAGACGCAAAAATGGGAAGCGAAGCCGTGGGCTTGGTCCAGTCTCAGGGACTTTATTGATTTGGTAGCTTATTCATACTTCAGTTGTTTCCTAAAGAATTTGTTTCTGATCTGTCCTTGCTCAGCCCCACTGTCCACCCACCCCCCACCTTGGTCTAGCTGCAGCTCCTGGCAGGAATTGCATGTGTTCTCATTCCCCTCAAGTCTGCTCCAGTCTCCCTGCAGCCTGGAGCTGTGACACGGAGCCTGTGGCTCCCCCGCCATGCCGATTCACTCCTGTTGTCCTTGCTGTTCTCAGTACAAATTCTTACATGCACTGTGTGCAGTTTGCTGTTTTGGTTACTGTGAGCTGCACTGTCCTGTGAGCCAGCCTGTCTCTCCACTCTGATAGAAACAGGGTAGCGTATGCTCATCTGCCCCACCCTCTCCCTCTCCTCCAGCCCTGCTGCGTGTTGCTTATCTTCCATGTCCTAAGACACACAGAGCCTGCAGGCGCTGGCATCAAGCTCTGATGCAGCAGGAGGTGAGTGGTAGTTTTGAGTTCCCTTCAGTTTTTGCCACTGAATTCCTCTCAGTCACTCTCTGACCTTTCTCCAGCTGCTCCTGTCTCTTAGCCATCTTTTCATTCTAATCATATGGCTTTAACAGCATTTGGTAGTGGTGAGTCCTGATTTTTTTTTGTAAGTCCTGTGTTTAGGAGGCGTGGCCTCAAGCCAGCAGCCGTGGCATCACCAGTGGTTAAAATGTGGAATTCCAGGTCCCACAGTGACCCTGTTGCACGTTTGCGTGCACATTACCATTTGAGAAGTCCCGGGATATACCTGAGGGGCTGAGAACCTGACAGCGCTTCGGTGGTCAGAGTAGTCACAGTCTCACACTGTAGAGAACAAGAACTCTGCAATTGCACAGTTCAGGAGGCTGGTCCCTCAGCAGTCCCAATCTGGAGAGCCACTGGGTCCCCAGTCAGAGGCCAAAGCCTGGAAACGCTCATTGTAATGTAAGTTAAGGAATCTGTGGCTGCAGCAGCAGCAGCTGCAGCAGGGAAGGGCGAGTGATGGGACTCAAATCTTCTTCCTGCCCTTTTTATCTGAGCTCTTACTGCGAGAGGCCACCCACACCACCCATGTTTGGGAGTGGATTTTCACAATCAAGACAACTAAGAGTCAGTCTGCTGGTGGGCAGAGGCAGCAGGCGATAGGCGCAGTGGCTGGTGCAGGCTGAGGGCTCATATTTTTACCCATAAGCATGAAGTAGAGAGTGCCAGTCAGCAGCAGTTGATGCTTTGTACTCTCAAGGCCTACCTGTGGGAAGGCCACACCACCTAAGCCAGAGACGATGGGGACCTCTCATCAAGCCACCCTAAAGCCACTTTTCAGAACCCACTGACATGACATTTTCACTGTCTGGATTTTCCTGCACTGTCTTTGTCTGGTCTGGAGCTGTCTTCCTGGGGCCCAGGTAAATAAGCCGACGTATGTAAGCAGCATATTTTGTTTTGTTAAGGGTTTCTCCCTTTATTTTGAACGTTGAGAAGCTGGTTTAAAGTCCCACCTTGTTTCCAGCTAGTACCATGCTGTGTGCCTAGGCTGTCAGGGAAGACAGTGCCTTCATTCCATCCTGGGCTGGCATGGCCTTGCTCTATTGAATAGGAAGTGTGTTTATGTAAACATCGCCTGAGTATTATTCATTCTGTCAATAGAATAAATGGTTTAACATCATCATAGTCATTACAGAACATCAGTTTAGAAATGTAAAAATATTGAACTTTCAGATTGATATAAATACCAAACTGTGCCCCCAAAAATGTGTATTTCTCAAAAATTGGCACACTGTTTCCTATTTAATAATTTGTTCTGTCCCTCCAGGTGGACTACAGTGGAGGCTTTGAACCTTTCAACGTTCTTCGTTTTAGCCAGAAGTTTGTGGATCGAGTCGCCAACCCAAAAGATGTTATCCACTTTTTCAGACACAGGGAACAAAAGGGAAAAGCAGGTAAACTGGTTATTTTAGAAAGTTAAGGAATTTATCTTGCAGTATTTGTATAAACCAGTCTTTGGTAAGATAAATACCAAATAGAAGATTTTAGTATTTGTAATGTTAGACCAAAAAAGGTAAGCGAATATTTTATCTTCTGAACATTTGGGGTGCTTTATTGCTTACTTGCCTTTAGAGGCAAGGTCTCTGGCCTCACACTGGATCTTTCCTCAGTGTCCTGCGTGCCTGGACTGCAGGCTTGTGCCATCCCACCCAGCTGCATTCTGTTTTTTAAAGTTGTGACTATTGAATAATTCATTTCCAGTTAAATTTTATAAATGCCTAGTGCCCTGTTAACTATTAAACAGCCATCAACTACAATAATATTTTTTCATAAGAAATATCCATCATGTTTATTATTATAGAGTACCCTTCCCTGTGTAGCTAGTAGGAGGATTTTCAGCAGTGGCAGAAATTGAGAATGGTGGGGTTGGGAGAGACGGCTCAGTGGTAATGAGCACTGCCTGCCCTTCCAGGGGACCCAGGCTCTCGGTGTGCCTCGTTCTCCGTCGCACTTGCCACTTCGTCCTGCCATCATTTGCTCTCATGGGCAGTGAGTCGTTCCTTTCACATTGTGTTCACAGCACCATATTCAGTCAGCTGATATGACGGGGTCAGCAGAGCCAGAGCTGGGCTGTTTGCTGACCTCCTGCTCGGTGGGCATGGTTAAACTGCCCTGCACAGGGAGTCAGCAGAAGTGCTTTAAGCATGTTTCCTGCTAGTGTTTGCACAGAATGCTGACAGGTCCTCACAGTTGAGACTTAATATAGTCTGTCTGTAAGAGGCATTGTCAGTGACCTGGCTTCCTTTATTTTGAACTGGGGGTGTGTGGTGGTGATGTCAGCAGCACTTTTTGGTACTGCTGTGATTAGTCCTGGGACCTGGAGGTTCTGTACCACCTCTTATTAGTGCAGATGGCCACATAATGGAAGACGTCAGTAACGCTATGTTATTGTGTGTTTTAACTCTGATACTTCCTGAAAGGAAGGCTCTGGGGACAATCTTAGCAGAACAGTGGCAAGAGCCATGGTCCTTTCAGATGGGGAAAGTTAATGTGGGCTGTGCAGAAAAAGAAGCAAATCCAAAATAACCCCAAGACCATTAGCAAATACAGCTCTCTTTTCTCCTTAAAATGGATGTGGAACCACTGAGGAGTTGGTGAGAGTTTGACTATTTTAACTCGCTATAGAAGCTGCTGTTTTTTGCTGTAGGAGAAGAAATCAACTTTGGGATGCTCATCACAAAACCTGCTTCAGAAGGAACCACGCTCAGAGTAGAAGACCTCGTAAAGCAGTATTTCCAAACTGCAGAGAAGGTGACTCCTTAGAACTCACTGTCTGATTTTGGATTTCATTGTAGTGAAGAGACACCATGACCAGGGCAACTCTTATAAAGGAAACCGTTTAATTGGGGCAGGCTTACAGTTCAGAGGTTCAGTCTATTATCGCCATGGTGGAAAGCATGGCAGCCTGCATGTAGATGTGGTGCTGGAGGAACGAAGAGCTCTTGATCTACAGGCAGCAGAGGAGGCTGTCTTCCACACTGGGTGGAGCTTTAACATAGGAGACCTCAACCCCCACCCCCACCCCCACGTGACACACTTCCTCCAATAGGTGCCCTAGGGCCCTGTGGCCCAAGCATTCACACACATGAGTCTCTGGAGGCCATACCTATCCAACCAGCACACTCATGGTTTTGTAAGAATGGGTGACACAGCAGATTTTAGTGTAGACTGTGTAATTCATAAGTAAATGACTCTTTGGTGTGTCTGTGAGGTAACCAGTGGGAGATAGTTTGGATCCAAGTAGTTGTGAACATTGTTAATCTAAATAACAGGAAGTGTTGTTGGCTCTGTTTCTCTTCTATTGCTGCTGTAAAAGTCTTGATCTTATGTTTGAATGTAGCCTGGTTTTTTTGTTTTTTTGGTTTTGTTTTAGTTACTTTACCAATACAGCCATATGATAGTGAAGTCACTTGGATTTCTGTAGTTGTATATATTTTTAAAATGTACGTTACCTGGCAATTGTGTAAGTCAGAAATAGCACTGGTCTTTCTGGGCTGAAATCAAGGAATCAGCAGGTCCATATTCCTCTCTGGAAGTTGTAAGGAAGTGTGTATTTCTTAACCTTCCCCAGCTACTAGCGCTCCTTATGTTGGCTTAGTCTCCATGAGCACAGCCAGCAGTATTGAATTTCTGACCCTGCGTCTCACTCATTCTTTCTGGAGCCCTGTGATTCTGTGGGGCTGCCTGGAGAGCCCTTGACAAGCTCCATAGTTTGTAGCTGGGTGATGAACACCCGTAAGATCATTAGTAGCCTTGGGCTCCTTCGCCATATAACATAGTCAAAGGTCCCAAGTGAGTCGGGGACATCTTTAAGGCCATCATCTTGCCTAGCCCAATGCTTTATCCTCATCTCTAGTAGTGTTTGGTGGCCTCTCTGGGATTGTCAGCCATTCGGGTCTCTGCCGCTAGCTATACCTGTCTTTGACTCCCCTCCCACTTTTTTCTGGCCCTGTTGATATTTAGCCATTGGTCTAAGCGCTGTCCGCTACCCACACCTCAGAGCTTATCTTTCCCAAGCAGATTGTGGTTTCATTCTTAGGTAGTTCCTGGATGAGGAACAGATAGTACTTGTGCATCAAACAGCTTTGTTGTCTTACACAGAATGTTCAGCTCTCACTGCTGACAGAAAGAGGGATGGGTGAAGCAGTTCAAGAGTTTGTGGACAAGGAAGAGAAAGATGCCATCGAGGAATTAGTGAAGTACCAGCTGGAGAAAACCCAGCGGTTTCTTAAGGAGCGCCATATCGATGCTCTGGAAGACAAGATTGATGAGGAGGTGAGCTGCCGACAGCCTTTAGAGTCCTCTAAGGTTTGGTTTGGTTTGGATCCACCACTGTTTAAGTCTCTGTTTTGTTTGGGTCCCTCTATAACTTATAGACAGTTAAGGGATAAAACAATGAATAAGTGAGGCAGTGTCTAGGCAGAAGCCTGTAGAGTTTGCCATGTGACTGGTGCTGAGCAAAGGTTGGGTCTGCCCTGTGGAGAGCGTCTTTCCAACTCCCAGGAAGGCTCTGAATGAAGCGGGGTAGTGTGGGTCTGCTTCTCTCTCATTCACTCTTTTCATTAGTTTTGACTGAGCTTCGAATCTCACCTAGAGCGTGCTTCCCCTCTGCAGGCCAGTGAGGGACAGAGGAAGCCTCCACTGGAGTGCATTGCCACATCAGGAAGCAAAACTAAAGGTTTAAATGTGGGAAGTGTGCAGGAGAGAAGGCTAACGTTTCAATATAGTATTAAAAGGCTCATAGAAAGCTTTAGAAAATACTAGGCATTTCAGTAGAGCCGTTAACAAAAGACATGAAAAGGGCGTTCACAAGAAGTATACATGGCCAATAAGCTTGAGAAGGGGGCATTTAATCACAGTTAACCAAGGGCATTCATCCTACTGGATTTTGTTTGTCAGATTTAATTTGAGAAAAGTGGCAGCAGGTGCACTGTTGAGGCGCTCCGAGCAGCTTCCTGACAGCAGCAAGGCTGGCCCGGAGGTGTCCTGAGGAAGTAGTGAAGCAGGCAGCAGTGCACAGCAGGACAGCTGCCGGCACTGTGGTTGGGGGTGGGGGGGGGTAAAGAAAACACTGTCACATACTCTAGAAGTCTAAAGACTTCCATTAAGTATTAAGTATTATATAGTAATATGCTGTTAGGTGTTATGATTTTGGCCAGGTGAAATGGCATGTTCATAACTGCATAACTCCAGAGTTGAGAAGGTGGACGTAGGAGGATTGGGAGTTCAAGGTCATCCTCACTACATCATGAGTTTCAGTCCAGCCTGGGCCACATGTGACCCTGTCTTAAATAATCAAGCAGTATGTGTTTGAAAGTCATAGAAAAGTATTTTCAGTATAATGTTACAGGCAAATAGGACTGTAAGGATGCAGAGATGTACACACTGACTTATTTACTCAGGTTCATAGCATGCATAAGTGTGAATAGATACTTTGAGGTTCCAAACACACCGGCAAGCGTTGGTTCCAGGTCTGTATCCCATGAGCTCACCATCTCTGTAGAACAGAACATTGTTTCATTGATGCAGTCCCTTGCCTCTCACCTTAGTGTGTTTAGCATGGTCGTCTTAAAGCCTGCTGTGTCACGTGTGTCATTCAGTGCCGGGTCCTCAGCGTCACTCACTGAGTGACTAGATGTGCTGAGCCAGCTGAGCTGCACAGTGTGTGTCTGGGTCTTTGTGTCTCTGTATCATAGTATCCAAGAGCATGGCCTTTCAACTAGACTGTCTGTGCCTCAAATCAGAAGCCTTGTCTGCGTGCTGATTCTTGAGTTCTCTGCACTCTCAGTACCTTATCTGTAAAATGGAGCAAGTAATAAAGTCTCCTCCACGGTTGTGGGGATTAAAACACTGTCTATCAGGTTGCCTCCTACCTGATGCAGTGTTCTTGCTCCACATGCTGTTCTGTGGCAGCAGCAGCATTTTTGGTGTCCAAAGCACCATGTCTTACTCTGTTAACTGGTTTTGTTGTGTGTGTGTTTTTGTGTGTTTTTTTGTTTTTCTGAGACAGAAACCTTGGCTACTCACTACTTGCTATGTAGACCAGGTTGGCCTAGTACTCACAGGGATCCTCTTGCTTCTGCCTCCTGAGTACTGGGATTAAAGATGTGTTCTACCATGCCATGTTCCATAATGGCTTTTAACCCTGGTTCCACTGCTCTTGTCAAGGTTTCTGGGACTCCTTTTGCCAGCACCCCTGTCAGGGACCTACTTCGACTGCTACCAAACTTCCCGAGACATGTTTGTCTTACAGGTCTACATGAAGGACTCCCACACATTGGGCATGCTTTCCTCCCTCCTTGACGGGGTGTTCCCTTTCCTGGTAACTTCATCTCTCCGTCCTCACAAGCTGGACTTCCCATAGCTTACTTAGTCTTGGGCCCATTTATCTGTATCCCTACTTTCTAACCCAGCTTCATGGCTTTCTTCCTCATCTCCAGACGTGCACAGTTCCTTGCCTGTTCCTTGTGTACAAAGAACAGATCTCCCAAGCAGAATGCCCAATCTCTGCCCTGCTCTTCCAGTAGAGTTCTATGGACTTCAGTCTTTGAGTTACATAGACTGAAAACCACCAAGTTGCTCATGCCTCTGTCCTCCGTCACCTGTATTCTGATGGGGCTCCGCTATCAGAATATACAGTGACTTTCTTTGTTATGGTTTAGGTCCGACGTTTCAGAGAAAGCAGACAGAAAAATACCAACGAAGAAGATGATGAAGTCCGAGAGGTAATTTACAGCTGCAGCGTACTGTGTCTGTAGGTTGGTTTGTGAACCAGAAGTGCCAGTCGGTATAGTTGGCCAGATTGCCCAAGGGTAGGTATGTTGTGTCTAGGAGTGAACCTTCTGGCCACCATTGGCTGATTTGAGCTCAGGTCACATCAGTGACAAGTATGTGACTATCATTGCTTTTCCCCCTTCTGTTCTTGTTGAAATGTATTTGTACATGGGATAGGCACAGATTTAGAGAAAATCCTCATTATTGAAAAGAACATGTAGAGATATTTCTAAGTTAGAATGTTGGAATCCTCCCAAGTTTCCATAAGTGTCTAGAAAGGTGGGTTTGAGACTGCTTCCTGAAGTTCTGGGCTTCTGACTGTCACTGGTGCTCCGTCACCTCACGATTAAAATGTGCATGTTTGTTTCCTGGTTGTGTGTTCTCTGTGTTTGATTATTGTCACTGTTTTGTGGTTGTTATGAGTATCCTTTGAGGAGTACAAGTGTGGAAGAGGATGGACAAGTGTGGTCTTTGACCACAAGCGTTCCCTCGCAGTCTCATTAGTCTTTTTAAAAGGGTAAGAGCTGTGCTGAGGGCTCATCTCAGTGGTCAGATGTATCAAAGTGCCTGAGACCATGTAATTCAGAAAGTGTAGAAAAATGTTTGAGCTCACAGTACCAGCAGCTGGAAGGCCAGAGAACATGGTAGCAGCATCTAATTAGAGTCTTCCTGGAGGGCTCTGACTTCTCAAATCGCATGACATGGTAGGGAGTGAGTGTGCTGCTTTCTTTGAGAACAGAACCATTGCCTGCATAGTTCATGAGTCCATTGATCCTGTGAATAGATTATCCACTCATGAGGCCTGCCTCATGCCGTGACCTTTCCATAGCATTCACAGGTGTTTGCGCAGAAAGCTTACAGCACGTGAAGTCTGGAAGATACATTAAATCACAGCACTCTGTAGGTCCAGAATGCTGTGGGTGCTGACAGGGTTTCAGCCTCAGTATCCTACTCGACTTGAGTGATAGAGTTGACATTTCCCACGATGTAATTCACAGCTTTGCCAGAATTTATGAGCTCAGAATATGTATCCTATTACTGTGCATTAGTTATTTTAACAGACAAATTAAAAAATACATACCATAGAGCTACTTGTCCACATGGGAAAAACTCAACTTTTTTTTTTAGGTACAGGTTGACTTGCAAACATAGGACTAGGACCAGACAGTAAAGACTGGGTTTTGTTGGCTTCCATGATCTCCATCCTATGCACTGCTGTCTCTTATGGGCCTGTAAAACCTAGCACTGTTCTTAGTCTGGCACACACTCCTTGGTTTTCTGGCTTATAAATTCCTGGGTCCTTTCTGAATTCAGACAGGGTTGGTACAAAATGAGATGCCGGCCCTAACTCAGAGTGAAGGGGGATTCATAGGATGGGAGGAATTGGTGTCCACATGGCATTAAAAAGGCTTCTTCAATTCAACAATAACAGCAGCTTACAAATGGACAAAAGCCGTGGCTAGTGGTCTTTTCAAAGGTTTTCAAATGCTCGGTCAGCACTTACGGATTCTAAGTATTCACAATGCAGACTTGACGCCACCCACATGAGAGAAGCAAGAGTGAGACCAGGGAGAGAGAGTGAGCGTGTGAACAGAACAGTCACAGGGTCAGTCAGGGCTGGCACCTCTGTGTGCACATGGAGCCCTATGCCTCGTGGTACAAGGAGGGCCTGATGCCCTGGGGTGGAAAGCAATATGGCCACTCCTGAGCAAGAAGAAGCACAGGCTTAAGTATACAGTCAAGGGGATTGGAGGTGGAGCCTCAAGTGAATCCTCATCCGCCAGTGCTCCTAGGGTATGATTGGCAGTAGCAAAGTCAGATACAGCAGGTTTCTGTCAGCAGGTCACTGGGTGAGCGACATGTGGTACCTTCCTGCAAGGAAGTGTTGCCACATCATTACAGACTGTGCATGGAGTCTGGACACACGCTGCGTGGGAAACAGCCAGATTCCAATGGCCTAGCGTATTCCATCTGTATGTGATACTGTGCTGTTCAGATATTATATTGCTGGAGCAGACTGGGGTTCCCAGGGACTTGGGGGTAGAGAATAGGTAGAGTTTAAGTTTAAGATGTAGAGTAAGTTCTACAGTCAGTAACTTAAAGCTGTTATACAGACATGGTGAGTTAGAACATTGTTGACTATAATATTTGAGAAAATGAAAATAAAGATGGTATTTAGACAAAGAAAAATAGATCATTTTGGAAATGGTAGTTTATCACTTACAAATAAGCATCTCGGTGGGACGTAGGTCAGAAAGAAAATAAAGGCACCCTAATATTTCATGGTTTTTTCTTTATCTTTTTAATTAAGAGCTCATTCTAAAAAAGAAGTGAATGACTGTCTTTTACAAACATTGTGTGGGATGAGGAGTGATCTTCAGCATCTTCTTTGGTTCTAGAAGTGCTGAGTACAAAACTGAGTTTCTTGGAGACCCCCGTAAGAGGTCTCCTGCAGGTCATGGCACAGGTAAGGTAAGGTAAGGTAGTGAGTGAACTTGATGGATAGAACACTCCTTCCACATTTGTACAGCACTTAGTGCGCATGGCATGTTAGTGGGTTGATGTGACTGGATGAATGGTGGGTGTGGTGCTGTCTCTCCTGATGTGCTGTCTCTGCTGCACAGGCCATGAGCAGAGCCCGGGCCCTCAGATCACAATCAGAGAACTCCGCCTCAGCCTTTAGTGCGGATGACCTGAGTTTTGATACAATGGAGCAGACAGCAAATGACTCTGATGACAGCTTGTCAGCAGTGCCTAGCAGAGGCCGGGGCCGAGGCCGGGGCCGAAGAGGAGGCAGAGGGCAGAGCACTGCACCCAGAGGGGGTTCTCAGAGAGGCCGAGGTCAGCACCCATCTTTGCCTTTCAGCACTGCAGACTTGTAAGCTACAAGTCTTGTCCTTGCCAAGTTGTGTCCTTTGGTCAGAATTGAATAGATGGATTTAACTGGGTGTGTGCAGCCATAGGGTCTTGGCTGTTTTTAAGTTATAATTAAGAGCCTCTCTGTGTATGTCTCCTGTATGTATTCTCTTGTGTATGGAGGAGTAATGGATGACAAATGTGAAGGAAGGAAATCTCACAATTTCAGATCAGAGAAATACTGCTACTATCAGGAGACAAAGTACTTACATGTTAGAGTCTCTTTGAGCTTGTTTAAGAGTGAAAAGGACGCAACATCTTACCTTCTAAAGGCCGTCACAGCACAGCTGTCACCACTGGGACTGTAGTCCTGGCATAGTCCAGATGACGGAGCATGGCCGTCCAGTGACTTCCTAGTTTAACCCATAAATCTATCACTAGGAACAGTTCTTCATTGAAGATTTGTCCATGGGAGGGCTGGATACATGGCTCAGGGGTTAAAAGCACTAGCTGTTCTTCTAACAGCTAGTGTTAAAAGCACTAGCTGTTCAATTCCCAGGACCGACGTGGCAGCTTACAACTATGTTGTAAGTTCAGTTCCGGGATCCTAGGCCCGTTTCTGCTTTACAGTGCCCTGCCACATGTGAGACCATACGCTTACATAAGCACGCATGTGCATAAAAATAAAACAAAAATTAAAAGAATATTCAACCCAAGGGAACCCAAGCTGGTAACATAAAATGTGACTTAATATAAGAGCTTTGAAGAATCAGGCATGGAGTGCACACCCAGGTTTCTGTGGGCCTGGTACAGAGTAAGTTCCAGGGCAGCGAGAGCTACATAGTGAGTCCTGTCCTTTCCATTTGCAGCTTGTGTCCGTAAGCTGTGACCGAGGACCAGTGTGACTAGGGACAGTCTGAAATCTGACCCTCAGACTCTGTTCTGTGTGCTGCTGGCTTTCTGTGCATGCTTCGTTAGTGAGTGCTCCCTTCTGCACTGTGCTGAGGAAGTTACTGACCACTGTGATTCCTCTTGCAGACACTGGGCTGGAGATCACCACTCGAGGCAGGGGCTCAAAGACCGCCTCATCAACATCTAGAAACATGTCCATCATAGATGGTGAGTACGTAGCCGTGGTGTATACACTCCTGCCCCGGAAGGCCGCACTCGCCGTGGGCCACCGTCGAGATGACAGGCTGAAATACTCTCTAGAGGTAGTTCTTCTGCTGGAGAGGCAGCTCTGCAGTAGAAGGATTGCCTTTGCCTGGGTCGAGCCCTAGGTTTGATTCCCTACACCCCTGGGAAACAAAATAAAAAACTGAAAAAGTTTTGCTATGCAACAGGGTTATTGGAGCCTTCTAAGTTTTTCAGTGGATTAACGTGTAGAGTATAGCTTCCCTTCCCTGCTGACAGATCCCAAATACAGAGAGAATGAGGCAGTGGGGTAGGGTGCCTCATAGCGTGCTCAGTGTGCATGGGGGACTGAGCTGAGCTCAGAGATCTCATGGGGAAAACAAGTGCATCCAATTCCCTGTGCGCTTCCCTGCCAGAGGCCCAGTGTGCTCTGCTCGCTGGGCTGACTGGCTACCCCAGTGCCTTGGCCCAGCCTGTGACTAGATACCCCAGTGCCTTGGCCCAGCCTGCCTCTCTCCTTCAGGGCTAATGGGTTTGTGTGAAACATTCCAGGGTGTGTACTCACCTTAATTAAAGGGACTCTCCCTGTTTCCACTGTTGTTAAGGTATCAGCTGTTAACTTTCCTTAAAGTAAGACCTCTTCTTCCCTCAGATTAGTGCTGTGGCCTTTACCTATGGTGTTGTTGGTTGTTGTTGTTGTTATACTGTTTAGGACTCATCGGGCTGTGTGGAGGTAGTGCATTGGCATTTCACAACACTCTGCTGTCCCTGTTCATCCTCTTGTCCCCTCCTCACTCCCCTTAGTCTCCTTGTTCCCTAAACATGGACTGAGTGTTTGTGTGGATTCACGAAATGTTTTTATTGTAGTAAGTTTCATGAGGGTTTCTTTTTTCTATTTTTATCTTTTCATGGTTTTTTCAATTATTTCTTTTCTTTTTTTGAGTTACAATACTTGCATAATTGTAACCTTCCCTTTCCTCTCTGCAAACCCTCCCCTGTCCCTCTCCATGTTCTTTCTAATGTTTTATTAACTGTTCAAAGCATATATCCGTAAGGTGTTTTCAGCCTGGAGGTGCTGGCTGTCAGCACCCCAAGAAGGTGCAGCGTTGGAACTATACTTCTAGATGTCCACTGTAGCGGGAGCAGGGGACAGACAAAGAAAATTAGTCAAGCCCCACACAGCACAAGATTGTTACTGTTGGGAAAGGAAGAAATCACATGCGTAGCCAGCAGCTGCTGAGATTAGGAGATAACAGCCAGATTTTTTCCACTGAAGTTATTCAGCAGAGGATGGTGACTGAGCAGAGAAAAGACACCGTATGGCCACTGCCTTCCCATGACTTCCTACCGAGTCACCGCATTCGTTTTCATGCTAGTGCCCTGTGTGTGCGAGTGCCTTCTGCCTGCCAGGCACTTGTCAAAGCAGTCTGCATTAAGCACCTCTTGATCCTTTCAACACTTGTGTGAAATATTGGCACTGTTTTCCAGGTGTGGAAAGTGACACTTGAACAAGCCAAGCAACTTGGCAGTGGCTGCTCTCTAGAAAGTCAGAGTGGGTCCAGTTCCAAAAGCAGACCTCTGACCTGCCGAGGCGTGTGGCCTTCCTGACAAAACGGTGTCTTCTGATAAAAGTCACCTACCTTCTAAGCACTCCTTCATTGCTAGCTGTCCGCTAGGGAGCAAAAGAAAGTTTCCTTGATTTCCAGGACCTCAGGATTTGGGGACCATTAGTAAGTGCTAACAGCATTCTCCGAAAGTTCTGCACACACTGTCCTTCTGTTCATGTGACCTGCTTCTCCATTAAAGAAAGTGGGGGGAGACCTGTTAGTGAGAGGGCAGACAAGACCTGGGCTTCCTGCCTTTCATCTTCCTCTCAGACATCACAAAACTGGACACAGAAACCTGAGGCGGGAAGCGGGAGCAGTGATAAAGTTGGTCTGCACAGAAAATTGCTGAAGCCTCCTGACTAGGGCATTGAGAGTCAGAGGGACACCTTGGCTGTTATCACCTTTAGCCCAATTTAGAGTGGCTTGTCTTGGAGAAGCTCTGTCTGATGCTAGCAACTGACCATGTGTAGGAGAAAGCAAACTCCGAGTAGGTGTTAGGACCTATCGCATAGTTCAATATCAAATGACAGGAAAGAGGCAGTTTAGTGAAATCTGAAGTGTCTGTAAAGCAAAATGTGAGGATTTATAGAAAGTTTTATCAGGGACTCAAGGATACATGATTTGCAGAATTCCCCTCTGGTGTGTTCTCATGTGCCCAGTGTGGCTACAAGGGAGAGGCGTGGTGGCTGGTGAGCCTCGGGAAGGCTGCTCGGCTGGGAGGGCGGAGGGTCACCGTAGCTGACATGGCTGAGTGTCAGGACTTCATCTTTCAGGCCTGTCTTATAACTATTTTAATGTGAGTGTATTTATGAGTTCTGCCTGTTACTGTCTTTGAGTGGGCTGGGAAGCCGTGAGCCTGGTGGGCAGACTGTAGACTTTAAGTGTATACAGTCTCACATCCTTTCAGATTCCAGAATAAAAGATGGTTTTCCAATTGATCACTGCAGGTTTTTGCAGGTAGGACTTTAAAGTCCTTGAGATGAGGAGGTGAATACATTTTTTTAGTTTCTTTAAGAACTATGTAACAGGAGTTTCATCTTTTTTATACCAGCTTTCAGATCTACCCGACAGCAGCCTTCCAGAAATGTAGCCACTAAGAATTACTCAGAGGTAAGAAAGTTGATTTTGATTTGATTTTAATAATGTGCTTTGTGCATCGTTAGGACTTCCTAATAGGGATGTGGTGTGGCCATCAGCATTGGTGAGAACTTGATGGCTATTCAGACTCCTAAAGCCAACAGCAAAGCTCACGGCTTCACGCTGCACATACATTAGTCTCGTGTGTCTGATAGCGCTGTAAAGGGCAGCAGTGCTGACCTGAAGGCCTGACTCAGAAACCCCGACACAGGAGGTGTAGTCCTCACGTGCTGGGAGGCGTGCTCCTTCATACTGCTGTGGACTGACGACTGAGAGGACCAGGCCCGTAACAATCCTGTTACTGATTTAACATGGGCCTTTCTACCACTTGGGATTCTGCAAGCAAATTCAAGATAGGTCTGACCTGCCGTCTCACTGTTATAATCCATGGATCTTAGGCCCAGGCCAGGACTCTTCCTGTGCTGGGCAGCCCTTGGTGAAGCTATGTCCTGAGCACTGCAGGATGCGTAGCAGAGCCCATGGCCTCGCATGATGCTTTTGGAATTTTGTCCTTGGCTTCTTCCTCATTTACACCTTAGTAGGGGAAAACATAGCACATACCTGTCAAGGGCCAAGATATAACAGACACAGAGCCTGGTGGACTGGGTAGGTGTCTGTCGGCTCTTAACTCTAAATACCTACCTCTCTGCTGCTTCCCATGTGAGCCAAGGTTTTGTTTTTTTAAATGTAACTACTAGGTGATTTTGGTAGTACAGATCGATGATGTCACACTCAGTGGGCAGAAGTCCAAAGATTACAAGTTTGAAAGTAGCCTGGGTTACTCCTGAAAAGACAAACTTGAAGTTAAAACCCTGGCAGCCTGTCACCCTCTCAGAACCTGGGAAGAAAGCCTCAGGGCAGGGCTGCACCTGCGCCGCACAAGTCACTCAGCTTCTGTGTGTTCTGGAGCTCAGGCTTGGTGGGACGTGGATAAGGGAGTAAAATTTGTAAAGGAAGAGGGGCCTTGATGGGGCTCAGGCTGCCTTTCCCTTCTTCCTCCTGCACCACTGCGCCACATGTGCTTCCAGGTCTGTGTTAACCACAGTGTTGATGTGACCTGGATACATAGCTGCATGTGTCTTCATACTGTTACTTAGTTCGTCTGTCAAGATGAGTCTATCACTTTGTTTCCTCCCTTCCATAGACCATTGAGGTGGATGAATCTGATGAAGATGACATTTTTCCTGCCAGTTCCAGGGCTGATCAAAGGTAGGCCAGTGACATCCTTTGAAAACAAAAATATAATTATGCAGAATTCTATGGCAATACATCTTTCTATGCTAGAGAGGATAAATAGAATTCTTTTCATCTAGCAATTATGTAGAGAAATGAAAAACACATATGATTCAGCATTGCTGTACAGATTTCCTCTGGAAAAACAGCCTCTGATTCATGCCCTCTTCATGAAAGATTGTCTCCCCAGTAATAGAAAACACTTTTCTTAATTCTGGATTTCAGATTTATTTTCATTGTATATTTTTCTCTGCTGTATATACACAGTGCTTTACTAAATAGAAGTACTTAGAAGTACTTATGAACTTAGGAGTACTTATATGTCTGTCTGGACTTCTTCTGGAGTACTTATGTGTGTCTGACTGGACTTCCTCTGGAGTACTCATGTGTCTGACTGGACTTCCTCTGGAGTACTTATATGTCTGACTGGACTTCCTCTGGAGTACTCATATGTCTGTCTGGACTTCCTCTGGAGTACTCATATGTCTGTGTGGACTTCCTCTGGAGTACTTATATGTCTGTCTGGACTTCCTCTGGAGTACTTATATGTCTGTCTTGACTTCCTCTGGAGTACTTATATGTGTCTGACTGGACTTCCTCTGGAGTACTTATTATGTCTGTCTGGACTTCCTCTGGAGTGCTTATTATGTCTGTCTGGACTTCCTCTGGAGTACTTATGTGTGTCTGTCTGGACTTCCTCTGGAATACTTATGTGTGTCTGTCTGGACTTCCTCTGGAATACTTATGTGTGTCTGACTGGACTTCCTCTGGAGTACTTATGTGTGTCTGACTGGACTTCCTCTGGAATACTTATGTGTCTGACTGGACTTCCTCTGGAGTACTTGTATGTCTGACTGGACTTCCTCTGGAGTGCTTATGTGTCTGACTGGACTTCCTCTGGAGTGCTTATGTGTCTGACTGGACTTCCTTTGGAGTACTTATATGTCTGTCTGCACTTCCTCTGGAATACTTATATGTCTGTCTGGACTTCCTCTGGTGTACTTATATGTCTGTCTGGACTTCCTCTGGAGTACTTGTATGTCTGTCTGGACTTCCTCTGGAGTGCTTATATGTCTGACTGGACTTCCTCTGGAGTGCTTATATGTCTGACTGGACTTCCTCTGGAGTACTCATATGTCTGACTGGACTTCCTCTGGAGTACTCATATGTCTGTCTGGACTTCCTCTGGAGTGCTTATATGTCTGACTGGACTTCTTCTGGAGTACTTATATGTCTGACTGGACTTCTTCTGGAGTGCTTATATGTCTGTCTGGACTTCCTCTGGAGTACTTATATGTCTGTCTGGACTTCCTCTGGAGTACTTATATGTCTGTCTGGACTTCCTCTGGAGTGCTCATATGTCTGACTGGACTTCCTCTGGAGTGCTTATATGTCTGACTGGACTTCCTCTGGAGTACTCATATGTCTGACTGGACTTCCTCTGGAGTACTCATATGTCTGACTGGACTTCCTCTGGAGTACTTATATGTCTGTCTGGACTTCCTCTGGAGTACTCATATGTCTGACTGGACTTCCTCTGGAATACTTATGTGTCTGGCTGGACTTCCTCTGGAGTACTTATATGTCTGTCTGGACTTCCTCTGGAGTGCTTATATGTCTGTCTGGACTTCCTCTGGAGTACTTATATGTCTGTCTGGACTTCCTCTGGAGTGCTTATATGTCTGACTGGACTTCCTCTGGAGTGCTTATATGTCTGACTGGACTTCCTCTGGAGTACTCATATGTCTGTCTGGACTTCCTCTGGAGTGCTTATATGTCTGACTGGACTTCCTCTGGAGTACTCATATGTCTGTCTGGACTTCCTCTGGAGTACTCATATGTCTGTCTGGACTTCCTCTGGAGTGCTTATATGTCTGTCTGGACTTCCTCTGTTACTTTCATGACTAATGTGAGTTTCCTCTAGAGTATTTACATGGCTGGCTAGACCTATTCTAGAGTACTTAGTGGACTTACTCTGGAGTACTTACATAGTTGACATAGACTTAATTCTGGAGTAATTGACTTACTTTGGCATATTTACTAAACCTTATTTTAAATCACTGTTTTCTTTTATATATTAATATTTTGGGCAAATACTGTTTAAATTTAATGAAAATTTCTACTTAAGAACATAATCAAGAGGGCTGGGAAGATGGCGCAGTAGGTGAGTGTACTTGGTGTTCCTGTGGGTAAACCAGGGTTTGGTTCCTAGTACCCACATGATGGCTCACAGCCATTTGTAACTTCAGTCCAAAGGGATCCATCTGGCCTCCGGGCATTGTACATACCTTGTCCAAGGATGAGTAAATTAGCTCACAACTGTGTGTAAAACGTTGTGATTCAGGCT
This sequence comes from Apodemus sylvaticus, assembly GCF_947179515.1. NCBI lineage: Eukaryota > Metazoa > Chordata > Mammalia > Rodentia > Muridae > Apodemus > Apodemus sylvaticus. Next base: position 120,711,074 of record NC_067478.1, on the reverse strand, counting down.
CTTGATTGTGAGTGCTCATGGAAAAGAGCAAATGTGGGATATGACAGGAGATACTTGGAGTGCTGAGGTTGTCCCCACCCCCCTGAGCTGCCACGGCTTGAAGGGAAAGCCCTGCAGTATTTATTACAGCTGTGGGCCTGCAGTATCACAGCTGGGCCTGAAGTATCACAGCCGGGCCTGCAGTATCACAGCCGGGCCTGCAGTATCACAGCCGGGCCTGCAGTATCTCAGCCGGGCCTGCAGTATCACAGCCGGGCCTGCAGTATCTCAGCCGGGCCTGCAGTATCTCAGCCGGGCCTGCAGTATCTCAGCCGGGCCTGCATTGAGGCAGGAGTCAGCACTCAGGGGGTGCTAACACATCACACTGTGGCTTGGTGCTCAATCAGATTAGCACATAGCTCTTTAAAAAACAAATATTTCCCCATTTGACAGATGAGGAAATTTAGGTGCAGGGGGGTAGTATAGATGGATTTTTTTTTTTTAATTAGAAAATGTTTGCTATAAAAACATTCGATAACTGAGAAATAGACTATGCTGCTCTTGGGACTCAGAGAAACAGAGCCCATAGGATGCACACACACAGCATGCATGTAATCTATTGTCTCTTAGTGCACATAGATACACAGAATTGCTGCATATATGAAGGGGAGCTGCGTATTGTTTGTACCCAGTGCTTACGATAGAATTGAATGCTTGTGCGGATGCTCTCATTCGTTGTCTTCGGTTTTTCTTTCTTCCTCAGGTGGTCGGGCACAACATCTAGCAAACGGATGTCCCAGAGCCAGACAGCCAAAGGGGTGGACTTTGAATCAGATGAGGTGATCATGTCATTGTCTTTTTCTTACCTTAACTGCCTCTGAAATGTCAATGGAGACCACAGGCTAGGCCCTGCATGACCTGATAACCTTGCTGCGACCTGTAATGCTAAAGTCAGTGAGTGCCTTCAGTGCGGTTGCCTATGGCCTGCAGGATTAAAGCACGCTGTTCACACTGCTCTCACTTGTCCCATTAATGGGATCAAAGCTGGGGTTTTTAATTTTTTTTTTAATTTAGCTTCTAGCGTTCGTATTTGGAGAGTGGGGTGCTGCTAGTGTAGACGCTTTTAAGGTTAACTTGGTGAGATGTTCCCTGCATTCTGGACAGAATACTACCCCAGCACTGGTGCTCCATGAGGACAGAGTCACGGTCTCCGTGCTCCATGAGGACGGTGGTGGTCTGCACTGAGCTGTCATGGTCTCCATGTTCCATGAGGACAGTGTCACGGTCTCCGTGCTCCATGAGGACGGTGGTGGTCTGCACTGAGCTGTCACTGTCTCCGTGCTCCATGAGGACAGTGTCACGGTCTCCGTGCTCCATGAGGACGGTGGCGGTCTGCACTGAGCTGTCATGGTCTCTATAGGCAGTGGGAGGAAGTGTAGTCATGACTCGTCTGTCTGTGTTCCTCTGTTGTTTAATGAAGAGGGTCAGAGCTGTGAGACACAGGACCCTGGCCTTTCCTGTTACCTCTTGGTGGCCACTTGAACCTCTGCGGGCTTTAGAGAAGCTGTTAAACCTGTCTTCATTTTCATTTAGTTTTTATTTTTAAACAGTTATATTGTAGTCAGAACACATAACATAAAAATCACATCCAAACTATTTTAAATGTAGCTTAGTAGTATTAAATATATCCTTGTTGTAAAACAGACCTCAAGTGAGGTAACCCAGACCAGACAACGTGGCACGCACTCACTTATAAGTGGGTATTAGCTGCAAAGTCAAGGCTAACCATGCTGTAGTCCACAGACCCAGAGAGGCTCGGGAACAAGGAACACTTAAGCGGGGACACAGAATCTTTCTGGGAAGAGGAAAGAGAATGGATTTTGTGGGTGGATTGGGGCAGGTGGGGGTCAGGTGGGATGGGGGAGAGAGGGAGAGAATATGGGAGAGACAGCCGGAACTGGGGGACATTTCAGAAGTGAGCTAGTCACCTAATACAGTGGAAACTACAAGGGTGACAGTAGTAGAGACTCCTAGTAATGGGGACATAGAGCCTCAAACAGCCACCCTCTGTAACCAAGCAAGGCCTCAAGTGCAGGGATTAGAACACCAGCCCAGCCACAAAACCTCTGACCTATGCTTTGTCCTGCTTGCTGATATGCTGGGCCCAGAGCCTATTGTAATCATCACCAGAGAGACTTCGTCCAGCAGCAGCTGATGGAAGCAGATGCAGGTCCAACAGCCAAACACTAGGCAGAGCTTCGGAGTCCTGCAGAGGGGAAGGAAGAATTGGGGGACCCAGATGGATCAAGGCTCATCAGCTGACTCAGTGGGCTCACGGAGATCAGGGAGGCCCTCAGCGTGTGTGCGAGACTGTAGTTTGTGTTCTCGTGGCACTCCTAACAGTGGGAGCAGGACTGTCTCTGCCGCTTTCCTTCCTACTGGGTTGCCTTTGGTGAGGATATGTCCCTGGTCATATTGCAGCTTGTTATGCCATGTTTGGTTGATGTCCCTGGAAGGCCTGCCCTTGTCTGAGGGGAGAAGGGGAAGAGTGAATCTGGGCGAAAGGGGAAGAAGAGGCTGGAAGGGTTAGGGTTGTGATATATGAGCGGGAAAAAACTTCAAGGGCTTTCGTTTTGCAGAACCCCAAGTACGTCCCTTAAACACAGCCCGTTGTCCGTACATTGTGCCCAGCCCGACGCTCACCACTGTGCTCTCTTTTCTGTGACTGTGTGCACCTGTGTAATGGCATCTCCGTTGACTTTTGTGTGGTTGGCTTATCACACTTGCAGTGTGTCTTTGGTAGTCATCGTTGTGTGCCTCGGCTCTTGGTCAGTCGGGAGCATCTGCTGATGCCGCCATAGTCCTCATGTCCTAGCTGTGAGTTCGCAGTGCTTGCCAGCCTTGCTGCGCCTCAGGCTGTGACTTCAGTCTGTCTGCTGAGTGGTGACATGTCACGGCCAGTAGGGAGGCAGGCACATATCTGGATATGGTAGAGTTTAAAACGAGTATGCCAACGGGCGAGAGGTGGCTTGCTGGGTAAGCCTGAGGCCCTGAGACCTGGCATCTGATCCCTGTGTGCGAGTCGGGCATGGCCACACAGACCCCAGGAGCTTAGGAGCAGATGCACTTGAACAGAAAATGCAGACACACGGAAGAAAGAGAGTGCGTGTATGCTGTTTTGCATTTAACTAGAGAAGAGCCGAAGGCATGTCATGGGTTTTCCTTGAATGTCTCGAACAAGGTCTGCCTTTGACCATGAGGAAAATGGATCAGCAAAGCAGCAGAATTTGTCATTTCTCACTGGTGAACTTCATCAGACGTGGATCTGTTAAAGTCAGAAGTCTAATTAATACTAAGGGGTCGTTTGTGTTTACTAACATCTTAGTGGTAACACTTTTATAAAAGTGTTTACCTCTCTAATATAGCTATAAAGTACAGTCTGTCCAGTGCTATCTTTCATCATTATATAAGCAGGCTTTTTCTAAGGCTGTTGTTTTTGCTTTATGCCTGGGTTTGACCCCTGGGCCAGGTACGTGTACGGCTCTCAGCCACCGAGCTGTAGCTCCAGCCTTCTCCCTCTCTCCCTGGAGACAGGGCTCACTCTGTAGCTCAAACAGGCCTTGAATTGCAATCTTTCTACCTCATCTTCCCTGGAAGTTCATGAAATCCCATGAACGCCTGGGATTCCAGACTTAGCTAGTTGTTTTCATTCTCATTCAATTCTTAGTTAATGTCTGATGTTCCTATTTACTCTTACCATGCGTGTAGTCTCCATCCCATCTGAAATACTCCGTCTGCTTGTTTCTGCAAAAGCTGAAAGACAGCTTTACTCCACTCTATTCTGCATCCCCTGACGCAGTCCACTCTGTTGTGAAATGGGTGACAGGAAGCAAGAATCACGGTCCTTGGGACGTTTTCCTGCACCTTTCTTGTCCCTCAGTCTACTTTCCAAGAGGGTAGACAGTAATAGGTCTAAGTGAGGCCAGCGAGTGGCCAGACACGCAGTGGGTGAAGTGGCCTCTGCACGAGCCAGCGGCAGCCCAGGCCCTGAGACCACAAGGGAGGATAGAGGATCAGACCCTGGAAGTTGTCCTGTCACAGCACACAACTGCATGTGAGGGCACACATGAACACAGTAATACTAACACTAATAGTAATGTGAGGGAGAAACATCACGAACAGAATAGAAATGACTTGAATATTTTCTGTCCTGGCTTTCCTACACCTCGTGCTTTTATTAATAAGGTTTGTGACTAGGAAAATGTGTGCATTGTGTGTTATAGATATGTGCAGTCACACGCAAGGCTTGCCTGGCAGGTTCGTACTCTAATGCAGAGAAGTGACTTGGGCATTTATATTTCACAGTTAAAAGGAATAGGTTTTAGATAAATGTGACTTCCCTGATACCATTTTAATACTAAGAGTTTCTTTCTTGGCTCAGAGAGGATGCATGGTCACTGACATAGCATAATGTTTGTGTCATTTCAGGACGATGACGACGACCCTTTCATGAGCAGTAGTTGTCCAAGAAGAAACCGAAGATAATGTTTTTAATGGAACTTAGAAATTGTCACAATGCAGGAAGAAATCAAAGCACCACATGCTGACTTTACAGCTGAAGATGTTTTAATGGTGCCACTGACTATGGAGTCTAAAACATATGGGTTTATATTTTAAAGTATTGTTTCCTGAACGGTGACACCTTTAAGCCATTTCCTAGCCCAATGAAAAGATTGCTGCTTCTTAGCCTTTCACCTGGCTATTGGTGGGGCTGCTCTGCCATATTGAGAATGTTAATTTCCTGACATAACTGTGTTTCTTGCTCATAAGAATTTTGCTAAAATTCCATTTTTGAATGAAGATTAGAGAAACCCCTCCATTATTCATTTCTGCTTTACAATCAGAGACTCTCAGCCTTCTGTGCCACAGAGTCGATTGGAAAGCTGACGGACTTGGGTGGTATGTGCTGTAGTCATTTCCTGTATCTCCAGAAAGCAAGGCCCTCCTGTGTGTGGAGCAGCCTGAGCTCCCTGTATGTTATCTAGTGTGGATTTCAGAGCTTGCTAGAGGACCATCTCCTAGGACCAGAAGGGCCTTATATTTCAACAGTTAGTATAAGGTTTTTGTTGAGCATTTTGGTTTTGATTTTTATTCATGTTGTAGCAGAGATTCAGACCCTGTTCCCATGGGGCAGTAGTCATTTTCCTGATGACTCTGTCATTAGTGACAACCTCTTTTTCTTTCTCATATATTTGTCAGGGAGAAAAGGTTAATAGGATTTTTCTGTTTTCTTAAAAATATTGAAAAGCTTTTTTTTTGACAATGCAGCCAGCTGACCTTGTGGTTAGTTCAGGCTGACATACTGCAATACAGCTTTTTCCCAGGGTCAGGGCAAGGCCTCCTTGAGCAGCAGTACTGTACCCTGGCTTTGGTTGCTATAAACATCTCTAAAGAGATGATCCCAAAACTGACTGAAACAGCAAGTTTATATTTTCTTACTTGTTTTAGGAAGGAAATAAAAATATTATCCCTTCAGAGTTGACTTAAATAATCTCATTTCCTCTCCCACACTCTAAAAACCTCTGCTGATCTTTTAATTTTATAAGGCAAGTATGTTCAAACACTCTTTGAGAAAATCTCTATCCCTGTAGTACAACAGCATGATGTTCTTCATACTTGTAGACATCAGTGCTTGTGCTAAACAGTGTTCATGACCATCAAATCAATCCCATCTGGAACTTGCCAAGTTTTTGAAGCCCAGCACCTCACAGAACCACCAAGACTGGAAAGGGGTTTCAGTTAGGATTATAATTCAGTACTGATGAGCTGCTTAGAAGAAGCTTTGTAACTGATATGGGCAAAGGACTGTCGGAGGGGAGCATTAACAGCAGAAGGCCTGGTCCTGTGAGGTCCCTTCAGGCCTCACATTTATCACATTGAACCTGAAGTGTCCCAGGGTTCGAATGGAGAGGAAGTGTGGGGCTCTGTGGGCTGGAGTCGAGTGGGAGGTGGTACTCTCTGGTACACTGAGTGGTGCCAGCCTTAGGTGGTGCCTTGACTTGTGTGCCAGGGAGATGTTCATAGGGGAGTGACAGTGAGGACTTGGTTTAAAGTCCCTGACAGGCTCCTGGAAAGGTCAGTGAGGCCTTCCCGCCATTAAAAGACCCCAGCTAGAGTATAAAATGCTGAGAGCTGCTGGGGGAGTGAGTCCCGGGCGGTGTGAAAGCAACCATTGTATCGCACGCAGCACGCCCTAGCAGTATGGGAGTATGTCCCGACCCGCAGGACAATCAACAGGGTCCCTGGACCACCTAGGAGAGGACTAGAGACAAGAAAGACACAAAAGAACTGGACAGCAAGTCTGTATTCTGATCAAGCTGTCAATCTTTAATTTTCACACAAGGCATTATATAGGCAAGCAAGCAGGTGTGGAGACGGGTGAAGGGGAAAACATTGTCTCCAGAGAACAGTCTCTCAGGGGCAAGCACTGTGTTTAAGCATTTTCTCTAGGAAGTAGTCTCTCAGAATTTTCTCTTAGAATCTCATGACAAAGCTGGCTTGGGCTTCCAGGAAGCTGGCAAACTAAAATGATCACGAGGAGGTGAAGTGGAAAGAGATTGTTATAGTAACCTAACTGCAGGTGAGCTCTGTTTGTTCTAACTAACATAAGCTCTATATGTGCTGACCAACTTGGTATTTGCAACCCTGAGAGCTAATATTTCTTCTTCTAATGGCAGTCTTGAGCATGTGAGAGGGCCGGAGGGAGGAGGTTTTGCGATCTAAGTGAGAATGGCTCCTTACAGGAGTACAAAGGGGAATGCTATTGATTGAAGGTCATTGTGTAATCATCTGTACCACAAAGTTTTTTGGAGTTTGTTTAGATGCAGCAAATCTGGCATTAGTTCTTTGGTGGCAGTTTTCAGGCCAGTGGGTGTCAGCTGGTTGAAGTCTTGTGACCTGGAACAAGTTGTTCTTCAGGGACAGGTTTCTGAGGGGAAGTGCCACAGGTTCAGAAAATAAAGAAGATAGGAATGCTGGGCTCAGGAAGTCTTGCACAGACTTGTCTGTCTTTATGCCAGGCAAGTTCTTCAGAAGTACAACATCTTACATAGAGTGCGTTGTGGGAAAATAGGACATAAGCAGAAAGCTACCGTACAATGGGGTGAAATCAGCAGGAAGCCAATCAAGCCATGCTGCACAAAGGAACCATGGGGTATCTCCAGGGCATCGTAGACTGAGCACACAGTGCCCTTGGGACTGATGAATTCGGTCTCTTCAGGGGGAAAAGATAAGTTCTCAGGAACCAAAATCTTACCTCCATCAAGGCCTTAGCTCCAGCCCAGACCTTGCCAAGTGTGCCTTGGGTGAGGACACAGATCCGAGCTCCCTTTGTCCTCTCATGGGGCATCTTGAGAATGCCTTGCATGGGCCTGGCTCCCAAGAGCCCTCCAGGTGATTTTTGATTGCTCTTAAAAATGTGATAGATTCACGATGAACGAAGACCTTTGTCCTTTACGCTTACCAAAGAGTCCATCTCTTCCTGGCACTGCACCCTGTAGGCACGTGTGGGGAGATCACTGTACCTCTAGCTGCTTACACGTCAAGCCTCTAAACAGGCAAAGGTTAATTTTGGAGCATGTGAAACATTTTTATAAACCTTTGAAGTTGCTGATGACAGTAACTATAGAGAAGCCATGCCTTCAACTCTGCAGGGAAGCCCCTTGGGCAGGAACCAGTGGCATGAGTGTGCCACCGAGGGGTGGTGTGGCTGCAGTGCAGAGCCTGCACCCTGGCTGCAGGAGCAGTGTGGCAGTTAAAGTGTCACAGCAGCAAATCTCCGTACTTAGATTTGTGCAGTGATTGAGAATATAGGCAGCAAAGCTGTAATTACCCTCGATCATATGTGCAGACTATGTATTTCACCTGTCCTCTCCCATTGTGTAGAATGGCTCATTTGATACATTTTACATGTAAAGATTCAAGAAGAATCAACAGTTGATGCCTTCATAAAGGGAAAAAACTTTTACTACAAAAATTAAGTAAAAATGGTCTCCAGGCATAAAGTGATATTTCCCCCTAAAGTGAGCAGGTGCCCTTTTCTGTATCTATCAGACATTTAATTCCAACTAGTATTTTGAGGGTTTTACGAGCTGACATTAAGACATTACAGAAGAATTATATAATAAAGATTTGTTTTTGTTGAATTTTGAACACGGTCTCTTTGTTTGAACAGGTTTCTTGGACCTGATCACACCACACTTTTCTTCTGTTGTTTGTAAAGTGGCCATCAGGGTGTGCTTCAGATCACTGGCTCTCCGTTTAGTTCTCATTAAGTTCTCCAGAGTTCAGAACTGGAGAGATGGGTCAGCAGTTAAGAGCACTGACTGCTCTTCTAAAGGTTCTCAGTTCAAATCCCAGCAACCACATGGTGGCTCACAACCATCCGTAAAGAGATATGACGCCCTCTTCTGGTGCGGTTGAAGACAGCAACTGGGTGGACTTTAAATAATAAGTATAATAATAATAAATGTTTAGGCTGGAGCGAGCTGGGGTGAGCAGGGCCAACCAGAGCAAGCAGAGGTCCTGAATTCAGATTCTCGGCAACAACACGATGGCTCACAACCATCAGCACAGCTACAGTGTACTCATATTCATAAAATAAAAGTTCTCCAAAGTTCAGAAATTGACATCAGACCCAAGTGCGTGTGTTTGGCTGCACCCTCTCTTCCCAAACAAGCTGTCAGCAGTTAGGTACTTGGTTGGTTCTCTGATCCTTTTCACATGACAACTGAGGCGCCGTGCTGGGTTAGAGCCCACCCCACCCGCCAGCCAAGTGTTCTAGAGGCTTCCTGCCCAGCCGCATGCTCACCTTGGTACCCTGCTTCTTCTACATCTGCCGCATTAACCTCTATATTAAACTATCACTGCCTGTTTCAAGGACTAACCACAGTTTTCCAAAAGGTGTCTTAAATGCCGGTACCTGGATGTCCGGAGTGAAGGCAGTTTTTAAAGGGCCCGAGGCCTTGTACAGTCCAGTGGTTGGCACTGGGACATTGAGTCTCACATGGGTACCCCAGACCACACTTGGCTCTGTCGGCTGCTGTGCAACCCTAGTGGCTGCTAAAGTTGCTTTGTCACAAGGCCTGTTTAGTTTCAAGATTGTTGAAGCTTATTTAAAAGGACGTATTTCCTATAGCACAGTCTTCAAAATACCCTCTGCTCATGTATTGGAAGTGATGTGGCAGGTATCTGACGTTGAGCATATTTTTCTAGAGTGAGGAAATACATAAATAAAAAAGGACAAAGCCGATAGGGTGAGACTCACAGCTGCATTTCTCTTGGACGTAACCTAGGAAAAAAGTACATATGCTACATTAAGAGCTTATCTGAAACTAATCAAATTAGCCTGTCTCTTACCCCTGAAAACCCCAGGGGCTCCTCCGTCAATCCCTAAGCTTTTTATTGGTGTTTTGATTCCAGATGACAGTTTATGTCAATTATATATTTAAATAATATATTTACATAGCCATATATAGTTTATTTCTATTTTATGTGAATTGGTGTTCTGCCTGCATGTGTGTCCATGTAAGTGTGTCAGATCCTCTGGAACTGTAATCACAAGACTGCCATGTGGGTGCAGGGAATTGAACCCAGGTTATTTGGAAGAATAGCCACCGTTCTTAACTGCTGAGCCATCTCTCCAAGCCCCCCACCCCCATGATAGCTTCAAAAACATTATTACTTTTCTTTTGTCAGGGTTGGAGCTCAGGGACTCCAACATGTTAAACACAGACTTTATCACTGAGTGAAAATTCAGCTCCTAAAAATTTTGAAATATTTATGTCACAGAAAGTTGCTAAGAATAATGGGTTTAATCCCTCATTTAAATGTAAAAATTTTCCATTTTAATATATGTATATATTTACATGATATATTTGTTTTTATGTATTTATGTATACATTTAATATATGTGTATATTACAGATATATCCATATATAGGTGCATATATGACTTTTCTACAGCTATATCCATATATAGGCTCATTATGACATGTCTACACATGTATTCATACATCGTCACATGTATGACTTCTCTCTGATCTTTACAGAGTAGATCTCAGCCCCGCACCTCCTTTCCTCCACGTGGATGATCTCGGGATTTCTCCACTTACGACCTTGGCATGGTGGGTCTGCAGCGTACAGACTACTCAAAAGCAGGTGTTCCCAATAATTTCCTCACAGCATATTTTTCCCTCTAGGGTTTACTTTTATTTTTTTTGTATATGTAAAACATTAACATGTTTCTTAAATTCTGAGCCTTTCAGTATGTACTCAAATCTTCCAAACCTTTCTGCCTACCTACTGCTGTTTAACGGCTCCATTATAATTTGCCTTTTCCATAGTTGTTTGCCAAAATAATAGAATTATTTTATCATTTGCCCTTTTGTACACAAAAGATTTTTGCTATTACTGAGCCTGTTTTGTTTGAGTATTAACCCCTGGAAATTGCTTCATATTTTAAAAACATATTCCCCTCACTTTTGTAAGTTTGAATATACATTTGAATTTAAATACCAGTAGTCTGTTATCCTGGGTTTGTGCGTTTTGATAGTTCTGATTCTTATGATTACAAATGCTAGTGTTGTGTTAGTGTGTTCACATTTTCAGAGTCACTTCTCTAGAGTTTTGAGAAGTACGAGCCCTTATTAGATGAGTACATGCAGATACTGTTAGCTCAGTGTTGCCATATTCCCATCACAGAGGCTGCAGGTGTGTGTGAGGCTGCAGGTGTGTGTGAGGCTGCAGGTGCGTGTGAGGCTGCAGGTGTGTGTGAGGCTGCGTGTGTGAAGCTGCAGGTGTGTGTGAGGCTTTGAGTGAGGCTGCAGGTGTGTGTGAGGCTGCAGGTGTGTGTGAGGCTGCAGGTGTGTGAGGCTGTGTGTGAGGCTGCAGGTGCGTGTGAGGCTGCAGGTGTGTGTGAGGCTGCAGGTGTGTGTGAGGCTGCATGTGAAGCTACAGGTGCGTGTGAGGCTGCAGGTGTGTGTGAGGCTGCGTGTGTGAAGCTGCAGGTGTGTGTGAGGCTTTGAGTGAGGCTGCAGGTGTGTGTGAGGTTGCAGGTGTGTGTGAGGCTGTGCATGTGAAGCTGCAGGTGTGTGTGAGGCTGCAGGTGCATGTGAGGCTGCAGGTGTGTGTGAGGCTGCGTGTGTGAAGCTGCAGGTGTGTGTGAGGCTTTGAGTGAGGCTACAGGTGTGTGTGAGGCTGCAGGTGTGTGTGAGGCTGCAGGTGAGGCTGCAGGTGCATGTGAGGCTGCAGGTGTATGTGAGGCTGTGTGTGAAGCTGCAGGTGTGTGTGAGGCTTTGAGTAAGGCTGCAGGTGTGTGTGAGGCTGCAGGTGTGAGGCTGTGTGTGCCTCTCACCTGCCACGCCTTGCTGAAGCTCTGTTAGCTTCTCAGAGCAGCCACGCCTGCGTTTCTCACGAGTGGGCCAGGGGCCATTTCTATTTCTGTGGCGGATGATTGCTAAGTCACTTGTTTTGCCCATTGGGGAGGGAAATCTTAGTTACAAAGATGTAATTTTTATATAAAAACGTGCTGATATTGATAATCTTATGAGTTTCCCTTTCTGTTGTTGTTGAAGTGGCGGCAGTGGTCCAAGTCCCTTTGATGATGTTTTTAGAATTTCCCCACACAGCCTTTACCAATTGGAGGGGTAGATCTTTTCATTCATTTCACCTTTGGTGATCCTTTCTGTAAGAGCAGGCCCTCAGGGGACTCTAAAGGAGTGGCAGTGTCCTGTGTCCTTGCTCTGCTGGACCTGGCAGTGCGCGCGAGGCTGCTCTGTTCCTGAGCTCTACTCACGTGTGTAATTTAGTGGGGTTTTGTTGTTCTTTTGTTTGTTTTAGATCCAGGGGAAGGGATTTCATCAGGTCTTTCCTGCACGGTGCTGCATTTTCTTCTCATTGGCTGTTCTTGCTGCTCCCAGCACCTCCCAGTGCCCCCAGCCCTTCCCTAGTTAGCCCTAGAGTTTAGAAAGCCTTCTAAACACGTGTGCTCCGTTGCCATATTTTCTCTTCCCTGAAGAGCTCTACCTCCACTGTCTTGTATTCTTTCCAGTTTCACCATCTACACACATACATACACATGTATGTACACAGACACACACACATGCACACACATGTATGTACACACACACATGCATACACATGCATGTACACAGACACACACACATGCACACACATGTATGTACACACACACATGCATACACATGTATGTACACAGACACGCACACATGCACACACACCTTTAAATATAGCTTCCAAACACAAGACAAAACGTACTTCTTTCAGTCTTCTTTCACAGTGATTTCCGGTTACACCACTTTCTCTATAAACGCCATAATCTCAGTTTTCTTCACAGCTGGCTAAAATTTCACTGTGTACACGTATCTTTTTGCTAGCCACTAAGCTGCTACTGGCCTTCAGGCTAATTTCTGAACTAAGATCAAAACCTCAGGTGATAGCAGATTCTGGTGAGGATGTGGAGAAAGAGGAGCATTCCTCCTTTGCTGGTGGGATTGCAAACTGGTACAACCACTCTGGAAATCAGTCTGGGGGTTCCTCAGAAAATTGGACATAGCACTACCTGAGGACCCAGGTATACCACTCCTGGGCATATACCCAGATGATACTTCAACACGTAATAAGGACACCTGCTCCATTATGTTCATAGCAGCCTTATTTATAATAGCCAGAAGATAGAAGGAACCCAGATGTCCCTCAACAGAGGAATGGATACAGAAAATGTAATACATTTATACAATGGAATATTACTCAGCTATTAAAAACTTCATGAAACTCACAGGCAAATGGATGGAACTTGAAAATATCATCCTGAGTGAGGTAACTCAGGCACAAATGAACACACATGGTATGCACTCACTGATAAGTGGATATTAGACATCCTATATTATAGTCACCAAACCCCTGCTGGGAAGATGGGAGTCTGATATGGCTGTCTCCTTAGATAGGTGGGGGAGCACTCTCATAGAGGCAGGGGAGGAGGGATGGGATAGGGGTTTTCTGAAGGGGAGACCTGGAAAGGGGAAGACATTTGGAATGTAAATAAAGAAATTAATTAAAAAAAAACTAAATTAAAAAAATCACACACACACACACACAAATTAACTTCAGGACTCGAGGCTAACGTTTTCAGTTGCGAGTCATGATAAGTTATGTTACAAGCCTCAGTGGAGTTGGGGAAGTATGACCGTGCAGAGGAAGGAACTGCTGTGGTGGTGTGACTGTAACCTCTGGTGCTCTCAAAGCAAAGCCTGGAGGAACTTAGCTAAGGCTGGCCTGGGCTGCACTGTGAGACTTTGTTTCAGAGCAGATGGGGATGTGGAAAAGCCAGCGGAACAGCAGCGCGCATCCCTCTGAGTCCAGACTGCAGGCGCCAGGTGACCATCTGCTGGAGTTCTTGTCCCATGCAGTCAGAGAGCCACAGTAAACCTCATACGGCTAAGGCCGCCCGTGCCAGACAATTGATCAGAGATGAGAAAAGCAACTGCTACATCTGGGGCTCAAGAGACATGGGGAGGAGAGAAGGGATCTAGCAGGCCTGAGCCTGCAAACATGGTGCCCGCAGGCCTTGCTCTTCTTCCTCCTCTCTCCTCCGAGCCACAGCTTCCCTCCAAGAACCTAGCCACCAAGGCCTACTCCCTTCCTTGGACACTTTTCATGCCAGACTCACCCCTACGGTTGATCACCAAGGTCCCGCTTTCAAAGTACTAAAGTCCAGCCACCCAAGAGCCCTCTTTGAGCTACCCTAGTTAATTTGACCAATCAAAGCTAACCACTGAATCCTACCCTATTCTAATAAGACCATTCTAACACAGACTTCCTCTTTTTTCCTCTTAAAAATCACACCTGCAAGGTCATTTGCTGCTGGTTTCTGCCTGAGTCAGAAATCAGCCACTTTTCTTCTCTGCCCAACAAAAGGCATGAATATGGGTCTTGGGGTGTGGTTTGTGCCTAATCCAGGGTCCAGGAAGGAGGGAGGGAGGGGCACAAAGCTTCACATAGCTGAAGGGGAGGACGCAATGCTCACACAGCTGGGGGGGAGGATGCAATGCTAGCACAGCTGGGGGGGGAGGATGCAATGCTAGCACAGCTGGGGGAGAGAAGGCAGATGAGGGGCGGTCCTGAGAAACTACATAGTTTTCTCAACTGGGTTGTGTTGCAAATGGGCACATGAACATTAGCCTGTCAGTGATGTGGCAGCACTTCAGGGGAAGTGGAAAGAGTCCAGTCAGGATGGAATTGCTGCTAAGCTCACACTACAAGCTTTAGCCCTGGGGAACATAATTATCTTCTCTGTCAAAGGAAGTGTCTAGTCAATCCTGGGAACAAGACCAAGGTTTAAATTAAACCAACTGCAATTGGCAATAGCTATGAACCTTAATAAAACTGAAACATATAAGATTTTTGTTAAAACCTTGCATTAGGTCACAGTAGTACATGTAATTATTAAATGTATTTGAAAATCTAAAGAGCCAAGAAGTCCCAAGGCAGCCTTTAAGAATAAAAAGGGAAGTAGCAAAGAGCAGTTCTCTCTGTTAAACACTTATTATAAGACTACAGAAATTAATTTCAAATAGGCCTTGAGGAAGGAACAGAGTTTAAAAACGTGATTGGTGTGTATGTGGGAACTCAATAATAACCAAGACAGCCCAGCACTCCCCAGGAAAGAGGGGCCATCTCAGTAGATGGACTAGTCAGAACAGAACAAATGAAATGTGACCCCACACCACACCTAGAACCCAACTCCCAGTTACACAATAAAGGGTAAAAGGCAGACTCTAGATGGACTCCCACCGTCACAGAAAAGCATCCTGATCCCATGGCAGGGCTCCTCAGACCGGAGGTAAGAACCGTCATCGTCGTTGACAAAATGCACCATGGAACTAAGTTGTAAAGATGGAGTCTGACAGCATAGAACACAGATCAATGGCTGCTGAGATGGGTCGCCAGGTAACAAGTCTGACGACCTGAGTTCAACAGCCAGGACTCTCACGGCAGGAGGGAACCAACTCAGGAACTGTCTGACCACTGTGTAGCCAGGCACAGGCAAGGACTTTCTGGAAGGACTCTAGTAGCAGAGAACATATTTCCAAGACCGGGTACATGTGATCACATGAAAATGGAAAAGCTGCACATCAAAGGAAACAATCACCAGGATAGAGAGGCTGATGGGAGAACAAATCTTGCCAAACCCACCAGACAGGGGATTGATACCTGCAACACAGTGTGAAAATTAGACACCCCCACACACACACACAAATCTTAAACCATCTGGTCAGTAAGGGGTTAATGAATTGATGGCCAGTTTTCAACTAAAGGGGAACAGAAATGCTCAATAAATTACTAAGTGTTCGGCCCCCCACACTAAAGCTGCTCTCTGACTCCATCTCACAGGGTCAGAGTGGCCACCAGCTAGAAAGAAGCAATGTTGCTGGGCGTGTGGGGCAGGAGGAGCAGTTCACACTACTGCAGGGACCCCGTGAGGTGGCATGGCACTGCGGAAGTCAGTGCACATCTCTCCTAACTACCACAGAACTACTGCCGGGTCCTGAGAACTCACGCGCAGCGCTCCCCTAGCCAGAGCAGCCCAGAAACTAAGGATGCTGAACATTTCTTTAGGTGCTTTTCTGCCATTTGGTATTCCTCAGTTGAGAATTCTCTGTTTAGCTCTGTACCCCATTTTAAATAGGTTTTTAATTTGGTTCTCTGGAACCAAACTCTCTTCCTGAGTTCTTTGTATATATTGGATATTAGCCCTCTATTGGATGTGGGATTAGTAAAGATCTTTTCCCAATAGGTTGGTTGCCGGTTTGTCCTAGTAGCAGTGTCCTTTGCCTTACGATTTTATGCATTTTTTTTTGCTTTGCTATTTTATGCATTTTTTTCTATTCTTGATCTTAGAGCATAAGCCACTGGGAAAGTTCAGGAACTTTTCCCCTGTGCCCATGTGTTCAAGGCTCTTCCCCACTTTCTCTTCTATTAGATTCAGAGTATCTGGTTTTATGTGGAGGTTCTTGATCCTGTTGGACTTGAGCTTTGTACAAGGAGATAAGAATGGATAAATTTGCCTTCTTCTACGTGTTGACCGCCAGTTAAACCAGCGCCATTTGTTGAAAATGCTGTCTATTTTCCACTGGATGGTTTTAGCTCCTTTGTTAAAGATCAAGTGGTCACAGGTGTGTGGGTTCATTTCTGGATCTTCAGTTCTATTCCATTGATCTACCTGCCTGTCATGTACCAATACCACGCAGTTTTTAACACTATTGCTCTGTAGTACTGCTTGAGGTCAGGGATGGTGATTCCCCCTAAAGTTCTTTTATTGTTGAGAATAGTTTTTGCTATCCTGTTTTTTGTTTGTTTGTTTGTTTTTGTTTTTGTTATTCCAAATGAATTTGAGAATTGCTTTTTCTAAATGAAGAACTGAGTTGGAATTTTGATGGTGATTGCATTGAATCTATAAATTGCTTTCTTCAAAATGGCCATTTTTACTATGTTAATCCTGCCAATCCATGACCATGGGAGATCTTTCCATCTTCTGAGGTCTTCTTCTATTTCTTTCTTCAGAGACTTGAAGTTCTTGTACAGATCTTTAACTTGATTAGTTAGAGTCACACCAAGATACTTTATATTGTTTCTGACTATTGTGAAGGGTGTTGCTTTTATAATTTCTTTTTCAGCCTGTTTGTCCTTTAGTATAGGAAGGCTACTGATTTGTTTGAGTTAATTTTATATCCAGCCACTTTGCTGAAGTTGTTTATCAGCTGTACAAGTTCTCTAGTAGAGTTTTTGGGGTCATTTAGGTATACTATCATATCATCTGCAAATAGTGATATTTTGACTTTTTCCTTTCCAATTTGTATCCCTTTGACCTCCTTGTGTTGTCTAATTGCTCTAGCTAGAACTTCAAGTACTATATAGAATAGATAGGGAGAGAGTGGGCAGCCTTGTCTAGTCCCTGATTTTAGTTGGGATTGCTTCAAGTTTCTCCCCATTTAGTTTGATGTTGGCTACTGGTTTGTTGTATATTGCTTTCACTATGTTTAGGTATGGGTCTTAAATTCTTGATCTTTCAACATGACTTTTAATGTGAATGGGTGCTGAATTTTGTCAAATGCTTTTTCAGCATCTAATGAGATGTTCATGTGGGTCTTTTTGCTTTGAGTTTGTTTATGCAGTGGATTACATTGATGGATTTCTGTATATTGAGCCATCCCTGCATCCCTGGGATGAAGCCTTCTTGATCATGGTGAATGATTGTTTTGATGTGATCTTGGATTCTGTTGGCAAGAATTTTACTGAGTATTTTTCCATTGATACTCATAAGGGAAATTGGTCTGAAGTTCTCTTTCTTTGTTGGGTCTTTGTGTGATTTTGGTATCAGTGTAACTGTGGCTTCATAGAATGAATTGGGTAGTGTTCATTATATTTCTATTTTGTGGAATAGTTTGAAGAGTGTTGGTATTAGGTCTTCTTTAAAGGTCTGATTAGAGTTCTGCTCTGGTCCTGTTTTTTTTTTTTTTTTTTTTTTTTGATTGGGAGACTTCGGTTTTTATTTCTTTAGGAGCATGGGACTGGTTAGATGGCTTATCTGACCTGATTTAACTTTAGGTTTGGTATCTGTCTAGTAAATTACCCATTTTATCCAGATATTCTAGTTTTGTTGAGTGTAGGTTTTTGTAGTAGGATCTGATGGGTTTTTTTTTTTAATTTCCTCAGCTTCTATTGTTAAATCTCTCTTTTCATTTCTGATTTTGTTAATTTGGATACTGTCTCTGTGTCCTCTGGTCAGTCTGGCTAAGGGTTTATCTATCTTGTTGATTTTTCTCAAAAAACCAGCACCTGGTTTTGTTGATTCTTTGTGTAGTTGTTTCCCTGAGTTTGATGCTTTCCTGCGATCTACTCCTCTTGGTTGTATTTGTTTCTTTTGTTCTAGAGCTTTCAGGTTTGCTGTTAAATTGCTAGTGTATGTTCTCTCCAGTTTCATTTTGGAGGCACTCAGAGCTATGAGTTTTCCTCTTTCCACTGCTTTCATTGACCCCATAAGTTTAGGTATGTTCTGCTTTCATTTTCATTAAATTCTAAAAATTAATTAAAGTTCATTATTTCTTCCTTGACCAAGCTATTATTGAGTAGGGCTTTGTTCAGCTTCCATGTGTATGTGGGCTTTCTGTTGTTTTGTTGCTATTGAAGACCAGCCTTAGTCCATGGTGAACTGATAGGATGCACAGGATTATTTCAGTCTTTTTGTATCAGTTGAGGCCTGTTTTGTGACCAATTATGTGGTCAGTTTTGGAGAAGGTACCATGAGGTGCTGAGAAAAAGGTATATTCTTTTGTTTTAGAATATCTGTTAAATCCATTTGGTCCATAACTTCAGTTAGTTTCAATATGTCTGTTTAGTTTGTGTTTTCATGATCTGTCCATTGATAAGAATGTGGCGTGACGTTTCCCACTATTATTGTGTGAGGTGCAATATGTGCTTTGAGCTTATCAAAGTTTCTTTTATGAATGTGGGTGCCCTTGCATTTGGAGCATAGGTGTTCAGAATTGAATATTCTTCTTGGTAGATTTTTCCTTTGATAAGTACCGAAGTGTCCTTTCTTATCCTTTTTGATAACTTTTGGTTGAAAGTTGCTTTTTTTTTTTCTATATTAGAATGGCTACTCCAGCTTGTTTCTTGGGACCATTTGCTTGGAAAATTGTTTTCCAGCTCTTTACTTTGAGGTATTGTTTGTCTTTGACACTGAGGTGTGTTTGCAGTATGCAGCAAAATGCGGTGTCTTGTTTATATATCCAGTCTGTTAGTCTATGTCTTTTTATTGGGGAATTGAGTCCATTTATGTTAAGAGATACTAAGGAATAGTGACTGCTGTTTCCTATTATTTTTTATATTATTTTTATGTTTGTGTGGCTATTTTCTTTTGGGTTTGTTGAAAGAAGATTACTTTCTTGCTTTTTCTAGGGTGTAGTTTCTTTCTGTTGGTATTTTCCATCTATTATCCTTTGTAGGGCTGGATTTGTGGAAAGATATTGTGTAAATTTGGTTTTGCAATGGAATATCTTGGTTTCTCCATCTATGGTAATTGAAAGTTTTGCTGAGCTGACATTTGTGTTTTCTTAGGGTTTGTCTGACATCTTCCCAGGATCTCTTAGCTTTCATAGTCTCTGGTGAGAAGTTTGATGTAATTGTAATAGGTCTGCCTTTATATGTTATTTGACTTTTTTTTCTTGTTGCTTTTAATATCCTTTCTTTGTTTAGTGCATTTGGTGTTTTGACTGTTATGTGATGGGAGGAATTTCTTTTCTGGTCCAGTCTATTTGGAGTTCTGTAGGCTTCTTGTATGTTCATGGGCATCTCTTTCTTTAGATTAGGGAAGTTTTCTTCTATAATTTTGTTGAAGATACTTGCTGGCCCTTTAAGTTGGGAATCTTCACTCTCTTCTATACCTATTATCCTTAGGTTTGGTCTTCTCATTGTGTCCTGGATTTCCTGGATGTTTTGGGTTAGGAGCTTTTTGCTTTTTTGCATTTTCTTTGACTGTTGTGTTGATGTTTTCTATGATGTCTTCTACACCTGAGATTCTCTCTTCCATCTCTTGTATTCTGTTGGTGATGCTTGCATCTATGACTCCTGATTTCTTTCCTAGGTTTTCTAACTCCAGGGTTGTCTCCCTTTGTGATTTCTTTATTGTTTCTATTTCCATTTTTAGATCCTGGATGGGTTTGTTTATTTCCTTCTCCTGTTTGGTTGTGTTTTCCTGTAGTTCTTTAAGGGATTTTTTGGTTTCCTTTTAAGGGATTCTACCTGTTTACCTGCGTTCACCTGTATTTCTTTAAGGGAATTATTTATGTCCTTAAAGTCCTCTGTCATCATCATGAGATGTGATTTTAAACCAGAGTCTTGATTTTCTGGTGTGTTGAAGTATTCAGGGCTTGCTGTGGTGGGAAAACTTGGCTCTGATGATGCCAAGTAGCCTTGGTTTCTGTTGCTTATGTTCTTGCCCTTGCCTCTTGCCATCTGGTTATCTCTGGTGTTAGCTGGTCTTGCTGTCTCTGACTGTGGCTTGTCCCTCCTGAATACCTGTGTGTTAGTACTCCTGGGAGACTCTCTCTGGGAGGAATTTGGGTATGGAGAGCTGTGGCACAGGGTCATCTCCGGGGTGCACACGGAAACCAGAAGGACCATGTCCCTGGCTGTTCCTTGGTTCCTGTGTCCTGATGGCTCTGGGTGGGTCTGTCTTGGGGCCAGGATTTGAGCAGAAATGGTGGTCTTACCTGTCCTCACAGGTGTGTTGGTACTCCAGGGAGTCCAACTTTCTACTGGCAGTATTTGGGTATAGAGTTCTGTGACACAGTGTCAGCTATGGGCACAGACAGAAACCGGAAAGACTGAAGTAAATTTGAACAGAACCTATGCAGAAAAGAAGGTCAAAGTTCCTATGAGCAGAAGTCATGTGTAAAGGCAGAGCCCGGCCTGTGTGAGGTGAGTGGGGACTGTGCTGCCTTTTGGAGAGAAGCATGTCAGGTGGCACAGGCTTCCCACTGAACCCTGAGCTGGGACCACGGGTGTGTGGCCTCTTCACCAAGTGCTCACGAGTCTTGAAGGTGGAGAAGCTTCCAGTTGATGTAAAGTCTGTAACTGGTGAGTCTTGAGATAGCTAAATGTACCTATTGGCTAAAAACTTACTTAATGGTGATTTTCCACGGGTTGTTTCTGTGGTTTGTTTTTCTACCCAAATCAAAGACAAATTTTTTGTCTTTTTCATAAATATTAAAATGTGGAATATTCTCCAAAACCTGAAAACTAGAGGCACATGCAGGACACTGAAGAAGCAGCCTGACTCCATCTTAGGTTTAAAGCCATCTTACCGTAAAGACAAACGAGGTTCATTCCTGTTTATGGATAAACCTGTTTCACAGGGCTGTGCCCCGCCTCTGCCATTGCCCCACCTGTGACAGTAACTACATATGGCTCTGTACTGCCTCTTCCAGGAAAGTAACAACAGTGTCTTTGTTTCAAAAAGATGTTTATAACCATTTTGCAACCCTCCTTTTGTTTCAAAAGGTTATTTTGGTGACTGTTGCTATGTCTATCTTGTTATGCCCACCTCACAACTATGTCTTTGTTTCAGGAGGTTGTGGGACTAACTTGTTATGCTTACAATTCTGCTCCTGTAGCTTCACTCATTTTGCCTCCCAAAATTTGGTAATTCCTAAATTTGGTAATCCCTACCCCTGATTGTAAGAAGGCTGTAAAACCTTGCCTTCTTCACATCAGGTGCTGACCTCTCAAACCCTGCCTTGTGGGAGGCAACCGTGCACACAAATAAAAGTGCTCGCTTTAATTGGTTACTTGCTTTAATTAATCCGGCCATGATAATTTGTGTCAGCGGCCTCTTTCCTCCTGTCTCTGGGATTAACAGTATCTGTGTGTGTTTGTGGGACACCTGTCTCCTTCCTTTAGGATAAGGGCTTGGATATGAAGTGTTGGTCTTGGTGTGAGACTTAGTAAGAAATCATCACATTGTTTGGCTGTTTAGCAAAAGGCCATGAAGGTGACATGGTGGACTGGGAATGCGAGTAGAGCATCAACCTAGGACTTCCTCACAGTGAGATTCAGCTTTAGCACTTCAGCCTTGCTTGTCCGTAAGTATCCTACCACTGACAAAATGCGAGACAACAAGTTAAGAAGAGAAGTTTATTTCTGCTCAGTTTTGGAAGCTGGGCCCCATGGCTCACTGACTCCACTGCTTTAGACTCAGGACATCATGGAGCTATGTGTGATGGGGAAAAAACTCACTTCCAAGTGACAGGAAAAGCTAAGGAGAAAACACACCCTTCAAGGCATGTACTCCTGCCTCTGCCCAGGTCTCGCTGGCTAGAGTTTCTGCTCTCTCCTGAAGATGTGGAGCCATGACTGATTGGTTTATTGATGAAGATGGATGCCTCCTGGTCCTGGAAGCTCAAAGACCTCACCTTGGAGCCAAGCCTTCCACACAGGAGCTCCATGGAGACATTTCAGATCCCACCCCTAACACAAATATATAGCTCTGTCCTTCAGTACTGAATACCAGCTATGTACCCGGCACCAGGAAAATACCCAACCGTGTAAGAAGCCTTAGTTTTTAGTCTAACACAATTTTCAAAAGCATTTCCTGGGTTCTTCCTGGCCAGGCCTGCCCCCGATGACCGCAAAGCTCACTAAAGTGGGTATATTTTTATTGACTAAGAGAAAGCAGGCCTCCAAAACTGACTTGGACAAGGAAAGAGTGTGTGTGTGTGTGTGTGTGTGTGTCTGCCTGCCTGCCTGCCTGTCTGTCTGAGCCAAGATATTAATAGATGAACAGAGGCCAAAATAGTTCCCTTGGGCCATTCCTAAACCCCAAGATCTGTAGTTTCAAGGAAAAAAAAGTCCTCGTACATGACATCATAGATATTTAAATTTCAGTTATTCAGTGAGTATGTGATTGTCTGAAAGTGTGTATGCACCGTAACACTGAGGGGAGTCAGAGAACAACATACGGAGAAGGTTTTCTCTCTCCTTTTACCACGTGGGTCCCTTTATTAGAGCATAAGTCAACCAGAAGGCAGCAAATGCCTTTACCTACCAGTCCGTCCCACTATAAGAGAGCTAACATTGAATAAGTTGGAGCTACCCCATTTAACATTTGTTTTGGAGGTGCTGGGGATTTACCTATATGAGGTCATGTTTCAAAGTGCAGAGCATCTCGGAATGCAGACTCTGGCTGCCACACAAAGGAAGCTTGTGGAGCAGAGCATAGCATTCTCCCTCAGCCGCCCATGCTGGTATGGATGATTCATACCAGAAGGCGAATGTCCGGGTCTCCCTAAGCAGCCATTTCACCATTAGCTTATTGGTGAGGAAGGGTTTAGAACCTAGGGTCAATGGAAGCATCCTTTTCCAATGCATTTCACCCCATCAGGTAATGATGAAGTACTGGGTGGGCTGTGGTGAGCGGAATGTTCTCTCCTGCTGCTCCGCACTGCTGGTGGGAGTATAAAGGATAAAGCCTTTCTACCAAGCAGTCTAACAAGCGACCGTAAGCCTCAAAATATTTCATCTCTGTTACCTGGAATTCTGTGTCTTGGACTCTATCCCAGCCTCTATCTGGACCAGTGGAAAGCAAATGAATCAAACTGGAAGGTAAATGTATGTCTTCATATAAGTCTGGAAAGGTTATATAAAAAGATTACAAAGCATTACTCACTGAAAACTATATTATGCTATAGTATCCCACAAGATTAAAATAATATCCAGCTGTTTTAAAGATTTTCATTCCTTTTAAGTTTTAATCTTTGAATTAAATTTTTTGAGAAAAACTTGGTAAGGCTGAAGATTCTTAAGGATAATATAATCCTGATATGAAACTGATAAAATTACATTTCCATTATATAGATAAGCATTAAAAGAATACCAAAATGTTAATGGTGGTGATTTTCAACAACAAAAATGTGTACACCTGAGTGCAGTTTCTTCAGGAGGACACAAGGGGGCAGCAGCACCGCGGAGCTGGAGTTTCAGCGAAGTGGTTGCTGGGAAGTCAACTTGGATTCTCAGCAAGTGCGGCCATCTCTCCAGCCCTGAGAGTCTTTTCTTTATGTACTTCGGTTTCTCTCGAATCTTTTTTCATAAATACCATTTATATCTAGGAGAAATGCTTTTAATACTCAGACAACAGTAGCTTATGGAGAGGATTCTAGTTTTTTCCAGCACTTCCTGAAGAACAGCAATCTGTTCTGAAGAGGCTCTGTTCTCAGAGAGTGGGAGTGAAGTTAGCTCTGCTGGGTTTCTCCAAACACTTTTCTTTTCTTTTAACGGAGTCTATTAATGTTTCTCATATTCTTCCATTAAGTGGTTAGTCAGAGCAGGCTCTGTGCCAGGCACCATGCCAAGTTATGGAATAAAAGGCAAGAGAGCAGGTGCCTGCCCTAAGAAAGCTGTGAGAGGTCACCTAGAGTCAGCTCTAAGCCACGTAGCAAAATGCTGGTGAGGACGAGAGGGCGGGGCGGATCCAGCCCAGGGATTCGGGAGATTTGCAGAACTCACTGCTGTCCAGAATTCTAATCTAGCAATTAAGCCAATCTAATCTAGATGGCATATAAATGGTATGGTTGTTTTTCTCACATAATTTAAATTATATTTTTATTATTTTATCCTTAATCAAATCTCTCAAAATGTCAGGTGAATTTTTGGAATAGTCTAACTAGTGGGCCAAAATCTCACTCACATTCTGACCTGCGTGATCACTGCAGGATGAGCCTTTCTTAACTCCAAAGCGTGGTCATCGGGCTTCCCACACCACAGTGGCGGTTCTCGGTCCCACTGTCTGCAAGCGAGACTCTCAAGTGTAATTGCTAGAATTTGTCTTTATCATAGCATGAATCTTATAAAAGTCTATGAAATGAAATGAAAATGGAAAAAAAGACAACTTTCCCTTTCTGGAGCCCAGAATTAACGCTCCCCAAAAGATATTTTTAAAAGTCTTATTAAAGCATTTTTCAAAAGCATATGTCAAATGACAGCTATAGCTTTATCTTGAGAATGTGACTGCATCTGTCTGTTGAAGCTTCTAGAAGCATATTTTAAAAGATTTTATCTTTTAAATTATGTTTTTTCAGTATATCTGTGAGCCTGAGTGGATGTGTATGTCCTTCTCTCTCTGTGCCTGTCTCTGTCTCTCTGTCTCTCTGTCTCTCTGTCTCTCTTTGTCTCTCTCTGTCTCTGTCTGTCTATCTGTCTGTCTCTGTGTGTGTGTGTCTGTATACAACCCACTGTACATGTGGAGATAAGAGGAAAACTTGTAGGAATCAGGATTCATGGTTGCACTTCAGCAGGTCTTGGTGCAGAGAGTAAGCAATTTATCCACTGTTTCATCTCCTGGCCCCACCTAGAAACATTTTTAATAAAAATTCGATTCAGTATTTTTTTAAAAAAATACTTTAATCACTATTCTTTCTTTATAAGATGCAAAACTGTTCAAGTAGATTAAAAATCCTGGTAAATTATCCTCTTTCAAGTTCTGGGGGTCTTATTTGAAACAAAGCACACAGCAGGAATAAGAGAAGTAGAAAAATAGCTCAATCTCAATCAGCATAAAATTAGGGCTGATGCTCAGAGGATGGGTGAGCATGGAACCCTGGTTCTAGAAACACCAGCTCCAGGCCTGCCTTCGAGGACTGTGTCCGCGCGTCGGAGAGCCCATGAGGAAACGGCCAAAAGCTTAACAAAGAGCAGAGTCTAAAACAGCCATTCCTAGAAGATGGAGGTGTGTGTGCTTAGTTAAAAAGTTGTGTGTGTAAGCATGTGTATGCATATGATACATGTGTGAGGTATATTTAAAGGGTACATGTGTATGTGAAGTGTACATGTGTATGGTACACACATACATGTGTGGACATGGAGCCAAAACAGGAAGCTTGGTATCCTTGTCTGCAGCTCTCCCCTTCCCCCACGCCTTTGAAGCAGCATCATTCACTGAATCCAGAACTCAGGGTTAGTTTCTTTCTGTCTGTCTGTGTTTGTTTGTTTGTTTTGGCTAAGCTGGCAGCCAGTAATTCCCAGCAATTCTCCTGTCTCCACCCTAACCCCTCATCCTGAGGTGACAGTCCTTCAGAGAACTACACAAGGCCTTTATGGGTGTTTGGCTATTATTCTGTGTGGGAAGCCATAATGGACCCTTGCTAACAGCCTGGAGGCTGGCAGGGCAAAGGTCCTGAGTAAAATAAAGAAGAGCCTCTCCCCATGAACAGCAGGTTAAAGGGAAGTTCTGAGATAACCACGGATGTTCCAGCCTGCGCAAACGCAAACATCGGATGTCTCCACCAGACGGCCTTTATCTCTTCCTGCTGAAACTGCCAAGAATGCTCCTCCCTCATTTGTTCTTGCCTTGAGGTGAGCTCTTCCTCTGAAAGCTTAAAACCTGTGTAACCTGGAAAATTAAACGAGACCTCGACAATTGAACCCTGCCTGGTCTCCTTTCTCTCTCCCCTTTGACCCTCAGGTAGCCCCTCTTCGGAACCCTGAATAACTGGACCTGCTGGACGGGTCAATTCTGATTCTCCTGCACATGCAACGTGTACTTTTAACAGCTGAGCACTGATGTCCAGGATCCTACAGGGCAGATGATGCGTCAGAGAAATGATGGTTGCACCCTGGTACCCTGCCTGCCTCAGGACACACCCTCTCTGCCTGGGTTCTGTGCTACATGTAAGAGATGGTGTCAGGAATAAGACAATTTCTGACCTGGGAGAACTAAGAGTTTAGTGGGAAAAACAGTTACGTAGCCACAACAAGATAAAAACCAGGAAAACTGAACTTGAGAGACTAGATTGTGTGTTAGGGAGCACTATTGTACAGGGTGATTTGCACGCCCTCTATTTGCTGTCCTTAGGGTCTTGTTATAAAAGGGTTTAGAGATTCTTCATAGAAGATGTCACTTTAGAACTGGGTCTTTAAAAAGAGAGGGATTGGGTTGCAGAGATGGGTCAAATGTGAGCACCTAAGTTAGATTCTCAGAACTCGCATCGAATGGCTGGTTTTGATACCCTACCACTGGGGACTTGGAGACAAGTGAGTTCCTGGGACTTGTTCAACAAGTCTGGCCTACTTGGTGAGTTCCAAAATCCAGAGAAAGACAGCCATGTCTCAAAACCCAAGGTGAACAATGCCAGAAGAATGACACCCCAAATTATCTTCTGGCCTTCATATATACACTTACATGTATATAAACATGTGCATGTGTGTGTGTGTGTGTGTGTGTGTGTGTGTGAGTGCGCCCGCGTGCGTGCACACACACACACACACACACACACACACACATGAACAAGATTGTTTCTGGCCCTCAAGCAACAGGGACAGTGATTATAGGGTAGACAAAGCATTTTTCAAGTCCATTAAGAAACAGGGGAGATGTGGGTGACCTCAGATTCTCACTAGGTTGGATGGGAGACAGGGAAGTTATTAGGAAGTAAAGGAAGGGTGAGAGAGAATCAGTAGTTTGCAGCCTCCTACTAAATGTTAGTATTCCAGGTGAAAATGGCCAGTCAGCTATCAACATGAAAGACATGCAGAGAGGTGGCCGGTGAGATACAGGTCTTGAGTCTGGTGAGTGATGAAATGTTAAACCAATAGAGGTGGCTGGGGTTTCCCAGAAGTACATTTGAATCAAGAGAAGCAGATCATGGAGGATCATGGAGGTACCCTGGAAACTCCCGGCCCATGTTGTGGGTTCATCTTTTAAACCCTTTTAAATGTGGGCCGTTTTACTGGTTAGATAGTGTGGTGTGAGTTGGCTCAAGGCTCATGCTACCATTTATAAAACTTACACATAAAAATAGAGAGAGCTGGTGAGACAGCTGAGTGGGTAAGATGCTTGCCACGGTGACTGGAGGTCTATCCCCGGGGCGCAAGAGGAGGTGGAAGGGTGAAGCTTATCTTTCAGGGTTGTACTCTGGCCTGTACATGTGCTGTGGTGACCAAGCCCGCTCAGTCAGTCAGCGGGGTCTCCAGTGCAGGAGTGAGGATTAGAAAGAAAAAGGACAATTAGACAACACTGTAGCATGACCCCAGCCTGTTCTGAGGCTGAGGCGGGTTCATTTTTACCCAATCCGCTTTTATACCATTTTAATTACATGCAAGTAATAAGATCAAGCAGTACAATGAACACAAATCTTCAAGGAAGAAGCAAGGCAATAAACAAAGTCCCCCCCCCCCCCCATCTCGCCTGTGGTCACTGCTTCTAAAATGACCAAGATACCTGAGCCTACTTCCCTGTCCTAGCCCAAAGTCACATTCTTGCCTGAACTTACTTCCCAGTTCTAGCCTAAAATTAGATTCATGCCTGAGCTTACTTCCTTGCCCTGGCCCAATGTCAGATTCCTGCCAAACAGCCCCCCAAAAGCTCCCATACTTCAGCACCCTGAACACGCACCAACACACATCATGCATACATCCACAATATTATATAGAGAGAGCACAGATTAATGCTGAGCATTGGGACACATGTATGTGATTCTAAAACTCAGGAGGCAGAGGCAGAGCATCACCACACATGTGAGACCAGACTGGGGGAGAGGCGGGGAGAAAGTAAGCGTCCTGCTGGCTGAGACTGCAGAGTGAGACCCTCCCAAAGAGCAACGTTCCAACCACATGGGGTTCAGTTTTGGATTCACTAAATGAGTACACTTCCTTTCCCTAAAGCTGAGCATTCTTATATTCTGGCCCCAGCGTCTTACCTAGCTTGTCCATGGGATTTGTTTCTGGTTTTGTTGTTCTTGTATGTGTTGGAGCAGTTCTTCAGCAGTATTTGGTATTTCTGGCTTATTTGGTTCATTTCCAAGAATGTTGTCACCTGTGGTGGGTAATCTTGGCTTGGCTGGATGGAGAGACGCATAGGGAGTTAGTAGCGCGCACTTGTGAGTGTGTGTCTTCGAAGGCACTTTGAGGAAGGACTGACAGGTCTGATGGACAAAGGCCCGCCCTTCATGTGGGCACAGATGTCCAGGCTGGGCAACCCACGGGGGTGAAGCAAGAAGAGGGCGGCAGCCAGCAGGTGCGAGCGAGCGCCGCTCTTCCGCTCTTCCGGTGTCTGCTCTGCTGCCGTTCACCAGGGACACCAGACTCGGGCTTCTTGAGCCTTTCCGTGCAGACTCAAGCAGCTCCAGACTTTCAGCCCCACGCTGAGCTGTGTCCTCAGTTTCCAGCTTCTGGTACTACACAGTTATCCAGGTTCTTGGTTTCCCGGGCTTGCAGACGGAGGAGCCTCCAGTCACGTGAGCCAACAAATCCCCCGTGGTGCTTTGAATGTGAATGGCTCCTATCAGCTCATATATTTGAATAGTTAGTCTCCATTTGGTGGAACAGCTTAGGAAGAAATAGGTGTGGCCTTAGAGAAGGCGTGTCCCTGGGGGCGGGCTTTGAAGTGTCAAGACCTATGAGGTTCTCAGGGCGATTCTCTGCCCTGTGGCTGTGCATCAAGGTGTGAGCGCCCAGCTGCTCCCGTGCTCCCCCTTCATGGCCTCTAACCCTGAAAATGAAGTCGAATTACACTTTTTTTTTTAACATAAGCTGTCTTGGTCCTAGCATTTTATCACGGCAATAGAAAAGTAACTAAGACATTCCCTACTGCCCCCCTTACACACACACACACACACACACTATTGATTTTGTCTCTCTAGTGAACTCTAATCCATCAGTGTATACAAACTGAATGACTGTCACACACCAGGACCTTACTGATTTCCCTTTATTCCCTCTGCCACCATTGGTATGGGATGAATCTGGGAGTGGGGGTGCATTAGTTTAAGTCTGAGCTTTTCAGGAACCTGTTGGTCTTGAAGGGACATCATGATGTCCTTGGGGGTAGTGATGTATGTCTTAGTCAATGTTCTGTTGCTGTGAAGAAACACCGTGGGCACTGCAACTCTTACAAAGTGTTTAATTGGGGATTGATTACAGTTGCAGAGGTTTAGTCCAAGTTGTAATCATGGTGGGAACCATGGTGCTGGAGAAGCAGAAAGTCCTGCATCCAAATCTGCAGGCAGCAGAGAGAGAGAGAGA
This sequence comes from Apodemus sylvaticus, assembly GCF_947179515.1. Classification (NCBI taxonomy): domain Eukaryota; kingdom Metazoa; phylum Chordata; class Mammalia; order Rodentia; family Muridae; genus Apodemus; species Apodemus sylvaticus. The sequence continues at coordinate 120,681,444 of NC_067478.1, read as the reverse complement.
GAGAGCCTCTAGGCCTGACATAGGTTTTGAAACCCCAAAGTCCACCCTCAATAGTGTACTTCCTCCAGCAAGGCCGCACCTCTTAACACCTTTCAGACAGTGCTACCCCCTCATGACCAAGTACTCAGATATTTGAGTCTATGGGGCATTCCTATTCAAATGACCACAGTGTGAGTCTCAGAAAAGTCTGTTTCAATTTTTTCTTGCTATTATCACTTTCTATATTTTAAATTTTTATTGTTACAATTTAGAAATACTTCTTTGAACCTTGTGTGGTGTTCTATAAGTTTTTGTCTCATTTTTGTTGAAATATGCTTACAAAGTGTTGGACTATGATTCTTCAAGACCACTTGAAAGAAACTCTAGGTTCTGTACTTGGGGGTGTTTGACTGTAATTATGGTTAGAGATGTGGGTCTAAGGGCTATTTGCACATTTTAACTGTACATATGGCTTCAATTTTATTCCGAATGCACAAAAGAAGTTGGCTCCTTCAGTTATAACAGCTCCTGCCTCTCCATCATCTCAGTGTGATAGTAACCGACAGACAAAGAAACCTCTGAAGAAAGATGGAATAATTCAGCCAGCCCTAGTGTGGGCTTAGGCAAAGGATGCTTTCGCTTTGTTAAAGGTCAGATAGTGCCCAAGCTCAGGGTGAAATGTGTTCAGATCCTGGAGTGCTCAGAGACTTGGCAGAGTTGTGTGCAGACTTTCTACTTAAGAGGAAATGGTTGGAACTTCATGCCTATTCTTGGGCATGCTTGGTATAACCTCTCTCTCTAAAGCACAGTTTCTAAAGTACAGTTTCTACCTGCCAACACCAAGAATGAGTTACCCAGGGGCCTTCTGCTGCTCAGGCCCACCCTGGCTAATTATTTGTTACTTATTCTGTCTGATGCTTTCCCTTTCGATCAGTCACACAGTGCCCCTATTCTAACCTGCTAAACTGGTAGGACCTTCCAGGTCTATCTGCAGGATTGAGCGAGACCCTCGACTCACCATTGCAAGGATGTATACAGCAGTCTACCTTGGCAGGTCTGAGTCAAGGTATGCTGCAGATTTCAGAGATCACACCACGAAACACATATAACGAAAGGGATGGGGGGGGGGGGGGAAGGGAGTGCAAGGCTATTTCAGAGTGGGGACATGAGAGAGAAACAGAGACAGAGACAGAGAGAGATAGCAAGAGAGAACAGGAGAGTGAGTAAGAGAGGGCTTGGATGGGGGACCTGTTAAGGGTCCACACGTAACATTTGGTGACTGGTGACTCTGTCAGCACTGGCACTGGGTTGCTAAAGGCAGGCTGGGGTTAACATTCGTCCTTTTCATTTATTCTAAAAGATGAGGAAATAGAGAGGGGTGGAGGTGAAGGGGGACGGGGTGCTCTGCCCTTCAAACCTCTTCCTGCTGTCTTGGGGTGTCAACCTCTCTGGGGACCAGAGGAAGCAGAGATGCTGGAGTCCTGGAAGAGCAGGCTCCCACGGAGTCTGGGCAGTAAGTGAGACAGCAGTTGGAGCGGTTTGTGAGGCTGGACCACCTGGGGCTCACCTCTTTGAAGCTGTCGAAGATATAGATTTGGAGGGAACATCTGGAACGGGCAGGTTTCTGGAACAGATATGTATCAGGGGCAGAGATAAGGGGTTTAGGGGGGAATTTTTTCTTATGTGTACATTCGAAATTTTTAACCCCATGGTTCTGGTAGCTTGGAGAGGGGAGTCCCGTGATCAGTGAAGGGTGAGGAGGGAGATCATACCCTCGGGAATAGGAAGTGGGTGGGGAAACGCAGGATGTTGATTGACGGGAGTGCTTATTTGCAGTCCAATCGACCCACTAGAGGTGGATTCAGTTGATTCCTTGAAGCTTACAAGAATGATTTAGGTTTATAAACAGATAAATATTAGATATGTTAGCATTATCACTGTTTGTAATATATACTGAAATCCACAATGTAGAAAAGGCAATAAACTTATTTATACCTTTGAGTCATTGTAGAAGCTTGGGTCACAAAATGATTCTATGTGAAAAGTATGACCAGTCTTCCCTCTAGCCAGAAGAACAAGGGTACACGGGTCAGACAGATGTTTGTAGCATGACTGAGAAGCACTTTTAAGTCTGTCCTTAGAAGACAAACAAAGGAAATGTAAAATCTTGAGCTTGTAAATATGATACTGATAGTCAGTGCTTTCCAGAGCTAGATTAATAGCTTATCAGAACTCCACTAATCAGTATTAAAATTCTGAACTTTTGAAGTCTTAATATAACAATAGCATAGAGAGGGAAAGAGATCTGAAACATTTTCTTTTCATTTTTACATACCTAAAAACAATTTCTTATACCTTTACAAATTGCATTTACATATCTTAAAACATCTCCTTAGACCCTCATGACTTAAGATTTCATATTCTCAGGCCATACACATGCTTTACACCCTTTCTCCGTGCAATCATCTACAGGAGCTGCAGGCGGCTGCTTACTGAGAGCAGTCATGATTACAAACAGTTTCTTAAAATAAAGGAATAGTGGAAAATCACGTTAAACTCTGTTTTGTGAGTTCTCTTTAGAGTCTAGTAGCAACGTCAACTGTGTCTAGACCTCGTGTTAGCTCTAGAAAAGTGAGGCCTGAGGCCCGGTTTTTACTTATGAAGAAAACTGAGAAGGCAGCAGCAGCATTGGCTGTTGCTGTCTACCGACAAAGCCATCACCAGCCTAGTTGTTTACACAGTCAGAGATCTGAGAAGGATGAATTTCACCCGAGTGAGCAGGAAGTACAAACCAAGCAGCTCTTGAATCTATTACAAACGACAGGCTCACCAGCTGCCTGGACAATCAGTCACCCGAGGTTCCTCCATGGTCATTTGGGGCAGGCCTCCAGGCTCCAGGGCAGTGTCAGTCTTTCACTACTAGGCTCTGAAAATCTGACAGATTTTCCTGTGGAGTAGGAACTTGGGAGGACTGGCCGACTGGTAAAGTGGGGCAGTCAACTCTCCAGTGTCCTATTAGTCCACAATTTGGACAGGATCCTGGTAGCTGGCTGTGTGAAGGGCAGCTTCTCACCCAGTGGGCAGCTTTGCCACAGTTAAAGCAAGTTCTAGGTGGAGGCTCTGTCTATCTTCATCTTCACAGGAGATTAGGGTGCTGTCAGGAACTATCATGAATGGCTTTTTTAGTAAACATTTTAAATACTATGTTCAGCAGATTCCCCCAAAGAGTTTGAGGACCATCAATCTATTAAGTACATATAAACTGGTCAAACTTTGCTGTTTCTAGCTATTTGTTTTAGGCTTAAATTTGAATACACATACAAGATGAAAATAAAGTTTATTCCTGTAATTAGCTACATTTAATTACACTAGTATGGAGCATGTCTGCAAGCGTAGCTCTGAACACATTAACGAATTCTGTCATTTATTCAGTGACTAGTGACGTGCACATCTTCATCAACTTCAACCGTTTCTGTAAGTTTGCAGCTTTTATATTAGGCTTTTGCGCATAGAGTATACTTTTGCAGCTTTATCCCTGTTAGGTTTAGCCTGAAAAAATCAACATATCTTATTTATCGAATATGCCTTATTTATCAAATGTCTGTTGTTTTGAGAAGCTTGGTACTGAACAATTAACAAAGACATAAGAACTCAGGTGTGAACCTCTAATCAGCTTTTGTTAATCTGAATAGACCTTTATACCCTTCGATGTTTATCACTATATGGAGTATATTGTAAACCAGACTTGAATCACATATATTGCATGTTGTAGCAAATATAACCTTAAATTTGTATATTCATACAAAAATCTATACCAATTCTAAATATTTGAGACTTGCTACTTTCTTAGTCTAAAGGAGCTACAATGATAAACAGTTCACTCAGGCTAAGAAGTTTTACAACTATTGCTTTATGCCGTGTTGTCACTTAAACACGTGACGTCACATGGCAGGTACTCTTTAACCTTAGCGAAGATGGTTGCCAGCCATGTGGCTGCTTACTTCCTGATGAGGTCACCAGCCAAGATGCAGGAGAGCCACAAGGTTGCTATTTAAAAACATCTGTTTTCCGTGTGTGTGTGTGTGTGTGTGTGTGTGTGTGTGTGTGTTATATACACATATACACACAGAGTTGGGTCCAAGTTACACACACACACACACACACACACACACATCCCAAGCAAGAGTTGAATTACACACACACACACACACACACACACACACACAGATGTTTAATTATAAGTCTTTTGTTATAAGTTTAAAGCCAAATGTTGTTACATAGGTTATAGATTTTAAACCAAACCCAGTGAATAACTTACAAATGGTGAGGTAAGAGTTTATAGCATAATCTTAAGAGGTTTTGTTTATTTTTATTTTATTTTGAGAGCAGAGTGCAAAGAAATCTTAGAGATAAAAGATTTTTAAGAGTGGGAGGCAGAACCTTAGAGGTAAGAGACTTTGAGGATTGTAGAGCAGAACAGGTTTAGATATAAGATATTTAGGGACCCTTTTTCTAGGCAGTAGCAGTTGTTAGAACTTGGAAATCAAGTTCCCCAATATTTTTGGTCATTGATCTGTACTGAGGCCAAGCTGCTGTACTAAAATCTGAGAAGGAAGAGGACGCTGAAAGACCGGGACACCTTCGTGGGTGTGTTCTTTCCTCCAAGCTCCCAGAGCTGAAACTGCAGGAGTGCAGCAGCTCCCAGTGGGAAACAGAGAATTTGAAGAGTACAGGCTGGGGGTAGGGGTGGGAGGTGCACAAGGAGAGGCAGAGCAGGTGCCTCGGAGTGGGAGAAGGAGAGGAAGCGTCCCAGGCTGCCACAGGCCGGGCTGCAGTTCCTGAGAGCCCAGAGGGCAGGAGGGCAGATAGCAGGAGAAAATGGAGATATCCGCGTTGGTATCATGGTCAGAGGTGCAGCACGCTGCAGAGTCCAGAGAAGCCCAGATGTGTCCGCAGTGAGGGCACAGCGGCCCGGAGGGAAGCAGCAGCTGCAGAATCCTGAAATTCACAAACCAATGGTCGGTGCATACTTCAGGACAGTTAGATCAGCAGCATGGTTCCTCGTGGCCAATGCAGAGGAGCACAGGTGTGTGTGTGTGGGGGGGGGGGGTGCACACTGCAGTCGGCCTGTTCCTTTGCTTTCCGGGCTCCTGCTATGTGGACTTGAACTCCCACTTTGCAACAAACTTACAGATTCATCAACTATAACTTAAAGATAAGGCATTTACAAAGTCTGTGAGAGCGGGGTGGCGGCAAAAACAATAGGGATCGCAGCAGAGAAAAAAGAAAGAGGAAATGGCGATTCTTTTCTGTTCCCTGATCACTTGGTTGGCAGCATTTAAGCTATCTTGGGGTTGCTCACCAGGGCCAGATGACACACTAGATGCCCTTAAGTCCCGCACTAAGCAGGGCTGTCCAAGGTTCTGCGCGAAGCATCCCTCAGGGAAGCCAGGTGGATAATGCAGTTCCCACGGAGGAATCGGGGCTTGTCTATCAAGATAGGCGTATACACAAGTAAAAACGGGGTCTATGACAGGGACCGAAGGGGCAGGTGAGGAGCAAGAGAGGGAAACAAAGTATGCGAGACATGAAGAACTGTTTCACCAGAGGAAGGAGAGAGGAAGAGGAGTGCTGGGAAGCCGGGATGAGGGTGGGTAAGAACAAAGTGCATATAAACGCTGTGTGTTCATGACACTCTCATGAAGAAATCCACTGTGTGTGCGAACTGAAATTGTCTTAAAATACAATTTTAAAATTCTCACTGGAGAAGCGGGTGGGGTGGCTGAGAGGCAGCGTCCAGAGGTCCAGTGGTGGCGAAGCTACTGTTTCCAGAGGAGTGGACAGCGACTGGAGCCCTTGATTTCTTCTGCTTCTTGGATGTGTCAAGAAGCGTTTGAAGGCTGTCAATAAAACAATAGCCTTTCCTGAGCCTTCCAGCGAGTTTTAAGGTCTAGCTGGAGAGGAAACATTCCAGGTCTATTTCAGGATTTGTCGCATCCCAGGATCCACCCAGGTTAGGAGCCACCTTACTATTGGGGATGTGCCAAGACTACAGTTCAGATGGAAACCAACGTGGGATCTTCGGACTGCACAGACCCGGCCTTGCAGGGTGACTCCACACAGTCCCCAGGGCTGTTTGCACCTGTCTGCTGGCTTGCTATACAGGAAGCTGGTGAGCGTGAGGAGGGGGCTGCCCGAGTCTGGGCTGCAGCCGGGTAGCAGAGCTGCAGAGCCGGTGCGAGCTGCGCTGGGAACTGCGGTGCTGCGAGAGGGAGCGGGGCAGCTGGAGCCGAGCGAGCGCGTCACGGGAGCGAAGGGACGCTGCACAGCCCTATAGGCGGAGGCGCTCTGGCTCCAGCGGGAGCAGAGCTATAAAAGTGCTGCGAGAATCGGGCGAGCGCCACCGAGGACCTAGGACCGAGGTGGGTGGCAATAGGCACAGCCAGGGTCCCTTGGCGTTCCGGAGTTTTCTCTGCGGTCCCGACCCTCAGGAGGATCTCAGTTGCCTCCGGACCTGGCGCGGTCCAGGTTCTCTTTGGAGGTCGGGGCTCCCTGTGTGCTCCGTGCCCCTCGAGCCCAGGTTCCCTCCGTGGTGCGGACCCCTCTAGCTCGGTGCGCTCAGCGCCCCGCACCCAGCCTCCGTGCACGGAGCCCGGCAGGGAGTCCGACCCTTGTGCTCAGAGCTGCAGTGCCTGGACATGACGGTCCCTCCTGTCCTGCTTCTCTTTCTTCTGTCCTCGGTGCGAGCCACTGATCAACCGCAGGTCGTCCCTGAGCATCCCAGCATGGAGGCAGCCCTGACGGGGCCCAACGCCTCCTCCTCCTCGCACTTCTGGGCCAACTATACTTTCTCTGACTGGCAGAACTTCGTGGGCAGGAGACGCTATGGGGCCGAGTCCCAGAACCCCACGGTGAAAGCCCTGCTCATCGTGGCCTACTCCTTCATCATCATCTTCTCGCTCTTCGGCAACGTACTGGTCTGTCATGTCATCTTCAAGAACCAGCGCATGCACTCGGCCACCAGCCTCTTCATTGTCAACCTGGCAGTGGCGGACATCATGATCACCTTACTCAACACGCCTTTCACCTTGGTAAGGGAGGGTCCTCTCCCGCCTCGGGCTCTTCTCCTGAAGCATCTTTCTATCCCCTCTCCTCCTGACAGTCTCTCTTCCAGGTCCTCCCAACTCCAGGCTTGCCCTCTCTAGCCCTTCACCTGCTCTCCTCAGCCTTAATTTGTGTTCCTGTCTTAATCCTCGGCTTCCCTTTCTCTCCTGTCACTAACCAATATTCCTTCATGTCTGTCTCCCCCTTGCTCTTTCTTTTCCCCTTCGTTTCCAAGCCAGAGTTTCTGCAGCTGGTAGCACTAATTCAATGAGGCAGTTGGCTCTAACCGAGGACTGACCATTCCCTGTTTACCCTCCTTGGCCACAGGAAGTAGCAACCAGTGAATCAGGTCCCTGAAATGTTGGCAGAGGCTGCTATCCTGACCCTCTCTTCAGCCCGTGAAAAGCCTGCCTCCCACCCATAGGGTGCTGCTGCCGGGTCGTTTGAGGCAGCAACTGTCCGTTGGTAATGGAGTCTGAGATGTCTTTCTCGGTGCTAGTGGGTTAAGCTGTGTTTCCTCCGTGGCTTGATAGGAAAACCCAGTGTGAGGCTTGTGCTGTGAGGGCTGGGACATTTGGGCAGGGGATGGAAGTGTTTTCCTCTCTGGGTGGGCTTCTGCTATGTGATATTTACTGATGTTGTTTCTGTCCCTCAGTGACCAGGGGGCTTGTGGATGGTTTGAGACAGTGAGGGTGTGGTTGAGCAATCCCGGTGACAGACAGCTCATCTCTACAATGGGGCCATGCCCTTTCAACCTATGGAATGACTTGTTAAAGCTATTAGCCAAGCAGAATATCTGTCTGTCTGTCTGTCTGTCTATTTCCTATCAATCTATTCACCGACCCACCCACCCATCCCTCTCTTCCTCCATCCATCCATCCATCCATCCCTTCCTCACTTCATCCATCCATCCCTTCCTCCATCCCTCCCTCCCTCCCTCAATCCCTCCCTCCCTTCCTCCATCCATCCCTCCCTCCATCCATCCATCCCTTTCTCCATCCCTCCCTCCCTCCATCCATCCATCCCTCCCTCCCTCCATCTATCCCTCCCTCCCTCCCTCCATCCATCCATCCCTCCCTCCCTCCATCCCTCCCTCCCTTCCTCCATCCATCCATCCATCCATCATCTATCCACCTCTCACACACAATTGACAGACAGCAAGAAGATGGATCACTGTAAGCCCATTGGCCCATGTGAGCTCCTTCTAAATTTTCCATCTTCAAAGTATTCTCATTCTCTCTCCTATTTTTCCTCATAAGAACATATTCACATTTTGTAGATAAGGAAACCGAGGCCCTGTCGTCATCCAAGGCCACCTGCAGAGCCAGAAGAACTTGGTCTTTTCACTAAAGTTCATTGCTGAGTCCACAAAGTCCCCAGTGGGATTGGGGAGGGTCTTGACCCATGTTCTGCTTCCACTGCTCCAAGACACCAACTTGTCCTATTGTCCTTTAGCCTATACTAACCTATCAGTGGTCATTTGGGGCCCTTTAGGCACTGGCTAAGATGTTAAGAGTCCTCCTGTGTCTCCAGGATGCTAGAAAGGCTGTGTCATGGCTCCCCATAGCTTCTCCCTTGGCTTTTTATCAGAGGGTAGGCGAGCTGAGGTGGGTCTTGGCTTTGAGCTGCAAGGCTCCAGGGTCTGGCCTTGTCACTGCTGTTCAGAGCCAGACTGCAGAGTCAGATCTGAAGTAGACACAAGAAGGAAACAGAGACAACTGAGAGCTGACTGTCCCAGGGCTCTCCTGTGAGAGGGGACTCTCTGCCCTTCCTGCAGGAGAAACTGTAAGAGCTGAGCTTTGAGCCCAAGCCTGGCATCTTCCCAGTCTAAACTCCTTTAGGACCTTTATCTATCTATCTATCTATCTATCTATCTATCTATCTATCTATCTATCTATCTATCTATCTATCTGTCTGTCTGTCTGTCTGTCTGTCTGTCTGTCTGTCTGTCTATCCATCCATCCATCCATCCATCCATCCATCCATCCATCCATCTAGGATGTTGCCCTGTGCACTCAGGTTGTGAGAACTGGGAAGGAGGGTCTTCAAATCTCTCAGCCTGCTCACCGCAGCCTTCCCACTTGGATGAGGCATTGCTTTTGGTGACGGTGACCTCCTCCTGGGCCCGTTCCCAGCCACTGTGCCCACTGCAGTCGACATAAAGACTGGCTCTGGTCACTGAAACAATAACAAACACTTGCTGATGGTTCCCACGACAGAGGTGTGCAGACAGTCTAGTGAAGCCCAAAGGAGGCGGGCCTTCATTCTAACCCACCAGGGGGTCAAAGGAGACTTTGAAAAGGATGTGCCATTGTAACAGGTCTGCAAGATCTAGATTTCCACACAGCACCGAAGGAGCAGGCAGAGCGAGAGGGAGGAGCCCCTGAAGATCACTTCTTGTCTAGGGAGCACAGAGCACAGAGTCGCTGGGTGAGGCCCAGGCAGATCAGAAAGAGAGGCTGGGCCAGGCATCAGGACTGAGACTTCCTGCAGCCTGTCTGGGGAAGTGAGTCTCACTCACTGCTAGCAGCAGTGTTCCTCCTAAACAGCCCGAGGGCAAGATCTGGAGAGAAGAGGGGCTTCTGGTAGGTGGTGGGGGCCCATCAGAACTCAGTTTGCTCGCTTGCTGATCGGAGGCGGGAGGCAGGGGCGTTGAAGATGTCCTGCTTCGTAGCCTCCACGGCTTGCCCAGCCACAGGACAAAGCCCTGGGTCTTCTCTCTGTGCAGATGCAGCCAGACTTGACCCCATTTTCCTGTATACACACCAGGCAAAGGCCCCACTCCTTAGTTCCCAACAGACCCTGGTCCAGGGTGCATGGCTTTATCCCAACCTCCGCCTGTGTGAGGCTTGCTCCCCTCAAATACCCCTCGCGCAGGCGTAATGACAGTCCAGAGGCTAAGTATGGCATGCTGTACCTGCCCCACATCTGTTTTCTGTCATGCATGATTTTTATAACCACACGTGAAATGGCGATCCTGCTTTACATGTGCAGGGGTGAAGGCTTAGAGACTAAACTGGTGAAACTGTGCTCTACGGTTCGGCATGGCACCGGCAATGTCTCTGGGAAGGCTGAGAAGCTTCCTGAGAGGATGCTCCTCAGATCCCAATGAGAGTCATAACCGTGTGTCAGTCAGGGCTGGCCCATTCTCTGATATGTCTCTCACCTTCCCGTCCACTAACATGACAACAGGGAGTGGCAAAATCTCTGCTGTACATCCAGGTTGTGAGAGTATTTCTGTCCAGCTGAGTTGCTGTCTCCGTCTCTGCTGTCAGTCTCTCCGTTGCCCATTTCACTCCTGCCTGGTGGTCATCCTCCTGTTCCAGGACAGGCCTTGCTCAGAATTGATGCTCCATTTCTCCTGGCCACAAGACATCCCATGGCAGCTGCTCCAGGCCTGTGTAATCCTCCAGTCCTGCATAGTGCTGAGGGAGGACCTTGTCTTCCCCAAGGGCCCCATTTCTCCCCACTGTAACCTTTACCTTCCCAGGTTTTTCTGTCCCAGCTGATCAGCTGCAATATTGGCATAGACATGGGGCTGGGGTGTATGTAGTTCAGTAATAGATCACTTACACAGCATGTATGGGCTCTGAGTTGGATCACTTACACACACACACACACACACACACACACCTTCTAAACACAGTGAACATGTTGTTTTCCCACAAGGCCATGTTCCATTTATCCACGAAAGAATATTACTACACTTCAAAATGCCAGCTTCCCATTTCTAAAAATCGCGTTTTAACAATTTGCTGGGCAATCTCCCCCATCTTTACAGATTTTATAATAAGCCTTTCAGGTAGAGATTTTGAAGCCAGTTTCTAAAAATGGGAAAACCGAGGTTAAAGGAGTTTATTGGCTACGGCCGCATGGCAATAAATAGAGGTGGAAATGCCAACCCCCAGAGCCCGTGTTCTTCCCAAGCTCTCCTGATACCTGATGGCCCAGGGCCATGACTGGGGTTTGGTGAACTGAATGAACAAAATTGGGCTATCCTGGGGAGACCCATGTGGTCCATGGTGCCGTAGCCGGAAGATTTCTTGGCTGGAAGAGCTGAGAGATCTCCTGAAGAGATGTTCTTCAAAGACCGCCGAGAGGTGGCAGTGGTGCCAATTGAAGCCTATTGGTCCTGTCTGTCCCCTCCATCTATATTTTACCCACAGGTCCGCTTCGTGAACAGCACATGGGTGTTCGGGAAGGGCATGTGTCACGTCAGTCGCTTTGCCCAGTACTGTTCTCTGCACGTCTCAGCACTGACTCTGACAGCTATTGCTGTGGACCGTCACCAGGTGAGAGCACCAGTCTCCGGCATCCCCCTCCCCTCTACCACCATGGCCTGTGGGGAATACTCTCAGGACAGAGACCCATTCATGCCCCCTGTCAGCGTATGTACTTGTCTCCTCGTTGATAGATTTGGGCAAGGACAGGAGGGATGCTAAACTCTTTGATGGTTGCAAACGGTTGTTTCCACTATGTCGTTGGAGGGAACGATCTCTTCAGGTTGCCATCTCTGACTGTAATGAATTACTTGGATGGTAGAAAAACAAACACAGAAAATCACAGATGGAAATGAAGAAGCAAAAAACTGCAGGTCAAAGAAGGCTTCAGGTGACATGGAGAGCCTCTGGCCCAGATACTGAGAATAGGAGCAGGTAGGATGTGTAGCACAGGAGTGAGCAGGTGGGGTGGTGCCCCAAGGGTGGTAGGTAGGCACTCAAAGAGAACCCAAGGTCATCCCTTTTGGTAGAGGCCAACTCTGGGCCAGGTATATTGCACCCACAAATTCTGTAATCCATAAGTGCATATTGCTGAGTATTCAGTGGTTCTCAGCCTTCCTAATGTTGACCTTTTACTGTAGTCTCTCATGTTGTGGTGACCCCCCAACCATAAAATTATGTTGTTGCTACTTCATAACTATAACTTTGCCAATGAGCGGTGTCTCAGTTTCTAAGGCCAACAGAAGCAAGTGTTTTCTGATGGTCATCACCCACAGGTTGAGAACCACTGGATTAGACCGTGTTAAAAATTAGGATACACGCTCAAAAATGCACATACTTTCCCATGATCATGTGACCAAGAATGACCACATTAGGTCTAACACCTGTCTGGCTCCAATCACTGGTCTCATCACTAGGCTGTCCTGCTCTGTGATGATTTAAACAGGCCCACAAAGCAAGTATCCTTAGGATAAAGAGACTGACCCAACAGACTTGGCTCCCAAGACCCACACTCAAAGGCCCCACTCAATGTGAGGAATTACTTTCTAGTAAATGCTCAAAGTGGACAGAGCTGCCTAGAACACAGTGTCCATGTCACCAGCAACATCTAAGTACATCTGGTGACAACTTGAAAGGAGCGTTCTTGAAGGAATTTGCACATCAGATGAGGGATGGACTGCCCAAATTTGAGGTCGCTAACTTCCAAACTGCCCTAATCATGTTTGAATCAGATCTTCCTATAGTAAAGGTGTGTCACATCCAGCAGAGGAAAGATTGCATGCAACTCTTCCTTACCTTTGGTTAGTTTCCACAAATTCGATCAGAGATCTGGGGTATCTCTGCCCCAGGAACTAGTCTCACAAATGGAGATGCTTTTTAATCACCACAATTATTTAAGCTTTTTAGAAGAGTTGATTGACTAGAACTCATTATCAATTCCAAGACACATTTTGGCTCCATGTCTGTGATACTGGTTCCCTTTTAAGTGCATGGAAATTGGTCTGGGTTGGAATTTAGCAATGGCTTTAGTGGGTGGCATCAAATCAACCACCCACTCTTCTTGCAGTGGGTGATAAGAGATTGCTCTTGATGGTCAGAACCATGGAAAGATGGTCAGGCCTCAAGGAGGTGGAGCTGAACTTGGGTCACCTTCTGTCACCTTTGTACCCTCCTTACCCGCCCTGCCCTTCTTACTTGCAAAAGGCCTTGGGACTTCCAGGAGCCACAGAGTCTACATGACACCCTCTTTCCACCTCTGGAGTTGAACTGTGGTCAGAGTGACCTCCCTTTAACTCCCTGATGGCCTAGTGCCATGCCGGTGCCACCAAGGAATGTAAAGGGCTCTCACCCTTCAACAAATAAAACCTGGAGTCTTACCTGCTTTCACCATCAGCTGTGAGACCCCTCACGTGTTTTCTAGGTCATTATGCATCCCTTGAAGCCTCGGATCTCCATCACCAAGGGTGTCATCTATATTGCTGTCATATGGGTCATGGCTACCTTCTTCTCTCTGCCACATGCCATCTGCCAGAAACTGTTTACCTTCAAGTACAGGTGAGACATGTTAGCTGGAGTAGCCTGGGGCTCAAGGGAGTGTACTAATGACCTTCTCCAGAATTGACTGGCCCACAGTCATTGAGACTAAACGGGGGGGGGGGAGGGGGCTCCAGGTGTGACTCTTGCTGTTGGGCACACCTGCCTCTTGAGCTGTTCTTATTCTGTCCCTTCTTGGCCCATGCTGAGTCTCTGCATCCTCTTTTCAACCCAACCTTGCTTTCTAGGCTGTTTGCAAGGATAGGGCAGTAGTTACCAGATTCTGCCACCAGGAGGCATGTGCTCACACAGATGCCCACTCAGCCCTGTTGAAAATGAGCAAGAATTCTGGCTCACTGGAACTTAGAAAATAAGCTCTAGTATATGCTTCCGAGGAAGGATTCCCTGTCTCCCCCACTACCCAGTTTGGTCCTTAACATATGCTCTTACCAAATGAGAAATGCCTTCTTTCAAACACTCAGTTAAAAACAACAACAAAAGCCACAATCTACTTCAGAATAGCCTGTCTCCATGGCAGACGGCACAGAAGGAAGAGCTATCTCATTTTGAACTCGTGATCTACTCTCTGAGTCAATCCCTAGCTCCGCCTCCACACTACAAACCTGCAGTCCATATTCACCAACAGTGAGCCAAGGAGGGAACTTTGAGTGATCTTACAGCTTTCCATTGGGAACAGCTGCCTCCCCCCTCCTGCTTCTTCTAGAATGTGTCAGGAAGGTAGCAAGGTCTGGAGGCGGCTAGAGACATGTGTGCCTCACGACCTGCTCTCCGGGCCTTCCATCTGTATTAATGGTTGCTATCTGGGGTGAGAACTGTCTGCAAAGAGAACATGGGAAAGAGTTGGTTTCCTGAGCATGAACATCGCTGTTTCATTCCTTCCTCAATCTATCTATTCATCATTCATTCGTTTATTTGTTCATTGAATATCCATGGACCCACTGTGTCCAAGGGATAATGCCAGGTTTAGGGGACACAGAGTCTGGAGTCTTCCTGACCTCTGTAAAATGTTCTATGGAGAGACTGAAGCGTGACGAGATGATAAGCCACAGTACCAAAAAGGCTGTGACAGAATGCCCAAGCCTTAGTTGGGAGGCCAGCATTCCTCCTTTGGAAGTGGTAGTTGATTCCCCACTCATAGCCGCCATCTTCCTTTCCCCCTCTCTCTTGGCTCAGTGAGGACATTGTGCGCTCCCTCTGCCTGCCGGACTTCCCAGAGCCGGCTGACCTCTTCTGGAAGTACCTGGACCTGGCCACCTTCATCCTGCTCTACCTTCTTCCGCTCTTCATCATCTCAGTGGCCTATGCCCGTGTGGCCAAGAAGCTGTGGCTCTGTAACACCATCGGCGACGTGACCACAGAGCAGTACCTTGCCCTGCGTCGCAAGAAGAAGACCACGGTGAAGATGCTGGTGCTTGTGGTGGTCCTCTTTGCCCTCTGCTGGTTCCCACTCAACTGCTACGTCCTCCTCCTGTCCAGCAAGGCCATCCACACCAACAACGCCCTCTACTTCGCCTTCCACTGGTTTGCCATGAGCAGTACTTGCTATAACCCTTTCATCTACTGCTGGCTCAATGAGAACTTTAGGGTTGAGCTCAAGGCCTTGCTGAGCATGTGCCAAAGGCCGCCCAAGCCTCAGGAAGACAGGCTGCCCTCCCCAGTTCCTTCCTTCAGGGTGGCCTGGACAGAGAAGAGGCCGGGCCAGAGGGCTCCACTAGCTAACCACCACCTGCCCTCCTCCCAGGTCCAGTCTGGGAAGACAGATCTGTCTTCGGTGGAACCCATCGTGGCCGTGAGTTAGGGAAAGCTGGAAGCAGTGGGGGAGGGGTCTGTCCTCTCACAACTGACCAGTCACTCAGAGTCGGAAAGTTCCACAGAAGCAGCGAGATGCCTGGGTTCCTAGGAACCTGTCCAGCCCCATCTGATTTGCAAACCTTCTAGAAGATGCCATGAGGCATTGTGTGGTGTTGTGTGTAGGTCTGTGAGCAAGCGCTCTGGAAGCCACCTCAGCTCCAACCGAGGCTGGCTCAGTCAACCACCTCCATTTGTCTAGCATCTGTCACCTCGCCCTTCCTACTGCTTAGCACCCACAGGGGAATCTGAGTCACACTGTTGGTGGGCCTGACCAATGTGCTCAGAGAAGAACTTCACTAGCCTGGGAGGACAGGCACAAAGGCTGTCTGAAGTCATTGGAACAAGAGTAATCACACAGTTTCAATGGCTTTGGCTCTATCCATGACCAGATAGGACCCATTTTGGTTTCTTAAAAATAAAGAGAAATTAGTATTGCCATTTTGAAAAGTTCAGAAAAGTAAAGAAATGAATTCAGCCCATCAGTTTGTAAAAAAAAAAAGCCTATTACTATGCTGTGAATTTATCTGCCTTCTCTCTCTCTCTGTATATATATATATATATATATATATATATATATATATATATATATACATACTTCTAAAATCCTGAACTGCACGTGTCCATTTAGACTGTAATAATTAGCAAGAAACTGGAATATATCGGAGTACTGTTGAATTCCTCCATGATGAATAGGGTCCCTCAGCAGATGAACAAAAAGAGAAGAGAGGAGAAGAGAGGAGAGGAGAGAGGAGAGGAGGAGAGGAGAGGGGAGGGGAGGGGAGGAGAGGAGAGGAGAGCAAGGTGAGGGTTTACTGTGTCTTGTAACATGCGATGGGTGGGGCCTGGCCCTCTCCTGGGGGTTACCATCAAGATGAGCAGTACACAGAGAGCTGGGAGGCAGGATCCCTCCCCTGGCCCCCAGAAACAAGAAGGTGTGAATCACTGTTCTTTTTTAATGGGCAATGAGAGACCTGCTTTCCAATAAGCTGGAAATAATTGTGCTTAGGCCCCTCATCTGCCCGAGCTGTCTAGACAGGGCATTTTTCTATGTCGTCTGAATGATGAAAAAAAATTTTTTTCTCACCAGTTCCTGAGAGAAGATTTCCCTGTCTACATCACTTGAGAAATTCATGTGTCATTTTTTTTCAAAACTTATCAGCTTCTTAAAGCAACTTTAATCCTTTAGGGCCCCTTTGTCGGAGAAATCTCATTCCAGGTAGCCAGCAATTTCATCTTCTGCCATATGGTCCTGATGACTCTCAGTGTCACCCACTGACAGATGTGTCAGGCAGAGCTGACTCGACTCCCCATGCCCAGAGTGGTGGCTGCTGCTGTGCTAACTTCTGATTTCCATCTCCTCACAGAGCTGTCATGGAGACAAAGCATCCTTGGGGTGCTGAGAGGGAAACTGAGGCTTGAGGGAGGAGAGGCTCATCCAAGATTCATTTAGAACTCTCAGTTGCTAACTGAAGCACAATTTGGTCAAGCCTGATTCCCTGTAACAAACTCATGGGGTTTCTTAAACTACTCAATCCTTGGGAGTGTTAGAAAATTTCCAAATTAAAAAAAAAAGTCATCTACAGAACAGAATTTTAAAGAAAAATGTCTTGGAGAGGGTAGAAGGAAATTTCCAAATATAAAGTGAGTTTTTGAGGCCACAGTTTCTGCATCTGTCCTGATCTCTGTAATGTCAGCTGATGCCTGTGAGTTGCATTTTTCCTGTGGCCAAGGAGAGTCAGGGTACCAGCCAGAGGACAGGTAGCAGCAACATACAGTGTGTCTTCCCCAGGGAATTGTGGGAAGAGCTTCCGCCTCCCTGAGGGCGTCCTGTCACAGAGTCAGCCCTCAGGTCTGCATCTCCGCTTGGTCCCTGTCTGGTCCCTCTCCCATATTTCCTGTATACTCTGAGCAGATGTAACTGCTAACAGTGACCGTGGTCTTTGCGAAGCCTGAGTTTTTCCAATGTGCTGTAAAGTGTGCTGTGTTGTAAGTCACTGTAGGCGCAATAAAACCCCTCCCCTGTGCGCAGGCTGTGTGCTTCTTGGACTGGTGACCATGACACAGATGGTAACCTTTAGAACGGGATTGGCATGGGATTGGATGAGGAGTGCACGGGGATTCTCCATGTGAAACTCAGGATTCTATCTCAGAAAGTCTGGGCACAGTGAAGAGGAAGAGCGCGTGGAGAGACTGCCGACTCCTCCTCGGGAGTCCACGGCCCCTCCGTGGTGGTGATACACCTGTGATGTCTGCTTGAACCCTGAGCTGCGCTTGCCCTGGGTGATTTGGGAGGAAACAAAGCTGTGGCTGGAGCTCCTGAGGCCTCTCAGTAGCAGAACCCAGTAGACACAGCCTCCCCTGCGTGTGCTGTGGTTGATGCCACACTAGGCCTCGAGTGCCACCACAGAGAACAACCTGACGCCATTTCATGCAACTGCTAACGTCAGTTTTAGAGGCAGATGAAAATGAGGGTGATCTGACGAGCCAGAAGAAAATATGAAAGAAACACAAGAGATGAGAGATGGAAACTCAGATTTGTGGATGTTTCCTCACGTAGATGCCAGAGCATTCAAACTCATGATCTCACCTGCTCTGCCTTCTCTGAGGTGGGCATCAGTGTTTCTCAGAGGAGGAAACTGAGGCTCAGCAAGTTTATATGATTTTCTGAAGATCACAGTCTAAACTGAAAGATAATACTTAGGAGGTCAGGTTCTGTGAAAGCATAAAAAACAAACAATCCTATGTTTTAATTTTAATCTCATAGTCTCCAAATTTTATTGATGGAAAGGTTTTATTCGGTTGACAAACTATGTTAGCAGCCCTCAGAACTAGGACTTGATTTATGTATTTGGCAAAATGCTTGGGTGAGTCTTAATGCCTTCACAGATCTGGGGTCAGTGAATCGGGGGTTAGGCAGCATGGCCAGGCAAAATCACCCATCATCCCCATGTCGCTGGTACCTGGGAGACCTTGGCAAGTCGCCAAGGTCAGGAGCCATCCTGAGCCTCAAGGTTCTGGGGTCGCTCGGAAGGATGCATGTCTACCATTGCCAGTCTGATCTTGCTGAGACATCCCTCCGTGGTGGTGAGAGCCTGTTGAGCCATCTTTTCTGATTGGATTTAGAATCCTGTAAGAGACGCACCTCTGGCTGTGTGTATCTATGTGGGTGTCTCCAGAGAGGATCTACTATGGAAGAAAGGTCCACTCTGTCCATGAGTCAGTACCATTCCTTGGGTGGGGCAACTGCACTGATTACAGAGAGGAAAGGAGAAAGCCATCTGCGCGCCAGCGACCCCTCTCTCTGCTTCCTGGTCCCTCTGCTGAGACTAGACCAAGCCGCTCTCACCACCTTGCCACAAGTGCTGCCGTGCACACTCCATCCATGAGCCAAGAGAAAGCCATCCTTAAATTACCTGTGTCAAGTATCTGGCAAGACAATGAAACAGAGTAACTAAGGCAGAGCCCACCCTGGCTGGCTGGCGGGCACTGAAGGATCTGGGAAAACCAGAAGCAGGCCTAGGTCAGGGCACAGCATGAAGGCAGAAGAAAGACGTGCTAGCCGCTGGAGAGACCAGTTGTCAGCATCTTGTTTTAGCATCTCCATGTACCCTCTATGGCCAATTGTCTCTCTCATTTCAAAGAGTAGTAGTTAGGAGAGAGAGAGAGAGAGAGAGAGAGAGAGAGAGAGAGAGAGAGAGAGAGAGAGAGAGGTGCAAAGCTGAATGCAGTTTTGAAAACACACAAAGCAGCCATGTTTAACATGAGCGAAGCCTGGCTAGGTCTCTTCCCGGGCTGTAGTAAACTGTCTCACAGGTTTATAAATTATCACAGCAGGGAGAAGGGTTGGTCTCAGGACAGGTGTACTGGCTGACTTTGTGTGTCAACTTGACAGAGGCTGGAGTTATCATAGAGAAAGGAATTTCAGTTGGGGAAGTGCCTCCATGAGATCCAGTTGTGGGGCATTTTCTCAATTAGTGATCAAGTGGGGAGGTCCCCTTGTGGGTGGTTCCACCTTTGGGCTGGTGCTCTTGGGTTCTATAAGAGAGCAGGCTGAGCAAGCCAGGGGAAGCAAGCCAGTAAGAAACATCCCTCCATGGCCTCTGCATCAGCTCCTGCTTCCTGACCTGCTTGAGTTCCAGTCCTGACTTCCTTTAGTGATGAAATGCAATGTGGAAGTTTAAGCTCAATAAACCCTTTCCTCCCCAACTTGCTTCTTGGTCATGATGTTTGTGCAGGAACAGAAACCCTGACTAAGACAACAGGATATATGCCATAGGTCTAGACATGGGTTATTCTTCAGGCTTTAGCTTTGGTTTAGGCAGCGGGTTCAAGGATGTCTATTACGTATTGAAAGAAATTCATCAAATCGATAACCATATAGCCAAGAGCAAGTTACAGCTGGATACCTGCTTAGAGGATGCCATAGACCAAGGACTGCAACTAGTCTGGTCCTGACCCTGTGGCCTGCCTACAGCCAAACCTAACAACAAAGGACCAAACAGAAAGCCAGTGAAGATGGGTCAGAGGCCCAGGCCTCCTCCTTTTCACCCTAGTCTTTCCAATCAGGTTACACATACATCTGGATTATTATAATATACAAATCAACCACATTGTTTCTCACAAGGCCCAGGACTATCAGAAGAGGAGACGGTACATTGAAACAGTGTTTCCCACAGCAGGGCAGTTATAGGAACTCCTCACAGTGGTTCTAACAATATGCACAGGACCTGTGCAGGATGGAACCTGACAGAATCCCAGTATGGAGTGGAAAGGAAGCCAGGAAGTCTCACCCCTAGTAGCTACTGGCAACTGATAGCTGGTACGGGAGAGTGACAAGAGTGTGACCCTGGTTGGTCAACCACGCTCCCTCCAGGGGATGTATATGCACTTCCCAGAAGTATATGGGAAACACAAATTGGATCTGATGATTATTTTTTCTTAAGTTAAAGGAAGATGTAGGGAGGTTTGAAATTCTCAAAGAATTAGTAATAGGCAAGCAGAGCTCATTGCCGTAACAACAAGGACAATTAGTTTTTCTTCTCAAAACAAATCCTCCTTGCCTGGGTTGAAGCCTGTCTCTTCTTTGCTTGTCTGTCCTTTTGCTTCACGCCTGCACCATCTGTTCTTCAGTGCCTCCTTGCTACCTTCCCCAGGGTGAGCCAGCTGCTTCCTAGTGGCCTCTGTCTTGGTCTGTCTCCTCATTTTGGAAAACTCCATTTCCCCCAAGAGAACGTGCTTAGGAGCTCTTTTTTTTCTCCCCAATCCCCAAAACCTGATTTGTCTGAAAATGTGCTTAAGTTCATACTTAATCAGTAGTGTGTCTGAATTTAGGTAATGGGTTAAAATAATTTTCTCTTGCAATTTTGAAAGCATTTGAATTAGTTTTGAATTACCGCTATAACAAATTACCACAGTCTTAGTGGCTTAAACAACAAAATTGCTCATCTTCTGGTTCTGCGGGGCTGCAGAGCAGCATAGTCTGAAGCACATGGGGGAGGGGCTTCCTTTATGCTTCTCTGGAGTGAGGCCTCCTGGTGTTTGTGGCTTCCAAGGCCAAGGGCAAGCCATGGCTCACTGCCTCCTCCCTCGCTCTGGGTTGAAGCTAGCAGCATTACATCTGCACTTCTCCCAAGACCACACCCTGGGCTCTTTCTGAGATGCCGCCTCGCCAGCTTGTCAGGGTTGTGTGATGGTGTTCTACCCACCTAGGTAATCCAGGATGCTCAAAATCTTCAATCCATTTGCAAAGATAACTAACCTCATCCTGAACTTGCCCTCCAGGACATTGAAGGACAGACATTTTGGGGGATGGTCATTGTCCTGCCTACAAGACTCCATTTCCTCCTGCTCCAAAACCTGATGCTTTCCTTTCTGTCTATGTCATTCAGGAATGGTTGTTGGAGCCAGCTTCTGTGGCTCCCAAGTGTTGTGGCGTTGGCATTTTCAGGAAAGGAGGGACTTCCGGGGGTGGGGCTTCCGCCTGGCATGAGGTGCGTTCATGTTTGCGATCTGCCAACTGTTTAGTATTCTAACTATTCTTGACAGCTCAGACATCGGTTGCAGAACACACTGTGGACACACAGTAAGTGCCCAGCATCCCAACTCCCCGGTCCCACAATCTCAGAAGTCTGGTCATCTGGAAGGATGCTGCTTAGCCTTCGAACAGTGAGTGCCCGGGCACCCCATCCAGCAATGCCGTCCCGGTCCTCACGGCCCTCAAAATCCAGGAAGGAAGGCAGACTCCAGACCAACGTTCTTGAAAGGATATAGCCTGCTTCTACCTGGAGGACAAATTTGATTTTCTGTAGCTTGGGTGCATTGTCCCAGAGACTGATTTATGGTGGAAGCTTGGCTCTCGGAGCAGGATGTCTCCTGGTGACTAGACCACGAGGGCTCAGATCTTCTGAGGGGTTAAACCGTCAGTGTAGTCATAAATGAGCAGACTACAGGAAGGCAGTAGACGCGGCAGAGGTGAGGCCAAGTTGGACAACGTCACTCGGGACACAGTCGTGAAGAGTGTGGGCTGTGTCCAGGCCTTTGCACTTAACCTTGGCCTCCTTGATGCCATAGGTGAGCAGCTCTCTCTCCCATGGGCTCCTGGTTCTGCCCCACTACAGGTCCCAAAGCAACAGAACCGAGTAGCCATGGGTGGGGGATGGGGGTGGGGGTTGGCGTAGGGGTGTAAACCACTGCAAACACGGGTCAAAATATTTTCTTCTTAAATTATTTTTCATGGGTATTTTATCACAGCAAGGAGAAGCTGTAACAATGCTTTTCAAGGTTGAAATCTAAAAGTAATTCGTCATAAGAATCAGAGATTTTCGGCATGAATGGGGATGAGGCTTGGATGTTTTACAAACAGGGCCGTCAGTTCCTGTGTTGATGTGCTAGCAGCAAACCCTGCAGGCCATCACTCAACACTGGGAGGTCGAGTCTCTGTCACAGTTGCCATGTGACAAACCAGCTTCCTCCAGCCCAGGGTCCATGGGAAGAGCTCTTTGACCTGAACACAACCATGCCTTCATAAACTCTCTTTGCCCTCTAAATTTCATGACTGCCTTCCATTGCAGAACATGTTGACATGCATGTCACTGACTGTGAAGGAGTCTAGAACACAGGTGTCGGTTTTTTTTTTTAATTTTTTGTTCTGTTTAGTTCCCACCTGTATAGTATAAGAAAGCAGTGAGACTGGCTATCAGATAAATCAGTCTGATATATTCAACAGTGCAGAGATTAATAGAAAGTAATCTCTTTGGAAGCTTAAGACTTAGCATAGCAACATATGGCTGGAATTTCAGCATTTGGGGGTGTGAGGTACAAAGGTTGTGAGTTCAAGGCAAACCTGGGCTACAAACAGACTTCAAGGCTAGCCCAGGGGATTTAACTCCTCAAGGAGCAGAGACAATCTAGCATGGTATGGTTTGCATCAGTGTCTCCAGAGTCTCCCATGTCAGAGTTGATTTTAGAGGCTCCAGTGCTCCCTTAGAGAATCCAGTGCTCCCTTAGAGGCTCTAGTGCTCCTTTATAGGCTCCAGTGCTCCCTGGAGATGGAAACCTTCAGGAGGAGGGCTGGATGGAAAGAAGTTTTAGGTCATTTGAAATATGGGCTCCCAGTTCCCTCTCTTGTCTTTTTCCTCCTCTTTCTCTCTTTCTCTTCCTCTTTCTCTTTTCTTCCTTCCTTCCTCCTTTCTATTTATTTATTTATTTATTTATTTATTTATTTATTTATTTATTTATTTTGCAGGGAGGGATTGGTTTTAGTGTTTCAAGACAGGGTTTCTCTATGTAGCCTCAGCTGCCGTGGAACCCATGCTGTAGATCAGGCCGGCCTCAAACTTAGAGACCTCTGCCTGCCTATGCCTCTCAAGTCATTGGGATTAAAGACACATGCTACCACCCCCTGATTTCTTGTATATTCTTGTCTTGTTCTAGAATTACCTATTTTCCAAAGAGGATTGGCTCCATTGGTTGTAAATTGTAAGCATCAATTATTGGGATGTTAGGTGTGCCTTTCCTACTGGGATATCATTGCTTCTAAGGCCTTCCAGGTATCAGAGCACATAGCTGTGTTTCTGCCTCCAGGCCTGGTACTGAGCCCATCCTGAAGTTGTCAGTTCTAACCCATTACCAAGTAATCATTCCAGCAGTGGCTTTTGCAAAGCAGAAATACTGATTTTTTTAAAACAAAATTTGGATTGCCACTTTTTTTTAGTACGCAGTGCTTTTTATGTTGTAAGTGTGGTTACTATATTTATTAAGTAAATAGAATCATGGGGCAAATATAGTTTCAAACGTTTATGTTCAGAGACTAAAATGCTGAGTGTAAGAACCACAGCCTGACCTTCGTCCTCAGCCAGGCCTCTGTGCTGCCTTAGCCTACACCTGCAGGGGCCGCCTCCCACCTGCTGGATCATGCTGTAATTGGTTTCTGCTCTGACATCTGTCAACACACTCTTGAGGGCTCCCACTTGGATCCCCAATCAGGGATGCATCAAAGAGAGGAAGGGAGGGCGGGCTCTTATGGGGTGACTTCATCTTCCTGGTGTGGACAGGGAGTTATTCTGTCGATACTTTGGTGGCTTTGCGGAGACTCTTCTTGTCACCACAGGCACAACAGACATGTTTGAGTCCCTGAAGCACTCTGGCCTCAGCTTCTTGTTCACTAAGGATGCTTTCCACAAACTCCCCATGCAAAAAGGATGCGAGCCCCCAGGCTTCCCCACCCCAGCTCTGTCTTTACCCACACACAATCCATGTGTACTGATGGCCATCACCTGGCCATTCTTCACGCAGATGACCCCGAAAGAGCCACTTTCTCTTTGTTACATCACCAAAGCAGCGATGAATTTACCCAACCTGCTACGATTGCCCTGAGCGGCATCAGACGCATGGTCACAGTGGTCCAATGGTGGGGTTTTCTTGCCTTGTTTCTGCTGGGTGGTAGAAAGGACTCATTCTTCCATCACTACATTCTCTCACACTAGGGGTCTCCCCTTCACTGATTGTGGCTACTGAACTATGTTAAATGACTTTTGCCAGTGACCACACAGTTTGGTTTTCTCCTTTCTTCTACGGACATAGCATCCCACATTCACAGGGCTGTATTGTAACCCTCTACGGGTGAGCACCCGGCCACAAAGACTGAACCTTGTAGAGCATATCTAGTTCTTCTCTTTTTTGTGTGTGTTGCTGTTTTGACTGCATGGATGTCTGTGTGAAGGTGTCAGGTCCCTTGGAACTGGAGTTACAGACAGTGGTGAGCTGCCATGTGGATGCTGGGAATTGAACCGGGTCCTCTGGAAGAGCAGCCAGTGCTCTTAACCACTGAGACATTTCTCCATCACCCTACCCCTAGTTCTTGGTTGGCTGTTCTTTTACCTTTCTCTTTTAAAAATATAATTTAATAAATATAATATCATTAATAATAATTGTTATCTATAGTCAGTATGAGAAACAGGCTTCTTCAGTGGAGTTATGCTGCCTCTGACATTGAGGTTTCTTTGCTCAAAATGTCAGCTTCCAGCCTCTGGAAGCTGAGCCTGCTCCCTAGAGGTTTCTACTGTTGGAATATTTTGATGGTAAGCCAGGATTTGGGTAAAATTTATGCTCTGATGTTGGAGCTCAGTCTTTCTGCAGTCTTCTATCATTTGGAATTTCCCTTTCAAATGTCCGTCCTGATTGAATACATCTCCTTTTTCAGGTATTACTTCTCTTTTTAATTGGCCTGCTGGGAATAGGTGCTGTAGCCTAACTTTTTAAGGCTGCTGAGCCCAGGCTTCTGCCCTAACAACTCCATCAGCACTCCAGCTTCAGCCGGCCAAGTGCTGGGAGCGCAGTCCTGCCCCACCACCCCAGCCCAACACTCCGGCCACCACTCAGTCTTGATCTTTATATCATTGTTCCTTCAGAGGAACAGGCTGACTTCTCAAAGCCACAGTGGACTCAGTCCCACACTTTCCACTTGAGATTTTAAAATAATTTTATTTTGCTGCAGAGTCATCATCTGCTAATAAATACATTTTCTTTTAAACTGTTTGAGTATAATAATAGCTGGATCCTCCTCCTCTTCCTCCTCTTTGTTTTCTTCTTCTTGCCATGGCTAGGTCTGTCTCAGGGTGGCTTCTGTTGCCTGGCCTTCCTCTAGAGCTGTGGTTCTCAACCTTCCTAATTCTGTGACCTTTTAACACAGTTCCTCATGTTGTGGTGATCCCCCACCAACCATATAGATATTTTTGTTGCTACTTCACAACTGTAATTTTGCTACTATTACAAATGGTAATAATGTGAACATCTGATATGCAGGGTGGTCTCAGGAGACCCCATTTGATCACCAAAGAGGTCACACTCGACCCTCAAGTTGAGAGCCACGCCTTTAGTGACATCCTCTATAATCAGATTAGCTCCCTCTGCTGCCTCAATTTCCCTGGATTTTTGCTCATTGCTTTAGAAGAATTCCTCTGACCCAGCCCTTCTGTTATCCATCCATCCGAATGAATTTTAAGATTACTTGCAGCTTAGGCTGTAAGTACTGACAATCATTGTGAATCTGGCTCATATTCAGCCATGAGGCTGGCTTCAATTTTAAGTTTGTTGTAGGCTACCTTATTTCCATGCTTGAATCAAGATGTTCCAGGAGCTTCCTCCTTACCTCTTCATGCCAGCCAGAATTTAATAACTCCCCCAGGGCCGAATCAGTTCCTCAGGCTAGGCAGAATCCCCGTGCTCACCCCTTCTCCAAGGCAGCCGGCCTCAGCCTGCTCCTATGCGCTCTGCTCTTACCAGCTCCCAGATTTTGTGGCCTCTGCACTCTCAAAGGTGACAGAACTTTAACACCTAGCAGCGCACTCGGTCCTGGCCTTCCCACAGCAGCTCTGACCCCAGTTTTATTGCTCATTAGCACTGGCTGCTACACCACCAGTATTTTCTTGTTTTGTAATTTTAGACATCTCTGTGTTTTTATAGTAGAGGAACCTATACCACCATACCATGCGTCTTGAACAAAAACAAGTATATATATGTATATGTGTGTATATAATACATACACCACATTCATACGCATACACATATACATACACATATATAGTGGTGTGAGGCTTCCTTTTAGCGCCCTGCGTTGTGCTGGAATCAAGCACTAACCTCCATGCACACAGCCCTTCAGTATTTTTTAAAGCCAGTTTCTCTTGTACATTTAACCATTTAAGGAAAGATGTAGAATTTCATCAACTTAAAAGTTTGTTCAAGAGTCACTCTGAACTGAAATCCAAGCAGAAAAGATGTATATTTCAAACATGCTGATAATTCCAAGGCAAACATTTTATTTTATTTACTTGTTATTATTATTGCTGCTGGATAAATAGATTTTTAGGGTGTGGAATTTCTTAGTTCCATTAATAAAAGAATTCAGAAACAGACTGACAGGAAGCGTGAAGATAGCCTATTAAAGAAAACTTATTTAAAAAAAAAAAGCCATAAACAGGGAGTCAAGCCATACATGAAAGCAGCCGTCCTGAGAAGGCAGCTGGGGCTGAGAGCTGTGCCATTTGTAAGTGGGCAGCGGCCAGCCAGGCAGTTACACAGTGTGTGTGTGACAGTGTGTG
Source organism: Apodemus sylvaticus (assembly GCF_947179515.1). Lineage (NCBI taxonomy): Eukaryota > Metazoa > Chordata > Mammalia > Rodentia > Muridae > Apodemus > Apodemus sylvaticus. The sequence goes on along the minus strand of NC_067478.1, from coordinate 120,654,638 downwards.
TGGGGGGGGGGAGTTTCAGAGAAACAAACAAACAAAAGGCCAGTGTGTCCCCAAAGGCCAGTGTGTCCCCAAAGGCCAGTGTGTCCAGGAAAACATGCCCAGGTGTGCCTGGGATTTGGTCAATGTTCAAAATAAAAGAAATAAAGGGGCGTGGAGCTTAACTCTTGTCTGAGTAGGCAAGCAGCCCACAATGGGGAAGTACGTCATCTCCTAAAGGTACAATCAATCCGTCCTTCCCTCCGTATCACGTTGGTGGGCGATCCACTTTTGTGCGTCGAGGACTCTTGGGCACACGGCGGACTGGTCTTGTTAAATTAACAACACCCCTCTCTTTAAAGACTTACTGTATGTTGTGTGTGTGAGTGTTTGCTGGCATGTGTGTGTGCCTGGTGCCCATAGAGTTCAAAAGGGGTATTGTATTCCCTGGGACTGGAGTTACCAGTCACTACTGTCACTAGCCGCAGCTCCCCCATAGATTTGTGGCCATCAGTCGCAGAGGGCAACATCCCAAACCCCTCCACAGGTAGAAGACATGACCTGTGGTCACAGCTCAAGACAGATCTCCTTTTCAATGCAGTCCTCAAAGGACTGGAGGGCTTAGCCAATAAGATTTCCTTCTCAGACACTCCTCCTTGCAAAAGGTCTTTAACCTCAGGCCCACCCTGAGAAGTGGGGTACGGTTTCACACATCCACTTTCCGCCATGACAATAAATGCCTTAATACCACGGACGGACTGCCTCTTTTTATTGGGATCCGTCACCGGGAGCCATGGAGAAGGCCTTTGCCTACAGAGCCATCGTCTCGTCTCCCATAGAAGGCCTCCCTCTCTGTGCTCCCAGTCACACTCACCACGCCACGCACCAAGCTCAAGCCTGCCATTTTCAAGCGGAGTCCCCTCACCCCACTCCAGCCCCATCCCGGGCTAGATCCGTCCCGGGCTAGATCCGTCCCGGCCTAGATCCGTCCCGGGCTAGATCCGTCCCGGGCTAGATCCAGTCCACGGGCTAGATCCAGTCCACGGGCTAGATCCAGTCCACGGGCTAGATCCAGTCCACGGGCTAGATCCAGTCCACGGGCTAGATCCAGCCCACGGGCCCCCACTCCATTCTCATCTCTTCCACAGCTTCCAGCGGCATCTGGATGTCTGAGATCCTGCGAAGCAGACAGCCCTGGCCTCGTTGCAGATCAGGGGACCCCCAAACCAGCTCCGGTGTCCAGAGCCTCATACTGCACTTCCCCACCTCTGGAATGGTGTCCCGGGGCGGAAGGGGGGGCCTCCTTTACAGCCCAACACCCACCCAAAGACAGCATGGCTTTCGTTCTGCCAGCCCAGATTCATTGATGTAGAAACAGCATTCCTCCCCCAACACAATGCAAGTCCCTCCCTGTCCAGCACTTAAGTCCAGTTGTCAAGTCAAGAACAACCCCCCACTCTCACCCCACCCCCATCCTCAGCTAGGGAGATGGTCTGTCCCTGGAGTGACTCAAGATTATCAGTAATGGAAGCCATAGCCGGTTAAGCTTATCCTGAAAGTCACTGGCTAGAGGCTCCCATGATGCCCAGCCAGGCGGTGAGACCCAGTCCGATGAGCGGAAGGACGAACACCTACCCTTTCTTTTGGTTGCCTCCTAGCCATAGCACAAGTTCTTTGAAGACAAGCCTGGGGAACAATCATTATGGGGGTGTAGGGAGCTCTTAATCCTGGCCTGGCATCCTTTGAGCGGGCAAGCCTGGGTTCCTTCTTAGCAAAGAGATCTCCAGCGGTAGGTACTGGTAGAGTTAGGGAGGGGCTGGGCGGTAACAGAGTCAGAAAGCGTAGATGGAAGGGAAACCTGGAGGGCACACGGCCTGGGCAGTGGCCACCAGGTCATGGATGTCCTTCCGTGAGATCTTGTCATTCTGCTGAGGGTGGAGTCTCTTCTCTCTCCTCAGTCTTCAGTCTGCCATCTTCTTGGTCAGTGGGGTGGTGTTGGACATTTCTAGCAAGGATCCAAACAAGCGTAGGCTGGTCCTGTAGAAAATACAAGTAAAACCCCTTCTGGTTGTAAGGAGGGGGTCTGATTCCTTCCCAATTCCATCCAAGGGAGTGTGCCGTCATACTAGGATGGGAGGAGTTATTCTTGTATGTGTCAACGGAGGGAGACAGGAGGGTGTTTGGAACTCTTGTAAATGTTAAAATATATTTAGGGTGGTTACACATGGGAACAGCCGAAGTCCTAATTATAAAATCAGAGGAGGGCACTAAGCAGGACTCTCCCTGTCTGTTGTCAGGGAAGCACAACACTGTAACAGCTTCCTGTAAAAGCAAACTGCCTCTTACCGCGCACTCTGTCCAGCAATTGGACTCCCTGCATTTACCCAGAGGATTTACATTTTGTTTCTACAGAAACATGCAAATGAATGTTTATGGAAATGTATTGATGATTGGCAATTACCAGAAGAGGTCCTTCACCGGGGAACAGTGGAGAAATGGGCGCATCCATGGAATATTATTCAGTGATGAAAAGAAATGAGTTGCTAAGTCAGGAAAGGACATGGGATGGGTCTGGAGAGGTGACCCCATGCTTGAAGACACTGGCTGCTCTCACAGAGGCCCCGGGCTCAGTATCCAGCGTCCATGTGGCAGCTCATGACCAGTAACTGCAGTTCTAGAGGACGCTGATATCCATGGGTCATGAGCACACAAATACACCCAGGCCACACCTAAAATAAAATAATAACTTTTACAAAGAGGAAAAGACATAGAGGAAAATTTAATGCATATTGTTGCATGAAAGAAAGAAACCTGGAAAAGCCAAACAGTATGATTTCAATGATTTGCCATTCTGAAACAGGTTTAGTTATGAAGACTGTAAAGAGATCAGTGGTTTATATACATTGTTAGATAGGAAGGGATGAAAGGAAATGGGATGTTAGGACAGTGAAACTATTCCACATGGTATTATAACAGTAAGTATATATTACATACATTGGTCCGAACCCATAGAACATACAACACTAAGAGTAAACCGTAATGAAAGCCAGGGTCTTAAGGGAGAATGACGCATCTATGCAGGCTCATCAGCTCCAGCAGAAGATCTGTGTAGACTGGGTTGCTGATGGTGGTGGAGTTGGTGTGTGTGGACAGTTGGTGCATGAAGGAGCTTTATATTTTACACCCAATTTTGCTATAATCTAAAATTACTCCAGAAAAGAACACCTAAAAACCTAGTAACCTAAGTTGATTTGCTAATGGCTCTTCCTCCACATCCTCGGTTTTTGTTTGTTTGTTTGTTTGTTTGTTTTTAACCTGTTCCTCAAGCTTTCTTCGCTCCCCTCTTTTGTTGGTTAAATGGCCTTGGTAAGTCATTCGGTGATGTTCTAGTAGCCTGTTCCAGCTGACACAACACCAAACAGATCAAGCCACAGGCGTTTGCTTCCTCATGGTTCTGGAGGCCGGAAGTCCCAGCGGAAGCCGTCAGAGCTGACGTCTGATGAGGCCTCTCTTCCTGGCTTCCAGTATTTTCATTCTCACACGACTCATCCTGAACTGAGACTGCATCTCTTCCTTATGAGGACACAGGCCCTTCCCATTTCTGGTTTACCTCATGACTTCATTCACAATAACTATGTCCCTAAAGCCTCATCAGCCAACAGTCACCCTGGAAGTGAGGACTCCAACAAATGAAGGTGTGAGTGTCACAACTCAGCTGAAAGCGATGTGCTGATAAACAATGTGTGGAATGTTTCCCATCTGTTTAGCACGTTTCCATCACCTGCTTTGAAATTATGCGCAAACGGCTTCTGTGCTGGCTTCCTAAAGGATGCCAGTATATGGCTGACTGGCCAGCGATTGGGGAATGCCAGGAAGGTCCCTAACTTGTAATGTTGACTAGGCGTTCAATCTAGGCAGAAAGAAGTCATCAGAGATTTGATGGGACCACTACTGAGTTCTCATTCAGCTTCAATGCACATTTTAAGGAGAATATAAAATAATCAAAAAGAAATAAAACAAAATTAAGTTGCATGCAGGAAACATGCCTTTTGAGGAAGTATGATTTAGAGGGCAACAGGGGACAGTGTGGAGGTTGTCAGTGGCCTGGGATTGGTATTCGAAAATGTCAAGGATCTACTGTCTCATGTCAGAGAGACAGGGCAGTTTGTCTCTCCTTCCTTTGAAGGTAAAATAATGAAAAATTCATAATGAAAATTCATTTTTGAATAGCTGGCTCTAGGTCCATCCCAGAACTAGAAATTATCTGAAGGGATGTGGAATGTGACGTCGCCTTCAAGCTTTAACATGTGGGAAAAAATGTAGGAACATGAAAATCATACCCACAGGGAGCCAGCCACCAGGAGAGCATGACAGACCACTTCTCATGAATTTTCTGTGAGGAAAAGTAACTTTTGAGCAATCAATAATTTTTGTTACTCAAAAATATACTTCATTTATACCAATTGTAGATTTATCTTGGAGGTAAGCCATGAGTTTCTGTTGTCAAAGGGCTGAGAGAAAAGGGGAGTTGCTTTTGTTGAGGATGGAGATGTAAATATTTAAAATAGCACTTTGTTTCATGTCTTTACATTTTTTTCCAACTAAACTCAACAGGAAGCCATGAATTGAAATGGCAGCAAGGAGCAGTTGTGTTCTTCAGAGAGGAGATCTTTTTAGAACAGTTGGAGAAAAGGCTGGAACTGCTTCTTCAGGGAGACCGAGCACTCCTCTGACCTTGGAGGAATACTCTCTGACCTTGGAGGAACACTCCTCTGTCCTTGGAGGAGAACTCTCTGACCTTGGAGGAGCACTCTCTGTCCTTGGAGGAGCACTCTCAGTCCATGGAGGAGCACTCTCAGTCCATGGAGGAGCACTCTCTGTCCATGGAGGAGCATTCTCTGTCCTTGGAGGAGCACTCTCGGTCCCTGGAGGAGCACTCTCTGTCCTTGGAGGACCATTCTCTGTCCTTGGACACAATGGAGGGGGAAAGGCTGGTTAGGGTCAGAGTAATAGGATATTCAAAGTGTAGAATATTCAAAGTCTCAGCCTATTCCAGCTCATATGCAACCAACTGGTGTTTTCTGAGCCCCTGTGTCATTATTCTCAACCCAGAGCTGCTGAAGGATCAGCAGACGAAGCACTTCCATTATGGCCGTCTTAGTTCTATAATTGTAGCCTCAATGATAGAAGACCCTCGGCTTTTTTCAGAAAAGAAAGTGAGTAAATACTGAAGAAGCCGGCTGTGCCTAGCACTGTGCTACAAGGTCCCCCCTCCCCCTCCACACCGCGGCTCGATTCTGGTTTTTTGGCTTCATTATTGTGACCGAACACCAGGCAGGAAGCAGGCTAATGAATAAAGGGTTTATTTGGACTCATGACTTGAGGGGACAGAGTCCAGGAGCCATGGTGCAGAAGCAGAACATTTAACAGAAGGATTGAGCAGGATTCTTGAATGTTTGCATGGGAGCCAACATATTAGTAAAAGCCTCAGGCTAGAGACTTTTGCAGGCAGAAGGTTGAGATGGTTGGTTACATGGTAGCAACAGAAAAAAGAGCAGTCAGAAAGTGGGTGTGGCTATAAGCCCCGCCCCTCACACTTCCTCCAACTTGGCCCCGCCTCCAAAAGGTTCCACAAACTTTCTAAAACAGCATTCCCAGCTGGGAGACAGACAAGCATTTCACACTCAAAACACAACGGTTTTCCACAAGCCTGGGCGGCTTCGTTCTTCTCAGGCATCACTCTCTGCGCGTGGGAATTCTTGGGGCTTTTGTTCCAGCTTGTGACTCCTGCATTTAGAAAGAAGCCCAGCCAGTTAGGGGTTAAGTCCACACCTGCAGGGCATGCTAGTGTTGTCAAGGAGCTTAGGCCCTGACCCGGATGCAGTGGGCACAGATGGACACCGTCCGTGGCTTGATGGCTCATCGTGCTAAGTTCAGATCCCACCTCTTGGCCACATGCTGAGGAGCCACGATCAGTTTTGCTTAAATCCTTCCTACAGCAGAAGCAGACGCTTCTGGGTGGGAGTCCTACTGACCCCTTTCTACCTCCCATTCTGGCCAGGGCCTGCAGGAATCCCGTTCTGAGTAGTGTGCCCTCCTTCCGACTGCAGGAGAGGAGAGTGCTGCACAGGGCTGTGTGTTAGGTACTTTCATATTTTGCAGTCTCTAGCCTGAGGCTCTGACTAATACGTTGGCTCCCATGCAGACAACCAAGACTCCTGCACTGGTTCACAGGGGCTCTCCTATGGCCAGGCTGGTAGATTAGCAGAATGGTAAAGAGGCACTCACACAAATCTGAGTGTGAGTATCTCCCCCAGTTCGTTCCCATGGAATCTCATCTATTTCACCTGGTAACCCGCGGCGCCCAAACTTGCCTCCCCATGCAGGCCTCACAGTCGCTCATTGGCTCCCTGGGCTGCACTGAGCTTGCTCAAAGCCAGGCCCCAAAGGCAAGCCTCCTGCCTCTGATTCCACAGTCAGATGGTTGACTCGAGATCCCCTAAGTGGTCTGGGTCTCCCCTTTCCTTCCCAGCCAAACTGTGGATTTCTTCTTTCTTACCACGGAGTTTTTGAGGGTTGGATCAGGATCGCATCCTCACGGTGCAGGCTAGACATGGTTTCAGTTACTATTCTTGCTGTGACCAAACACATAACAGAGAACAACTGGAAGGCTTTCGTTTAGCTCCTGGTTTGAAGGAGCAGTCTGCACGATGGGGAAAGTGTGTGGCTAGAGCGGCCCTCGGTTGAGAGCAGGAGTGTGAAGCTTCTCATATATCTGAGCGGGTTCAGAGCAAAGACAGGAATCCTAGAGGCATCATCTGACTTCTCCTTTACCCATTAATTACACACACACACACACACACACACACACACACACACACACACACATATTTGGCTTTTTGAAGCTGGATCTGGGCCTTGGTGGCTGCTGAGTTGGCAGCCTGCCAGCTTCCCGGTACCTCTGCCACCAAGTCCAGCTCTCCCATTTTGCCCAGGCAAGAGGCGAGGTTATCTCTCCTGTCTGTGGCAGCTGGCAAGTGGCTCTCCTGGGCTCACACCGTCTGGGCCAGCTCCCGCACACTGCCCATGCGAGAGGCAGGGCAGCTCCTCCACACTCATGCCCTCTGGACCCGTTCACCTGCGTCCCTGCCACCAGGGCCAGCTCTACTGTGCTGCCCAGGCAAAGCTGCAGGCCTGCTCTTCCGAGAACTGTAGCCGACGAGGGGTGTGAGCCGCTCTATGTAGCCCTCAGAGGTCACCATGGCCCCTGGTGGCAGGACAGGCTAGGGATGTCCACATGGTCTTTGGTGGTAATATGGGCCATGGACATTGGCACAGTCCCCTGCTGCTGCTGCAGGGCCACAGACCCGGACAGGCCCTCAGTACCTTCTACACATTTTTATTCAGTCCAAGATTTCATGTCATGGCGTAGTGCCACCCACACTTGAAACAGTTCTTCTTCCATCTGCAAACACTCACAAAGAAACATCCAGAGGTTCAAACCACGAATGCATTGGTCCATTCTGGCAAAAAGCACAGGAAGATTCTGAAGGGAACAGTTCCTTCCTGAGACTTGCCCCGGCCTGTGAAGTCCAGCCATTCAGCTGGCTGAGTCCTGTCCAATACATCATTTCTCCCTCGGCACGGGGCTGATGTGCATGAACACGTTAATCTCCCATGTAGTGGGCAGCCTCTGTTCCTTAGCAGAGCACAGAGTGCACCTGGGAGAGAGCGGTGCTTGTGTGGAGCAATTACCCTGTTTGTGCAGGAAATAGGGAAGACAGAAGGCACCAGGCAGAAATGGCCGTGTGAGTGCTGAGCGCGGGGCAGTCGGCCATTTAGCTATTAATTCATTAAACACAGGTACTTACATTGGCCAAGAACGGCGGCGGGAAAAGGCAGGAAAACCAATAAGATGCGATCATTTTCCTCAAAGAGCTGATAGTTCAGTTCTGGAAAGTTAAGAGATGTGAGTACTTGCTGTGTGCGTGACAAGCAAGGAAAGGAGACAGTCATCCTGCCCTGGCAGTGGAAGACCTCCAAGGCCTGTGGGCCCGGCCTGGACCCTTGCATCCTTCCGTAAAGCACCAGGTCAGCTTATTGCAAGTGGGCAACTGGAGGGAGGGGAGCACCCTGATTTCAGACACTAGATGCCAGTGGCCCCCAGTCTGCCTGCGCCCACGATTGCCTGCCTGTCCACAGTTCCAGGGTTGGACAGCTTGATAAGAACATCACAGAGAATTCAAGAAGGGCCTCCAGTTACTAGACATGCTTTTGTAGGTGCAAGTGTGTGAGCATATATGTGTCCACATGTATGTGCCCCCTTGTGTATGAATATGTGTGGTTTGTATGCAGGTCTATGTGTGTAAGAACATTCTGTGTGCATAAGTTGGAGGACAGCTTCAGTGTTGCCCCTTAGGAGCGTCATTTTTTGTTTGTTTGAGACAGAGTCCTAGTGACCTGGAGCTTTCTCTGTTAGACTCATCACGCCCCCCAGGGATCTACCTGTCTGCGGCTTCTAGGGATTAAACTTAGGTTCTCATGCTTGCAAGGTTAGCGTTTTACTGACTGAGTCAACTGTTCATTATAATAGGCAGGCACAGTATGAGGTTGAAGAAAGACATAGCTTCTGTGTCCTTCCTTTGCGGAGTCAGGTTGTCACCCTCCTGGCACGTCAACCTATTCACAGGCTGACAAGCTCCACTGAGCTGCAGTATGCGAACCAGCCATTAGGACTTCTGTCTGCTTGTTCAGTAGCATGCTGGCTTAAATCACTGTGTTTACCTTTGAGTTCCTGTAGGCCCCTTCCTCTGTAGAGCCTCCGGCTGGATCTTCGCATGCCCCATCCTAACACTAGCTTGGGACTACCTATAGCCACTTTAAAGTGTGAAGAAAGCATTCGTCAGGAAATTCCAAGAGGTTTTAGGATCTCTATGGCAGGCTCCAGGCTAAGGAGGAAACAGATATTTCATTCGGCACATCCTGATTTAAAACATCGGCCTGCATTTTGGAAGTTAGATATCCACGCCAATCACCTCCTTCCCATGTGACTTTGGGAGGCTCTGTCTTGACTTGAGCAGTCTTTTCTTCCTCTGTACAATGCAGGAAGTGTCATTTCTACCATCAAGGCCATTAAAAACCCAGGCTAGTTGAAACGAACCTATTGTGTCAGTGAGGAGGTGGATAAGCAAACATTCATTCCAGACCCAGGCCAGCACGGGCACAGAGCAGACTGTCCGGAGGATGGACACTCAGGAGCAGAAGTGGCCATAAGCTGGGATTCTTGGTTCAAAGTTCATGGCCACCTACCTGAGACACTTTTGCCAGGTCACTTAACCATTCTGGACTGTGACTGCTTATCTATAAGCTGAAGAGCTGAGACCTGGAAGCCAGCGGCCAGCACTGCTTAGTGTCCAGTGTAATACCGTTCTGAGAGACGGAGAAAACCTGGAGAGGCTGGGGGGATCTGGGAATCTTAAGGCCTCAGGTTCTGAAAGCTGCTGCAGGCTGATCCACTGCTGTTCCTCTGAACCTAGCCAATGGGTACTTTTTTTTTTTTTAAAGGATTTATTTATTGCTGTCCTCAGACACACCAGAAGAGGGCGTCAGATCTCATTATGGATGGTTGTGAGCCACCATGTGGTTGCTGGGATTTGAACTCAGGACCTTTGGAAGAGCAGTCGGTGCTCTTAACCGCTGAGCCACCTCTCCAGCCCCCCAATGGGTACTTTTTATAATAAGTCTTCCGTTCTAACCATTGAGTGCCTTCCCTGCCTCTGGGGAGGAGAAGCGCATAAACGGGCACCCTGCACACTTTCTGAAGTGAGACTCTGCCACTTCGGGACCCTAGAACTACGAGTTTCCCCATCACTTTAGCTTGGTAACTCTCCATTCACTAATGGGGACTACAATACCAACCTCTGAGGCTGCGGTTACAATGCATGCTAATGTGTGTTGATATTTTGCCACAGAGGTTAATTTACATAAATCTGCTTCTGAGCACAATGGCTCTGCAATAGGAAAGTGTGCTATATCCTTCGTCTACCTCTCAGTCCACGGAGTAATTGTAGCAGAGCAAGCGAGTCACATTCTACCCAAGGCCAAACAGCTCTTAATGCTGTTTATGTAATTACCTTGCGTTGTCACTTTCCTTGTTCCCTCTCACTGTATGGACCTCTGGGAAGGAAATCATTTGCCCTGTCTGACAGGTTGAATTTAAAACATGATAAGTGCCAACGAGTCAGCGATTACTGGAAGAGCACAGAGGTTATTTTAAAGTTATGGAATCACAGACAAGAAGGGCGCTGTCCCCACCATTGAGAGTCCACCATAGTTCTCCCTGATGAGTCTCCACTGTTATGGTAACCGAGTAGGCACCATAGCTTTCCCATCTTGGTGAGCCTCTACTGCTACGGTAACGTTCTGCCCTGCACAGATGTAACTCTAGAATCATTTAGGAAATGGGCCACACCTGGGGAAATCTGGAGCTCCAGAAGGGATTAGTGTGTGGGCTAGAGTGCCAGTCACTCCTCTGCTTACAGCATCAGCAAGGTGCTCATCCAGACAGAGAGAAATCCAAACTCCCTTTCAGCACCTCTAACTGGAGAACCTTTCTCCACTTCTACCTGACTCTCCATCTCAGCCAGTTGGCCAGGAATGGTGACTGGTGGCCATGGCAACGTCTGAGCAGACAGCCTTCCTGCTCTCATGGGACCCTGGACTGGGGCTGTCTTCTGTTTCACCCCACAGAGTCAGACAGCTTCTTCTTGATCATTTTAGAAGGACAGAGCCCTACGATCCTTCATGGAGAGAAGGGAAGGGGGCTGTGGATAAGGTAACACATCCTCTTTGCTGAACCCTGAATTCTCAAAAGAGAAACATGGGTTCAGAGTGAAACCATGACACTCTCCTGTGTCAGGCAGAGACATACAACACTAGGCTGTAAGTAGCGTGCTGTCTGTGACCATCTTTCTAAGAAACAGCCCCAGAGAAGAAATTAATCTCCAATTGCTCACAGTAAGATTTGGATGACTTGGTTGCTCCGAGGGTGGGGGGGTAAAGTGTGTTCTACCGCAGATGCTGCTGGCATTGTGGGCAGCTGAGAGTGGACCCTCTGCCATTCCCTCCCAGCATTCTGCTGTCTCATGGTTCCAGCTCCCATCAAATTTCCTAGCAGAGCATAGGTGGTAAAATCAGTTGTCAGGCCACAGATGACAAGCACAACCCCACAATGCCCAGCCAGGGCACGGGGGAAGGGTTACCCTAAAGGAGGACTATGAAGGGGTTGGCATACACCTCAAGTCTGGATAATAAACTTCATTCTGATCCACAGACAAACCAGATCAGTGGTCGATTAATTAATAAACATCTCTCATCTCCCATCTGTGTGACTTTGGGGTGAGTGTCTGTTACTTTCCTGTTCCTGAGACAAAATGTCTGACAGAGCAAGTTAAGAAGGGATGGATCATGGTTTGCAGGTGCAATCCATCATGGTGGGGGGTGTATGAGGCAGGAGTGGGGTGCTTGGTCACATGAGGGTTCCCTTCAGGTCTCTGGAGAGCAGGGAAATGAGCTACGAAGGGATAAGAATGAAACTCAGTTCAGCTCAAATCAGGTACTGGTGCTACACCAAATATTGGAGAGTCTGATGCCAGTTTATTTTAGCCATATTTAAGCATAGCACAGTTCTGGAAGTTTCCTGATAACATTTACCTCAGTCCTGGGAGTACAGCAAAACTTAAAGAGATGCTTGTATTGAAGCTCTTTACAAAGTACACATGGATTCTTTCAGAAAGGTGGGTTCTATTGATTCAGAAACAGTGCTCACAATCAAGGTCTAGGGAGGACGACTGGGGTAACACAATGCCCATGGGTGTCAGGATTGTCCTGGCCCTCAGGTAACACAGAAGTCACTTAGGCTGTTGTAGGGCTGGGTTCTATGGCCTAGAAGCAATGCTCAAGATTTAGGAGGAAAAGGTCAGAGATAAACAAACAGTATTCTGGGGGTGGTGTTGAGCCCAGCTCAACAGGGTGCAAAGAATCACAGGGTTGTAAACTGCATTTTACCCCGAGCATCCCAGGAGAGCAGCCGAGTATCTTCTCCCTTGGTAGAGAGAAGTAGCACGTTCATGTCTTCCTGGCTTCTTCAGTGTTTATATGTGTGCACAAGGACTTTCCGCATGGCCACTGCATGGCCACATCGCACCACAGTCAGGAGCAGGAGAGCTGACTGCATCTCCATTTCTCCTTCTTATTCTGGGACCATACCTTGCATGGTGACATTCACATTCAGGGTAGCTCCTGGGCATGCTCAGAGGAGTGTCTCTTGGGTGATTCTAGATACGGTCACATTGATGACCAATATTAACCATTTCAGGCAGTAAAGATGGACTTAGCTCTCCATCACCAGCCAGGGGAGGCAAGAAGGTGTTTAGCAGAGTTCATCTAGCTGGCTGACAAAGTGACTTCATTATAGGCAAGATGGTGAGGAGGGTGTGTTCTTGGGACAGTGGTCCTGTTGAGGAAGTTGCATGGCGGCTCCCTCTTCCTGACAGCTATTAGCATTATTTGTGGGATAAAGAAGAGGAGCACCTTCCCCTCACTGCATGGGCCAGTGGCTCTGACCTGTGCACTGTCTGGTTTGCCTGTCCTCTTATCACCTCCTATCGTCTTCCGCAATCTTGACAGAAATATTCTGGATGGTGTGCCGTTTTCTAAAACAGAAGGTGCGTAAAGCAGCAGACAGGCTAGGCATGAAAATTCCCAGCATGGAATAGAGCACCACAAACTGAGGTAGGCCCGGGATGCAGACTCCAAGACAGGGTGTGGGAAGAAATAGATACGACATTTCCTTAGCAGTGCTCTGAGATTGCTGGTGAAGCCCAGTGTGTAGAGGATGCCTCTTGCTGCTAGCCTTTTGAGAGCAGAGAGGAGAGAGGCACTGTGAATGGCTACTTCCCACATCTTTGTTGTAGGAGCCCATGATCTGTCACCAGTATCTCTGTATCCCACTTGACTTCCTGTAGAAGACAAGGCAACTATGTTGCAGAATAGAGCAGACTTCCAAGAGGAGAGAGTGGACAGTAGCCAAAGAGACCACTGTCCCATGGTTTTCCTGACGGGCTTTTTCCCAATGGTTGGCAGTCTAGATTGAGTCTTATATAAAGAAACACTATATCGTGTTCTTTATAAGAAAGCCTCCTGCTAGCAGGCATGTCCAACCTGTACCTCATGGGCTAGAGACAGCTATAAATGTGGCCCAACACAAACTCTGGAACTTACTTAAAACATTATGATGTCTATTGGCCCATTATTTTGTAACCCGACTGAATGGCTTTTTAAAAATAGTTTGCTTTTATTTCTAACTATGTGTATATGTATGTGGTTTTGTACATGTGAATGCAGTACCTAAGAAGGCCAGAAGAGGGCATTGCTGGACGTTGCCTGAGGTGATGCTGGGAACCAAACTCAGGTACTCTGCCTGAGTGTGAATTTTGTAGAGGACAGTGTTGTGTAATGTTGTGACTTTCAGGGCAGTTTCAGGGTATCACACCTCTTTCCAGGGCCAGAGATAAGACTCAAGATCCATTCCTCTGACTAGCAGTTATGATTTTTTTTTCTGCTCCATTCCTTTGAGCATAAGGGTGTGATCCACCCCAGGACCCTCCAAGCCTGCTAACATCTAACCAACCTCCGGACACTCCTACTTCCTTTCGACTTGATCAGATTCAGCTTTTCAGCATCCAGAGCTCTGTCTGATAACAATTCATGTTGCATGCTCTTTGCTGCTGAAAGAGTGCTGATTAAAATCGCTATGCTAAGAGCAGATATGTCGGGAGAGGATCTCAGCTTCCCCACACTGGGGAATGGGCTTTGAACTTAGAGATTACTTACTAACGAGTTAGTGAACCCACTGTACCCCACAACGCCCTGTGCTGTTGTGATGGTCTGAGGTCTCGGGGGGCGGGGAAGGAGCCCACACATGATTTATGCCCACAAAGGATTAGCTGAACTAAGCTATTTGAGCAATGAGCCCTTCAGAGACCCGGCTTCCTGCAGCTTTTTGCTATAGCACCGGATTCTAGCTTAGAAAAAATTGTTCCTTCCTCCCAAAGCTCACCACTGAATGGAAGTAATCACAGCCTGCTAAGTACTAGCTCTTCCTGCATGAAGCAGAGGGCCTGAGCCCATCAGCTTCACAATCAGCAGCTGTTCCAGGATGCTCCGACACAGCCGTCACTGCTGTGGGCAGATGCCACGCTCAGAGGGCTGCGATCACGCAGGCTTCTTCACTTTTCTGTTGTTGCTGCCAACTTTTAGGGTCTGTATAACACATTCTGACCCTGAAAAGAATCCACTCAGGTTTTTTAATCTCACTCTTGGGTAGAGTTTGGTCCTCTGGAAAGGTTATCCTCCCATATGGCTGAGGAAAGATAAGCACTCTGGGCTGTGAACTTGGAAAGCTAGCCGCGAGGACCAGCTGACCAGACCCCACAGTGTTGGCCAGAAAGCCCCTGACATCCCAGAGGTCTGAGCATCTAATCTCAGCAGATGGCCAAAGCTTGGTGCTAACTGAGCCAGCAGTTTATATCTGAAGCGGTTCATTGTAAGTCTGCATTTAAATAGTTTCTGTCTTTGTCTCCATAGAAAAAGCCTTGGACTTTTCTGCCCATCTTCTGTTCCCTTGCTTCATCTCCCCTGGGACGCCTCATCTGCCCCAAGAACACACCCTGGAAAACCAAATCATTTCTCCAGGTGTCTTTGCCATATCTATTTTCTCTATTTTGGCTCCTCTTCTCCCTCCCAGAGGACCTGTGCTCCCTTTCCTAAAGATGTCTTGTCTACAGTTCTTGAAGTTTCTTTTTATTGTTTTCTTACATTGTTGTACTATTTTTATTAAAATATCAATTTTCAAGGGCAGAAATCCTGTCTGTGTCCTCAATAATCCATTTAAGGAGATGGCTGTAGTGAAAAACACAGAGAAATGTACTCAATGTGCACTTCTATGTCGGAAGAAAGGCAGAGGGGTCCAGTAACACCTCTGGACCAAGGGCGCCCTTGCTCCTGACACGAGTCTGGGTTTAACAGAGAGCGTGAAGCATGTGTGACCACAAAACCGTGCTCAAGAAGTCCTGCCTGTTCTTGTCTCAGATGCAGTCTTCCCTGAAGGTGGTCTGCTAAGGTGTCAGAACTGTGCGACATCTCTTTCCAGGAAACAACATATTCCTCCTCTGGCTGGCCCCAGGCTCCTTCTCCCAGATTGATACTCCTAGGGAAAGTCTGTCTTATCGAGCAGTCTGATAGACAAAGACAGGAACGGTGCTTCTTTAGAATATCGTCATTCCTGACACACACATAGCAAGAACTAGAAGAGTAACTGTAAGCTCCCTTAGTTTTGAATGACCTGTGTGGATGGGTGTGAGTGATGAACACATGTATGTGGGGATGAACACATGTGAAAAAATATGGAGGCCAGAAAGACAGCCACTCTGGATTCCTCTGAGCCTGGGCCAAAGGTGCTTTTGGGCTCCTGGCTTGCTATGTAGGTGATAGAATATGAACTCTGGTCACCATGATTGTGTGAAGAGTGCTCTTGACCATTAGGTCATCTTGGTAGTTAGTAGTTTTTAAATTTATGATTCCAAATGGGACCAAATGGTAAAAACCAAATATTATTCTACCCAGTCATACAGGACCGAAACTACATCATTCCCAGCATCCCCTGCCATTAGCACAGATTTCAGGGCAGACCAAAAGCCCTCCTTCTCTGCCTTTGATTCTCTGCCAAAATGCAAGTTGTAATCGGTGCAGTCTTCATACACAGCATGTCCTGAATAACTGGCCTTTCCTGGGACTCATTCAAGTGGTCATTGTTTGCCTGCACATCCTTATTAAACAAAGTCTTCCAGTGGACAGCCCCACCCCACACCTAGAACTTCCCAGCAGCATACAGACAGGCATTACCAAAACCAAACCAGCTATACAAAACACACCCAGCCCTCACTCTTAAACGCCGACAGATAGCCAAAGTCGCCAGGCTTGAAACACCAGCTGTGCACAGAGAACATCAGAGACCAGAGCAACCTGGGGGACCTGAATAGTCTCTTTCAGAGACCAGGGACAAGCTTTTGAAAAAAATTTTAATTAGATCTTCAGTGAGACTTAAGGAGATATTACATCCACAAAACCCAGAGCAGCAAGCTGTGAAAAACAAGGGAATGGGAAACATCTCCTGGAAATAATTAAAAATAGATTGCTGAAATTAAAAAGATTGGAAGATGAATTCAAGAAGCTATCAAAACACAGTGTAAAAAGATAGTCTGTATAGCAGAAGAGAAAAACCAGGTTAGGAATTCACTTTGTGTGGACAAATGGTTAGGGGTAGGTACCTCTCAGCCATGGTCTTGGAGTAGAAGGCAGTGCTGGCTGGAGCACTGAGCCATGTCAGAAGTCCTTGGGCCCATGTGGGTAAGCACTTATCAAAACAATCTGAGAGGCAACGGTTCACTTCTCTCTAATGAAACCTCCCACATATCTATATCCCAAAGCGAAAAGCGGCAGGAATGGGTCTCTCTAGCCACATGGGCTCTCCCAGTTTACCAGCCTCTCTCTCCCTTCCTTAGTGACTACAGTTCTGCCTAGCTCGACTGTGCAAACACTGAAGCTTGGGATCAGCTGGAGATGCTGGTCAACTAGAGATGGGGGTCAATTGGAGATGGGGTTGGTTGTAGCTGAGATGAGCTGGATGTAGGGTCAGCTGGAGAGGAGAGTTGCCTGAGACTGAATGTGTAGGCTAAGGATGTGGAGTCAGGTGGAACTTTGGGGTCTGCTGGAGCTGGGAGTTAGATTTTGCTGGTTTCTGTTGCGGGAAATATTATGAGGACTGACAGGCTTCCCGCGCTACCACCGGCAACCTCGGACCACAGGGCTCCAGCCAGGTGATCTCAACTCGGTGGTCTCTCTGTGCTGGAGCCCCCAAGTCCCTTGGCAGATCACTGTCACACCAGCCCCATGCAACAACTGTCCACCCCACAGTCAGCCGCCACACCACCCATCAAACAGGTAGAAACAAAACCGATTAACCAATCAGATTTATGTATCAATAAATTCTCAATTTACAAGATGCCAATACAATAATTTCAGAACCAATTGATAATGATAAAAGCTACCCACATAGATTAGACAAATTTAAAGCCATGCTGGTTCAGGATCTTCCTCCTGCCCGTCCTCCTCCATCTTGGCCTTCCTTCTCTCCCTGAGACGTTCTCTGCCTCCCTTTCCCTGTCCAATCACAGGCCTCCTGCTGCCCTAATATTTTAGTGTAATTGGAGAGGGAAAATCCTGTCGCAGGTTTCAAGCATATCTTGGCCGTGTTCTAGTCTGAAAAGAGGCGATAAAGGCCATGCACCAGGAATTTCACAAGACTTAAATAAAAAACCTGACCTGCTACGTACTTAGAGCCCTTACAGTGGTTGATGAACTCTGACTATTTAACAGAACTAGTTCTGATTTCTTCACCTCCATTTTAACTCTACTTTGGTGAGTTTTATACTTATAACTAAAAACGCTTTAAAATCATTAAGCTCTTGACTTTATGAGCAAGACACCCCCAGATTCTCAATGGTCCTCCATTCTGAAGAGAAAGATGGGGGTGGGAGTGTCCCTGTATTATTATACATTGGCTGACTTCAAACTTACAGCCATCCTTCTGCCTCAGACTCCATGGTGTGTGTCACCGTGTTTGGCTTCCTATAGGTAATTTTGCATTGTATGCACTGGCTCATTTATAAGTCACGGGCAGCTCTGTTCTTTGGGGCCTCTGTGTCTCATTGGGCTTTGAGAACATTCTTTTTTGTTCTCCACTGACATTCAAGCCCTGCTTCTGTGAGACCCTTTTAGGAACCATCTCTTCTAGATATCCTATACACAAGTGTCCCCCTTGTTGCTGACGGCTGTCCCCTACGCCAGATTCTGAGCTCCACACTTGGTTTTATGATTCTAGCGCTCTCCTGGGGACACATCTGTTTCATTAATAAGCAGGTACAAGAAGAACACATGCTGAGTTTATTGGTGAACAGAGCTTGTGTCAAGTGAGAATCAGCATTCTTGAGAAAGTACCTGCTGTGTCCCCTTGTCACAAAAAAATGTGACAGGGAAGTCATCATCTCGCACTGGGAGGGGTCAGCTTCCGGCTCTGGAAGGTTCCTAGCATACAGATCAGTGCTGAGAATCTACTCATAGGAAATACTTGAAGTCAGGGGCCCCTCTACAACTTAAGGCTGTGCTCCTGTCTCATGCTGTTGGATGGGACTCCCTCTGTGATCTAGCAAGTGGGACCCCTGGATTTCCCTCCATTCTTTGTTTGTTATTCAATCATCTGGTCCAACACCTCATTTCTCTCAGTGGGAAAGAAAAATCAAAGCAGTCTTACATGAAGATCAAAAGAATCGTCAAGAGTTGCAGAGCAAGTGGAAAGGCCTTGGGGATTTAGCTGAGTGAGTGGTAAAGTATGTGCCCAGCAAGCATAAGACTCTAGGTTCTGCAGTCAACACGGGGTGGGGGGATGGGGGATGGGTGGGAGTGGGGTGGGGGATGGGTGGGTGGGGAAGGGGTGGGGTGGGGTGGCAATATCAGAAAGTGGAAAAACCAGCTTAGAAGTCAAGGGTCCAAAATTCAAGACTAGCACACCATGACTGTGGAGTCAGAGGAAAAGGGGCTGGGCTATGGTTCAGGTGTTAGGGTGCTTGCCTAGCCGCTAGCTCCCTAGCACAGCCTGAAACCGAGGCCCGTGGCATGTGTGTGTAACCCCAGCAACTGAAGGTAGATGGAAGGAGATGAGAAGTTTAAGGTCGTGCTTGTGTCCCAGGTCAACCTGGGATACATGAGAGTCTTTCTCAAGAAAAGAGAAGGGAAGGGACACACACACACACACACACTCACACACCACATACACAGTGTGTAAGAGAAAACCATTCCAAATGGCCAATAAATATTAACAATTCTTGTACCTCTTAGTAATCAAGGAGATTAAAATCTTAATGAGGACAAGGCAGCTCTCCCGATGCATCTTAGGTTGGCACCCATGGGGCTAGTCCAGAAAGACACACGGAGAGGAGGAGAGTTTCCTAGCCATTTATTGACGGTACCACAATAGGACAGGTTGCTTGGCTGTCAACATTGTCTCTGTCACAGAAGAGATGGCTGTGGACAGAAGAAGTGCCCGAGTCCTATAATAGTGCCCATTCCTAAAGGCAGGAGAAGTGAGGCACTGTGGACAGTTGGGTTCCAGCTGCCACCCAGACCAGTGGTGGTGGAGCCAAGCAGTGCAGAGGACCCTGGGAGGCATGGGAAATTCAGGCGCCAGCCTGTCCCCAGCATGAATAGCCTGAGGAAGGAGATAGCCATGGCCCGGAAGGATCCGGAAATGTGGGTAGGAGCGGGAGGGGCTCAGGAATGGAGCAACAGGCACAGAGAGAAGGCTGTGAGGGTGTAAGGGAGTTGTGGGGCTAAGGCAGAGCTGGCAAAGTGGAGGGCCACTTCCACGTTGGGGTTGTCGCGGGTGGGCTCAAACCACTTCTGCAGACAGCGCCCACTATTCCTGCGCTCAGGACTGGCCTTGAATGTGTTGTTCCAGATCTTCTCACACAGGTCATTAGGGGTGGGGAAGTAATAGGAGAAAGGGAGACAGGGCGCATGTGCTGGACAGCGGTTCTTCCCTGGGGGACCGAGAATGCACTCCTAACTCTCCATGTCCCTTCCCTTGTCAGCCCCATGCATCCTCACCCCGCCTGAGGGCCCACAAGGACCCCGCTAGCCCACTCACCCTGACTCCAGTCGGATTTACAAGTGCTGGATGAGCGGCAGGCTTCCCACCATTCCTCACAATCCTCCCGGCACAGCGGTGCGCCCCAGACCCGCTGCTCTTCCTGCCTGTTTGGGACCACCTGGGTGCAGGAAGAGAGGGGCAGATTTTAGTTCTTTACAAGGTGTCTGTTATTTCTTCTCTCTGTGTGCACGTGTTTACACTCCATAAATACGGGCGAATAGGTGCGCATGCGCGCCTGTGCCTCTGCAGAGCCCAGAGAACGACCTCAAGTACTGGTCTTTAGGTACCATCCATATTGGTTTAGATTTCCTCATTGGCCTAGAGCCGACCAAGCAAGCTAGGCTGGCTGACTTGCAAACTCCAGGGACTCACCTGTCTCTGCAGTGCTGGGATTCCAGCTACACACCTTCACATCTGGTGTCTCTGCAGTGTTGGGATTACAGCTACACACCTTCACATCTGGTGTCTCTGCAGTGCTGGGATTACAGCTACATACCTGGCTTTTTTTTTTTTTTTAATGAGGATTGAACTCAGGTCCTCATGCATGTGTGATAAGCACTGACTAAGCCATCTCTCATCCCTAGGTATCATCATCATCATCATCAATTATTGGATAAATGAGAACCGTGAGGTAGAGTGGCTATTGGCCCCATGCCTTACAGTTACTAAGTACAGGAAATGGAGTTCACACTCAGATTCATCTCATTCCACACAGCCTCATCCTACTTGGCCTCATCAAACAGTGTCTGCCATGCTGTCCTGCAGGGACAGAGGCATTTTAGCTTCCACTTCATGCCCGTCTCCAGCAGAGACCTCTGGCTCTGCTCCCATCCCTAGAGGGACAGCATCTCCTGTTCCCACTTGCCTCCTGGAGATGCCAGCCCAGGATTAAATGGAAGAGCGTTGCCTGAATCTGCCTCCTGTCTCCCGGCTGGATCACCGGCTGGATCCAAGGCCCCAGGTTGGGGGAACACTCGTGGAAGCAGATGGCCTGGATGAAGTGCTTACGGCAGCCGGGAGTCAGCAGTCCACAGTGCGTCACGCTGAAGTTAAAGAGCAAGGCCTCATCATGGTGGGCTTCCCAGCTCGTGGCGGGCGTGCAGCAGGCGTTGTCCTTCCAAGGCATGCACTGAGGTGGGGCAGAGGCAACAGGCAGTGTGGGTAAGAGGCTGGCGTTGGGTGTCTTGGGTAGAAGGGTATAAGGAGAGGGGACATATGAGCACCTCTGCAGAGGAGGGACTCTAGCATCTGTCAACACGCATCTGAAGAACAGGCGCACCTGACCGGTGACCTCCCTCTCCTCTGTCTTCTTGCCACAAAATATAACTTCCTGGTGTCTGCTCCAGAGGGGTAATAAATCCAAGAAAATAAACAGGAAGAAGATTCAGGAGCCTGGATCATCACCATGGGTGGGGTGGGGCATGTAGTTGGAATGTCCCTCCTCCCACGGCCTTTAGGAAACTGACAAGGGGACAAATTAAGGCCTGTCTCGCCAGTGCGTGTTGGCAGGAAGACTTGCTCTGACCCATGGTGAGCTAACAAAGCCTCTAGGATCATTACCACTTGACCTGTTTTCCAAGCCACCAGAGCAGCCTAGTTGCAAAAACCCTTAGATGGACCCCCAACTAAGGAACTAGATGATCAGGGGTCATGGGGTACAGAGACCACCATGCCTGTATTTCTTCTCTGATCATCCTAAGATGACTCCCCAGCCCCGGGGGAGGGGGGGCGCTCCACTCTCTGTACCTCTAGGTAGAGCTCGCCTTCGGGGCCAGGCTCTTGCTTGTGGCGCTTGGAATTCATGCAGATGTTGAGCAGCCTGTCCCCCACCGAGGTGGGCAGGACTGTCCACAACCCCAGGAGGATCTGCCACCACTGTGCCATGACCTGCGGCAGAGATAGAGCGAATATGGTAGAGAGAATAAAGATTTTCAAAGACAGAGAAGGTAAGACCCACCCCACTCCTGACAACCATCAGGCACTGAGGAGGGCGTATGGGCTCCAGGGCTCCCTTAGGTAGCTGAAATGTTCTGGCTGCTCCTAGAACCTTCTGTGTAGAGCAGCATCACAGAATGTACAGTAAGACTTGGATCTGACACTCATTACGAACCATTGCAGGAATGTAAAAAGCAAACCGAGCAACAGGGGTAAAGAGAAGAAGAAGAAAAACAGACAAACGAACGAACTGCAGCTTTAAGGAGGCGCGCAGGTGGGGAGTGGCTCCGAGCTGTGCACTTAGCTGCACCTTGCTAGTGCATCTATGGACGCACTATGGACTGGGAGTTTAGAGCTTTGGTCTCAGCCCACAGCCAGCCTCTTGGCCAAGTAACCAGTTCCCAGTAAGCAAGTTCTCCTTATGGCCAAAGAACGTGGCGGGGTGGGGTGGCCAAAGGCCAGCTGTACCCATCACATTACCCATCACATGCCAACCCTAATTCTATTTATTCCCTAGGAAGGGGTCACACCAGGCCCATAGCTCCTCAGAGTAGTTCATTCCCATCCTGTCCCTTCAACCAATCAACTTTCCTTAGCTCATTTCCTTAGCTCAGTCTATCTCAGAGACACCCTAAGGGTCAGGCTGTAATAGACAATGCTAAGACCCTTGCTGGCCTCTCCGGGCTGGGAGCACGTTCAGGCTTGAGGAGCTGAGGAACCTTCCGCCTTTAAGCCCTCACCCTAGCACAGGGACATGGAGGCTGGCTTGTACTTTGGTGTTTGCTGGTACATTTCCAGTTCTCTTCTGGGTTGTGCTGGCGATGGGCAGGGTGGAGAGGATGAACAGAGAGACCACGCTTCTGAGAGAGCAAGAGTGCACCCTGCTTCAGGAGGGCTCCAGTCAGTCCTCACTGCCAGGACTTTACGTCTCCTATGCTTGCTGGGAGCCTGCCCTACACGTCGGCAGTTTAGCCAGAGTAGTCTATGTCAGAATGTCTGAGATGTGGATTAGAGACCCAGACTCTACTGCAGAACCCATCCTGAACTCTAAACCTAAGGCTGTCCTCCCACAGAGCCAGCTTCTTGCACAAAGAACAACTATTCTCAAAGACTGGGAAGGCAAGATGAAAAGAGAAAAGATACCAGTCCTCTGGGCATTGTTTTTCAGCCATACCTTCAAGGCAGAGCCCTCGGTTGCTCTTCCCAGCCCCAGAGAGGTGAGCAGGCTGAGGGCGCTCACCCGCTGCCCTTTTATGAGCCTTTAGCTTCTATGAGCTACAGGTGCTGAGAGCACCAAGTACCCAGACCTGAGAGCCTCAGAGAGAGAGAGAGAGAGAGAGAGAGAGAGAGAGAGAGAGAGAGAGAGAGAGAAACAAGACCTGCAGTGGGTGGCAAGTTCAACTCTCAGCACTGCTTCTAACCTGTGAGAACTTGGGAATAACCTAGATTCTAACAGTTTGTTGCTCTGTAATGAGAGCTGTTGGCAGGAAAGAGGGATCATGGAAAGGTCGCGGGCACAGGGAGGTCTTAACTGTTCCTTCCTCTTTTGTTCTCAGAAGCTCTCTTCCTCTCTCTGCTCCACAGGTCCCTTCCTCCGCTCAGACCCCCCGGGGCCTCTGAGTAACATCCTCCTCCCTCAGCATCAGGAGCCTGCTTAGCAGCGCACAGGTGCACAGACAGGCACAGACAGGCTTGGAGAGCTGAGGATTTAAGCAACAATCAAAGCCGGAAACAAAAGCCGCCCGCCCCTCGCGCTAGCACTGCAGCCTGCGTTTGCACCCGGTGCCTGCTCTCACCGCTGCTCCAAAGGTCCCATTGGAGGCGATACCCATAATTTTGCTTGTCTTTTATGTTGTGTCTCCAAAGGAGAAGTAGCCCAAATCACTGAAATACAAGAAAATAGTAAGTAAATAAGTAAACAAACAAATAAAAACACCCCTTGTGCTTTCCACCGAGGAAGACAAAATGCAGCACACGATGTTCAGATGCCAGTCAGTGTACAAAGCATGTTAATCATGTGCAGGGAAAATGGCAGTTTCCACGCGAGGATACAGAGTACTGAACATCCACAAGGTCTAGTCACAGGGTGGAGGCTACAGCACTGGTACACAGTCTCGCGTACTGCCTGCAAGAATACCCCAAATGAGCACTCTCTTTCAGATGTAGGAGAAACTGAGGCTCAGACAGAGGCTGATAGAGCTAGAATCTGAAAAAGGCGTGTTTATGACCCCACATTTAGTGCTTATGGACCAGGTGAAGGGGATACCTCCAGGACTGAGGGGTAGGAAATGTCCAGATTTTTAAAAAGTTATATGTCACAGTCAGACTGTGCACAGTGTGTGTGTGTGTGTGTGTGTGTGTGTGTGTGTGTGTGAGTGGGGCAGGATGTGTTGGCTTTTGTGGGGAGGGGACAGAGCAGTGAAGGTTATCAGCCTAATGTACGTGCACGGATCTTCAACAGAGCTGAGACTCCTTTCCTGAAGTCAGACACCAAATAAAAAAGCATTTCTGCCTCGAGGGTCTCTTGTATCGGTGTCCATGGGGACAGCACAGGCAGGTACTCACATCTGTTCTGTATAGACACCCAGGGAGCAACAAGTCTTGACAAGTAAGCGATTTAGAATTGAACATTAAATTTAAAATGACTGTGGATGTGGTAAGACCGAGAATCCAGAAATGAGTCACACGAGTCATTACTGGAATGGAAAAATGTCCTCCAGGAGGAGGGAGAGGGACAAGGGGACCCTTTAGCCACCTCCCGGACAAAGCTGTAGGAAATGAGTCAAAATTGCAGCCAGCATGGATGCAGGGGGAGAGGGGGAGAGACATGCAGAGAGGCAGCCTTTCCGAGAGCCTCCAGGCCAGGCATCTGTCCCCAGAGAGGCCGTGTGAGGCCCTTGAGCAGAACTCATTTTGTCTTATTGTGAGTCTTCCAGAGAAATCTGTTTTCTGACTGAAGGCTGCTAAATCAGGGCGGGCTGTGGATGGAGCCACTCCAAGCAGCTGAAAACAACAACAGATTAAAGACCAGAGGAAGAGGGGAAGGCAGTTTAAGGGATTCTGAAGGGCAGGGGTGGGGGCAGTGAGCCCAGGGACCTGAAGTCACAGGGATGACTGTCCTGTCTTCCCACTGCTTGGGTTATCAGGTCACCCAAAGCCTTGCGTTTGAAGACAAACAAAAAAGCTAGGACTCCCCAGGGTCTGTGAAGTCAGAGGCTGGTGGAGGCCCTGCAGGAGCTAAGGGCACTCATTCCGAAGCATGGCCCTTACCCCCTGAGTAATTAAAGCTCCTGTGCAAGTTTGCAGCTCCGGCAGAGGGCAGCGTGCCTCTCACTCTTTGAATGATGGTTCATCCAAACGTGAGGCCTTGTTGACTTGGCCTCCTGTTTCTTCCTGCTCCTGGGGTCATGTTCAGATACTCCCTCCAAGGCAGTGCCCACGCAGCTGTCAAGATGGTAAACCTCCCAGGGCGTTACTATAAAATCTTCCAAACACAGGGAAAGTTGAGAGAACATCACAGTGCATACTCGTCTCCAATTTGATTTTATAATTCTGTTTTCCCTTTTATGAGGGAGGCTGTTAGTTTGAGCCAACCATGCACCTTGTTCCGAGGGATCTGTCCCATGAGCAGGAAATCAGTGTACTTCCAAGTCATTCCATAATATCCTGAGCCAGAGTCCAATATCTGTCACATTTATGTTTTTAAAAGAAAATCCAGTATGATCCTTTAAAAACATAAAGATGGTTACCCGGTGCTCACATTGAAAATCTTTGTATACATTAAGGTAACTGTTCATGCTTTGTGTGTTGGTTTCTGTGCAAAAGATCTTGTTTGCTCACCGCGCGCTCGCATGCACGTACTGGGGATGCGGTGGAGACGTGGGCCGCAATGAGATACACCAGGCCAAACAGTTCCACGTGGGACTTTATTTAACATGGGGAAAGGGGTAGCGGGCGGGAAGAAAGGAGAGAAAGAGAGAAAGGAAAAGAGAAAAGAGGATGGGGGAGAAATGCTGCCTGGTTATATACTGGTGATGATGTAGTTACTATGGAATTCTGGGTAAACGGCAGCTGTTGCCTTGGCAACAGACCTATACATTGTCTTAGTTGTCGCTTGTATGACGTCACAAGCCTCACAGGTCTCGGTACCTACATTGTGGGCTTAAATTTTTTTTTCTCAAGTGCATTACTGTTTAGTATGTCTGTGTGAGGATGTCAGATCTCCTTAAACAGGAGTTACAGGCAGTTGTGAGCTGCCATGTGGATGCTGGGAATTGAACCCAGGTCCTCTGGAAGAACAGCCAGTGCTCTCAACCACTGAGCCGTCTCTCCAGCTCCTCACAGGCCCTGTTTAATCTAGGCCCCATTTATTTCTTTATTCTAACCCACAGTACAATTCTTCCTTATATTGAATTAGTTATCGGTGTGTGTGTGTGATGTGGATGGGGTAGGCATATGTGCCATAGGGTGTGTATCCAGGTCAGAGGACAACTTTATAAAATCGCTTCTCTCCTGTCTCCTTCCCTTGGTTTCACAGACTGAGCTCAGCTCCTTTCTTTTGCCTGCACTGCAGAGCATTTGACTCTTGAAAATCTGTAACTGCCCTGCTCCCAGAAGGTGGCTCCTTGGCAGGGCTTTCTGTCAGCCCACTCAGCCTCAGCCTCAGCAGCAACAGAGTCCAGCTCAGCTCTGGTTCCCAGAAGGGACGGCTTGCCCCTGCCCGCCAGGGAAGAAGCTCCCGGTCTCGGTGATTTGGGGAGCTGCTCTCTTGGTCGGTCTCCTGCTTTGTTCCCACAGCTGCCCTCTGCCCCATGAGCAGCTGTCAGTCTCTCCCAGCCTCCCCTCTGTACGCAGTTCAGGCAGACGCAAGCCTGAGCAAGAGCTGATAGTCCACGATGACTTCAGAGAGCAGCAACGCTGGCCCAGACAGCTCCTGGGTTTACTATGACCTGACCACTTCTCTGCTACTCTCGCCCTTTCTTAACCATTCTCCTCCTCTCAGACATCCTTCTCCTGTCTTTTAAAGTATTTCCTGTCTCCTCCCATTCTCTTTTCCTTTTTTCTTATTTAATTCAAACTATGAGAGAACTTATTTTGAAAGGACAGCACAAACCCCATTTGTCTCCATTTAAGGACCAGGTCTGATTTCATAGGCACCATAGATGCCAGCTCCAGGGACAGACCATAAATCCCAGAAACAAGGTCATAAGGCACCAGCTCCAGGGACAGACCGTAAAATCCAGAACAAGATATAAAGCCCCCTCCCGAAGAACAGCCCCGGGGATAACCACAAGACTGGGGAAATATCGTATCTCAGGATGGGCCATCTGCGCTGGGTAGCCCTATCTCATTGTATGATTAAACATTTGTGACATAGGAATGCTGACCACTGACCACCCGTGACACCCTAGCAATCACCAATGAGATTTTAGATTTCCCAATCCCTCTATAGAGTTCCCGGGGGTTTCCTATAAGAAGGCCTGCGTGCCTTTGTCTGGGGTCCCCATTTCAAAAAATGGTTGACCCCACATGCTGGCTTTATCTGCAGAGTAAGTGCTTTGTCTTTGCATACTATCTTAGCGTGAGTCTTCCTTTAGCGATTTTCAGACCCTTACGTTTACTTAAGAACAAACATGTTTCTGCAGTACCAAGGGTTGAGCTGGGAGCTCCTGCCCTGAGCTGTGCCGCAGCCCCTTTTCTTTGTTCTCCCTCTTGCTTCTCTGCTCTCTCCTCCTCCCCTTCCTTCTCAACTGCTCTCTCTTCCTCCCCCTTCCTCTCTCCCTCCCCCCCTCCTCCTCCCCTCCCATTTGTAATTTTCTTCCCTCGCCCCCACAAGCTCATTCTCTGATGGTGGCTGAGATTTCTGGGTGTCAATGCTGGGCCTCTCATCGCCACTTGAAAAAGGCCTGCTTTTTAGGTCTAATCACAAAACGGAAATGAGTGTGAAGCCTACCAGGTACTGGAGAGCATCCAAGTACAGGGACGGCAGATAGAAAACATCAAAGTTCTAATGGAAAGACCGGCTGAGAATCAGACTGGCTCTTCCTCCCATCCGCAGCCAGCTCTGCCGGTTCTCCACAGAGTGTGACAGTCAGGTTTATCCAGTGTCGCCGCAGGATGCAGTCTGCCCCTGCATCCTGCCCTAGAACAACCCTTTGACCCCCACACCCCTCACATGTCCCTGGATTCTCAGATTCTTCCAACCATTCCATGGGATCCGTTCTTGTTGAGTTTGCCAGCCACTGCCATGTGTTGGATCTAATGGGCAAAGCCTGAGAACGCACTTGGCTTCTTCTTAGCTTTTGACTAAGGTAATCCCCCTGCCTCCATCTGATTCCTTTGTCTCTGGGTCTCTGACCTCCAGCATGGTTTCTTTGATTGTCTGTGTGTGGATCTCTGAAGAACCCTCCCCATTCCTGGCCTGTATCTCATGTTCCTAGACCTCCAGTGACCCCTCACTCTTCTCCCAGCGTCTCACACCTGCGAGCTGCTCCCTGTTCCCTCTCAGTTCTGCTTTCTCATGCTGATTAATGGGACCCCTTCCCCATAGTGCCCTGGGCCAGAAGTCTATAACTACTGCAGAGTTCTCTCCTTCTCCCACTGTACATAAGTGCTTTAACATAACATATAAGGCTCTGCATGGTCTAGCCACTGGTTACTATGGAAACACACACACACACACACACACACACACACACCTCCTCATCTTCATCCTATGCCCTTATCACACTGCTCTCTGAATGAACCACCATTCTCTGCCTTTGCACCTGCAGGGAGGGCTGTCTGTTCTGAAGACCTGACCCTGCTTCTTCACCAGCTGTTTCCCCGCAGGGCTCCGTTCTTGAGCCATTCTCTTCAGAAAGTCTTCCCTAGTGCAGACCTCCTCCAGGGCTACCCTGATTTGGAACTTTGTTTTAACATTGTCTTTGTTACTGATAATGTGTCTTCAGCATATTTATGATGCTATTCTTCACACTCTGAGTCCCTTGAGGGGAAGTACTTTGTCCTGTCCTTCTATTCCCAGCGTCTATCATAGTGTGTGGTGCATAGAATGGCCTTTAAATGTTTCAACAAATGAGTGAATGCAACACGCTTGGTGTGACAGTCCACTGGGCTTCAGCCTGAGTCTGCAGCCAGTGTTCTTTCTACATAGGTTAATTTTCAGGAAAGGTTCTGCTCAGTCAGTCTACTATACTCAAAACTAAAGTGCCTTTGAACAAGGAGGAACTAGCAGTGGTGCTGTTGAAACATTTTCCCAAGTTCCATCCTCGAGCCTTTCCCCAAGGACCTTCAAACTTTCCTGACCATGTAAAGTTAGACTGGGAGGACTCTGAATGGTTGTAGCATATGCAGCCCCGTTTAGGCCTCCCAGAACCTAACTCTTAGCACCCCACACCCCCTCTGTATCCCCTCTCCCCAGGGACTGAGCTATTCTTGGTGTTGGCTTTAGGACAAAAGCCACAGCCGTGTCCTTCTGGTGACAGAAGGAAGGATCCCACACTCTAGCTAAGTGGACGATTGTCTTTGATGCCTGCAGACCCCTGGAGCCCCCTGGAGCCCCCTGCAGACCCTCCCCTCTGCCTACATTGCCTGGGGTCTTCATTTGTATGATTGATTCCCTTTCTCGTGGGAAATCCTACCCTTGTCCTTGATGGAGCCTCAAAAACCTTTACAGTTCATTCCTCATTTCCAGGACTCAATTGGGGAGACCCGAGTCTGAGTTAGACGTCCCTCCTAGAACTCCTGTGGCCCACCCTGTTACCATTGTTGTGACCCTAGCTGCCACACAGCTCTTGTATAGGCACACGTGACGTGCTCCCCTCTAGGCGCTGGTCTCCTGGGCAGTAGACAGCTTGCCTAGCAGCGTGGCAGGCAGAAACACAGTGGGTATTTGTTAACTAAACAAAAGACTATTTTTGTACAAAAGATCTTATGATTCATTTTTTTTTAACCAAGATGCTAGCCACAAAAATTCTCAGAAAGTCAAGTATTTGCATTTGGCAAGAGTAAGTGGTCACGTGTGTGCATGTGTGCATGCGTATGTGTTGAGAGCCTGAAGAGCTCATGGTTTTGTTTTGTTATTTTGTTTTTTTGGGTTTTTTGTTTTAAGTGCTTTCATGTCTGTCTCTGCCCTCTCAGCACACCATGGAAGGAGCTCTCAGGGCCATCTTTCTGACAGCTTATCAAATGTAACCCAAGTCTCATTTTTTTCTCTTAGGCACATACATGTTTTTAAGTTTGAAGAATGAAATTAGTTTGTATTTCATGGTTAAGAAAAAGTAAATATATAACCTTTAAGATTTGTTTTATTCTTTTTTAAAGATTTATTTATTTATTTATTTATTTATTTATTTATTTATTTATGTCATGTATACTACACTATCACTGTATCTCTTCAGACACACCAGAAGAAGGCATTGGATCTCATTACAGATAGTTGTGAGCCGCAGTGTGGTTGCTGGGAACTGAACTCAAGACCTCTGGAAGAGCAGTCAGTGCTCCTAACCACTGGGCCATCCCTCCATGTCTTCATGTCTCTGCTATACATTGAAAATGACTGGAAAATTTCACAATGTATTTTGTAGTTTAAAGGAATAGAGTGGTAAAGATTATCTACATTTCTAAATTACATTTGTAATTTACGCTACAAATGCTAAGTTTGCATTTATTTATTTGTTTGTTGTGTATATGCACATGCGCACATGCCACAGCCCGAGTGTGGAGGTCAGAGGACAGCTTGCAGGGAGCTGGTTCATGCTTCCCATCATGTGGCTTCCAGGGATTGACCTAAGCTCCTCAGGTTTGGTGGATACCGGAGATGAGCTCCCCCGGAGACGGGATAACTGGCCCTGTAGTGTGATCATTAAGCAGTTCCCATTCCTAGAACAATGGGTCTTATGATCCTCAGTCCTTCTGTGGCCTCTCTCAAGACCCAAAACTCTTGAACAGCTTTTTGTTTTTATGAGACTTACAGTGCCATGAAATGGTAATGAATATTCAATGACTCCGGTTTACAGAGCTAGACTTTCACTCGCTGAGTCGCCCCTTATATTTGAGTTGAGGATTTTGTGTTTCTGCTCACAGCAGTGGGATGTCTGGTTACCAAGGATACTGGGCATAAGAGGATCCACTGAGTCATCCTGCTGAACTGTTCTTGAAGACAAAGCATAGCACATATCCAAAGCTATGTGGGAAGTCTTTCACCTTCCAAATTCCCAGGCATGATGGTCTGTTTTTGAATCTGGAATTTGTCTAATGAAACCATCTCTACAAATGGGTGAATACGTCCTTCAGAAGGAATAGGCTGTGGTTGTCCAAAGACCTTTGCCTTATCCAAGTCAGGCACAAAGGGAAGATGACTGAGATGTCTCAAGTGTCTGTTCAGTTTTAGGTCCTGTACCAAACCTTGGACATGTCCCATGTTCTTGCCCATCTGCTTGCTGGAGGTAAAGATGAGGTCATATGTGAATAGTGTGTGATGTGTACAACACAGTATTGATTGGTGACCTGTCCAGCAGGTCCAGTTATTCAGGGTTCCGAAGAGGTGCTACCTGAGGGTCAAGGGGAGAGAGAGAAAGGAGACCAGGCGGGCAGGGTTCAGTTGTCGAGGTCTCTTTTAATTTTCAGGGGTTCACAGGATTTAAGCTTTCAGAGGAAGAGCTCACCTCAAGGCAAGAACAAAGGAGGGAGGAGCATTCTTGGCAGTTTCAGCAGGAAGAGATAAGCGTCTTCAGGTGGAGACATCTGCTGGAGCATTCCGTGGTTTATCTCAGAACTTCCCTTTAACCAGCAGTTCATGGGGAGAGGCTCTTCTTTGTTTTACTCAGGACCTTTACCCTGCCAGCCCTCTGGGCTGTTAGCGAGGGTCCATTATGGCTTCCCACAGATTGGCAGCTGATTGATGGATGAATGGGCATGTGGACAACCCTGCACACCCTGGTAACTATGCCATGCTAACTGAAAATATTCTGTGGTTATTTTTATTTGGATATTAAGTGTGACTTAAGGTGAAGTGTGCTCTGAGGATTTGTGATTCTATTTGTCTAGACTTTTGTTCCATTTTAAAATAAAATAGTATTGTAGATGTTACAGTGAGACATTTTGTGTGTTGTTAAATCATGGACAATGGAATGACGATGTGGTCCAAATCTATTTGTAAAATTCATGTTATCCAAATTTTGCATTAAATGGGACAGAGCAAAGTGCATTGAATTCTCCCTTAAAACTTCTCATTTAAAACTTATTATTCTTTTATTTTTCAGATTACATCATTCTCATCTTCTTCTTCCTCCAAACCCTTCCATATATACCTCCTTGCTCTTCTAAAATTCATAGTCTCTTTTTCATTATTGTTATATATATATATTCATACATATATATCTGCATAATAGGTAGCTATAGATATTCCTATATACATAAATATAATCTGCTCATTCTGTATAGTGTTACCTGTGTGTATATTTTTAGGGTTAATCATTTGGGATAACCAGTTGGCATGCTCTTTCCTGAGATCCAGTCTCATAGCAAACCCTGGGTTCCTGCTTTACCTTCTACAATGATCCCTGAGCCTTAGGTGCAGCAGGTATATTATAGATACAGCCAGTGTGACTGGGCTCCACAACTCTGCATTTTAGTTGGTTGTGGTTTTCTGTAATGTTCTCTGTTGTGAAGAGATGTTTCTTTGATGTGGGATGAGGATTGCACTGACTTGTGGTTATAAGGACAAATATTCCTAATGTAGTTAGGGATTATAATGGTTTAATAAAATAGTAATTGCAGCTTCTCATCTAACTTCCATGACTTCACCAACCCTGGGTAGTTGGCTAGCTTCCTAGTAATACCAGACAAAATTTCCCTCCAGTTGAGTGGTTCTCAAGTCCAATTAGAGAGCTGTTGGTTACCACCAATGCATGTCTGCCACTGCAACACCCTTAGGCTATCATGCCATGTGATCATTGTCGTGGTTCATAAGAGTTAGAGCTGCACAGGACTGTTGATTGCTTCTCTCCTTTGTAATCTTGCATGGCAGCTTGTGATACCTTGAAAGTTAGCCTCCAGGGAGGAGGCTTTCAGGTAATTTCTGGCTGAGATAATTTCAGGTAATTGGCACTGTGTCTGAAGTTCATGTTGTCACCAAGAGGGACTTCTCTTTCACCTCTGAGAAGCCACTAAGGGCAGAAGCAACATCCTGCATGTTTGTGGAATCTCTTAGGTGACCCTGAACAACTCAAAAAGAGATCTTCTCATGCCTGGAGTTGGGATTTTTGTTAGATGGTTCTTGTCTCTTGGAGAAGATGTTGTTAGTTTAGATGAAAAGTTTCATTTGCTCTAAATATGTGCATTTATACACTGACATACATGTGCTATAGGTACTTTTAGGTAGATAGTTAATAGTATGATTTCTTAGGACTTCCTCGGATTTTCTTACCATTATTTCATCCCCTTCCGTCCTTCTGCATTCCTTTCCACCACCTCCTGAATTAGAGCATAGCTGGGTTTCTAAACTCACCAAAAAGCAATGTAGCAAGTTGAGAATTCACAAGGAAGCAGAATTCAAAAGAAATCTAAAAATCCAAGGTAGAGAAGTTCTTGGATAGCCAGGAAGACCTGGAATAAACCCCTAAATAGCCCCCAAATTATTGAAAGGATTCCCATCAGCACAAGATTGCCAAATGCAGTTTCACCAAGTTCACTATTGATGTATATGGCTTCCCCACAGGAGGAAACCCAGTTTCTGGTCATGCTTATAATATCTGATCTCCTTGATATTGTATCTGATATTTTGCAACAAGGAGTAGAATGGAGTGATCCATCCATGCTACTGCATCATGCATTTCCTGCACTGAATATTCTATAATTCTTCTCTTTGGATGTTCTTTTCTGTTCTCTATTAAGCGTAAGGTCAGTTTGAAGAACGTTCTTGCATATATCCACTATGTACGATATGTAAAGCAAGAGTTCTGCTCATCAGTGTACCACGGCAAACTAAGTACCTGATGTATGTTGTATGCAGATCCACACCATCCCTTGACCTCCCTCTGACAGGTATTACCTGACATGATCTTTCAGAAACTGGTTGTGGATGCTGGCATCAGACCCAAGGTGCCACTCTCTGGTTGCCAGCTCATAAAGCTTATTAAACCTTGGGTTCAATGGCAGAATACATGAGGTCTCAGGTTGGTTCAGTGTTCATAAAAGTCTTATGAATCTACCAAGAACTAATTACTGTTATGTGGTGGACTCTGGGCCAAGTATGCCATATAGGCTGTCATGCCCTAACTCCAGAAACCACCACCCAAATATGGTCAAAAGGAAACTCGGGTTTAAAATGCATGTGGTCTTTCTCTGTTCTTCCTTATATCCTCACTAGGGAATATTTACTGAATATCAAGTCACCAAAGTATTAGTTTATTTCCATAACTCCAAAGTTTGGGAAAGTCCTGCTCTTACTATCCCCTGAGGATCCGGAGTGTGGCACTTGATGTTCACAGACTCTCAAGGTTCCTTCAGGAAACAAGGTTGATAACTGATGTTGGAAATCATCCTTGAATGCTTTTCCACTTTATTCCTTTAAGCCAGGTCTCTCAATCAAACCCAGAGCTCACTGATGTGGCTAGTCTTTCTGGGCAGTGTACTCTGGAGATCTCCTGCCTCCTCCCTCTGAGGCTAGAATTGTTGTGGGATCCTAGGGATAAGAGTGCTAGTTCTCTTGATAACGCGACAAGCTCTTTAACCACTGAACAAGTGCCTCATCCAAAAATTTTATTTTTGATTTAATAAAGTCAGATGCAGACTGACATTCTGCTCAGAGGGGCCTTGCTTTGTCAATAGGCTCCATGTCAGTTTTCACTGAAAAGCATTTCTTGATCAATTTTCAGAACAGCCAGATAATCTTTCAATCATTTTTATTATTTTTCAATTAAAATTAAACATTAAAATTTTTATCCTCTCCTTATCTCTTGACCTGTATATTTTGAAGCTGTTTTTAGAGGGTGAAGGTTAGTAGTTATTCTGGTGATTCAAGTTAACATCTTATGTATCTAATAATTTAGTTGAGGTAACAATTTCACCAGCATATGAAATCCTACTGCTCAGTGCTAGGAAATGGTAGAGTTCTGTTGGTAGAGCACTTATTTGGCACACAAAAAGCCTGGGTTCCATCCCTGTAGCATGCAAACTGTGTGGTAGTACACGCCTGTGAGTCTCAGCATTCAGGAGGCAGAGAAGGAGCATTCTTGGTTACATAGCAAGTTCAAGGCCAGCTTAGGACACATGAAGTCCTATCTCAGAACAAAACAAAAACAACCAACAAAGTCTCTGTTTGAACCCAGCCCTGCTCTGTCTTCCTGCTGTCATGAAACACGTCTCCACTGCTACATGCCTGTTGGCAGATATCTATAAGTTTTCTTTTGTATCTTGAATCACCTAGGAAAGAGACATTACAAATTCCAAATATGATAATCCCAGCTCTCATATTTATCTGCTCAGCTGTCATAACTCATGTTATTCCCTTGCATAGTTTTGAGTTATTCTCAGACTTTCTTTCCATTCAACCTGGAAGACTCACTTTAGCATCTTTAGTAAGGCAGATCTTCTAGAGATGAACTCTGGGTTTTTGTTTTTCTGAAAATCCCTTAATTTTTATTTAAGTTTTGAAGAATGTTTTTTTTTTTTTGAAAAATGAAGAATTGTTGCTTGTGCATTGTATGCATGTGGGTGTGCCTATGTGTGTGCATGTGGGTGTGTCTGTGTGTGCGTGCATGTGAGTGTGTTTGTGTGTGCATGTGGGTGTGTACATGTAGGTGTGTCTATGTGTGTGTCCATGTGGGTGTGTTTGTGAGTATGCATGTAGGTGTCTGTGTGTGCATGTGGGTGTGTCTATGTGTGCGTGTATGTGGGTGTGTCTGTGTGTGCATGTGGATGTGTCTGTGTGTGCATGTGGGTGTGTCTGTGTGTGCATGTGGGTGTGTCTGTGAGTGGGTACATGTGGGTGTGTCTGTGGGTGTGTTTCTGTGTGTCCATGTGGGTGTGTCTATGTGTGTGCATGTGGGTGTCTGTGTGTGTGAGCATGTTCATGTTCATGCACATGTACACTGTCCAATGCATGCATTTGTGGTGGCCAGAGTTAGGCTTCAGAGAACTCCCTCTATTGCTCTCCATTGTAGTTTTTGAGACTTGATCTCTCTCACTGAATCTGGAGATCGCTAAGTCCCGGGATCCTCCTGTCTCCACCCATCAATGCTGGGGTTAGCTCATGAGCTATCAGGCCTAGCCTTTACACTGGCATTGAAGATCCAGACTCTGGTCCTCATGCTCACACAGCAGGTACTCCATAGTTCTTATCTTTTAACGCTTTAAGTACACTGCTCCCTGACACCCACGACTTCCGATGAGACATTATTGCTAATTTTATTGAGGACAGTTTGTATATGACCTGTGGCTCTCCCCAGCAACTTCCAAGACTGTCTCTTTGTTCTCTGACACGTTGGCTGCAGTGCTTCTCCATGTAGCCGGCACTGAGCAGCCTGCGGTGATGAAGTGAACTCGGATGTATGGTTCCCGCTTTCCACCATATATATGGGAAGTCTGGATGGTGATGTCTTCAGATATTTTTCTTCCTCTTTTGCTCTCTTTCTAGAAATCTCGCGGAAGTCCAGTGGGTACCCCAGGCTCTGTGCAGTTGGGGTTATTATTATTCTCTACTGAATAATTTTAATAAGACTTTTTTCAAGACTTGCCTCTGAAACCTGCTAAACTTGTTAGCATTCATTATTACAGTTTTTAGCTCCCGCCAATGGTCCAGTGTGTGCTGACCACTGTCTGTAGGGTGTCAGTGTCCAGTCTGTTTCATTCCTCTATAGGTTACTTGAGTCATTTGAGCGCATTTAAGCAGATTCATTGAAATCGTTACCTGATAGCCTAGTGTGTGTGCTCCCCTGGGACTTCTGCAGCGTCATTGGCTTATTGAGTGAATCGCATTTTTCTCCTTCTGAGCACGCTCACAAGCTCACACATTTTTTCCCATACGTATACCTCTGTCCAAGTCTCCCCTCCCCCCCTCACGGTTCACCGATGCTCGCTGTGGACTGCTGACATCCATTTGCTTTTTGACTTTTCCAAACGCTATTGCAAGTGCCCCTTGTCAGACTCCTTGTTGCATGTAGCCATGCGTGTCTCACTCCCATTATCTTGTCAGCTGCGTGGCAACCTGAGAAACACTTCCTTAAGTGCCTCGAACTGAAAGTAAATCAAAGCAGACTCTGGGATTTTTCAGTCTTCGCTGATTTTCAGTCTAAGCTGAAGCGCTCGGTGTTTAGACCGGCTGTCTGCTATTTTGTCCTCACCCCTACTGTATGAAAGTTCACAGGTAAACCAGGGGGCAGTTACCAGTTTATCCCTGGTCTTTCTTTCATATTTATTTAATTAAAAATTAATTTTGTGTGTGTGTGTGTGTGTGTGTGTGTGTGCGCGCGCGCGCGCGCGTGTGTGCGCCTACATCAGATGAGGGCATGGGACACCCTGGGTTGGAGTTACAGGATGTTGTGAGCCATCCAAAGTGGGTACTAGAAATTAAATTTTGGTTCTCTAGAAGAGAATCAAGCACGTCTAAAGCTCAGCTGCCTCCCAGCCCCATCTTTGGTCTTTGTGAGACTGGGCTGCAGCTCACCAGGCATGGGGCTCACAGAGCTGCTGGGATTCCCAGAAATCACTCAGGCCTCCCATTTCCTCCTGGAACTCCCCCCTCAGCCTCTTACTTTGCAGCTTTTGTTGTGTCTGTTGCTTGTCTGGTTCTCTACTCTTATCCCAGGAGGCTACCAGTACTATAATTCCTGCTGTCAAATATTTTCCAAGAGGCCTCAGCCCAGAAAGAATTGAAGTGTGATAAAAAAACAAAGGAAAAAATCAAACAACAAAACAAACAATCATCAGGGACCTGCTTCAAAGGTCAAAGTGCAAAGGCTAATTCCAGATGACAATGTGGCCATGGCTGGCAAGCAGGAAGCTCAGGAACAGGAGCCAGCACCGAGCTGGAGGAAGGAACATGAACTGCTGAGCCAAAGTGCCATGCCATGCCTGGCCACCACTGGCCGCTTCTCGCGAAGCCCCTTTGTTCTTAGTTGTCTGTAAAATTGGATGTCCACGTTCCCAAATGGCTTATTGTGCACATGCTTACAAGCCTGAGGCTTGTTTCAGAGCAATAATAGATCCTGGGTGTGCCCTCCTCTGACACTGGTCATGATGCATTCTTCAGATTCCTCAGGAGTCTGAGTCTGTGAGTACATTCATCACATTGGATTCATGGGAAGGCCCTTGAAGTCTAGGGAAGGATTTTATGAACCATTTAGTGTTTTTAGTGTAGGAAAGCTACTCCAAAAAGTACCCGACATGCACTAAATCATATATGTGTTGGTGGAATAAGAGTGGCCCCCATAAAGTCATATGTTTAAATGCTTCCTTACCAGGGAGTGGCTCTCCTTGAGAAGGATCGGGGGTGTGGCCTTGTTGGGGTAGATGTAGTCTTGTTGGAGGAAGTGGGCTTTGAGGTCTTCAAGGGCCCAAGTCAAGCCAGAGTCTCTCTCTTCCTGCTACTTGTGGGTCCAGATGTGGAACTCTCAGCTATGTCTTCAGATGCTTGTATCCTAGCATGATAATAATAGACTAAACTTTAAACAAGCCTTAATTAAATGCTTCCTTCACAAAGACGCTGTGGTCATAGTGTCTCTTCAGAGCAATCGAACAGTGGCTTAGACAATACATTAACTCTTACTGTAATCATTTTTGTTGCTACCTTATACATAAGTTATATACTTTGTTTATTCTTCAGAACTAGACTTTCCCTTACCTGCTTCTCTGTAAATCTGTGCAGTTTTCTATTCTTTGATTCTTTAATTGCTTGTATAACATATCAATTCATTTAAAATTCTGCCACCATAAACGCCAGCTCTCAGGAGATGGGGGCACCTTGTCTACAGAGTTTCCCTTGCCTGTAGGGAGCCCTTGTTAAGATCCAGATTCAGCAGCTCTGCTCCTCAGGCTCTGATCCAGTTGTTACCTTGTCACAGAGACAACACAGTCTGCTCCCCTTAGCCACTTTCTCCCAATGGATACTCTCTTAAGAGTTTGAGAAAATAATCTGGTATTTTAGTAGTCCATCAAGACACATGTTCTCTTGATAAAAAGCCAGCTGTTCTGTCTTTACTTCCTTGGGCCTTTATTTCTCAGACTGCAATATAAGAAAGTAGGCTAGCCAGGTGTTTCCTCCCTTCTCTGTCCTCCTGCCTTCTCCTTCGGTGAGTTGTGGTTGCTTTACCTGTCTACCTGCTCCCTGCTTTGGACTTAGTGAAGTTCTTCCTCAGAGGCTCCTCCTCAGTGTCCTTCATGTAGAAGAACTTCTCCATTCTTTCAGATCCATGATTGTTTGACTATAGGGATAAGCTGTGATCAGTCAGGACCAAGGGGAGCCTGCCATGGATCTTTGGACATGAGTTTCTATTCAGTCTCCTCCTGTAGACAGATTGATTGCTTATGTGCTCCTAAAACACAATCAGTCGAGCCTAAGTCCCCACTGATGCTGCTTAGAGGTAGAGCTTGTCATGAAGGTAGCGTCCTTGGGAATGGAACCTGTGCCCTTCTGAGAAGAAACATGAGTGTTGATTCTGCTCTGCCAGATACAGAGAGAAGATGAACATCAGTAAACTCAGAAAGCCCTCACCCAAGTCTGACTATGCCATATCTTCAACACATCCTTCTGCTCCAAATGATAAGAAATGGTTGTCTGTAGCGGCAGACAACCAGGCTCTGACACTATTATAGCATCACAGACTGATGGCACTGTTTGACATTACCCAGTGTTGCATGGTACTGACTTACAATGAGTGGCACTGCCTGCCTGACACTGACTACAGACATTGAATTACTGACGCCAGTTGTCTGACTGACACTGACTGATACTAATTAGCACTGACACTGACTGACTATCATTGACTAATACCAACTGCCTGCCTGACACTGCCTGACATTGACTATAGACACTGAATTACTGATGCCAGTTGTCTGCTGGACACTGCCTGACACTGATTAACACTGACTGTCATTGACTAACACCAACTGCCTGACTGACACTGACTACAGACACTAACGATAGACACTGACTTACTGACACTGATTGTCTGACTGACACTGACTGATGCCGATTAACACTGACACTGACTGACTATCATGGACTAACATTGCCTGCCTGCCTGCCTGCCTGCCTGACAGTAAGTGACTAACACCGACTGCCTACTGACACTAACTGATGCTGACTGACGCTATGACTGACAGTGACTAGCAGTGACTGCCTGACAGAAACTTACTAACACCGACTGACTGCCTACTGACACCAACTGATGCTGACTGACCCTGCCTGCCTGTCATTGCCTGACATCGACTGCCTGGCTGACATTATCTTTTGTAAAACTATGTTTGTGTCTTCCAAGTATCAAAAGAAAATATGCAGGAAGGAGAATGCACTAAGAAAAATTCTGTCCTCCAGTATGGGACAGGAAAAGTGAGTCTGACAACATTTGGCCCCTTAGTGTCACTTCTCCACACCTAGCAGCACCTCAGGTCTCCCAGCCTTCTCACAGGACATCCAATACTTCCAGTGATTTTGTTGTTGTTGTCGTTGTTTTGTTTTGTTCTGTTGTGTTGGCTTTTTCCCTACTGTATTCCAAGCT
The DNA here is from genome assembly GCF_947179515.1 of Apodemus sylvaticus. Classification (NCBI taxonomy): domain Eukaryota; kingdom Metazoa; phylum Chordata; class Mammalia; order Rodentia; family Muridae; genus Apodemus; species Apodemus sylvaticus. The sequence goes on along the minus strand of NC_067478.1, from coordinate 120,614,183 downwards.
GGATTTCTGCCATTTGTATTCAAAGACTTACTAATAGGCAAACCTTCTTTGATTTTCTTTCTTTCCCTGGTAGCACAGTTGTCTGTGGAATTCAGAGTGCAGGCCAGCCCTGGTGAGAGGACTGAAAACTCTATTTAAGTGTCTGTCTGAGTGGCCCAGCAGGAAATCATTTGCACCCAGAGGGGCAGGAGACTGTTGGCTGAAACTGTTGCTCTGTAGAGCTAAGGAAGTCAAAGGAGAGAATCAAAATAAAGAGGAGAAAGTGAGGAGCTTGTCTGAACTCAGAGTAGAACTTCTAGCTGGAGAAAGATTTCCTCCAGTGTTTATTGAGCTCACCACCACACAGTGTGCTCTGGACAGAGCCTCCCACAGTCTTTCTTCCTCTGCAGCGTTTCTGCAGCTCAACTGCCTGCTTTAGTTTTGGAATTGCACTCAAGGAAGCAAAACTTTGTAAGGTTGCAAAATGAAATGGCCAAAGGCTTTGTTCAGTGCTTCAATGAAGCCAATGCTTAAGAAAATGGTTGCTGGCCTCTGTTCTCCTTCCCCTCCAGCCCCCTCTTTCTATAAGAAGCTTCTTTAAACCTTCTCTCCATTGTGAAGACTCCAAAACCAAGAGACACAATCCTAGCAGACTTTTTGTTTTCTATTTCTTTTTTTCTCCCCTGCATATATATGCATATACATATATATGCAGCAGACGTGTCCCGTTTCTCTGGTTAGTCTCAGCATCTGTCTCCCTAATCTGAATAGTAATAGGATCCAGTGGTAAGCAGCCCACTCCCCAGTGTGGCAGATAGAGAGGCAGCTGAGTCATTGTTTTCTCTGTGGGCATCTCTGCCTCTTAGCCGGGTCCTGGTGTCCATCTGAGCTCAGGTATCTGGAATGGGCTCCATCGCTGTTGCATTCTGTAGCTACTGTGAACTGGGTTCCTGGGACAGAAGCTAAGGGATGGATGGGAGAAGTGGCAAAAAGAATGAGGGCCAGGACAATAGTTAACCGATCAAGGCTGGAACTTTAATGGAGGTCAGACCATTTAACAGTTTGGGCAAGCCCCTCCCCCCAGACTCTGGGCTGAGTTCTAGGGAAGTTGTCTGGAAGTTCTTGGCTCCACTGCTTAGACAGCTGGGTAGGTCACCTGCTTAATTCAGGAATTCGTAGACCTGGAGAAACAATGAACTTCACCTCCACTCTGAGTGCTCCACCCTAGGTGGAGCAGGATCCTGAATAGCACAGGAATCTCTGCTCAACAAAGTCTGGGAATAAATAGTTGATGTTATGATAACTTCTTTGTGTTGCAGCTAATTCCATGCAGGGGTTAAAAGATACCCCAGGGAAGGAGGTAGTTACACTCAATGATCAACAGGACAAAACCCTGTGTCGATCTAAGAGAAGATCATTCCAGGATCTACTAGGTCCAAAAGACAATCCTGGATTAGAAGTCATGCCATAACACAGTAAGGGAATCAGTGACAGAGAGAGACGCACAGGCTGCGGAGATGGCTTAGTTGTAAATCACTTGTGTAAGGACTCCAGTTTGGATCTCTGTCATCTGTGTGGTGGGCATGCCCTTGTGATCTCAGCAATGGCAAGGTGAGGTAGAAATGGTCACACCCCTGAAGCTCCCCAGCCAATTAGCCCAGGCTTAGTAGTGAAGTTCCTGGCCAATGAGGAATCCTGCCTCAAAGAGGTGGAATTGGAAGGCTCCTGAGGAGTCGGACCTGAGGCTGTCTTCCGACATCTGTACGTGTGTTCACACATGTGAAACACACACCTGCGCGCGCGCGCGCACACACACACACACACACACACACACACACACACACACACAAGAGAGGGGGAGGGGAGGAGACATAAATGAAGCAAATGGGTTGGGCAGGGGAGGCAACATGTCCAAATCCCTATTTTTTGAGGGCCCTTGGGTACCTTTCTGAGAAGCAGCAAAGAACCACAGAGGCCCGTGCGATCAGATATTTAATTCTGAGGCAGTCTTTGTTTCATTTGTGATCAAAGGCGCTGTTTGGCTCTGATGATCCAGGACCCTGGACAGCGACCAGTGTTGTAGGCTTAGGAAGCAGTTGGCAGAGTAACCAGCAAGCATCCCATTGGAAGGGCAGTGAGGGGATGACTGCAGGGGACCCACATGTGTTGAGTGCAGGAAATTTGCAATATATGCAAACTGGCATGGCCACTCTGAGTCAGAAAGCAGGCATGAGCAAAGAGCACAGGGTAAGGGAGACAGTGCATCTAGGACAGTGAGTTCATTCTCACAGGGATGTGGAGCACCACACTGCGGAAGAGGGGAAGGTGCAGAGAGCACTCCACTACCCCACCCTTCGCCAGCACAGAGCACTGCAGTTTCCTAGGGTATGCAGACTGATCCTGGGTTTGTAGATTTTACAGAGACTTAGGAGACAAGATAGTAACGGGAAGGCCAGGATGCACGTGCTATACGAAAAAGCATGTAAATGGGGCTTGCTGCTCTCTAGCGCTGCTTTGTTTTCACACGAGACCCCAGATGAAGCCTATGGTGTATACAGAGATGTTCGGTGTGTGTGTGGGGGGGGCTCAGGATAGAAGTCCCGGGCTCACTTACACCTCCTGGCAGCAATGTGGCTTTCCTCCTTATATTACCCAGCACCACAGTGGCACACAGCTTAATCGCTAGTACAGAGGATGTGGCATGAACTTTTGGGTTAGACAGGCATTCCTGCCTGATTTGTGGTGGCTTAATTATATTTACCGAGTGACTTAGTTATAAATACTTTTCAGGATAGTATGCTGTCTGCTGTGTTTAAAATTGGCCTTGGTGGCTTATCAGCTGTAGCATTTAAATCCCCTTTCCTTCCACTCCCTCTTCTTTACTGTGGTGGTTTGAATGAGAATGTCCCGCTCATATATTTGAATACTTAGTTACCAAAGAGTGCCACTTTCTGAAAGGATTAGAAAGATTAAGAGGTGTGGTCTTGTTGAAGGAGGTATGCCAGTGGGGGTGGACTTGGAGTTTCCAAAACTCCATGCCAAGCCTAGAATCAATCTCTCTCTCTCTCTCTCTCTCTCTCTCTCTCTCTCTCTCTCTCTCTCTCCTTCTGCCTGTAGATCAGGATGTAGTTCTTAGCTACCGCTCCAGTGCCTACCTGCATGCCGCCATTCTTCCTGTCATAACAATGGACTACACTTCTATCTGTAAGAATCCCCAATTAAATGCCTTCTGTTATAATACTTGCCTTGGTCTTGCTGTCTCATCATAGCACTAGAACTGTGACTAAGATATTTACCCTCCCCTCCTTTCTTCACACACACACACACACACACACATGCACACACACACACATTTCATAAGCCTCCGGGTCATGACGGGGGCTGTATTTATGGCATCCAGAAGCTCTTGGTCCTCCATGCGGTCATTCAGTGGGGCTACATTTACTCCTCTATTTCTTATGCTAATCTTCAAACTATATTTTAAAGACATGTCTAGTGCACAGAGGGGAAGAAGAACAGAAAGAGAACAGGTCAGAGAGTGCGAGACGGTGAGAAAAGAAAAGGAGGAGGAAAATGGGGGAAGATTTTAATAACTCTGAACACGTCGCTTCCTTCCAAGCCCATGTAGTTGAAGCCTTGTTTCTCATTTCCTGTCAGACTAGATGTTTGCCTTCTCTTGTTTCCTCTCAGGGCTGTGCACGCAGCAGCCCCCACCCTGCCCCATCCCTCCCCAGTTTTCTTTCTTCGTGTTTCTCAGCTCTCCCACTCAGAATCACCTCCATTTCTGAAAACTCCAGCTTTTCCTTTAGCACTGGTTCAACTCTCCCTGTCCTTACAAAAGCTACTCCTAGAGACATAAAATAAATGAGATTTTATTCAAAGAATATTCAGTTTCTCACAGTTCTCATAGGACTCCACCTTTATCTCTTCTGGGCAAAATTTGTTTCTTCCCTGCCAACAGAGACTGGGCATAGTTGACTTCAAGAATGGCTGGAAATGAGTATGGGAAGAGATGAATGACTTCACCAGTTTCCATTAGAGACCGCTCTGGGAGGTTTGAATCCTGTCATTAGAGCTAGCAAAGAGCATTGTCCATGCTCACATGGTCTTTATGGCCAGTGCTTCCTCATTATGTAGACGGTGCAGTGGCTAAGAATGGGAGCTTTGAATCCCCAGACCTGTATCCCAGTCTCAGCCCTCACTCACAGCAGCCACGGGCTGTCAGGCAGCTTGCAGAGGCCCCTGTGCCTACGCTTTCCTAGCTGAGAACAGAGAGCATGAGCAGGGCTTATCTGCCCATAGTCTTATAGCATGGAAGTAAAATGATGTATAATAAGGCACTGCTAAACACATGAAAAGGCTTAGTACGTGTTATCAATGACTGTCATTATTTCAAATGGAACTCTGAATATGGACGAATGAAGCTCAGGGAATTATAAACTGAATACTTTCTGGGTTTATGTAGGAGGGATAAGAGATCAGCTAACGGATACAGCTTTTGTGAATTCCTTAGCTCTCATCAGGAACAGATTATAGGCACATCCTTGGGCCTTCCCAGGATTCTCTAGGGACAATAGTGCTGACTATAGAATGAAGGAGAGGATATATGTATGTATGTATGCATGTATGCATGTATGTATGGACTCACAAGAGAATGGATAAGTGCGTGGATGAATAATGAGGCAGGCACTGGTGCTGGGACAGGCTAAGCAGTCGCATCCCTTCCCACAGTTTCGTCTTACTTCACCCAAAGATGTATCAGAGGCCTATTGGTCACTCACTATACCAACCTTTGGGCTTCTTTGCCCCACATACCCAAAATGTGATCTTCGTCTGGACTGTGCTTTCAAGGATGCTCTGTGATTTTTTACTAAAGCCACGTGTCCACAAGTCTTGCTCCGTAGCTGGTCTCAGATTTCCATGAAGGCATAGCAGACACCCCACTTGCCCAACACAGAGAAGCAGACCCTGGCACTGTCCTAGGATTAAGCAAAGATAACAGTGCTTGGCTCTGCTTCCTAGAGGACTGTCGTAAAGTAGACTGTTCACAGATTGAAGGCTTGATTTTTCTGGTGGACACTCTGGGAGTTGTGTTGCAAGTGGTAGATCATCTCTAGTGAGGACAGAGGGCGGGAAGATCTCCTGGGCTCTGCTATTAGCTTTCATCCTGACATAAGCTCTGCCTGTTGTGGCACACTCATCAAAAGTGACAGTGATGCACAGAGCTGCTTGTCTGCCTCTCTGATGATCTGACAGTGAAAGGAAGCTGTGACCCAGTCTGACAGCCTGCAGCAGGAAAGCAGGGGTAAGCTGGGCAGAGAGCAGGTGAATTTGAGCTGGAACAGCTATAGCAAGTTATCACAGACACCCAAGTGCCTTTTCTCACTAACTTGTGAGCTCCCAAGGAGGAAGTGACAACATGCCCAGGACAACAGATAAAGGGAGGGTCAAGGACTAACCCTCCCTGGTGGATGTTAGCCACCAAGTGCTTTGCTGTTCTGTGACTTCAATGGCCCTTGGTTATAACTCTGCACATGGTAAGTATAGTATGGAGAATTACCAGCATGACTGACAAGTCCAGTCTGACACACTGATTCCAATTAAAAGAAACAAACACTGGACCAGTGCAAAGTCCGACCTTCAGTTCACATTTCAGCTCTGACAGGCGCTGATCTGAGCTGTGCTGGTACCACAGACTGGATTTGAATTCCAGTTCTGTCACATGTGGTATTGTGAAGTTTATTAGATCTCTCTGAGCTTGGTGTCCTCGCTCATAATATTCAGTTAATTTTACAAGCCTTAAAAATCTACTTCATAGGGGCTGGAGAGATGGCTCAGCACTTAAGAGCACTGACTGCTCTTCCAGAGGTCCTGAGTTCAAGTCCCAGCAACCACATGGTGGCTCACAACCATCTGTAATGAGATCTGACACCCTCTTCTGGGTGTCTGGAGACAGCTACAGTGTACTTACATATAGTAAGTAAGTAAGTAAATAAATCATTAAAAAAATCTACTTAATAGCCTCAAGGGCATGGGAGTTGGTTTAGTAAGCGAAGACATTTGCTATCAGTCTTGACAACCTGAGTTGGATCCCCAAGGCCCATGTGAAGAGGAAATGTGTCTTCTGAAGGTTACCCCTGGACTTCCACATGTGTGCTGTAGTATGGATGCTCTCTCTCACACACATATGCGCACACACACAGAAGAATATAGACACACAGAGACACATACTTAAAGACATACACAGAGATACACACTCAAACACACACACAGACACCCAAGCACACATACACACACACACACACACACACACACACACACACAAGCATACACACAGATACACACTCAAACAGACCTATAGATAGTCAGGCACACATACAAACATGGGAGTACCCACCCACACATACACACATATACAGACATAGATGCACACAGACATACACCTGCATAGACACAGACACACACACACACAGACACACACACACACACACAGAAGAATATAGACACACACAGACACACACTTAAAGACATACACAGAGATACACACTCAAACACACACAGATACCCAAGCACACATACACACACACACATAAGCATACACACAGATACACACTCAAACAGACCTATAGATAGTCATGCACACATACAAACATGGGAGTACCCACCCACACATACACACATACACACATATACAGACATAGATGCACACAGACATACACCTGCATAGACACAGACACACACACAAATACACAAGCACACAGGCATAAATACACAGACACACAGACTCATACAAGCACACAAAGACACATAGACACACAGACAGATAGGCAGACACATAGACACACACACAGGCTTACATACAGACACATATTCAGACTATTCAGACACACATATAAGCACAGGCTCACACACACAGACATACACACATACATTGAGACATGGGTTTACACACAAACACACACACACTGTAATTTCAAAAAGATCATTTAAGGCTTGTATGAATTAATGCTTATTGTGGGCCTGGAACTTAGTAAAAAATTCCTCATCCTCCTCCTCCTCCCCCTTCTTCTCTTCCTCTTTGTCCTCCTCCTTCCTTTTCTTCTTCTCCCTCCTCCTGTTCCTTCTCCTTCTTTTCCTTTTCCTTCTCTTTCTCTTCTTCTTTATCCTTTTCCATATTCCTCAAAGCTCCTCTAACCCTCTGGAGGGTCTCAAGAGGAGGACACTCTTGTTTCTTAATCACTCTGAAAGGGTGGACAGGGGAAGGGAAACAAATCTATCTGGCATCTGTTCTAGGGTGTGTTGTCTTGATTTCTTTTGTGTGTGATGTAGTACGCTGACTGTTAGTCACAGTTTCCCATAGAGGGCACATGCTTGCAGATGCTGCTCAAGAAACCAGATTTGTGAAACACAAAGGCTTTTTTTTTTCTTCAACAGAAGAAATTAACATCTGTTTTCCATCTAGAAGGCTGGGAATGGATGTATTAACACCTGGTAATCTTTGTTCTTCTGTAAAACCAGCCCCATTTAGTCCCCCAGAATCCTGAGTACTGTTCTCAGTCAACAGAACCCATTCTTGTGGAAAAGGGACTCAATGCTTGGTCCTCCAAGCTGTGGCCCCGTTTCCAAGAAAAGATAGTGGGTCCAAGAAGCCACTGGCACTAAAAGGTATTCATGGACTACCCAAAGAACAGTGGACCTAGGGAGGGGCCAGGTATCCCATTCATTTAGGGTAACCCCAGATTGTTCCTACCCCCTGTTGGGGCAAGACATACTTTCCAAAATGGGGGCCTAGATATACTTCCTGCCCAATGGGCCACAGCTAGCTTGTCCAAAAGAAGATCCCTCTCTGGTTGAACCCTGCCAAAAGCCAAGGCTACCTGGATTACAGATGGGAGCAGTTTTCTCCATGACGGTCAGAGACGAGCAGGTGCTGCTGTGGTGGACAGCACAAATGTCATCTGGGCAGAACCTCTATGTCCTGGCATGTCAATGCAGAAAGTGGAGCTAATTGCTCTCACCAAGGCCTTGGAACTTGGAGTCAGGAAGAAAATTAACATTCACACGGATAGCAGGTATGCCTCTGCCACAACCCATGTTCACAGAGATATATGCCAAAAGGACTGTTCACATCAGAGGAAACATACAGGAAATCTTGGACTTCTTAGATTCCTAATGAAGCTGGCAACTGTGAGTATTATTCACTGCCCAGGACGTCAGAAGGGAAGAGACTCAGTGGCTGAGGCAATAACCAGTGGTTCGAGAAGTGGCTCTGCAGGAAGCTATCCTGGTAATGGGCCTGCAAGAAACACCTGCTGGGAAATGGGACTGGACTAAGGGATGTCTTCACTTAAAATATATGGAAAAAGAAAGGACTCAGATTGCTAGCCACCGTACCAACCAGTTCCAAGACAAGGAAGGACAATGGCGCACACAAGAAAGGAGAACAAAAAGTAAGCAAAGCAAGCAAAAGACGTAGTAGGCCAAATGCACAGATGGACTCATTTAGGGGATAAAAAACTTATCCAAGCAGTTAAGGGACCTAAAGTATGTATAACAGACCTCAGGTTCTGGGCCAGAGAGATAGCAGAACAGTGTAAGGTGTGCCAGCACGGGAATGCTTATGCAGCGAAGAGTAAACAGGGCAAAAGACCTAGGAAAGAACAGCCTGGAGAATATTGAGAGGTCTATTTTACAGAAGTTAAGCCAGGAAAATATGGTTACAAATACCTTCTAGTGTTTGTAGATGCTTTCTCTGGACGGGTAGAGGCATTCTCCACCAAGCAGGAAACAGCTACCGTGGTAGCTAAAAAGATATTAGAGGACAATTTCCTGAGGTTCGGAGTGCCCAAGGTAACTGGATTAGACAATGGTCCTGCTTTTGTCTCTTAAGGTAAGTCAGGGATTGGCAGAGACATTGGGTACTAATTGGAAGCTCCATTGGGCATGCCGTCCCCAGAGCTCAGGGCAGGCAGAGAAAATGAGCAGAACCCTACAGGAGACCTTAACTAAATTGACCTTGGAGACTGGCTCAGGCTGGGTGGTACCCCTCCCCTTGGGCCTATCCTGAGCCCTACCATTTTAACCTGACCCCTTTTTAGATCCTGTTTGGTACCCCAATTCCTTTGGTGTCCACTGGGTCCTCCCAAGAGGTATCCCACAACATGAGATTTGGCTCAAACTACATCCCTTAAATGCTCCAGGGATTCCAGAGACCCCCTCACTGCTTCCAGACTGATGACTGGATCTCTGTAAGGAGGCATCAGGGGCAGTCTCCGGAACCCAGATGGAAGGGACCCTTCCTGGCGCTGCTAGCCACTCCCACAGGACTCAAGGTAGACAGTATTGCAGCCCGGGTCCACGCTTCTCATGTGAAACCTGCAGACACGCCACTCCCCTCAGACCCCTGATGTGTGGTAGAGAAGATGGACAATGTGCTCAAACTCAAGATCAGTCAACCTTGATTATGGCTGCCTGGTGGTACCTTTGGATTCTGGTTCCTCCACCATTTTATGTGCCAGTCCACCAAAGCTGTTACAGCACTCACTGCCTCCCTTCTGTTGGGGTTGGGGGTGGCCTGGGTAGCCACCAGGATCTCTGCTTTGGTCTTGCAAGGGGAAAATTATGACAGTCTGAGTGCAGCCATTGATTTAGATGTAGAGAAAATAGAAACTTCCATCAATCATCTTTAAGAATCATTGACTTCATTATCAGAAGTAGTACTGCAGGATAAGAGGACTATAGGCTGTCTTAGCTTAGCTAAGGAGTGTTGCTTTTATATATCCCGGGGTTGTGGCCAAGGCAATGGCCAAGGAGAGGGAAGGGCTAGCCATGCTGGAGAGAGAGAGAGTGAACAGAGTCAGAGCAGGTTTGGAGTCTCGGGTTAACTCCTCCTTTGGTTAATCATCCTCATATCTACCCTGTTAGGACCACTACTTATTCTCCAGCTATAGTTGATTTTTGGCCCTTACATTTTGGACCATTCAGTCACTGTTGTTGAAAAACACATAGGTACAGTACAGCTAATGATCTTAAAGCAGAGTTACAAAGAACTAGATACAGAAGACCAGGAGTATGAGCTATCAGAATACCAGCAAGAGCTTCAGGATTGAAGCATACACAAAGAAAGGGGAGGGGGGGGAAATGAAGAGGTCAGCTTAGAAACTTTGAAAAATTCCACCAGATCCCTCCTCCTGAAAGAGGTCATAAAGAACATATGCATCTCACCCACCTACTCTGGAAGGGAAGGGCTGATTATATTCCTTAGACCACAGGGAAGTCCCTGCAAGTAGGAGAGGCCCAGAGTTATTCTGAAACTATTAGCCACCTACCTCATTCCCTAACGACCAATCAGTTTAAGTCACACTGTTCTGCCAATCACATTGTACCTGATGGTGGCTGCCTTGAGAGCTGTATAAAGGCTCACTGGATGGGCTGTGAGTGGCCATTCTCTCTCCATGTGCAGGGCGACCCCAATGTGTTGGAACAATAAATTCCTCTTGCTTTTTGCATCGAATCCCAACTCCATGTTGTTCACTCAGGAGGTTCCCAATAAGCTAAGGCTCACCAGAGTCTTGCAGTGGGAAGCACGTGGAATCAGAAGTTATATGTTTAAATTCCAGCTGTGGGCTTGTCCTTGAGTGTCTGACCGTTGACCAATAACCCTTCTGGGCCTCATGTTTTCATCTGTAAATTGGTGGCAATACCTACCTGCTTGAGAACAATCAACTTGGAGTAAATGAGAAAATGTGTAGAAATTGCCTGGTGCTATAGACAGACCTCTTTCTCATTAATAAAAGAATTAAAAATCAGACTCAGATGGAAACCCCAAAACAATTTGATCAAAATTTGAGAGAAAAACAATAGCAAAGCCAAACTAAAAGTCGCCTCAGCTGCCAGAGGGATGCAAATGGAGGAAAAAGTCCAAAGGTTAGGCATGGAGGGCAGAGAGACACTGAGGGAACGCAGCATGTTTAGCAGCACATGCCTTGTCTTACAGCCAGTATCCAAGAAAGATAAAGAATAATAAAGGGAAACCTGCTCAGTGTGGAGCTGAAGACTGCTTTCAGAGAGCACACCATCACCCCATTCCTGGCTTGTGTTAAATAACACAGGACTGTACCACGGAAACAGAACTGGAGAGAGTTTACTAATAATAGGAAAGCACGTGTAAGAGTGAGAGTGGGCGTGAGAGCTGAGGAAAGGGCAGGGAAGCTTCAGCCACACAGAGAATGTAGCTAGCTCTTGATGGGGCCTAAAGCTGGCACCTGCCTCCCCATGGTCTCGGATGGAGGGCTGTTCTCCTGCAGGCTTCCGTGCTCTGCTCTCGGTCATCTGCCAATTTTTGTGTAGCTTTCTTTAGGAGGCTCTTCAGCAGCTCTTTAGGAATACATTGAGGTCTAAGCCTGGCTCCAGGGTCTGTATGGTGCTGCTCAAGAGGAAGCTGTGCCTGGCAGTTCTTCCAGCATTCTGTGTCCTCAGGGTCAGCAGGGCAGGTCAGCTTGCAGCTGCCCACATCTGCAAACATCAGCAGCTCTTGGTTTGCTGCCCCCAGGAAGTGCAAAATTTGTGCAGAGCTTTCTAGAAGCTTTCTTTGAGTTTTTTATTTGCCTCCCAGTTGGATGGTCTCAAAACTCTTAAATGAGACTGGGAACCTGAGTGCAGCTCATTGCTGAGTTCTCACTAAGTTAAAACCATCCTCTTGGCTTCTGAGTACATGGAAGAAGACTCCTGCATTTCTATGGCGCTGCAAGATTGGGCTGGAGGCTCCTTCAGGATGAATATGATCATACGAGAACTTTCTGAGGTCTGAGATGTCCCTGTGGTCAGAAAAGAGGCTTGTCTCTTGTGCCTTGGTATGAAGGTGGTACTAAAAGCACATTTGTGCTATAGATGTCCTGGGCTACTGGAAATGAGTTATTGGAAATGAGTTATACTCTTGAAATGAGAGTAGCTGCATTCTATCAATTTTATTATTTTAAAAGCATTGCATTAGAAGTAATTTCACATTGGACACAGACAAGCACCTTGAAAATGTATACATTTCACTGCTAATAATTGGGAGCTACTCTTGGGAGCACAGCACAAAGGTCTGTGAGCCCACAGATCTCTAGAGAAACCAGGAATGTTAAGCACACAGGATTGTCTTTCCAATGGGAAGGATGAAAAGCCTGGCCTTCCATGCCGAAAGCTGAGACATGGAAATGATTAACTGCCTGGGGATCCGTGATCTCTGTTGGTCCAGGCCGAATTAAGCTTCTACAACCAGGACCAGAGATGACTAATAGTCCAAACAAACGACCTCTATGCTATCTGTATGACCAAAGCCAGACCCTTAGGTGCTTAAGCTAGTAAGGTAGCATCTCTCTAGAACCCATTTTCCTGGAAGAAATGGCATTACTCTGAGTTGAGTTTCAATGTAATTATGCTTCGTTGTGCACTAGGGATTGTATTATGCCTGGAAACTTTTTATCCAAGTTGTACTGATCTTAAATAAATTGGGAATAAACCATCTGTTATTAGACTCACCAAAGCTGGTTTCAGGTTAACTTTGTCAACCTGCTCTGAGATTTTATTCTTTTTTTAAAACATTTATGTATGTATGTATGTATGTATGTATGTAAGTATGTATGTATGTGTATGTATGTGTGTATGTGTGTATGTATGTATATGTATGTGTGTATGTATGTATGTATGTGTGTATGTATGTATTTATTTTACATGAGTACACTGTTGCTCTCTTCAGAAACATCAGAAGAGGGTGTCAGATCTCTTTACAGATGGTTGTGAGCCACCATGTAGTTGCTGGGAATTGAACTCATGACCTTTGGAAGGGCAGTCAGTGCTCTTAACTCCAGCCCGTGTCTTTATTCTTATCCCTTGTGGGCTTCACTTTCCAGACAGACACCTACAGGGAGGGACACCCTTACAGTTTATAAAACACTAATTTTAAAGTCTAGTATTTTGTCAATGTCAGAAATATTATTACATTTAATAGTTAATACACCTGTGCCGACAACATTAATTATGTATCTTTAGATGTAAGCTAATTGACAAACATTAGATGAGACAGATTTAAGTAGCCAGGGTTACACAACTCATAAATTGTAAAATGAAATTAACATCAAGTTCAATCTAAATTCGGATCTTGCTTTAACCATATGAAGTGTTTAAACTGTTAACATTATTAGCCAAATCATGTCTTTAAACTTCTGGGATCTCTAAAAATAGACTGCCACAAGAATAGAGAGAGACAAAGAAGCAGGCTTCCTGCAGTGTCTTCTATCCTGGGCCTCTCAGAATTCCAAAGGCTGAGATGCTTCCCCTGGTGAGGAGCCCTGGCCTTCTCTGCCCTCACCCTGGGAAGCGTCTCCACAAGCCTATGGAGACAGGTGGGTGTGCAGGCAGGAAGTAGTCACGTGTGTTTGTGTGTTGGGGGTGGTGGTACAGGTTTTGCTGGGTTGGTGGGCTGTGGTGTGAGGTAGTGTGAGGAGCTAACCTGCAGCTAGATGGAAAACCACTATAATGTGGACCTAGTGACCTGTGGGCATCTGGCTGCAGAGATAGGGGATGCACAAGAAACCCCAAGGACTCTAAGTTCTCACAACAAACTAACATGTAATAGAAAGGAGGGTTGCCTACCTGAGCCGTTGCCCAATGAACACACACAGACGAAACACTGGGCTGAAGACTGTGAAGACAGCTGGTTCTTGGAGTATGAACATTTTTCTACTGGGAAATGAAGGCAAGACTGTTTCATACAACTAAAACTATGCCTCTACTGGGAATCATGAGTGATATATTTCTGAATCATGTACCTGACACTGAACCAGGCACATCCTGTGTCAATTTCTTATTACAACCCACTGAAGTGTTTGTTAATATGCTTGGGTTTTTTTTGTTTGTTTGTTTGGTTGGTTGGTTGGTTGGTTGGTTTTTTTTTTTTTTTTTCGAGACTCTGTATACTTTGGGCTGTCCTGGAACTCACTTTGTAGACCAGGCTGGCCTCGAACTCAGAAATCCACCTGCCTCTGCCTCCCAAATGCTGGGATTACAGGCGTTCACCACCACACCGGACTTCTCCTTCCTCCACCTCCCAAGTGTCAGCCAGGATTGCAGGTACGGACACCATGGCAGCTCAGGGCCTGAGCAGGGAAGATCCTATTTTACATGGGTAAGTCCAGAAAACATTATCCCTTCAGTATGCGGAATTGTGGACCAGAGCTGCCCTCAGGGTAGAATTGAGTCCTGTCCTGTTACAGCTGGGAAGATGACAGACAACAGAGATTTCCAGGAAGCAGGCTGCTCAGTCCAGTGTTACAGATTTAGGGGAGTACCTGCTCAAAGGTAAGACTGTGTGTTTCATGAACCACTAAGCAGAACTCCTTTCTATCTCTGATTCCCTGTATGTATATGGCTGCTGAATGGAACAGCTAAAACCCTCAGAAGAGACCACAGCCTCCCCAGACCAACCAGATCTTACCAATTACTGTACTAGGTGGTTCTGAGGCTAAGATACTGTTTCCCAGTTGGTTCTTGATTGATCAATAAGATGCCAGAGACTTACTTCCAGAACAGCTTTAGGATTTGCTGCTGATTCCAGGTCATCTCACCTCATCCAATCTTTCAGGCAGATCCAGTTAGAACTTCAGTCAAGCTCTGAACATTCCACATATGCAGAGACTGGATAACAGATGATAAAAATAGCCAGTTTTTCTAATTTTCCTACCCCTCCCCATCCCTTTAGAGAATTTCTTGTCAATCCCTATTCAGCAGGAAGTAGCTATGGAGAGTCATCAGCCCAATTCCCTGGGTTTGGGTGTCTGGTAACAGTAATTTTACAAATTATAGGTAGGTTGTCATTTTGCGGGATAATTTGGAAATAGTCATAATTTTGAACAGGAAAGAAATAGATGGAATGGGTTACTAAATTTTATCCGTGAACAAAGCACTGTGCAGCCATAATCTTAATTGATAGAAATCTTTATTATTAATACAAATTAAAGCTATAATTTCTTGTATTGGTACCAAATTTATATTGATACAGATTTAAGATTTTCATTGATGTGAATTTCTTATATTGATACAAAATCTGAGATTAATATTGTTACTCTTAGATAGGCATTGTGCCTATGCAACCCATTTAAGAATACGAGGCTCAGATGACACCTAGAGGAAGTTCCACTCCCAGGCGTTCTAACGTGCCCAGGATCATAGGATCAGAAGTGAGGAGGACATAACATCTGTCCCAACACCAGGAGTAGCTGGGACCAATGGGATCCAGGGACCCAGAAGCCCCACCAGACCAGTGGAACAGGTTCTTTCCAGTCTGGGACTTTGCCATGAGCAGACCTTGGGTGCAAACTCCACCACCAGTCCCACATCACTCAGAGGAAGCTCTGATCCCAGGTTCATTAATATACCCACAATCCCAGGATCCCAGGATCCCAGCATCCCAGGAGCTTTGTCATACCAGTATCTCAGGGTCCCAAATGCAGCTTGACTCCTAGGAGCCCAGACATACCCAGGATCTCAGGATCACAGAATCACAGCCTCAGAGAGACAGTTTGACATTGAGGAGTTCTGACATAACTGGGATCACAGGAAGGACAGGCTCCAGTCAGATATAGGGAAGGCAGGTAACACTAGAGATAGATGGTAGGAGGCAAATGTAAGAACATAAGCAACAGAAACCAAGGTTACTTGGCATCATCAGAACCCAATTCTTCCACCATAGCAAGTCCTGGATACACCATCACACCGGAAAAGCAAGATCTGAATCTAAAATCACTTATAATGATGATGATAGAGGACCTTAAGAAGGTCATAAATAACTCCCTTAATGAAATACAGGTGAACACAGGTAAATGAGTAGAATCCCTTAAAGAGGAAACAGAAAAATCCCTTAAAGAATTAAAGGAAAACACGATCAAAGAGGCAAAGGAAATGAACAAAACCATCCAGGATCTAAAAATGGAAATAGAAACAATAAAGAAATCACAAAGGGAAACAACTCTGGAGCTAGAAAACCTAGTAAATAGATCAGGAGCCATAGATGCAAGCGTTACCAACAGAATACAAGAGATAGAAGAGAGAATCTCAGGTGCAGAAGACACCATAGAAAACATTGACACAGCAGTCAAAGAAAACACAAAAAGCAAAAAGCTCCTAACCCAAAACATCCAGAAAATCCAGGACACAATGAGAAGACCAAACCTAAGGATAATAGGTATAGAAGAGAGTGAAGATTCCCACCTTAAAGGGCCAGTAAATATCTTCAACCAGATTATAGAAGAAAACATCCCTAACCTAAAGAAAGAGATGCCCATGAAAATACAAGAAGTCTACAAAACTCCAAATAGACAGGAACAGAAAAGAAATTCCTCCCATCACATAATAGTCAAAACACCAAAATGCACTAAACAAAGAAAGAATATTAAAAGCAGTAAGGGGAAAAGGTTGAGTAACATATAAAGGCAGACCTGTTAGAATTACACCAGACTTCGAACCAGAGACTATGAAGGCTAGAAGATCCTGGGCAGATGACATACAGACCTGAAGAGAACACAAATGCCATCCTAGGCTACTATATCCAGAAATACTCTCAATTACCATAGATGGAGAAACCAAGATATTCCATGACAAAACCAAATTTACACAATATCTTTCCACAAATCCAGCCCTACAAACGATAATAGATGGAAAACACCAACACAAGGGGGAAAACTACACCCTAGAAAAAGTAAGAAAGCAGCCTTTCAACAAATCCAAAAGAAGATAGCCACAAAAACATAATTCCACCTCTATCAACAAAAATAACAGGAAGTAACAATCACTTTTCCTTAATATCTCTTAATATGAAAATTAGTATTACCAACATATCCTAATCGATTGAAATTCAAAAATATGAAGAATTAGAAATTTGTTGGCTATTACCCAGTGGTTTCACTAATTTGGTAATTGGAGAGATAGGTCCAGTATTGTACAATCCATATACACTGTCTGCTTTTTTGTACGTTGACATGTCTTGCTGTGTACCAAATAATGGTCTTAAAATCATGCTTCTCCTATCTCAGCCTCTCTATTAGTAGGATTTATTTGGTGTTTTTACACAATACTATAGTTTTCAGAACAGCTTACATATTTCAAAATTATTTATACAGCTAAAAGAAACGTAGACAATTAATTTGGTAGGTGGCTTGTAAGAAAACAACAAAGAGCGAGACGGAATGTTTTGCTTGATATTTATTATTGTATCAACTTTGAAGAAGATGACCTTATAAGTTACTCTTTTTCTGAGATGAACACTTTTCAAAATTGTAACAGCCAATGAACCAGAATCTTACTCTTACCTAATAATGTCTGTGCCACCCACCAAGCAGAAACAGTTGATGAATGACTTCATGGATAGACCATCTTAATACACACACCATTTCTTAAATGAATGTAACCTGTTCCCTGTGGGCTGAGAATGATGACAATCACTCAAGTCAAATAGCTTTTATCATAGCAGGAAATCTGTATCCAAATAATTGCACCTACAATTCATTCCTTGGCACAGCAGAGCTGTCAACTCTTAGCGTAGATACTGTGGAGGTAAAATCCATTGGGGATGTGAGGGACATTGAAGTACAACCTTATTTCAATGAACTCCAATGTCCAAAAATTATTTTTATTTTGTGTTTGTACCACAGTAAGAGCTACGATTGTAAGCTTTACTAAAAACCAACCAACCAACAAAACAACCAAACAAAAAGACTTTATCTTTTTATGTTTATTTAATTAAATGTCCATCATTTTAATGATTGGCAGAAAAGTATATGTTGTGTTGAATATAATAATAAAAATATACAAGAACAAATAAAAATAAAAAATAAAAAGAATATGAGGCTTAGTCCCCTTCCTTCCTTCTTTTTTTAATTTTTTCTATATTCTTTGTTTACATTCCAGATGATTTTCCTTTTCCTGGTTCCTCCCTCCCCATAAGTCCCATAAGCCCTCTTCCCTCCACCCATTCCCCAATCAACCCCCTCCCACTTCTCTGTCCTGGCAATCCTCTACAATGCTGCATCAAGTCTTTCCAGGACCAGGGACCTCTCCTTCCTTCTCCTTGGGAATGATTTGATATGTTAATTGTGTCTTGGGAAAGCAGAGCTTCTGGGCTAATATCCACTTATCAGTGACTGCATTCCATGTGTGTTCTTTTGTGATTGGGTTACCTCACTTAGGATTATACTGATTTTCCAGTTCCATCCATTTGCCTAAGAATTTCATGAATTCATTGTTTTTAATGGCTGGATAGCACTCCATTGTGTAAATATACCACATTTTCTGTATCCATTCCTCCATTGAGGGACATCTGACTTCCTTCCAGCTTCTGGCTATTATAAATAGGGCTGCTATGAACATAGTGGAGCATGTGTTCTTATTGCATGCTGGGGAATCCTCTGGGTATATGCCCAGGAGTGGTATAGCAGGGTCCTCTGGAAGTGTCATGCCCAGTTTTCTGAGGAACTGCCAGACTGATTTCCAATGTGGTTGTACCAATTTGCAACCCCGCCAGCAGTGGAGGAGTGTTCCTCTTTCTCCACATCCTCGCCAACACCTGCTGTCTCCTGAGTTTTTAATCTTAGCCATTCTGACTGGTGTGAGGTGAAATCTCAGGGTTGTTGTGATTTGCATTTCCCTAATGACTAATGATGTTGAACATTTCTTAAGGTGCTTCTTAGCCATTCGAAGTTCTTCAGGTGAAAATTCTTTGTTTAGCTCTGTACCCCATTTTTTAAAAGAGACCCCTTCTTTCTAATAGCTGCTTTACAAACTGCTTAAGATGATTAAATAACAGAAGTTAAGGGCACAGATATTAAACTCATGGTCATGTTAGATTCTGATTTAATTATGATAGTGTTTTCAGTTTACTCAAATAGGAATGGCTAAGAGTAGTTAAGGTTTAACCATTCAAAGATACTTTATTTCTTCTTTAAAAATATCAGAAGCCCACAGAATGTGACATTTAATGTTATTTCACTATTAAGAATCATTTGACAATGAGACACGTCTGCTCTGGACAGTTTCCCCGTTATCCTTCAAAGAGGAATTGAGCATCTTCACCTCCAGTCAATATTGCTTATCATGGCAGGTAGCTACTGGACAAAAACTGATTGTCAACTACAGAGAAATGCTGTCTAAAAGAGACAAACAGGTTGGATGATGACTACTAGCTCTGCCAAGACAGGGTAAGCTGATCTCTCATATTGTCTACTTCACGAAATATCTACCAGATGGTTGTGGGCCAGAAGGTTGAAGACAGTTAATCCTAAGTTGCCCAGGCCCAGGACTTTGAGTTGACCATCTCAACATCTGCATCTATAAACTTCTGGAGTGTGTGAAGGGATACAAGATCTCCACAACACAGAACAACAACAGGATATACAAGTGGAGTCCCAGTGTAGCAGAAGCCAGAGTTCTTGAACCAGACTGATAACTCACTACAATAAACATTTGCAAGTAAAGCTGTTTGGGTAAAAGGGTATATGCACCATGACAAACTACAGTTTCCACAGTCAGAGTTTGTTTGTTTTGTTTAGTTTTAATTAGTCAATTTTTTTTTCTTTTGAGGGAGAGGTTGCAAAGGTAGAGGGTGGAAATGAAAGGATAGGAAAATGGGTGGGATTGGGGTTCAGGATGTGATTCTTCACAAAGAATCAGTAAAGAACTTTTTTTTTAAATTTCACCAAGACCAATTTGTGCTTAGTGCATATACTCATGCCCTAGTCTGTGATCCATCTTGAGACCACAGGCCACACTTAAGCCATCAGCAGTCAATAGCTATGCAGATGAAGTAGAGGCTCTTGAGCTCCTCCACATCCCATGCTGGACAGTCAACTGGCTGTGAACTCATGAGTGCAGAGATCCTGTCCTGTCCAGTAGGCACTGACTTGTTATGATCTTCCCTGACCTCTGGCTCTTTCAATTTGTTGCCTCCACGTTGGCAATGGTACCTGAGCCTTTAGGGTGTGTGTGTGTGTGTGTGTGTGTGTGTGTGTGTGTGTGTGTGTGTGTGTTATAGATGAGAGACTAGACTCTGAAATTTTCCTGTCTGATCAGAGAAACTTCCTGGCAGCAAGAACTCTTCACCATTTCTCATTCCACTTCTTGTCTTAGTTCTTGCTGTAGCTACAGATAGGGTTCCTGCTTCCTTCTGCCAAAGAGGGTTGCACTGCTCCCACTGAGATCCTATGAGGTCCCTCAGGGTGGGAGGCATGTTTGTCTGACTCACAATTTTCTCAGGTCCTGGCTCAGAGGTGAGAGCATGGAATACACTTAATGCACAACTGCAGAATGAACTAATGTACGCAGATTTTACTTCTGCACTAATCTACCCCAGACAGCTGTCCCCAGGTAAGGGAGTTGTTAGGGTGGACCACTGTCCTATCTCCTGCCACTTGTCAATTACAATTAATTATTCTTAGAAGAGCTCTTGTTTTATAAATGCTTTTACTAGTTTTCTATTTCTGTGTGTATAGTGTGTGCACATGAACATGTGTGTGCACTTGTGTGTGTGTGTGTGTGCCTGCGTGCATGCATTCATGCATTCATGGATACATGAACACTGAGGATGACCTTGTACCCTCCTTGCAACTCTTCACATTACAAAATTCATTCAGTTCTTCCTTTGAACTGGTCTAATTAGCTTCCTTGCTCAGGGTAATTCCTTGTCTCCATGCCAACCACTGGGTTAGGCTGCTACCACACACCCCTAACCCCCTGACTTTCTGATTCTCAATTTGTAAAGCAGGCACTTTACCTGCTGAGTCATTTCCTGGGCCCTTTCTACACTTAGTACTAAGTTGGTCTTGTTTTATCTACAAGATGACTCCAGAAACAAAATATCTCGACCAATGTTATAGTTATGTAAAGCTTATTATAAAGCCAAACACTTAGGAAATTATATGCCATTAGCCTTGTTTGGGTCACAGACTTCTTACTCCTGCTGGCCAAATGCATCCTCTTGAGTTCAAGCTTCTCAGAACCACGCTGTTCTCTGTGCTTCTCCTAGGCATGAGTCTTCCTCATCTTTGCTTCCCTTGGCTTTTAAACATTCTGTCTTTTTATCTTATTGGGTTAAACATGTGACCTCTTTCCTAAGTGACTAGATGCTTTCAAGGCTTCAGTACTACTTGTTGAACGAAAACCACTTGTTTCCTGGAGTCCTCTGATTTCAATTCTAGCTTGGGCCAGTTGTTCAAAAGCTTCTCCTGCAACTGCTTCTAACTGGCCTTCTCATTGCTTTCTTGGAACAATTCTTTTTTTCCTTAAATTCTTTTTTAGGTTCCCTTTTCAATTTCCAAGTAAAGTCTCAATTTGTTTTGTTTTGTGTTGCGAAGATCCTGAGAGCTCATCCCTGGCTCCTGACCGTCCTCACACAAGCCCTTGTCTCGCCGGCTTGTTGTGGATCTGTGTTCAGAGAAGAGCTACACGCATGCTGAAGAACAGGCACACATGGAGCCGAAGCTCAGGCTCGCCTCGCTCTTCAGGGAACATTCTGGAACAGGATGCACTTATAGCCACTCTATCATTCTGAGTGGGCTTCTGAGAGACAGACACCAGAGAAGGGAGGACAAAAGCATCAGGGGAGCCTCTTGACGTTTGGAGTGCTTACCTGAACAGGTACAACAGTTCCTTTGGGGAACTGGGAAGATCTGGGATCTATGTTCGGCTTTAGTGATGCAGGCCTTCCTTAGCTCCATTTGGCCCTCTTTATTTGGTCAGCTGTAGCTTTCAATGGTGTGGAAGGACTTAGATGCTCTGCTGTCTCCTTCGTATCTCTAAGCACTTGTCAGGAGAGTCTTGGCACACATGGTAGCAGCTCAGTGCCTTCTCTCAGCACTTCCAGGGTGCTGCTGTGCTGTAGCTGTGCTGCAGCTGTCTATAGCTATCTGTAGCTGTGTTGTAGCTCTCTATAGCTGTCTGTAGCTGTGTTGTAGCTGTTCTGTAGCTGTCTGTAGCTGTGTTGTAGCTGTCAGTAGCTGTGTTGTACCTGCTTGTAGCTATGCTGTAGCTATCTGTAGCTGTTCTGTAGCTCTGCTGTAGCTGTCTGTAGCTGTGTTGTCACTGTCTGTAGCTGTCTATACCTGTGCTATACCTCTCTGTAGCTACTTTTTAGCTGTGCTACAGCTGTCTGTAGCTGTTCTGTAGTTGTCTGTAGCTGTGCTATAGCTGTCTATAGCTGTTCTGTAGCTGTGTTGTCACTGTCTGTAGCTGCCTGTAGCTTTGTTGTCACTGTCTGTAGCTGTGTTGTCACTGTCTGTAGCTGTGCTGTAGCTGTGCTGTAGCTGTGCTGTAGCTGTCTGTAGCTGTGTTGTCACTGCCTGTAGCTGCCTGTAGCTGTACTGCTGCTGTCACTTAACTGCTGTAGCTGGTCTGTAGCTATTTGTAGCTGTCTGTAGCTATGCTATAGTTGTTCTGTAAAGCAAGTTCTGGATGCACTGAGCCCTCATTTGAGTAGCTTCTGAAAAAGATATTTTATACCAAAGATATGAATCCTCTATCCTTTTTCTTTTCTTTTCTTTTCTTTTCTTTCCTTCCTTCTTTCCTTTCTTCTTTCCTTCCTTTCTTCCTCCCTTCCTCCCTCCGTCCCTCCTTCCCTTCCTTCCTTCCTTCCTTCTTTCTTTTGTTTTTTATTTCTGAAATCACCTTCATTGTGGGCTCTTTTTGTTAACCAGAACACGTTCCTTGGGCAGACCCTATTTGGCCTGCTATGTCTTCTCTCTATAGCTACTTTCTTTTACATATGCTCTTGACAGTTTTCCTTAACACTATTATCTAGTGTAGCTATTACATTTTTATAGTAGAAATTACACTTTTAATTCCTAAGTAATTACTTTCTGAATATCCTATTTTTAATGCAGCCTGCTCATGTTCCACAGACCAAAAAAAAAATCTTATTTCGGATTTCCAAGTTATTAGTAAGAATGGTTTTAGGTTTTTCCCTCTCATCCTAGCTCTGTTTCTTCTGATACTAGATTTTCTTTTCAAAATTTTGTTTCAAACTTTGAATACTTGTTTTCTTTTGGTATGCACACACACACACACACACATACACACACACACATACACACACATATCTTTGTCTGTGTCTGTGTGTCTGTATATACGTGTGCATTTGCCATCTATGGGTACACATAGAAATTAAGACAACTTCAAATGTCATTTCTCATCCACCTTAGTTTTGAACGGGGTCTCTTGCTGGCCTGATCCTCATGTAGACCATGATGGCTAGCCAGCAAACCCCAGGACCTGCCTGTCTCTGTGTTTCCATACCTTTCTATTT
Source organism: Apodemus sylvaticus (assembly GCF_947179515.1). Classification (NCBI taxonomy): domain Eukaryota; kingdom Metazoa; phylum Chordata; class Mammalia; order Rodentia; family Muridae; genus Apodemus; species Apodemus sylvaticus. The sequence continues at coordinate 120,590,875 of NC_067478.1, read as the reverse complement.
TTGGCATGGGCTCTGAGTATCAGCCTCAGGTCCTAATGCTTGCAGCCACCACCTCTCCAGCCCCTTTGATTTATTCTTTGTTTTCTTATCTTGGGCCTGAAAATGCTTATGATCCTAGTATATTAAGGAAAGAAAGAAGTTTACTTAGGGGACAATTGGTACATTTGTCCCCCACTATTTCTCCAGCAGGGTGCTTGCCCCTATGCACAAGGCTGGCGGGGAGCTGTTTGCATATACAGAGTATGTTAGGTGAAAGATGACCACATATGGTATGTGACGACCAGCTAGGAGCATCAATACTCTCCTTATAAGACAGGAGGTTTACTGTGCTCAGCAGCAAAGCTCAAAACTGAGAACTGTGCCTGCTGGGAGCTAATTTTTCCCCAAAAAGCTAGAAAGCAGAAATGTGCTTGAGCAAGTGGCTGGATTGTTCAGTGATTAGGGCCCACATCTGTCTCCTGATCTCTTTCTGCTAATGAGCCCCCATGGGGCTTGGGGGGACAATTCTGCTGTCACACTCCCTGAAGTATATTCTTTTGGCCAAGTCCTCTATTCTGGTGCTTTCATTTGTTGGCAACTACTTTCTTTGTGTCTCCTGGAAATCTACTGAAATCCCTGTTTATTTATCTAGCCCCAGACTCTATGACTTTCAGAATATTGTATATTTATCCTGTTTGAAGATTCCTTCTGTTATTCCTGTGTGCTTAATGTGAGAGCTGTTTGTTGTTTTGAACTGAAAGTGTAGATTTAATAAACCTATAGAACACCTCAGTCGGTGTCCACAACATCACAGCTATTCAGTAAACAGCTGCTGGTGTGAGATTTGTATTAAGCCTGAGTTGTAGAAACATTTCTACCTCTATTGAGCCAGCCCCATTTTCCTTTTAACATTCTGTTGAGTCCAGTTTCTGTCTCTGGAGCCACATGTGATGGCTCCCCTCATCAGTCACAGGGAGTCATAGCTGTATCCTGAATCATCTTTCCTCTAGGATAACTATTCCCAGGGATTGAAACCTCTCTTCATTCAGCAACATTCTGTGTCTCCTCTTCATGATTGCATTTCCTTTCAGAACAGTGGTTCTCAACCTTCCTAACACTTCAGCTCTTTAATATAGTTCATCATATTGTGATGATCCCCAACTATAACATTATTGTGTTGCTACTTCATAACTGTAACTTTGCTGCTATTATGAATTGCAGTGTAAATATCTGAGATGTAGGATATCTGATATGTGAACCCTGTAGGGGGTTGCAAACCATTACTTTAGGTAGATCTGTATTAGTTTGGGTTCTCTAGCGTCATAGAACGTATGGGTGGTCTTTATATAACTAGGGAATTTGTCGATGACTTACAGTCTATAGTCTAACTCCCCAACAATGATCAGCAGCAGCTGTGGATGGAAGTCCAAGGATCTAGCAGTTGCTCAGTCCCACAAGGCAAGCAGGCAAGAAAGAGTGAGTAAATCTTCCTTCTTCCAATGTCCTTATATAGAACTCCAGCAGAGGGTGTTGCCCAGATTAAAGGCTATGGGTCTCCAGCAGAGGGTGTGGCCCAGATTAAAGGTGTGTGCCTCCATGCCTTTAATCCCAGATGATCTTGAACTCGCAGATCTCCTTGTCTTAATCTTCTGGAATTCATAGCCACTATGCTTCAAGATCTCCATGCCAAGATCCAGGTCAGAAACTTTTATCTCTGAGCCTCCAGATTAGGATCATAGGTGAGCCATCCAATTCTAGATTGTAGATCATTCCAAATATAGTCAAGTTGACAACCAGGAATAGCCACTACCGATACACACCTTGTCAACTTGACACAAATAATATCTCATGTCCACATAAAACAATAACAAGGTCATGAATACACCTAACATGATATAACTATTCCTCGTACAATCGCAAATGCATTGGTAAATTTACAAAGGGGCAATGTCCCTTGGGAGCATTCTTTTAGTGTCTCAGTGCCAACTGATGTTAAAGGAATTGGAAGAAAGACAAATGTATCTTTAACAAAATAAGATAGAAGCATTCATATTACTTATAATCCTCGTTTCTGCAACTGGTTACATGGCCTTAGCTGGTATTTATAACTACTTTCCTCTGCTACCCATTCTGTATTTCCTTCACCTTCAACAAGCACCTCAGCAGGTCTTGGCTCTTTTCCTGGAGGATTGACCCATACCTTCATTCCTGATGGGTCATCCTTTGTCTTCCTGCTTCGATTAGGCTGTTGTAGTTTCCCATTGACTTTAATCATAGGCCATGGTAGTACTAAGAGACGCCCTAGGGGATCTCCTGCACCCCAGACATAATCCTGATTACCTCCATTGTGGAGAGGCAATCCAATTTCCCCATGGTAATCTGGATCTATCACCCCTCCTAACACTATTATTCCTTTCTTAGCCTGTTGGTTTAAGGGCATTAGAAACCCAAAATGGCCAGGGGGAAATCTGAGCTTCCAGTTTAATGGAATGTTTGTTGTGGCTCCTGGTAGGAGCACTCCCCCCTCTGAAATCAAAATTTCTAGGCCAGCAGAACCTAAAGTTGTGGGGACAGAAAGCAAAAATTTTCCTAAAGGGTCACTAGGAGTGATAGTGAGTGGAACTATTCCCTTTTCCACCCCTTGATTCCTGGACCCATGGATCCTGGCTATGGGAGAAACTGTACCATATATTGAACGCTGATTCAAAGCATATACTGCCTTCTGAAGAACTCTGCCCCAGCCCTCCATGCTGTTGCCACCTAATTGGTACTGTAAATGTGTCTTCAAAAGACCATTCCATCTTTCTATCAGACCAGCTGCTTCAGGATGATGGGGAACATGGTAAGACCAGTGAATTCCATAATCGTGGGCCCACTGTCGCACTTCTCTGGCTGTGAAATGAGTTCCTTGGTCAGAAGCAATACTGTGTGGAATACCAAGATGATAGATAAGGCATTGTGTGAGTCCATGGATGGTGGTTTTGGCAGAAGCATTACGTGCAGGAAAGGCAAATCCATAACCAGAATAAGTATCTACTCCAGTAAGAACAAAATGTCCTTTCCACGGGGGAAGTGGAACAATATAGTCAACCTGCCACCAGGTTGCTGGCTGGTCACCTCGAGGAATGGTGCCATATCTGGGGCTCAATGTTGGTTTCTGCTTTTAGCAGATCTGGCATTCAGCAGCAGCTGTAGCCAGGTCAGCCTTGGTGAGTGGAAGTCCGTGTTGCTGAGCCCAAGCATAACCTCCGTCTCGGCCACCATGGCCACTTTGTTCATGTGCCCACTGGGCAATAACTGGGATGACTGGGGAAAGAGGCTGACTGTCCACAGAACGGGTCATCTTATCCACTTGATTATTGAACTCCTCCTCAGATGAAGTCACCTTTTGGTGAGCATTTACATGGGACACAAATATCTTCACATCCTTTGCCCATTTGGAGAGATATATCCACATACTTTTTCCCCAGATGTCTTTCTCACCAATTTTCCAATTGTGATCTTTCCATGTCCCTGACCATCCAGCCAATCCATTGGCTACAGCCCATGAGTCAGTGAACAGTCGTACATCTGGCCATTTCTTTTTCCAAACAAACTGTAATACCATGTATACTGCCCGAAGTTCTGCCCACTGTGAAGATTTTCCTTCCCCTGTATCTTTCACGGTTGTCCCAGAAAGGGGTTGTAATGCTGCAGCTGTCCACTTCTGGGTGGTGCCTGCATAACGTGCAAGGCCATCAGTAAACCAGGTCCTAGTCTTCTCTTCTTCAGACAACCTGTCATAGGGAACACCCCATGAGGCTATGGGTGCATGCTTGGGAGAAGATGGCATTGTAACAGGAGTAGAAACCATAGGCATCTGAGCAACTTCTTCACGTAACTTGCTTGTGCCTTCAGGACCTGCTTTGGCCCGATCACGTATATAGCATTTCCATTTGATAATAGACTGCTGTTGTGCACGCCCTACTTTATGACTTGGAGGGTCTGATAACACCCAGCTCATGATGGGCAGTTCAGGTCGCATAGTAACTTGGTGTCCTATTGTCAAACGTTCAGTTTCCACTAAAGCCCAATAGCAGGCCAAGAGCTGTTTTTCAAAGGGAGAGTAGTTGTCTGCAGATGACGGTAGAGCTTTGCTCCAAAATCCCAAAGGTCTCTTCTGTGATTCACCTACAGGGGCCTGCCAGAGGCTCCAAACAGCATCTCTATCTGCCACTGACACCTCAAGTACAATTGGGTCTGCTGGATCATATGGTACAAGTGGTAGTGCAGCCTACACAGCAGCCTGGACCTGTTGAAGAGCCTTCTCCTGTTCTGGGCCCCACACAAAGCTAGCAGCTTTCTGAGTCACTCGGTAAATAGGCCTGAGTAACACACCTAAGTAAGGAATGTGCTGTCTCCAGAATCCAAATAGACCCACTAAATATTGTGCTTCTTTCTTGGTGGTGGGAGGGGCCAGGTGCAATAGCTTATCTTTCACCTTAGAAGGAATATCTCTGCATGCCCCACACCACTGTACTCCTAAGAATTTCACTGAAGTAGATGGTCCTTGAATGATGGCTGGATTTATTTCCCATCCTCTGATACACATATGTGTTACCAATGAATCCAAAGTGGTTGCTACTTCCTGCTAACTTGGTCCAATCAGCATAATATCATCAATATAGTGCACCAATGTGATATTTTGTGGAAGAGACAAATGATCAAGATCCCTTCTAAGTTATGACACAGGGCAGGAGAGTTAATATATCCTTGAGGAAAAACTGTAAAGGAATACTGCTGGCCTTGCCAACTGAAAGCAAATTGCTTCTGGTGGTCCTAATGGACAGGTACTGAGAAGAAGGCATTTGCCAGGTCAATAGCTGCATACCAGGTTCCAGGAGATGTGTTAATTTGCTCAAGTAATGAAACTACATCTGGTACAGCAGCTGCAATTAGAGTTACTACCTGATTTAATTTTCGATAGTCAACTGTCATCCTCCATGATCCATCTGTCTTCTGCACTGGCCAGATAGGAGAGTTAAAGGGAGATGTGGTGGGAACCACCACCCCTGCATCTTTCAAGTCCTTGATCGTGGCAGTAATTTCTACAATTTCTCCAGGAATACGATATTGTTTTTGATTCACTATTTTCTTTGGCAGAGGCAACTCTAAAGGCTTCCATTTTGCCTTTCCAATCATAATATCCCTCACTCCACAGGTCAGAGAACCAATGTGAGAATTCTGCCAATTTCTGAGTATATCTATCCTAATTATACATTCTGGAACTGGGGAAATGACCACAGGATGTGTTTGGGGACCCACTGGACCTACTGTGAGTCCACATCAGTCAAAACTCCATTAATCACCTGTCCTCCATAAGCCCCTACTCTAACTGGAGGGCCACAATGTTTCTTGGGATCTCCTAGGATCAGTGTCAATTCAGAACCAGTATCCAATAGCCCCGGAAAGTCTGATTATTTCCTTTCCCCCAGTGTACAGTTACCCTTGTAAAAGGCCGTAGGTCCCTCTGGGGAAGAATTGGAGAAAGACTAACAGCAAAACTTTTAGGTGTTTTATCAAGATCCTTCCTCAGGTAAACCTGGCCACCCCTTCATTCAAGGGATTCTGGATCTGTAAACTGGCTCAAGTCTGGAAATTGATTCACTGGACAAGATTGCCTTTTGCCACGATCCAATGCAGCCTTTCTATCATTTGTTTGAGGATTTTTCTGCTTATACAGATCAAACAGATATGCAGTAGGTTTCCTATGTATTTCATAACCCTTTAACTTTTTAAAATTATTGCTTTAGGTATAAATGTTGGACTACATGTACTTCTGTATATGACATGTACACAGTGCTCACAGAGCACAGAAGAAAGCGCCAGATTTTGACCCTCCCCTTGCTGTCTTTAGACCTGGGCTGAGATCCTCCAGGGAGGTGATGGTGATACCTAATCTGTCACTCTCTAGCCAGGCAGCACATTCTATGCAGTGTTCTGCTGCCTAAATGGACCATCATCTTTCTTCTCCATGCCTGGCCCCACCAACTTCTCCATTTATATTCTGGTATGAGGCCCAGTTTGAGATGAAAGTTTCAAGGTCCTTGAGAAGACACTTCCTAGCTCTGAGTGGCCTCTGTGGGAGCCACTGACTGGCCATGAGCTTGGGCATGAAGCCTCCATGTGGGTGCTGAGAACTGAATCTAGGTCCTCTGAAAGGGCAGCCCACGCTCTTAACCACGGAGTCATCTTTCCAGCTTTAGGCTTCCAGTGTCTACTCAGATGTCAGTCTGACCCTGAAAGCCATCGATAGGCATGTTGGAGACATTCACAGTTTGGCTTCTCTGCAGCTCATGGACATTGCCAGCCTTCTGATTGCTGTTGACCTCTGTCACACAAGTTCACACAAGTCTTCTCTGTAATGGGTTCTCAGGTCACAGTGCAGTGACTGTCTTGTCTGAGTGCAAAGTGACAGCTGTGAGTGGAAGTGAGGACGAGAGGGACTCTTCAAGAGCCCATCTGCTCCCAGCTCTACTAGACAAGTGGTGCTTGGAAGAGATCACTTAACACCTACCAACTTACATTTCACACATGTGATCATCCCTTTGTTGAAGGCCACTGGGACCTAAAACTGTGTAGCAGTTGTTTGATCTGAGGAAAAGCTGGCTCCACACCCAAGTTCATGGCCAGTCAGTGACTTCTACAGAGGTCAACTCAGAGCTATAAAGTTTCTTCTCAAGAAATGCCTTGTAACTTTCATCTCAAAGTGGGGCTCGGACCAGAATATATATGGAGAAGTTAGTGGGGCCAGGCATGGAGGAGAAAGGTGATGGTCCTTGTAGGGCAGCAGAACACTGCACAGAATGTGCTGTCTGGCTAGAGAGAGTGACAGGTTAGTTATTGCCATCACCTCCCTGGAGGATCTCAGCCCAGGTCTAAAGACAGCAAGGAGAGGGTCAAAAAGAGCTGTCAGTTCATAAATGGAGACGTTACCTGAAAATCATTTGATGCCCAAATTCCTAACAGACAAAAATTCGAGCAGGTGCTCCTCCTCTGTTGGGCAATTTTGTTTCTTGGCAGGAAACATTCTTATCACGCAGGTCGCTGCATGGTTGGGTGTGTAAATGATGAAACCCATGAAAACAGTGAACACGTGAGCACTAAACTGCACCTGAAGGACCATCTACCTATTTTTTGGAAAAGAAACCAAATGGGACACCCTCCCCCTTGTGTTTGTCTGGAATTACTTCTGTTCTGTGAGCCCAGACATCTTCTAGGTGTGACCCAAAGGAAGCTGCTTTATTGTTTGAAGGCAGAGTCAAGGATTTACCTGGTGTTGTTGCTTGAATGGAGAGACTGTCTCTGTCCCTTTATTCTAGAAATTTCAAAACAGATTATGTGTCAAAGTAAGAATGTTTCAGGGCTATCTCAGGTAAGCAGACATTATTCATTGTATGACTGAAAGGTCAGGATTTATGGTTGAAACCATGCTATTTTTTAATTACCTTGTTTATATTATTGATAAATACTGATTTTTTGCAACAAATTTATGTCCAAAGGATTATGTAGCCTTAGCTGGATGACATTTTTTTGAAGGTTTATCACTTGAATATTCAATGCGGACTTTGACATTCTCTGCCCTCTCATTGGCTCACTCGTTCAACAGATATTTACTAACCATCTGCTGTGGGTCGGATAAAGACCCTGAGGTTGTAGACATGAAAGTGGCATGTCTCCTGCCAAACGAGCCAGAATAGGACATCATGCGATACTATCAGAGACATATGATGGCTGCTGTGTGTATGCAGTGCAGGGAGAAATATGTCATTCTTCCTGGGCTGCAAAGAAGGATTAGGAAAGACTTCTAGGTGAGTTCTCACCTGACTGTTGATATGGAAAAGCTGTAGCTCACCAGGTAGATGAGGTGCAATGTACATCTGGAGGTAGACTGCAAAGGGTGAGTGCAGACAGCCCCAAACGTGACCTTGCACAGGTACAAGATGTGACGGAAAACATCTGAATCATGAAAGGCCTTGAAGGTCAGGTCAAGGAACTCAAATTTCATCCTTGGTACACGAGGCACCAGTAAATGTTATTAATCAGACATAAAGAGGTTGAGTCTAGGTTTCAAAAAATATGATTGTGATGTATTAAAGAGCAAATTTGAAATAGTAAGGCAGCAATTAAGGAGGAAGGGGGACAGAAGGAAGGATTCATTAGAGTTCAAATTGAAACTAATCATTGTTCCTAGGGTTGCTTTAATAGTACCACAAACTAGTTGCTTAGAAACAGCAGAAATCCATCATTTCTCAGTCTTTGATGTTCAAAGCCAAGGCTTTGCCAAGTCTGGATTCCCTCTGAAACCTGTAGGAGAGAATCCATCTTTATTCCTGATGTTTGGAAGCAGCCATCAGAACTCTGTGACCCTTGGCTTGCAACAGTGTGAATGAATCACTGTCTCTGATGTTCCATGGGTGTTCTCTGTGTATATGTGTCTTTTTGTGAGATATATCCTCTCTTCATAAAGCTGCCAATCATATCATGTAAAGGCTCATACTTATAACATTATCTTCAATTGATAATATCTGCAAAGACTGTTTCCAAATGACATTCATGGGAGCCAGGTGTCTGGGGATCGAATTTAATTTAGATAATAGACTTGTGAGTACTAAGCTTGTGAAGGATTGAATGAAGCTCTCATAGGAGCTAGACTTCAGCAGGTTATAAGGCAAGATGGACAAACCTAAAAATGGGTGAGATTTTGAGCTGAGGAGCTCAGTTTGTGAGCGTGAGAGATGGGTGTGGTGTGTAGGGGGTGATGTCTGAGCTGGGCTGGGGCGCTCCATCGATGCTTTTTGGATGTGTTTCAGGAACCGCTGGCTAAAATCTAAATTTGGTGGTCCCTCAGAGAGACGTATGGACTCCCTCAGAGAGACATATGGACTCCCTCAGAGAGACGTATGGACTCCCTCAGAGAGACGTATGGACTCCTTCAGAGAGACGTATGGACTCCAAGAAGGAAAGAACAGCCTATGAAAACTCAGTCTAACCACATGGGCTACGCGGGAGAGGTCTGCGGTAAGGACCCTGGTCAACAGTGACCACAGAGTTCTGGGTGTGGACAGCAGCTGCCAATCATCGGAGACTCCCTAAAACTAGACCCTCTAGTCCCCGTGGAGCTGGCTGGGGTGCTGGTGCCACAGAGAGTAAGACGAACTCGCCCCACTGAGCACACTGCAAAGTCAAGGGAAGATGGACTCGGGCAGTGTTTTAAGTCTACATTTCAGAGTGGCAAAAGCTACGCAGGGCAAGCACAGGCCTTGGCTGTACCCTAGGAACCTGCTTGCCTCCCTAATTCAGTCAGCCTGGGTCTCCAAAGCAGCAGATATTTCCCTTTTAACTGCTAGGTGGCAGATACCACTAGCTTTTGTATTTTAAAATATTTTTTTTAATGGGTGATGTTCATCATCCAAGTGTTTCCTTTTCAAATACTTCATCTACAGCGTGTTACCAAGGGCAGGAATTACACTTGCCAGTTACGTTACTTCTTGTGTCTTTTAGGCTACAGAAAAATTATAAGTAATTTGGGGGAAAAATATACTTGAGAATGCTGGCCCAAACATTCTCAAGTATATGTTTGTTTACTGAAGTGTAAGTGTATATATATATACATATATATATATATATATGTGTGTGTGTGTGTGTAATATATGTATATATATATGCGTATATTGTATGCATACCATACATATGTATGAATACATACATGTATACAATTAGATATGTGTAGTATGAAGGATAATGAAGTGAAACTGAGAAGCTCCATTCTAAAAACCTATCCTTGTGTTCACAGGTAAGTGTACTTCTTACCCCTCACCAACAAAGCTTCTCTCTGTGGCAGATGCAGACATTTACTGCTAAAATGTAGAGAACTCCAGACCGAAATGCCTACACCCAGCTGGTAGATCTACATTGCAGTTCCTACATGTAAGACTCTGGGACTATCATGGAATCAGGCAGAAATATTATAGGAGTCAGAGGAGTGCTTGAGATAGAATCTTCTATATATGAAAAAGAAGTTTCCCCCACGAAATCTCAAGGATGTAGTCACCTAAAGACCTGCATAATGACATCACTGCTTGACATGCCAGCACAGATGGGGAACCTCTCATAGGCTACCTGTCCCCAGATGAAGAGCAACAGGCAATTAATGGTGCTGAGAGAGAGAGAGAGAGAGAGAGAGAGAGAGAGACAGAGACAGAGACAGAGAGACAGAGACAGAGACAGAGACAGAGACAGAGACAGAGAGTCTTCTCCAGGGATAAGCCCCCTGATAGATTATCCAACCCCAAGTAGTCAGCCCTAAACACACACACATGAACAACAGGGAAGGGACTCAGCAGATTACACACACACACACACACACACACACACACACACACACCCCTACAACAATAACTAAAGAAGAGAAGTCATGAGTTTGAAAGGGCTCAGGGAGCATGGGAGCAGTTGGCTAGGGGAAAAGGGTGGAAATAATGTGAATATAGCACTTGTATATGAAACTCTCAAAAATTTCAATTTGAAAATTAAGAGGTTACTTGGGAATGACTGATGCCAAATCTAAACGCTTATGTTATAAAACTTTCAGAAGAAAACACAGGAGAAAATCTGTACTGCTTTGTATGTGAGAATGTTTCCTATGTAGCATAGACAGGAAAAAAATTAGCAGAAATTAGCCTTCATCAAAATTGTTTTCTGCACATTGACAGGCACTGTAAGACATTTCAAAGCAAGTATCCAGATTGAGAAAAAAATTCCCAATACAGAATCTTTCAATAAAAGAAGTACATTGTGGTTATGTTATTCTTACAACTCAATGGTAAGAAAACAGTACATAAATATGGACAAAATACTTGAATAGAAATTTTATCAAATAAAGGTATACAAGGGCTTCTAGCCTTTTGTAAAGAAAAGATGCATGAATATCCAATACCTATGTGGTACTGTGTTCAAGATTAATCAACGAAAAGAAGAATTCAAACTGTACCAAGGTGTCACTTCTCGCAGCCTGGTGAGCAAGCTTGGTTCGGTGGCACATGCTTTTAATCTCAGCACCTGGGAAGCAGAGTCAGGAGGATCTCTATGACTCTGAGACCAGCATAGTCTCCATAGCGATACCCTGCTTTAAAAATTCATGAGCAATACTGTCCGGGAGGTGGAAAAACTGCAAGTCTAATTACTAGGAAGAATTTAAGATAATATGACAACTTTAAATATAAATTTTAATATAATTTATTTTATTTATAACATATACTTATACTATAATCTAAATTATCATCAGAGCTGCCGAGAGAAGAAATGCATAGACTGTTCCAGGTGAAGACAGGACAAGCTTTGGAAAAACACAAAAGAAGTAACAGCAACATGAAAGTAAAAATGTGAATCTTTAAAAAGAATGTAAGATATAATCTAAATTTTAATATTGTTCATATTTATGTGCTGTTTTCTTATTGTTGGGTTGTAAGAATAACATAAACGCAATGTAATTCTGCTGTTGAAGGATTCTGTATTGGAAATTTTTTCTCAACCTGGACATTTGCTTCAAAATGTTACAGTGTACGTCAATGTGCAGTAGCCAATTTTTTTTTAAAGATTTATTTATTTATTATATGTAAATATACTGTGGCTGTCTTCAGACACTCCAGAAGAGGGAGTCAGGTCTTGTTACAGATGGTTGTGAGCCACCATGTGGTTGCTGGGATTTGAACTCAGGATCTTCAGAAGAGTGCTCTTAACTGCTGAGCCATCTCTCCAGCCCTGCACTAGCCAATTTTAATGAGAGCTAATTTCTACATACCTTCTTTCATACATATAAGAAAACTATATGTATATATTACATTATATATAGTGTTTCTTATAAAGTGAAACACATTTATGACATGAATGAGAAATTCTAAAAGCCAGAGAAAGAGATAGTCATGAACACAGGAAGATCTGCTACAGGTCCTCAGAGTAGCTTTATTTATGATAGCAAAAGCCTAGAACCACTCCTTGGTGACGCTATGAGCAAACTGTGAGATTTGCATACCATAGAGTACTTCTCAGTCATTAAAAAAAAAAAAGGAGAAACCTGAGTGGCAAGGTCAAGCCATTCACCTAGGTTGTCTAAGTTGTCTCTTCGCATACTGGGTGAGAGTCCCAGACTCACCTCCCAGGAGTGATTCACTGGACGGTGTCTCCACGTGATTTGGGAAAACAGATGCTAAGGGAAGACACACACAGACTAGACTGTTACAGATGGTGAAGGCAGGAAGAGTTTTGGAAAAACACAAAAGAAATAACAGCAACATGAAAGTAAAAATGTGATTAAAAAAAAAAAGACAGTAAGAGCCCAAACCAGATTTTAAAAAAGAAAAACAGGAAAGAGGATGAAGTAAAACTAGGCTCTCCTTGCCTCCCACCCCCAGGACTAAACATCCTACATTTGATTCTTTCTGGAGGGATCTTGTTCTAGAAGCCGTATTGATCAGTACTTTACCTTCCCTGGTCATATTTTATGAGGAATTCTTTATCTAGAAGATAAAATTGGCAAAGCCAAGTACTTTGGGGCAGGGTGTATTTGTAAGACACTGACACTTGTCTTAAAATAATGAGCTCTGCAGATGGAAAATGCTGTACACTGCTGTGAGCAGTACTGTGTTATAAACAAAACTCACACTAGGGAGAAATTGATATTAAGGAAGTGTTTCATTCCTGTGAATTCACCTGAGGTCAAATTAATTGTGTGGCTATGGACTTCACAGTAATGTGTTTCCCAGTAATGTGTTTCCCAGTGGGTAAGAGAGCCCAGCATGCTTTGATTAACCAAATGAATGAAGGCAAAATTCGCTGTCTGAAGTAATGATTAACAGTTCTATGGTCACTTGGTGTCTTAGAGACAGCTACACTGTAACAATTCATACCATCCCCCACCCCAAAACCATTTCTCTGTGTAAAACCCTAAATGGAACATCCCTGCAGTAGATCTTGTCTGAAATAGACTGGATTCTTGCTCTTCCGTGATATGTTGTATTTCTGGCATCTGAGGTAAAAAAGTTACTCCTTTATTAGGTGACACGGTGTCCAAGCACACTTAGTGAGCCCATCTCAAGTCATTACTGAATATGAACTACTTCTCAGACTGGTATTCATTGAGGGATCTTATTTCACATCTCTGTTAATACTCATCAAAGGACCTTTTTAAAATTGGATATATTTTTCCATCAAGTTCTATGAATTAAGAGTTAAAGAAATCCTACTGTATAAAAAACAATTGAAAAAGTAAAACAAGCCAGGTGGTGTTGACACATGTCTTTAATCCTAGGACTTGAGAGTCAGAGTCAGACAGATCTCTGAGAGGTTGACACCAGCCTGATCTACAGCACAAGTTCCAGGACAGCCACAGCTACACATAGAAACCCTGTCTGAAGAAGAAGGAGGAGGAGGAGGAGGAGGAGGAGGAGGAGGAGGAGGAGGAGGAGGAGGAGGAGAGGGAGGGGAGGAAGAAGAGGGGGAGGAGGAGGAGGGGAATGGGAGAAAGAGGGTAAAGAGGAGGGGAATGGGGAGGGGGAGAGGGGAGGGGAGGGGGAGGGAGAGGAGGAGGAGGGAGGGGAGAAGTAGGGGGAGGGAGGAGGGAGGGGAGAAGTAGGGGGAAGGAGGAGGGAGGAAGGGGAGGAGGAGGGAGGAAGGGGAGGAGGAGGGAGGAAGAGGAGGAGGAGGAGGAGAAGAAAAAAGAGAAAAAAGGAAGGATGAAAGAAAAGAAGGAAGGAAGGAAGGATGGAAGGAAGGAAGGAAGGAAGGAAGGAAGAAAGAAAGAAAGAAAGAAAGAAAGAAAGAAAGAAAGAAAGAAAGAAAGAAAGAAAGAAAGAAAGAAAGAAAGAAAGAAGGAAAGAAAGAAGGAAAGAAGGAAAGAAGGAAAGAAGGAAAGAAGGAAGGAAAAGAGAAAGGAAGGAAGGAAGAAAGAAAGAGAAAGAAAGAAAAAACAATGCTAAGTAGAACTTTATCAATTGACTTCAAGAGTTCATCAAAAATATTGTACAGTGGGATTTTCCTTCATGTTCACTTCCTTCCTCACATCCTAAGCTCAACTATCTGAAAACTTGGTCTTCAGCTAATGGCACTGTTTGGAAAGGTCGTGGAAACCAGTAGGGGAAGTTGCCTCACTGTAGGAGTGGAGACTCAATAGTTCAACGTGGCTCACTCTGCCCTTCCTGGGGCCAGCCTCTGCTCCCACCACCGTGCCTTCCCTGGATTCATGGATCATATTCTTCTGGGACTCTAAGTCCAAACCCTCCTTCTCTCTGAAGTTACTTTTGTCAGAATGTTTTATCACAGCAACAGGAAAAACGACCAGGGCAGGACATGGATGCAAGGAAGTGAGGCTGTTACTATGATTAACCTGAGGGTGCCCTGGAGCCTTTAGAACTGGTTTGTGGGAGGAATAGGGAAAGTTTTAGGAACTTTGAGTTTAAAAATAGTCCTTGGGTGGAGTGAACCGCTGAAGGGACCATTCTGGTGATGGTATGGAAGACTAAGCAGAGAAATATGCAGACTATGGAGGCTGGCTCACTGGGGCTCAGAGAGGCTCAGAGACTCTGTTTGGAAGTGGGCTAGAAGCCATTACACTATAGGCTCGCAAAGCATCTGGCTGCATTCATGCCCTGACTGGAACATGAGTGATGCTGAACTCAAGAGTAAAGGCTTAGTTTGTTTTCTGAAGGAAGTATGAGGCTGGATGCCAAGGCTGCACGCTTCACGCCTGAGGCTCACGGCTCTTAGTTCTGATGTGAGAAATAAAACATCTGATGTGGAACAAAAGGAAATAAAAGCTGTGAGATTTGGTGAGGAAAGTGTGTGACCGAGGTTAAATGTAAAAAGGAAGGTCTGGGGAGATGGCTCAGTTCAGAGTATGCCTTCTCTCCTCTTCTGGGAGATTCAAGGTCAGTTCTCAGCACCCAAATCCAGAGCCTCACAACCACTTCCAACTCTAGCTTCAGAGAGTTAGATGCCTCTGGCTTCCATGGGCACTGGCGCATACCCACACATACACATAATTTAAAATAATTCAATAAAATTTCAAAGAATCCTGGTGCTCTGCACTGGGTCAATAGAGAAAGTATCTTGAGAGAAGATCCCACCCAGTAAAAGCTCCAACTTGTGAAAGTGCAAATTCGTTTGAAAGTGGGGAGTTTATACTCAGAATGCAAGACAGAAGCTTGCACACAGCATGCAGTTCACACCAGTGTGGTCCAAAGGGGCCAGGCCACACCCAAGCTGGCAGCAGGACTTGGCAGCATTTTTCATGTGGTGCCAGAGATGAAGATGTGACAGATGCAAGATTGAGGGAGTCACGGAAAGCAGCTGAAGCCAGGGAACCCCGAGGAGGGCCGGGAGCCCCGAGAAGGCATGTGTGATGCTGTTGAAGATGAGGTTTAAGTTGCGGTGGAGAATTCCTAATAGAGTAGGGCTGGAGCTTTGTTAAGAACTAGAGGATATCTTCCACAAAGCGTGGGATTGCTAAATCTGATCATGGTGATCTTAGAAAGCCTCTGTGGCAAAGAGTGTCACAGGGAACAGGGGACACAAAGACCGACTTAAGAAAAACAACTTCAAAATATTCACAAACTCAATAAAGTAAAATAATCCACAGAGAAAATCCCAACATCTATAAAACCTTTTAAAAAGTTTGGTCACTCGCTAATTAATACCAGAAAAGGAGAGATTATAATGATCTCATGGTGAAAGCTATTTAAATGCATGTTCCCAGGAGAATGGTCTTGGGCCATAAAGTCTGGGTTCAGGGGCATCTGGCTCTGCATGGCTCTGGCTTTCCTCCCTGTATCTATGGGCTTCTCAAAGCGGAGTTCATGGCTTTGCTTGGAGCTGTGTGCACACAGCTCTCACCCCTAGCTAGCCATCACTTGTCTGCATAGCTGTTTTACTAGACCACAAACATGGGGACCATGCACAGCATCCTCTGCCTCTACTGCCTGTCCTCTTCACCACTCATGGTAAGGCTTGTCATGTTGACTGTAAGCCACGTTTGTTAAGAAAAGCCCAGAGTTCAGTCCTCAGCACGTCAACGTGAGCCTGGATACCTTAAGCTCATGAATTATAAATTATGGATGAGCTCAATTCAGGAGTCTCAGGTCAAGGAGCGTCTGGGAAGGTGATGATTGTTAGGCATGAATGCACAGGACGCTGCTGTTGGCCAGCTGAACTCTCTCATGCACAGGATGCTGCTGTTGGCCTAATACCCTCTAGACTGTTTTCTCCTGATGGAGGAGATTTCAGAGAGAAGCAACATTAGGATGCTCAGACATGGGGAAACATTTCTATGAGACATTAAGACCTTGAATCTTATTAGGAAATGCGCCCACTTTAGTCCACGGGTCCTGAGGCAGAGTTGATATCAGTTTGGGAAGAAAAATGATACAGATCAGGACTGGAGTTCTGAATTAATAAAGACTTTGTCCCATGTGACTGGTTGAAGAAATTGACCAGTCTGTCTCCCATATGGATTTGTTCTAAAAATCCGATTTCATTTTCAAGGCAGGAATTTTAGGAGGATTTCGGGTGGAGGGACAAGGAAGAAGAATATATTTGCTGGTCATTTTCAGGGAGGAGAAAATAAGGAGTAGAGTCTTGAGAGCTCTGCACATGTCTGAGTGAAAGACAGAGAAAGAAAGACTGACAATATCTAAGCATCTCTCTCGGCTGCAGCACGCATGTGCAGAAGGCAGGGATACCAGCCACCAGGAGGAAATTGGCATATATGAGATTGCTCAGGCCTCAGACAGATGGAGATCTATACACAAACGCATGCTTGCAAAGACTAAGCAGGGCCTGAGGTGATTGAGAAAAAGAGAAGCAGGGGATGAGGACAGACTGTGGCAGGCCTCTAACTCAATAGACCTGCTGAACATATGATACTGGCTGAAGAGCATTGTCTAGAGCAGATGACCTGGGTTAGACCCCAGCTTTGAGACCTACAGGGAGCATGGCCTTGGGCAAGTGTCTGGAACTCTCTCTGTTTCTGGCTTCTCTTTTAAAAACTGGGTCTACTATTCAGTGACCATTAAAAAGGGATGGTTACTCTTCAGTGTTAGCTTGGCTGGATTTGGAGTCACCATGGAAACACACTTTGGGGTGTGTGCGTGATGTTGTTGAGAGGAAGGTCTGAATGAGGAGAACTCATCCTGAATGTAAGCAGCAGCATCCAATGGCTGGGATCCTGAACTGAATAAGGCAGGAGAAAGCAGGGTGAGCAGTGGCCTCCATCTTAACCTGCGCCTAACTGCTGATGCAGTGTCCCGCTGCCACGCTGTCCCGGTCATGACGGACTGTGTACCCTGGAACTGTAAGTCAAGACAAACCCTCCCTTCCTTGAGTTACTTTTCTCTGACATTTTGTCACAGTGAGAAGAGGGTGACAGGTGTGAAGAACTGAGAGCTTTCCTGGCGCACTGCCCCATAGGCGTGGCATGTGTCCGTCATTGTTCTTTGGCACGCTAGTCATTGCTGTTTTGTATGAGTCAGCCATTCTTGTAGGAGCGAGGATGAACCATGGGTGCATCTTACACAGCAGTGACTTCCATGCACCATTGTTCTCAAAGAAGTGTCGTGATGGCCCCAAGAAGCACATAGCTGTTACAACAGCATGGTCTGTGTTACCATGGAGACATGCCCAGGGCATCTGTGGAGCCTCAGAGGGGTGCTACATCCCAACACCCTGCTTTTCTGGTCTCCTGCCTGGGTCTTTGACTTCCACTCTCTACATTTTTCTTCAGATCCCTTCAGCAATCTATAAGACTCCAGAGGTTAAAATGTCTTGGCAAGCTACCATCTCCGAGGGCAAGGTGCTTTTCCTGGTGCTGGGTAACTCAGGGCTTGCCTCTCAAGCTTTGAATATTCCCAGACCTTTAAGTTGACCAACCTTGGAATTCAGTCTTGTTTAGAGCATCACAAATCCTTTCCTTGCTCTGGTTTCCTGTCTTTTTGCCCCAACTGCCTTTTGTGGTTTCCATGGAGATGAAAGCTTCTGGCTGGGCCCATCCCTGAACCAACTTTAAGGAGATTAATGGGCTCCCTTGCTCTATTCTGCTCATTTCTCACATTTGATTCAATGAAAAGCTCAGCACTCCAACTCTTCATTTTCCTGATAAGAGGGTAGGGACATGGCTCACTATGTGGGGAGGCGACATAGCAGGAGTATATGTGATTTGTGGGCCACTGCTCTGCAGTATATCAATGTATACTGGCTAGCTTGGGGTGAAACACATGGAAGCGGTGATGGCTCATGTAGACACGGATGACGGATGGAAACACTGGCTCTGCAGGCTCCTTCGCTGCTGTGAGCCTGGGGACCCACGCAAGCTGTTGTTTCATTTCAGCTCTGTGACAGCCATGTCGGTTCATTGTGTCCCGATGCTGACTCTGAGGGTCATTCGTCCCTCTGGAGGCTGACTCTGTATCCAAAGCCATAGTACTGTCCAGGTGGGAAGGCATTGGCTGCAGCCTTAGAGGCTGAGGGAAAGGGGGTGGAAGAACAAATTTGGCTTGTACGATGCCTTGTCTAGCCAGGAAAAGAGCAGCAGCCTGCGCCACAGCTGTGTTTCGCTTTCCTTTTAGTAGCCTTTAATTAACTTAGTTATTATTGTGCACACATGTGAGATAGACCAGGGCACATTTGCCATGGCCCATGTACTGAGCTCAGAGGATAATTCTCTCCTTCATCTTTACGATGGTTTGGGGGCTCAAACTCAAGTGGTCAGGCTTGTATATAGCAGGTGTGTTATCTGTGGAGCCTTCTTGCTAGGCCTTTAATAACATTTTAAAAATCAATATAATTAAGATTCCATTTGCACATTCCTCGTCCACTGCCACAGAACAAATGGCCCTATGGTGCACAGATTGAAAAATTTATTTGTTACATCACAGTTACTGGGGTAAGGACTCTAGATGCAGCCATATTGGGTGAAAATGGCTCAAGGTCTCTCACAAGGTTGCAACCAGAACAGCCCTGGGAACTGCGACCTCATCTCAAGGCTCAAGTTCGGTTCCAGGCTTGGGCTCTTGCTGGCTGTTGTGCAGAGGCACCGGTTCCCATGTGTGGGTCTCTGCGGTGTCTCAATCCCAGCAAGAAGTGGCCAGTTAGAGAATGGGCAAAGGAGGCAATGGCAGACGGGGAGGGCGTCAGGGTCCGCCATTACACCAGGGTGTAGCTGCCAGGGGTCCAGGATTGCTTAGAAGCCACCTCCCACTTGATTTAATACACGTACCTTGAGATGTAAAGATCTCAAATTCTCAGGTAGGGAAACTTTTGACCACTGAACCCCACATGGCGTCACTGGAAGTGGGATCTAGAAGATTTCCATGTCTAGGTTTTCTGGGCCTGGCTGGCCCCTGTGGCCCCCATCATTCCTCTCCTATGCACTGCCAACCCCCTTTCCCCTTCCCTGCCCTTTTCTACCACTTTCTTCCTCTCTTCCTTTCTCCCCCCCTCGTCCTTCTGATAGCAGTTAGTAGGGACAGAGAGGGCCAGTTTCAGAGCATGTAGTATAAAGACACATTTGTACTCTATGTTGTAGATAGGGACATCATGTGATGCTATCACCAGCCCTGCAGAATAGGATGAATTCAGCCAGTACTAGACTGGCTGGGTCTGAGAACCACTGGACCTTTCTGGAGCCACAGTCCATTCTTTTTTTTTCTTTTTTCTTTTCTTTTCTTTTGTTCTCTTTCTTTCTTTCTTTTTTTCTTTCTTTCTTTCTTTCTTTTTTTTTTTTTTTTTTTTTTTTTTTTTTTTTTTTTTGGTATTTTGAGACAGGGTTTCTCTGTGTAGCCCTGGTTGTCCTGGAACTCACTCTGTAGACCAGGCTGGCCTCGAACTCAGAAATCCGCCTTGCCTCTGCCTCTGCCTCCCGAGTGCTGGGATTAAAGGCTTGTGCGCCACCGCCCCACTGCCATAGTCCATTCTAATGTGCAATATGCTACTCGGGAAAGTGTTTCGATTCCAACCTACCTTCCCAGCACTTCCCAGCATGAGCCCATACTTCAGACCCACCCGGAAACGAATCCTTTCCCAAACATGCCAGCGAGCTGGTCACCCTGTTTATTGCCTCCCGGGTGCCTTATGCCCTCTCTGCCCCTTCCTTCCTCTAAAGCTCAGCATCAAGGGCGGTAATGCTGCTTCTAACCACATTCCCATTAAAGTATTGTCTCGTTGGTTTGTTCTGAGGCTTACTCTGCAGCCCAGGATGTCCTCTGACGTGCTACCCTGCTGCATCAGCCTCTCAGATGCTGGGGTGACAGGTGTGCGTCCCCTGGCCTGACTCCTGGCTCCCTTTACCCCAATTTAAACAAGGAGTGCCATCCACCTAGTCACCTTTGTGTCCCTTTTGTCCTGTGTCCATGAGGTAAGACACACTGCACATAGACTTCATGGCAGCACTCAATTATAATCAGGCAACAGTTTGGTGATTATAGTTACGGTTTCTTTCCAACTTTTGTCTAATTCTTGTCTTGGATGTTCTCTGTGCCTAACGTGTTGAGCATTCTATGCAATGCTGTTGTGAGTCAGATACATGCATCTCTCCTCTCCATAACCAGAAGACACCACAGAAATGATATGTGATATCCCATGGCCTGGATACTGAATCAGAAACTGGACAGGCATGGGGACCTGGTGGATTCTACAAACCCGAGTTTAAATCACAGCAATGCGTTCATGTTGGTGTCACAGCCTGCACCTGGGGAAACTAGCTGAGTGGCACAAGAGCTTCCTCTTGGCTCTCTGAAACTTTTCAGGACATTTAGAATTGTCCCAAGCAAAAGGCTGCTTGTTTGTGTGTGGTGTATGTGTATGTCCATGTCTGTGTATTGTGCAGGAGGTTGTGGAGGCCACAGACTGACACTGGGTCGTCTTCCCTTTGCTTTCTCTACCTTATGTTTTTGAAACCAGATTTTCACTGACTCCAGGGCTCACCGATTGGCTACTAAGCCCCAGTGCACTGGGGTCACAGGTGCTGACTACCTCAGGGCTCTTCTGTGGGTTCTGGAGATGCCTTCAGGCCCACCTCTGCCATGTCTTCAGCCCTGTTTGTTTGGTTTTATTGCTGGTTGTGAGCCTAGCTTTAAGGGCGGAGCCATCTCTCCAGTCATGTTTGGCTTTATTTTTAAAGTGTCTGGGATGCACCCTCTGATGTGAATAGAGGTCCTGATACTCCCCTAACTTTGAGAACTATGGTCAGTCCCAGGGGATAACAGTCATATGGACCCAGAGAGATCAGAACTCTGGGCCCAGTAGCCCCAGGCTTGACGTTTAAACCTCTGGCTATCTGTTCTTGTAATGTATGAAAGGCAAACCACCGGGGCCTGGACATACAAGAGTCGCTTGGAACATCAGGCCCTGAAGTCATAGCCAAGCTGAAGAGATGGCTCAGCATTTAAGAGCTCCGGCTGCTCTTGAGGAGGACCCCAGTTCTAGCGTCAGCACTCACTGATGACAGTTCACAGCTGTCTGTAACTCCAGATCCACAAGTGTGAGTGCCTGCAGGCCTGTGCACACACACAGGCCATCACACACACACACACACACACACACACACACACACACATAATTAAAAGGGAAAAACCCCTAAAGTACATCCTCAGGTACCCATGCTGTTGTAATGCTGAATTAATTCTAACAACCATGTTGTTATCACCTTCCCTTTGAGCTCCAAAAGGCTTCCTTTCTGTCACTGTGATAAATTTCCCTGGCCAGAAACAACAAGGGGAGAAAGGTTTGTTTCTCCCTATAATTCCAGGGCTCAGGCCACCACGGAGGAAAGCCAAGGCAAGAACTTGCAGGCAGACCTGCTTGTAATTCTGTGCAGCATTATCTCTAACAAGGAACTCACTTCACAGCCAAGGAAGAGCAGCAGGAACCATGGGAGGTGCTGCTGTCTGCTCTGTGGGTAGACTTACATCATTTAGCTTTCTTAAACCATTCAGGACCACCTGCCTAAGGAATGCTCCTCCTCAGGGTTGGCTGGGAACTCCCCCACTGATCTCTCATAGACATGCCAGACATAAGCTGTTGTGTTTTATAAAAAAGAAAAAGAAGGCAGGAACATGTTTGGTAGAGGTGCAGTATGGTGTGGGGGAAGGGGGTGTCTCTGCAGGCCCATGCTGAGGCACCCCTTCCCTCTGGATAGTATAGAGTTTATTCAGGGCATGGGGAGGGGAGTTGAGAGGGTAGTAGAGACAGAGAGAGAGAGACAGAGAGGGGGGGGCAGCCATAAGCCCATGGGGGAGAGAAGGGACAGAAGGGGAAGAGAGCAAAGAGGAGAGTGAGGAGGGGCAGGCCGCCCCTTTTAGAGAGTCAGGCATACCTGGCTATTGCCAGGTAACGGTGGGGCAGAGCCTAGAAGAAATGCTAGCATAGGCAATCTGATCTAGATAATAGTTCAGTTGAAATTCTCTTCCTAGGTAATTCTAGGTTGTGTCAAATTGACAATTAGAATTAGCAAGGATATGGGATAACAGAACACACCGTCTAAGTGAGCCTAGCAGAACATAAAGTGCTTCTTAAACGCTCATTATTACTGAAACTATCAATCCTCCTACTGACCAGGTGACACCCTGAACAAAGCCTAATCAACGGGTAAAACACATCCCCCACTTTCTCCCTCTCAGGTTGTCTAGATGCCCCTGCACACCGGGCTGGAAGGATGAAACAGAGTCCCCAATAGATTCCTGAATGTGCAGGATCCTGGTGCAACTGAGAGTGGGTTGGGGGGGGGGGGGGGGTGAGGGGAGGGCAGGGAGGGCAGGGGGTGGGGGATGATCTTAGTGTATTATGGATCTTTTAAACAAAGGCCTTCTCTGATGATCTTCAATGCAATAACTCGCTGGGACGATTTTAGTATGCATATACTCTTATTCTGGATAAGTGTACACTTTATTGGGGTGAACCAGGGGTTATATAGTTTGGGGGAAGGGGTGAGAATCTAAGGCTATTGAGATGCCTCATTAGCATGGGAAGGCATCCCAGGAATCTGTGCAGAACTGTGTGTGACTTTCCTCAGAAGGTCGATGTGGGGTGGGATCACCCAGAGAAGAGGACAAAAGGAGTCAGGTGATGTCACATCTCAACCCTAGCAGCAGGGTTTCCTGACAGTTCCCCTCTTTTAGGTGTGATCAAAATTTCCTCTGGCAAAGAGCCTGCAGGTGCCCCAGCCTCTTGACTCCACTGCTATTTAAACCTCTTGTGCTGAGAGAATCTGTGGACCTTCCAGGCTAGCCAGAACCTTGCCTCTTCTATGAAGTGAGTCCTTCTTACTTCCAGGGTCTTGGAATATTTTCTTCTCAGGAAAGAACTTATGAGTTAGCATAGAATCATCAGCCAGTGGGGTGGTAGGCAGATGAGCGATACCGCCTTTACGATGGATATTTTCAATCTTGACATAATGTCAGACTCAATTAGGCAGCTGTGAAAACCCCCTATATTCAGACTCAACCCAGTGAAATCAGAACCACTAAATCACACTCTTGTGGGTGAGGCTGTGGCATTGATATTCCCAAGAAGTTCCTCTTAGCATCTTTTATGCACAGCCACAGTTAGGAGTCACTTTTCTAAGGACAGCCATGTGCTGTCTGCTCAACAAAACAGCCATCCTGGGCGCCATCCCTGATCCTCGCTGCCAGTCTCCCATGCTGACTGCGGCAGTGTGTGCCTTATGACCAAGGTTATTACTTATAACCTGCTCTCACTCAGACCCCACATTTGTCCATCAGGTACCTGGCAAATGGGCTGATTTCCCCTATAGTCCTGGCTCTTACTCCTTCCGCTCTCCCCACAGCCTTCATCTCCATCTTGCCTTGATCCTCCTAACCACATGCCTGGCTTTGTATGAACACAGCACTCAAGTTAATTCAGGAAATCCACTGTGTCTGGGTTAGTTAGACAGAACTCCACTGCTGTGAGGAGACACCATGGCTTATAAAGGACAGTATTTAATCGGGGCTGGCTTACTCTTTCTCAGAGACTCAGTCCAGGAAGTCATGGCAGGACCATGGCAGTGTGAAGACGGAAATGATGCTGGAGAAGGAGCTGAGAGTTCTGCTTCTTGATCCAAAGGCAGCCAGGAGAAGACTGGCTTCCTTCCAGGCTTCTAGGAGGAGGCTCTCAAAGCCCACCCACACAATGACACACTTCCTCCAACAAGTCTACATCTCCTAATAGTGGTACTCCATGGGCCAAGCATATTCAAACAACCACATCTTCCTTAGGAGATTTCAAACTTATGAAAGTCAGGGCTGTAGTGTGTTTCCAGGAGGGAGCAGCATATTGTTGAGCATTTGGTAGAAGCTTAACATCTTTATATAAAATAAACATGTCTACAAAACCCACCATAAAGCTAAAAGACAATGTAAAATCTACAGACTTAGGAATTAATATTGTATTTGAAAGGAGATATTTGAAGTGACCTACATAAAGTGCCTCAAATGACAGAGAAAACATGAAATTATCTGGGAAAAATGTAGACTCTTGTTGGGTTCACTGAAACCCCAGTATTGAAGCATCCACAGCACTGCACCTACTGTTCACCTGGATTGACCACAGGACTAAAAACTAAGAGAGGTTGTCATGGATGAGTGTGGAGTGAGTGGCTTCATTGACAACTATTAATTGCATTCTGTGTTCAGGAAATGATTATTCTTCAGCAGTAGTTTTCCTGAGGCCAGTTATCATGAGTATTTTATGTCAGTGTGACCCACCAGAAAATAAAGGTATGTGAGTCACCCACAACACTAATGAAGTGATTTTTAGGACTCTTATCAGCCAGCTGTTTTAGCAATGGCGACCTTAGGCCAGGTCAGGGGTTGACTTCCTCTGTGAAAGTTGCAGGTGGCTAGGGTTGGCCCTCTCTCCTGTTCTATCTTGCCAGGATCTTCTGAGAAGATTAAAAGGGACTGTTGTTCTAGATTTGTGTTGGGCAGGTGTCTCAACCTGCTTCTCAGAAGGATGGAAGATGCATGCGTAGTGTCTTATTGTCAAAGAAAAGAATGATTCTCAGATGCTATAGCACTGCCAGTGCAGACAGAGCACACAAGCCAAGGATTCTTTGGATGGCTTTCTTCTTCTAACTTGAGCTAGTTTTCTAGCTGTGTTCTCAGTAGGAATTGCATTACTAACAGTGTCCCCTTTATCCCATTTTCTATGTTACAGATGTTCCCTCACTTGTATGACAAGATCCAGTGATATTCAATCATCACCAAATGGTTGTCCTATGCTCTGGACCATTGCTATCAGCTAAGTTTCACTGTGGCCACTCAGATGGACCCTCCTCCGAGGCACTCTGACTACTGGCCATCCACTGCCAAACCTTTGTCTGCTTGAAGCTCATAAGAATACTCATAACTCCTAAAGCGCCTAGCAGCAGTTAGGGTGACCTCTGAGAGTGAGGAATAAGAGACCAGGAGTTAGGCAGACTCCCTGTCAGGCAGACACACAGGGAGAAGGGCCATGGCTAGGCAATAAAGATGGCAAATTTCCAAGATAGTCAGCCTCTTCCTCATCCTCCTGACTTGAAAAAAAAAAGCCTGTCAGCTTAAAACAACAGCTTTGTAGGCTTTTGTCTCCCACCAGCAGATCTCTGCTGACGGGCTGGCTCAACAAAGTCAAGTCTTCTCAGGAGATGTCACTGAACAGTTCCAGGCCAATCCACCATCCTAGCTTCCTTCAAACTGACCAGACCTAAAGTAGGCTAAAGAAGCTCTTCAGAAGCTTGAAGCCGAGCTCTCAAGAAGAGACTGGGTTTCTCTGCTTTCCTAGACCCTGTTACAAAGCAGAGGGTGTTTCTCTGTGTGTCTGCTGCCCGTGTGCGTTTCCTCACCCCAGGAAAGAAAACTGCTGACTCTGTTTGCCGTGCTCGAGAGTTCTCCACTGCCACCTGTGGCATTCTACCCTTTTCCTGCCCTTCCTTCCTTCCTTCCTTCCTTCCTTCCTTCCTTCCTTCCTTCCTTCCTTCCTTCCTTCCTTCCTTCCTTTCTTTTTTTTCAGACAGGATTTCTCTATGTAGCCCTGACTGTCCTGGAACTCACTCTGTAGACCAGGCTGACCTCAAACTCAGAAATCCACCTGCCTCTGCCTCCTAAGTCCTAGATTAAAGGTGTGTGCCATCACTGCCCGGCTCTTTTCCTGCCTTTTAATTCTTTAACTGGCAGAGAAAATGAACATGATCAAAATGCCGAGACTATATCAACAGTATGTATTTCATATCCGGGTCAACTGCTTACATTGTGGGGGTGCAGTATTCATGGCTGGGATGCTTGGGGATGAGGTCCTAGAGAGCTGGCTGTTTGTATGGGACAACTGGACAGCATCCCCTGCATCTTCTAGTTGTGGTAGAAATGAAGTGCCAATTTCCAGCTTAATCAGGAAAAAGTGACTGCATAGTACCTCTGTGAAGCACATATACATGTGTACCATTCTTTCATGGGGAATAGGGAAGTAGGGGACATTGGGTTTTATTGAGTCACTTTTTATGAGAAAAAGCCAAATAAGTGGATAGACAGTAGTCCTTAAATTGTCCTTCTAGCTTCTAAAAACACCTGCCTATGTGGGGTGACATTCCTTAGTCTCCCTTTCCATCACACAAAGCCTTAGAGAGTAGACAGGCCACAGATGTTTTTCTCTTTGGCATATCTAGTTTTGGGCAGATAAAGGAACATTGGAATAATGTGTCTGCTGATCTCCAAGATACCTAATTTAAAATAATGAGCATATCAGGCATGCTAGCTTCCTGTCACTGTGACAAAATGTCATAGACAATAATTTCTTAAGGAAAATAATCTATTTGGACTCATAGTTTCAAAGGATCCAATCCACAGTTGATTAGCTGTCTAGCTTTGGGCCTGTGTAAGGCAGACCGTCCCCACAGTGAGCATGACGGGGGTAGAGCTGATCCTTATGGCAGCAAGGAAGCAAATGGAGAGAAAAGGCCACTATCACAAAGCCTGGAGTCCATGTATGAGGCACAGGTGGCCTGATCCATTCCTGAGGCCAGAGCCCTCGCGACCCATCCACTTCCTAAAGTCTTGCCTCTAAACCTTATTACCCTTGTGTGCCATGCCTTAATGGAAGCGTTAAGATACTGATGGGTACTTACAAATGAATACCGTGGTCCAAATGTTCTCCCCATCTCAAATCCATGTGGAGAAAGTTAATCAGTAGTGTAGTGATACTTATACTTTGGGACATTTAAAATCAAAACCATAACACTGGACTAACATATTTTCAGGTGAAATTCCCTGGACTTCTTCAGCTTCCCCTACTTTCCAGGTAGAGATACAAGGAAGTGTGGCCTGTGAACCACAGAGGGAGTCCTCAGCAGAAAGGAATATGCTAGCACTGTGATCTTAGCTCAGACTCCTGAAATGTGAGGAACGTATTTCTCTCATTTGAGTTCTGAGTAGCATGGGAGGCAGGGTTTGTTTTCACAAGGGAGTCACAAAAATTACAAAGTTGTTGCATGGTAGAGGTGGAGGGTAGGGGACCATGGAGTTTGCTGAGGCTTTGTCTAAGCTTTGGTTGGTCTTTGGCTTTCATGGCTTTAAGAGTGGGGAGGAGAGATACCTCTCTCTGGTTGGATGGGGGAAGGTGGAGTAGGGAGAGAGGCCAGTGGAAACTCATTTGTTTTTCTAATGGAGCCCTGTCCTTGGGTGAAGGAAGAAGGGACAGATGGGACCAATGGCTTATGTGGTGTTTCCTCTGAGGGATAAAGGAGCAGGAGTGGGTAGCCAGATTTTATTTCCTGTATTAATTGGGTAAGGCCTGTGAAATCTGAAATAGGGTTGTTTTTAGGAACTTGATCTTTGGGCTTATCTGATTGAGGGGTTCAGGGGCTGTGCTATTATCACCCTGTCCTATTTTAGATGGTCTGTCCTGTGTATTGTTGAATTGAAGCTAAAATCGGCAAAAAAAAAAAAAAAAAAAAAAAAATCATGGGAGGGGCATTTTCCTTCTTGGGTCCAGGGCTGTAAATATTACCATTGGCCATGCGTGGTCCTATCTGAAGAACTTCTTCACAAAACAAGGAGTCTTGTTTTTTGTTGTTGTTGTTGCTGTTGTTTGAGATTTTTATTCTGTGGGAATTTAGTAGAGCATGTATCTCCCTGACCACAGGGGATTTTTTTATGTGATGACCAGCTGCTCATTGCAGAAAAGAGGATAAATGTTTGTCCAATGGGAATGTTCCCTTGGCCTATTGGCTTTGGGGGATTCCACAGAGGTTTAAAATGCTAAGCCTTCCCACAGATTTAAGAACTGGCAGCTTTTAAGTGCTTTTAAGTGGCCACTGTATTACCAGGGTTTTTGTTTTTCTTTTAAGGAGAAGTTAGATAGAGAGTCTTTGCCAACACCTGTTACAGGCTGTTGGGTTTTAGACAGGGGCTAAAGGGATTCTAGCCAACACCAAAGAGTAGCTCTGGCCAGAAGACCTAAGTTGTCCCTTCAGTTTGTCAAAATCAATGGGATGGCACTGACTGAAAGCACAGCAGGTAAAGGACAGAGGTGCGGGGAGGAGGCTTACCTTCCCATGGTATTGGTTGCAGTGTGTCGGCTGTTCTTGCCCCCACATTGGGCGTCAGTTGCCTGTCTGTGTACCAGACACTGTCTGCTGAGATCTGCAGAGCTCTGGTCTGGCTGGAGCAGCCAAAGAAGTTGTGCTTTCTGAAGGGGAAGGGGAGTCACTCTTCCAAGGCTGCTGCTGCTCTGGTGTTGTGAAAAGCTATGTGGAGCTGAAGGGGGTGCAGCTATCCATCGGGGCACTGTGGCTAGGAGCCAAGGTCAGGAAGTGACAGAGATAGGTGGTTCGAGCAGCTCCCAACAGGAAAACTTTGGAAGAGAACTCTCTTCCCCAAAGTGTTATAGCTCTTACATGACAGGCACTCTCATGATCTTTGATGAAGTAACTCTCATGCTTTATTCCTTGTGGGCAGAGTCTTATATACATTTGGGGTGGGTTGGAGTCTAAAAGCAGATGCTTTCTATTGGCTTGGCCTGGGATGTTAGGGATGCCTTGTCTGCATATGGAGGGGCTTTGGGGGTGCTGCCCCTATATTGTCACAACTCTCTCCATGAAGTGCCATGGTCATGTGACAGGAACCTGGTGAGGAGTAGGTGAAATGCCTACTGTCTTCAGGTCTGAGAGCACCAGGGTTCTTGAACCCAGTTGACCTTACCAAGTCTTCTGGCACAGTCCACTGCTCCACAGAGTGGGGGCGGGGGGGGGGGTCCCTCAGCAGACAGAGAATTTACTAGCATTGTGATCTTAGCTCAGGCCCCTGAAAGGTGAGAAATATATTTCTCTTATTTGTCCATTAACCAGCTAATGCCTAACTAAGACGAGGAACCAGGCCAGAGACGACAAGTGCTGGTATATCATTCAAGATCATCAGAGGGAGCCCAACTATCGGTACTGAGGAAATCTGTCAAGGAACACAACAACCATCTTCAAATGTGTAGAGACCAGTCAAGGAATAAGTGTGCCTTAGAACTGTCCCTTACTTAGAAGATGCCACTTCCAGGCCTCCGATTCCCACGATGGTCTACTGTAAACGCTTTTATAAGTCTGTGGGCCGTAGCCCTGCAATATGGTTCTTAGACACAAGAAAGTTCTGCCCCTGACCTCCCTCTTTTCTGTCTCAAATCCACATTACCTCTCCCCACTCATATATTCATTTGTGCATTCCTGATTTTTTTTCTCGAGACAGGGTTTCTTTGTATAACCCTGGCTGTCCTAGAACTCACGCACTGTAGACCAGGCTGGCCTTGAACTCAGAAATCTGCCTGCCTCTGCCTCCCAGAGTGCTGGGATTACAGACGTGTGCCGCCACCACCACCTGGCGCATTCCTGATTTATAATGCTATTGTTCTTTAGATTTTCATTTGCACCCATTTTTCCTTGAACTAAATAAAATCTTTCACATTTGCACATATATTACATACAGAGGAGAGTCTTGGTTTTATTTTTTTTTCTCTTGAAAACTACCTTTTAGTGATTGTGTGTGTGTGTGTGTGTGTGTGTGTGTGTGTGTGTGTGTAGATTACAGACTGACAGACAGGGATTTATCCTCAAAACAGTGAGAACATGAGTCTCGGGTCAGAAGAGTCTCAGTTCAGTTCCTGCTTGTCCAACCTCCACAGTATGGTTTGGATATATATTCTTGGACCTGTTTCTTCAGTTAGAAAGTGGGGCTAACAATAGTACTCACTTCACGTGACTTTTTGAGAAGCAATCACAAGAATTAAAAAACATGTCTCATGTTCTATCTGACATAGGATGAGCACTTGGTTGACACTCCTAGAAGTGATTGTTAGTAGTTTCAGTGGTCACTCGCCGTGTATGTTAAGAAGATCTACGGGGCAGGCAGGCAGGAGATCTTTAGGATTCTGAGTAGAGAATGAACAGTTATCTTAGAAGCATATGGGTGGGATTCACGTCCTAGGTTATTATAGTAATTATTTAAATCCAGTTCCA
The DNA here is from genome assembly GCF_947179515.1 of Apodemus sylvaticus. Lineage (NCBI taxonomy): Eukaryota > Metazoa > Chordata > Mammalia > Rodentia > Muridae > Apodemus > Apodemus sylvaticus. Next base: position 120,560,346 of record NC_067478.1, on the reverse strand, counting down.
AGGTTTCTGCCCTGCCTTAGACTATTTAAGCTCCTGAATGAAAGACACACATAGCCTTTATATTTACAATAAACCTTAAACAGCACAATTTCTGGGCAGATATCTTCCCTCTATGCTATTAGAATCTGCTTTCCTTTTGATAAGTCCAAGTTATTACTTACTGTTTCATCTGGGCTGCTCTTAATGCCTATGCGCAGCCATAAGGACCACATTCTCTTGACTCCTGACCCAGGACAGCTTCTCCCACCTCGTCCTGCACTCTTCTTTTCCTTGTGGTTCCTCTACACCCCACGCCTGAAAACCCAAAACCCTCCTATGTCTCCTCTGCCTAGCTATTGGTTGTTTACCAACCAGAAATAACTTGGGAGGAGAGTCACTCAGTGTCTTACATGTGGACTCTCTCATCTCTGGGGCAACCAGTCTTGAGGGTCCACTATTAGCATTAAAATACAAGTAGCATTAGGCCAACCAACTACACTAGGTAGAAAGAGGGACTTCCAGGTACCCAAACATAGGACACTATGTAGTAGTGCTTTGGGGCTTCTGATCTTAGTCACATGTGTCCTCCATGACAGCTCAAGACCAGACTCTAATAACTGTCACTCACATTGGAAGTAAAATGAGAAGCCCTCTCATCTGTGAGGCTCTTCTGTGGCCCTAAGCTGAAAGCTCACCCCACTGTGTCCTCAGAGCACATAGCATATACAGCTAAGGATTCAACTGTTCACTTGTATCTTACTTAGCATACTCTTTTCCTCCTGGAGTACCCAAAGGCTAGTGCAGAGCAGGTAGGGCCCTTCTCCTTGCTTGCTGAATGCACAAAATCTAACAGGAACCACTGGAATGCATGGCAGAGTTATGGCTCCAAGGATATGAGCAGTGCCATGGTCTCCTACATCCCTCCCTAACCTAACATTTAAGTTTTAATTAATATCTATAGATGCATATGATATGTGTATATGCATAGATACATGAGTGCAGGTGTCCATGAAGGTCACAGGGATGGCTAGATCTCTGGAGCTAGAGTTACACTATGGTAAGCTGCCCATAGTGGATCATACTGGGCTCTGCAAGAACAGTATGCACTCTTACCCAGTGAGTCAACTCCCTACCTCTCAAAGTGCATTTTAAACAGAGTTGAGATAAAAATGAAAATGCCAAGTGTTGGTTGGTACAATCTCTCTGCCAACAACATCTCCTAAAGCTAAACACATGTAGTCTGGGACCAGCAATTTTACTCCTGCATATATGTAGGAATTGGATATCTAGAACCACCTAGTGTGTTCTAGAATATTGAAAGCAATACTACTTTTAGTAGCCCCCAAACTGGGAGCTACACAAATGTGCATTGGGGATGGAATATATGATTTGTGGTATAAATTATATGTGCACCACCTGCAGTGTGAGTCCTACCTTCACACTTATGAAGTCAGTATCATGTCTAAGACCTCAGAAATCCAAAGATGAGCAAGACAGAGCATCCCTAAGTTTGAAAAATCAGCACTGTAGTCAGAGACAAAACAAGATATCCAAAAACCTGTACACATGCACAGCGGCTGTGACTCAGTGTGCTGGTTGTTCAGTAAGGCAGAGTGTGGGAAGGGAACAACAGGAACCAGAGGCCCATGAGCAGCACTAAGTTTTAAGCATCCACATTACCACCCTAACACTGTGCATCCCAACTTTACAAAGGAAGATGGCCGAGGCCAGGCTTGGACGCTTGGCATCCTCACCTTGTCCTCAGTGTCTTGATGTTGTACAACCAACTTCCTGTCTATGTCACAGTAGCTTCTGTAGACTGGTTCCTTGTGAAGGGGGCTTAAGCAAAACCCACGGTGTTCCTCATCATTTAAGGCACCAAATGATGCCTTAAATGAGGCCTTAAAAAGAGAGGATGGGGGTTAAGGGAGTGTGGCACAGCAGTGTGGGGGAGAGGGGTTGCTCAGGCAGGCCCTTGTCCAGGCACCTCCTCCCCCTGAGGGACCACACACACACAGGCATGGTATAGAACAGAGTTTATTCAGGGTAGAGGTTGGAAGTTAGTGGTATAGTGGAAGTAGAGAAAGGCAGAGAGAGAGAGAGAGTAGAGAAGTGGAGTGGAGACCGGCCATGACCATGTGGAGAGAGGAGGGAGGGGAGGAGAGCACAAGGGGCAGAGAGGTGAGAGTGGGGTGAGAGAGAGCGATGAGAGAGAGAGAGAGAGAGAGAGGAGGGGCAAGTAGCCCCTTTTATAGTGGGCCAGGTCTATGGGGCGGGGCATACCTGGCTGTTGCCAGGTAGGTGTGGGGTGGACCTTGGACGTCTTGTCTAAGCTGTGCAGACATTGCTTTCTCTGTTGGGAACTTTCTTCTTCTAAGCCTGTGCCGTTCCATTCACTGTTTGCTCTGCTCTGCCGCCTGAGCCCCGACAGACACACTCGACTACGCTGTCTCACATGTAGGTGTAGTGAGGGCAGGCACCAGGTCTGTGGCCATTTGTCTCCATTGTCCCATAGCAACACATAGGAAACACATAGAATACTAACTTAATGAGTCTTTTAAATGACCACCATGAATAATTACTACGGTGTCCAGTGGAACAAAATTCCAAGCAAGAGGTATGAATGATGCAACCATTTACTGCAGTTCCAGATAACGTAGTACAGTCGCTGCTTGTTCTTCAAAGCCAGGCAAAGATCTTTTCTTAAGTCACTCAGCCTTTGTATTAAAACACATATGAGAAAATTTTAAACACCCGGAGGGACTCTCAGTGCCATCTCCAGCCTGTTTCTTCTTCTCTATGATTTCTTACTTGAATAGGAAAGAAGGCTTTGAGTTGCTTGCTTAAAGGTTTGCAAGATAAAGAAGACCTTGGTTGCCCTGCCAACCTCTTTGTTTCCTCATTTCCTCAAGGCAGAACAGGGGGGGTAAGGGGAGAGGATGGAGGAAGACAGAAGCTCTCACAGGTTTGTGTGACTTCGAGTATGCTGCCGTAATTGTGCTTTTCCAATTATTGCTTTTCCCAGAAATGGGCTGGGATACCATACCAGAAATTTCCTCTCCCATCTGATTGTTCAAAAGACCCAGAGAAACAGGATGCTTAAATAGATAGGAGTCAGAGTCTACACTCTAGAGCAGCCGCTCTCAACCTGTGGCTTGCAGCCCCTTTGGGGTCAAAAGACATTTTCACAGGGGTTGCATATCATATATCCTTCATATCATATACTTATATCATGATTCATAACAGTAGCAAAAGTACAGTTATGGGATAACAATGAAATAATTTTAAGGACGCCACAACATGAGGCACTGTGTTAAAGGGTCGCAGCATCAGGAAGGCTGAGAACCCCTGCCCTAGTGGTTCCTTCTCACTCAACGCCACCTGAGAATTTCATACATGCCTGTAGTGAAATTTTAATCAAGTCCACGCCACCCTTTACCCTCTGATTCCTTTCATATCTCTGCCACTTTCTCTCCCAATCTCGTGGCTTCCCGCCCCGGCCCGCCCCGGCCCGCCCCGGCCCGCCCCGTTCTGTTGTTTGTTTGTTTTTAACCCATCAACCCATTTAGTGCTGCTGCCTGCAAGTGCCCAGGTGCAGAACCATCTACTGGAGCATGGGTGGTCACTCCTGTCCTGAACCTCCGAAGAAAACTTACTCTGCCCCACCGCTAGCAGCCATAGACAAGCTATAAAGCCTCAGGTGGGAGAGATCTTCCCTCTCCATGATAAGACTTTGGCTGGCTTGATCCAGTGCAGGTCTTGCATGTTGACTCACAGCCATGACCAACTCATGTGTACAGCAGCCCTGACATGTCAGGCAGATGCTGTCTCACTGTCTCTGGCTCTAAAAATCCTTTTGTTCTCTTCAGTGATAACCTCTGAGCCTTGGAAGAGAGCTTGTAACACATATGCCTCATTTAGAGCTGAGCACTCCACGTCTTATTCTCTGCCTGTTGGTTGGTTGTGGGTGTCTGTATTAATCTCCATCTACTATAAAAGGGACGTCTAAGGATATAGGGACACTTTATTATTATGTCCATTTAATGGAATAATAATAGTAGGTTCTACCTAGGGCTGATGGGATAGTCAGCTATAGGCATTTGGTTCAGTTCCTGGCACTAAGGATGAGCTTTGGCTTGTGGCACAGGCTTTAAGTCCAATCAGAAAGCTGTTGGTTACTCCCATACTCGGCCAAGCAATAAGATCCACACAGTGACAGAAAGCACTGCTCACTGTGACTGCACATTTAGTTCTGAGTCTGAAATAAGTTCCTCCTCCTCCTCCTCCTCCTCCTCCTCCTCCTCCTCCTCCTCCTCCTCCTCCTCCTCCTCCTCCTTCCTCCTCCTCTCCTCTTCTCCCCCTCCCCTCTGTCGTGGATTGGTTGTAATACTATTTGTGTTATTCAGCTCCCACAATCCTATGAGAGTTTGCGTGTCTGCATGTGCGACACTGCGGTCCCTGCCCCCGGTTGGCTTTGACTGGTGAAATCAAGTTGCCTGCAGTCAATGGCTGCCTGAACAGGGAGACAGAGCAGGACTTAGATCTCCCAGCCAAGGGATCAGGAGAGAGGAGTTTTTAGAACTGGCATGACAGAGAAGCAGAGAGCTCAGGCTTGAGGAAACAAGAGAGAAAATATTCAGCCAAGTAAGAGTCAGAGAAGCACACCAGGGGCCACTTCCTCAACTGGGTCTGGGGTAGAAAGAACGGCCCAGCCTTTGAGATGCTTAGGGCGTACTACACATAAGGCTGTGTGTTTGTGTCTTTCATTCGTAAATCCAGCATTTTGGTGGGCATAGCAAGAAGTGCTCACTGCCAGTGGGGAGCTTAGAACAGATTAACAATATTATGGATTCACTCCTCCTCCTCCTCCCCCTCCTCCTCCTCCTCCTCCCCCCTCCTCCCTCCTCCTCCTCCTCCTTCTCCCTCTCCTCCTCCTTCCCCTCCTCCTCCTCCCCCCTCCTCCTCCTCCCATCTTTCTCTTGATCATGGATTTGTTGTGGCATCCTAATGCTATGCTTTGTCACTGTTTTTTGCATGTGACATCAGCTTTTGGTGGTAACTCTATCTTCTGGGAAAACAAGAATCCTCACAGTACCTACCCTTAATATGTGTGAGCCCTGACGTGAAAGTTTCCAACTGGAAACAAGAAACTGAGGTTCATCTCTTCCTCCATGTTTATTCCCAGAGAACTTGGGTTCCACCAGAGTGTGTCCAAAAGCAGTGTCGAAGTGCTGTAGTGCCCTGCACGGTATCTCTGCCCGGCTAAGCACAGTCCTGTTCCTAGCGTTATCCACAGATGCTGAAGACTGAGTTGTCAGTCTCTAGGTGTTTACTGATTTCGGAAGGCAAGCTCTCTTTAGGATACGTTATGCCTGTTGAGAGCTCCAGAGTCTCTGCCCAGGGCTTCTGCAAAACCCTACTGAATACTCAAAGCTCTGGAAACTAGAACCTCTCTCAGTTCTGGTGACCACTCAACATCTGCCCTGTGGAGGTGCAGTGGAAAACCCATCCTCCACTTCCTGATTTTGCTCCTTAGGCAGAGACCTGGGAGGATTCAAAGCTCTAGAGTGAGAAATGTATACTGTGTATCAGTGGGCGACTGCAGACACTAGACAGGTGGCCAGTGTGTTTCTGAGCAAGAATAATGTAACAGTATCTTACCAGGAAATCCTCCACATGCTGCCTTCTCAGAAATCACACTTGGACACTGGAACAAAACAAAACAAAAATTTCCCAAAGGTTAAAACAAAAGCCCCCATTTTCTCTCAAAGAAGCAGCTCTGGGTTTCTTTGAAGTAGCCCTTGTTTTGTTCTCTTCCCCAAGAGAGTGCTGGGGTCAAAGGTGACTGGCTTCTCCTTTGGAAGGGTGTCACTCCTAGAAGTCATGGTAAGTTGGTGGTTTTTGCAACTTCTGAATATCGCCATTGTCAGCCACAGTGATAGGAATTTAATATCTGGGGTCCTTCACATCTGGCAACTGCTTGCCATTTACCTTGCTGCTTATGACCCCCTGAGATTCCTGTTCAGTTTTTTCATGTTTCTGTCCCTGTTCAGTCCCGCAGGGCTGAGCTCATAGACGATGCTCAATAAATCATAGAACAGGGCTAAGCACAGATCTGTGAGGCAGTGGGGCCCCACTCATCCGTGAAACAGCCCCAAACACGAACACGCTGCCAAATCTCAGCTGTCTTGTGGCTGGCAGGAGACCAAAAGGCAGCCGAGGAAATACAAGGAAATATGCTAGGTAGCTTCATAAAGACACTGCCAATCAAATCGAGTCTGAGAAATCATATAGACATAATAATTGTCTAACAAGTAATTGCGAAGGGAAAGCACATTGCTGCCATGAAGGGAAAGGTGTCCCCCGTGCAAGCGTTACCACCGCGCTGAAGGGAAGGGCATCAGCCTGTCATCATCCAGCAAGAACATCACAAAGTCCCACCGCACACACACAATCCTCTCTCCAGAGAGTTAATGGGAAAAGCACTGGCGGGCGGCTGCCTCTGCTTGGGAGAGACAGAAGCAGCAAGGAACTGAGCAGGACGCAGGCTTTACATGGGACTTCCTGGGGACAGAGTTTTTTGGGGTGGGGGTTGGTGAGATTTCAAGGCCTGAGCTTGGAGCAGGCTCAGAGACTGGTAGGAGTTTGAGCCAAGAAGTTGGTGGGTTTTCATGTCCTAGTCTTGGGCTTTGTACCTTATAGACAAAGGGTACATCTCTAGATCAAACAAGGGATGAGGCATAAAAATGAACACAGCTTGAGCCAGGGAAGAGGGTAAAGTGCTTGCCGTGTGGCTATGAGGCCTCAGTTTGACCTGTAACCCCTGTACCGGGGAGTAGGAGACAGATGGATCCTGGACCTGCCAGTTTGGTCAAGCTCTGTCTGGGTTCAGTGAGAGATCCTGTCTAAAACACAAACAAAAAAAGTGTAAATGTATAAACTGACAACATGACTCTAGAGGAGTTCGCTAGTGCAAAGGTAGCCATCCGGCAACTGGGAACCAAGGAATACCACAAAGTCATACCACACAACAAACCTCACACAAGATTTACTGTGGAGACCAGAGAGGCTGCTGTCTCTGAATGGGAAGAGACTGCAGAGGGCTGGGGGGAGAGGGGAGGAGATTTTATAGGGGTTTTCGAGCATGCTCAGTGAGCTAGTAAAGGATACTCACTGAGATCATAGAAAGGAAGGGGGTGGTGGGGCAGTCACAGGGGTGAGGATTTCCAAGTGGTGGGGGCAGGATCAGGCTAAGGGCAGGGTGGTTTTCCCTGGCCCTGGTCTCAGGCTTGTGGTCAGGTCAGAGTCAGGGAGCTCTTTTCTTGGTCTCCTTCCCTTACACCCCGCCTCTGCTTGTTTACTGTTGATAAATAGTCAGGAATCGGGAAAGAAGACTATGTCATCATTAAACTATTTCCTGCTGCATGGGGGCATTGAAGTCCATGCGCAAGCCTGGCCATCACCGTCTCGGCATAATGGGGTTGGCAGATGTTCTAGGCTTCTGCTCCCATAGTGATAAGCTATGAGAAGAACTGGTTAAAGGTCTGGTGAGAAATCTGTTGAAAATAACTGGTTACAACAAAAGCCTAAAGTTGTGTTTCTTGAACTATTAAAGAAAAAATTTTGGCAGTGTTTAAGTATATATTGTGTAAAATATAATTTTTAGCATTTGGCACCATATGTATGCCATTATATTTGATTTTGCATTACTATTTCACAATGAAGCATTGTTTTAAGGCTTTGATTTATGATTATGAAAGAAATAAGGCACAACCACAGTTTTTCTTTCTTACATAAATTTCATCACTGTTGATGTGGTATTTTTGTGTTAAAAAAGTGCGATTATTGAAACTAAAAAAATTATAGAGCAAACTGCTGTTGTGCTGGTTTTAAATACACAGGTCATCATACATACTTTGCAAGCAAATTCACTGGAGTTAAAGTTGAAATCATTGAAGATGCAAATGACCTTTCAAAGTCAATAGAATGTGTTCTGAAACTTCGCGAATAATACCATGCGTCTGTGATCAGTGAGCTATGTGGTTTTGAATTGCACATAGACCATTAGTGCTACTACTTGAGATAAACTTCTGCATGGTTCATAGTTTTTAAAGTGTATAGCTAATATTATGCATGTCATTGTCCTTTCTCCTATTCTTACCAGTATGTGCCCAAATGCAAAACAAAATGCTAAGAATCAGTAATAGTCCTGTTTAGTCATTGACTGGTCTTGCTTTAACCTTAAAATTTTGTGATTATTGACCTCTGTTACATTTATTCTAGCCCCGCCCCCCACAGAGTTATTATCTAGCCGTTTGGAATATCAACATTACCCTGGTGTACTTAAAAAAAAAAAAAGAGGAAATCTAGATAAGAAATATTTAAGATTGGATATAATAAGTAGGACTAGGAAAAGAAGAAGAAGGGGCATTAAGAAAGGCAGCCTCCCATCCCATACTATCAATGATCCATCATTGGCCAGAGGCATCGAGCTATTCCTTCAGGTTTTGGAAATGCGCCAAGAGTTTGTCATTTACAATACATGATTGGCTGTCCCAGAAGCACTGTTCCTCCCTGAGGAAGAGGCAAAGGCCTTCTTCTCTGCTGTTAATTAGATCTAATCCTCACTAATTTTATAGCACTACAGCAGCCAGTGAGTCATTTGTCCCTGGAGGCTGAGGATAAGTCTAAGCCACCCGTTGGAGGTTCTGGATGAACTGAGAGGAAAACTGATAGTGGGTGTTAGGGAAGTGGTCAGTCTCACTATTCCAGGACAATGGCAGCAGTTATACCCAGACTGCAGGAAGAGGTAGGGCTGAGCCATTCATTTATCGTGCCATGCTGGTATAAACTGTGATGGGGACCAGCAAGGGTTCTTCCCCAAGTACCATCCTAATTTTAGGAAAAGCAACAATAGGGCACAAGTCCTGGACCACCCAGGACTGATAGCAATAAACCTGAGTGCTGCAGAGGTCCAGGCACTGTGGACATTTGGACATAGGGCCTGCCTGGGTGGTAGTGCTCAGGGTTGAGCTAACAGTACAGTCTGAGGATTCCAGGGTGCCCATAAAGTGTGTCCATAAGGAGCTAAAGCAGTGTGAGATGCTGAACAGAGAATTGTGGGAGAGATAATGGGTTGTAGTGATATTTGACTCAGAGCAGTTACTGAGAAACAAGGTGAGAAAGTCTAATAATAGACCAATGGATGAGGCCACAAATGGTGGTCGTGAGTTTGACCTGGGAGAGACACACAACCTTCACTCTCCAGAGCAGCCAGAGAGAGTGTTATTTAGTAGGTAACATGCAGAGGTTGAGGTTTGGAACAAGAGATGAAGTGACTATGAGAGCAGAGGCAGGATCAATCAGTGTTGTTCAAGAGGGGAGACAGTAGGGAGGGGAGAGCCTTCGGTGAATGCTGGATCACATCTATATTTTCTACACCTAGATGTTGCGAGTGTGGGGTGTATACTCCTTGTATTTTGATTGTGCCCACTGTGATCCTGCTAAACACAAGCTTGTATAGAAGACAGCTTGCCAGTGATACCCTCCTCCCACCTGGTATCCCATGGGTCTTGAATGTAGACATGGGAGGGCCCCGCCTATATGTAAAGATAAGAGGGGGAATCAGGATGGCCCATGTTTGTCCCATGGTATTTTCAGCACCGCTGTGGGAAACCACCATAAGTTCCTGACCACTTCTTACAGTAACCTTCCTTTTGGTCACAGAAAAAAACAGGCATGGGGGAAAGCACTGAAGAAGGAGAGATGGATAAGGGAGGGATAGGGAACTGGATTAACCTTGGAAAGCCTGATATAGAGCAAATTCCCAACTCTATAAGGATGAGCTGTGTTATAGGGAGTCTCTTGGATGTTAAACATCCATATGTAAGAGCTACCCTGGATATAGGAATAAAAAGAGAGAAGGGAGCAAGTTTAGATATAAAAGATTTCAGATCATTGGTTTGTGTAGTGGCAAACGATGATACCATATGAGAGTATTTGAAAATGGAACATGCCAGTTTTGGTCATTGGGCTGTTCTGAAGCCAAGCAGCTTTTAGTAACAGAGTAAGGCTTCAATAAACTTGAGTCCATAGATTTAGAAAGAAAGGGTCACAAAACAGACTCTGCTGAAGGGAGTTTCAGAAGCTACAACTGGGAGCTGAGAGTCTAGGTAGATGCCAGGAGGGCACAGAGAAGCTGTGAGACTTTGAGAAAAGAGCTGAGAGACAGGAAGACAAAGGTGGCAGAGGCTCAGAAGGGCTTACGGAAGCTGCCAGAGAAGAATCACTGCTTTACCAGAAGCCGCTCTGGCTGCCAGAACTTCACATAGACCATCTGCCTGCAGGCCTCTCCCTCTTTGACACTACCCCACTCCTCTGTTCCCTCCTCATCACCATGTCCCAGCCCCCAACTCACACAGAGACCCAATGCTCAGCCATAGGCCACCCCAGCCAGAAGACCAGAGAGGAAAGAGATACGAAGGCAAAAAAAAAACAACAACAAAAAAACAAACAAACAAACAAAAAAAAACACCCATCCAACAAACACAAACTCAGAAATCAGCACCTATAAACACCCCAAGCCAAACATACAAGCAGAGAATACAAGCAAGAGCCAAGGCAGTGTCACCACTGGAATTCAACCTGTTACAGCAAGCCCTGAACAGTCGGACACAGCCAAAACACAGCACAGAAAAGCCAAGGAAAAAACAAGTGGTTAAAAGAAATGAATAAAATTGTTCAAGACCTATGAAAGTAGAAGCAACGAAGAAAACACAAAAGGAGAAAAACCTGGAAATGAAAAATCTAGCTAAGAAAACATGAACTGCAGAGGCATGCTTCACCAACAAAATAGGAGAGACACAAGAGAGAATTTCAGGTGTTGAAAATACAGTAGAAGAAACTGATACATTGTTCAAAGAAAATGCTACATCTAAAAAATTCCTAATAGTAAACATCCAGGAACTGAGGCACTATGAAAGACCAAGTCTAAGAATAATAGGAATAGAGGAGAATTTTCCTAACCTAAAGAAGGAAATGCCTATAAAGGTACAAAAAGCATACAGAACACCAAATAGATTGGACCAGAAAAGAAAGTCCCCCACATAATAACCAAAACATAAAACATATTGAACAAAGAAAGACTATTAAAAGCTGCAAGGGCAAAACACCAAGTAACAGATAAAAGCAGATGTATTCGAATTACCTGGGACTTCTTAATGAACCTTAAAAGCCAGGAGGACCTGGACAGATGCACTACAGATTCTAAGAGATCACAGATGTCAGCTCAAACTACTGTACTAGCAAAACTTTAAATCACCACAGATGGAGAAAATAAGACATTCCATGATAAAGTCAAAGTTAAATAATATCCACAAATACAGGCCTACAGAAGGTACTAGAAAGAAAACCCCAACCCAAGGAGGTTAACTCATCCATGAAAACACAGGAAATGAATCTCACACAAGCGAAACCACAACACATGAAGGGAAACACACATGCACATACATAAATACATACATACATACATACACACATGTGTGCACACACACACACATACACACACCACCATTATCAATAGCAATAACAACATAATAGGAATTAACAATCATTGGTCATTAATATCTCTGAATATCAAAGGACTCAATTCCCCAATACAAAGGCACAGAGTAACGGAATGGATGCAAAAACAGGATCCATCCTTCTGCTGCATTCAAGAAGGTTACCTCAACATCAAAGACAGACTAAGGCTGAATAAGATTTTCTAATCAAGTTGACCAAAGAAGCAAGCTGGTATAGCCATTCTAGCATCTAACAAAATACACTTCAAACCAAAATTAATCAAAAGAGATAAGAAAGCCCACTTCACTCTCATCAAGGAAAAATATCCAAGATGATGTGTCAATTGTTTTTAACATCTATATTCCAAACACAAGAGCACCCACAGTTTTAAAAGAAACATTACTAAAGCTTAAATTATACATTAACTCTCATGTACTGAGAGTGGGAGACTTCAACACCCCACTCTCGCCAATGGACAAAAACTAAACAGAGAAATACTGGAGCTCACAGATGTCATAAAACAAATGGATCTAACAGAAATCTATAGAACATTTCACCCAAACACAAAAGAATATACCTTCTTCTCAGCACCTCATGAAACCTCCAAAATTGACAATACACTCTGTCACAAGTAAGTCTCATTAGATTCAAGAAAATTGAAATAACTCCCTGTGTCTTATCAAACCACCATGGACTAAAGGTGAACTTCAACAACAAAAACAACAGAAAGCCTACACACTAATGGTAACTGAATTACTATCTACTTAATGAAAACTTGGTCAAGACCAAAATAAAGAAATAAAAGACTTTTGCTGGAGACCAGTGCTATTGCCAGGTTCTGAAACCAAGGACGGATGTGTGACATAGGAGAGAATGAAGATGCTGACCATTAGTTGAAGTTAAAGCAAGTAGCTCTGAATAGCTCGGGCTGTCTTTATTTATACAATCACAAGCCTGCTCGCCTGAGCAGTGTTATTATTTTTTTAAAGAAATCATAACATCAGCATTACAAAAGCCCCATCTTTGCAAAAGCCCCGCATGTTCCTCGAATAGTTTTTCTTCTTCCTTTTCCCTCCTACTGGGTCAATCACCCCCTCAATGTTATTTTACAGTACAAAGCACAGTTTTAGCAAGCCAAATATAAATGTCTAGCCAGGCATGTTCTGTGGACACAAGCACATACCCAGCTGGCAGCAAATGCAGTTACACTTCTGTGCAAGGTGAGAGATGGATTAACCATTTGTTAGTATAAATCCATCCCCTCTGTCTTTGAAATTACAAGTTAGTCTTTTCCTCCAGTCATCAAATAGCACCCCTCTGTAATAATACTTTCTAACTTGCAGACAGAGACCTGCTCATTGTACCAAGCAACCTTTCCTGATATGAACCCATCAATTCCTGATACCATCTTTCCAAGAACCATTTTTTAAGTCTCTGTTGATCAGACACAGCTTCCCCAGAACAGTTATGCAAGCAGGATGTATTGCTCTCCAAAATTGTTACAGGCTTACTCAGTGTGACTATAGCTGTTTATCTAAGGACATGATTACATGTCCCCAAATACCCAGGATTAATGGTCACATCTAGAGGAGCAATAGAGGTAGAGAGGGTTTTACCTCTTTAAAGAGTTTTGAGAAAAATAGAATCATCCACTGAGCTTTCAGCCTGCATGATCCCAGCCTTGCCTGTGACCAAGAAAGTGAAACTAAACATCACTGTGAGCATAAACAGTACAGTGAAAGCTAGGAGAGCTTGTAGCACACTGACCTAGGTAATAAACACAGAGGCCGCCAAAATTCAACTCCGAGTGGGAAGGGGTTTGCATGGGCCTTGCCACATGGAGTTTCATCAGCAAAGCACACATATACTATTCCCAGCAGATGCCACATGGCTACCACTAGACTTTCTAGAATTGAATGAAAATGAAGGTATAACTTACCCAAACTGATGCGATGCAATGAAAGTGGTGCTCAGAGGAAAAGAGGACAGCATTAAGTGCCTACATAAACAAACACAAACCTGGAGAAATCTCATACTAGCAACTGTTACTCAGGTTCTCATACTAGCAACTGTTATTCAGGTTCTCATACTAGCAACTGTTGTTTGTCTTTGGCTACTTGGTGGGTTCTTCTTTATTCTATCTTTTCCCACCCCTTTTCTTTCACCCTGTCAACTCCCTAACACTAGATAGGAGAGTAAAATGATAGATAGGAAAGGAAAGTCAGGGGTCAGGAGAGGGCAACATTATTGTTAGACTACTTCCTACTGATTAGGGGTGTCAGGTTCCTTGGGGAACGTTTGATCTTCATAGTCAGGATATCTAAATTCTCCTTGTTGTTTCTTAGTCAGGATATCTAAATTCTCCTTGTTGTTTCTTATTTGTACACAACTACTTAACAAACCATGAATAACAGAAACAAACAACAAATAAACAATAACCCACACCTCTTGGGACCCTTGAATTTACATATCCTCTGAAAAGTCCCCAGAATTCCAAACATCACACAATTGTAGAAATTATCCCCAGCTGGCAAAATCACGCTCCTGCTAGAGCATGAGACAAACCACAGTCAGCTGCAGTGGACTGAAGCAGCTCCACATCCCACACCCAGGATTAAAACAAAAACATTTTCCCATACTATTTTTATGTTTTTCAAAGAAACCAAAACCCCCACTAAATTTCCCTCCTTCTGTTTTATTGTCTTGAGTTTAACGGGAAATTATAAACAGAGAAATTTGCAATGTAATAATCACTTTTTGGGGGATCAGTGGCCAAGGTTTTTGGAGACCTCTCCTGTTCAATTCTAATCTTTATCTGTTTCAATGTGTTTCCTGTAGAAATATAAACAAATCTTCATCCCCAACACCAAACTTTTGCAGGCTTCCATTCTGATGTTAACCTGTCCTTATGGAATATAGACTGGCTTAACTCCACAGTTCTTTCTATAACCCAGTGTTTCTCAGCTGCAGTTGTTCCTTGGATGAAACAGCTGGTAATTTTTGTTTCAAAGGACCAATCAAGGCTTCCAAGGCCATTTCCCAACAGTCAGAGATTGTTTTGGGTGTCTCTTTTGTATCTTGTTGTGCCATATTTGGTTGATGTCCCTGGGAAGCCTGTTCTTTTCTGGGGGTGGAGGGATTGGATCTAGGAGAGAGGAGGTGTTGAAGAGAACTAGGAAGAGTGGAAGGAGGATAATCTGTGGTTCAGGTGTATAATATGAAAAAAAGAATAAATTAAAAATTAAAAAAGAAGAAGCTGGGAGAATTTAGCAGACAACTCCCACAGGGAAGAGGACAGGAAACAGGGAGGATTCCAATAGAAGCAGAGAAATAATGTTTTAGTATTGGGCGAGCTGCCCATATGGTGAGGCCCCAGAGGGTTCGTAAGTTCCAGGAACCAGAGAAAGGACAATTACCCAGTAGGCAAGGAAATATGACAGATTAGACCTGGAGAAAGGAAGAAGTGGTTGAAGATGTAGGTTCAGATTGGAATGAAATATGGTGGGTGGCAAAAGCCATCAGGAACAAATGACCCATACACACCTTAGGAGAGTCAAATCAGCTGCCTGAGTCAGATCAGAAGCTTGGTTTGAAACATCCAAGACTCTTTGCTAGTTGTAAGATACAGGTAAAGCTGTTAGTTCATTGTGGTAATTACTGGTTTGAGCTAGGAGGGCCCATTGAAGCTTACAAAAAGCCATGCACTGGGTGCAAGGAGGAATTCATCAGAGGGACCAAGGCTGCCTCATTTGGGGATAAGTAAGAAGGAAGAAAAAGGGGGTCTAAGAATGTATGAAGACAGCCACCCCTAGGAAGGATCGAATTTTATTCTTCTTGTTGGGGACTGTGAGTGACTGGATTAAGTGTTTTCTATTTAGGGTGATGGCCTTGTGAGTTGAAGTAATATCTAGCCCCAGATAAGTTCTAAGTTACCTGAAGGGTAGGCAGCTGGACCTTAGAGTGTAAAACCCTATATCCCCAGTCAGACAAAAAGTTTAAAAGAGTAGAGGGGTCTGTCTGGCTAATTTGTAGTAATGAACTACAGAGACAAAGATCATCTATGTATTATGTAAACTTAGATTTAGGAAAAGACGAAGAGAAAGTAAGTCTGAGGCCAGAGCCTGGCCAAATAGTTGTGATCTGTCCCAGAATCCCTGGAATAGGCTGGTGTAGGCGAGTTGGCTAGAAAGAAAGTCAGTCCAAGTAAAGCAAAGCTATTGTGTGACTGGGGATCGAAAGGGAGGGAACCTGTGAGGTCTAGGACAGAAGCATGAGTAGTCCCTGAGGGAGATGGGAGAAAGGAGAGTATAGGAATTGAGTCCTATGGGGGTGGAAAAGAACCACCGCAGAGTCAAATAATGGAGGTTCTGACCCAGCAGTAGGTTCCACTGGGTGTTTGAATGGCAAGTATAGGGGTGTTAAAGGGAGACAACATGGGGTGCAGAGGCCTTTTCTTAAGAGGTCAGAGGTAAGAGGCTTAAGTGCCCTGAGACTTTGAAGAGAGAGTGGGTATTGAGCCTGGTGATATAATTGCTAGGGTTTGCAGCTGAATGGTGTGTGTGTGTGGGGGGGGGGGTGATGTTTGACTGTAGAAGGGCTTTGGGACATCCCACACCCAGGGTGGAAAGGTGTCTCAGACCACGTGGCCTGGAAGAGAAGGAGGAGGGGAAGGCTGGAAAACCTATGCTCAGAGGCTCCCACTTTTGCTAAGAGGACGCTCCCAAGCAAGGGGACAGGACATGGTGGCACCACTAGGAAGGAGTGAGTGGGTGGGTACGGCGAATACCCACAAAGGTGTAACTAAGTGTTGGGTTTGTTGAGGTTGATAAGGCCACTTCTCTACTGTGATAATAGGGGAAGGAGGAACGGTGGCCCCTCAAAACTCCATCATGACTGAGTAGGTGATCCTGGTGTTCAAAGGAAGGAGATGGATCTCTCTGATACTCTGATAACTATCCAGGGCTCTCTGGCAGAGGTGAAGGTGGTTGGACCAACGGAGCTGGAGCCCTCCCAGTCACCCATGGCCAGGCCTCAGATCAGCTACAGGGTGATGCGGGCCTGATATACACCGTGAGGGGCATGGGGACAGTCCGGTCTCTCTTGGGAACATCTTGGACGTAGTTGGAGTATTTTACAAGTGTCAGGCAGGCCAGCACCCTGTGACCCTCCTGACTACATTGAAGCAAAGACCTGGAGGTTCTCAGGCTTTGGGAGCCTGGGAAACAAGCTCTTTGTATTTGTCCAGGATGACTGCTTGGAATTTTCATAATTTACCACTTCAAGGGCAGCTTCTGGAGACCAGCCAGGGGGCAAGTTATAAATTGTTCTCTATCTTAAATGCCCTCGTGGGATAGTGTAGTTTTGTTTGGCATTCTGGCTGGGGACCACCTTGGCCCTGACTGGATGGGCAGCATTAGTTTGATGGATTTCACCTGCATGTGCCCCGCCCATTCCCAGACTCACCTGTGCTCCTTGGGAGAAGGTTCTTTGTGAGAATTATATAAATGTCATGGAAGGTGAGGCTGTAAGATTGATTAATATATTAGAATTCTTTACTGAAGGTGGAGGAATTAGTGGTATAAGATGCTGTTTCTAAATCTTAATTTTTAGTAAGCCTTGTTTTTATGACTTTTTCTCATTTGTTATTCTTATTCTCAGGACAAGAATCACCATACAAAATCCATCCTAATCTAAAATATCTCGGAGTGCTGTTGTTGTCTCCTTGGCTAGCTTAGACTGTGTGCTCACCTTTAAGCAAGATGTAGTGAAGTTACATGGCACTCACCCTCTCCGACCATAACAAAGATGGCTGCTAGCCATGTGGCTGCCTCTATCCTCATAGGGGACAGCAGCTAAGATTGTGTCAAGCCACATGTTGCTTATATCTCAAAAAGGTGTCACCCCATATGATTCTTTTAAGACAACCTATGTATAGATTTTTAACTATCAACCCCCTGTGTTACAATTTTTACGTTAACTCTTTTATTGAGGATTTTTAGCCCTACCCGATATACTTACAAATCTTTATGTACAGAACGTTTACATAATAGCCTTACAAATCTTGAGATAAGATCCACACCTTAGCAAAAGTTTTACAGAGCTAGGCCAAACCAAAAGAGTATAAGATGAGTAGCAATAATCCACACTGGAAAGAGCCTTCTGCCTGTCTCTCCTTTCTCTGTCACATAGTCAGGTGGCCTGCCTGACACAGCAGCGAGATTTTGGAGGAAACCTTTAAACAAGCACGCCTGAGTCTAGGGGAAGGGGAGCCATAATGCAGTTCCACAGCCAAGTTTTCACTGAAGTGGAACAACAAAAAATAACACTTTAACATCCTAGAAGATACCTTAATTTTTTTTAAAACTGAGTTAAAAAACCTGAGAACAGAGAGGGCTTAGAGATAAGATACATTTGAGTCCTAAATATAGAGGCTGCTGTAGGAGGGAGTCAGAAGCACTGCAGCCATGAGTACTGCCTGCCTATTCTTGGCTTTCTCCCTCACCTGCTCTGTCCAGCTCCTGGCTCCCACATCAGCAACAAAGAGATCCACCAACAGTAACTAAAACGGCAGAGCATTCACACATTCACCAGGGGTGCAGGGTGGGGGGTGGGGGTATCAGACAAAAAACAAGGAGGGCTTGGGGCCTGGATAAGAGAAAACTTGGATGTAGGGAATCTCTTTTCCATTTTCCTGATTGCTTGTAGTAGGAGTAAAAGTTCTGAATAACACTGGGATCTAGGGTGCCACTAGGTGACCATTTGGATTGACAATCTAAGGGATAGCAAGGCCAGATTTGGTTTCAAAGGTAATAAATTCGAGTCCCTTCAGGTCAGGTGCCATTTCTGGAGGGGCTGGAGGTCTCCTAAGAGGCACCCCTAGGGGGAATGAGAGGGTATGGACGGGGGTGTGAGAGTGGGAAAAGGCTACAGAAGCCTGTAGTCAATGGCACCCCTGCACTCAGGAAGGACTGGAGGAGACCAAGCCCTTTAGCAGGTCATCACCATGCTCAGCGGGGTCAGGGTGTGCCGGGGCTTTAGAAGGAGACCTGAACACCTGACAGAAGGCAATGAAAACCCGAAGTCTCATCCACAGGAAAGGGGTGGGGAACAGGGTGGCATAGAATCATAAAATAACAGGGCATAGGAAAAGCTGTGGGCACACAGGCAAAAAGGGGAAGGAGAAAGAAAAGGGTCTGAATAGCCCAGTTGGACTGAAGGAAGCTGTGGGATTTGGACTCCTATAGTGGGGTAACGGGGTGGTAATGAAGGCCAGTCATAGCCTTAAAGACTGTGGTTGGGGGTACCTCCACCTCCAAGAGTAACCAGAGAGGGTCTGGACATTCAATGATCACCTCCTCAGACACAGAGAAGCCTTTACGCTGACTGACAGGGGAACTTACCAAATTACTACTGAACAGATGTGGAGATAAAAGAAAGTGAACTGTATTTGTCACGCACTAGCAACGCCTCCCAGGTGACAGCTATATCCAGCTCCAGTCAGCAAGTACTTGTGTGCATCAAAAATAGTGTCTGGGTTTTGTAACTAGGATGGATCCCTAGATGGGGTAGTCTCTGGACGATCTTTCTCTCAGTCTCTGCTCCACACTGTGTCTCTGTATCTCCTTCTGTGGGTATATTGTTCCCCCTTCTAAGGACCATAGTATCCATACTTTGTTCTTCCTTCTTCTTGGGCATCATTTGATATGTGAATTGTGTCTTGAGTATTCCAAGCTTCTGGTCTAATACCCACTTATCAGTGAGTGCATACCATGAGTGTTCTTTTATGATTGAGTTACCTCGCTCAGAATATTTTCCAGTTCCACACATTTGCCTAAGAATTTCATGAATTCACTGTGTTTAATAGCTGAGTAGTATTCCATTGTGTAAATACAACACGTTTTCTGTATCCATTCTTCCGTTGAGGGACATCTGTATTCTTTCCAGCTCACCAGACTGGACTATGACTGGGGTCTCACCACTGTAGGCTTTACGCGCCTGCATACAAAAGGCGCTGTTGAGAAGTAGGAGCTGTCACTGAGAGAAGAAGAGCTAGTGAGTGGACTAAAAATGCGATGCTTTGGTCTTTTTTTTTTTTAATTTTTTTTTTATTTATTGAAAAGGGAAATAAAGGGAAGTAAAACACTTTATGATAAAATTAAAGATTTACATGGAAAATATTTCAGATAACACATTAAAATTGACAATTTTCATGGAAAATTAAGGAGTAAAGTGGTAGACACGTAAAACATTGCTAAATTAATTGAAATATGGGATAGAAACATTTAATGATAGAATTGAATATTTATGTGGAAACTATTTCTCATAAAGTTGTAGAAAAATGCAGAAAAACATGTTAGAATTGAAGATTATCATGGAAAATTTTATATAGATATAATAATGGTAGGCATAAAAGTATTCCTAAGTTGATTAAAAGTGGAATTATAAACATTTTCTGATAAACTTGAAGATTTACATGGAAAATATTTCTGATAAACTTGTAGAAATATATAGAAAAACATGTTAAAATTAAAGATTATCATGGAAATTATATAGATAAAATAATAAGCATAAAGATAATTCTAAGCTGATTGAAGGTGGAATTATAAACATTTTCAGATAATATTGAAGATTTAATGGAAAATATTTCTGGTAAAATTCAAGAAATAAATAGACAAACACATTAAAATTGACTATTACATGGACAATTTTACATAAAGAATGGTTGATGTAAAAACTCTAAATTAATTGAAGGAAGAATTAGAAGCATTTGTGATAAAATCAAAGATTTACATTGAAAACATTTCTGATAAAATAGAGGAAGTATATAGAAAGACATATTAAAATTGAAGATTATCATGAAAAATAATGCAGATAAAATGGTAGACATAAAATAAATAACTAAATTAATTAAAAGGGGAATTGCAAATATTTTCTGATAAAATTGAAGATTTACACGAAAAATATTTCATTAGTCTATGTCTTTTTATTGAGGAGTTGGGTTCATTGTTGTTAAGAGTTATTAGGGAATAGTGATTGTTGCTTCCTGTTATTTTTTATGTTATTTTTATGTTTGTGTGGGTATCTTCTTTTGGGTTTGTTGGAAGAAGATTACTTTCTTGCTTTTTCTAGGATGTAGTTTCCCTCCTTGTGTTGGCATTTTCCATCAATTATCCTTTGTAGGGCTGGATTTGTGGACAGATATTGTGCAAATTTGATTTTATCATGGAATATCTTGGTTTCTCCATCTATGATGATTGAAAGTTTTGCTGGGTATAGTAGCCTGGGCTGGCATTTGTGTTCTCTTAGGGTCTGTATGAGGTCTGTCCAGGATCTTCTAGCTTTCATCGTCTCTGGTGAGAAGTCTGGTGTTATTCTGATAGGTCTGCCTTTATAAGTGACTTGCCCTTTTTCTCTAACTGCTTTTAATATTCTTTCTTTGTTTAGTGAATTTGGTGTTTTGATTATTATGTGCTGGGAGGATTTTCTGTTCTGGTCCAGTCTGTTTGGAGTTCTGAAGGCTTCTTGTATGTTCGTGGACATCTCATTCTCTAGGTTAGGGAAGTTTTCTTCTACAATTTTGTTGAAGATATTTACTGGGCCTTTAAGATATAAACCCTTGCTCTCATCTATACCTATAATCCTTAGGTTTAGTCTTCTCATTGTGCCCTGGAGTTCCTGGATGTTTTGAGTTACCAGCTTTATGCATTCTGCATTTTCTTTGACTTTTGAGTCAATGTTTTCTATGGTATCTTGAGCACCTGAGGTTCTTTCTTCGATCTCTTGTATTCTGTTGTTGATACTTGCATCTATGACTCCTAAATTCTTTCCAAGGTTTTCTATCTCCAGAGATGTCTCACTTTGTGATTTCTTTATTGTTTCTACTTCCACCTTTAGATCCTGGATGGTTTTGTTCAGTTCCTTCACTTGATTGTTTGTGTTTTCCTGTAATTCTTTAAGGGATTTTTGTGTTTCTTCTTTAAGGGCTTCTGCCTATTGACCCATGATCTCCTGTATTTCTTTAAGGGATTTTTGTATTTCCTCTTTAAGGGCTTTTACCTGTTGACTGATGTTCTCCTGTATTTCTTTAAGGGAGTTATTTAAGTCTTCCTTAAAGCCCTCTATCAGCATCATGAGATATGATTTTAAATCCAACTCTAGCTTTTCCTGTGTGTTGGGGTATCTGGGACTTGCTGTGGTGGGAGAACTGGGTTCTGATGTTGCCATGTGGCCTTGGTTTCTGTTGGTAGGGTTCTTGTGCTTATCTTTCGCCATCTTGTGCTAGTTGGTATTGTTGTCTCTGGCTGGAGTTTGTTCCTCCTGTGGGTCTGTAAGCCTGTGTCCTTACTCCTCTGAGCTCAAAAGTAAAAGCACTGCTGGGAGATCTCTCTCTCCTGGCAGGCTATGCACAAAAGGCTGTGGAGTCTCCCAGCTCCCTGGTGCAAATGGAGGCAGAAAGACTTCTGTTCCAGCTGCTCCACTGATCTTAGGCCCTGTGTGCTCCTAGCTGGGTCTCCTCTAGAGAGAAAGTGGAGATCTTGCCTCTGTGCTCAAAAGTGAAAGCCTGCTGGGAGATCACTCCCTCCTGGCAGGCTATGCACAGAAGGCTGTGGAGTCTCCCTGCTCCCTGGTGCAAATAGTGGCGGGCAAGGGATGATGCTTTGGTCTTAAAGTCCCCACATCCTTTGCACTCTTATTTGATTGGCTTCAGGGGAGCACATGTGCAGGCTATATGGAAGTAGAAGGTGAGGAGATGCTGTGTCTGTGCTGTGTACACAGAGCCTTGCCCAGAGCTATGCTAGGATACATTCTGTCCAAGTATACCCTGAGCTCACCTCTGCCTTTCACAGAGATGCTGCTCAATCCCCCAGGCCAATTCTTCTCTCTCTGGAGGATGAGCAGATGCCTACTCTTCCTGCTGATGAGACTCAAGTGAACTAAAGCTACTTGCAATGTTTTTAGAACTCTAAGCATCAACTGTTAATTGTCAGAAGTATTAGAAGTCCTTCAAAATTGGATAGACAAAGACTCTTGGGTTTTTAAACAGAGAAACAGCAAAGCACAAAACACCCTCAGGAAATAGTCCTGGCAGTGAAGATTAGAGCAGGACCATTTTCCACTTGGCACTCAGTCTAACATAGGGCCACATTATTGTATATTTGTGTGTGTGTGTGTGTGTGTGTGTGTGTGTGTGTGTGTGTGTGATATTGTGATATTGAGGGTTAGACTCAGGGCCTTATTCATGTAGGTAAATACTGCACCATTGAGTTATATCATCCAGCCCTTTTAAACATTTTTTTCTTTGAGAAATTAATTTCTCACTAAATTACTGAACTTATAATCCTCCTACATCATCCTTCTGAGTAGCTAGTAGGGCAGACTCTACCACCAAGCTTTGGTTTGTTCTTTTGTTCATGAATTACTGATTTATTGTGCATATTTTGAAGGTTCAGGGACAGTCAACAGAAGTGAATCAGGCAAGGGGGATGAAATACCTTTTTGTTAGCAGTAAGCTGATACTGGAAAACACGGCATTGGGGCAAACAATCGTGGATTTCTCAATGCTGAATCCAGAATTGGATGAAATGCTTCTCCTATCATTTTAGTCTGTGTGATGAGAGAAATGGATGCAGAGCAGAGAAATGGGAAATCACTTCTCAGCTTCATGCTGTCATCTGGGCAATGTAAGGACAGAGAAAGAAGGCCTACATTTACAGGTGTGTGTAATCTCAACTCAAGATCACGTTACAGACTGTGTGTTATCCCATTGCTACCAAAATATCCCAAACCTGTCTAGACCAGTGAGATACCATTAACTGACAACACTCATCTTGAACAGAAACATGGACAACCATTTTGGAATGTAAACTGCCTTAAAATGTTCATGTGAGAGAAGACACTCATTAGCTTTATAGAAATGTGCACACTCACAGTTGAGTTATACAATTTCAGGGGTGATGTGAACGGCCTGGAGCCTGTCTCTGCAGAGCTGTAAGAATTCCCTCAGAAGATGGAACACTGACACTCTGTAAACCTCAGACTGTATTCTGGAAGCATTTCAGGGGGTTTCTTGAAGTATCCTAGGGAAAGCACTTGCACAATAAGGTTAAAATAAAGGAACCTTCATAACAAAGAGCCAAGGGGCCAGGTCTGAGAGCTCAGTTGAAAAGTTTCAGTGGTCATGAGGTCATGTTTGGAATGCTGGATGGCTTTGTTTCTCTCTTTGACATTTAAAAATTGCTGGGCTATTTTTGTATTCAAAGGGAAAGAACAGAGAAGTAAATGTAAATACCTAGTGTGACTTCTGAGCTGTTACCATTTCTGGGCTGGCATTGTCTACACAGGGAAGGGAGGTCTGCCTCCTTCCTGGCTTGCCATTTTAAAAGCCTCTCCAGGCCACTGTCCAGTGGATCCTGGGGCTGGATACTTGATTTTGGCCATGTAGATGATAAGGGGTGCCCTGGGTTCCCATGTTCATCCCTCACATGAACCCCAGCTTGCTTAGACTTGTACTGGCTACTGTTTTCATCACTGGGACCACATTCCTGACAAGAAACAACTTCAAGGAGAAATGACTTACTTACAGATTTACAGAATCTAGACCACTGTGATAGAAAATGCCAGGTGGCTTCATCATGGAGGGAACACAAGACTGCTCAAGGCTGATCAGAAGACAGAGAGAGGACCAGAGCTAGAACCAGCATCAGGGCGGTCCCCAGAGTTCCATGTCCTCAAACAACTCCTGAGTTGTGGGTCCTAAGTGTGAAATTACAAAAAATGACAATGGAGGTTTCTCAGTGTGAAACAACCAAATTCAGATAAAACATGGAATAAGTCTGGGTGTTTCTAGCAGTGTTCACCTATGTCCTAACCTGTGACTTCCAGCAGACTTGGTCTGGACAAACAACACTCA
Organism: Apodemus sylvaticus; assembly: GCF_947179515.1. Lineage (NCBI taxonomy): Eukaryota > Metazoa > Chordata > Mammalia > Rodentia > Muridae > Apodemus > Apodemus sylvaticus. Next base: position 120,535,895 of record NC_067478.1, on the reverse strand, counting down.
GACTGCACTGCACACACCATCACTCCATGCACTGCACACACCATCACTCCATGCACTGCACAGACCATCACACCATGCCCTGCACACACCACCATGCCATGCACTTCACACAGCATCATACCATGCACTGTTCACACCATCACTCCAGGCACTGCACACACCATCATGCCATGCACTGTTCACACCATCACACCATGCACTGCACACACCCTCATGCACTGCACTGCACACAGCATCACACCAGACACTACACACATCATCCTACCATGCACTGTTCACACCATCACTCCATGCACTGCACACACCATCATGCAATGCAATGCACAACCATCACACCAGGCACTGCACACACCATCACACCAGGCACTACGCACACCATCACACCATGCACTGCACACACCATCACACCATGCACTGCACACACCATCATGCCATGCACTGCACACACCATCACTCCATGCACTGCACACACCATCATACCATGCACTGCACACACCATCACTCCATGTACTGCACACACCATCACACCATGCATTGCACACACCATCACACCATGCCCTGCACACACCATCATGCCATGCACTTCACACAGCATCATACCATACACTGTTCACACCATCACTCCATGCACTGCACACACCATCATGCCATGCACTGTTCACACCATCACACCATGCACTGCACACACCATCATGCACTGCACTGCACACAGCATCACACCAGGCACTACACACATCATCATACCATGCACTGTTCACACCATCACTCCATGCACTGCACACACCATCATGCAATGCAATGCACAACCATCACACCAGGCACTGCACACACCATCACACCAGGCACTATGCACACCATCACCATGCACTGCACACACCATCACACCATGCACTGCACACACCATCATGCCATGCACTGCACACCATCATGCCATGCAGTGCACACACCGTCATGCCATGCACTGCACACACCATCATGCAATGCAATGCACAACCATCACACCAGGCACTACGCACACCATCACACCATGCACTGCACACACCATCACACCATGCACTGCACACACCATCATGCCATGCACTGCACACCATCATGCCATGCAGTGCACACACCGTCACGCCATGCACTGCACACACCATCATGCCATGCACTGCACACACCATCACACCATGCACTGCACACCATCATGCCAGGCACTACACATACCATCACACCATGCACTGCACACCGCATCATGCCATGCACTGTACACACCATCACACCAGGCACTGCACACAGCATCATGCCAGGCACTACACACACCATCATGCCATGCAGTACCACCTCAGCTCAGACTGGAGACAATCATGTTGCAAACTGCAATATTTATGCTGAATGCTCCACATTTTCTGCTTTTATAGAAACATGTGGTTTAACTGTGGGAAATAGACATTTAATATATTTCTATCATCATTCCTCAGCATGTAAGGATCTAGGTAGTATATCTAGGACTTGCATTAAAACAAACAAGTGGATTGGAGAGATGGCTGAGTGTTAAGAGCACTGGCTGCTTCCAGAGGGCCTGAGTTCAATCGCCCACACTCACATGGCAGCTCACAGCTGCCTGTAACTCCAGTGCCAGGGCATCCGACAGACACACATGTGGGCAAAATACCAATGCACATAGAATAAAAATAAATTATTTTTTAAAAAACAAGCACACCCAGTGTGTTTGTATGTGAATTTACTTTCATTTTCAATATATGGTAAAATTAAATGTACACCACAGAAATGTTCTAAAATATATTTTTTTTTTGCAAATTGTTACCAGCAAGTATTTGTATGCCAATTTATATATCTGTATACTTGGGGTTGTATTAAAATTTCTTGGATGAAAAGAGGTTCAAGTGGAAAAAGTTTAAGAAGACTCCCAAAGCAGTGCTGCTACCAGGGGACCGAGGCTAACATGAGACCCTGAGGGACAGGAAGCGCAGCAGGACCCCTGGCACAGGACAGTGACTTCTGCTCCAGCCTCTTCCTGGTGGGAAGAAAACTGCTCCTCTTGGGGCAACACAGCGGTTCTAAGAACCAAGACAACAGCAAAAGTCTTTGGCTTGTCAAACACTGCTGGCTCTTTTTGTTGCAAACAGTTCCAGCCTCTGCCAAAATTGTTTCTGGGGGTTTTGTTCATTTTCTGTCAGTGTACAGCTTAAAATGGGAAGACAGATGCTGCCCGTGTTCCCCAGGTTCTGCTATAGAACTGCCTGGATTTATTTCCTATCCTGGAGATAGGACACGTTAGAGACATACAAACCTGATAGCTACAGGTAGTCTGGGCTTTGGAGCCCAATAAAGCACAGCAGACCTTTAGCGTTTGATTTCCTTGCTTGGCTGATTTAACAGGTTCTGCTAACTGCGTGCAGGAGTGTCTCTGGTGCAATCTTCCTGAAGCCATACAGTTTGCCTTAAGGAGACATGCTGGAATTTGCAATGAGCTTTGTCTTGGCAACCTTTTATTTGTCTGGAGAAGTTTTTAGATCTTTTGTTTGGAAGGATCAGGTAGAGGGTTCTTGGTAGGGTCAGCATTGTTGGTCCATGTTTTTGTTCCTTCAGCGCCCTGACCATGTCACCCACCCTCTACTGATCTGTGAGGTGTCAGCTGACTAGCTGGCCGATAGACTGATGGAGAGAGAGGCCTTTATATGTGACAAGACTCTTTCTTCTTGCTGCTGTCAATATTCTCTCTTTGTTCAAAATGTGTTAGTTGCCATGTCTGCAGTATCTTCTTTGCCGGAAACCCACTGGGTCTTTTTGGTTTTCAGTGCTTCATGCTCACAGCTCTCCCTAGATTTAGGAGTGTGCCGACCATAGTTTCTCTAAGTAAGTTCTCTGCACCTGCCTCCTCTCTTCTCCCTTTGAGACCTCCAGAGTGGATGCTAACTGCGATCACACACCATCCTTCCTGGAGGCTTCTTGCAACTGTGTTCAGTCTTTTTCCTTTTTTCTTTTTTCTCTCTCTTCTGGCTGGATACGTTCACAATTCACTTCCTTCTGCCTCACCAAATGCATTATTGAAATTAAATACTGTACTTTTCCATTTTAGGACTGTCCTGGCTGGTTTTAGGGTCACTTGACACAAACTAAAGTCACTAAAAGGAGAGAATGTCAATTGAGAAAATGCCTCCATAAGACCAGGCTATAGGCAAGTCTTTAAGGCATTTTCTTAATTAGTGATTGATGGGGGTGGGCCCAGCCCTTTATGGGTGGTTCTCTGCTTGGGCTCATGGTCCTGGGTTCTATAAGAAAGCAGGCTGAGCAAGCCCGTAAGCAGCACTGGCTTACAGTAAGCCTGGTCATCAGCTGCTCACTCCAGACTCCTGCCCTACCTGAGTTCCTGTCCTGACTTCCTTCGATGATGGACAGTGTTTGGAAACCTAAATCAAACCCTTTCCTTCTTAAGTTGCTGTTGGTCATGGTGTTTTGTCATAGCAATAGAAACCCTGGCCAAGGTAATGCCGCATATTCTTCCCTCCAGGATTTGTTTAACTCTTTGTTGGACTTTTAAATTTCTCAAACATTGTTTACCTCATGGTGCTGCTCCATCTACCTTCATACCTGTCAAGGTTTTCGTACCCTTGCATTTGAAGGCACACAGTTGAGCGCTACTGAAGTCCATTTGACTGTGGGAATCAGCTCTGAGGTTGCACAGCCTGGCCCTGGCCCCGCCCCCACACACACACTTCTACTTCCTGACTTGTGACGTGAGTTTGCACCATCTGCCTGTGTTCTCTTGCAGCTTGCTGAGCTGTCTGAAAATGATTGTTCTGAATTTGTTGTCTGTCATCCACTAACTCTCCATTCTTATTCTTTGAGTGTTACTGACCATTGTATTGTGTTCCTTTGGTAATGTCATTTCTGTTGATGGTTCTTCATGTTCCTGGAAGTCGTGTTACTGTCTACACAGTTGAAGAAATACATCTTTCTCACTCTCTCTTTTTTAAAAGATTCATTTACTTGTTTTATGTATGTAAGTACACTGCTCCTGTCTTCAGAGGGCATTGGATTTCATTACAAATGGCTGTGAGCCACCGTGTGGTTGCTTGGACTTGAACTCAGGACCTCTGGAAGAGCAGTCAGTGCTCTTAACTGAAGAGCCATCTCTCCAGCCCCTCCTTTTACTCTTTACTGACTGTCTTCAATAGTGGAACACACCAATCATCTCAGCTAAGTAACCAACCATTCTGAGACTCCCTTCAACCTTTTTACTGGATGTGCCTGGTCCACACTGCATGTTATTTTCTTGGAAGGAAATTATGTTTGTGTGTCCCTTGATCCCACAAAGCCAAGCAAAGTACGGAGAGCCTCTCATTTTGTTCTCTCAGGATGATGGCTCTGAAATGCTCCATTTTGTGACCGTTTCCCTGACTTCAGCCACTCTGAGATGCACTCAGCATGACAGGGTACATTTGAGGAGATGGTCTGGTAATAACGCCAGCAGCGGAACGTCCTTTTATATAAGATAGAATTTACTAGAATGTCTCACAGCTGATGGGGCTGGGTAGCTCAACAGCAGCTATCTCCATACTGGAGAGACTGGTGGGAACCCAGTAGCTGCCCAGTCATCAAAGCTGAACGCCTTCATAGTACTGATCTAGAGCTGACTGTCCTTCAGTCCACATTGGACGGCTAAAGAAGCTGGAGTCTAATGTCACCACAGGGTAAGATGCACTCACCAGTAAGAAGCGAGCACAAGCAGCATGGGTTATCCCTAAGTCCTCTTGGTTTACAGGCTGCCTCCCACCTCCCAGAGGTGCTGCCCAGTCTGGGGTTGAGTCACCTCCCCTCTGTGATGCTTTCCTGAAAATGTCTTCACAGAGCCACCCAGAAGCATCTCTCTTGGTTGCTTCTATATTCCCTCCAGTTGACCGTCAAGATTAACCATCACTGAAGGGAAGCTGACTGGGCCGGGTACTTACGGTATCTATAGGTCACTTTTGAGTGGGAAAACACAGGTGAGAGGTCCCACCCACCCTATCAGACTTTTTTTTCTGGTGGATTCTGGGAAGTAACTCAGATCTGCAGCCTCATTTCTTTGTTTCTAGCCTCTCAGTTCTGGGTGATCTGGGCGAGGTGAGAGGAAATAAGTCTGTCGGGCAGCATGAGGCAACAGGGTGGCAGAGCATCTCCGCTGGTCTCCCAGGTTCTGGGTAGTTGTCACATGGAGACCAGGTACAGGCGGTAAAACTCCGCATTCTACCATATCTTTACCAAAGCCACCTTTTACATCATTCTATGGACATAACACAGAGAATACTCGCAGGCGCTTGGTATTGAGCATCTGTGACCGGGTTTCTTTCATCACGCCTGAGCCTGGGAGCAATGATTCTCACATGCAGGCTTCACACCCTCACCCCTCTCTGTGTGTCGGTTAGTCAACGGATCACCTCAGCACACCTGGACCAGACCCCCATTCTACTTACTGAGTGACGTTAGCTTCCTTTAATGGCAGAATACCAGAGAAGGCAAGTGAATCTGGTCCTAACACTGTCCCCAACCCAATGTGTGGAGACACAGCTGGCCCAGCTTCCTATACCTGTGCACGCTGGGCCTACGCCAGTCGGGTGTCCATTAGCTGAGCCCATTCCTCTGCTACCCCTATGGTCTGTCTCACACAGGTAAAAATGCCAGTCCCCAGGACTGTTTCTTTAAAGATGGGATCCTGGGCTACTTAGGCTATCAATCTGGCCCTTGCTGTTTAATTCCCCCCAGAAACCCACTATTCAGTCTTGAAGACAGGACCTTGGAAACCAGAAAGATGCACTCAGGCTGGAATGTGGCTCCAACCACTGGTCTTTGGGGTATCCTCACATACATAGGCCACCTAGGAAAAGGCCAGCTCTTTGCCCAACAACTCCTTGCTTTTTGCTTGTTTGTTTGTTTAAATAAGAGGATTAGATTAGAATTGTATGTTTTTAAAACTTTTTATTGAGTCCTTGTGAGTTTTACATCACACATCCCAGTCCCACTCACCTCCCCAATCTCTCATTCCCCCACAATAATACACACACAGAGGGGGGGGCATAGAAAATATCTCATTGTAGAAACTGTAGTACGTCACAGTGTGTCCCACAGTATACCTCTCTGTCCACACGTCTTCACTTATAAATGTTCGTTGTAATAAGTCATTGGTCTGGTTTTTGATCTCTGGCTTCTGTGACACTATCAATATTAGACCCTGATTTGGACTGCTCCCTGTTATCCTGTTGTTGCCCTGTGTTATGGAGATCCTGCAGCTTTGGAAGAGCAGGACTGGCCCTGTCATTCATTTCTAGATGATGTAGATTTTGAGATGGGCCCCTAGGACTGGCTCACCCATGCCTTTGCCCTTGGTGCCAGCCCTGCTGTGTTGTCCAGGCAATGTGCCGGGCCTGCTCTCCTGAGTGCTACAGCCATTGAGGGGCAGGGCCTGCTCTCCTGAGTGCTACAGCCATTGAGGGGCAGGGCCTGCTCTCCTGAGTGCTACAGCCAGTGAGGGGCAGGGCCTGCTCTCCTGAGTGCTACAGTCAGTGAGGGGCAGGGCCTGCTCTCCTGAGTGCTACAGCCAGTGAGGGGCAGAGCCTGCTCTCCTGAGTGCTACAGTCAGTGAGGGGCAGGGCCTGCTCTCCTGAGTGCTACAGTCAGTGAGGGGCAGGGCCTGCTCTCCTGCCCTCATGGCCTTGGGGCCAGCTCTCCCAACTAGCACAGGTAGAAAAGGTGAGTGGGGGAGGGTATCACTTTTCCACCCACGCCACCTAGTGGCAGAGGAGCGGAAGGGCTAGAGTTGCGTTTTTAAAGCTGGAAGGTATTCTTTTCTATGAAAAGTAATCTCCTATCATTGGCACATATTTCGTTGTTGTTGTGTGATTCCCCCTCCCCCCCGCCGCCGCAACTGTTTGATTATCTACTTTGTTCAGGTGGTAACCAGCAGGTATTTATTTTTCTCAGATCAGATGCTGGAAATATCAAAATCAAAGCACTAGGAGACACTGGGTGGTGCCTATTGAGGACCCAATTTCCGACTTTTGGACAGCTATTTTCTTGGCTTATTATCACATGGAGGAAAGAGAAAACTGTTTTATTCATCTTTATGTTCCTACATGATAGCTTTGTCCTTGGGACACTGTAACATTTAGACAATGGTTAATGAAGAAATGATTATGAATATGAGTGTGGGAGTGAACAGGCGAAAGGCCGAGTGAGTCAGAAATGTTGCTGAAGATGTAGTGATAATCTGCGATGAATGTGGATGACACCTTGGGTCAAAGGACTGAGAAAAGAGAGAAGGAAATGAACTGTAGAGGTCTCATCCCGATAAACACAGAAACACCAGTGTCTCTAAGCTACCAGCGAGTGAAGCAGTGCCCTAGATTGTTCTGAGGGCTTAGTCATTCAGTCAATATGGGTCTGTTGTGGTGGCTTACCAAAATGTCAACCCATGTCTGATGGCTTCCATAGTAACAGCGTCAGTCAATAAATCAACAAGGAATTACATGTGGGAACTCAGCCTAGGGTTGCAGCTGAGCTCACGGGAGAAGTAGAGCAGTAGGCAGAGGGTGCGGGTGTCATTCAAAGGTGAAGGTGACCCAGGGTGCATCACTGATGTGGTATAGATGTGGCTACTTCCCTGTGACAAATTCACTCTGTAAGAGGCCAAAGTTGAGTGTGATTCAGACAGGCAGACAGCCGTCTCAGCTGCCCCCACCTCACAGCACAGCAGTTGTTGGCTGGCCCATTGTGTCTGCCTTAAGAGAGCCCTGCCTGTGAGCTTCTGAACATTTTCAGATGGATCTGGAGCACCTGCAGTCAGTTAAGCGTGTGTAGAAGGTCTGGTATAAAGCTGAATAGAGAGAGAGCAGACTTTCACTCAAATCATGGTGTAAGTAGGAGTCTGCTGAGAGTGGTGAGTCTGAGGAAGCTTATGGGACATGAAGCCTCATTTCCCTCTGCCCTTGACCATTAAAGATGGTTTAGTCACACAGCGCCGTTACTTTCCACAGTCTTTGTCATCAGCTCTTACAAAGCCGGGACAGAACTGAGTGTCCTGCGACAAATGCTGAATGTAGCATGGTCACAGCTAAAGCGTCCAGATGAAACTGTAGGATAAGCATTAGGCAGCTCTGAAGAGGCTGTGACAAGTCTCAGCAGGAAAGGCAGGGCCCTGCTTTGCCCCTGCTGCTGACCGCATGGGTGTTTGGCCACTTCCTGTGGTCATACCAGCCATAGAGGCAGCTCTTGTGCCATTAGTTTTAGAGTACACGGCCCTCGCTAGTGGTTCTATAAAGGCCCGGCACATGCTGGGGATTAAATATCCCCCAGCCTCCTCACCCATCAGAAGTACATGCAAAATGGTGAAACATGCTTTTTCCAGGGCTCACGACAGAGGAGTCCTTCCGGAATTGGAGGATGAGCCTGAGACCTTTACTTCCCAACGCTTTGGGCAAGCCGGGCAGGGATTCTCAGCAGGGCCAGTGAGCCTTTGTGTCATTTGCACTTCGCTTCCATCCTCTCCATGGAAAGTGGGGACAGGACACCGTCATGGGCAGGCGGAGGCCACCCAAGAACCGCGACTCACCGTGGTGGAGTGGGACTCACACTTGACCCTCATGGCTCCTCGCAAAGCTTCCCTGGAGCCTTCAGTGTGACCCCTTCCTAGGTCTCTAGATGCCACAGGCTGTCGGGGGCCATAGGCATCTGGCCTTCCCAGGATCGGAAGGGCGTCCTCAGTGGCACCGTTTGTGGGGCCTGTTCCCTGCGCTGGGGGGCCTTCTGTGTGAGTCTGGTGGGAGACCCTTAGGTCACTTGGGTGCTGCCCTCTAGAGGGACCAGCTACACTCGAGGGGCCTCTGTGTTGATTCTCACAAGAGTGAATTATCAGATTACAATCTGGCTTCCTGACCCGTCACGTCATCTTTTCCTTTTCCTCCCTTCCCCTTTTATTTTTTCCTTCACACCTCTTTCTTCTTCAGTCTTTGCCTTTTCCCTCCCTCCTTTCTGCCCTCTTTTATCTCCTCTCATATCACCTCAGTCCACTGGAAGAAAATGTCCTTTCATATGAATAAAGAATCCTGGCAGTCTCTCCCTTCCTAAGCAGTTCAGACTTAAGTCATTCAGAGGCAAGCAAGGCAGGTGTCTGGAGTACCCACTTAGGTCGGAGTACAGAAAACCAGGTGATCAGGAAGAGGGCGGTCACATCTTCTCTGTGCCTGAGCAGAGCAGAAGCAGCCAAGGACAGAGAGGGCTTCAGAGCTCCATTTATTTTGGTATTTTCAGAATTTCCTTTCACCTTTAAAAAAAATTTAGCTTTGCAGTGAATATGTCCTCTTTGCCTCATCCTTCTAAATTAAAAATAAAGTAAGATTATCTGGGCAGCCACCACTTGGCAAAGCCACCAGGCAGGGAAGGATGCCGGGGGCCTAGGCCTGGGTCCAGCATCATAAAGGCCAGGCACAGGGTCTCTGCATTCCGGCCAGGCAGCCCTGGGGAAGGCCTGGAGGGTGGGCGTTCCCATCCCCCCAGTCCCTCACCCTCCCATTGCAGGCTGGGGGAGGTTCATGCCCATCTGGTTTATTCTCTGGGGTTCTCTGAGTCAAGATATTCCTGGGTCGCTTTGACAATACCCACACCACCCTCACCCATCTGCCCAATCTTTGCTTGCACCTGTGCATGGCTGGGAGCTAGAGCCCTGAGTACCGCAGGACTGTAGTAAAGGTCTCTCTTAGCAACAGTCCCTTCCATGTTTTGTCCTGAAGACAGACTTCTCGCCCTTCGGATGACTTTCTTTGCATTTGCAGTTATTTCCGAGGCCAACAGGAAGCTCCTTTCTGAGGAGGCAGCTCAATATGGTTACTTGTCTAGCACGCACAATACCCTAAATCTGCTGCCGCTTAGTGTTGCATAAACCCAGAACGGTGTTCCGTGCCAGTAACCCCAGTGTAGTCCAAGGTCATTTAGCTGCACAGTAAGTTTGAAACCAGTCTGGCTGAAACCAGCCCTTTCCCTAAACAAACAAACAAACAAACAAACATGCACGCACCTTCTGTCTGATCAGCTCCCACTGAGCGTCAGCTGTAGATCTCACAGATGGAGTGATTACCAGGGCAGCTCGGTGTTAGAGAAGACCCCAAGCCAGATTTTCTAGTGTCAAAACCCAAACTGAACCATTTTCTGCCAGTTAGAAATTCTCCATTGTGTGCCCATAAGTTTGGATCTTCCAGTTGTCAAAACAAATATTTTCTACAACAGCTCCCGCGTGCTCGGTGAATGCTGGCTCTGGGCTTAATGTCTCTGTTTAATCTACTTGAATCATCAACCATACCCTTGATGCTTGTAAGATTCAGGAAGAAACTGGAGCCTGCCATAGTCAGGAGCTAAGGTCACCCAGGCAGCTACCGTGACAACACATTCCGAGGGTGCTTCACCTCGAAACAAAGGGAACATGCTTACTGCATAGCAGACTGGGAGACCTCGTATGTGGTTAAATGCCCGCACATCCGCACTCGGGAAAGGCCGCTTCCTGTCTCCCCTCTGTCCAAGGAGAAACAGGAGAGCCGTGAGCACAGACTAGTGCAGTACAGAGATTTTGTTCAAGCAGCTCACTGGGGGAAGTACTACTCGGTGTAATCACAGATGACAGCCAGGCCCCCCCCCCCCCCTTGGCCTTCTTCTTACTATGTGTGCGTGCACGTGAACGCACCACAGTTCTCAGATGTTTCGGAAGTCAGTTCTTGCCTTCCATCTTGAGGTGGGCTCTCTCCTGTTCTGTGTCTGTGCTGTCTGCTCCCAGCTGGGTGGCCAGTTCTGTCTCTCATCTTGCCCTGGGAGTACCGGGGTCACATATTCCTGCCACCAGATCTAGCTTTTCACGCAGATTCCAGGCAGTGGACTCTGGGGCCAGGCTTCCGTAGCTGAGCCACCTCCCCAGCATCCTTAACTTTCTCTGCCATTGCTCCTAGGAGACACTCCTCTACCAGAGGCTTGGTGGAAAAGAGATTTGAAAAATCTGTAAAGTGAATGTTAATCTCATCCTTGTACAGAGTTTAAAGTACTGAAGGCTTTTCCTCCCTGGGCTCTTCCGTGTCTAGGAGACACCAAGCACCCTACCTCTTCACGCCGACTCAGTCTCAGCCCCTGGGTAACTCACTGAATGACTCAGGAGCCCAGCGGAGTGCTCTGCAGATGAGCTGGGGCCGTGTAGGACATTCTCCAGCTGGCACCAACTACAGGCCCCGCAGCAGGCCGGGGGTACTACAAAGACCTAGGAGGCAATGTACGTGGGACTTCAAAAAACTTAGTATAATATAAAAGATGTAGAACTCCTCGGCATTTTTATACTGAAATGTCGTGCTGAGCTAATCTGGGTTATTAAGATGGTCAGGCTAACATTCATTTTGCCCATTTCAAGTCTGGATAAACAATTTTGGAAAATCACATACACATCTTCCATTGTATCCCCCCCCCCCCCCCGGACAAGTTGTCCAAACCTGAGTTTTGCTTGTGGCTTACTCTTTCTCTTTCTGTCTCTTTCCCCTGATTCCTCTTGCAGCAGTCAGAGTTTTGGGCAATTTCTTTTTTTCTAAAATGAAACTTCTTCTCTCAAGGAGTGGTGGTATTATAAAGTGCTCAGCCGACAGTGAGGCGCCTTGAGGGCCTCTGTACTTAGCAATATTTCCTTTGTAACAGGCACTTCTCATATTCAGAAAGAACAAATGAGATGAATGCTAAAATGTGAGGTTTCTTACCTCTGAAATTACCATCAGAATTTCCTTTTATGTTCCTCAGTTTCCATGGGAGCTTGGGCTCTGTAAGACCATCTTCACTTAGAGGTGACGCAGATTTCATTTCTGGGGCTTGGGAGTGATTTTTGACAGCACTTTAGTTCCTCTTGTTTCTCATTTCTTTTGTGTGTGTCTGAGAAAAGACACACGGAAACTTTAGAAATTGGCTCTTGAAAGGGATGCTTTGCTCGCCTTTCCGCATTTCCCTGGGTGGCCTGCCTGTCCCGTCTCTGCAATGACACAGAGGAGCACCGGATACCCTTCCTCGGCTTCACTTTCACCAAGAGCCCGCCAGAACACGGGAGCTAACGGAGGGCATGTGAAACAGAATGGGAACAATGTTTCATCCTACAGATTAGCTACTATAACGCAGTTTCATCTGGAAAACCCCAGAGCTGTGGATCCAGGTCAGCCAACTCCTTCTTTCCCTGCTAGAGGAGCATCATAATAAACCTTTCTTAGATGGGAGAACAGGTGTGCCCTTCCTTATTTGAACAGCCAGCGCTCTGCAGTGGTTGGAGGAGAGCTGGCCCCGCCCCTCAACGCTCTGCAGTGGTTGGTAGAGAGCTGTCCCCGCCCCCCCCAGCGCTCTGCAGTGGTTGGAAGAGAGCTGTCCCCGCCCCCCAGCACTATGCTGTGGTTGGAAGAGAGCTGTCCCCACCCCTCAGCGCTCTGCTGTGGTTGGAAGAGAGCTGTCCCCCCAGCGCTCTGCTGTGGTTGGAAGAGAGCTGTCCCCGCCCCCCATAGGTTTCCCACTTGTTTCCGGTCAGTGGTGGAGTTTGGGAAGAGGAGCTCTAGGGTTGCTTTGAGGCTGTACAGTCCAGCCCCATTCCCGAGATTCTGTCTCGCCCCCTGCAGAAGAACTGTAATCAGTTGGATCCCCTCTCCAGCCAGGGCACCTTCCCTGCCTGTTGCCATGACTTCACAATGGACTCCCTCCCTCTGCAAGGGTAAACCCAAGTAAACCCTTTCTTCCCATGGTGTGTTTTGTCAGGGAGTTTTTATCAGACACAGAAGACACTCGAACACTCAGCTTCACCCAACAATGTGCAATATGAAAACCTTAGACGAGAGTGAGCCTGACTGCTCGGGTCAGCAAGCACGAGTGTGAGCGGGAGACTCTGCGGCCAGGGAGAGGTACCGCGGAAAGGCTCTGGGTCAGGCTCTCCATCCCTAATGTAGGACGATAGAGGAGGGAGGGGTGGACTTGGCTGCTGGCCTAGGAAAGGCCATGTCTGACCCGTTCTCCTCTGAGCACCCGGCAAGCTCAGGATTCGCAGTAGTCAGGAAGTAACCCTTGCACTGGACTAGATGCTGGAGTACAGGGACCAGGAGCGAACCTGCTTCCTCGGCTTACCTGGATGGTGAGGGGGACAGGCGTCAGCAGAGGTTAGGGGGAAAGTGGGGGGACTTCCCGCAGGGAAGTATTAGTTAGAGACGATTGTTGAAAGGAGAAGGCAGCTCAATATCCAAGACTGGAAGGCCACCTAGGAATGGAGCACCAGGCTACTTCAGATAGGAGGGCGGGCCAGGCCGTAGGCCTGAACATGAGCAGGGGTAGAGCTGGCTGAGGCCTACTCAGCCATTTCTCCAGCTCAACCTCTTACCTGTCGCCCTCACAGACTGCACACTGTGAGATCCTGAGCAGAGAGAAGGGCTGACTAAGCCCTGTCCAAACTCCTGATACATTTAAAGCTGAGAGAAGCAATGGGCACTTTGGGCTTTTGTGTATGGTCATTTATTGTGGAGCGGTTGAAGATGAGGGCAGCACCCAGATCCCTGGGCAACAGCTGGGGGCCTGGAAGCATTTGGGGTGCTCGGTGCACGCTAGGAACGCTGCTAAGCCTTTGCATGCTATGGTTTATTAAACCCGTGAAATGCATTCGTTCTATTGTCGAAGTGTTCTCCCCTTAAGCGGAGGTGAGCAGGCTAGCTCATGCCCATCAGCACATTGTCTAGACAGACACATGGCTCCCCACCAGACAGTACACTTTACAAACACCAGCCTGTGGGCCTCTCATCAAAGCCTTCCTTCACTCACTGCCAGCTAGATATCAATTAGCAAGTCTCGTGGGAGCTCCTGAAGGTCGCCCATCTCCAGACAGGGAAGAGCCTGAAGGTCGCCATCTCCACACGGAGGAGCCTCAGGGATTTCAAGTCTCATCCTCAGGCTCCGCCGCTGTCGGTGAAGTAACTCCTGAAGACAGCAAGAAAGACAACTCTCTTTGTTACTTAGAAAACTTTTATTTAGGGAAACATCATAGCACAGAACTAAAGCACCCTTTGCTGTTGTTTGCAGACACAACAGACTCTTTAGAGGAATGTCTGTGTTTGTGGCCAAGCACCTCCATGGAAGCACCGAGTTCCAAGCACCTCCTTGGAAGCACCGAGTTCCAAGCACCTCCCATGGAAGCAATACAATAAGCTCTCATACATGTTCTTGACACCATCTTGACGTCTCTTCTGGACTTTGTGGAATGAAACTAAAGATGAACTTAAGTGTTTAAAGCTGATCTTCATTGGCTCAGTATTTTTACCAAATGATACAGCAAAAAATAAAAATGAAAAAATAAAAATAAATAAACATTAGTAATCACTAGAAATTTAACTCAGCCAAACAAATGGCACATGCCTTTAGCCCCAGCACCTAGGGATGTAGAGACAAGAAGATCTCGGAGTCTGAGGCCAGTCTGGTCTGCAGGGTGAGTTCCAGAATAGCCAGGGCTACAGAGAAACCCTGTCCCAAAACAGTAACATCAAAAACAACAGAAGAATTCTGTAGCCAGGGCTACACAAGAGAAACCCTGTCTCAAACACCACCACCACCCCATCATATATATATATGAGAGAGAGTTAATTTAACTTATATACTGAATGCTAACAAACTACAATTATGGTGTTTTTAAAAGGCCACCTTGTTAAAAAGTGGATCTGATTGTGTCCATTTTTCCAGGGAATACTTGACACACTGCAGAATCCCACAGTTTGCTCCTGTGGTTGAGCAAGGAAAAAAGTACCTCAAGACACAGGAAACTTTGTAGTTTCAGGAACCTAAGAACAATTACTGATTAAAATCTGCATGCTTCATTGACAACCAACGTCACAGCTAAAAAGAGACCCAGAAACACAATACATCTAATTTAATGCAGGCAGGAAAACCAACCCCGAATTAGCACCTATTATACTCCCCATCTGACACAATAGCATCTCTGTCACTCTTCTAGGAGAGCTTCACTGTTCTTGCAGGAAATAAGGCTAAAATGCCAATGATTGCCCCAAAGGAGCCGTTCATCTCCAGTGGCCGCAGACAAAACATTAATTGGTAATTGCACATTTTAGCCCATGGCTCCTTTAAGAGGTTTATTCTGTATTGCTGAGACCAGGACCTTACGACACCCACTTCCCTAGTCACCGCAAGAGAGCCTTGAACTTATGCTGCACTTGGAAAGTGGTCGTGACTCATCCCTCAACAAAAGCTGAGAATCGCCAGTGTTCACAGACAGGCTGTGAACCAACTCCCTTCTGCAGTCGGAGGAATGAGCCCTCCCACTGCGGAAGACCACGCACCTTTTAAATCAGATCCTAAATGCCAGCACACAGGACTCCCTGCTGGTTCTCCTGCTTGCTCACTGGACACGTGTTTACAGAGTGCCTGGGGTGTCTCGGCGCTGATTAAAGAGTTGGTGATACAGCAGCAAATCAAAGCTCTGACCTTTGTAGATCTATTTGTGCTGCTCTGACACAAACAGATTAAACCAAGCAGGTGTGTATCCTGAGAGGTGTAGTCATCCGTCCTTCACGGGAACAAAGTCACAGGGTCACGGGCTTGGGTGGGAAAGGGTATGTCATAACAGGCCTTTCCATGTGTTAAAATTTACACGCAAACCAGGTGCCCGAGTGTCTGGCCCTGACGATGGCACTGGGAAGAACAGGGATGTCCTATATGCTGTCCCCCTCCTCCCTACACTCCAGAGATGCAGAACAGGAAAGCAGACAGAGAGAGAGAAAACAGGCTCCAGAGAAAACAAGGCCAATGCTGGCTGCCTAGTCTCTGCAGGCCAGGGGCTGCCCACCTCCCTCGGACCGACTCTGCTGAGTCTGACTCTAGAAAAGATGAATAACAAGAAGGCAGCATTGTCTCAAGAAGTATGCAAACATGACCAATTAAACCAAGTCTCAGGCGGAAGGCAGGAACTTCCTCAAGGACAAAGTACACTCCGTTCAGTGTGGGGCTCACATTTCGGCAAGCACAAACTACAACAAAATATGTGTTTGTAGCTTTAAAAGTAGCCCCCACCCAGAGCTGGAGGGTCTCTATGTGTCCCTTGGTAAGCTGCAAATGTGCCAGAACCCTGCTTCCAGAATGATCTGTGCTGCTTCTGCTGCCACACCACCGAGTGGATCTGGTTTGCAAGCCTCAGTAGTCCACTAAGGAATGAAGTGAATCGCTAAGGCTGGACACAGGGTCAGTGACCCCAGGGTGGTCATTTAGGGCCTGCGTGTGTCTGTAAGAAAAGGGGGAGTGCTTACAAAGAAATCCAGTCATCACTGGAGAAGTGCTCCGAGCCACCAGGTCACCAGACGGAAGGGCTGACCTCCAGGCCAAACGCACATCAGCTTGGGCATCAGTATGCCAGCCCCACCCGCCCCACGGCTTCTCCCTACGTCCCGGAAGGGAAGCAGAGAAACCAGCTAAGCCCAGCTGCTCAAATCCATGAGCACTTTATCTAAACTTCACCTTAGAGGGCCTTTATAGCAGAAGCCGTCACTGACCTCCAGGAAAATACCAGACCCCGTAAGTCACCATCTGTGGAACTCACAGCAGGGGACCAGACAATCTGGCTCCTCCCAACACCACAGAGGGATTTCTACTTTCTGTGGTGCTCTGTCGTCGCTGAGTGCTCACCTATGTCTTTACTGCCGCTGCTACGCTCTGATGCCCGCAGAATGTGTCCTATATGCCACAGCCAGTACCAAGTGTGATGTCTGGGATGCTGTGGGTCCTCTGGGAGCTCAGGGTAAGAATGGGAGGGGCCAAATGAAACAGAGGTTGAGGACCCCGAGCGCATTCTGACCAAAGGTTGCACATGATTAGCTCAGACCGTTCCTGGTCTTCTAAAATAAAACATCATTTTTTACTGCCTCCAAGTACTGCTATAGGTATGCTACCAAAAAGACGAAGCTTTTTGAAAAGAAAAATCTATATCCTAAGAAAAAAATATTTTAAAGGTCATTTCCAAGTTAAAAAAAAAAAAAGATAAAACCACAAACACACTGTAGAGATTTGTAACGGAATGTCTCGGACATGGCAATATAAAAATACACAAAATCGGTTTCTTAGTTACCACTTCCCAGCTACGCCCTAACTCAACAGAGAGAAGCATCATGGGACAAGCCACTCGAAGTACCCAGTACACTCATGAGATCAGCTTTCCAACTTAGAAAGCATAAGCCAAACCCGCTTTTCTGTACACTCCCAGAGGCAGACAACCACTGACAGGACTTCGGACGTCACCAGAACGCAGTTAGATTAGGTAAACAATTGTCCCTAGGACTGGCCCAGAGTGAACTGGGCGGTTCCTGAGGACTTCCATTTAAACATGATAAAATGTGAACATAGAACACATTCACGCGGTCACAATGGACTCAGGCTTTAGCGAGTTCTAAGTCAGCATAGGTGTTTCTAAGGCTGGGCCCGGGGCCCACACCTGAAGCCCCGACACATGGGAGCCTGAGGGGAGAAGACGGATGAGATCCTGACAGAGGCCGGCTGAGCTATGACAGGGAGAGAACCGCGTTACAAAACAAAACTGTTCATAAAGCAATGCGCGGATCTGTTCTAACCTCCCATACGTAGAATTTATTCCAAAATGTTTATCAGTGCTGGAATGTTCTTCTCAAAAGACTTCAATTATACAAATCAATGTGCAATTTTAAAAGTTGGGCTTAAGTCTAATCAATCTGACTCTAAACAAATGGCCGAGGCCACTGTTGTATCAGTTCCATTCTCTGCTCTCGCTGGGCAGTGCCCCTTGCTGTGGTCTCCTCGTGTGCTTCAGGAAAATCTGTTCTGTCTCACACGCCTTGACACCTCTCGATAACCTCTAAACTCAGGCTTCCCATTGGGTCACACCACGGTGTGACTGTCTCCGTCACTGGGTTCAGTCAGCACTGCCTCAGCCTGTTGTCCCTGCAGAGGTCAAAGGGCAGTAAGCAATGTCAGAGGATAACAATTAGCTGAGGCTGGTAACAGAACAGCTTGCTGTACAGGAGCTGAGACTCAGGTCACAGCCAACTTAGGACACTGCCTCATGCAGGTCGCCTTCCCTGGCAGGCCAGGGAACGGTTTTCTTGTCCAACAGTCAGTAAGGGCACACAGAGGGTTTATTTATTTATTAAATTACATCCTGACAGGTTTATTATTATCTTACAAAACAAAGCATCCTCCAAAGTGCTTGCTCTCTCGAAGCTCCAGTCTGGCAGCACTGCCGGTGCACAACGGTGCTTCTCTGAGACTAGAAGGCTCTGTGCTCTGAACGGCCCTTCAGTGAGGACTTTACACAAAGCACACTTACGCATTTCCGTATTTTGTCTTGTGGGACGTTCCTAATCTATTCTTCCATGACGCTGTTGGCCATTATATCTAGTAGAGACCGGTAGGACACACACTACGTCAATACCAAAAACATCTACTGCAAACAAACTATGGATCCACCAGGGGTGCGTGAGCCACGGAAGTCACAGGCTTGAAATTCAAGAACGAAACCATTAGCAGGATAAGTTCAGAAGCCTCTGGCGAGAGTTCTTCTCCCCATTGCTTGCTGCAGCCTCGCTGCTCAGGTCCAAATCTGTCAAAATTAAAACCATTATGTATGAGGGGGACAGTAGGAAGCACTGGTATTAACCCACTCTGAGGGACTGCTCATATACATCCTTCACGCCATGGCTGCTTCTCAGGCTAAAGTCTTAAAGTCGGGTGGAGATGCCAGCCACCCCCTCTTATAATAAGAAGTCAGAGCATGACTCTAGGGGTAACCAGCCACTCTCTTGGCTATATATGAGGCCTGCTCCATAGGAGAAAATTCACACCTGTACAGTAAACATGGCCCAAAGCCCATAGGTCAAGAGATCCTATGTGCTAGAGGAGAACCTGCTACTGTTATTTTGCTAAACGGGTATGTGGTCGAATTCCCTTCTAAATATGTCCGTCCTCAGAGATTGGTGCCGCCCTCAGCCAGAGAGCCCACCTACTGCAGCGGGCAGCCGTCAACGCAGACTCAGGACCCATTCAAGTGCCGACAGCAAGTGAAATGGCCGCTGAGTGCCCAGCCTTCCATGGGACCTCGATTCCAACCCCCGGCCCTACGTCAGGGCTCAGGGCACACCCATGAAGAGGAGATGATGTCAGTGCCAGGGGCAGGTGGTAAGAGTCTGGCTTCTGAACCGAACACGGCCTGGCTCACGGACTAAACAAGTCAGACAGAGCCAACACGATCAGCCAGTGTCCCTACCGGAAGCACTAACTGAACTCCGTGGGTCAGAAAGCATAAAGACTATATGAAGGTGGGAATGGGATATATGGGGTACACGTATGTGGGGGTACACACATATGGGGGAAGCTGGATATGATCAAGATATTCTGTAAACACGTATGAAATTGTCAAAGAATAAATACAGAGAAGGACAAAGAGACCAGAGCTACAGAGAGGAAGACAAGGCAAAGAAGAGGCGTGCTAGAAACAGAGGTGAGGCATGAGACAGCAGGCACGACCCAGACAGAGCAACCAGCAGGCTGACAGGAAGACAGAGAGAGGAAACAGAGTCATCCTTCTTTGGAAGCAGGATAACACCGATTTGTTCCTGTATCCTTGCAGCCTAGGGCTCCCCCAGGATAACACTGGGGCAAGGGTTCAAGTCACAGTCAGGGTAAAGACTCCCCAGACTGCTAAACAGGCGTGTCTGCCCAGAGAGCCTGCCCTACCTTTGAGATCCACTCTCTGGCTGCCCCGGTCCTCTCCCTTGGTCTGTTGGGACATGGGAACTTTTCCATCAATGATGTCCATCTTAATCATGCCCAGGTTTGTCAGGAGCAGCATGGGGTCAATGCCCTGCCCATTGCTTTTAATGTTCTCCAGCACCTTCAGACACTTGTACGATTTGAGCTCACTTATGTTCTCCTCAAGAAAAAGGTTGTAGAGGCTCAAGTCGTTGTAGCCTTCGGACTTGAAATGTAGAACGTCGAAGGTGGGCAGGATTTCGTACACTTTGAGAACGTCTGTCTTCTGCCGGAACGGGACAAAGAATGTGTAGATGACCACGGGAACCAGCAGAGCATACACCAGGAGGTTTATGAGGCTCAGCAGCTGGAAGATGCCAACGGCGATGAGCTTGCACTGGAAGCGATCGGGAATGGTGCTGTCGTTTTTCAGGACGCCTGATTTGATGCTGCAGAGAAACTCGTCCGAGAGTGAGGAGAGGCTGAAGTAATAGCTCAAGTAGATACAAGCCAGCAGGATAACCGCAAATGTCACCAGCCGGCAGCTAATGTATTTCGTGATTAAATGGCTAGAGTTCTTCTTTGTCTTCAAGTACTGCTCCACGATTGGGTACTTGAAGTGGCTTTCAGATATCTCCCACAGACTAGAAAACAAAGCAAATAAAAATAATTCAGACCCTGGCCAGTCTCATCAGCTGTGAAAGGCCTGGGCTTATTTAACACTGTCACACTGAAAACTTCAAACACATTAACAATAACTTCATCTGAGTGCTAGGGAATAAGACCATGCTTAAAACCTCTTCTCGGTAGGCAGTGGTAGCACAGGCCTTTAATCCGAGCACTTGGGAGGCAGAGGCAGGAGGATCTCCGAGTTTGAGACCAGCCTGGTCTACAGAGTGAATTCCAGGACTGCCACAGCTACACGGAGAAACCTTGTTTCAAAAAACCAAGACAGATAAACAAACAAATCCTTTTTTTCCCCTTTAAATGTTTTAAACATTTAAAACTTTGCCTGCATGTGTGCAGAGCCCCCGGGGAGCCAGGAGAGGACATCAGATCCCCCGAAACCAACACTCCGGCCTCTGAAGAGGGGCGAGGGCCCTTAGCTGCTAAGTCATCGCCCCAAGCCACTCCCCCTGCCTTTAATATTTTAAAGACAGCCTACTTGATTAAATGTGAGTTAATACTTAATAATATTTAGGGTATGGTATCCACTGCTCAGTGTTTGTTAAATAAATTTTTCAAATCCAGAATAGCAGCTGGTGGTCTATTATTGTTTTTAAATGACAATCTCCCACTAAGCATAAAAAAGAGTAAAGAACTTTCCAACCCATGTAGAACACACGCCTACTAGGGAGGGTGGAGGTCATTCAGGGACCCAAATGACCTAGTCCGGGGCCCTGTCTCTCTCATAAGAAACTATAGACCAGTGTTTCTCTATTATCTAGATATAAAAGGGTGAAAGAACAGAAGCAAATAAACTCATTTAGTTAATAATGTTGCACTCAAACCCAGTGTCTGGACTGTGACAGCTAGTTTTATGACACCTTGACACAAGCTAGAGTCACTTCACAACAGAGAACCTCGGTTGAGAGAAGGTTCCCACCAGGCTGGTCTGTGGATAGGCCTGTGGTGCATTTTCTGGATTGATGGTTGATGTGGGAGGCCCGGCTCACTGTGCTGACTGTGGGCAGTGCCATCCCTGGACTGGCCACCGTAGGTGCCGTAAGGAAGCAGGTGGAACCACCGTTTAAGTGGCACTTCCCCAGGGCCTGGGCATCAGATGCTGCCTCCAGGTTCCCGCCCTGCTTGTCCTGTCCTATTGCTGTGATAAAGCACTATGACCAAGAGCAGCTTGAAGGGGAAGGATTTAGCTTAGCTAACAGTTCAACCTTACTGAAAGAAAACGGGGCAAGCAGATGTTGGCTTATTATTGTTTTTTAAACGACAATCCCCCATTAACATGAAAAATAAAGAAATTTTTGGCCTAACCAACTAGACCACATATGCGTCTACCTGGTAGGGTAGAGAACACTTGGCAGAGCCAACTGGCAGATTAGTGTCTCTGGCTTTCATAGTTCTTGCCCTGGCTTCTTTCAATAATGGACTGTAGTACTGAACTGTTAGCTAAAATAAATCTTTCCCCTTCGAGGAGCTTTTGGTCACGGAGTTTTATCTTAGCAACAGAAATTCTATGATGGGAATATAGCAGGTATTTCTAGAAATAAGACAACTGTTGCTGTTGTTACTACTAGCCACGACAGAACCTGAGGAAGAATGTGAGAAAGAAGGCAGCGCCTCCACCCAGGGAGTCCATCTCTCATCCTTTCTACAGGCATGGCGGCCTTAGAATCCTCTGTGCCTTTCCATTATGGGAGATCAAAGCAAGCACGCTACAGGTGAGACTTTGACCTGTCACTTCTGTGAGAACTGCTTTTCAAAGGATGAGACCAGACTGGGAAAGGTCATTGACCTGGGGAGAGTGAGGTCTGAGGAGAACAGGCCGCACCCCCAGTAGATGGTTGACACCCTACCTACCCCCTTCCCACTCTCGCTAATCAGCAGCCTGGGCCAGCATAACAGGAAAAAGGGGTGTAGGGACCTGACCCTGGGGGGGGCCACGGACAGCCTCTGGAGCCATTACCTCTGCCCCAGATTCTCCGTCACTCCTGGGGGTCCAGGCCCGTCTCTCAGGTCCAAATCTCGAGCACTCTTTGCAGCCTTGATGGCGCGGTTGTAGACTTTGTCAAGTTCCTCCATAATGAACTTCAGGTCTGAGCAGAGGTGTGGAGCCGCGGCGAAGCGCCAGAACAGCGCGGGCAGGTACAGGAGTATGGCGAACAGCAGGAGGATGTAGGGGAAGAACTGAAAGGCAAGAGCCAGCCATGGTGAGCACCCCCCTCAGAGCAGCGAGCGCTGGTGAGCACCCCCCTCAGAGCAGTGAGCTCTCGTGAGCACCTCCCTCAGAGCAGTGAGCTCTGGTGAGCACCTCCCTCAGAGCAGTGAGCGCTGGTGAGCACCCCCCTCAGAGCAGTGAGCTCTCGTGAGCACCTCCCTCAGAGCAGTGAGCTCTGGTGAGCACCTCCCTCAGAGCAGTGAGCTCTGGTGAGCACCCCCCTCAGAGCAGTGAGCTCTGGTGAGCACCCCCCTCAGAGCAGTGAGCTCTGGTGAGCACCCCCCTCAGAGCAGTGAGCTCTGGTGAGCACCCCCCTCAGAGCAGTGAGCTCTGGTGAGTACCCCCCTCAGAGCAGTGAGCTCTGGTGAGCACCTCCCTCAGAGCAGTGAGCTCTGGTGAGCACCTCCCTCAGAGCAGTGAGCTCTGGTGAGCACCTCCCTCAGAGCAGTGAGCTCTGGTGAGCACCCCCCTCAGAGCAGTGAGCTCTGGTGAGCACCCCCCTCAGAGCAGTGAGCGCTGGTGAGCACCCCCCTCAGAGCAGTGAGCTCTGGTGAGCACCCCCCTCAGAGCATGGACAGCTGGTGAGCACCCCCCTCAGAGCAGCGAGAGCTGGTGAGCACCCCCCTCAGAGCAGTGAGCTCTGGTGAGCACCCCCCTCAGAGCAGTGAGCTCTGGTGAGCACCCCCCTCAGAGCAGTGAGCTCTGGTGAGCACCCCCCTCAGAGCATGGAGAGCTGGTGAGCACCCCCCTCAGAGCAGCGAGTGCTGGTGAGCACCCCCCTCAGAGTAGTGAGCTCTGGTGAGCACCCCCCTCAGAGCAGCGCGCTCTGGTGAGCACCCCCCTCAGAGCAGCGAGCGCTGGTGAGCACCCCCCTCAGAGCATGGAGAGCTGGTGAGCACCCCCCTCAGAGCAGTGAGCTCTGGTGAGCACCCCCCTCAGAGCATGGAGAGCTGGTGAGTACCCCCCTCAGAGCAGCGAGAGCTGGTGAGCACCCCCCTCAGAGCAGCGAGAGCTGGTGAGCACCCCCCTTCAGAGCAGCCAGCACAAGCCACCGACAGCCTCCTTGGAAACGCCCCGACTCTGCCTGGAGCTGCTCTTGTCCTCATTCTGGGGACAAATGAGCATTCCCACGGCCCTCAGCGACACCAGCTTGCTGTCTGCTGATTAATGCTTGCACAGATATCTGACCCCGAGTTGACCCATTCCCATTCAATAGACATTAACAGAAGGAAGTGGTGACTACGTGGAGACAAACAGTATCTCCTTCTAATCACAGAAAAAGAAAAATAAATACACTCTCCCGTCCTACAGAATGGTTCCTCATCAGAGCCCCAATTAAGGAACAGGTAGATGTCACAGTGGCCTTCGTTGGTTTTTTTTTTTTCCCTTTCATTTGTTCTGGTTTAAAGCTCTAGTTTTTTTGTTTTGCTTTTCTCTTCTTTGAGCACTGGGAAAATGCCAAAGAAACATCATGACAAATCCTGGCTTAGGTGGTCTGGTAATTACCCTGTAGAGCAGTTGGAATAAGCACCTAAAAGCTACAGGACGCAGGGGGAGGGAGCCTTACCGCGGACGTCACTCTGCAGTTGGGTAGTGTCCTGTGCAGAAGCCTCAGCACAGTAAGTCACAGTGAGGCACTTGGTGGACACCCAACAGTCCAGAGGGGTCAGGCGGTGAAGGGCAATCTGGAACTAGTCCAACTAGAAGCTTGGGAAAACGTGGAGCCTCTGACCCTCAGTTTCCCTCTCTGAAGTGGTCGTGTGATACAGGAATCATGCAGATGAAACTGGATCGCTCAGGAAAAGAAGCTGAACATGGCCGCTGCCTGTCCTGTCCAAAGCACTGGCCATCAGAGGGCAACACCAACAATAGGGCCTCCTACGTGTGGTCCTTCTCTCTACCCATAGGCCTCTGAGGGTCACTCCTGTCTGAACAGGGGAGGGGAAGCCGGGAGTGGCTTCTGGCTCCGGATCACCAAGCTGGCAAGTGACTCAGGGAGACTATGGCCCCCAAACTGCAACGCTACACAGCGTTTCATGACACCGTTCCAGTTTTACAGTCACTGTAGTGACACCAAGGTCATTCTGACTGGACACAATATCCTCTCCTTGGACACCCAGAGGAGTGGCAGGACCCGTGCCAGCCCTGAATTCCCTACAGTAGGAGACTGAGGCTGCAAAGGCCCCGTGGGCATTCCTGGGGACCCCGCCTGCTTTCCATGGGAACACCTTACACGTGCACAGTGTGTGTACACGTGACTGACGCACTACTATGGAGTATGAAATCTCAGGCTCTGGTGTGGATCTCACTGTTTTTCACGGCCACTCTCCTTCCTGCTCTAAGGCCCCGCCCCAGGTGCCTATCACCATGCAGTCGCTATGGCTTCATGGTCTCTTGGATTTGTCCCATGACTCCTTGGGTTATACTTGGTTTTCATGGAAATAATGTTTCTTGTTTTTGTCTTTAAATGCATGAAGCAACACACACAGGCTTACAAAGGAAGTGGGTGGTGCTGACACAGTTACCAAAATATGAAAAAGTCGACTTGCACATGCTTTGCCCCCAAGTTCTGCGGCACCTCCACTTGGCGGTACTTTGGGGTTCACGCAAGACAGAGTCTTTCAAAGTTAGCGTGATCTGCAACGAGCTGACATACAATGGGGCACAGTGCAGGCTGCACATGGCTGAACTGCACTAGGGGTGGGTGAGATTACAGCTGGCTGTGTTCACTCCACCTTTGTCTGGTCTAGTCGGTGACTATCATTATATAAATAAACTAAAGCCCAAGCCATTCCAACACTGAGGCAGCCAAGCACTGGGGACCACAGGGGGCAGACATCTCAATTTCTCTCTCTCTCTCTCTCTCTCTCTCTCTCTCTCTCTCTCTCTCTCTCTCTCTCTCTCTCTCAAAAGATTTGTTTATTATGTATACAGTATTCTGCCTGCATGTACGCCTGTAGGCCAGAATAGGACACCAGATCTCATAATAGATGGTTGTGAGCCACCTGTAGTTGCTGGGATTTGAACTCAGGACCTCTGGAAGAGCAGCCAGTGCTCTTAACCACTGAGCCATCTCTCCAGCCCCATGGCAGAAAAATTTCTAGCTTAGGCTTCTGAAATATTGTTAAGAGTCTTGTTTGTGTTGAGGCTATTTGAATAACAGGACTTGCCTCAAATTTTACCCCTAAAGTAACAAGTGTACAGTTTGTTTAACACACCCAAGAAGTGTGACATTTAGCCCAGTAGGCAATAGAGCACAGTTCACTGTAATTAGAAAATGAGTGTTTGAAGGTGTTACACAGGGAGTATTCCCGGTTTCCTAAATGTTCTTGCACTCTGGATAACTCTGCAGGAATGTGTAGGAAGGCCTGGCTTGCTAGTTTTCCCCAGACTTAAATTCTCCCACCCCCATCAACAATATAAAAACTGTTCTACATGCTCCAACAAGGCAGTCAATTCAATTCAACTGAAATACAAATCCAAGAAGCATTAAATCAGAGCCTTCGCAAGCCTTTTGCCAAATTAGGGATGTGGCGAATAGCCAAGGTGTCTACATGAGGGGCAAGCTTTGCCCCTGGTGCTGCCTTCTCTATGCTGGGTCTGAGGTGCACGTCACTCAAGGCTCTGACCGCACCCCTCGGTTCAATGTCCCAGACGGCCAGCAATGTGCTCTTCCCAGACAGTGAGACCCTTCACGGAAAGACAAGCAGCCATTCCATCTGCAGCCAGTAGCCTCCGAGCTTTGGAAGGGCTTTTGGTCACACAGCCCATGTTTGAAAGGAGACAGGGGCGGCCTAGAACAACCTCCCTCTGTGGTCCAACTCTTTCCTCATCTAAGACAAAGATGCAGGCAAGCAGCTAAACGCTCTCCAAGGGATATGGAAGAGCCTTACCAGATGTGGAAGGGGACGGTGGACTTAGAAATATTCCTGGGCATCTGCTCAGTGCCAGGCAGTGCACAGGATGCCCCTGACTGCCCCGCAACACACTGCTAAATCAAAGCACATGGCACACAGACATGTATGAAGGCAAAACACAGACAAATAAACTGAAAAAAAAAAAACCAACAAAAAAAACAAGAAACTCTGAGCCTGAAACTGTTTGAAATAGGGTCTCGGCAAATACAGTTAGCCCTAATGAGGTCACATAAGGTAGGGATAGCCCAGGAACTGAGGGAGGTAAAGACAGACCACAGGAGGAGTGAGACGAAGGCGGAGACTAGAGACCTCGGACGATGATCCCCACTTCCCCTTAGCGTGAGTCTAGGGGTCAAGGAGAGAATGCATCCCTGCTGTGGAGTTTGTTCTGATCTGTGTTAGCTTTTACAGGGGCTCTGGAGAAATGTTAGCCAGCAAGGAAACTATAAAGGACCCTGACTCTTTTACACAGCAGGAAACCACAACAGAGAGCTTGATCAAACACACCTTGGCAAAACCACAAAGCGGAACAGAGGACCAGAGGACCACAGTCAGAGGCAGCTCTAAAGTGAGAGGGAGGCTGATGCCTACGCAGTGACAGGTGAGAGGAACGTGGTTCGGGTCCTGAAAGCACACAGACAGCTGTAGCCAGGAGTACTACAGCAGAGATCACCAGGAGAATGGGAGGAGCCGGAGAGTGGGAGGAGCCAGCGGATGGGCGGAGCCAGAGAAGGGAGGAGCCGGAATAATGGGAGGAGCCGGAGAATGGGAGGAGCCAGAGAATGAGAGGAGCTGGAGAATGGGAGGAGCCTGGGGGAATTCTGGCAGGGAGGGACAGGAAGTGGAAGCAGACAAATCAAAAGCATCTTGTATTGAAAGACAAAGGTATGAAGGATGTCAGTCCTGCTGTGGAATGTTCGGATCAAAACCCACTTAAGAGTTAGTTTCCAAATACGGGAAAAGAATGGCGGCAACGAGCCCCGGGCAGCTTTCAGAATGCAGACAGGAAAGATGTCGAGAAGAGCTGCTGGCATCTGAGCGGCAGGAGGGTAGCGCCTCAGAGTCCTGGAGAAGACAGCAAGCAGGAAGGGAAGGGCAGAGCCAAAACTTCAGAGTGTCATGGGAGAGGCGAAGCTCCGCCTGGGTCCAGATGTCCCCGCCTCACTCTGCCCTGTCTGAGAGTGCTTCAGGACCGTAGGCTAGACAAGGGTTTCCTGTGAAGCCCCCAGACATCGGGAGCCACGTTGTTTCCTCTGCAGCCATTCCCTTTGACCTAGGAAGAGTCTCAATGTGAGACCACACACAGAGATCGACCCAAGGGTGTGGCTGTGGGAAACTGCCCTAAGACAATGGGTGTGAGAAGCACCATTCTCCAGGTGGGGCTGGGGCGTGGTCCCAAGCTGTCCAGAGTGGAGAAATCAAGCTGGCAAAGCAGGCAATGACCCCTCTCTGCCCTTGTCCGTGGATGTGATGTGGTGGGCTGGTTCTGTTGCCTTGACTTTCCCATAGTCAGATGCACAGAAGAATAGACAGACTAGAACCTGGAGCTATTACCTGCAGCTGACATAAGCCACTTCTCCTGTAAGCTGAATTTCTCAGGGTGTTTTATCACAGAGATGAACTAAAACAGACATGGAATTGCAGGTTTGAGTAGACATCTCCACAGTAACAATGGTAAACAGGCTCACACTATCTGAGGAACAGCAGTCTAAAGTGGTGGTGCCCACTCAGGGCTCCAAGCCAGGCCGGGATCTTGAAGGATTTTGAGTACACCGCATTCCTGGCTGTAACCCCAATGTTAAAAGTTCCACTCTAGAAAGTGTAGGTGGAGTTCAGACCCGTGTTTGTACATACTCCAGGTAATGCCAGAGGCTTCCAGTGAATCCTGAGTCTCTATGACTCTGCCTTAGAGAAATATTTTGCATGCTTTGTTAAGTATTTTCTATTCTTTCCCTTTGTCTTTTAATTGCTCTCTCTGTTTCAGAGAAACCTTTGCCAATGATATACAGACGGAGGATAGAGAACAGAGTTCAAGCAGTCTTAGAGCGCCCTCTGCTGTTCTCCTGAATGCACGCACACGCCCAGCAAAAAAACACCCGCTCTTAGCACCTGTGAATGAAGCAGGGGAGGAAGTCCAGAGGAAGGGTCGAGAGAAGGTAAGCCTAGTCAATGGGGAGAATTAGCCAATTAACCACTGACAATGCGGGGGCCAAAGTGACAGTCACTTACGCGTTACCCTGAAGAATGTCTCTGAGGGGGATTTAGGTCTCCCGGTTTTAACTGGCATTGAACTGAGACTCTCTGAACTGCTCACACACCCTGTACCCCTGGTCCCCTGAGAACCATGCCTAGTGGACCCACAAGCTAGATGGCTGCCAAGAACTGAGGAATGGGAGTTTAGTGGACCCAGAGCTTTGTCAGGGAGGTCAGAGCTCAGAGGATGGGTATGCAGAGGACTGTAAGCAGAACTATAGGAATTAAGCACGATTAGTCACTGGATGCACTTACGACAGTGACCCTCTTAGAGAAAGTGACTTAAAAAGACTATTCTGAGGAAAGGGGTTTTGCAATCTGAAAATTCTCCCATTTCTTCTTCTATTTAAAACTATATAAGATCATTCCATTGCACTATCATTTAGCGTGCAAACTAGTTTTAGATTAAATCTGTATTTTCCCCCTCTTGCTCCAACCCAGCTCACTCCAGCCCATAGGTTTATTTGTTTCTCATTACAGATGGTTGTGAGCCACTATGTGGTTGCTGGGATTTGAACTCAGGACCTCCAGAAGAGCAGTCAGTGCTCTTAACCGCTGAGCCATCTCACCAGCCCCCTATATTTTATTTTTAAAAGGTAAAAAACTGAAAAACATTCAGTGTGGGAACACAGCAGCTATGATTACCTATCTGTGCCCAACTCAAAAGCCACAGCTCTAATTCTGCATGGCATAGGCTACTTCCCTAGTCAGGGAACAAGCTTGGAAAAATATATATATTAAACTTACTTTATTTTTAATTATGTCTGTGTATGTGTGAGCATACCAGATATGTGTGGGTGCTATAAAGGTCAAAAGATGGGGTCAGATCCCCTAGAGCAGGAGGGACAGGCAGGTGCGAGCTGCCCTGTGTGGATGCTTAAACTAAGAGCCCCGAGACCAAGGCCCTCTGGAGAGCAGAGCACGCTCTTACACAGTGAGCCACCTTGACTGTACGCCCTGCTCACTCCCGGGACTGTCACACTCAAATCCCACACTCTGAAAGGCCTTGGACAATGAGTCTTTTCTCTGACTGTTCTGTAGGCCAAGATGCTCCCTCCGAAGGCCTGGGGAGACCGCCTCTCACAGGTCACCTTCCCCACAAGTATGCCCACTGTCCCCGCCTCTCACAGGCCACCTTCCCTACAAGTGTGCCCACTGTCCCTGCCTCTCACAGGCCACCTTTCCTACAAGTGTGCCCACTGTCCCCACCTCTCACAGGTCACCTTCCCTACAAGTGTGCCCACTGTCCCCACCTCTCACAGGTCACCTTCCCTACAAGTGTGCCCACTGTCCCCAACTCTCACAGGTCACCTTCCCTACAAGTGTGCCCACTGTCCCTGCCTCTCACAGGCCACCTTCCCCACAAGTGTGCCCACTGTCCCCATCTCTCACAGGTCACCTTCCCCACAAGTGTGCCCACGGTCCCCTCTGTGTGTGTCCCACATTTTCTCCCTGTAAGGACGATACTAACCAACTCCAGGACCGGCCCTCATAACTCACCCACTGTTTAAATGACCTGTTCAAATGAAGTCATATTCATCCTAACAGGGTTAAGATGGTAGCATAATCTTTTGGGTGACAAAATTCAAAGAGAGCACACCCACGTCCTTCACCGGGGTCTCTTGTGGCCAGCATAGCCCTGGAAGCATTAGGCTCTTGCTACTGTGCTGAGCAGATGATGCGCACAGGACAATGTGCTCTCTGCTCCCACAGAACGGCTTTCTGTTTGCCTCTCCACGGCAGCTCTGTCTTCTGCGGGATTCTCTTGTCCCACCAACTCTCCATGCCAGTGCCCCTCAGACTCTGTCCTAATTAGCTTTGAGCAGTCACCTGGCTGGGGAGCCTCCAAAAGAACTGCCTAGCTGAGTGGCCTGGGGTCGCGGGGGGGGGGGGGGGGGGATGTCACGATAGGGGGTGTCACGATAGGGGGTGTCACAGTTACTAACTGATGCAGGAGGGACCAATCTTTTTCTGGCAACACCATTCTCTGGGCAGCTGGTGCTAGGTTGTGTGAGAAAGTGAGTTAAGTGTGAGTGTGATTGTGAGGCAGAGGACAGGCCAGCAAGCGGCTCTCCTTCACAGCTGCGCCCCCGCCCTCACTTCCTTCAGTGGCAGATCATGACCTGAACATGAACCACATACACCCTTTCCTCTCCATGCTGCTTCTCCTCAGCATTTTATGACAGCACAGGCACAGAAAGGAACTAAAGAGACACCACACCTCCTACACCCTGGGTCTTACGGCTTCCGCACACACCCTGACAGGTGCCCTGAGTTGGCACCAGAGATCAGACTCACATGTTCCTCACATAGTGTGTGTCTACACACCAGTGTGCCACTGTGGAGACCTCTATGCCGGCCTGCAATTCCGTGTCTGTCTTAGTTTCGTTTCTGTTGCTGTAATAAAATACCTTGACAAATCCAGTTTATAGGAGAAGTGGCTTATGTCAGCGCCCCAGATAGCTGGAATGGGCCCCGTATCACCAGGCATGCTACCCCAGTGGTTGGTCAGCTGCTACCACAACACAGCTAAGCACCTGCGTCCGTCTGTCTGTCCATCCGTCCTCTTCCATCCTGACCAGAGCCTTCCCCGGGCCAGGCGAGTGGTCTCTGCGCCTCTCCTCTCTGACTCACTAGGCTCTCCCACATCCCCTCTCTCTCTCTTCCCAACATAAACTCTCTTTTGTGCCTGGCTGAGGCTTTCCCTGCTCCCCTCCTATGGATCAAATCCGCCTCTGTAACTGGCGAGCCTTCCCCTGCCTCTCCTCCCACCACTAACCAACCAACAAGAGTTGGCTCTAAGGACCGACTCTTAGAACCCAACACACTCTGCTGAGGACATGCAGCGGCTCCCGCTGGTTCAACGTTTTGCCATACGCCTGTCTGGCAGCCACAGATCCTATTCTCCGTAATCCTGCGTCCATTCCAGTCGGCCATGGCCACCCTGTTTCCCAACAGGACAGAGCATCTCCAGGGAAGCGCCTCACCCCACACTCCCCCTACGCTTCTCAACCTTCCTGAGGCTGCGACCCTTTAGAACAGTTCCTCATGCCATGGTGACCTCCAACCATAGAATTATTTTGTTGCTGCTTCATAACTGTGATTATTTGGCTACTGTTATGAATCATAACATAAATATCTGATATGCTAGACATCTGATATGCGAGTCCCCCAAGGAGGGCTCCCCCCCCTTGTCGGTTCAGCATCCTCACCATCTCGTCTGCAGCCTCTCATCCACCTCAGTCTCAGGACTTACTTCACACAATCTTCCTGGACCGACCTACCGTCAAGGAAGGCACGTTTTTCTGAGAAGAACCGAGCCAGGTTTTCTGGTTTTGTTTTACAAATCACTTCTTCTATAGCTCAGTCTCCACCCACAACCTCCTGGCTGTCACTTCTCCACTAAAGCCCCTGCCACAGGAGCACCAAGGAATAACAGATCCAGTAAGCTGGGCTCCTCCACCCAGAGACCAGCGGAGGGACAGGGGAGCTCACGGCTCAGTCTCGCTTTCTAATTATTTTCTCGCATGTTCATTTCACCACAGGGACCTCTGAGAATCTGCGACGCCATCTGTGGCCCACTGCGGCCAAGCTAGCATGAGGAGGTGGACATCAGGTAAAAGGAACTCCGTGCCGCTGTCTGCAGCTCGGAAGCCTCCTTGGATCCCTCTAGCTCCCTGAGACGCCTCTGTAACTCAGTTCCCGAGTCCACTGCTATGAGAGATAGGTCTGATCAAGACCTCCCACAGGCCTGTTTCTGCTTGTGAGTTTTCCCCGGGTCTTCCTCATTTGTGGTATGTCTGGTGGATCCCAAACGCCCTGCATAAAGAGACAAAGCACAGGTGACACTCTGGATGGTGTCCCCTTCCTCCCGGGAGGACTCAGCTTTACTTCTGGCAAGCATGTAACTTAGAGGCATCCTCAATGCCCAAGTGGTCTCATTCCCCGAGCACTGAAATGGCTCGGACCAGTTCTCTAACCCCTGGGAGGGAGCCCCTTCCTCCCAGCCAAGCCTGAGTGCTAACCAGGCAGGTTTCTTCAATTTCTGTCCCCAGTCCTTGGCCAGAGCTGGGACACTCAGAACCACCACAGGAAATGAGCTCAGCGCCAGAAGGAGCCTCAGTCGCTTGTCACAGCAGGTCACCTTCGATGGGCCACCCACACTACTCCTTTGACTTGAAACTTGGGAGTCTACAGACCCGGGTTCTGTTTGTACAGCCCAGACCACTCTATGACCCCAGGGCCTTGGCTCTCAAGGCTTCCCATAGTGTTTCCTGTGAGAACCACCTGGACAGAAATCTCAGGGTATTTCTTGCTCCGGAGTCTCACTGCAGCTCGTGTCCGTGCCAACCCTTACCTTCAGCAATCCCTGCTACAATCCGAGGCTCAGCCAATGCCAACTCGGACTGGCTACAACTTGGCATTTCCACAATGACATTTTAACATGGCCTTAAACTGCAGCAGCACAGAGCGGGATTTACAAAGCTTCCTATCTTCTGCAAGTGCCCACTTGTGCGAAGGTCCTTACAAGGCAATGTGCTAACCCACAAGAACCCACCCAGCACTTGGGCTGCACATCAAAGGGAAAAGGCCAAGCCAGGCATCACGTGGTACGTCCACGCCAGATGTGCATATGCAGGTGCCTGGGGAAGGCGGGGTCAGAGCCAGCACCAGTCAGAGCACAGGGGAAGGGGTCTCGTAAGAGAAGAGCTCCGACCGGGTGACCACACGCCGGTACAGTTGCAGAGGGTCTGCAGTCAGCTCTGGCACTGCAGAAGACACACGTCTGTAGACGAGAACATCAGGTGAGACAAATGCTCTTGTTGGTTTTTTTCAAAGGGCAAAAGAACCAGTGGCTGAAGGGCAGGCTAAAGCAGAGTCCTGCCTTTGTATGCACAGAGAAAACCCAAGGTCTCAGGGAAGACCCAGAGTGTGACATCACGGCTCACCACAGGAAGACTCAGAGTGTGACATCACAGCTCACCACAGGAAGACCTGGAGTGTTGACATCATAGCTCACAGGAAGACCCGGAGTGTGACATCACAGCTCACAGGAAGACCCAGAGTGTGACATCACAGCTCACAGGAAGACCCGGAGTGTGACATCACAGCTCACAGGAAGACCCAGAGTGTGACATCACAGCTCACCACAGGAAGACCCAGAGTGTGACATCACAGCTCACAGGAAGACCCAGAGTGTGACATCACAGCTCACAGGAAGACCCAGAGTGTTGTGATAACAGCTCACAGGAAGACCCGGAGTGTGACATCACAGCTCACAGGAAGACCGAGAGTGTGACATCATGGCTCGCAGGAAGACCCAGAGTGGCGTGCTCACTCACAGAGAAGACCAGAGATGTCACATCATTGCTCACAGATGTCACATCACTACTCCCTAGTCAGACTGCAGGTGTCCAGTCATCTCTTCAGTGTTCCTCTGTGCACACTCGCTAGCTCCGGCTGCAGTTTCTTACTCTGCAGTGTCTGTATCCCCCACACCCAACCCTCCCCCGACCTGCACCTCTTCTCTCTAACCTGGACAGCCTGGCTGCTGATGCCTGTTGTGTAGTATCTCTCCTTCCCTCCAGTGCACCCACCTACCAGAAACCCACCCACCTACCAGAAACCCACCCACCTACCAGAAACCCACCCATGATGTACAGCCAGGATTCGCAGCCGGGCTCCTAGTCCTCCAGTAACACAAAGGCCAGAAGCAACCCAACTATTGTCAGTCTTTACTTTTTCTACGAGAGCCGCATATCACAAAAGGCTCTAGCCAACCTTCTGCAGGGGAAGTAAGGACTCAAAGAAGGCGAAGACAGACAAGGTGCCTCTCGTTGAAGAGCTAGAGCTCACGAGAGCATCTATTCCCTATCTGGTCCACATAGATGTGGGACACAGTCACTGCTGAGGCCCCCTCTGCATGTTTGGCTGACCACACACTCTTGCATGGCCGTGGCTGGCACAGCGTTCCCAGACCTTCACCTCTCCATCTATACGGCACCAGCGAGCACGGCAGGCAGGCAGGCAGGCAGGCAGGCAGGCAGGCAGGCGTGACAGCATCTCATTACCTTGTGCAGCCACAGGGGGAGGTTTCCGGACTCACTCTGCAAAGAGCTCTTCTGCTGTACAGCGGCCCAGCAGTACGAATCCACAAAGGCGGCCTGTCGCCAGGAGAAGGAGCTCGGGGAGAAGCAGCTTATCTGGGTACCTGGGGAGCAAAGCAGACAGTTCCGAATGAATGAAACACGCAAAGGCCTGCGTTCCTCCCCCACACGGCCCCACGGCCTCGGGGGTTCAAGTGCTGTCCGGTGGTCAAAGCTCCCCGCACTGAATTTGGACATCACACACCAGCTGAATGCAGGCATTTTAAAAATACCTTGACAGTAAAAGGTTGCTGGATATGCAATGATCAAAAATTCAAACTCAAATGTGGAACGAATCCAAGGTTTGCTGGCAGCCCCGGGTCTGAGCACGCAGAACACGCTTGGTATCACGCAACACTCTGAATACTGCCCGAAGCAACCCCGCTCACAGCCAAGACTATGATATGTTTTCGTATTCGATAGATTTTGTCAACTTGACGCAGGCTGGAGTCATGCAGGAAGAGAAAAGTCAGAGGAGAATTAGTTCTCTCTGGCCTGTGAGCAGGTCTGTGGGGCATTTCCTTAATGATATTCCTCCACAGCACCGCTCCTGCCGCCAGGTCCCTGCCATGGAGTGAAGCGTAAACCAACACTTTCCTTCAAGTTGTTTAGGGTCCTTGGTGTTTATCACAGGCATACAAGGCAAACTGGGAGAGTTACGAGTGCAGTGGCTTAACTGTGCAAAGTTTTCTACACTCATGGAAGCATAATGGAGGAAAACAAATTCACTAAATAGTATCCTAATATCACAATAACATAAGGATCAAATCGGAATATCTTTCGGATCAATTACGGCAACAAGCACGCCCACCCCATCCGTGAGTAATTTTAATAAGTGGTAAAATTATATATACACAAGAATGGTGTTAAATAAATGCATAACTATGAATAAATGCTTGATTTATATACACATATACCTGAGTTCTCATAACGGCCACGAGTGGAGAAAGTTTAAGAAGCTTGATCTAGGTCGTGGAGCACCAGGGCTGAAGAGGGGATGACGGTGAGGAAGGAACTAAGATACACCCAGCACATACTGGAACTTAGTGGAGTAAGATACACCCAGGACATACCGGAGTTTAGCACTGTGGAGTCACACCTGCTGACACTGGCCCTGACAACAGCTTGGGCTCTGCTGGGAGAACATTCTAGAAATAAGTGAAATACCATAAAAACAACAGGGGGCGAGAAAAAAATGAACAGAAATGCTGAAATACTGAGTTCAGGAGGTCAACAAAGAAGGCACCCATGGGTAGGCGGGCTACATGGTCAACTCAACACAGGTTTGTGCAGGCAGCGTCCAGAAGGCAGCCTTGAATATTCCTCCTCACGTTTGTTCATCTTCCGCCTTCTTTCTTTTTTTTAACTCTTATTTATTTTTATTTTATATGCATTGGTGTTTTCTGTGTTAGGGTGTCAGATCCCCTGGAACTGGGGTACTGACCATTGTGACCCACCATGTGGATGCTGGGAACTGAACTCAGGACCTCTGGAAGAGCAGTCAGTGCTCTTAACCCCTGAGCCATCCCTCCAGGCCCTCTCCACCTTATTTCTTGATAGAAAGCGCTTCACTAGAGCCTGGCTTTCAGAGATTGGGCTAGGCCAGGCTAGCCAGTAAGCCCCAGGCTCTTCTGGTCACAGCATCCCCAACCAGCATGTACCACGCCCCACTTATGTGGATTCTGCAGCTCAAAGTCAGATTCTCATTCATATGCAGCACTGTACCCTGTGAGCTTTCTCCACAGCCCTCAGGGAAAAGGGCTTGGTTTTTGTCCTAAGAAAGAAAAGTCTGAAGGGACATTGACCGCAGATGTCTGCTGGACAAAGAGGTAATTTTCCATTTCCTCTAAAAGAAGAAAAAGGGGGCACAAACCAAATTGTTTCCTAAATGGCTTAGATTTAGAAGGCAAATACTGAAGACTGAGCCTCCCAACAGGAGATAGGGTTGTGCAGGGACGAGACAGAAGACCTGGGTCCCACTCAGGGGTCTGTCGTAATGTGTTCTTCTGGGAAGGGACTGTGGAATGTGACCTTCTTGTGATTGATGTGTTTATCAAAAGATAAAGAAGTGTAAGAATATGTTCTAGGGGAGTGTGTTGAGGTATGGGGGAAGGGGGGGGGGGTCTCATCGGCCTGAGTTTATTCAGGGCGTGGGGAGGGGAGTTAAGAGGGTAGTAGAAGCAGAGAAAGGCTGAGAGTGGGAGAGAGGGAGTAGGGAGCAGAGGTCGGCCATGACTGTATGGAGGGGGGGAGGAAATGTGGAGAGAGGGGGAGCAAGAGAGCCGAGAGGCAAGAGAGGGGGGGGCAAGCAGCCCCTTTTAGAGTGGGCCAGGCCTACCTGGCTGTTGCCAGGTAACCGTGGGGTGGAGCTTAGACAGACTGCTAACAGTGATGGTTTGTATATGCTCCGCCCAGGGAGTGGCACTATTAAAAGGTGTGTCATTGTGGACACGAGCATTAAGACCCTCATTCTAGCTGCCTGGAAGCCAGTATTCTGCTAGCAGCCTTCAGATGAAGATGTAGAACCCTCAGCTCCTCCTGCTCCACGCCTGCCTGGATGCTGCCTTGCTCCTGCCTTGATGATAATGGACTGAACCTCTGTTCCTGTAAGTAGTCCCAATTAAATGTCGTCCTTATAAGACTTGCCTTGGTCATGGTGTCTGTTCGCAGCAGCAAAACCGTAACTAAGACACTTCTCCATGGCAAAATGGGAACGGCTTCCTCTGCACACACAGGTGTTGTGGGAGTGGCAGTCACTCTACCCATGTGGCCTCAGGGTCCAGCAGAACTGCGCCCCTTCCTTGCCTTCATCAAGTGTTTACTGGGGAGGGGACGTGTCACAGGCAGTGAGCCAGCGGTGGCGGCTCAGTTCCCACTGCCTTGCCCTGGTCCCTCCAGTCCCCCTCAGATGAGGCACGCTCTCCTCCACAGCCTACGCTCTCCTCCACAGCCCACGCAGGGTGAGGGGCCTGGTCTCTGCGGCTGTATTTAAACCTCACTCTGTCACTCGGTTGGGTGACTCATTGCTGGTAAGTCACTTAACCTTCCAAAGCCTGGGTCTCTAATGGGGATGACGTTAATATCGACACTGCTGTTGTTGGGATGGGGAGGGCGGGAGGGAGGCAGCAAAGTGGTGCTGTGGTGCCCGGGCCTCACTGGGGGCTCTGTGGGTGCCTGGGAACCATGAGCTGACTTCCCCCCCGCATTGCTTCAACGACTGAAGCACACCGCCATTGTCCCTTCTACTCTACGGAGACAGCATGGTAGACTCCCTAAGCCCTAGAGTAGAATCGGCCTCCAAGGGTCACCCTTCCCATGGAAGAGAGATCCATGCACGTGTGTGGTCTGTGTTGTCAGGACGGTGGACTTCTGAGGCTTGGGAGAGATCATCCTGACGTCACCAGCCGTTGCAAAGCATCCTGGGAGAGGGACAGTTCTTGCCATTGAGTGAGGGGGTTAAGTGTGACCTGGAATGGGTAAGACATTTCTAGGTGCTCCTGGCTCCTTTGACCCATTAAACTCAAGATGTAGCATTTCATAAAAACAGGGTGCGTGGGTCTCCTCACGCTCAGGTCCCGGCTAACATCTCCTGCCAAGGTATAAGTGTGCGGTTGCAGGGGACAAGCGGGATGAGTGTCCCCGGGTAACTGCCTATAAGCTATGTGCTTGGGACATCTGGGCAAATCCTCCTGGAAATGGACCGTGCTGTCAGGAGTCCGCCGCAGCCTGCCTGGGTCAGAACAACTCTCCTGTGCAGCATTTATACAGTCTCCCTGAAGGAAAGTGCTTCAAGAGCCGGGCTCTGGGAGGCACCAAGAGCCCAGCACTTGGGAGGCAGAGGGAGGTGGATTTCTGAGTTCCAGGCAAGCCTGGTCTACTGAGTGAGTTCCAGGACAGCCAGGGCTACACAGAAATACCCTGTCTCGAAAAAAAAAAAAAAGAAAGAAAGAAAAAGAAAGTGCTTCAAGCTCTCTTTCGGGGTTCAGGGACCTTCCTTCTGCAGTAGCAGAAACTCTTGGCAAAGAAAAACATCTCAACTATCTGTAGCAAACATCTTTCAAAAGAAAATGGAGAAAGCAGAGAGCTGGAGACTGAGGACACGCCGAGGTCCTCAGCCTCCAGTGCAGGCATCCCTAGTCTGCAGAGACAGCAGGCGACCTCGCTGGACACCACCAGTTCCCTCCTCCACCACCTACTCAAGACTCGGTCGTATGGCGGAGAAAAGGCCCACTTCCTGTAGCCTAGAGGGAACTAAAGCTCAGCCCGAAGTGGTCCCGCCACGCTCCGCCCCCTCTCCACGTGCCTCTGGACTCAGGAGAAGTCCCCACTAGGGTCTGTTAGGACAGGATGCCGCAGCGGGTGGCTCCCCCAAGTGGCCCTGAGTGGACAGCTTTCTGGCAATGGCTGAGAACATTCCGGCAAATGAAACAGATGAATACTTGGTGTTTTCTGCCTAGGAACGGGAAACTCAAAGAAGCCAAAAGCCATGCTAGGGCAGACACAGAACTAGGAAAAGAGACAGAATAAAGAGGGGGCTACTGTGAGAGCAGCCCCGAGCAGGCGCCCAGCTATCCAGCCTCAAACACACACACACACACACACACACACACACACACACACACGACAGTCTGACATCAGGGTGCTCAGCCACTGCTGTGGGCTGAGACGCCTGGTGCCTCGACACTTGACAAAAGACCCTCCAGCAAGTGTCCCAGGGTCCATGCACTGTGTCAGTGGAAGGAGGGGACAGGACTCTCCAGTGTTCTGGCCACAACTATACACAATGTGCATGTCATGATCTGAATTTCAAAATGTCCCTACAGGCTCTCGTAGGGAACTTACTTAGTCTCCAGTTGGTGGTACTGTTTTGGGAAGTTCTGGAAACTTGCGTTTGTGCGGTCTTGTGGAAAAGTAGGTCACTGGGGTATGCCTTGTACGATGTAAGTGGTTTCCTGTCCCATCCAGTCTCATGCTGTTTGCCTGCCCCATGCTCCCACAGCCCAGAGGTCCTAGACAAGCAGCCAGGGGCCGTGCTTATGCAGCTATGAGCCCAGCCACACCCTGTTTGGGTCACTACTTCTTTTGTTCAACAAATAATCACTACAGCACACACATGTTCATGTTCACGCCAAGAAGAAGAAAGACACTCTTTCAGGCTGACTGAAACATGGAGGGAGCTGTGGGCTTCACACCCATGGGGCTGACAAAATACGGTGAGATCCTGAAGAGGAAAGGTGTTTGCTGGGGCTCCCAGAGGAAGGCTCGTCAGCTAAGCGGATGACCGGAGTCACCAAGGCCTCCCTTTGCCTCGCAGGCACCTCTGCCTCAGAAGAGCAGCCCCACGGCCTCTCCCACGGCCGAGATCACATCCACTGCAGCTGCCGCACACGCTTAGGAGAAAGCAAAGCAGTGCGGCCCCAGACCAGGGCAGGGGGACACCAGGGAGCCAACCATGGCTTCTCCAGGACACCAGGGTTGTCTTTATCCTCCAGCTGAAGGAGGGGCTCTGTTCTACTTCTGCGACTGCTCCCCCTTTCTTTAGCTCATACGTGATACCGACAGGACAGGCAGGGCAGGGGAGCGAAGGCAAGATGCGAGGGAGCTGGAGTGTGTCCCGCCTCTAACTGACACACTGCTCCTCCCGGCTCCCCGAGGGAGGGACGTTTGCTAGGCTGGTGGGAAGCCGGCATCCGAGGAGCTAACGAAAAGCCTCAAAACCTCAAATTTAACAAAAATAAAACCATCAACAGAGAAATCTAGTCAGGTGACAAGGAGAACTTCAGAACTTCAAACCATGTGTGGGATTCTGGAAAGTGTCCCACTGCAGACTACAGGGGGCAGCAGAGGGCCAGGGAGGGGCGTGGTCCTTGCTGTCAGTTTCCCCCACCCTCTGCCCTCCATTCACCCATGAGCAAAGGGAGGCACTCCTGACTAGGGAGAGGTGGGTGGGAACTCAGACTCCCCATTTTTAAAAAAGAAAGAGAAAAGAGAAGGGATAGTTACTGAGTAAAACTGGGTCTGAGATGGAAGACCTGGAAAGCCTTTGTTGAGGGGAAGACACATGCTGTGACTGCTGCTCTCAGAGGCGGAAAGGAAAACAACGTAATTGTGATTATAATGTTGACTGCTATTTTCTGCACAGCTTTAAAGTCAACAAAGTGTTTTCATTTCACAAAACAAAAAATATTTATAATTTGTTTACTGTAAATTACACACACACACACACACACACCTATCTCATATAAAGGACCCAAGCAGGCCATAAAACAACCTTCAAAGCACTACACTTGAAAAGAACCAGCTACATTTAAGGATGCTGGGAAAAAAATTTGAATTAAAGTCCTGGGGACTCCTCCCACGGCCCGGCTGTGAGCACACAGCTCTGTAATGGCTGCTCTTTGCTAAGCTCAAGCGTGCTCTACAGGAGCCTCCCACACACCCCAGACACCTGAGCACCAACTGAACAAAGAGCTTCAGAAAATAATGCTGTTCCTTCCAAGTCCCACACACTGGACAAGACTCCACCAGGACAGCTTTGCCTCTACAAGGAGAAACGCAATATCCTGTCCATGCCAGCCGCAGGAACTGGGATGTGTGGCCCGCAGCCAGAGAAACAAAAAGTTGGCAAGTATGGTCAGGGAAGAGGGTGTGACAACACACCCTCACACAGGCGACCAAGGCCAGGAGTACGTCCAGGGAAAACGACAGTAAGGAACTGGGTGGTGTGTGAGGTTTCATGCCTGTGCCAGAAGTCACTTCCAGAGAAAACTTGTACATGCCTAACAGAGGCCTGACAGCCGTCCCACGACTGTAAAAGGATGGCACACGAGGTGCTCAGTGGTGCCTCAAAGATGTAAGAGAACTGAATTCTTTAAATGCTGCAGTCACCTAAGACAAACTACCTCAGACACACGGACATTAGAGATTAGTTACCAATTTGTCCCGCGGGCACTCGGGACTTTAGAGTGAAAGGGTATATTGCTCTAATTACCTCAGCCTTTTTCAAGTCAATCCTTCATTGTGATTTTTTTCTCAGACTCACAGAAAAGTTTTAAGATCATGACAGTGACAGCCCATTCCATACTTAGATTAAGCAGACCTCAGATCCTGCGTCCTCAACCTGCATCTATGAGACCTAACAGGCTTCTGTGGCCGAGCCACTGACAGCCACAGATCTCCCTTCTGTCAGTTAAGTGCTGTGTATCCTCTAAGAACCAGGGCTTTTTCTTAACCCAGTGAAGTCACCAAGTTTAAGAATAGCAACAGGAACTTCATATAATATAATGAGTCTCCCTTATCAAAACAAAACAAAACAAAAAAAACAAAAACCCCCACTTCTATCGTGTTACCTTTTAACTATCAACTGTCACAGCCTAGAGTCACCTAAGTCTCCGCTGAGATGGCCCCATCAGCTTAGCCTGTGGGCATGTCCTGGGGCTTGGTTGTCTCATTCAATGACAGAGGAGGCCCAGGCCACTGTGGGTGGTTCCACTTCCTGCTACGTGTGGTCTGCAAGCGGACCCATGAGAGCTGTTCCCACAAGGTGTCCCCCTTCAAGACAGTATGAGTTCCTGCCCTGACTTCCCTCGGTGACAACGATGCCTCTCTGTCAATCACACTCCTAACACATGCACAGCACAGGCTCTCCACCAACGCATGGTGCCCCGTGATCTGTGCCTGCCTGGGTTCCCCATGTTTTTGACGTCTGCACCTGGGGTAGAACACAGGGAAGGCCTGGGCTCTTTCCTCAGGGTGCCAGTTTGAGAAGCATAAGATGTCAGCTTCCTGTTAACTGGGGATGTCAGTCACCTGTGTTATTCTACTGGGTGATACGTAGCCCTCAGGACTGCAGAAGTGACTTCTCTGTGAAACATTAAGGGATAGGGGACACCCAGGGAAACTGTAAACACTGCTTCATGTGCACACCATACTCCCATGGAAGCCATAAACACCGCATCAGTGCACACCATACTCCTCTTCAGCTTGCTTCATCCATTACTATGAGCTGGAAACACAGACCATCCACACTGGGAGGCAGGGTCTCCACAAACCGGTGGGACTCCACATCACACTGGTATCCCCACCCCTCTCCCAGTACAGCTGTGACGGCTCGAGCCTAAAATGCTCCCACAGATTCATTTTGAATGCTTACTCCCCAACTGCAGGTGCTGTTTGGGGTGGACAACGAGCAGAAACAAGTCATGAGGGCCGGGTTTTGGGGGTCACAGCCAAGGCCTCTATTACAGGCCAGGCCACCCTGTGTTTCCTTGTCAACCACAGTGTAAGCAGCCAGAGCCACAGGCTCCCACCAGCGAGGCTCTGACAGGCTGAGGACCCTCTGAAACCAGCAGCCAAAACAAATCTTTCATCCTTCCAGGCATTTCTGTTAGGGAATTTGGTTGCAGCAATCTAAAGGAACTGATCCACATTGCATTCAGTCAAAGAAACATGTGAATTCCTGCTATTATTTATGTCTTACAAATAGACTCGGAACATTTAAATAATAGTCCAATCAACACTTAGCTAGGTTATGAGTCAAGACTGGATAATATGAGTGTATGTGTGTGTGTATATATATATAATATATATATATATTATATATATATTATGTATATATATATATAATATGTGTAT
Source organism: Apodemus sylvaticus (assembly GCF_947179515.1). Taxonomy (NCBI): domain Eukaryota; kingdom Metazoa; phylum Chordata; class Mammalia; order Rodentia; family Muridae; genus Apodemus; species Apodemus sylvaticus. The sequence goes on along the minus strand of NC_067478.1, from coordinate 120,492,261 downwards.
ATATATAATGTGTATATATACATACACACACACATACATACACACACATACACACACATACACACACATACACACACACACACACACACACACACACCATGCCTCCCAATACCACAGTATCTTAAGACTAAATGACTGGAGAGGAAAAAACCCAGACAGACCTGCGGCTGGATCACCTCTGTATAATTAGACCCCATGAAATGCAAGGTTGGCCAGTTTACATAGAACACACGAGACAGCCACAATCAACCCCCGAGAGAGCCAATGCTGAGCTGAGATGCCAGTTCACAAAAAGGCACCATTTAAGCCACTCAGCTAGGCTGGGCAGGCGGCTGAGTGGCTCAGAGTGCTCGCTGAGCAAACCTGAGGAGCGGTGTTCAAACTTCCAACGCCCACATAAAAAGCTGGGCGTGGTCACGTGGACCCGCAACCCCAGTTCCATGGGGGACAGGAGGAGTGGGAGCAGGACAGCGCCAGGGAATAAGGGAAGGGTAATAGGGCTCGCCCCGTCTCGAGGGAATAGGAAATGATAGACTGAACAGTACACACCCTTCGTGTGTGCTCAGACATGTGCATAGACACACACACTACAGAGCCACCAAGATCTGACACACACCGACCTTACCCAAGCACCTAGGTCTCTGTGTAGCGTCAGAAAGGTGGTGGGCAGTCTGCATGGAGCCCACCTGGCTGTCTGGCTATCACAACTGAAACGTGCATATGAGAGCCAGGGGTAAATCCTTTCAGCAGCGCAGACTGGCCAAGCTTCCAGTAGGGGGTTGTGTTGGCGCTGGGTTAGAGGGTAGCAGGAGAGGCTGCCACAGACCCACAGTGGGCACGAGACACTGAGCCCGTGGAATTAACTCCAGAATAATGTAAAAGGAACAGATGGGGTAAGACTGGGGACATGCCTTTAAGAGCAGGTTGTCAGAGCATTCTGGAAATCCAGGAATGTGGCCAAGGGTAAGTTAGCATACAGGGGGAATCAGGTTAGACCTTCCCTGAGGAGAGCTTCTAGGACCTCTTTGCTGTTGCTTTTCCAAAACAAAACAAACAAAAACAATCATATCCAATCGGCACTTGGTTTTCTTTAACTTCTTATCAGATTACATAACAAACTTTTTTCATTTTAGGCATGAGATGAGTTACCCATCATCTGGCTAGTCACACAGCGAGCTCAATCAATCATGAAAGGGCTTGCCTCACAGGCACAAGGACCTGAGTTTGCCCCCAAGAACACAAAGGAAAAAAATCCCAGAGATGGTGTCAATGATTGTACGTACCCCAGTGCAGGGAAGACTGGAGGAGCCCTGGGGGCTCTCAAGTCAGCCGGCTTAGTCCACTTGGCAAGTTCTAGACCAGGGACAGACAGCCCCCTATACATATACACACCCCAATCGCGCTCTCTTTCTCTCTCTCTCTCTTTCTTTCTCTCCCTCTCCCTCTCCCTCTCTCTCTCTCTCTCTCTCTCTCTCTCTCTCACACACACACACACACACACACACACACTTCTCAGCCAGCAGGGGACAGGATATTGGTTTCTTGAGTCTCATGCTATATTTTTTTAGTGTATACATGATTCCTTTCCTACTTACCACTTTTATCTTCTAAAATCCTCCAACAAATCCACTGCGATAAAGGAAGCTATTGAGGAATACAGACTTTATACTTTAAAACGCCCCGAACTGAAGCAAGATCGCCATCATTCCTCCCTCAAAGATGCGATCTAAAAGCCAGCTTTCCTAATTCCTGGTACACAGAAACCGAAAGCGTCTGTGGATAAGCCCTTTCCTTGAGCATCTCCACTCCGTCCTGACAAGGAGATTATGACTACGGTGAGTGAAAGGAACCTATGGCGACTGCCTCCATTATGAGAACAGTGTCATGAGACTCCTGCAAAGCCAAGGACACGCTACACGGATCACATGGGTTTCACAGGACAGAGTCAGACACTCAAGTGGCAAGTGCTGTTCTCACGGAGCCCCGGTATAGGAGGGGCACTCAAAAACTTCTCATCTAACATCCAAATGAGGGGGGACCCATTCCCAAGATCCTGTGCCAACTCCTCACAAGCCAGGGCCTGGGGTCCGTGCCTTTGAGGGATGCACTCTTCCTGTGTCGTCATGAGACATTCTCATAGAGCAGTCCAGGAACATGGAACAGGTTCTACCTTCTGGTTTGAAAATGACTGCCTGGAGCACACAGAGGGGAGGCTTGCCGCCCGTGGCCAGCCCTGTGAGCTCTCAGTAACCCCAGGTTAGACCAAGTGTGAAGCAGATGGAACACTTGAAGGAAAACTTTCAAAGCCACTCTAACTTCCTGATAAAGTTCCCGTAAAACAACTGACTAAATGTAGACAAAAAAAGAGGGCTCAAAAGCGAAAGTCAGTCATCCCTGCCCCACCCCACTCCCCACCCCACCCCCCACCCCAAAACGGTTAGCTTTAAAATTAGAAGTTTGCTGGGCAGTGGTGGCACACGCCCTTAATCCTAGACTCAGGAGGTTGAAGCAGGCAGATCTCTGTGAGTCTGAAGCTAGCCTGGCCATCTACAGAGCAAGTTTCAGGACAGCCAGGGCTCTGTGGAGAAACCCTGATTCAAAAGAAAAAAAAACCCAAAACCAAACTAAAGCTGAGGCAGTAATTGTCTCCCACACCTGTAATCTCAGCCCCACAGTGGTGTGGGAAAGGAGCTAGGGAGTTTGAGGCTGACCTAGGGTACATGAGGCTGTGTCCCCAAAAAGGAAGGGGGTGGAGTGGGGGGCAGAGACAGACAGACAGACAGAAGTGGGGGATCACTGATTTCCAAAGGATGGGAAAGCATTTCACAAGGCAAGGATAACAAGCCAAGAGTCTTCTGTCTCTACAGGCCGAAAAGTAACACCAGAAGGGAAGGGGGAGTCCCCAGGTGACAGCCAAGCGTGACAGCCGGAGCTCAGAATATGTCAGTGTACCAGTGTAAACAGGAACTACAAACACGGCCACGGCACTTCAATTTTACGAGCAACAAACTAAAAATGGACAGCACTGAGCCAGCGGGAAGGCTCAGAGGGCAAAAGCATTTGCTACACACACCACAGGAGGAGAAATGGATCCCCAGATTCCGTGTGGAAGAAGAGACCTGACTCCCTGCAGTGTCCACTAGTATGAAGGAGAGACGTGTGCTCCCAGACACACAAGCATGCATGCATGCATGCATGCACGCTCGCACACACGCACGCTCACACACTTTCTTAATGAAAAGTTCTAAGTCTGAGATGAAAAGGCACAGAATCAAAGAGCCCTGAGCCCGCTGACGGGCGTGGGTTGCACAGGGCTCCAGAGCGGCCGCTCTCACAGAGCAGCCTGGGGCCCTTTCCAGAAGGAGGCCGCGACGTTCATTTGCAGTCACACCACAGGGCTGTATGGCTTTCTGCTCCACTTTCTTAGGATTTATACAAATGGAAAACAATGCCATTCAAGCTTTTGAGGTTACTTTAAAAAAAAATGTATTAGATATCACATGTATAATGTGAGGCAAATGTATTAATACTATTTAAGGTAAACACTTTCTAAATTTCAAAGCTTTAATTTCTTTTAAAATGACAATAAATAAAATGAAATAAATCATAAACAATAGCTGTCTGGGAAGTGGGCGTGAGAGCAGTAGCGGCGAGCCATGGCCACGGAGAGCCACGGCCACGGAGAACGGCTTGCATGGAGGCAGCACAGCATCAGAGACTGCACTGAGCTGACGCTGTGACACAGCAGCTAAGCGACGCTGAGAAAGCTCTACACCAAGCAACAGTGAGGGCTGGGAAGGGCTCAGAGGTAAAGGCGCCTGAAGCACTAGCCTGAGACGGGAGTCGGGCAGAGGGGGATGTGGAGGTAGAGACAGGAGAGCTGCCTGGCTTCCAGGCCCAGGAGAGCCTAGAGTAGGAGAAGCCTGTCTGCACAGGGTGAGAGAGGTGTGTACATGCCTGCCTGCACACACACACACACACACACACACACCAAGTATGATCATGAAAATATCTCCAAGGAACATTAAATGGACAACTTACGATACAATGCATATATTTAAATCTTTAATATCTTTCTACTTATTTACCTTGTGTGCATTTTTGTGCGTGTGTGTGCGTGCGTGTGTGTATGCCACCGTGTGCATGTGGAGATCAGAGAACAACTTGAGGGGCTCAGTTCTCTCCTCCTACCATTGAAGGTCCAGGTGACTGAACTCTGCTGTGGCAGCAGCTTCCTTACCCACTGAGCTGCCTTTCTGGCCCTGTTTAAATTTTATAATACTGTTAAAATGTTATCAGAGTACACACACACACACACACACACACACACACACACACACACGGGAAGGGAGGGTTTAGTTTTTCCCTTTATGGCTGGAGCATTAACAAACACACCTCAGAGCACACAGACACACAGCCTTTGGCAAACTACATTTAACCTTGATGTTGTATAGTTATTTCCTCTGGACTGAACCCTTTCCTGCCAGAGGGAAATCGGGAGGCAAGGGAGAATGACAAAAATGTCGCACAGAATGCCCGCCCTGAGAGCTCTGAGCCGTGAACATCACTGGGAAGACTCTTCTCAACCCCTACAAGCTGAGCTGGCGTCTTGGCTACTGTTCTACTGCTGTGAGGAGACACCATGACCAAAGCAGCTTTTAGGAAAAAAGGCGTTAGTGGGGAGCTAGCTGGCAGTTCCCTGGGTTAGTCCGTGGTCCTCAGGGCAGGGCACAGATGACACGGGGCTGAAGCAGCAGCTGAGGGCTTCACTTCCTGAATCACAGGCAGCAGGCTGAGGAGTGACTGGGCCAGATGCCCACCCCAGTGACACACCTCCTAATCCATCCCCAACAGTCCCATCAACTGGGGACCAGGGCGCTGTTGTCACTCACACCACTACAGACCAGGAATGAAGATTCTGTCCCCAGTGCGGGGCTCAGCCCTGTTTCTGGGGGAAACTAATCTGATACCTCCCTAGGACAAGTTGGAAGTCCATCTAGAACTGCAGTGACGCAGTGGCAGGCTTGCCTGCTGGGTCTGACACTGAGGACACAGTGGGACACTGCAGCACCAGGCCACAGACTGACAACACAGGCAGAATCTGCACCGTCTGCCAGGATGGAGCCTAGGGCCTCCCCGACCCTCCCGGCCCCCAGGGCAGCCCCATCCACAATCACATCAATCATTAATTAAGAAAATGTCCTACAGCCTGGCCCACGGCCTGAGTTTATAGAGGCATCTTCTCAACCGAAGCTCCCTCCTCTCCAATGACTGTAGCCTGTGTCCAGTTGATATAAAACTATCCAGGACATCTAGGCTTCCCAGTAAGTGACAGTGGGGAAATAAATCTACAACAGTCTTGACTACAGAACAAGCGGTAAATGTGAAATAAAATCACTGAAGATGGCCAGGAAAAACTAAATGGATGGTCACCTGCTCTGAGAGAGAGCATCCTAGTAATGATGGAGCTGGAAAAAAAAAAAAAAAACAGGTTTCTTTTTGGTTGGTCGATTAGTAGGTTTTGAGATGGGGTTTCTCTGTGTAGCCTTGGCTGTCCTGAAACCAGGCTCTATAGATAGACCAGGCTGGACCCAAACTCATAGAGATGGGATTAAAGGCAAGCAGTAGCTTCTTTTTAAAAGATTCATCTGAGAGTGTGTGCGAGGGCGCTTTGCACCCTGACTCCTATGGAGGGCAGAGCACAAACACAGAAAAATGCATCAGCATGATAAACTTTCCAGGCGCGGGAGTCGAATCTGCAGGAGTCTAGCCCAGACAGGCCCCGGCGTGCTTCCTCACACTTGGCTGAAACAAACTTAGAAGTGCAAAGTCATCCTGGGAAATGAGTTCATCGTTCTGGAAAGTGATATCGTTGTCATCTTCCCCACCCCACGCCCCAGCGCGGAGAAAGGGAACATCTTCCCCAGGTTGGAAAAAGGGAACATTTGCAGAGATCATTACAAGCAAAAGGCCTGTGTCAGGGTTGAAATTTGGAAAGAATTTTAGTGTCTGTCATGGGGGACTGCTCAACTGACTTATGGCTAGGCTATACTGTAGGGTGTTGGCTACTCTGCCACTAGGACGCGGTTGAAGTGGTTCACTAGTCAAGGCACTGACTCCCCAAGCTTAACGACTCAAGTTTGAGCCCTAGAACCCAGACCCGCACGAAGGAAGGAGAGAAGCCCCTTTTGCATCAACACACATGTATTGCGGCATGTATATGTGCCATGCATGCACCACACACGTAAAATAAACAGCAACAAAACAAAGACAATACTAATACTAATACTAATAATAAAAGAGTGAGGTGACACTTGTGTCGGGATACAAAAAGTCCCAAAATTTCCCAAGTAGAGAGACCAGCTTACTCTGCTGCAGCTGGGCCTGGCTACCGTGAGGCCCACGTGTGTGTGGACTCAGAGGGCGACAAGGATGAGCTGCCCACTGCGGTCGGTCGGCTATGCACACAGCGGGAGCCCTGAGCTTACTACTGACACTTTAAAACACCAACAGGATCAGATACCTGTTGCCTCTCTGGCCCTCCACACCTGGCTGTTGGCTTGAGGGTATGCTGTTACGGAGAAGCTAACTATCAGTCCGTGCTTACTCACACACGCAGTATCAGTGTCTGCAGCAACTTGAGGGAGAGGTTGATTGCAGCTCAGTAAGATCCCTCCCAGTAGGCATGGCAAACAGGCATCTCCACAACAGTGGCAGCTACTGGCGACAGCTCTGACAATCAGAGCCAAGAGGAGAGAGGGCAGCGCAAAACCCCAAGACCCTCACTAAGACATGCCCAGCACACACTGCACAGAGGCCTGGATGCCCGACGGAGAAGGGCAAGGTGAGGGCTGGTACAGCAGCTGGCACAGACTCTCTTCTCCACCCTGGTGGCACGGACAGTTTCACCTGTCTTCCGCACAGCACAGGGGGAAGAAGTCTCAGAACTAGCCATAGCCATTGCCTCATTTTACATCAGTCCTCCCAAGCAGACTACAAAGCTCAGAGAGCAGCCCCGCCCACCCCGTACCGATGGCCACGCCCACTCCAGAGGCAGTGGCGTTGGCGGTCGTCTTGCAGCTAAGTCTCTCAACTCCAACTCAGCCTGCAGCACACACTTCAAAGTTCAACCCCAACGCCTGTGCCCTGAACCCCTCAGTGCTCCTGTGAGGGGCGGAACCCCTCCTTCTGCCTCACCCCACAGCAGCCTTTGATGCACGGCCTGGCATCACTCAGCCTATCTAATAAGATACAGTTTTAAGGGTGTTCCTTGTCCACCTGTTCGGCTGGGCCATACCTGAAAGGTGGACTCTAAATCCTGCGCGTTTCTGCACTCTGCTGCCAAACACCTGCAGACTCAGGAAACAGCTGAGCATACCCAAAAGGATCACCTTTCATTCACAGAAAAAAAAAAAGTTTGTAAAGTGGTTTTGATGGATCAATAAAAGGCTAAGCACCTAGTAGGTGAGACAGCCACATGGACGGGCTATGTGACAAGAGCATCCCAGCAACCCAGACAGCAGAGGAGTCAGTCACAGGGCTATCCTTGGAGCTGCCGGGTCCTGCCCCACCCACACACAGGGCTGTCCTCCCTGGCAGTACGCTGGCCAAACTGCTCGCTTCATTTAAATGTCTCCACTATCTTTGTCTTACTTAAGGTTTCTGTTGCTGTAACAAACACCATGACCAAAGCAAGTTGGGGAAGACAGGTTATTTCGGCCTACAGCTCTCTCGCCACACTGAGGGAGGTCAAGGCAGAAATCAAGGCAGGAACCTGGAGGCAGGAACTGAAGGAGAGGCCATGAGGGAGTGCTGCTTCCTGGCTTGCTTCTCCTGGCTTGCTCAGCCTGCTTTCTCATATACCCAGGACCACCTAGCCAGAGATAGCACTGTCCAGTGGCCTGGGTCCTCCTACACCAACTATCAATGTGATCAGGGCATCTCTTTGGTTGAGAGTCTCTCTTCCCAATGACTCTAGTTAGTGTCAAGTCTTCATAAGACTGGCCAGCACCCTGGGGTTATGACATCTCTCCCTCCCTCCCTCCCTCCCTCCTTCCCTCGCTTGCTCCTTCCCTCCCTCTCAGTTTATTTTTCCCTCAATGTCACACAATTAAACTTCACAAAATCTCTGACCTCCTAGGACTTCTGCTGCCTTCATCCCACACACCTATCTTCCCCTTGAAACTCTCGAGCCCTTCAGAAGACAGGGGCATCTGCCTGTGAGTTTACCTAAGAGTCAGCCAGGCTGGTACTCAAGAGTTCCCGCTGCTGCCTTCTCCTAGAACAGGTTCCAGAAGCCACCGGTTAGCAGACCGGATGGTATCTATCCGGTAAAGTCTCACAGGCAGAGACTCACAGTCTCACAGGTGGAGACCACGCCTCCGAATCCTTCCCGTCCCCCAGTGTAGTGGCTATTCCTGGTTGTCAACTTGACTACATCTGGAATAAACTACAATCCAGAATTAGAAGGCTCATCTGTGATCCTAATCTGGAGGCTGGGAGATACAAGTTCCTAACCTGGATCTTGGCATGGAGATCTTGAAGCATAGTGGCTATGAATCTCAAGAGACTAAGACAAGGAGATCTCTGAGTTCAAAGTCATCTGGGATTAAAGGTGCCATAGCACCCGCCTTTAATCTGGGCCACACCCTCCGCTGGAGACCTTCATAAGGACTTTGGAAGAAGGAAGACTCATTCTTTGCCTGCGTGCCTCGTGGGACTGAGCAACTGCTAGATCCTTGGACTTCCATCCACAGGTGCTGCTGACCATTGTTGGGGAGTTGGACTACAGGCTGTGAGTCATCCACAAGTTCCCTAATTGTATAGAGACTGCCCATACGTTCTGTGACTCTAGAGAACCCTGACTAACACACCCAGAGTGCACAGCAAGGCTTGCACGCAGCAGAAGCAGGGCCTTGCTGGCTCAACACACTTTCCACACCCCCCCAGGATGCCTTCCCCCCCAGGATGCCTCCCCCCACAGGATGTCTCCCCCCCCAGGATGCCTCCCCCCCAGGATGCCTCCCCCCAGGATGCCCTCCCCCCAGGATGCCCTCCCCCCCCAGGATGCCTCCCCCCCCAGGATGTCTCCCCCCCCCAAGATGCCCTCCCCCCCCAGGATGCCCTCCCCCCCAGGATGCCTCATCCACCTGGATCTGCACTTCGGGCCCCTCAGAGCCCAGCTAGAGGAAGGGTTCTGCAGACAGTGGTCAGCTCGGCCATGCTGGCTCTCTGCCTGCACCAGGTGTCCAAGACCTGCTTCATCAGCACAGGGACATTCATTCTTGGGGTCTTGATGCCTGGCACCTGGCGCAGCCCACAGCCAGAAGGCAGAAACTGTCATCGGGACCCAAACGACTTTGGTTTTCCTTTCAGCAGGACGATCCCTGCCCAAGAGCCAGGAAAACAGAAAACCCACTTTGCACTATTACTTCAGTCACTTTCCGCCACCCTGAGGGACTCAGCCATCCATGGCACAGACTCCACACGCCACGCCCTTCCCTAACCAAGTTCACCTCAACTCCAGGTCCCACCAGCTTGCTCACACAGAAGTGCTCTCTCCTCTCCACAGCCTGTTAAAATCTGGGTACCAAGCAGCTTCCAGTTGCCCCTTGTCTCTCAGAAGGATCCCCCACTTCCTCCGCTCACCCCTCTTCCACGCACAAGACCTGTCAACTGAATGTCCCAGTGCAGGGCATTCACTTACCAGGTCCACCTCTCCCCTCCTACATCCAGAAGCTCTGTGTGCCCTCGCTATTACTAACCGAATGCTGCTGTCTGCCTGTCTGTCTGCTGCTGTCCACCTGTCTGTCAGTCAGCAGCTTCCCAATCCCAGGTGAGGGAGCATGCGCCTTTCTGCAGTCATCTGACGCAGGCCCAGGTACCCTCAGATTCCCAGAGCAAGCCCTCTACTCTTGGCTGACAGGGCGCTTTGAGCTTCCTTCCCCGGAACATCTAAGTGCCATCTCAAAATCTTGGTAACAGTCTCATTTGGGGTTACCCACAGCTGGCACAGGTGCTGGGCGAGGTCCCGCCCCACTTGCAATGCCCTTGGCCCTCCTACACTACGTAGCTGCAATGCACACCCTCGCTCAGGTTATGAAAGTTAACTAAGACCACTCACTCTGCCTCACGACCTTGCCCACAACACTAGACTTTGGAATCGCACATAACTATTAGGACGAAATGAGAGCTTATATGAAGGGGACTGGGTCATTTCTTCATCTTACATTCACTGTAAGGCTTAGGCTGAGGGCCTCTCCTGCCTCCAGAGACAGTTACTCCCCAGCACACATGACCCTAAGACAGAACTCACGTATCATTTAAAGCACGACAGTGAAACCGCACCCTGTATGTGGAACGCTTGTCTTTACATCCTCCCTGGAACCACTCGGGAAATTATCGGTAAGTCTACAATTACTGGAGAGAAGAGCAGTTTCTTGGCACGTCTAGCGGCAACAGGCTGAATGTAAACTCCAAGCCACAATAACGGGGCGCGGAGACAAAGGAACTGGAAAGGGGATGCTAGGAGAGGCAACAGAGGCACCCAGGTTACAAGTAAGGCTTCACAACCAAAATCTGGTACGACCAGGGTGGCTACATTAGGAGGGGCATGCAGAAATGCCCGCTGTGTGCGATGAGATCTCTCAACAACCAACCTCAGACAATGCCATCCTAGCCCAGACTGCCCTGCGCTCCCGGCCTCACCGATGGAGATCTCCTGAGCGAAGGCCAGCGAGATGAGCAGCAGAGGTAGCCCCACGGCAATACACGTGACCATCTTGTCCACTGCCAGCTCCAGCCGCAGCCCCTTGAACTTGGGCTCGGTGGGCTCCTTCAGCAAGAAGTCCGAGAACACGTACTCCGTGGCCAAGTGGGCGATAGCCATGGTCGCGGCGCGCAGGGTGCAGCGGGACCGGCAGCCGAAGGCAGACGCGGGTGCTGCGGGCAGCTGGGGCGAGACGCCCAATCCGCGCGGTCACCGACCGGGTGCGCGGCTTCCGCTTTCCCTTCCCGGGCTCCCGGGCGGGCCCAGCATTGCACCGCCTTGCCAGTCGCTGCGCCTACCCCGCAGGGACGGCGCGGGAGCTGCTGCTGCCTGGGGCCGCCCCAGGCAACGCAGGACGCACGAGCCCCGGAGCTCTGGCGGCAGCGATCACACCCGTGCTCAGCCCCCGCGGGTCCCCGGCGCGCGCGCCACCAGGGCTCCGGCCACTCGGAGCGCGCAGGGTCAACAACGTGCCGGGAACAAAGCTCTTCGCTACAGCTACCCGCGCCTGTCCTGCGCGCTCGGCTACGGAACCGAGCTCTTCCGGAACCTACGCGGGAAAACCGGGTTCCCAGGGGCGAGCAGTTTCCGGAAGCGCGCTGACGCGGGCGGGGTGGGCGCGGCCGTACCGCGACCCTAGAACCTGGACTGGCTAAGGATAGCCCCACCCTGTTTCCCTGAGAACGGTCTCGCCCCTCCCATCCCTGTGCTGTTCATACAGGATTTTAAAAAAAATGTTTTTTCCGTGGTTTTGCACTCCTTTCTGCTGGCAACCCCCCTCCCCTGAGCACGAGCTAGCCGTTTTCTAAGCCTCGCCCACCTTTGTGTGAGCGTGTGATGCTGAAGATGAACCTATGTCTTGTGCAGCGCTGCAGGCTAGACAAGTGCTCACAACACCACACCCCATGGTGAAATCCGGCAGGTTCTGTTTAAACAACAACAGCATCAAATCATCATCAACAACAACAGCAACAAAAGCCTTCAAGAACAGCGGGTGGGAGAAAATCTAGAGTGGGCCTGCACCTTTCCAGAGTTCTGACCCGGGAGGGCAGTGTGTGACTGGTCTCGGGCCCAGCTCTTAGCCCTTCCCTCTACCTTCCTGGCCAAAGCAGTAGTCAGGGTCCCCGAGGCATACCAACTGGTGTGTGTGTGGTGTTGGTGAGCTACAGTGAACTCCTTCTTAGAGTAGACAAATTCAAGCAATGTCCCAACCTTTTGCCACAAATGGCCTTGGAAGGTGAAGGTGCCGAGCATAGAGGCCTTCTCTGGGCTGTGTACATCAGCGGGGTCTACGGAGGTAACTCCCAGGTCCACTGGACCAGTCCTCTACAGACCGTCAGAGCCCTTCACAGCCCTGCTCTAGCAACGCTCACCCTCAAGCCTTACCTCAAAGCTCAACGATTGCCTTGTACGTTTCCTCAGCCATTGCTGTCGGCTCTGGCACCCAAGGTAGAAGCCTGGTACTCCATTTTTAGAGTTCCCATCACTCCTGACACAGCCAGCGACCAGCACCCAATTTACCCAACCATCACTTAACTGCTACCGGAAGGCATCTTCCAGACCCTCCGAACCAGTCTCCAAATGGCTATGAAGTGCTGGAGATAAAAGTGGTACTGCGTGCTTTAATTAATTTTACCCAAACGGTTGATAAATGAATCTCTTTCACCTTGAGTGGTTTTTAAGTGGCCCATTTCCCACTCCTGCCTGTTCCTTGCAAGACATGTGGCATGGGATTGGGACAGGCAGTTTTGTGCGTTCGTTAAAACATCAATCAAAGATTGATGAACTTAAGAGACAACAAAGAGAAGCTGTTGTGAACTGGAAAGAGACACCTGGCACTGGTGTGAGGCCGGGCTGTCCACTCCAGTCAGTGGACGGTAAGGAGGGTATCGGGAAGTGCTGTACAGAGGTATGCTTTAAAGCAAGTGCTCTTCAACAGTGTGGAGAGGACCGGAAGGAGAGCCAAAGTGAGGAGAAGTAAAGAAAGCCTCAGACCGAGGCTGTAAACAAATGGTGCCCCAAGGCACGAGAGCAGAGGGAAACATTTTTCTTACTCAAAAAATAAATTAAATTAAAACAACTCTCTGGCCTGAGCCAACATTCCTGGGAGGAGACCTGAAGGTAAAAGCCGTGAACCTAGTGCCTAGGGTTGTTTCTTACTCGCTGTGTGAGCAGGGATGAGTCACTAAAGATTCTTAAGCCTCGATCTGTCACCCGAGCAGGGATGGTCCAATAGACTCCCCTCGGATTGTCCTTAGAGTCCAGTGGGACACCAGAGGAGTGCGGTGACACACATTTGCAGCCCCAGCACTTGAGAGATAAAGACAGGAGGGCAGAGTTCAAGGTCATCCAAGACTACACTCTGAATTCCCGGCAGCCTGGGCTACATAAGAATACCACCCAAATAAGGGGGTGGGGGGTGATATCTTTTATAACAACCTTTGCTGAACTGTACACCATTCACATTAATAATCTCAGGACTCTAACAAGTCAAATGAAAGCGTGGCCAACGTGTTTTATTTTATTTCATTTTTTTCAAAATAGACCCTAGGTTTTAATGTAAAGTTTGTCTCTGCGTGGAAAGCAGAGGTCTATGTGAGAGGGATGTTCCTCTGTCACTCCCCAGCTTATTTTACTTTTATTTTAATTTATTTTATTTTTGAGACGAGACCTCTCACTCTCCGAAGCCGGAGCTGGTCAGCTTGGTTGGCAGGACAAGCTGGTCACTGAGTGGCAGGTTCCTCTTGCCTCTGCCTCCCGGCAGGCACTGCCACCACTGCCACCACAGGCACGTGGCACTACACCCGGCTCCTTTCCTGGCTGCACGCAGGCCGGCATATTTGTGTGGTGATCATTTTGCCAAGGAGCCAACTCCCCAACTCCAGATTTCAATTTGATTTTAGTTTATTTTCAGATTTTCAGAAAATGCAGGCAAATCATTCAGAGTTCTCATATACCCGCACTCCTCTATTCAAGTTCTTCAGTGTCATCTTGCAATAGAATTGTGTGTTGGTTCCAATAAGGCACCACTACGGAAACCTTGGTGCACGCGTGGGGGGCACATTCCTCATGTCCTTTGATTTTTGATGATATTGCCTTATGATAATTATAAGGAACACTGGGGACATCAAGTCTTCCCTGCCTGATTCCTCCATGACTACAGAGTGATCCATGGTGGGTGCGCCTTACAGCCAGCCTCCCAGCTCCGTGTGCTCGGCATTTGATTACAAGACCTTTAGCAAGGAGAGCAGTCAACGCCAAAATAGTCAGGCTGGCCAGACTGCCTGCTCTGTGTGAATGTTCACGTTCTCACTGGCGTGATATTTGCTGAGCGGCCGCCGTGCACTGCATGGCCGCCCGCCCTGTAGATGCAGCAGACAGCGGTTCAGGTCAGAAGTTCTCACTTCCGGGGAACCTTCATGCCAGCCAAGACACAGACGGAACTAGAGCTAACAGACAAAACGATTCCTGCCATGATGAGCGCTACAACGGGGAACACAGCAGAGGGAGCATAACAGAAGTGGGGGTCACACTGAGAAAGGCCGTCTGAGGAGCTCATATCTAAAGCAGGAAAGCTAAGGGAGAGGAGTGGGATGCGGAAAGAGGGAAGGGAACAGACTAAAGGGCACGGAGAGGAGCATGGCCAGAGCGGGCAAGAACTCCCACGAGTTCCTGGAGCAGAGGACAACCCAAGAAGCTGGAGAGGTCGGCATGGGTCTCACCAGGCTGGGCCTCACAGACCTAGGCTAAGAGTCTGGAGCCATTCAAAGTTATGTTAATGTTCCAGCTAGTGCCCACCAGGAAGCCACCTGACCGGATTTGGAGGAGCATAGAGGCAGACAGCTTTGTGGGCAGTGGATGGAAGGGACAAGATTGGCTTTGTGTTGTTGCAATGACCCTGCCAAACAGGACCTGTGGACCTGCAATCAAAGCCAAGGCTGGAGAACACATTCTGAATTTGTTAGCTTTTTATCACTTACAGGTGACATTCAGACTGTGGGGATGGATGCAAAGAGGGCTGCCAGAGGACACAGCAAACTCAGCAACCCGGGAACTTCTGCTGCTCTGGAACTGTCAAGTTTGAAATCAATGTCAAGTGTGTGGGGGGTGGGGGTCAGACATCTCAGGAGACCCTGCAAGATGGCGCCTCTGGGACCTTTCCAGTTTCTCCGGCTATGTGCCTTCTATTTCTTGGTCCTTCCTTTACCCCAGAAGCCAGGAGAGTAGTGTCTCACTTCCATGGTCTATGTCAGGCTGGAACCCCTGGTCATCCCCTGCACAAGCTGGAAAACCACTTATACCCTCCTTCCCCAAACCTGGCCCTCCCCTGCCCACTTGGAGAAAACTTGTCCAGGCTAACACATCACCACCTCTTGTCTCTGCATTTCCCACAGCCCACCCAAGGGAACCAACTGAGGGGCTCAGCTTTTGACCACGTGTGGACACAATCCCAGCTCCTAGCTAAAGACGGCATCACGCCTCACCTAAACTCTAAATACCCCCTTGTTTTAGGCTGCGTGTGCGACTTCACTAACTCCACCTGTGAGATCTGTGAGGGCTGCCTCTTAATAAACCTGCCTTTCTCTACTTTTAATCTGGTCTAATCTGGCCCACATCTGTGTCACCAAGGGAGAGAAAATGCCTATCAGTCTTCCCTAGTCACACACACACACATACACCCCTACCTTATACTTTATTATCTTACATTTAAATTTATTTTATTTACTTTTGAAACACAGTCTCTCTGGGGTGGTCCTGGCTGTTCTGAAACTCACTATATAGACCAAGCTGCCCTCAAATTCACAAATATCCTCCCGCCTCTGTCTCTCAGGTGCTCAGATTAAAGATAAGAGCCACCACACCTGCTTTATCATTACATATTATCATTATTTATTTATCAGTCATTATTGTTGGGCTGAGGATTGAACTTGGGGTCTTGTACAGTCTAGGCAAGAGCTTTTCCACATACCCAACAATTGCTTTTCTTTTATAAGGATACTTGATTACATTTCAGGATAATCAAGATACACTGTCCATCATCAACAAAACCTTTAGCTTATCACACACCTTCAAATATACTTTCTAAGATCTCATTCAGAGCTTTGGGATGAAGGTATGGAATCTTCATGAGCCTTGCTTACTGTGAAAATAATGGAGGGTCAGTGAGAGGGCTCAGTGGTTGTGAGTCTGAAACCCTGAGTACGGCCCCTGGAAGAAGGAAAGCCGACTGGGAGTGAGGCCGCAGAGCCGGAGGACTCAGAGAGTTGTCCAGAAGACTCAAGGCTGGAATTTAAGGTAAAGGTGGGGACACCTCTGGGAAGCTATTGTGTATATCCTCATGACGACACCTGCTTGGGGCACAGGGCTCGACTTACTGACTGTCGGATGATTTCAAGCCATTGATAAAGCATAGAGAATACTGGGGGTCAGACGCTCCAGGTGTGGGCAGCTCTTCACATTCTACGCTAAAGGGAGATGCTGGTGTATTAGTTGAGGAAGACCACTCCTGCTCTCCACAGTTCATGGTGGACATGCCCCAGTGGTGGGCACGGGCTGGGAACAAGCCTGGCCCTGCCAGGACCAAGGACACCTCCTCCACGGTGAGCAAAGGAATGGTGGCTATCTCAGAAGAGTGAGACAGCATGGGAAGGACTGAGCGGGAGGCGCCATATTGTAATAGGTGTGGCAAGGTGGAATGCTGTTCCTTTAATAGATACAACTGACTTAGTCATGATGGATAAATATCTAAGATAGTTCTGTTTTAACCACCACACACACACACACACACTATAATAACAGGTAATTCTGAGTAAAATCAAATGTCTATAAATTGCCATGTGTGAAACTTTATTAAAAAGAGAAATAGCGAAACAAAACTACTTTGTGGTTTGTTTTCTTTAAAAAAAAAAAAAACTAAACGAAAAAAGGAACAAAAAAGTTTTACAACTAAACAATCTTTGACATACTAAAGATTAGTCACAGATGCTTGTCTTACTTCTTATGCAGTTGCACAGCCTACCGGGGATGAACTCCACAGAGCAGGGAGTGAAATAAAACCATGCAGTCACACTGCCAGGAGTCAGCAGGCTGGGACTCAGAATCATTTGGGTACCCTGTTTGACGACGCGGTCAAGCGATCATTTTATCTAAGACTATGGCTTCTATCAATTTCCCCTCACCAGTAATAAGAATAATTTTTAAAAAGCAGGAAAGATCCCTCCACCAGAGTGTTTGTTAGGTCCTACTCGCTCACCTGGACATTCAAGTGACCCACCGCAAAGGCAGCGGTCTAACGTCACGTGTCTGGCAACAGCATCCCAGGGCAGCCTGCCCTGAGCTAAGGTAGAATTCCCAGTCTATAATAAACAATGTTGCTTTTATCAATCTTACATCTAATATCTAGGGAGCCTAAGAGAGGCTGCATTGCGTCCTTAAGGCTTAGCTCTTTGTGTTTGTGTGTGAGTCTTGGCAGCTATATCACTAATTTCTAACACTGCTTTTATGGTTTAAAAAAAACACCAGGACTACTCTTTTCTAGCTCCCCTTCCCCTCAAGGTCATGTCTTTAACAAGCAGAGAATGCGGGATTTTAAGAGACTTTTCTCCTCCTGGTCAATCAGTTGCATTGATGAACACCCCCTGCCGCCCCTCATATGATGAAATCATAACTTTCATAGAAGATGGAGATGTGGGGAAATGCCCCTAAATGAAGGAATGAAAAGTGTGGCTCGAGGTTCTGGAAGAGACAGGGAGGAAGTCAAGCCTGCTTCTCGACTGATTCTAGCCCTCCCACAGCCTGAAATAAAAAACGCTCTATTTGAATTTTGAAAGGACAGACGTTGCCAAGGAGACACGTGGTAAAAATGGAGCATGAAGTGAATTGTAAACATTCAAGTATTCCTACAGGTCTCGGTAAAATCAGCAGCAATGAAATAAATAACCAGCTTTGGCTTGTATAACAAACAATGTACGGGCTCCCTACGTGAGAGGGGGAAAGGTCAGGAGAACGGAAAGCCTCTGGAAGCTTGAGGAGATCCCCTTCCCTCGGGACATACGGACGTGGACACTCCCACAGACTCCTCGGAAGCTCATTCACCCTGGAACGACTAAGGGCGCAATTTCATGTGACAGTGTTTAGCACCAGTGTGGCGGCTCCAGACAGACAGGTGTCCGAGGCACTCTAATGTTTTCTAGAAGCTACAGATCTAGACACCTTGGGCTAGCTGAGGCAGAATCATTTGATTTAAATCAGCGAAAACATTTCTCAGAGGGTAAGCCTGAGTGAGTTGTTCCTGAAACAGGCTGAGGGCCAGGGGCTCTCAATCCAGTGCATTCCCCTTTGTCACGTGTTTTATACCTGAGAATCATTCACAGCCAGTTTTTAAAAAATAAATAAATAAAAGCACATTGCTTTGGATGACACATTCCAGAGGCCCAGAAGCCTGATCTAGGATGCAGTGTCCAAGTTCCTTGGTGAACAATGCATCGGTCCAGTTTCCCCGTTAGCTACTGTGCATCGGGGTTGTGGAACCTGACCCGCTCCTGCTGAGGGAGGCCAGAGCATTCACAGAGCGTCTGTGGGGAGTCCGCAGGACTGGACTTCCCTGTAAGCCATCTGCCTCCTGGAAGAGCGGAGTCTGAGGCCGAGAACCACGGTGGCCACCAGAAGGAGGAGTCCCAGGATGAACAGGATGACCAAGGCCGCCTTGGCTCCTCTTGGACGCAGATTCTTGCCGAAGAAATAGAGGTCTTCCTTGCCGGGTTGTTCTGTGAGAAAGAAAAATGCAGCATCAGGTACCTGCCTCTCCCCAGGAGTCACACCTGGAGCACAACCACGGGGTGCAGAGATGTCATTACCCTGGGAGGGCACTGTGACTGCATGAGATCCTGCTCCAGAAGGGGACTTTGTAGAATACGGAATCCTGTTGTCTGCACAAAAAAAAAAGGAAAAAAAAAAAAGAGTTCACTGTTTCTAAAAGAAGACCCATCCATGGTACAATGAGAATCATCTTTCACCAGCAAGCACTTTACCCCTCCAGTTCTGTCATCTTTCTTGCATTCTTACTGAGCTATTTCATACCAGTGTCAAGTATCGTGACCCCCTCAGCTTCCCTGAGATCCCTCTTTAGATCACAACATCTTAAGCATATAACCAACCCAGACTATCACACACGCCCTCCTCCCGCTGCCTCTGGACCCCGTGCTCTGCACTCTATCTCTGTCCGTCTTTCTCCATCGTGATCATACTCCACGTATCTGTCTCTCTCACGTGACTCTGAGCCCCTCGGGGTTTGTACCTGTGCTTTTCTCATGCCTCCTGATTTCCAGGTCTACAGGAAGATTGGTGCCATGAGCTGGCATCACTGACAAACAGTACCTATGTTCCTGAGGACAGTGTATGTGGTCTCCATGCCAGCATGAATGTGGTCGGACACGTGGCAGTGAAGGAGCCACGTCCCCGGGTGATCAGCAAACAGCTCAATGGTTTGAAATGTCCCAGGAAAGAGATCATACACATCTTCTCGGTAGGATTTATCGATCTGCACAAGTCAAAAGAGGAAAAGAGCAGAGAGAAAAAGTAAAGCTGTTTTTTAAAGAGATCACCTTAATAAACTTGTAGTGACCAGTGTCTCCAATGGCCTCACACCCTCCTATCCTGATACTCATAATCTCCATGATTCCCTCCTATTGTATAAGGTTAGCCTGTGTGTGGAATAAGGTATACAGTAGAGGAGTCTTTTCTTTGGATAAGAAAGCTATAAGAGGCATACTCGATGTGTTAGTTCCTCTCTTACTCTCTTCTCTGTCAGTCAGTCTGGGTGAAATTGGCTCCCTCATCACACCCATGAGATGAGGAAATTAAGCCTTCAGTCGCAAACACCTAAATTAAGATGGATCCTGTGGTTCCAGTCAAACCATTGACAACTACAGGCCCAGATACCTTGATCAGACCTCATGAGAGACACTAACTCCAACTAGCCCATTCCTCCAGACTTTTGACCCAGAAAGATCGAGATAATGTTTATTGTTTTGGGCTACTGAGTTATAGAGTGATGTGTTATGTAGCAATAAAGCAATACTGCAAATCTTCAGACGGATTGACCAATTGGAGGGGGACGTGGGGAGGAAGAGAGAGAAACCACAGATATGGGGAAGGAAGATGAACACCACTAAGATCTTACTATGAAAAGCAAATATTGCAAACAAACATCTCTGTGTTCACAGATTACAATTTATAAACTGTAAATAATTGGAAAGGACACAACTATGAAAGACCATTTAAGAAGAAATAGGCAAGGACCTGGTTAAGGCCACCCGTTCTTGTAGAAGACCTGGACTCAAGTTCCAGCATATCTACCGTATAGTTTCAACCATTTGTAGCTCCATCCCAGAAGATCTGGTGCCCTTTCCGACCCTGGGGCCACCAGACACACTTATATGTGTACAAACATACATACAGGCAAAAGCTCATACATATATAACTAACTATCTATCTGTCTATCTATCTATCTATCTATCTATCTATCTATCTATTTGCTTTTTGAGACAGTATCTGGCCTTGAACTCACAGAAATCATCCTGCCTCTGCCTCTGGAGTGTTGGGATTAAAAGTGCACACCACCACTCCTGGAACAGAAAATAAACTTTTGACAAAGAAAAAGAAGTGGGCAGCATGAATAATATTGATTCTAAAAAATAAACACAAATCATAGTAACACTTTCCCAGAAGTCCAAATGGCTTTGTTGGCAACTTCTATGACAGCTATAAAGAAGAAATAGGAGTCCTAAACAGACTCTTCTAGAAACTAGAGGCCAAAGAATGCCTTCAAGGTCTCTTTATGAACTGACTTTACTCTGATTTAAATAAAAAATGCTTTTTAGTGGCCCATAAAGAAACAGCTCTCAGAAGTAATCCCTGAGTGCACAGGGGTTGTTTTCAGAGGCTGAAGCATAGGGAAGGCAGGACTGGAGAGAGCTGACCTGTGGATGCAGTCAGAGGCAGGAAGCTCTGCTGCTGTCTTACTTGCTGGGCTGACTGCAGATAATGAGCAGGTACTGCACACTTCAAAAGCTAGATGACAGGACTGCTGCTTGAGGAGAGCAAGATGGCTCCATTCTCATTTGCATACTATGTATGCAAATGAGTTATTTGCATATTAGTCTGTGTGAACATAAATGGGAATACCACACTGTAGCTCAGAAATATGCATAAATTAGATTTTCAAGTATCAGTTGAAAATAAGACACAGAAAGACACAAAACTTACAAACTTTGCCAAAGAATATGTAGAGCTGGCAGGTGGAAACTCAAGACAATGCTCAGTGTAAGAGATGACTAGTACAGGGTAAACTGGCCAACAGGGAAAAGGAGAAACAAAATCCCAAAGTAGAGCGCAAGAGCTCTCTGTATCTCTGTGGGGAAGGAGAGAGCGTACCACCTCATCGGCCACAGCTGAGCAGAGTCTTAAAACTGTGCATTTGCCCCGTGGCTTAGCAATTCTACACATTTTCTCAAGGAAATAAAAACAAAATCATGCAAAGATATGTGCATTTGTTTATGACTTTGACCCTCCCTGAAGCCCCTGTCATGCTTCTTATTGGAAAAATTAATAAAGTGCAGTGTCCATATGGTGAACTACAACTCAGCCCTCAAATGAAACAACCTTGTCACACGCAGGAGATGCATGCAACCGAACTCCTCTGCTGGAGGAGAGACTGCAAACTGCACAGCTTCCTTCTACACGATATGCACAGTATTGAAACTCTAGAGGTCATCATAATCTGTGAAACTTATGATGCTTTGTTTGTTTTCAGAACTTAATAGCTTATTTTGCATGTGTGTGTGTGTGTGTGTGTGTGTGTGTGTGTGCACATATGGATTCCCTGGTGCTTGTGTGGAGGTCAGAGGACAGCTCTAGGGAATTGGTTCTGCTTACACTGGGGGATCTGGAGGTCAAACTCAGGTCATCAGCCTTGCAGGGCAGGCGCCTTTGCCTGATGAGCCATTTTGCAGGTCCAGGACCAGGGATGTTTTATTTGCAGTTCGGGAGGCTAGAGGTCCAAGATGAAGGGCCTGGCCTAGAGGTGCTGCTTTGTTCCACTGTCCCATGGGTAACGGTGCAAGGATACAGTGTGGAGAGCAAGAGTTCAAATTTGTAGCCTCAGAAATATGACCGGCAGCTCTCTATTCTTGAGGACTCTATCCTGACACTGATCCCTTGCCGTTGAGCCCTCCCGCCACTGGAGATCAAGTCTCCAGCATGTGGCTTTGGGAAACACATTCAGATCACAGCAGAGACAGAAACAGAGCAGTACTCGCCAGATGTTCAGCCCGGGCCGCTGGAGTGGCCTCCGGGGGCAATGGAAAGCTGAGGCTGGGCGGGCAATGAGCCCACCCTTTGGTTGCTGGTTGAACCTCTGCTTCTGCTTACAGATACTCAGAATCTTAAAATAAGTGGGATTTTGTGCAGTGTGCATTAAATCTTCATTTTAAACATGCATAATGTGTGATGAACTTTTCATATTTTTACAATTTTATTATCTAACATTTAAAATGTGCAGTGTCAAGGCCACATTCTGAAAACTACTGCTAGCTAACAGTCGACGTGCTTTGGGACCCATGTCTCAGTGGGTTGTTATTGACCCTGTGTAATAGCGTGGACTGGTCCTGCTTCCTCTCACATCACTCTTGGCTATAGTTTCCACTTCCTTGTAAAGAGCACCAGAACCTGGGCTGACAGACTGTTTGGACTTTATCCTTGAGCATATATGAGGTGTGTTCTTTAAACAGCTCAGAAGGCGATTCCGCTCTGCAGTTGGCACCGCCCACATGGCAGAAGGTCACCTGTGGTGCATCCCAGATCTCTGGGGCAAGAGTCAAGATGGAGCTGCTCAAGTTGGAGTTCAAAAGATCTCCTTCACTAGATAGGGCTGCTTTGTTAACTAGTCAAGAACAAAAAGAAAGATATGGGAGAGCAGGGAAAGAAAGAAGAAAATAATAGGAGGAAAGGGGAGAGGAAGGGGAAGGGAAGGGGAAAGGGGTGGGGAGGAAGGGAGGGAAGTGGAAGGAGAGGGAAGGGAGGGAAGGAGCAGGGGAATCCCCAAACCCTATATGAGTTCATATAAAGTGTGAACCCACATACTCCAGGGTGGACACAATCATGACCAGACTACTGATGGCAAAACTCGCATCTGAAACTTAGAGAGGCTGGTGGGCTACACGAAATGATACAGACATTGGAGATACTCACACGAGAAGGTGTGGCCACCCTGTTCTCTTCTCTACTATGAGCCTGCTTCAGGACTTACTTCCAGCTAAGTCCTTTCCTGTCAGAGACACATTGAGTGTTCCTTCAAAGTCCTTCCGAGCCCCTTTCCATACTTACTTTGAACAGAAAGCTCTCTGCATGGTAGTGGATTGTGTGTATGTCCACTTCGCTTCCAATGCCCAGCAGGTACCAGTTAGTCATTGAGTCTTCAGTCATGATGAGGCCAGGGAGGTTCCCAAAAATCTTTCCATTAATGGCTAAGAAGATGAAGACAGAATGCCCTCCGTCAGTGGAGGACAGGTTCCGCTTATCCAGAGGTAGTAACGGTTCAAGGTCTAGAATTCTTATCTGTCAGTCACTCATGTTTGCCCATGGCCCCGCTGCTCTAAATCTAAAATTCAGATAACCAAGAAATCTTCGCATGTAGGGATCGGGGAAAGACACATCCGAATTTGTCTTTGAGAGCTCTATCTTAAGTAATGGTGTGCTTTTCAACTCTTCCTTGTGCCTCTTTGGGAAGTAGACAGTGTGCTGGTGAGAAGTCAGATGTAGATGTGTTCCATTGTATACATGAGTAGACAAAGACATGGAGCATCTAGCACATGTATGTGCGTGTAAACCATATGTAGATGTAACGGATGAATCGAATATCTACTTATGTATGGATTATGTATTTAAACATATACATACACATGCTGACTCTATTTGAGTCTGTGTCTGCTGTGTTCATAATGTTTCACTTTCTAAACATAACTGAGTCTGAGAAGAGCATGTATGAGGGCTGAACAGGCCTCATTATGACCTAAGCCAGCTGGGTTGTACGGTGGTGACCTTGCTCCTGCTTCCTGCTAATTTTACATTCTGTGCATCATGCCACAACAACCAAGATCATACTAAGAAACTTCCGAGACAGGTAAGAAAGCGCATCTGAATGAGGAGCAGGCCACCGTGTTCTTACCCACAGCAACAACTTGGTGAGCTGGATCAAGGCCATCTGTAAAAGCACCTCTTGGTGAGAGAGTGCGCTCATGTCTATGCAAACAAATCACTCTTGCTCAAGCTACAAAAGGCAAGCTATAAACGGGACCCAATTCCATAACATACACACATTAAAATGAAATTCTTGAGTGACATTCCATGTTCCAGATAATTAAACCAAACTCTTAATTTTGACCGCATAGAAGCTGTGATGGATTCACATTAAAACTTATCAGTAAGTCACAGTTTGGTCTTTAAAAAAAAAAAAAAAAAACAACAAAAAAAGACTTCTTCACAGCTTAGAGGTCTCAGCATTCATCAGTAGCTATCCCTAAACAACTGGATCAGAGGCATCGTGGCTGGGCTGGATCTGGAGGGGGCTTCTGAGGGCTTTCTCCAGACATCCCTGGGGAAGACGGGAGCTCAGAGGAGGGGCTGGGGTCCCGTCCAGGGACACCTCACCAACTGTCTCCTTAGGCGCAGACCCTGCATACCGTGCATTCTGTTGCTCTCTTCAAAGTCGTCCGTGCGCCTGAAATGCCGTGGGTCTTTATTGAGATACTTCTTGATATTGTCATCCAGATACCACGACTCATTCTCATTGAAGACCAGGAACAACAGCGCGAACTCGTAGTCAACGTCGCTTCTTCTTCCCTTTTCGTTCAGCACCCCCTCTCGGCACGTGATCAGAGGCCCCATCAAACCACTGTATGTATCCTGGACGGAAGAAGTAACCAAGCTCATGAGCGACCTATCGTGACCCCCATCCCACCTGCCACCATCCTAATGTGGACGCCCTCTTCTCTGGCCTGGCTCACTCCACAGTCAGTTGTAATTTCTTTATCACAAGAACTCAATATGTTTGAGATGCATAATTGAATGAGCAAGCTTTCCATGCTTCTCATAGACAAGTGTGCTTTTCCAAATGATCTGTGTGCTTATAAACTTTAGGACATTCATTTATAATATTTGATATACTACTAAGAAGAAGAGGAAGATAACCCCTCACTTAAAAATGACTTCATTTTGCATAGGATATGATTCTAATTTGAGCTTAGGTTTATGACGTATGATTAAACACACCTATAGTTTTGTGTCAACAGGTACATGACTCAAAGTCATCACTGAGTCTTTTCTTGTTATTTCTCATACTATTTATGATCCAGAGAGCCCGTAGTTTTAGTTAAGTTTGGGATGTGCTTCTGATCCTGAGCCCTGAGTATGAATAGATGGACCATTGAGATGAGCCGGCTCAGCCAGGAAAGGCACCTGCCACCAGGTGGCCCACGCTTATGGCTGGGACCCACATAGTAGAAGGAGAGAACTGACTTCTTTGCTGACCTCCGACCTTTACATGTGTGTTGTGGCATGCATTTGTGTTCATGCACACATACATAAATGTAATCGAAAGGAAAGGTTTTCCACCTCCCAAAATCATGAACAAATTCCATTGTGGACCACCTGTTTCCTTTTCAGACTGGCATATTCTCATGTGATTAAAATGACCCTGAAGCTTCTATCCACAGAAATTAATTTCATTTTTATATTCCTATACCGGCAGTTAGCAAACTTAAAGCAGGTATAAAGCATTGTATACACTAAGTTAGTGCTGTTCTTATTTTTTCGTGGTCATGCTGCCTCTGTTACACCCAGGGATGGTGCTGATGGATGTATGCAGCTGGGTCTGGTCAGTGGACTATAGTTTGAGAGCCCAGATCTAAGTCACATCCCTTTCACACATGCCCATCAGATTGGGGGTGGCTCCAGTAGTCACCTTGCCATGATCCTGGTTCCTCTCTCCACCTTACCTTCACAAAGTTTGCTGTTGAATAGTAAACCCACGGGATACAGTTGGGGTCAGAGGGCCCAGGGCCTGATCTCTTTGGGACATTCCATCTGTAAGTTTTTATTTCTCCTGAAATTTAAGAGAAAATTAAAATTGCTTCTTAGATTTATCTGAAGAAATACAAACAAGTCTTTCGGTGGATATGATTTCTCATGTGCCAGACACCTTCTTATACAACTTACACCTGGATTCCGAGAGATAAGAGTTTATCTCTGTGATCTCAGGCTCCAGCCTTCCCTGGGTTTGTCTGTTTTTATTGTCAATTAGCATTCAGAACCTAAAGATGAGATGTATTTCACAGTCCACTATTTAATTCTGCTTGAATTTTGCGTCTTCTTCCCAGCCCATCCTTCCACTTCGTCCTCAAGGATCTCAGTCTTATCCTCTGGTATCATAATAACTCACACTGCCAATCTGAGAGGATCTTGAATTACCCAGGAAGCCCCGCTGCCAGGCACCCCGTGAGAGATTATCTAGCTTAGGTTGACCTTTGAGCATGTCCATTGGGAATGAGCAGCTTGCTTAGGTTAACCAGGGTGGGAAGAGCCACTGTAACTTAGCGTAGCTTTATCTCATGGCCTGGGATCCTAGTCAGATGGAAAGGAATCTCATGGCCTGGGATCCTAGTCAGATGGAAAGGAATCTCATGGCCTGGGATCCTAGTCAGATGGAAAGGAGAAGGCGAGCTGAGAAGCAGCCTTCCTTTCTCTTTGCTTCCTGAACATTGATTCAAGGTCACCTGTCACCTCGTATTTCTGCTGCCATGACTTCCCAGAAATGACCTGGAACCTGGAACCGTGAACCAGAATTCACCCTTCCTTCCTTAAGTTGCTTTGCCAGAATATTTTACCAAGAAACAGGAAAAGGGAGGCCTGATGGGTAGGCAAAATGTTTTTGTGCTCGGTAAAGGTTATCCTTGTGTAATTCAAATGCTGATCTCTCTGACCCCATATCTTGTTTCAATCCAGGCATGGCATTGTAATGCTTATGTCAAGAATCCCCTGTCTCAAGTTTGTGTAAACAACGCTTATCATTTATCCTCTGCCTTGTCAATAAAACCAGATCAGCCAATTGCTGGGCAGAAGAGAACAGGATGGAACTTCCGCCAGCCAGGGGAGGGGATAAGAGAGGAGAGGAAGTAGATTGAGCCTTGAGGAGGGAGGAGAGGAGACAAGAGAGTTAAGGAGAAGCATGGAAGGCCCTAAAGGCAGGTATTGTGGGGATTCTGACTGGAGGAAGCCAGATTAAAGAGGATCTAGAAAGATCACTGAATGTGCAGGTGAGGTACATTACAGTAAAGCTGGATTAAATAAATCTCGGTCTCGCTGTTTTGTTATTGGGGAATTAGCTAGGATAAATAATAGGGCTGCTAATTAATTTACAGTATTCATTTATGTTAAAATTAACATTTACACAGATGAGGGTCTCCAGGGACCTTTGAGTACTCATTCCTCAGTCCTCCTCCCTCTTCAGTTCTCCCTACAGATCTAGGAAGTCAGAATATTGTGAGGCTGGGATTTGAACATCAGTGTTTGAAAGCTTCTCATGCCGGACTGTGCAATGCAGCTGGTACCAGAGTAAGAAAGACCTAATTCCAAATTCTCTACCCTATGAAATGGTGTGTGGGTGTGTGGGTGTGGAGTGGGTGTGGAGTGTGGGGGAGAGGTGTGGTGGGTGTGGAGGGTGTGTTGGTGTGAGGTGTGTGAGGGTGTGGGGTCTCTCTCTCTCTCTCTCTCTCTCTCTCTCTCTCTCTCTCTCTCTCCCCCCCCCCCCCCCCCCCCGGGGTTGGTCAGGGAGGAGCAGGCAGAGTCTTGCTGTATAAGCTACAGTGTCCTCAAACTCACTTTCCTCTTCCCGTTGTCTCAGCAAGCACTGACACACCTGGCTGAACTTTCTGTTTAACTGATGCTTGATAAAGTACTTAACTTCCTTGATCTATAATTCCCTTACTGATAAACTAGGTTAGCCTCAATGTTTTAGGACTTTTGTAAGGATTAATTGAGATTATATGTTTCATGGGGATGGTACTACATTCCAGGTAGTCAATAAATGTTAACTTATTGCTCACATTTTTGTTTTCTGAAGCAAAGTCTCCTTATGTAGCACTGAATAAAAGATAAACAGGACACAGAAGGGAATGAAGCCCCTCTGTTACATGGTTTGATACAAACAGAACCCACTGAATAGGCTGCCCCAGTGGAGTCAATACTCTTATTTTCTGAGAGAGAACTCAAACAAAAGTCTCAACAGCTAAAGAACCAGGCTCGAGAATGTCTTACACCCAGTGACCTTTGACTTTAGACTTATCAGTATCCCTCCATAAACCCCAAACAGCATTCCACAAATCACCTTTCGGTTTCATCTATAAAACAAAATGAGAAGTTCTTTACAACAAGACAACTAAGCAGAACATAATTTTAAACTGAATCTTTAAACTTTGCTTAACCTTTGAACCTAGTTGAAAATTACATCATTGAACATCAGAAGCTACAAAACTATAGATAGATAGATAGATAGATAGATAGATAGATAGATAGATAGATAGATAGATAGAGATGGTTAAGATACTTTGAGTATGAGTGTCTCTAGAGAAGCTCCCCATCTCCCACCCCACCCCCCATCCCACCCCACCCCCACAACTCCTTGGATGTGTTCTGTCCTCTTCTTAATGAACTCCAATTTTGCTTCATGCTGATCATGAAATTCTTTTCTATTCAAAATTCATGAGCCCTGCTATACCCACATAGAGGTTTCCGGAAAGGACTCCTTGAATGGCGTAGGTGACAGTGTCATGTAGTGGGTAAGAGGTCTGTTGACAGGGTTCATCTCCCAATGTTGCTGACAGACTACATTGGCCTCAGACTTGAACTTGCTCACCTGACCCTTCTGAGTGCTTACACTGTAGGCACACACCACCACACCCAGACGGCTTGTTTATGCTTTAATAACAAATGTACACACCCTATGAGTAGGCTCCATATCTTGCCTTGAGTCAATATATTCATATTAACTACCATGACAGGCACATTGCAGAAGACCCAACGAAAGCTTGTTTTAAGTCATTGGTTCCTTTGAACTATGCACATCCCATTCCTATCCAGTAAAAACAATAAACCTTTGCCTTAGCTTGTGTACAGAAAGCGAAACAGAAGTGATGATTTGATGTAACTTCATTTTCTTTTCTGATATAACAGTGGGTAGTAATCCAATGTTGGGTGTGATTTCTATCATGTCTTCTTGAAGTTCCTTTGCCTTGTGCGTGATGAGGCCAACAGCTAGCATTTAATGTCAGAAAGGCAAGTGGCTGCAGGTATGGTGTTATTTAAGTGGAACTAATCTGTTGTTTGCCCAGTGGTAATGTAAAGATGTGGTGAGCTGAATGGGAAGTCTCCCCCGTGCTCCTTAGTTAACACTTGGTCCTCTGTTGGTGACACTGTCTGGGGAGGTTATGGACTTCTTAGGAGATGGAGCCTTGCTGGAGAAGTACGTCACTCAGGGTGAGCTTTCAGAGTCCCTAAGTTCGTCCACTTTCAGTCTGCTCTGTCTGGCTCTGTTTGCATCTGAAGCTTTCCATTCCAACTGCTCGACGCCACGCCCCCTCCAGTCTTAAAGATCTTGTTACTCTGTGAGCAACTGTGAGCCCAAATAAACTCTTCCTTCTGGAAGTTGCCCTGGGCATAGTGTTTTATCACAGCAACAAAAGCTAATTAATACTACAATGGTTTGATTTTTTTAAAAAGAATTGATAGGGTCTGTTTACTTTTCATTTCTAAAATCTAGCTATTGTTACTGTATGTGTGTCCGCGTGCCTGATGGGGTTTAGAGTGCGGGTGGTGTGCGTCACGGTGTGTGCAGGCTCACAAGAGGATGCTCGGGAGGCAGCGCTCTCCTTCCACTTCATTAAGGCTGCTGTTTTCTTGTTTCTGCTGTGGGACAAGCGTGAGGCTAGCTAGCCTATGAACTTCTGCTGACTCTCCCGTCATTGCCTCCCACAGTACCCTATGTAATGAAAAGATGATCAATGTCATATGTCACCGGGGCACTGCAAATTAAAGTAATGCGTTGATAACACCATACAGGTACCTGTTGGAATGGCCAAAGTCTAACACAGAAAATATTGGTGACGATACGGCACAAGAAGGCCCTCAGTCAAGGTGGGAACATAAAACAGCACAGTTTTATGTCTAAAGACAGTTGCAGTTTCTTTAAAAACTCCCATATTCTCATCACACAATCCAGTGATTAGGTTCCTTAGTATGTACTCAAAGGAGTTGAATATTTATGACCATACAAAAGCCTTCACGTAAATATTTAAAACAAAAAGCCTGGTCACCATTTAGAACTTATCATATATAACCTATGTTAGCATCAAGATTGTTCATCATGTCTCCCTTCTCACCCCTCCACCCATCTTAGTCACTTCAGAGAAATATGTGATGAAGGGGTCTGGTCCTGGAGTCAAATAAACAGGGTTTCCATTGTCATTCTCCAGGGCTCTGCCTAGTCGTCTGCTACTCTGTGCCTTCATCATTTGTCGAGTGACAGAACCAGACATATTTCGTCAGCTCTAAGGTTAAAACTTTCACATTTAACACATCTGAAGTTAGGATGCATCACTAAATTTGTAGCATGTTATAGTTCAATGGATGGTGTATTTCTTTTCCTTTTTTAGTAACATAACTCAACAATGGACACTACAGTTAATGACTTCAGAACTGGGAAATAGCGTCTGCATTGTTGGATTGTTGTATGGATCGAGTAAGGGTTTTTGTTGTTTCTTTTTCATTTCAAATGTAGAACACCATTTCTGACACAGTGTGTGTCTGCCATGCCATGGGTATTTCTGAGAACACTGTGACATCTGTGACAGGGCCCTATTTCAAGAACTGGGTACTAGAAATAGATGATAGTGGGTAGATCATCTATTTCTAGATGAGGAGCTCGTACTCTGAGACTAGGCAGAGAGACACATGGGGGACAACTCTCCCAGGCCCTCAGAGACCAGAAGAGGAGATCCTGGCATCTCATCAGGATGGAACAGACTTCGGGGTGGCGTACCTGGCTTTGTGACAGGCACATCAAGGAGTTTCCCACTGTCTGAGTCTTCCACACCCTGTGCTGCAATGGAGTAGGGCCGGCTGGCTTTGTTCTTAAAGATGATGAGAATGGAGTCCCCCACCTCGGCGTGAATCATTGGTCCTAAAGACAAAATACAACCAGGTATATCACAAAGATCATGCCATGCTTAGCTGACCAGCCTGAGTTCAAATTCTCCTTCCTTCCCTTAACAGAAGGCCTTGGATGAGTCATGCAATCAGAATCTCGGTTTCCTTATCTGCAGGATGGGGTCACTAAGACTATTCCCATAGGACTATTAAATAGCACAGTGTGTGTGTGTGTGTGTGTGTGTGTGTGTGTGTGTGTGTGTGTGTGTCACAAGGTTTATTTCTGTCCAACAAAAGCCAGTATTCAGTAAATTCTTCTTACTGGTAAGCAGTAGAGCTTCAGTTATAATCTATGGTCAGTTGCACGGGAAGCGTCCCCCATAGGTCTCCAGCTGGCTAGCACTGTTTGGGAGGTGTCGATGGGTGCCTTATTGATGAAGCGTCTCAGCAGGGATGGACTTCAGGATTAAAGTCTTCATGCTGTTTTCGGCTTGCTCTCTCTGTTTTGTACTTGTCCTAAAAGATGTGAGCTCTCAGCTTCCTGCTCCGGTTGCCATGCCTACAGTCTGCTGCCACGCCTCCCTGCCCTGACAGACTCTTAGCTCTCTGGGACTATGAGGCCCGATAAACTCTTCCTTTTATAAGTTGCCTTGGCCATGGTGGGGTTTTTTTGGTTTTGTTTTGTTTTGTTTTGTTTTGTTTTTCACAGCAACAGAAAAATAACTACTGCTAATACCTGTACCAAACCTTAAGGAACCTAAAGTTGGATCTGATCTGATGAATGGATTCGTACTGATAACGAATATTATTAGTAACAATACTAAAGATGGGTGTTGATGGGTAGGTAGTGAAGGAATTTACGGTAACACCGTCATCACTAATACATATCTAGTGCTGAGTCATTACGTGGCTATCATGTTGGTTAGTTTAACTGCGACTTGACCCCCCTGAGAAGAGTCTTAATGAGAGGTTGCCTAGATCAGGCTGAGCTGAGGTCCTGTCTCAGGGGGATTGAAAGTTGCCAGGTTTGGGGCCCTGGACTGTCGGAGAGCAGAGAAAGTCAGCTGAGCATTAAGCATGCGTGCATTCCTCTCTGCTCTTGGCTGTGAATGTGGCGTGACCAAGCTGTCTCAGGCTCCGGCTGCTGTGACTTCTCCATCATAAGAGACTGTAGCCTGGAACTATGAGCCAAAATAAAGGCTTCTCCTCTGGGCTGCTTGTTGTCGGCATGGTTTTGTTCTTGTTTTTTATCTCAGCAACCAAAATGAAAGTGTGTCAGACACCTTGAGCGTTCACTTCCTGTTGAGAGCAGCTGACTTCGGTGGTGTGTCCCTGCAGGTGAGCCCCGCCCGCCCGTCTGACTGCCTGCATCGGCTGGAAGGAGTGAAGTTGTGCCAGCAATTGCCTCTTGCTTTGCTGTGCTAGGGAAACACCCTAACAAGATCAAGTGTGGGGCTCACAGTCATCTTCACGAGGCACAGCTTTGGGGTGCAGACTCCCTTTGTAGAAGCATCTCCCCTTTAATCCCTGAGGGTCCCTCTTCGGCATTTGGTGTGTTCTGCATTCATCCAGAGATAAGCCCTTGATGGTAAGGGGTGTGATGCGGCTAAAGTTGCTAATGCATTTAAATTTTGTTGAGCTGCAGTTATCTCCAGAAGTGAACAGAAGAAACCGCTATGCACTTAGGCAGCAAGCATGGACACTGGTCAGACAGTTTGCACACATTAAATCATTGCTGCTCATGACTCCACCGCACAAGCCTTGCTGTGTTGGTTTAAAAAAAAAACGATGCCTTCCGGCTGACAGTGCTATGTGCTAGGACCCGGCAGTGGCGGGCAGATGTGGACCTGTGTGCGCCCACTGAGTTTCTGGGAGTCCAGGCCACTCTAAGCTGTAGGTGACAGAAAGGGCCTCATTCTCCAGTGGAGACGCTGGGGCTGCTAACCCGCCCCGTGTAAGTCACTCATTTCTCTGTGACTGATCAAGCTGGGCTCTTGGGGAGCATGGCCACCCCCTCAGCTAGCCCAGCCCTTTCCTCTGGAGCTCTGTGCGCAGGTGCTTACGGCTCCAGGGTGTGACTCACGGATTGTTCATGTGAACTGACAAGCAAGCTGGTGAGACAACCAAACATGGCGGGTGGGGGAGGAGAGCACTAATCTCTGTGAGGCCGGTGGCACGTGCAAACCACACTCGCAAAGTAAGTCACCTGTGCTGTAGAAGGCATTTCTAAAATCCTTTAGGTTGGACGGGCGTTGTTGTTGGCCAGCCGCACAGCTGAGGTACCAGCCAGCCCACAGTCCTTGCATATCATGTGTCAGGTCTGAGGCCCAGGGGTCAGGTCAGGACCTGTCACCCTCTGCACCCACTTCACACAAGGGGGCCTCTTTTTGTTCTTACTTTTATAGTGTGTTCTGTCACTGTGCACATGTGAGCCAGGACCTTAAGGCGGTCTCACGCACACGCTGTGTCGTGTCCTGAGTCATCAATTTTTGTTTGTTTTTTTGTTTGTTTTTTTTTGAGACAGGGTTTCTCTGTATAGCCCTGGCTGTCCTGGAACTCACTCTGTAGACCAGGCTGGCCTTGAACTCAGAAATCCACCTGCCTCTGCCTTCCAAGTGCTGGGATTAAAGATGTGCCACCACCGCCCGGCTGTCATCAAACTTCTTAAAAGGAAATTTTCTCAGCTCAATAGAGAGGCAGGAAAGGGTACGAGACACCAGGTAGACAGACTATCCTGATGACAAGGATCCCGTGGTGTATGAGAGGTGGGGATGGGCTGGGGAAGGGAGACAGACAGACAGACACCCACACTTAGGGCTGACAGACTGACATCCACCATACCCAGGAGTTGAAGGTGCTCCTCTTGAGGTGGCCGGGCTTTAATCTCCACAAATTCTCCATTTGTGTATTCCCTATAAACCACCTTCCTGTACTGAGAGCCAATCCAGTTTTCAGTGTGGTTCATAAATATATCTCCATGTCTGCAAAGAAGAGGCATTAGAAATCAAGGTCGTCAGAAGGTGGGAAGACTGTGGGTGTCTGTTATCTGGGGTGATGCTCCTGCAGCTGGGGTCAGGGTCTCCCCAGGGAGTTAGTATTTGCACCACCTCTGAGAGCAGGGCTAGAAATCAGCACCTCAGAGCTCCTCCTGTCCTGACGGGAGGAACCCAGCTCAGACCCGTGGCCACCCTTGGAAACCATTACTGTCACCTGCTGCAGGGCTCTAAACTGGGCTAACCTCAGAGAATCCTAACAGAGGTTGTGCTTCTCTGGCTGACACTAGGTGAACACACACACACACACACACACACACACACACACACACTACTCATAGCTCTGAAACTCTCCAGGTTTCACTCTATATCCCTTATCGGCATCTTCCACTCTGATAACTCCCTCCTCTCCCTGTGGCTGCCACTGGCCGCCGCAAGCCTGCAGAGTGTGTACTGTGAATATAGTTGTGTACAAATGAGTAATTCTTGCTGTTATTATGTTCCAGAGACCCAACCAAACAGTGGTTGTGTGTGTAGCTGTTCAGAGACCTGCTAACAGATGTCTGTGCTGTGAAAACACTGACCTCAGTTCACAGCGCTGTCCCCAGTTGCTTGGAAGCCTAACACAGAAGGATGGCCAGTTCAAGACTCGCCTGGGCCACACAGTGAGATACTGTCTCCAAGAAAATAAAATAAGTAACTTGCATTTCTAACATAGGGTGAAGTCTAATGTCCTTCCACCTCTCCCCAATTAACTACCTGCGTTCCAATCAGAGCACAGTTCCACGTGCCTCCGCCTGCCACAATGCATCCCCTGCTGTCCACTCCACAGGCAAAGTGGTCTGCTCCAAGTCCAACCCTCTCTTCCTTGTGAAACTCTTGGTGCTTCTCTCCGCAGACCTTCT
The DNA here is from genome assembly GCF_947179515.1 of Apodemus sylvaticus. Lineage (NCBI taxonomy): Eukaryota > Metazoa > Chordata > Mammalia > Rodentia > Muridae > Apodemus > Apodemus sylvaticus. The sequence goes on along the minus strand of NC_067478.1, from coordinate 120,457,339 downwards.
CAGTCTGCCTCAGATTCCGTGTTTTCTGGTTTTTCCTAAGTCCTGAACTCAACTGGCTGTCACTGCACCTCCTAGACACGAGGGTCACTAAGCATTTGCTTTCTGTAGCGTGGTTGGCTCTCAAGCCACCCAAGCTTTCTTTGGACATGTTCATCTATCTGTAAAGAGCTATTGTTCCTTTCTTCCACTGTCTTACACTCCACACCTCATCTCAAAGACTGGGAGCTTTCTTTAAGTGTGCCGCCCCACCACTCCCCAAGATGAGGCTGTGAGTTACCACTGAGCCCCCCCTCTGTTAAAGATGGCTTCCCTTCCGTTGGGTCCAGCAGGACAGTACCCTTGGGGCCACATATTCAGTGTGGGAAAGTCCTGCTCTGTATGGTACATAGTTTCATCAGTCTGTCCAGTGGGCATTCAATAATACGTGTGCATCTCTGACTACACGAGAAAGAGAGAGAGAGAGAGAGAGAGAGAGAGAGAGAGAGAGAGAGAGAGAAGAGAGAGAGGCTGTGTAATACATAATCTGAGGGTCTTAGCTGCGCTTGTGACCAGTACAAATGGGAGCTGTGTTGTTTGCAGTTTCCCAGCTCTCTTCCATGCAAAGGGCACACATCAATTGCTGTAAAGAACTTTATCACATGGGATGCTGGGAAAATGCTGACTGGAGGAGTCACGTGTGCTGTGGGGCCACTATGACAAGTTGATTATAAAAGTCTGAGCTGATGCCTGGAGTATAATTACTGCTCAGTACATCCTTATGGCAACCTTGGGATTGGTAAACTCTGCACAGACCGCTCTTTAAGAGTGGCAGCACCAGAACTTCATTTTTTTTTAACGGCTTGATCTACTTTTTCAGATTTACTTTGTTGTACAAATCTGATACCGACACTGTGCCAGTGGGTCCATGTGTTTCCTTTCAGGAATCTTGATGTCTTCCCAGCACACTCTAAAGAAACTCAGATATGGAGGTGGTGCAGAAGGTCTGTGCTGGTCAAGACAAGTGTCTCAGCGATGGATTTTATCAGGAAGTGGGTCAAAATTTTGCCTCTGGGCAAAATCGCATGCACAAGTTAGAGGTGCATCCTATACACCTACAAGCTTCTCCAAAGGCTAAAGCAGGGGAATCAGAAAGTGAATTCCAACCTGGGCAACTTAATGAAACCCTGTTTTCAACACGCAGCTGGTGCTATCAGTGGTAGAGTGCTTATTTAGATATAGGAGGCCTCAGTTTGATCCTCAATATTGAAAAAAAATTATGGGCAAAAAATCTTGTATAGAGAGCATGGGTCCTTCAGCTCCTATCAGTGCAGAGACTGGATGTGCACCACAGGCATGCATACACACGCCTTGTGTGGGGCTAGGGGTGATACCAGAGGACAGCTTCGGGGAGTTGGTTCTGTCCCTCTATGGTGGGTCGTGGAGACTGAACATGGGTCATCCGCCTTGAGCAGCAAGCCCCCATACCATTTTGATGTCCCAGGCTTCATATAAAGCGGACAAAGCTGTAGAATTTGGTTCACTTGCAACGTACTGCATATCCTTATCCTGCCTCACTTCTGTTGTCTTATGGTCACTAACCAGAGCAGTGGGGAATTAATTCATTTTATCCCTCTTGCCTACCAGTGCCCTCCTGTTTTTCTGGGCTGTTTAGCCGATTGTCCCAGAACTAGAAGTACGCACAGAAGTATAGATTTTTCTCCTCATTTGTCTCTAAGGTAGTGGCGTACAATAGCTCCACCTTAAAACAGTGGCTGCTAAGTAAGAGAAGGAACGGATGCATTGAACCTACTAGATGCAGTGTGCAGAAGTGTCTACACTGCAGACATGAAGGAGATGTGTGGTCAGGAGAGCTTGGCATGGAGCTAACTAAGAGCAGTGATGTGCGAGTACAAAGGGCAGTGTGGCGTGTTGGAGAGAACGTGGATTTCCTGTGGGAAGATCGGTGTTCAGCTCCTGTTCTCCCACAGACCAACTGAATACCCTCACTCTTCCCACGGAGGCCCCATAAGCCCACCAGAGCAATTATATCCCAGCAGCAGGGCGTTGTGACACAAAGGGTGTTAGCTTAGAGGAGGTCAGCAGTCTGTGCCCGAAGCCTTCCTTTGTGCCGGAAGCTTGGCTCTTAGACTCGGGAACTAGAAGAGTAGAGGAAGGACCAGGACTGACGGACTTTGTGTGGCTTGAGCACTGCTGATGCTTCAATGTGTGATCCTGGCGGGCGTCACCTCAAGGAAGTGTTAGTCCTTCAGATTTTCTGGGTAACTTGGAGCTCTGCTCTTCCCGCCCTGACTCAGGAATCTCTCTCAAGGCAAAAGCCTCAGTTCATCCTTGGATGTCCCCACCCACCAGGATCCGTGCTTGCCAGTAACCTTCCCTGCCTCACTGGCATCATTTTAATTCCCAGCCCTACTGTTGTTGTGGGGTTCCACTCTTCCTCTAAACACTTCCATCTGCATTCTCATTAAAAAGTTTGTCCATTCATCTGTCCATCTGTCCATCCATCCATCCATCCACCCACCCATCCATCCATCCACCCACCCACCCACCCATCCATCCACCCACCCACCCACCCATCCATCCATCCATCCACCCACCCACCCACCCATCCACCTACCCACTCATCCATCCATCCATCCATCCATCCATCCATCCATCCATCCATCCATCCATCTCCTCAGCCATGAAGTAGACCAGCCACAGATAGGGGACTAGAGGTACGGAAATCCACTTTGGGGCCCTCGGGATGGCCTCTGACCTACTTCCAGGTGAGGAGACAGAAGTGTCCCTAATTTTCTGTGCTCATCAGGAAAAGCCTCTGCCTGTGGAACTATGCACATAAAGCCTGCCCACTTGGTTTCCGCGGGTGCTAAGGCCCACAGAGCATGCGCATTCCCACCGAAGAGCCGTCGCTTCGCCCATGGTACCTTTCCCCTCCTGCGTCCAAGTGCTGCTTTTCGAACTCCCAGTTTTTGTTAGGGGCATAATCCCATTCTACCTCTTCAGCGGCGATGAAAAAGGTTCTTAGCATCCCGTAGGGCGGCTCAGAAGGGTCCCTGTTGCCACAACTGCTGACCTCATAGATCTGACCCATGCCTCTCGTGAAGTGGTGCAAGGTGGAACAGAACACCTTGAAAGTGCCTGAGGAGAAAAGGCTTGACATGGTGACCACGACTTGACATTTCTGGTAGTGGTGATCGTACTAAACTTACATATTTTATTCCAATGTCAGTAACAGTAAGATGGACTTTTAGAATGCCGACCTCCTGGTAGATGTAAAGCAGAGCTTATGAGGAATAAATTACTTTTTGTTTTTGACTCTAATAATTTTGGAGAAAAACACTACATAAAATTCATTTGTTGTGGGTGGGAAAATCAGAATTTTGTCACCAAGAAAGGGCTTCTGTGGATCATCCCTGTTAACACACCCCTGCTTACAATCAGCCGCTCCTGGAAAATTACTGATCCTAATGACTCTCTCAGCCCCACCCAGTTACAGGGAACTAATTACCTATGAGATGAAAGACTTAGACAACGTTCAAATTAGGCCACGGCTGGGGATTCTGCCCTGAAGGATTTCGTAAATTATAAAGCAGTAATTCGTGAGAGTCAAATCGATTATGTCACTAGAGCCTCCAGCCAGGGGAGGCTCCTGAGTATCATGATCTAGACGAAAAGAAAGAGAAAGATCCACTGCCTTTCTCCTAGAGTGCAACAACAATGTCTGACAGAAAATTATGTAAGTTAAAAACTGAATTTCTAGATGTGTTGGCATTTTTTCACCAGACAATTATGTGAGCTTAAATCCTTGAGGATATTGACTGTTAATGAGATTATTGGATCCCCATTCTCTGACAGACTGTCCCTAGAGGCAAGCGATTAACACACTTCACCAAAGCCACCCGGAGGTGCAGGGAGGGACACTTTTACTCACTTTAGCTGTTGTCTAGATATTGACATCATTTCCGGATGGGCAAAGTCAGTTAGTTCAGTATGTCCATAGAGACCACGTTGAACGGTACTACGGATGTATTATTAGTATTACAGACCTAGGAAGATCTTTGTGAAACCTCAGAGAAGATACCTGGGAAAGGCCTCTCTCTACTCTACACAAACTTGTACCACAATCAAGAGATCTCTGTAGTTCCTCAACAGTGTAGCCATTTTCTTCTCCAGGAGCCAAGGGAAGCAGTGTCTTCCTACCCACCATCTACTCTCGACATCTCTCTCCCTCTCTCCCTTTCCCTCTACCCCTCCTTCCTTCCTCCCTCCCTCTGTCTGTCTCCGTCTCTTTGTCTCTTCTCTCTCTCTCTCTCTCTCTCTCTCTCTCTCTCTCTCTCTCTCTGTGTGTGTGTGTGTGTGTGTGTGTGTGTGTGTGTGTATGCACCAAAGGATAACTTGAGATATCTTTCCTCAAGAACTCAAACATTTTCTGAGAGACAGAGTCTCTGGTCTGACACCAGCGAGGCTGGCCAGGCCATGGGCCTCAGAGACCTCCCTATACCCATAGCTACAGCACTAGGGTTACAAGTATGTGCCGGCACATACAGATTTGTTTTTAATTATCTATTAAAGTGGTTATGCAATATTTTATTTTTAAGTTGACGTATATATTTCACATAATAAATTCTGATTATAGTTTCTCCTCCCAAAGCTCCTCCCAGATCCTTTCCAACTGCCCTCCCATCCAAATCCACACCCTTTCTTTCATTAGAATACAGTCATCTAAAAACATCAGAAGGAAAATAATAACAAACAGACGAGGATAGGTGCAACAAACTAACAGAAGAGACTGGGGCAAAGAGAAAGCTTAAGAACCACACATAGATGCAGTGACATATGTATTTACAGACACAGAAGTCCCATGAAAAACTGGGAACAATGTATATACAAAAACCTTAAGGATAATAAGAAAATAAACACATGAGAAAAAAATAAGAGTACTGTCCAGACAATGCATTATGAGACAAGATGCATGTAGACTCTTCACATAGCGGCCGGGCACTGAACTCAAGTCCTAATGCTTACACAGCAAGTGCCTTACTAGCTGAGCCATCTTCCCAGCCCTCTGCCTACTTTCTAATTATTCTCTACAACTCAGTTAAGGGACAGGAATTATTGAAATAGCCAGACTTTTTTCTGCCAGTCACAGATTTATGCTCACCACCAAACACAAGACAGAAGTCGTCACTAAGATGAAGGAGCCCATGGGTCATATGAATAATGATCCAAGCCGTATACTAGCCAGCTCTGATCTGTTTAAGCTGGTCCCAGTTTCTATGGATTGGAAGAGTTTGGCTGTTCTCTGCCCCTGCTCTTTTCTGGTGTATGTTTGAAAACCTGGATTGTGCTCAATGCAGCCCTGGGTTTAGGTGATTTACAACCAATTGACTATGTTAATGCAGACAGGCAGAACACTGCAGGAGCATTCCAAGGCAATGAATACAGAGCTTTGATTTGCAGGAAGCTCTTGGGCAAAGGTTTTGAAGGATCAGTCTCAACTTCTTAACTGACCACATAGCCAAATCTAGAATGAAGTCAAGAAGTGGAAAGTTCAGGCTGGAGAGATGGCTCAGCAGTTAAGAGCACTGGGTGCTCTTCCAGAGGTCCTGAGTTCAAATCCCAGCAACCACATGGTGGCTCACAACCATCTATAATGGGATCCGATGTCCTCTTCTGGTGTGTCTGAAGACAGCTACAGTGCACTCATTTACATTAAATAGAGAAAGAAAGAAAGAAAGAAAGAAAGAAAGAAAGAAAGAAAGAAAGAAAGAAAGAAAGAAAGAAAGAAAGAAAGAAAGGGAGGAAGGGAGGAAGGGAGGAAGGGAGGAAGGGAGGAAGGAAAGAAAGAAAAAGAAAGAAAGAAAGAAAGAAAGAAAGAAAGAAAGAAAGAAAGAAAGAAAGAAAGAAAGAAAGAAAGAAAGAAGGGGAAGGGAAGGGAAGGAGGGAAGAAAGAAGGAAGGAAAGAAGGAAAGAAGGAAGGAAGGAAGGAAGGAAGGAAGGAAGGAAGGAAGGAAGGGAAGGAAGTGGAAGGCTCATTGCTCCCATGAGGTTCCATCAGGTGCCCATCTCGGAGAGCATCACCACGGGCTCTTGCTAACACTGATGAATTTGGCCGGACTGATGTCCCTGCACAGTAGTCGCCCTCACTGGTAAGTAGCATATGATACCTCATTCATAATGTGTGTCTCAGCATCCTTTCTAAAACTGTCCTAATGGTCCCTTTAATCTCTAAGGGAAGGTAGAGGTTCCAGAAACAACACGGACACTAAACCCAGGGAAGCTTGCTTCTGGGGAAACAAGGATGCTCAGCAGAATGGAAATAAGGCTGTCTTTAAATACCTCGTCCCCAGGAGAAGGGGGCCAGCCTACAGGGACAGCTACACCCACAGCTAAAGTGTCCATTAGGTTGTCCATGCCAGGTATGTTTCTGCTTAGCAAGAAGTATCTGGGTTGTTATTTTTTTAAACAGGGATTTCTCTCATTGATATGAATGAACATATTTGCCTAGTATTCATGACGATCTACCTCAGATTCCTGGGGATTCACCGGGGGTTCACATGGATTCACCGGGGGTTCACATGGATTCACCGGGGGTTCACATGGATTCACCAGGGGTTAACATGGATTCACCAGGAGTTCATCTGGGTTCACTTGGATTCACCTGAACTCCCCCTGGGTCCATGTGGGCTAACCTGAGGTTCACATGGACTCACCAAGGGTTCATGTAGATCCCTCTAGATTCATGTGAACTTGCCTAAGGTTTATGTGGCTTACCTGGGGTTTGTGAACAAAGTCACGTAAAGGATGACCAACTCTGCTTCTTGGTTAACTACCTCTTCCTTCATCTTTTACACTATACGTTTGCACTAAGATGGCCAGGAATCTGATCTGAATCAAAACCATATCTGTTTCTAGAGTCTTTGACGTGCCAAGGACTGCCAGCTTTTCTTGGAAGAGGACTGTGTGAGGACAGGTTGGAATCTGACCACCTGAGATGGCCCTGGCAGGTTTACCTGAGTGGTCTGGCTGCATGTATGCCGTTGTGGACATATGGGGAAACAGAGCCAGGGAGTCTCGATGCGTCCCTCGTAGGTGGATGGTGTTGCCTTGGAAATAAACTCCGTGCATGTCTGTGTCGGTGCCCATTCCGATCAAGTGCCAGGAGACTCTGTCCTTCTTGCACATGCTGAGTCCCGGCTGGCTGCCGTACATGTAGCCGTTAATAGCTAGGAGGAAGGAAGACGACTGTGAGTGTCCACTGTGACTCTCTGGCCAACACCATCTCAGAGCACAGTTATCAGTGTGCTTGTGGGAGAATCTCAAGCGTGTGGGCTGGACGTAAGATCCTTGTTATTAGAGAATGAATACTTCTAGAAAAATGCTACAAGATGACTAGAACTAACAACAAATCTGAAAATATACTAAAATTATAAAGCACATTAAAATTAGCAACACATTTTCTAAGACCGGAATTCCAAGAATCACTAAATCAGGTTGTTTTTTGCATTTTTTTTAAATGACAAAACATTCAACACATTGGCATGTCACAAGAGCACCATCCTTATAAGAATGCCATTTGAGGGGACTGGAGAGATGGCTCGGTGGTTAAGGGCACTGGTTCCTCTTCCAGAGGACACACACATCCGGGAACTAACCTGGCACAACCATTTGTAACTCTAGTCCCAGGAGATCCTACTCCCTCTCCTGGCTTCCATAGGCCACATGATACATGGGCAAACATCCAAACACATAATAAAATAATTAAAATAAAAATTTTTAAATGTCAATTGACTTCATTATCTTGATATAAAATGATTTTCTTTGACGTTCTTATCTTGTTATCTCCTTGTCAGGTGACTTCCTCAGTTACTGACTTGCTGAATTCAAGGCGTTAGTTTCAGACAGACTCTCATTTGCAAATGGCTTTGCATTTGCTTCTGGAAGTGATCAGGCATTCATTTGCAGAGTTCACAGATTCTGAGTAATTTGCAGACATCTCAGTAACTAGGCATTGCATTGGCAGATACAAACAGTGGAGACAGATTGGGGTTGATTAGGAAGCAGTGTGGTTGAAAGGTAAGTGTGAGTAAAGAAGCCTGCTGTGTGGATGCTCACTGTCGTAGCCCTGACACAACTGAGAGGTCTGAGGGTGATGTGAGCATGAGGACTGTGACAGCAACTTTCACTGATGACTTCACCAAACTTGGAATCACCTGGGAGACACACGTCTAGGTGTTCCTGTGAGGACATCTGCAGAGAGATTTACTGAGGGAAAATTGCTCATCCTGGACAGAATAAAAAGGAGAAAGCACCCTGATCACCAGCAAGCCAACATTCTCCCCTTCTCTCTTTCTCTTTCTCACTCCCTCTCCCTCCCTCCCTTCCTCCCTATCTCTCTCCCCCTATCTCTCTCCTCCCTATCTCTTCCTCCCTATCTCTCTCCTCCTCCCCCTTTTCTCTCCCCATCTCCCTCTTCTTCTCTCTCCCTCTCTCTCCCCCTCTCATTTTCTCCCCTTCTCCCTCCTTTTGGCTCTCTCTCCCCCTCCTTCCCTTTGCCCACCTCTCTCTATCCCTCTCCTTTTCCCTCCTCCTACCTCCCATCTCTCTGACTCTGAGTACAGTGTGAGCGGCTGCCCCTTTCTCCTGGTGCCATGGTCTTCACTCAAACTCTGAGCCAGAACAAACCCTTCCTCCCTTGAGTTGCTTTGGCCAGGCATTTGTCAGCAGGACAGAAAAGAAGAAAAGAGAAAAGAACCCAGCCAGCATCAAGACAATAGCTCCTAAAATGAGTAAGGCCCTGCTTTCAGGTAATCAGTTTTCTTTGCCTATCAATTCCAGTCCATCAGTGGCAGCTCTGGACAGTGCATCGAGAGTAATTTTGAAACATCACATCCGATTTAGTATGAATGAATGTTCTGACTGAATAGCAGTGTTTAACTGGTGAGGTCATGTAACTATGACTCACACTCAGTACCTGAGTGTGATAATGCCATAATCAGGGATGACTAGCCAACACACACACACACACACACACACGAGTGGTCTTCTGACATAATCTTCTTGCAAATAAAACTTCCTTTTATTTCTGTGTCTGTCAGACAAATCCAGGGTACCTATCAAGTGTAGTTAAATTTAGGATTTTTAATAGAAAGCCCTGAGGTATCTAATAAAACCTTATAAAGATATGGGCTTTTTAAAGATATATTACTTTAAAGATATATTGATCATCTTTAAAGATAAGAAAGAGATGTCCATGAAGAAGCCTACAGAACTCCAAATAGACTGGACCAGAAAAGAAATTCCTCCCATCACACAATAATCAAAACACCAAATGCACAAAACAAAGAAAGAATATTAAAAAGCAGTAAGGAAAAAAGGTCAAGTAACATATAAAGGCAGACCCATCAGAACTACACCAGACTTCTCACCAGAGACTATGAAAGCCAGAAGATCCTGGGCAGATGTCATACAGACCCTAAGAGAATGCAAATGTCAGCCCAGGCTACTACTATACCCAGCAAAACTCTCATTTGACATAGATGGAGAAACCAAGGCATTCCAAGACAAAAAAAATTCAAACAATATCTTTCCACAAATCCAGCCCTTCAAAGGATAATGAATGGAAAACACCAACAAAAGGAGGGAAGCTACACGCTAGAAAATGCCAAGAAAATAATCTTCTTTTAACAAACCAATAAGAAGATAGTCACATAAACATAACTCCACCTCTAATAACAAAAATAACAGGAAGCAACATCACTTTTCCTTAAAATCTCTTAATACCAATGGACTTAATTCTCCAATAAAAAGACATAGACTAACAGACTGGATACATAAGCAGGACTGAACATTTTGCTGCATACAGGAAACTCACCTCAGGGATGAAAACAGACACTTTCTCAGAGTAAAAGGATGGAAAACAATTTTCCAACCAAATGGCCCCAAGAAAAAAGCTGTGGCAGCCATTCTAATATCAAATAAAATCGACTTTTAACCTAAAATAATAAAATATTCATCAAAGGAAAAATCTACCAAGAAGAACTCTCAATTTTGAACATCTATGCTCCAAATACAAGGGTACCCACATCCATAAAAGAAACTTTACTAAAGTTCAAAGCACACATTTCACCTCACACAATAATAGTGGGAGACTTGAACACCCCACTCTCATAAACAGACAAATCATGGAAACAAACTAAACAGAGACAGTGAAACTAACAGAAGTTATGAACCAAATGGACTTAACAGATATCTATGGAACATTTTATTCTAAAACAAAAAATATATCTTCTTCTCAGCACCTCATGGTACCTTCTCCAAAACTGACCATATTCTGGGTCACAAAACAGACCTCAACAGATATAAGAAGACTGAAATAATCCCATGCACCCTATCAGATCACCATGGATTAAAGCTGGTCTTCAATAACAACAAAAACAACAGAAAGCCCACATACATATAGAAACTGAACAACATTTTCTCAACATTAACTTGGCCAAGGAAGAAATAAAGATATACTGATAATATTTATTACCAGTAAACTATAAATCTTGTCTACAGAATTTGAAAGAATATTATCACACTTGACTGAGTTTGAAGAGAATCTTTTCTGACTCTAAACATGTGTTTAATGCTTCCATTTCTAGAACTTTCATTCATTCACTCATTCATAAATACCATTTGAATACACACAGCCCATGGTAGAGCAACAGACAAAGACCTTTATCCTTAGTCTTTTGGTTTTTCTTCCTTCCTTGTCATGCAAACAAGACTGGAACTAAGACCTAGTTTAGTTACAGCAAAGCTCTCCTGAAAGCTGACACCAAAGGTCATTGTTCCCTGAATTCCACAGGTCCATGGAGGGTCTGTGTTAGACCTCAGTACTGGGAATCATGGGAGTTTGTGACCTGGTTACTGAGGGTTTTTGTAACCTTGGACTTTGGGAACTTCCTGAAGTAGGGAGGGATTTGGGAGCCTATTTATGCATTCTTCTGTATTGTTTTAAGGGTAATAAGCAAATATTTTGCTTGGGACTGAATTGAGAGGCCTCATAGCCTCACATGCGTCCACTGAAATGTTCCAGTATGTCAGCTGGCTGGGCAGCTACTTGCTCCTTGCTTTCTGGTGTTTGGCCTCTAGCTTGCTCCCTCGTTACATTAGGCAACATGGCTGAAACCAATAAACTCCCGTGCTAGTCACAGGCAATCACTGGGTGGCTTGCCATTATGCCATTAATTCCAAATTAAGATGACGTGGGAACCACTTGTGTTTGGCAAATTAATCCTTGCAGCAGGTGCACATTGTAATTGCTTAGGTATACTTAGGTGTGTGAGTGATCATTCTCCATGATCTCCAGTTATCAGACTGGATATGGGACTTTGTCAGTCATTTTCTATACTTTGGATCTTCTGCGTTCTTTGCCTCTTTAAATTCTGTCTAGCTTTGTGTACAGATGGCATGATGTGTTAGAAGTGTCAGGTTCACAGTATCTCTGGGAGCTCATGGATCTGAAGGTAGGAAAGGATTCACCTCCTGACCAGGAGCAATAACAAAGTCACCAAAATGAGGCAGGCTCAGGTGCATTTCCCAACTGCAGCCCGGCCTCTCGTACCATGCATCCGGTTGGATTTCACAAACTCCTTGTCTTCTTTGTCAACACTGAAGGGATGCCAAGCAAACTTCTGGATGTTTTCATCAAGATAGCTGCTGAAATTCTCATCAAAGACGGTGAACAGGAGGTAAAATTCCTTGTCTATTCCTTTCTAAAGAAAATGAAGAAACAAAGGCATACAACATACAGCTCGAATTAGTTCTAAAATTCATCAGAATGGATCATCAATGTTATGATCATTTCATAAATCAGGATGCTGAGTGTGGCCTGTCCCCTATCCACATGTCTCTCGCATGCCTGCTATCCATGCCACCCTCTGTGTACTCTCTCTCTCTCTCTCTCTCTCTCTCTCTCTCTCTCTCCCTCTCTCTCTCTCCCTCTCTCTCTCTTTCTCTCTCTCTCTCTCTCTCTCTCTCTCTCTCTCTCTCTCTCTCTCTCTCTCTCTGCTGTTACTTGACTCACAGGGCTCTTTAGCAATGTTCTCCTATTGCCTCTCTCAATGATATGATGTAGGCTCAGTGGCCCCGCCCTACCCACCTGCTCTTCCTGTATTCTACACATTTCTGTCATTGTGTGTTGAGAAAAAGAGAAAGAGAGAGTGAGAGGGAGTGAGAGGGAGTGAGAAGAGGAAGAAGGAAGAAGTGGAGGAAGGGAAAAGGGAAAAAGAGGGAAGAAGAGATGGAAGGCGGAATTTGGGAGTTTAATGGTTATGTGTAGGCAACAATGGTCAGAAATCAACCTTATGTCACCTGATTATACCCTATGACACCCCTTCACCTCTGGGAGAGACAGTGACAACTGACTGGAAAGAAAACCTCTTCTCTAAGCCTCTCCTTCTCTCCACCTTCCCAGAAGGACCCTGAGCAGGTTTCAGTCTACAGAAAGACTGACATACACTCTAAGGCACATTTTACACTAGTGGCTTTATCTGAGGGCAAATGTTTATTGTCTGTCTATTAACTATCAGATACTTAGCTGTGGATTTTTGCTTGTTTGAGGTTTCCTGTCTATTTTCATGAATTTTGACTAAGTAGTCTCCCTATGAACAGTATTCAGCTTAGCAACGTCTTCTGCAAACTCTAATTTTTTATTGAGTTTTTCATTTCTAATTTTCCACTCAGTTTTCATTGAGCAGATACAACATGAAAAATGAAAATGAGAAAAATAGTTCTGGGCCCTTGGCCTTTTTGGCTCAGGTTTTGCCAACACAGTGAGGAGCAGGTAGGTTAGTGTACTGGGGAGAGGAAGGCCTAGATTCCAAGTCCTATGTCCTGGTGGCCTTCAAACTTACTAGGAATAGTTCCTTGAGTCTCACTCAGTGGCTCTGAGTCTCGGTTTCTCCACCTTTAAAATGCAAAGCGCGTGCTGACTGCCTTCTCTTGCTGTCGAGGCACAGGGCGCGTGCTCACTGCATTACACATGCAGATGCTGAAAGCGTTCATGGATGTGCCCAAGTCTGAGAAACCTCACTCAGCAAAAAAGATCCAATCACATACCCAGACAGGAAACTTTCAAGTTTCCAGAATCAAGGCAACATACAGGTGAGAAAGCCAACCGCATACCAATGACACCACAAGCAGAAATGGTAAGATATAGGTCAGAATCTTAGAAAGAGCCATAGAAGTCAGTTGCAGAAGAAAGAGACACTGTTTTGTTAGTGGCTGTCGCTGCTTAATCTCCAGCCACACTGCTGGGCCCTCCAACCTACAACCCTGGAAAGAGTGTGGTGACAATGGTGGCCTACCTGTGTCCCGTCAGCGTTGAGCGTGCCCCTTTTGCAGACCAACAGAGGTCCCACAAGCCCAGCACTAGTGTCCTTGATTGGCTGGACCGCTGAGAAGTAAAGATAGGTCAGGCACGGGGGGTCTTCATCTGTCGGACTGACGCTTTCCGGCACCGTCCACCTGTAGGTGAAGGTTTCGCCTGGCTTGACGTGAGCCCCTGGCTTCAGAAATCCTGAGGATATAAATGAAACGGTTTCACATGACCGAGAACATGAAGCTAGCCAGGCCAGGCCCAGCCCCTGCAGCTCTTTCTGATGAGACATTTCACAAAACAAATGCTGTTTTCCTTACAAATTCTATCCTGAGATGCCCTGGACCTCAGATGGTATTTTATGAGATAGAAGTTAAAACTGAAGTGTTTTCTTCCTTGCAAATTATATCCTATATTGTATTCATGCCATGTTTAGCTGATACTAAGAGAATTACAGTATTCCATTCACACGATTAAATACAAATCTGTAAGATACCACCAAATGTCTTCTATGTGAAATATATCATACTCAGTCCTGCAGAAGACACCTCGAAAAGTTAAGCAAGAATCCTATCCTTGGGGGCTGGAAAGAGGAGTCAGCAGCATTAGGCATTAGGCTCTTGCAGAGGACCTGAGGTCAATTCCCAACACCTGTGTCAGGTGGCTCCCAACTGCCCATAACTCCAGCTGCAGGAGGTTCGAAGCCCTCCTCTGTTCTCAGTAGGGATGCATGTACTGCACACATAATGCACAAACACACATGAGTAAGAATTTAAAAATAAATTGTTAAAACAGAGCCCTTTCTTTAACAAGCTTAAAATATGCAGGGGCAGTATGCAAGTTTAGCAATTAAACCAAATGACAAAAACAAGAGCGTGTGCGCAAGGGTCTCAGGATCTGCGAACAGGCAGCTCTGACCTCTCTGGCTTGGCAGAGGCTCTGCATCTGACTTACGCTCTTCAAAAAGTTTCCCAGTGAGTTTCCGGACTAGCAAAGTGGAAAATGTAAAGATCCTTATCGTCTCTCTGTCTCTGGTGTTAGCTGTGAGCTGCCCCTCCTAGCCCAGGACTCTGAGCATCTTGAGCTGGGGTTGAGGAAGGCAGGCAGGGATGCAATGAGCACAGGAGACAGGCTGGGTCCGGGAGCATCTCCCTCCTCTGTTCTGCTCCAACCTGCAGCATCACTATAAAGCTCTCGCTCACCGGGCCTGCCCCATTCTTGATCCCGTGGCCGCCATGTCCAGTGCAGACGTGGGGCATGTGCCGCTCACACACATGCACAAACACACATGGAGTCGCCTATGAGCAGCATCACCAAATGGAAGGCTCTTCCGGCCGCCTCGTGTGTGTGTGTGTGTGTGTGTGTGTGTGTGTGTGTGCAGAGAGGCTGTGCTACCCGCTCTGTGAGGGGCAGAGGCTGTAGATACAAGCTCACAATACTGACTTTCAATAAATATCTGCTGGTGGATACAGGCAGAGGACACATGTGACATGTTTTTATCAACTAAATAGTGAGTTCAGATTTTAGCCTCAGGTCTCGTCTCACCAGCAGAATCCTGTGCCACATTGAGGCGGACACGCTCTCCATGTCGGAGAATTGGACGAGATTGTGGAATCAGTCTTTCTGTCACCGAGGGAAAGGCAAGAAACTAACATTTCCTAAGAGATGACTGTCGGCTTACAGACTGAGCCTGGATGCTTTCAGCTCAGTCCTGCGCACAGCCCTGTGAGGGTGTCGTTATAACCTGTAATCGACGGGCAGGAAGAACCACAGTCATATAATTTAAAATTGGGAAGAGACTTGAACCAAACTTACTCCTTCTTGTGTGTATGGTGAATATATTTGCTCATATGTGGGATACACGTGTGGGCGCATTCATTGAGAGGTCAGAAGTCAACTTTGGACATCTTTCTCGATTATTCTCCACCCTATTTTTTGAGACTGGGTCACTGAACATGTAGTTCACTGATTTATACACTGGCCACCCAATGAGCTTCAGGTATCTTCCTTTCACACACACCCCTACACACACACACACACACACACACACACACACTTTCACATGGGCACTGGGGGTCCAACCGTAGGCCCTCATGCTTGCACAGCAAGCATCTACCCACTGAGACATCATCCTGGTACCTCTGTCTCTTTGTTAATCCTTTCCTCTCTCGCATTATTTCCTTAGGAACCTGGGTTGAGGCTTACCATCTACATTTGGACCTGCATCCGATGCCTTGTCATAGAACACGCCATGGGGTAAAATGCTGTAGACCTTGTCAGCTTTGTTGGCAAAGGTCACTAGCAGGGTGTCACCCACCTCTGCCTTGATGACTGGACCTGGGGAGCAAGAGAAGAGGAAGAGAGGAGATGAAGAAGTAAATCAGAGGGAGCAGGAGAGTCACCCCTGCAGAGCGAGCAGGAGAGTCACCCCTGCAGAGCAAACAGGAGAGTCACCCCTGCAGAGCAAACAGGAGAGTCACCCCTGCAGAGTGAGCAGGAGAGTCACCCCTGCAGAGTGAGCAGGAGAGTCACCCCTGCAGAGTGAGCAGGAGAGTCACCCCTGCAGAGTGAGCAGGAGAGTCACCCCTGCAGAGCGAGCAGGAGAGTCACCCAGCAGAGCTGCAGAGCGAGCAGGAGAGTCACCGTGCAGAGCAAGCAGGAGAGTCACCATGCAGAGCGAACAGGAGAGTCACCCCTGCAGAGCGAACAGGAGAGTCACCATGCAGAGCGAACAGGAGAGTCACCATGCAGAGCGAGCAGGAGAGTCATCTAGCAGAGCAAACAGGAGAGTCACCCTGCAGAGCGAACAGAAGAGTCACCATGCAGAGCTAACAGGAGAGTCACCCCTGCAGAGTGAGCAGGAGAGTCACCCCTGCAGAGTGAGCAGGAGAGTCACCCCTGCAGAGCGAGCAGGAGAGTCACCCAGCAGAGTGAACAGGAGAGTCACCCCTGCAGAGCGAGCAGGAGAGTCACCCTGCAGAGCGAACAGGAGAGTCACCCCTGCAGAGCGAGCAGGAGAGTCACCCCTGCAGAGTGAGCAGGAGAGTCACCCCTGCAGAGTGAGCAGGAGAGTCACCCCTGCAGAGCGAGCAGGAGAGTCACCCCTGCAGAGTGAGCAGGAGAGTCACCCCTGCAGAGTGAGCAGGAGAGTCACCCCTGCAGAGTGAGCAGGAGAGTCACCCCTGCAGAGCGAACAGGAGAGTCACCCCTGCAGAGTGAGCAGGAGAGTCACCCCTGCAGAGCGAGCAGGAGAGTCACCCCTGCAGAGTGAGCAGGAGAGTCACCCCTGCAGAGCGAGCAGGAGAGTCACCCTGCAGAGCAAACAGGAGAGTCACCATGCAGAGCAAACAGGAGAGTCACCATGCAGAGCGAACAGGAGAGTCACCATGCAGAGATGTCTGGTCCCAGCTGACCACGCCCCCTTCAAAACATCAGGATGCATGTACCGAGGATTCCAAGATGGGCTTCTGAATCAGAGGGCATCTTTCTTCTACTGAAAGTGGCATCAACATACTCCGTGTACCGAGCCTTCCAATATTTTCCTCCTATTCTGTTGTCAGCTTGTGTGAAGTACACTGCAGAGTCACTGTGGAAAGACGTGGGAATCTGAGAAGACATCCAAACTCATCTCCCAGATGCAGTCCTCACGGACTGCACTCTATATCTGTCCCAATCACCACCCCCTCCCCAGCAAAGCCTGCACAGGCCCCAGCACAACACCGAGGGATCACCGACAGCACAGCCTAGGGATCACCGCAGCCTAGAGCTGGTTCTCAAGCCCATTTCCCTCTTCACCTTTGCACCTCATTCCCCAGGAGCCCCTCAACCAAAGAAGTCACAGGAAAATCCTCATTTACCAACAACGTGGTTCCAGAGCAGTGTCCTATAAAGCAATAGAGCCATCTGGTTTCTCTGTAGAGCAAACATCCCTGTGGCTCTCGCTGAAGCCAGTGACTAGACTTTGCATATAATAAACTCTTTTATACCTGACATGAATAAGAAATGGAGATTGAGGCATGATGTCTAATTAATCAAATGGTTTAAGCCATGGACAGTTGTCTATAAACTATATGCCTAATCTCAGAATTGCGAAGTACAACAATACTGCTTCTGATTCATGAGCGCTCTGTGCTCTTAGTGTAGGCAAGATGTCACACCCACAACTCTGTAAGTCACAAGTTCATAGCCACTTTTAAAAAAAAAATCAATTTGAGAAGTGGTTAGAAGTACTGTCTGCTCTCCCAGAGGACTCAGGTTTGGTTCCCACCACCCACATGGTGACTCTCAACTATCTGCAACTCCAGTTCCAGGGGATCTGACACCATCTTCGGGCCTCCACAGGCACCAGGCTTGTAGAGGCAAACTACATATATATATATATGTATGTATATATATATGTATGTATATGTATATGTATATATATGTATATATATATATGAATGTATATATATATGCTTATCTCCATACAGAGTGCTGCTTTGTTCCCTCTCTGATGCTGTCCCACATGGGCAGTCTATACTCAGTGCTTCAGATGGCCCTCACCACCATTCGCACACAGGAGGTGCTAAGGAAATGTATGATCAAAAACAAAACAAAAATACAACCAAGGGAATGAATGAGTGAGTTAGTGAATGAGTGAATGATTATGAATAAGTTAGTGGATCCATGAATGAATGGGAGTGAGGAAGTGAGTCGGATGAAAGACTAATGAATGGATTAGTGAATCAGTGAATGAATGAATCTGTCAGTGAATGCATACATTAACTGAATGAGTGGTGACTGAGTGAGTGAATGAATGTTCTCAGCTGTCTCTACAGTAAGAATTGTAGCAACTCGGACATCATGATGTCGGCCATCTGGGACCCAGTGAGATCACAGGGAAAAGCTGCACACTGCTCTGGAGATGGACTTAAAAACACCAGAAGAGTTCTTACCTGCCCGATGTATTCAGGGAAAATCCAGTGAACTTATTGTAACCTTGGGGACCGTAATCCCAGAGGACTTTTTCAGCCGCTATGAAGTAGCGCCTCTGTTGACCCCGCACCTTTGGGTGAGGAGCATTACCCCTACAGTTGCCCACGTTGTACTGTCCCAGCATTCCGGCTGCAGAGGGAAAAGACACAAAGCCAAGGCATGGATAAAATACCCAGGAGAAATGGGGCAGGTTTGACCTCATCAGCATTTGAAACTTAGGTAGAAAAATGGATGATAAACAAATTTAGCAAGAAAGGGTAAATAGGAGAGAGTTAATATATTTACATGCAATAACTATTTTAAAATTTAAAGTTAATAATTGTAAACATTAAAAAAATCCCCAATAGAAAATGGGTAGGGTACAGAAATGGGTTGTTGAGAAAAGAAATGGCACCAGCCAGTAAACAAATGGAAAAGTTCTCTCTTAATTGCAATTATGCGGGGTCATTGTTCACCGGCAGCAGAGAAACAATTTAAGAGTCCCAGGGTTGTCAGGCAGATGGAAGGCAGACGTCTCCGCTATGGGCGGAGAAGTAACAATGCTGGTAGGAAATCAAGCAATGTGGGTCTGAAGCTTAAAAAACAACCCAAGTCTGATACAGGAATTCCAAGTCAGGAGAAGACACATCTGTAAATTGTTATAACAAACTGGAGAGCAAGCAGAAGTGCTAAGCAGTACAGGGGCATCAGTGGTCATCTTGCTGTGACGTTGGAGGCACCAACACCGATAAAGTCTCTCTACTCACTCACAAGGAAACACCGCTGATATACTTTAGTGAGTAGAAAAATGAGACTAGTATCATCTCAGAAAGCATAGCAATATCTCTAGATGGGACTGTTGGTTTTAAAAAAAATCAAATTACAGAGTTGGAGACATGGCTTAGTGATTAAGAGCACTTGCTGCTATTACAATAGACCTAGGTTTGGTTCCAGACCCACCTGGTAGCTCACAACTGTCTGTAACGCCAGTTGTGAGGGATCCAACTCCCTCTTCTGACTGCCATGAGTATTTTACACACATGATTTATAGACATACATGCGGGCAACTACTCATACACATAAAATATGAATAAACCTTTTTGAAAAATAAAATTGTACACATGTATAGTTTTATAATAATTTATAGCTTTATAATATAAAGAGTATGGGCAATTCGATATTTTTATATTGGTCAATGTATAAATATCCACTTATGTCTACAACTACTAGCCAAACCAAGTTGCCATATTTGCTTCAAAAGCTGCTGTTGTCTTGATTTAAATCTGGACTTTGGATTCCTACATCAGAAAGTTTATTCCCAAATTTAAGAGTGTGTGCTACATTTAGAATAGGACCCTGGGGACGGGAGAGATGTCTCCACAGTTAAGAGTACTAGCTGTTCTTGCAAAGGAGTCAGCTTCAATTCTCACCACCATGGAGGTTCACAACCATATACAACTCTGATTCCAGAGGATATGGTCACCCCTTCTGATCTCTGTGGGCACAAGACACACATACATTGCATAGATATACATGCAGGCAAACACTCATGTACATGAAAATAAAGTAAATAAATCTAAAAAGAATTTGGTCTTTCCATACTAGTGTCCAAAATGCATTAACTGGGCTGAGTTTAGTTGGAATAACCCAGCTGACTGACAAAAGGGTTAACTGCAGAAGGGTAATAGGAACAAAGAAATGTTATCAATGTGCCCTGACTACCAGGACTCCCACCTGTTGGCATCTGTGTTTAGTAGTAGTGTCCACATTTAAGCAGACATTATCCTTCTGGGTCTCTACCACTGGCGTCTTTTTTCTCTTCCTGTTTTTACCATCTAAGAGCAGACTTCGGTGTACAGTACAGCTCTGCTGCTGCTCCTCAGCTGGTGCACGGGTCCCAGCGTCCCCACCGGGTACATTCTGCGTATGCATGTGTATGTTGATCATCTCAGGCCACTGCACTGACCACGGTACAGCAGAAGTGTGCCTGAGGTGCCGAGACCGCACCTGCCTGCAGATGCCCTTCACCTTCTCAGCCCAGCCATTTAAATCCCTTCCGGCAAGGTCCATCTACCTTCCCACTCTCCCCCATCACCCTTCCTTCACCAATCTCATGTCAAGTGAAGAGTTATTTGGGGTTGTCCCAGATAACCAAGACCAAGAGATCCAGCAGGCGCATAAGGCAGCTGTTGTTTCTTTGCAAAGCCCACCTCTGCTGAGCAAAGAGTACGCTAACAGACTTTTGTCTCGGTATAAAGAATGTTCCAACAGAGAAGTGGTGGCGCTGAGCTAAACTGGCCCAAGAACTAAAAGATGAATGAAGGGAAATTCAAGGCTCGGGTGAGGAATTGACTCCTGTCCTTAGCAAAGACTTTTCCAGTGTCAAATGAGAATTGTTTCTTTTCAAGTCAGTTTGTGTGGCCTTTCGTCCCTTCTTCCATCCAGTTCCTTGCCACATATCTAGGCTCATGTTACTGCTCACTCCTCAGGAGCCCTGCAGACTTCTCTGCAGTAGTGAGTAGCACACCCATGGGGAATGTATGTCACACACTTTGTGCACTTTGTAAATGTCTAAGTACTAGTTTCTAAGTTCTTTTAAGGCTTCAAATTAATCTTAAGAACATCATAATATCCACTTATCAGTGACTGCATTCCATGTGTGTTCTTTTGTGATTGGGTTACCTCACTTAGGATGATATTTTCCAGTTCCAACCACTTGCCTAAGAATTTCATGAATTCATTGTTTTTAATTGCTGAGTAGTATTCCATTGTGTAAATATACCACATTTTCTGTATCCATTCCTCCATTGAGGGACATCTGGGTTCTTTCCAGCTTCTGGCTATTGTAAATAAGGCTGCTATGAACATAATGGAGCATGTGTCCTTTTTGCATGCTGGGGAATCCTCTGGGTATATGCCCAGGAGTGGTATAGCAGGGTCCTCCAGAAGTGTCATGCCCAGTTTTTTTAGGAACCGCCAGGCTTATTTCCAGAGTGGTTGTACCAGCTTATAATCCCACCAGCAGTGGAGGAGTGTTCCTCTTTCTCCACATCCTCGCCAATACCTGCTGTCTCCTGAGTTTTTAATCTTAGCTATTCTGACTGGTGTGCAAGACACAACTCACATATCAAATCATTCCCAAGAAGAAGGAAGGAGAGGGCCCTGGTCCTGGAAAGGCTTGATGCAGCATTGTAGGGGATTGCCAGGACAGAGAAGTGGGAGGGGGTTGATTGGGGAATGGGCAGAGGGAAGAGGGCTTATGGGACTTATGGGGAGGGGGGAACCGGGAAAGGGAAAATCATTTGGAATGTAAACAAAGAATATAGAAAATAATAAAAAAAAGGGAAAAAAGAACATCATAATAAACATATATAGAGGATGCTAAACACACACTGTGTTTTGCAGATGCTAAATAGTTAAGTCAATGCGATGCATATGGGAATCTACTTAAGAGGCCCTGTGACCGTGGTAGAACCAACCCTTGAGTTGGCAGTCCAGCATGGTGCCATCTCAGGCCCCTCCACATCACCCTCCATCCAGTTTACCTTGCAGGTGGTCACTGACTTGGCAGGTTATCATCCATTTCCCAGGATTCTCTACTATCATTTCTGTTGTGAGGAAGGTGGCTGGAAACAGGTTGACAACATCTGCCCGGTGCCCTCTGGTGATGAAGGTGTTACCATAAAAATAGATGGAATGGATGTCTATCTCATTCCCCATCCCAAACAGGTGCCAGGACACGGATTCACCAACACACATCTCAGGCTCGGGCAAGTTTCCAAAAAGGAATCCATTGAGGGCTGCAAACACAAACACACCAGTGGAAGATACATCCCTGCAGATGGGAACCGGACTGAAGCTGGGCAGTCCGTGTGTGGGTCATTGCTATAATGTTTTCCTGCAGCAATCCCCAATCTAAAAAAAGATCCCCACTGTGTAAAGTGATGAGAATAAGGGATGCTGAGGGCTGAGTCCCAAGTGGGACATCTTTACCAGCCATCCCCTGGAAAGGCTCAGAGAGCACTGAGTGATGGAGTGAGTGGACAGGGGGCACTGTGGAATGCTGTCTTCTGCATGGGGCGTGGCAGAGGCACTCATGAGCGTCCAGCATCCATGGTACTTGTACAGGACTTGAACTTCCCTGCACAGATAAGGATAGGCAGCCAGGAGTGTCGTGTGTGTGTCTGGCAGTTGGTGGATAGCAAGGGAAGGAGAGCCCCTTTGCTCGGGGAGTGCGGTCACTGGTAGGTTGCCCATGGCCCAGTAGGAAGCTTTAATTGAACTCGGTATGTTAGAAATAGACAAAGTTGAAAAGGAAGGTATGATGTTGGGACAGAAGTATGATGGAGCTCCTTGGAGAAGCAGAGTGGATATGTCCAAGATACACTATACACGCTGTGTTTCCCTTCTACTTCCTATAGCACGGTCTTGTCCGTCCTCCTCAATGTAGATTGCGAATCTGGCCTCTCCTTTCTTTCTCAGATCATTGCCATTCAAGGTGTGTTGTGTCTTATACCAAATCACTGTCATCCAAGCCCACACATCTTGCAGAATAAGGTCTCGGGTTTCCATGCGTCTTGCTTCCCTGAAGTACTCGTCGTGCAGAAGCCTGTTACGTACCACGGTGCACACTCACCGTGCATCTTGTTGCTCCTCTGGAAAACAGCATCACTCTTGTCAACGGAATTTGGATTAGTGCAGAATTGCCTTATGTTGTCATCCAGGTACCAGCTCTGGTTCTCATCCACAAGAGTGAACATGATAACAAACTCTCGGTCCACATCAGTCCTCGTCCCTGAGTATCTGTTCAGGACACCTTTAAGGAACATCAAGAGTGTAAAGAAAAGGCAGTTGGAGGTAAACTAAACCTTAGGGGTAGTCCCCTCTCCTGCCAGCAGTGCTCAGTAAACGTGACAGAGATAATCAAGGGTAACCCGCATCCTACAACATGCAAGCGGAAGCCAGCTCTGGTGCAAATGGCAGGGCTGTACAAAGGTCACGAAGATGAAGTCTGGATCACTGAGAACACAGAGGGCTGGCTACAGGGCTGGCTACTTCCTAAGAATCAGCACACCTAGAAAGAGTCTTTTGGGGGGTGGGGACTGCCTACCTTCCTTACACACCAGCAGGGGTCCAATCAGCCCAGAGCAGATATCCTTAGGGGCGTCAATGTGCGAGTGGTACACCCAGGTCAGGCAGTTGGCATCTGCTGGAGCAGGGGCATATTCTTCTCTCACAGGCCAGACATAGGTGTAGTTGTTGCCAGGTGGGACCATGTCATCGTCCTTGTTCCTTCCAGACGTCCCATCTGGGTATAAGGCTCCTTTTAGAGCAAAGGAGAGGAAAGATGACATTAAACCCAGAGATTTTATGTTACAGTAGAGAGAGCAAAGCTTTGAAATCAAACAGAAATGAATTTAAATGTATTTGCTGTCGAGGTTGAGGTGAAGCCCACTGAGTTCTTAGTAACCTGGCTTTCACTGGTAAAGCTAGAAGGCTGAGATCTACCCTGCAAAGACAGGAGAGCTCAGTGAGAAAATGCAGAGTCCTCCCAGTAAAGATGCTGGCGGTCCTGCTGGGCTGGTCAAATCCCAACACAATTCTTCACAGAGTTAGAAAGAGCAATTATCAAATTCATCTGGAACAACAAAAAACCCAGGATAGCTAAAACTATTCTCAGCAACAAAAGAGTTCTCTTTCTCATCTCAACTCCAGTGCTATTCCCTGCTCCGTCATCCCACAATCTTTCCTAAATACAGAGGTGAAGCTCAAATGTGTTCTGTATGGATTTCCACAATCAGCACGAGCTATCGCAAGCAATCCAGAACCCCCTGAACTAAGTCAGTTCTCCAAGTGCATTCAAAGCAAGGATAGCAAAGCCACTGAGATTAGATTCTCTAGATCATGTCATAGCTAGACAGCCTGGCAATCTCCTTTAAGAATAATTTACAAAAAGAATTTCAGACTGTAAAGTATGAAAATGATAATATTTACTACATAAAGTCATGGGGGCTTATGTGACATCTAAAGGGGCCTGTCACTGTGCCTGGCAAATGGTAACTATTCACAAAAACATTGCATACTGCTTACTCATGACAATGCTCACATTTAAGATATATGTATAAAAGGCAGACAGTGTATGCATGTAAGCACTTGATTTATCTATAGCTTTTATGTTAGACTGTAACAGCCACAGACTAGGGTTTATTATTACTCATTGTACCCATAGCATCTATACCAGTGCCTGCTGTGAGGGCTGCTCTATACATGTCTGTTGAAGAAAGAATGACTCCATGTTATTGCCTTACGGTATCTTTATGCAGAGCCCTGTAAGTATGATGTATGGGGGTTTACACATGGTCAGACGCGGGAGGCAGATGCGAGGGGCGTCGATCCATAGGCGTGGGACTTGTCTTGAAGCTTCAACTGGGATCCCTGTTCTTCCTTTGGTTATGAAACACATATGGGTATGAATCACAATTCTTTGATTTGAAATTCACTCTATGAACTTTGTTCTGATGGGGAACTTCTAGTGGCTGCCACTGAAATGGAGGGCCCAGATCCCCACAGACAGGCTTGGTGCTAGTTTTCAAGATGAAGAAAATCATCTGAGATCCAATATTAAGTGTGAATAAAAAGTAGGAAAGTGATGCTTGTCCCATGCACTGGTCAGCTTCCAAGCTAGAAAAATGTCTAGGAGGTACTGACTGTGTGGTCACTCATTGCTGACCTACTATGCACCCAGCAGTGTCTGGTTCACAGTAAATACTAAGTGTCGTTAAGCAAAGACCTCAAGGCTACAGAGTTGGTTCCTAGAACCAAGATAGGAACTGATCAAAGGAGGATGAGGAGGTCAGCAAATCCAGATGGAGCTGCTGGGATGCTTAGCGTCAAGTGCAGGGTCTTGCTCATTCACAGGATGGGGATAGAGTTGGGAGGTTGGAGGCACCTACAAGGTGGGACACAGCAGTTCGAGGAAAAGGTAAAACGTGTTTCAGTTGTCTGGAAACTGAATAAGGCTCCTAGCACCGCTGGTGTGCGTGACTGCTGCAGACTGGGCAAGAGCAGGGCACTGCAGCCTCCCTAACTCGGGCTGCTCTGGTCTCACGTCTCATCCACCCTCAGAAGCACAGAGAGGTAATGTGAAGGTTTGTATACGCCCCTCCCAGGGAGTGGCACTATTAGAGGGTGTGGCCTTGTTGGAGCAAGTGTGTCACTGTGCGGATGAGCTTGGAGATCTTCCTCCTAGATACCTAAGCATGCCCAGTCTGTTCCTGGCTTCCTTTGGATAAAGATGTAGAGCCCTCAGCTCCTCCTGCACCATGCCTGCCTGGATGCTGCCATGCTTCTGCCTTGATGACAATGGACTGAACCTCTGAACCTGTAAGCCAACCCCAATTAAATGTTGTCTTTTATATAACTTGCATTGGTCATGGTGTCTAGTCACAGCATTAAAACCCTGACTAAGACAGGTAGTTTGAACCAAATGGTCACAAATGAGGTCCAGCTATTGCAGCCATGGTAAATGGAGAATTTTTTTTGGTCTTTAATGGTGGGCACTGCTACATGTCTTAGGGTTTTACTGCTGTGAACAGACACCATGACCAAGGCAAGTCTCATAAAGGAAAATATTTAACTGGGGCTGGCTTACAGGTTCAGAGGTTCAGTCCAGTATCATCAAGGCAGGAACATGGAGGCATCCAGGCAGGCATGGTGCAGGAGGAACTGAGAGTTCTATACCTTCATCTGAAGGCTTCTAGCAGAATACTGGCTTCCAGGTAGCTAGGGTGAGGGTCTTAATCCCATGCCCACAGGGACACACCTACTCCAACAAGGCTACATCTCCTAATAGTGCCACTCCCTGGGCCAAGCATATACAAACTACCACATTACATAAATTTCAATGTTATTTAGAATGAATGATCTGGGGAGCAAGAGGAAAGTATAATGATTTGTCTGTCCTAGCCTGAAGTCGGAGCAGTGCTTGGAGAAAACAGGTTCCTGACTGACAGTGAAACTGTCTATATACAAAGAGAAAACACAAGGAAGGGTGGCTCAATGGTTAAGAGCACTTGCTACTTTTGCAGAGGATCCATGTTTTGTCTCCATCAACCACATCGGGTAGCTCACAATTAAGCAACTCCAGCTCCAGAGGGTCTGGTACCTTCTTTCGGCTGACTTGAGCGTACACACACACACACACACACACACACATTTAAAAATAAAACAAATAGGCCAGGTAGTGGTGGTGCACACCTGTAATCCCAGCACTCTGAGAAGCAGAGGCAGGTGGATTTCTGAGTCCAAGGCCAGCCTGGTCTACAGAGTGAGTTCCAGGACAGCCAGGGCTATACAGAGAAACCCTGTCTCAAATAAAAAAAAAAAAAAACAAATCCAAAAAAAAAAAACCAAAAAAATAAATATATGTGTTTTAAGAGGAACAGTAAAAAGAGAAAGACAAAGAGCCTACCAGGAAGTGAAAGTGGGGGCAGCTGAAAACATCTGGAGGGCATTGTCCGACCCTCTGACTGCACAGGACCCCCTGCCTCAAGATGCCAAAGCACAGCCTCTGTGCAGTGACTTGCTGGCCACTAAGCTGCTCAGATCTAGTCTAGTCTAGTCTAGTCTTTAAAGTAAAACCCCAAACTGAATGAAGCATAATGATCGTACTTTACCGCAGACTTGGCCTGGCACCTCGCTAAACAAGAGAAGATAAAAGCAAACAACAACATAGAAAAGATCACAATCCACACCTGTTAATGTTTTTTGTACTGTCCAGTTTCCAGTAGAGACATGTCAAATGGCTTACAACAACACACACCCCTCTGTAGCACAGCACAGGATTGGTCACAGTATTTCAGGCCTGGCAATAGAACTGCAGAGGGGACCTGCAGGGGCTCCTGGGTAGAACTGCTCTTGGGACTCCATTTCAAATCCTAATGGCAGCATTGAGGAAATCCTGCTGGAAACCAGTATGAAGCTGGAGGGAATAGCTCCCAGAGTTCTCACTGTGACAGCCCGCCTGGCTCCTACACCACAGGATATTAGCAGGGACCCTGCACAGCTGCACTTGCTGTTTAAATGTTCTGTATACAGAGTTCTAAACTTAGTAAGATGAGAAATCAACACTGGAATGGCGAGCAATAATACTTATGCCATCATTTAGTCGGCATCTCAGACTGATATGATTTTCTTTGTATATTAGCTATAAATAGGACAAGTGTTAATTAATATCCAAGTGATGGTATATGTAGTATTTTAAAGTTATTTGTAAGCTTAATTCAGTTGAAACACTGTATGTCAAAGGAATAAATAACACTGGTATTAAAACCTCTACACGGAAGCTGGAGACATGGCTCAGCAGTTAAGAGAACTGGCTGTTCCTCCCAAGCACCTGGGTTCAGTTCTCAGCTCTGACGTGGCGGCTTACAACTGCCCCTAACTCCAGTTCCGAGGAATCTAATGCCCTCTTCTGGCCTTTGCTAATACCAGGTCAGTATATGGTACACAGATATATATGCTGGCAAAACATCCATATACCAAAAAAAAAGGTAATACATACAGTTCTAAAATGCACTACATTAAGGGATTTGTCCAAAAGGAGTATTATGTACTTATAGTCAACATTACATTTGAGAAAGTATTACTACATGTTTAACTTAAATGCGCTCAGGGTGTCTTCAAAGACCTTTCAACCATGTGAAGTGTTGAATGATAAATAGAAAGCAAGACCCCTACAAACTCCACTCTACAGCTCTTGCATTTTGTTGTAGATCTCAACTCTGTGTCCCCTGATCGTCACCACTTCTAGATGGTGGGTTTAATATCAGCACTTGTGATTGGTCTGGCGGTGCCCTTAAAATCTGCCTTAATGAAGGCAAATCAACTTCACTGGACTAGAAACAGAAGAACTTAGCATTTTGCCAAATCCTTCTGAAAGCACTGAGCCAGAAACAAAGTGCTGAGAGCATTCAGAGCATCTGTGCCGATGTCTTTCACTCCCAGCATCTTCTTATATTTCTACCCTCTAGCATCTGTCCTTATCCTTCCTATAACATCATTTAGTTTTTAATGAGGCATAGTTGTAGTCTATTACAACTTTAAGCCCAGATTTAGGTATTGGAGAATAGTTCACAGCCAAGCACTCAAGAGAAAGGATAAAAGTGTGTAGCCGTGTGCTTTGCCAGGGTAACGATTCTGAAGGCTGCCTCCCAGAAGCTGTACATATCAGTCCATGATGACATCACAAGAAAACAAAACATTCTATATGCATGTAGACATGAAAATTGTTAGCAAAGTATTAGCAGATCAAACACATCAATATTTTGACATTTAATACATTTAGTATTTCACAGCTAAATAAGATTTACCCTCATGATATCAAAGTTGCAAATTAATTAATGCAACATATAAATGGATTCAGGGGCAAATGTCATAGTCACCTCAAAAGAAGCAGAAATGTATCTAATGTCATCCAGGACTCCCATGAGAAACTCTCAGCCATCTATGAATAGAAGACTCTTTCTTGTCGGGCGGTGGTGGTGCACGCCTTTAATCCCAGCACTTGAGAGGCAGAGGCAGGCAGATTTCTGAGTTTGAAGCCAGCCTGGTCTACAAAGTGAGTTCCAGGACAGCCAGGGCTACACAGAGAAACCCTGTCTCAAAAAAAAAAAAACAAAAAGAAAAAAGAAAAAAAAAGGACTCTTCTTTAATTCAATAAAAGTCCACTAAGGTGAACATCATGTGTAATTAAAAGAAAAACTAACTAACTGCTTTCTTTCAAAAACAGAGAACAAGACAAGAATGTCTACTCTTGCCACTACTATTATTAACTATCATCCTGAACTTTTGCCAGCTTAATAAATAAAATAAGAGTTAAATCATCTTTATTCATGATGATGCTACGTTTTCAATCACAGCTAACCTACTGTTTACTAATGAGCACATTCACCCAGGCAGGAAGACACAAAACCAATGCACAACATCAGCTCTGGCTTACACACTACCAACAAACCATGCAAGAGAAACCAAGAAAGCTGCTTTCCTCAAGGAATAAGATGTTTGGGGTTTAACAAGAGAAACTCACAGTTGGACACAAAGTTGAAGATCCCATTGGAAGTTGATGAGGCTCCAAACTCCTGCATCTACCATCGAGATGTCAGGATTTCATTTCATATGGCTCTTTTTACTTACGAATTTATTTATTTTTAAATTGGCACACAATGTCATGGGATCCACTGTGACATTTACATATGCGCATTGTTCTTATTGGCCCCCTCTCACTCCCCCACCCCCACCCCTTCCCCTACTCATCTCTTCCTCCTTCCAATATGCTCCCCTCTGCCTTTGTGCCACACAGAGTCCATCAGTCTCTCTTTCTTTCTCCTCTCCTTTAAGATCTCTTCTTCTCTCTCCTCTCATGTTCCCCTTTCTAGGTTTACAGCCTACACCCCTACACCCACAGAGACACACAGATACATATACACACAGGACAAATCTCGCTTGATCATGGGATGTTCACTATTTTCAATATTGCTGGATTTAAATTGTTGACCATTGCCATGCCTAGGATCTGCATATGAGGAAAACATGCAGTATCTGCCTTTCAGAATCTGGCTTGTCTTGTTTAGCACGATAGTGTCCAGATGCATCTGTTTTCCTGAAAATATTCATTTTTCTCTACAGCTGAGAATGAGCTCATTAGTTAATATTACATTTTCCTTATCTATTCCACTGTTGTTGGGAATCTTGGCTGCTTCCATGTTTTAACTTTGGGGTAATGTTTTTAAAGGGAAGATGGTGATTTCTCCTTCATCGATCAATAAGATTATGTCACCTTCATAAAAATTTATCTCAGCTGTCTTATTTAGATGAAGAGGATATACAATAATCAAAAACTTTTAAAGAAGAATAAAGTGGAAGGGGTTATAATATTATTCAATTTAAAGTTTTTACTATGAATGCCTAATAATCTAGAAAGTGTAGCGCTGGTGCAGAGATAGACATAGATCAATAGCGCTTACTGAGGCCTTCACGAACTCTTCCACTGAAGGTCATTGATGCTCGAAAGTAGTCTGTGACTCATTGACCTCTGCTTCCCGGACCTACTGGGTACCTGGTCAGACATCTTTGAATAAACTGTGTGCTGTCGTGAGCAACACTGAACTGAACCTGGTAGGAAGACTGTGTATTCTTATAATCCCCACACTTGGAAAACTGACTCAAGAGGATCACAAGTTCAAGGCTGACCTGGGCTACAAAGCAACACTCTTTCTAAAAAGAAACAAAAGAAGTCAATCAAGGTCCTATAATGGCACAGAGTGAGGACCAGGCCTGGCCATTGTACTGAATTTTAACAAGAACCCAGCAGGGTTAAGGGTCAAGGAAGGGCAAAGCAAAAGACCGGTGGAGGGATGGGGGTGGGGCAGCGATAAATCAGGATGTAAAATGAGTAAATTAACTAATGGGGAAAAGGGAACGCTATATGTAAATAGAAGATCTTGTAGCTTGAGTTAAAATAAAATAAAGCTGTAGAGGATATAAAACATAAAATAAAATTAAAAAAGCAGCCAGTGTACAGTGATAAGAGAGACCAGGTGACAGGCATCTGCATCAAATACACCTGATGTCACCAGCTGTACCAGCTGTAAGAACACCGTCCACACACTTTTCCTGTGGATCCTGTTTTCTTATTTATATAATGTTGATACTGAGCTATCTGGGGGAAGTGCTTGAAGTTTTGAGAGTCCTGGGTTAGGATTTGAGGACGGTGCCCCGAACAGTGCTGATTGGTCTCTCCTGCCTATGTTCTAAGGTACAGGCAGGTACAACAGTAGTGAAAACAAAATGGTCTTTTTTACTGTACCAGCTTAGCATCTACTATGGAATACGCCAATGAGCCCCAACGTAGGCGACACACATATAATACAGGGCCCAGAGAATGCTTCCTGAAGACGGGACTTAGGGATGCTTCGTTGGTTCCAGTAATCCCCTGAACTGAGTTCAAACAAATCTATGTTCTGAGGCAGGGGTTCATGATCCTCACAGATGCTCTAAAGGGTTAGTGGTATAAATATACACATATTTTATTATATATTATATAATATATAATATATATATAATATATATAATATAATATATATAATATTATATTATATATATATAATAAAATATGTGTATATTTATACACATATATATATTATATACTCTATATATAGTATATAATATATATATTATATATGATATATATATATATATATATATATATATATATATATATATAGAGAGAGAGAGAGAGAGAGAGAGAGAGAGAGAGAGAGCTCATGTAGCCTTAGCTAACTCAGATTCACCACATATCTAAGGATGGTCCTCCTGCCTCCACCTCCAAGGTGCTAGGATTGCAGGTGTACACCATCTTTACGAGATGCTAGAAATCAAATAGTTCTGAGTGTGTGCTAGGCAAGCTTCTGTCAATTGAGCTGTGTCCCTGGTCATGGGGTATGGTATATGTGATGGCCAGTGTTCATTGTCAACTTGTTAGCATTTAGAGAGATATGGTTGTGGAAATCCCTATGAGAAGCTGTCTTAACTGTGACAGAGGTACTTGAAAGTAGGTGGGCCTGGAATGCCTCCTAATGTCAAAGGCGTGTTCTCCTGAGGAAAGGCAATGTTCCTCTGCTGAAGCTAAGCTGTAGAACCTAAAGGAAGGTCTTCAAGTCTCTGAGGGGACAGTGAACCGAACTCTTTCCTCCAGGAAAAGTCCCCTTTACCCTCTCACACATGAAGCAAGTGGTTTTACCAGGCCATGTGGTCTATAGGATAAGCAGCCTCCCTATGGGCCCGGCAGCTATAGACCCAATAGAGATAATTGAGCCTCCCAAACCAGGAGCCAAAAGAAATCTTTTCTTCCTTTTTAGGGGTTGGTTCATCTTATGTATTTGTTACCATGATGAAAACCTAAGACAGCTACAAAAATACATACTTGTCAGAAAATCTTCATATCAAAAGTTTAGCACAAAACTGCTTCACTATTTAAATTAACAAACAATGAAGAAACTCTTGAGGGCCGAAAAGAGAGAAATGTGCACAAGAGAAGCCCTGGAAACAGCCGTGGAGACAGGCAGCAGTGAGGGAGCCATGCCTTGGGCCAGGCTGGTCTGTAGACAGGAGCAAGGCCTACAGCCAGTGTTTGCCTGCCACTCCTGAAGGGCGTGTGGGGAAGCAGGTCAGCGTGAGGGCGTGTGGTTCAGAACACCACTCACTGTAAGCGTAGGGAGAAGAAGGACGCTGGGGGTAGCTCAGCTGGCAGAGTCCTCCTCAGGCGTGGGCGAGGCCTCGCGTTCAGGCCACAGCACCACACATAACCAGGGGTGATGCTGCACATCTATAATCCCTGTACTTGGGAAAGGAGGCAGCAGGACCGGAAGTCCGAGGTCAGCCTCAGCTACATAAGAGCCTGTGAAAGAAAGAAAGAAAGAAAGAAAGAAAGAAAGAAAGAAAGAAAGAAAGAAAGAAAGAAAGAAAGAAAGAAAGAAAGAAAGAAAGAAAGAAAGAAAGGGAAAGGAAAGGAAAGGAAAAAGAAAAGAAAAGAAACGAAAAGAAGAGAAAAGGAAAGAAAAGAGGGAAATAAGGAAGAGAAGAAGGAGGAGGAGTGGGGTAGGGGCAGAGGGAGACAGTGAGAGAGAATTCGGACCAGTGTTCTCTCTAACCCTGACAATGTCACTATCTGTGTGACCAAACAGAAAGAAGAGTCAGGGACAGAGAAGGGAGAATCACCTTCTGAATCCTTGTTGTAGAAAACACCGTGAGGGTGCAAAGAGAAAGGTCTGGAAGCAAAGTTCTTCAGGTGGATAACGATCACGTCGCCTACTTCTGCCCTCAGGATGGGACCCAGGAACCCCAGCCAGGGGGGCTTGGGGATCTCCGTGGAGTAGCTTCCGTCTGTGAAGTGTCTGTAAACCGCCTTCTTGTAGATACCGCCTATCCTGTTGGGCCCTCGCTCCAGAAATAAGGTTGCGAGTCTGGAAGCAAGAAGGAAAACATTTTTAGATGCAATTCAGGGAAAAGCCTGCACAGCGTGTCCTTAAAGGGTCATCAAATGCTTGTCACCATAATTGGTGGCCTCCCCAAAATTACTTTTAATTTGCGAATGTGGAAAGGACAAGACAACAGACATGAACAGAACTCATAGCCAAACTGTAAGAAGCACAAAGCACTCTGAAGTCACACTGACCACTGACCCCTTACAGGCCACAGGGTTCCCATCCAGTTTGTGAATGTGTGTGCATGCATGTGTGCGTGTGGTGTGTGTGTGAGTGTGTGCGTGCACATGTATGTGGTGTGTGTGTGTGCATGTGCGTGTGTGTGCATGTGTGTGTGCATATGTGCGTGGTATGTGTGCATGTGTGTGTGCATGTGTGTAGTGTGTGTGCATGTGTGTGCATGTGTGTGCATGCATGTGTGTGCATGTGTGGGGGGTATGCATGTGGTGTGTGTGTGCACATGTGTTGTGTGCATGCATGTGTGTGTGCATGCATGTGTGTATGGTTTGCGTGTGTGTGCATGTATGTGTATATGCATGTGCGTGCATGTGTGTGCATGTGTGTGTATGTGTGTGTGGTTCATGTGTGTATGTGTACTAGTCTATGTACACATTCATGCACATTGGTGTGGAGGTCATAGTCAAATTTCAGGTAGCTTCCTCAGTCACTATGATCTTTGTCTTTTGAGACAAGACCTCTTGCTTTAACCTAAACGTGGTGATTCGGTAGGTTGCCCGGCAGTGAGCCCTGACGACTTGCCAGTCTCCACACCTGGCACTAGAATTACAAGCACAGCCCACCAGTGTGATAAGGACTTAGTACCTGAGTCATCTCCCCAGTCCCCTCAGCTTTCATTCAACTCACACTTACTGTGCCCTCGATGTCTCCCCAATGCTGTGTAGGTCCAAAAGGACTCAAATCGAGGAAAAATCAAGTACTGGACAAAGCCATGGGAGGCCCAGTGTTAACTCAGGGGCTGATAAAACAAGCACAGGCAAATCTTTTCTTTTCTTATATAGTATCTTTATTGATTTGTTGGGAATTTCATGTTGTTTCTTTTTCATCGTATTTTGATCATATTCTCCCACACACTCCTAACTCCTCTCTGATCCAGACCTAACCATGAGTCCACTTCCCAAATTCATGTCCTCTTTAAGAAAAAAAATGTTATAATTGCCAAGTATGTGTTGTGCTCCTCTATACTCCTGGGTGTGGGAACATCCACTGGAGCATGACTGACTACCAGAAGTCACAACCCTTAAAGAAAAACCCCCTCTCAGTCCCGCAGCAGCTAACAGTGCGCTCGCTTCAGCTGCAGGTGGGAGCTCATGAGCGCTTCTCACTTTGTGCTAGAGTGGTGCCTGGCTTGACTGTGTGCACATCTTATACAGACAACTCTGTGTGTGTGTGTGTGTGTGTGTGTGTGTGTGTGTGTGTGTGTGTGCATGCGTGTGAGTGTGTGTGTGTGTATGTGTGCATGTGTGTGAATGTGTGTGTGTGTGTGTGTGTGTGTGTGTGTGTGTGTGTGTGTGTAGGGGGTGAGACAGATGTCCTGTTTCTGACTGAGTATTCCACAGACACTTTCTCTCTGCATTTTGAACTCTTGTGATTTTCTCCGTTAGCCACCAGCACTGCACAATGAAGCTTTTTTTATGAGGTCTGACAGCTCAGGCAAAACTTTTCTAGAAATGTGGATAGTTCAAAGATGGTGCATGCATATGAAGAAAGAAAGGAAACACAGGAAGATACCCACAAGTTGTGGCAGAGCAAACAATGAGAGGGAGAGGCAGCGACAGAGAGGAAGCAGGCTCCCTGCTGGGGGCAGGATGGACAGTCTGAGTCCTCGTGGCTAAGTTGTGCTTTTGGCTGGTCAGTGATGAGAACGTCAGTTCCAGTTTGAAGAACTTCCAGTTTCCCTGGGAAGCACTGGCAATGCATGGGGTTTGCACGGCACTCCTGACACGGCAATCAGGTTCTAAGGACTCTTCTTGTGACTGTGGTATGGAAATGTTAGAAGATGCAAACAAAGGAAAGAATGAGGTCATGGAGAGGCTGAAAGGAGAAAGGAAGGAGGAAAAAGAGATACCAAAATTCTAGCACTAGATTCAACAGGAACCCTCGGGGTTATTACATGTTAGCACAGCACCGACAAGCTGCAAGCTCTAGAAGTCTTGACTCTACACAATAGGTTTGCCCACCTTACAGCTGTCTCAGAGTGATGACACTATAGGTCAACATGTTTAGTAGCCAGGAACTCATCCTCTG
Organism: Apodemus sylvaticus; assembly: GCF_947179515.1. Lineage (NCBI taxonomy): Eukaryota > Metazoa > Chordata > Mammalia > Rodentia > Muridae > Apodemus > Apodemus sylvaticus. Next base: position 120,421,714 of record NC_067478.1, on the reverse strand, counting down.
GTGAGCAGAAGACGGAACCTTCTAGAAAGCAGAAGCATTTAGGCAGACAGAGGAGGAGAAGACATAGGAGCAAAGCCAAAGACCCAGGCTCAGTCTGGGCGGCCAAAGTTCCCTTACAGGAAGCCAGCCCTCATATCTTTCCCTGCCTGGTTTCCTCTGCTCCAAGTTCTCATCGTCTCCATGTTCTTGGCACATAGCACATCTGTCTGTGTGGGGAACTTCCCCCAAGGCTCCTGTGCCTGGACATTCAGTCCCCAGCGGTGCTGCTTGGAGACAGATGAACCTCTTGGGGGTGGGGCTTATCTAGCAATCATTGGAACTTGGGGACCAGGGTTGTTTTCTGCTTCAGAAAGATGTAACAAGTCACTGCCAGGTCCTGCCTTTATCTCATCCTGTAGGAATAGATAGTATCCCTTAGATGGTTAATGGAAATAATTCATCCCTCTCTACTCTGTTTTTTGATGGTTTGTTTATTTAGTTGGTTGGTTGGTTGGTTGGTTGGTTGGTTGGTGGTTGGTTGGTTGGTTGGTTGGTGGTTGGTTGGTTGGTGGTTGGTTGGTGGTTGGTTGGTAGTTGGTTGGTGTTTGGTTGGTGGTTGGTTGGTGGTTGGTTGGTTGGTTGGTTGATTGGTGGTTGATTGGTTGGTTGGTTGGTTGGTATGTTGGTTTGCTTTGTTTTTCTGTATCTAATTTCCAAGTATCTTTCAAAATAAGTTCAAATGCTTCCTTTTAAATTAAAAAATTAGATGTATGATGTATATATATTTTATTTTCTGTGAGATTTTTTTTGCCTGCATGTATGTATGTAGACTACATGCATGCTTGGTGCCACAGAGGTCAGAAGAGGGCATTGGATATGCACAACTGGAGTTAGGGATGATTGTGAACCACTATGTGGGTGCTGGGAATCCAACCCAGGTCCTCCGCAGGAGCAACAAGTGCTCTTAGCCACTGAGCCATCACGCCAGCCCCAGATTCTTCCTCTCCCCCTTTCTCTGTATTCTCAGTGCTCTGTGCAAATACCAGCAACAGCGCTTTCCAAAACATGCTCTGTCTGTCCTTGGCGGGTATGCCTATCAAAGTCAAACAACTTTCTCTTCCTAACTCCCACTAACTTCCTAAAGCCTAATTTTCTACTGCAAATTCCATGAACGCTTTGCTGCCTACCTTGCCACCTAAAATAAACAAACTAGCAAGCAAAGCCCCTCTGAATCTGCCCATATAGTGGCAAGTTACAGGTGGGAGAGTCGCAGCAGAGCTTGGGCTGCCATGTCTGAGCTTAAATATCGTCCAGATATTTAAGAATGGCAGGCATACTTTTTCATCTTTTGTTTCATCTCTGGTAGCAACTACCTAGAAAGGGAACCACAGCTGAGGTGTATCCCGTGGGGAAATGAGGGGATCGCACCGCTGTCTTCTGCGGAGCTGGTCTTCACCTGGGCTCCAGCCACAAAGTCTTCTGCTTCAGGATCTTGCAGGGCCTGTCTACACATGGATGAGGCAATGCCTGGCACACAGTTGAGTTGTTCTGGAATGCTATGTCTAGGGAAGACTCCTTCCTTGCTCATTTACTAAGTGTCCCTGCTAATCAAATGACACAGACATCATCCCATGATGCTCAGATCCAGGGTACAGCGTGTGGCCATCATATCTCAGAAATCCAACACATGCCATTATTGGCTTTAGCTTTCTGGGGCTGCCTATTAATGCCTGCTGGCCTCTTACAAACGCCTTGCCTTTCTTTCAGTTACAGACAGTAGCAAGTTAAAAATAAAAGCATCTAAGCAGATATAACATGACACCAAAGGCAAGCTAAAACAAGGAAGGCAGTAAGACAGCAAGACAAGGTGGCACCAAGCCTGAAGACTAGGGCTTGGTCCCTAGAAGCCACATGGTAGAAATGCAGAACCAATTCCCACAAGTTGTCCTCTGGCCTTCAGATGAAAACTGTCACAAGCATATGCCACATGTACACATGAAGATAACATTTGGATGTGAGTTTGAAGGAAGAGGGAATTCCAACTTGCAAAACTTCTCTGGGCTAAGGATTGTCCAGGACTGAGGAAAAGGCTTTGGTTAGTTTCCTAGGATGGAGTTAGGGAGAGGTCAGGGGGACCCTGAGGATTGTGATCTTATAATAACAGGTGGCCACTAAAACTGACTTCATGGAGGACTGGTCTGTGGACCTCAGAGTAAGCTTCATTGGCTCAGTCAAAGGGAAGCTGAGAGTTTCCACTGCCTCACTGCCTTCTCTGCTCAGTGGTCAGCCTCTCCTTCAAGTAAGAGTTAAAAACAGAGCTTTGTAGATATCGGTTGAGCTCCACATCACTCACCTGCTCAGGCGCTGGTTCTTCCCTGGACACTAGGACGTGCCAACCCTGCCCACCATTGATACTAACTACAATAGGCAGGAAAGCTGCCATGATGGCAGAGCGATGGCCTCAGGACCTTCAGAAGGGAGTGGAGCCTGCCCAGAGAAGAGAAAGTATCCCAGCAGCCACAGAGCCAGAACCCCAGAGGGGAAACCTGGGTCTAGCTTCCAATGTACACAACAGGACCAACAAGGCAGCCATCTTGTTTGAGACTTAGAGAATGGCTGTAATAAAGTCTAGAAGACAGACATGTTTCTCAGCAGGTGCTATGTAAGTAAGAGGGTGACAAACCCATATCACATGGGGGGGTCAGTACCATATTGTCACCAAAATACCAACACTGCACACCAGAATATGAAGTAAAACCCACCTACTTGAATGTTTTAATGATATACATGTGAGAGCATGCAAAGAAAGCATCTAAAAGCCACTGGATGCCTGAGAAAGACCACAGGCAGGAGTGGGGGATGGGATTGCTTATCCATTATACTATGGGGGAATTTATTTTGTACATATGGACTCACTTTCACTGTTAAAAATACAATACCATAAAATGTATAAACACTCTATTTAGAATAGAGGGTCTAGGCTGTATGGCTACACCCCGGGGTTGCTACAGCTTAAACCAAAAGGAGCCATGGATCCCCATGGCCAAACTTTAGGTTTGTGTACACAAAATGTAAATGTATTTAAAACATTGTTTTTGAGGTGGGTTGATTCGTTTTCTTGGGGGGTGGGGAGAACTCTCGGTAGAGTCCCTAACTGAACAGGCTTAGAGGCAAGACTGAGTCACCAACGAGCTACCAGGCGGCACCAGCGTGGGCAGAGTTACCTGATAACAACTGACAGACACTGGGCCACCAGCAGGGCAGTGACAACCGCGCTTCTGAGCCTCTGAGCTCAGACTGATGGGTAGGAGGTTGTGCAACGGTCGTGGCCACTCAGGCAGGCTTTAGTGGAGGATGCTCCACACTGCTCCACCCTGTCTCCTGGCACACACGGAGATCACATGAGCTGAGCAGGCACGCTCACACACTACTAGAAGGTCCTGACCCAAACTCCAAAGCCCAAACCCTTCCAGAGTCTTCTGCATCAGCCTCTGGATCACCAGTGTTACCACGACTGGCCTTGAAAACCCATCAAACAAGAGAGGGGACAGAGCACGAGGGGGAGGAAAGCGTGGCTTACTTCCCACGGCAAGGCATCATGTCACATAGCTCATCCCTGAGTGACACAGCAACTTGTTTTGCAAGTGTTTAGACAGCTGTCAGGCCTGTCCCTCAGTGTCTGACCATGGTTGGGGTTTCTGTAGCAGTTGTTCTCTGATGTCTCCAAGCACTGTCTCCTAGAATCACTAGGGACATTTGTCCCATTTCAGGGCCACCGAATCAGAGTTCGCGGCAAAGCAATGGCTTCCACATTTTGCCCACTCTTACCAAATCATTCTTTGGGTGGAACTTTCCTGAGCTTGCCGGCCTGCCTGTTGGTGGAAAGGTCTTGTTCCTGCACTAAGCTGGCACACTAGGCTCCCGGCACACACGGTGTCTGTGCAAGTGGTACAAAGCATCTGGGTCAGGGTGTGTGTCACCGCAAGATCCTCGGCTCCTCTGCTGACAGGAGGGCTTCTTTGCTCAAGACAAAAGCAGCCGGGACTTCCAGGTTCCGGGACAAAGGCTGTCCCTGGCCTTGTACCCTGGCTGATGGCAGATGTGTGGTTCTGGTGTGTAGCCAGTTACGAGTCATTCCTGTTGTCATCCTTGGAATACGACAAATTCTATAGTGACCTGGGTGTTTTGTTTTGTTTTGTTTTGTTTGGGTTATTTGTTTTTTTGAGACAAGGTCTCACTATGTAGCCCTGGCTGTCCTGGAACTCTGTGTACCAGGCTGGTCTACAGATCCACCTGCCTCTGCTTCTGAGTGTTGCCTGGCTGGTAGTGAACTACTTGGCTGAAAAATACTGAAAGTAAAAAAAAAAAAACAAATGAGACTGTGTCAAAAACCAAGAATAAATTTTAAAATAGTATTTTTAAAAAAAAGACATTCAAAATGTTGGGGGAGGGAAAAGATGAAATAAAGGAAACCAAAGTGCTGGAAGCCAGAGTTTCCTTGAGCATCTACACAGCGAACGCCTGTGAGAATCCACTGTGTGCAGAAATCGTAGGGCAGAAGCCCTACTGCTGTGAATCTTAGAAGATAATCCTTCCCAGGAAGCAGAGGCTCACGGGAGCGGAGCACAGGAACAGCTGCTGACTCAGAGAGAGGTATCTGGTTCTCCTGTGAAGGAGTCCACTGTGGGCCAGAAGTTCCCCTGCTAGCAGCTGTCTGAAACCCAAGGTGGGGAATTCAACTGCCATTGCCAAGGCTGAAAGGCCACACTGTGATGAAAACAGTGACTCCAGTAAGATGGGCAGTGGTCAGAAGAAGCCCTCCAGCCATGCTGAGGTGGGCTTCCAGGCTAAGGTCTGAGGAGTCTGTGGCTCACAAACTGTGTGCACCCCACCAGAGATTCATCGTCTACGCATTTGCGGTTCATTTTCCTATCACTTATCATGAAGCAGCTGAGGTTTAGAACTCTAAACGGAGGCCAAGGTATTTCACTCTCAGTCCCTGTACTCGAGAGCATTTACACTTGAGTGGGAGACCTACACACTGGTAAGAGGCTCGTAGAGTCACAAAAAGGAAAACAGGACCATCTTGGGACAACCAACACTGGGCAAGAAGGGCAGAGGCAGATTCCACCTTAGAACTCCGAAGCCACGCCTTCCCTAATTAGATGGGTAATTGTTAAAAGCCATCTATAATTCCTTCATTACGAGTCCTGTAGCTCTGCTTGAAGCTTGGGTCCTACTTTGTCTCATTTGATTTTCACGGAAGCCCCTCAGCGTTCACAGAACTTGTGTTTTAAACAATTCCTCAAAGCTTTGTGACCAAGTGTGTCTAGTACAACAGAGCTCGCGAGGTGCTTGCTTTGACCGTTTCTGGTACAGCTTTCTTAGACTAAAAGAGATACATAGCCACTTCAGTCTTTCTCTTTCCAAAGTCCTTGAGATAAGAGTGGTGACAATTCCTTATGAAAATGGAGGTCTAGATTACAGAGACTTGGTCTTAACTAAGGAACACTAGAACACTAGACACCTTCAAAAGCCCAAGAGATGAGGAACACTGTCCCTTAGGACCTACACAGAGCGTGGTTTTTATTTCATACTTATAACCTCCAAAACTGGGAGAAAATAAATAGCTGGTTGTTCTTGTTATTGCTGTTGTGGTGGTGGTGGTGTGTTTATGTATGTGTGGGATGGACAGACAGACAGTGTACATACGAAGGGCAGTCATCTTGAACTTCCATTTCATTTGAGATTTCTCCCTGTCTCTGCTTGCCGTCTCACAGTAGGCGTGCTGGGATTTCAGATGCACACTATCATAATTATATCTGGCTCTATGTGACTTCTGGGGATCTAACCTCAGGTCTTCATGCTTACACATCAAGTATTCTCCCCACAGAACCATTTCTCCTGTCCATGTTCACAACTGATGTTGATAAGAAAGAAACTTGAAAGTTGCTGTTCTTCCAAGATCAAGCACAAATGAAAGGAAGCCCCTCCCTTTGCTCTATGGGATCCTCTCTGCCACCTTCCTGTTTCCTCTATCAGCCTTTCTTTTGGACAGATGAACATCGTAGGCCCTCCACCTAGAGACTATCCAAACGCTGCCCTACCAGCGGGCTGCTGTGGTGACAGACAGTAAGGCAAGCTTCTCTAGTATCCCCTCCAATGCTGAGGCTTGTCAGAGACCAGCCAGCATCATGGTCCAGTGCAGCTCACAGCCACAGGCAGCCCTGCATTCCACAGGAAAGAAGCTACACACCGCAGTGCTTGCCTATCGAGGTCTGTGGTAAAAACTCTGCCTTTAACTGAGATGACCCACTCAGCTCCATTAAAGACCAGGCTTTACCACGGAAGCACAGTCACACCTTAATTAAGTTCTTTATGAGGCCCAGCAGGCCTGGCATAGATGGATCAAAATGCTGACAGTGATGCCAGGCAAATCAAAGGAGTCGGTGTCCCTGTCCCACCCAGTGAGGACGGAGAGGAGCACACCGAGACAACGCTTCTAAAGAAAACATGCTTCTGAAATCCTTTACATTCCTGGAAGCATTAGTGATCGACACTTCAAGCTATATTTTTGAACACTGTGACCAAGAAGAGGCTTGGCTTTGGGGTTCCAAATGTCTTTGCATTGCTGAAACCTTGACACTCACTCCCTTTTCTCCTACTCTATCTTCCTTTCCAATGTTTTTTTTATCCAAAGGGAGAGCATCCTGGGGAACTACATAGATAGAGCAACTCATTGAACTCCAGAGACTTGGGGTGTCTGGCTTTTGGCCTGCCACATATGGTGTGACCACCAATGCACAGCTCTATGTAGTGAGAAGGTTTATGAGTTGACTGTTCCCCACTGTCCTCCTTTGGCTTTAGAGGTAAGGGGTGAGAGGGAGGAAGAACAGCCCGTGTGTATGAGGAGGAGCCCAGTCTGTTAGAAAGGAAACACTAGATCCACACAGGGCTGTAGGACAGAACTTTATAAACAAGGACTTGGCAACTGCAAAATATGGAGGGGAGCTTGAGAAATGGATCAGCAGTTAAGAGCATGTATTGCTTTTGCAGAGGATCTGAGATCTGTTCCAAACACCCATGTGAGTGGATCACCACAGCCTGTAACTCCAAGGAATCCAGTGCCCATGGCCTCTGACGGTGCCTGTACGTGCACATGCCCACTGTACATGCATATAACCACTCACAGTCACACACTTTTTTAAATCTATTTTTGAAAATACAGGGGGAGGGTGCAAATAAAATAAAATACAGAACCCTCCCAAAACAATCTCGTAGACACTCACTCTCATTCCCAGGTCTTCTAAGCATTCGATTTCAAGGCTGGTAGAACCTCTCCAGAACTGGAAACCCAGGTAGAATTTTTTTTTCATTTGGTTTCAAAAATAAAATCTGATGCTCAAGCAATGGTAGGGATTCATTTAAGTTCCATCCTTAGCCATATTTTAAAAAACAATACATAGTGTGGCATGATCAACATCACACGGCAAGCTGGGGCAGCAATCTAGAAGTCGAGTCTAGATTGTTTTTCAAGATTGTTTCACTGTGTTGGAACACTAGGCACACGGCTCCCTGAGTCTTCAGACTGCTGAACATGTGTCTGAGTACCCCAAACAATGGCCTGCCAAGATGGAGTCTGCCCATCCTGATAAAGGGACTTGTTTTTGCTTTAAAGACACATTGAGATACTGGCACTGAAATGGTTCTGTGTAAAGAAAGGATATTCAATATATGTGAGCTGGTGTTCTCCTCTGTTGCCATGGTGCTTGAGTAAGGCCAGATGTGAATGATGGCCTCATATATGTTCCCCCCACCATGGCCCAGGTGTGTCCTGAAGACTACAGTCAAGTCTGCCAACTACAAAGACACTCCTTAGTGACTGTCCCTGAGCCACCTGCCGTGGCTCTCTTTGGCAAGCACCATGGATGAATCTGCATTTCCCTTTCATGAGATTGCTATAAGTCTTCACAAAGATGTCCCTCTACAAAAGGAAACGCCTTGAAACCAACTATCATCAATGTGACATCACTATGTACCAGCTGCTTCCAAAGCCAGGCACCCACTTCTATAGAGCTAAAACTGATGTGAGGCTGCCCGACTCAGATCTGGTCCACGGAAATGGCTTCCATGTGTCTAGTTTCTTTTTCACCTCAGAATTCTTATTTATGGCATTGCCCTTCATTAAAAGTTCCTTCTTCTAATTGAAGAGATTCACAGAGAGAGAACCCGATTTTCTTCTTGTACACAGTTTTATGGCAATTTAGTTGAACATTTAAGTTATTTGGAGGTTTTAAACAAGTGCAGGAAGTCAGTGTGGCCACTGACCGTTGTGTGGGAAGTCGGTTTGGCCACTAACCATTCAGGACCATTTTCAACTTTTCTCTGAGCAGGCAGCAGGTGTGATGAAATGCACTCTTGAAGACTTTTCTAGAAAGTTCATGCCACTCACATCTCTCCCTTCCTTTAAAACTGGGTCTAGCTCAGGAAGAAATGGTCAACATTTCCAAGAAGTAGGTTGCATGGAAAAAAAGACGCCTGGGCCCTGGGACCCAAGCCAGGCATTTGGCGAAGCCAATTACCTACTAAGCCACAGCCAGTAGTCAACCTCAGCGCCTCTGTCCTGGTTGAAATAATGGGAATAACAATATCCATGGGCAGATGTGGATTCAAGAGTCCCTGATACAAGTCCTGGGACAAGAACCACAACTCTACTGGCCATATCACATTCTAGGTAGATTCTGAACAGTCTAATGCCCTACAGCTGTTCACTCTGGCCACTTCCCAGGGACTTCTCTCTCTGGAAGCGAAGCTCTAATTTCAGAGATAGGGAACTTTTTAATGTCTTTTCCATGTGTTAAAGACCACTCAAAGATGGACAGAAATTAGAGGACAAGAGTATATCAAATACTTTCTTTGGCAATAATCCAACAAAAAACTTTCAATACAAAGCTCAAGGTAGGGAAAAACCCTCTTTGTCCACCAAATTGGTAGAATCCTCTTTTTTTTTTTTTTTAAGAAGACAGGGCACTGCCACCATTGTGTTAGAATGGTGGGAAGTTGAATATCAAAGCCAACTGGATCTTAGGTCTTTCCTCTAGACAAAGAGAGCTGGCTCTAGAAGACTTACTGGCAGACCCCATGCCATTCCTGAATTTAAGCAAATAAGCTCATCTTTAGGAAACAGAAAGTAGATGTTGAATATAATGGGCTCTGGATATCAAGGGAGGAGTATAAATTCAGTTGCCAGATCTAAAACACCAAGAATCACGAAGTCAAAAGCACCCTGGCACAGTTTCCAGAGCCAGCAGATGACTTTAGAAAGAGACCACGGAACAAGTAAGATGTTGGAGACACTGACCCTGGAGGGGAGGGGTGCTCTCTGCTAAACTTAAAAGCCAGAGATGCTCCAGCATCATCTTAACCAAATGTGTCCTTGAGTTCCGGCATTGACCTTTAGGATGAAGGGACCAAACGGATCAGTGAATCAAATGGCTCAACAGAGGAAGCCTCATTTCTAAGTAGACTCCCAGGGAACTCTTCAATCATGACCGTTTCTGTTATAACTACCCTCGTTTTACATCTCACATCACAAAAGGGAAGCAAGGCTGCATACAGCCTGGTAAATACACCACATTCCCCAAAACACCACTAAGAAACCAGCTCTGACACCTAGTCCTTGAATTCTCACAGTTTGCCTTTGTTTTTCTTTTTTAACAGAGTCCCAAAATCCTCTAGAAGCTGCCAAGGAGCAGTTGCTATTCAAAGCACCTGGCTGTGAATGTCTCTTCAGAGTCAAAAACAGCAGGTGGCTCAGTAAGACTATAGGAGAGATGGGGATTTCGCTCACAAGTTACAGACCTAGGTTAGGAATCCTCAGGCAGAAGTGAAACCTGCCTTTCCACCTAGGTTAGTTCATCTCCATCATAGCCACCTAACAAACACAACCTCCCTGACCCAGAGTTGCAAAGAAGTCAAACCAGGGAGTCTGTGTGGACCCGGGATTTCACTCACTTGTCTTCTGAAAAACTCTTCCCAGTAATAACATCCTTCCCTTGAGGTACATAGTTCCAGTATTCTTCCACAATCCCAATGTAGTATGTTCTGGTGACTGCACCAACCAGTCCAAGCAGACTCAGGAACTCGAGAAAGATGCAGCCACCCGGCTGCTTCAGAAACATTTGTGAATGTAACTCCAGCAGGCAGCCTGTAAGTGAGTCAACCTGGTGATCCCTCCCCCTCACTCAGAGCGAGTTATAAATAAGGAATGGACTGGCGTGGCCCCTCCTCCTCAGGTAGCTTGGGGTTGGGACATGGGCTGACAACTTGTGCAAGCAGACCTCCCTCAATGGGAGAGTTGCTATGACAACAAACTTGCCAGTCACCCAAGAGATGCAGGACTGGCTTATTCATTCACTTCCAGGCTACATGGGCCTGTTTCCGAGAGTTTTGGATACTCTGTTCTGTATGAGTCATTAGTCTTTCCTAGGAACATCAGGGAAAACACCTGAGAGATGAGTTCTCCCCCACCTTCCTCCTTTTCTACACACCTATTTCAGAACTTTGTACAATTGGAAAAGTGGGCTGGCCAGAATGGGCCATCAGGAAGTAGTCCAAGTATGGGAAAAGGTCTGATCTGTCTTGGGATGGCAGAAAGGATGATGTAATCTCTTCTGGCTTGTTTTATGAGGCTACAGAAAACACTCGTGAACGCATAAAGCTCTAACAGCACCATAAACCCCACTACTTGACCCATCAACTTTCTCATCTCCCCAAAATACTCTCAGACCCCACCAGCAAAGTCGAGGGGCTTGGCTGCCCTCGTCAGCCAAGAGCTTAGACTTTGACACCCCTAAATCAGTCATCTTTCCTCGGCATGAAAGAGGAGGAGGCCCCGTCCAGACCACGAAGATAAATGTCAGTAGCAGATCTTTGAATAAAAAGGTAATGAGAGTGCTTCCCCACACGCCTTGAGCAGTGACCTAGAATCTCAGTGTTGAGAGAGACCTTGTCCAGCCTTGGAAAAGAGGCAGTCAGGTGACGCACAGAGCTGCGCCTGAGCCAGCAGCCTCGTGTAAAGCGAACAGCCTCCAGGGCTCTGAAGCCGGAGAGGCTTGAGCTTGGGTTTGAACCCGAGCTCCACTGCCAGCCAACTCGGGAACCAACTGATTGCTCCAAGGTTCTGTCTGTGAAACAAGACAGAGGAAGTCTCCAGACGATTTAAGAGGACAAAGTCTGTGAAGTGCCCGCCTCCATCCCCAGCCCAGCAGAAGGTGCTCCCTACCACTGAAGTCCTCATTCTCACACCACTGAGAAACCACACAAACTGTCCTAGATCTTACTTTACTTTTGTTTCTCCCAAAATTCTTTTCTTTCTACTTTTCTTGACAAGGTTCTACATACCATGTCTTCTGTAAAAAGAAGCATGTAACATAGAGCTTCCACAGCATGGGTTCTACATATTATTTCTCCCAATAAAATGTTCACTGCTTATACTGTTTCACAGCAAAGTGCTTCACAGCTTGCATTTACTAACACACCCCTCTCCCAGTGGACTAATTCCCACAGCATATTTTTTTTCACTCAAATCTACTTCTGGCCTTATGATTCTGGAAGCCTCCGTGGAGTCAGGACAGTTACAGCCACTCTAGAGAACCCCAGGGTAGCTGTGAGTACCACCTTGACAAAGAAGTAGAAGCTTTTGGGACATGGAAATGTCCCGGCCAAACAAATTCTTATTTATAATCCAGGAGATCAGGCTGCTCTGACGCTACCACAAACTTTCCCCCAAATAAATCCCATTGGCATAAATTCTTCCAAACAACAGAAACAAGAAATATGAATGATGGGGGCTGGAGAGATGGCTCAGCGGTTAAGAGCACTGACTGCTCTTCCAAAGATCCTGAGTTCAATTCCCAGCTACCACATGGAGGCTCACAACCATCTGTAGGGGAATCTGATGCCCTCTTCTGGTGTGTCTGAAGACAGCTACAGTGCACTCATATAAATAAAATAAATCTTAAAAAAGAAAGAAAGAAAGAAAGAAAAAAAGAAAGAAAGAAAGAAAGAAAGAAAGAAAGAAAGAAAGAAAGAAAGAAAGAAAGAAAGAAAAGAAAAGAAAAGAAAAGAAAAGAAAAGAAAAGAAAAGAAATATGAATGATGCTTCAAAGAGAGAAGAGTTAACTTTCTGCCTTAGAGTTCCACGCTCAGTGAGCTGCTGTGATGCTGTCTTTGATTCAAAGCCACGTCTACAGAATGGATCATGTCCCATGACCCAATCCTAGCATCCAAGAGGCAAAAGGGCCCAGAGTTCAAGGCTGGCTGCTCTGGCTTCATTCAAGGCCAAGTCAGCCTCCATTAAAAAAGAGGGTGGGGGTGGGGATGGTATGCAAGAACCAGAGTGGCTACAGCAGATACAATCAACATATTGAACCCCTTTATAGAACAGAACATAGTCACTGAAGGACAAATGACAAGGAAAGAGTCTGTTTCAAATGACAAAACAGGATTCTTGGAAAACAGTTTGAAGACGTTCCACCCCAAGGCAATAAATGTTCTGTTCAAAAGGCATCTTTATGTCCCAAAGAAAGGAACCTGGCCTCAAACGATTCCCTACTACCACAGCACAGACAAAGCACATAATGTGGTTGACAAGATTCTTGACGAATGTCAAGAATCTGATTAGAAAGCCTGTGAAAAACATTCACTTTCAGATCGGCTGGACAGAAACATAGTGTGAAACTTGCCATTTATCCTCAAATGGATGAATATGCCTCTGTTCTCCTCAACAAACTCACTGGGGTGGGTCTACGGAGACGAGTCGCCACACATCTCTCTGAAACATAACATGGGTATTTTATCTATTTATTGACACTTTACACGGGTACAAATGGATGTAGATCCTATTGGTCCCCTTGCCCCCTTGCTATCCCCAGTCCTACTTGAGCTTTTCTTTCCAGCAAGCCCACCTCCTCCTTTTGAGTCTGGGTGTGAATTTAGTTAGGGTTACCGACAGGAGCATGAATGGGAGGTGATTTGCTGGAAGGCAGGCAACTAACCAGTGGCCACACCGCTGAAGAAAATGACTTCCCCTCCTCCAGTAGCCATTAAGAATGGGTGGAGCCTCCCCTTCCCCCACCCATGATTAAAACTTGACTGACAGGTATGATTCTAAAACTCGGGGTGTTTAAATAACATGTTTGGCTCAAGAACAGCCAAATCAGACCAGTCATGCTCTAGGTAACGTTGACCAAGGTGTCCTTTTTACATTGACTGATTGACTGGTTGATTAATTGATTGACTGATTGATTGAGAAAAGTGGGGAGAGCTTCATATAGCCTTGGGTAGCCTGGAACTTGCTGTGTAGACCAGACTGGCTTCTAACTCACAGAGAGCCATCTGCTTTTGCCCATCACATGCCCTGTCTGAGGTATCATTTTAAAATAGTAATTATAGTAACCTGTCTTAATACTACCTGCATTTTTAAAAGAAATAGATTAATTCTCCTTCAGAGATTCCTGCCATCCCAGATTCTGACCATGACTGTCCATCAGCCCAGTCTTCTCACTACTATAGCAGACAGTGTTGATCCAGCCTCATCAGGACCTGACTTACTTAGTAGAGCCTCCTTATCTCTCATGTGGAGCCCCAAATTCCTAGCTTCCCTTACCGGTGCCAGAGTCAACTTCCCAGTGCGGACAGAACCAGGTATCTCCACTGTTTGAGCATTTTCAGTGGCTTCTGTGGCCTTCAGGACAAGGGCTAAAGGCCTTGACTTGAGTCTGCAGCTGAAACCCTAGACGTGGTTTCCAGGGGCAGGGGGATTTCTCTCATTCTTGCTCCACTCTGATGGCAACCACTGTTCCCTTCATCTGTGCTCCAATCACTGCAGAGGCTACCGGGCATGCATGTGTTCCAGGGCACAGTGACCGCTATAATCTGTTCATCTGCCTCCCCACACACGTAGCACAGACTTCTTATGGGCAAGACAGAGAGAGCATTGTCCACTCCTGTGTCTCTGGAGTCTGACCTTGTAGACACTGGTAATGCATATATGAACAAACACTAGGTACTTACAGACATGCAACTGCATGCTATATAGCATTTTATAGGAGTCAGCCTAGACAACAAACAAAAACACTCAGAATGGGGTGTTTACAGAGAACAAACAGCCTGGGATCTGCAAGTCTGTGCTGTCACATCAGGTCACATACAGGTCACATCAGCTCCTGCATGAGGCTGAAGTTGAAGCTAAATCAAAGGGACACTCACCCTTCCTCCCTCCTTTTCTCTTCTTCCCCCCTTCCTACTTATTCCTGGTAGTGCCAGGGATTGAACCCAGAGCCTTACACATTCTAAGCATGTGTTCTCTAGGTACCTAGGAGGATCCCTTTAAACAATAAAAACAAAGGAGACTTGCAAAAAAAATTTTTTTTAACCACAAACAAAAATTCATCCCAAGGTATGTGAAATGGAGTTACCTGTGTCCTGTATCAACCTTAGAAAAATAAGGAAAATCTGGAGACTCTGAGGGGCTGGCACATGCATGTTTGCTTGATGATAAGAACAGATGACAGGATACTGCCGGGACCACACCCTAGCCCAGAAGAGTACTTCTGCAGGGATATCTGCCTCGCTGGGCTCTAGTCTCCCTGTGCTTGGTACCACCTCCCCTCTTGTGTGATGTTACTGTTTCCTCCCATGATGGGATGGCTTGGGCCTGGCCTTGGCCTTCTGCTCAGCCCAGTTCTTCTATGATGCTCTGAGTGGGGTGATCCGGGGTATGGGCTCAGATCTGAATACTGACTCAGCTGTTTCCTGCATATATGATCTTCCTGAAGGCTCACGTTAACGAGTTATTCACCTCCCTCCAATTGAGTGTGTGGCATCTCCCTCATAGGGCATTAAATTTGCAGTGTCTTAGTTACTTTTCTACTGATGTGAAAGCACACCATGACCAACTTATAAAAGAAAGCATGGAATTCGGGGCTTAGACTTCCAGAGGGTTAAATTCCAGGACCATGGTGGTAAGGGAAAAACAGCCACAGGAACAAGAACAAGGAGCAGCTGAAAGCTTACATCTGATTCACAGTCACAAAGTGGGGAGGAAGGGAGGAAGGGAGGGAGGGAGGGAGGGAGAGGGGGAGAGAGAGAGCTTGCGTGTACTAATTGGGACTGCTGTGGACCTTTGACACCTCAAAGCCCCCCTCCAGTGACATACCTCTTCCAACAAAACCACACTTCCTAATGCTTCCCAAACAGTTCCATCCTCTGGGGACCAAATAGTCAAACATGAGCCTATGGCACCTTCTCATTCAAGCGGCCACAGACAGGATAAGAGACAGTAAGTCAAGCAGAATGCCTTAGCGCATGCCCTTTGCTGGGAGGAAACGCTGGCATCCCGAAAGAAGTGGCTTCAGTCCAAAGTAGACTAGGCCACGGCTGAGCTGATGTCCCAGCAGAAGTACGTGTCACGCTGGGTCAGGGTTCTTGTGTTACACCAGGGCCTCACTTCACAGCCCCCAGGCTTCGTTCTCTAGAGTGATGGAAGTAACTAAATTCTAAGTCTGGCAACATTCACCCCTGTCCTCTCATAGCTTATTATACTAACCTTAAGGTGTAAACCATTGTTGTCTTTGTCTGACAGGCGGGGATGCTAAGGCTTAGAATGCTCAGGTGATTTTCTCACTGAGTAGCCCACACCCAAAAATGATAGAATCCCTTTCACCTCCAAAGCCAGCCTTCCTACATAGGTGTCCAGTAAAGAGAAGAACAGGGTGACAGAGGTACCCATGGGTGCCTGATTCAGACCATTGAAGGAAATCCACCCTCTATAAAGAAAAATGGGCCCGGGCTATTCACACCTATCCACTGTAGAAGAATGCCAAAATGGCCTCTGGGTGCAGCCATCCACTCCAGTCCAGATAACACCCTAAGGGTGACCGCAAGCCACAAACTCTCCACAAACATGCCAATCTGCCCCACTCCTCCATTTTACTCCCAGCCTCCTCCTACCCCACCCTCCACTCCCAGGAAATTCCTTCCCAGTTCCTCCAGTCCTCCGGGGTGCTTCCTCAAGTTCCTGCCACGCCCAGCACCCCAGCCTCCGCCCCCAGTCTAGTCACTCCTTCCTCTGACTTCCTCTGCAGTGGGCAGGGTAGCTTGTTTGCCTGGTCTGTCCCCTTATGGCTTAAGTACCACTCTCCCTTGCACACTGGCGTCTCCTTGGAAACAGCATCTCCCCGGTCCTCCAGCATCCGCCTTCCTAAGCCAGAGGTCTCAGTTTAATTCAAATGCAGATTCAGCTCCTGGACCACCCAGCCTCCACCTGCCAGCTCTGCTCACATACCCAGGTCTATAGACTCTTACTCTTAACTGAGTGTCATTCATTCCCGCCCCCCTTACACCGCCCCGCCCCCCTTACGCCGTCCCGCCTCCCCTGGGGGGTGGGGGTCGGTGGGAGGAGCTAATTTCCTCATCCTGAAACCCTGTTGCCATCTCTCATGCACCTCTTCCCCAGGCTGGGGTTGAAGAGCCAGCTTTGCCACATCCTCACACACACACCCCAAGCTGGTACTATCTTACCAGGTTGAGGAGATTAAGCACCCATCTCTGAATGCCAGTGACTAGCGCAGAGCCAGGCCTGCAGCGAACCCTAAGGAAATCGCATTATGGACGGAGCAGCACTTTTAATGAGTGAGGCAGTGTGTTAACTTTCTCATGCCTTATATCTGTTATCCTCTGAAAACGTGAGGGAGACATGACACATCGAACCCCAGGGAGGTCTCACACATAGCTGAGTCAGGATTCAACCGCAGACCCCAGCCCTGTCCATTGTTTGGTACGTTTATCCTGCAAGCCAAGCCCAGGCTGCCCTCTCATGGAAGGAAACAGTAAAATTATGTGAGATCGCCAACATAAGCAAGAACCATGCTGTGTAAAGCACATGAGCAAAGTGCCCACCAGCTGACGTCCTACCAGGGAGACAGCGAGCTCCGTCTTCTGTTCAGCGAGGATGAGGTCCACACAGGCCCTGTCCTCAGAGACTATAAATGCACAGTTAAGTGAGTTCAAGTGGATCCCAAAGTGCGCGTGTATGAAGAGAACCTCGGGCAGTGACTGAAGAGTGCTGGGAGCTCCGGGTGGCGGCCCAGAAGCTCGCGCTGAAGCACGCTTGTATTTTTAGGGTGGAATAAAACATGTAGAAGTCTCTCTCCTAGAAACCCTAACCTATTACCATCACTTGAAAACAAAAAAAACAAAAAACAACGCCTTTAATCAGCTCATGGGAGGCTGAGGCAAGAGGCTCTCTGTGAGTCGAGGCCAGCCAGGGCTACAGAAATACCCTGTTCAAACAAACACACAAACCCCAAAAGATACACAAATGGGACGTAACTGTAGAGAGAAAAAGATGAAAGTAAATCAACCTCAGGCGAAGTCATGGGTCCTGGAGGTCACGGGACATCAGACACCACACACACACACACACACACACACACACACAGACACACACACACACACACACACACACACCCTCAACCCACACACCCTCAACCCACACACCCTCACCCCCCACACCCACACACCCTCACACCCTCATCTACCACCCCACCCCCACTTACTCAGTACTGAGAAGAGGGGAAGGGTCATGCTTTTAGGATTTTAGAACTGGTCTCCAAACTTGCTGCTTTTGCAGAAGACCTGGATTTGCTCTTCAGCGCCCACACTGGGCAGCCCCCAGCCCACCCACGGGCACCTCCAGTTCCAGGGAAAACCAATGTCCTAAGTCGCTGCCACTCACGTAGTACAAATGCAGCAGGCAGACTCACAGGTACACTCAAAATACAATAAATACATCTTTGAAGAAAACAACTGTTCTCTGTGTGGACAGATACACAAAGTGAAATTAAATAAATCTTTAATAAAACAAAAAGCAGTTGTTCCTATATTCACAGATACACAGAAAATGCATCTTTTAAACAACAACAACAATTGTTCTCTATATTCAATCATACAGTTTGTCCTTCCGGGCTCACACCGGACTTTGCAAACTAAACTGACTCAATACCAATAATCAGAGTCTCTCCAGAGCTTGTATTATGAAGTAAGGGTCCCTTACACTGGGGAAGGACCTGGAGATGCCTCACATCCTATAAGCCTGAGGCAAACCACCCTGCAAGAGACTAAAGAACACCATCTTCCAGAGGGAAAGAGCAGAGAACTGGCCCTTCAATCTCTGCAGCTCCTCTTCCCACAAGAAGCTTTGCAGCCTGCGGAAAACTCCAGGCCCCAGCCCTCTGTGATGTGTGATCATGAGGAATTTGGGTAGAGCTACCCTTGGGTGTGGGTCAGGGCAGCCTTGTATAAGCCATGGCACACCAGCACACTTTGCAGTTACTGTTCTAGTAATCCAATGTCACAGTGGCACAAAAGAATTGAGACCCCCTTCTGGAGCTAGAGTCGGAGCAAGCCACAGTGTCGTGGAACAAGCCTACGACACTAGTCCCCGAGTACCTGATGATCTACCAGTCCTGGGGCACAAGTATTCCAGAGAGGAACACGGGAACAGAGACCAGATCACAGTAAGTTCCTGCCTGGGCTCAGATGGCACAGCCAGGTCCAGAAAGCCAACGGAAGCCATCTTTGAAGAAAGTACTCAGGATGAGGAACTCCCAGGACCTCAGTTTAGCATAGGCCCTCTTCATCTGTATCTAAGGACAATACAAGGATCCATCCTTCAACTCCCCTCTTAAGCCAGAGTTTAGGTTTGTTTTCTTATTGAAGAAAGAGAAGCAGAGACAGGAAGACTCCTGGGTTTGATGGCCAGCCAGTCGAGCCAAATGTATGAGCTTTATGTAGCTGTTGTTCAGTTTCTGGCCTACATGTATACATTCACATACGTGCCTACAAATGAACACATGCACACATACACACATGCATAAACACTGAAAATATTCTTTAAAAGTGAGGGCTCTAGCAGCAAGTGGGAGCTGTCTGAGCTGAGGTCTCACAGGGACACAGATTCCCAGGAGAGGCACCAGCTGCTCTGGAGAGAAGAGTTTTATGATAGGGAGTCATCTCCCAGCTCCGGAGCATGGGCAGGTAGACACACGTAGCACAGATTCTGGAACACAGCCAAGACTCTGCCCGGCCTCATCACTGAGGCTTAAATTCCACCATCAGAGAACTCTTTCTTTGCAATAACATGAACCTTGTAAAAAATTTTAAGGGTCTCGCGGTATTGATCTCACTGGTGTGGCTGCCTCGAATGGATGAGTTTATTAGATCTTTTCCCATGAATAGGATTAGATTGAGAGGAGGAGCTGAGGGAGGGTGACACACATCAAGGCAGTTTCAAACCAGAGGGAACCGAAGAATACATCTAGGTCAGAAGACATACCATCAGCTCACAGGCTGACTCCAAAATATTCTATTGGTCTAAAATAGTACCCAATAAAGAATCTGAGCTTGCTTTCCTTCGAGGACACGGCTCTTCTAGCTCATCACAGATCTTACAGTCTGTGATCTTATTAGTCTGCATCACTAGTTCATGTGAGTCCTGATTTCCAATTGTTTCACCAACACCACCCTCTGCTTACCCATTCATTCTCTCATACAGCTATCACGCAGTGCATACTGAGACTCTGGCCAGAGGAGGCAGGCTCACTGCAGTTCTTCACCTTTTGCCTTCTCCTCCAAATACAATGTTCTAATCTCACCCCCAGCTCTGTAGCAGACTACCTGCTGCAGCCTCCCCTCCTTCCTCCAACCCCACCTCCATCTCCAGTGAATAACACAGACTTTGCTCTGTAAACTTTCTCCCTGCCTGTAGTCAAAACTTTATCCCAGCCTCCAACACCAGCAGGGAACCCACAGGCCACTGCAGCCAGGGATCCAGGGAAGCAAGTAGCCAAACTATTGACTATGGATCGATTTATTAACTTATTGATTTATTGATTTTTGTTTTTAGAAATGAGGTTTCTTTGTGTAACTCTGGCCATCCTGTAACTTGCTCTGTAGACAAGGCTGGCCTAAAACTCAGATAGCCACCTGGTGGGAGTTTGATTTGTGCATGCATGGGAATTTTTAGGTCCCTAAACTTTGCAGGTTTTTTGGTGGGTCAATAAAGAGCTGGGCCAATGGCTGGGCAGGGTGAAGGAGGCAGGACCTTTAGAATTCCCTGGCAAGAAACCAAGGGGAAGAAAGGAGGGGATTCCACCAAGAGAGAGGCTCAAGACAGAGCAGAAGGGTGAGACAGGGGAAAGTGGCCCCATGGGAGGGCTGCCCAGAAGGAAACAGGGCAACAAAGATAAAGTATATGTTTAGAAAGGGTTAACTCAGTAATATCAGAGGGAAGTGTTTGCTAGCTGTGGGGAGGTTTGGAAGTGCCCAACCGTTGAGCAAGTAAGGCATATTAAAAATAACACATGTCTTTCATTCTTGAATCCAGAGCTCTTGGGCTAGTGCAGAACCATTCTCACACCCATCGGGAATTTAGGACCTTTAAATATTTTCCAGTACATCCACCTGCCTCTGCCTTCCAAGTGTAGGGATTAAAGGCATGCATCACCTAACCTAACTATGAATCTTAACCCTCCCTCCTCTCCTCCATACAGTCTCATCCCCAGCTCTGTAGCAGACTACCTGTTCTGACCTCTCAGATTCTGGTGAAATATCCTGCCTTTCTCCCTCCTGTGGATCTTCCCAGGTACTCCCCAACATGCGCGCGCGCACGCACACACACACACACACCTACACCAATCCCATTTCTAAATGTCAGCCCCTAATACCTAGAAAAACATTTTACCCAGAACCTCCAGTGGTCAAACCTAGCAGCATCCCAGAAGTTTCTATCAGGCAACAGCTACCTCACCCTCCTAAGAACCAAAGAAGGTGACAGAAACTAGGGAACAAAACAGTCACCCAACAAAGACAAGATCAGAAATCAGTACCCAGAATTATAATCTTCCCTACCCAGATGCCTAGATACTAAAGTAAAGACATAATCAATAATGGCCAGGACCATATGTATCTTCTAGAACAACCCAACTGCATCAGGCCCTGAGAAACTTAATTCACCTGAAGCACAAGACAAAAACCTTAAGATAATCTTTATAGAGGTCTTTAAGAGGGAATGAATAAATCCCCTAAAGAAATGTATGAAACACAAACAGTGGAAGGAATGCATAAAAGAATTCAAGACTTGAAAGAGGAATAAAGTAAAGAAAAACTGTACTGAGAGAAATCTGGAACTGAAATTTAGGAACTCAAACAGGAACCTCAGAGGCAAGACTCACCAACAGGTAAAGGAGAAAGAAAAAAGAATGCCAATCCTGAAGACACAATAGAAGGAAATGTTGAATCTAGACCGCTCCTAACACGAGACATCCAGGAAACGAGACTCTATGAAAAGACCAAACCAAAGAATAATATGAAGAGAGGAAGAAGAACGCAAGATCAAAGGCACAGAAAACATTTTCAACAAAATCATAGAAGAAAAGTTCTATAACCTAGCAAAGGTGATGCCCATCAAGGTACAAGAAGCATATAGGACACCAAATAAACTGGACTAGAAAATAAATGTTCTTGGCATATAATAAGCAAAACGTTAAATGTATAAAACAAAGAAAGAATATTAAAGGCTGCAAGGGGGAAAGGCTGAATAACATATAAAGGTGGACCTACTAGAATAACACCTGACTTCTTAGTGGAGACTCTGAAAGCCAGAAGGGCGTGGACATATGTGCTATAGACTCTAAGACACCACAGATGCCAGCCCAGACTACTATATCCAGCAAAACTTTCTATTATAGATGAAGAAAGCAAGATGTTTCATGATAAAACTAAATTTAAGCAATATCTATCTAAAAATCTAGCCATACTGAAGACACCAGAAGGAAAATTCCAACCTAAAGAGGTTAATTACACCAAGAACACACAGTAATAAATACTCTCAAGCCAGCAAATCAAAAGAGGGCAGACACATACATATGTACATTCATACTTGCCTGTACACACACACACACACACACACAGGCGCACAAATGCACACTCACACAATAATAAAATAATAGAATCGACAAATGCTACTCATTAATATCTCTCAACATCATGGTCTCAATTCCCCAGGAAGAAGATACACACTAGCAGAATGGATGGGAAAAAGAATCCATTCTTCTGTATCCAAGAAATGCTCAACACCAAGGACAAAGAGCATTTCAGAGTTAAAGGATGGAAAAAGATGTTCTAAGCAAATAGACTTAAGAAGCAAGCTCATATAGCATATTAATATCTGATAAAATAGACTTTAAAATAAAACTAATCAGAAGAAATGGGGAAGGACACCATATTCATCAAAGGAAAAGTACTTTTCCTTTGCACCATTCTTAACATTGCAATTCTTAACATATATGCACCAAACACAAGGGCACCCAAATTAATTTAAAAAAAAAAAATCACTACTGCATCTTAAATCACATATTGACCCTCACACACTAATAATGGGAGATTTTGATAACCCACTCTATCCAATAGACAGGTCATCCAGACAAAAACTAAACAGAAATGCTGAACTAACTGATTAAATAAACCAAATGGACCTAACAGACATCTACAGAACATTCTACCCAAACCCAAAAAAATATACCATCTTCTCGGCACCTCATAGAATTTTCCCCTGATCTGACCATATACTCAGACACAAAGCAAGTCTCAATAGATATAAGAAAATTGAAATAACATCCTGTATCCTATTTGATTGCTATGGATTAAAGTTGGATATCAATACAACAGAAACAACCCAAAGCTTCCAAACTCATGGAAACTGAATAACTCATTAATGAATGAAAGATGGGCCAAGGCAGAAATTAAAAGAAACATTAAAGGCTTTCTAGAATTGAAAGAAAAGAGAAACATAACATAATCAAACCTATGGGATACAATGAAGACAGATCTACGAGGCAAGTTCATAGCACTAAGTGCCTATTTAAAAAAATGAAGAGAGTTCTTACTAGTAACTTAACAGCACGCTTAAAAGATCTAGAACAGCTGGGCGCTGGTGGCGCACACCTTTAATCCCAGCACTTGAGAGGCAGAGGCAGGCGGATTTCTGAGTTCAAGGTCTACAGAGTGAGTTCCAGGACAGCCAGGGCTACACAGAGAAACCCTATCTTGAAAAAAAAAACAAAAACAAAAACAAAAACAAAAAAACAAAAAAAACAAAAAAAAATCTAGAACAAATAAATGCATAAATAAATACACAAATAGATAGATAGATAGATAGATAGATAGATAGATAGATAGATAGATAGATAGATCATACCTGAGAGAAGAAGATAAGAAATAATCAAATTTGGGGATCAAATGAAACTAACAAACATCAATACAAAGAATCAATGAAACAAAAAATTGGTTCCTTGAGAAAATTAAAAATATTGACAAACCCTTAGCCAAATTAAAAAGTAGAAAGAGAATATCTAAATTACAATTAGAGATTAAAAGAGGAGCATAAACAACAGACACAGAGGAAGTACAAAGAATAGTAAGGACATACTTTAAAAACCTGTATTCCACCGACTGGAAAATCTAAAAGAAAAAAATAATTTTCTGACTACATACCACTTGCCAAAGTTAAATTAAGATCAGATAAGCAATTTAAACAGACCTACAACCCCTAGGGAAGTAAAACCAGTCATTATATATCTATAAATCTCAGAGTCAGATGGTTTTTAGCTTAGAATTCTACCAGACTTTCAAAGAAGAGTTAATGCAAATACTCAAATTATTCCACAAAATAGAAACAGAAAGAACAATGTCTAACTCATTTTATGAGGTCACAGTTATCCTGATACCCAAACCACATAAAACCCAACAAAGAGAACTGAAGGCCAATTTTCCTTATGAACATAGATGCAAAAATTCTCTTTAAAATACTTGCAAACCAAATCTAAGAACACATCAAAAAAAAAATCATCCACAACAATCAAGTAGGGCTTTATCCCAGCATTCAAGGATGGTTCAACATGTGTAAATCTATAAATGTAAAACAAATTTAATAAATAATAAACAAACTGAAAGAAAAAAACACAAGATCTCATACGATACAGAAAAGACCTTTGACAAATCTGACACCCATCATGATAAAAGTCCTGGAAAGATTAGAAATACAAGGAATATACCTCAGTGGGATAATGGTAGTTTACAGCAAACCTATAGCCAACATCAAATTAATTGAAGAAAAATTCAAAGCAATTCTACTAAAATTAGGAACAAGACAAGGCCATCTACTCTCCCCATACCTATTTAATATAGTACTTGAATAGTAGGACATTTAAGATGGTGATTTGTAGAGGTTTGCATTTATGAAGTTGAAGTCTTAACTAGAACAATAAGACAACTAAAGGAGATCAAGGGGATACAAACTGGAAAGGATGAATTCAAAGTATATTTATTTGAAGATGGTATGATAGTATACATAAGTGACCCTAAAAATTCCACTGAGAAACACCTACAGCTGATACTTTTAGTAAAATAGCAGAATATAAAATTAACTCATAAAAATCAGTAGCCTTTTTATGTCAAATGACAAATGGACATAGAAAGAAATTGGGGAAACAACACCTTTCATAATACTCTCAAATAATATAAAATATCTTGAGGTTACTCTAACCAAGAAAGTGAAAGACTTGTATGATAAGAACATTAAGATATTAAAGAAGATATCAGAATATAGGAAGATCTCCCATGCTGATGAACCAGTAGGATTAACATAGAAAAATGGCCATCCTATCAAAAGCATTCTACAGATACATCACAATCTCTATGAAAATTACAACACAATTCTTTACAGATCTTGAAAGGACAGTTTTCACTATCATATGGAAACACAAAACTCAGAATGGCTAAAGCAATCTTGAATAATAAAAGAATTTCTGGATGTGTCATCATCCCTGACCTCGGATTGCACTACAAAGCTATAGCAGTAAAATGGCATGGCATTGCCACAAAAGCAGACATATTGATCAATGAAATTGAACTGATCATTGAAACACAAATCCACATACTTGTGGACACCTGATTTTGGATAAAGAAACCAGAAATACATATTGGAAAAAGGACAGCACCTTCAACAAATGGTACAGGTCAAACTGGGTGGCTGCTTGTAGAAGAATGCAAATAGATCCTAACTTATAACCTTGCATAAAATTCAAGTCCAAATGGACCAAAGACCTCATCATAAAGCTAGATACACTGAAGCCGATAGAAGGAAAAGTATGGAATAGCCTTAAACTCATTGGCACAGGAGATGACTTACTGAACCAAGCACCAAGAGCACAGGCACTATAATCAGCAATTACAATAAATGGGACCTCATGAAACTGATGAGCTTCTGTACTCCAAAGGATGGCATCATTTGCAAATCAAATCAAAACTACTGTGAGATTCCATTTTGCACCTGTCAGAATGGCTAAGATCAAAACACAAGTGACAGCTCATACTGATAATGATGTAGAATAAGAGGAACTTGTGGGAGTGCAAACTTGTACAACCACCATGGAGATCAGTGTGGATGCTCCTCAGAAAGATGGGAATTGATCTACCTCAAGATCCAGCTATACCACTATTAGGCACATACCCAAAAGATACTTCATCCTGCCACAAAGATACTCGCTCAGCCAAGTTCAGTGATGCTCCACTCACAAATTCCAGAAACTGGAAACAACCTGAATGTCCTCAACAGACCAATGGATAAAGACAATGTGGTACTTCTACACAACTGAGTATTACTCAGCTGCTTAAAAAATGACATCATTAAATTTGTAGGCAAATAGATGGAACTAGGAAAAAAATCATCCTGAGTGAGGTAACCTAGATCCAGAAAGACAAGTACAGTATGTATTTGCTTATGTATGGATATTAGCTATTAAGCAGATGAAAACCTAGCTACAATCTATAGACCCAGAGAGGTTAAATAAAGAAGAGACTAAAGGGGGAACACCTTGATCTTCCTGGAAAGAGGAACTAAAGTAGATTTATGGGTGAACTAGGAGAGGGGCCAAGAATGGGAGAAGCAAGGGGGGAGCCATGGGTTGAGGGAGCAGATATGGAAGAGTAACTATAACTGAGGTGCATTTGTTGGGTGGTATGGAAGCAGTAGAAACCTCCTAAGGTATGTGAAGGTGCTCCTAATGAAGTCTTCAAATAGTAGGGGAGACAGAATCATAACTGCCCATATCTTGTCACCAAATGAAGCTTCTAGTGAAGGACTAGATTGTATTCGATGGAATTGTTGGCCAGGGGATTCCCATGGAAATCCTCAATCAGCCCAGGCTGTTGCCAAGACAACAGGTTGCTCTCCACAAACTGTCAGCAAGGACTCA
Source organism: Apodemus sylvaticus (assembly GCF_947179515.1). NCBI lineage: Eukaryota > Metazoa > Chordata > Mammalia > Rodentia > Muridae > Apodemus > Apodemus sylvaticus. The sequence goes on along the minus strand of NC_067478.1, from coordinate 120,395,357 downwards.
TCGCTGGAGACAACACCCTCACAATTCACTGCAGATGAGGAAGGTGTATACATGGGACCTCTGCTCCTGTGTTCTAGTGTCTTTGGTACAGAAATGAACTCTTTGGGCTACCAAAAGAGAAGCATAAACAACCCAGCCACAAACCCTTGACCTACAATGTTGCCCTGTCAGCAAAATGTGCTAGGGCAATGGTGGTGTTCAGCTTGTGGGAGGAACCAACCAACACCTAATTTGACTTAAAGCTCATTCCAGGAGATGGAACCCATAGCCAACCCTGCTTGGGTGACCAAGAACAAATGACTAGATAGCCCAGAGACCTAGGGTTAAAACAAATATGACTGGTCTTTAAAAAAAAAAAAAGTAACAATAAAATCCTGATGCTCATCTGCTACACTCACAGATTAGTGCCTTATTCATCCCTCATAGAGAAGTTTCCTCCTACAGCAGACAGGACCCAATATAGAGACCCATAGCCATTTATGCAGAGAGAGAGAGAGAGAGAGAGAGAAAGAGAGAGAGAGACAGAGAGAGAGAGAGAGAGAGAGAGAGAGAGAGAGAGAGAGAGAGAGAGAGAGAGAGAGAACTTTGCAATAGACAGCTCTATCAAATATCTCCCCTCGGAGCTCAGCAAACCTATTGGAAAGGAGGCAGAAAGAGTGTAAGAGCCAGAGGGGGCGGCGGACAACAGGCAAACAAAGCTCTCTAAATCAACTAAGCAAAGCTCATGGGAACTCAGCCTGAAGAAGCAAGCACCGGATCTGCACCAGGTCCTCTGTGTATATATTAGAGCTCTCAGCTTAATATTGCTGTGGGAATCCCAAGTGTATGAATGATGAGTCTCTGATTCTTGTGCCTTCCCTTTAGCTCCTTTCATTCTGTTGGCTTGTCTGTTCAACCCCGAGGTAATGGTTCTTGTTTTGTCTTATTATATTCTGTTCTGTTGTGTGGTTGTCGCTTAGAAGCCTGTTCTTGGGCTGGAGAGATGGCTCAGTGGTTAAGAGCACTGACTGCTCTTCCAGAGGTCCTGAGTTCAATTCCCAGCAACCACATGGTGGCTCACAACCATCTCTAATGGGATCCGTTGCCCTCTTCTGTTGTGTCTGAAGACAGCTACAGTGTACTCATATACAATAAATAAATAAATAAATAAATAAATAAATAAATAAGATTTTTTTAAAAACAAAAAAAGCAGCCTGTTCTTTTCGAATGAGAGTTAGAGAGGTCGTGTGTCCGGATGTGAGGCAAAGTGGTGGCGGAGGGAGACACCTGGAGGAGATAGGGGAGGGAAACTGTAAAAACGAATGTCAAAAATATATATGAGGACAAGAAGTAGTGGCTAACGGTACATTTTAAACGTGAGGATCTTGAGGACTGTGACACTATCTCAGTCAAGTTGTTAAGTATCTCATTAGTTGTAGGGGACACACGGTCCTTATGCTCACAGATGGGCACTAGAGAAAGCAGAAATGTCAAACACGGAGGTTTGTCTCCTCAGTGGAGGAGATGCACAGCTGTTTTTCTCCCAGAAAGCTGGGGGTGGACGGAGTTAATAGCTGGTGATCTGCACTGTCTTTAAGCCAGGCCACAGCTGAGTCCTTGGAGTGTTATGTTTGTCCCTGACTCTTCCTCCCTGGCCCTGTATTGTTAGCTCTGTATCTTCAGTTAATAGAGCCCATCTTTATGGAAGAGGCCACATGCGGTTTGTTCTGAGTAGCACGATTAAACCTCGCACCACCCTGATGTTCCCTTCATCTTGAGAACCCAAAACAGATCAGCTGCTCACCTGCTAGTCTGCACATCAGAACGCAATGGTAGCAAGTACTTGTATCTAGTAATCACAGTAGCCACAGTTCTGGAGGACACCACTTCCATCAGTAATCTCACAGTGTCACATGGAAGGGTGAACTCAACATAGTATGATGATGAGGTATCTCTTTTATGTGTGTATGACTTTGTATGTCTGGCTAGCCTGGTATTTGATATGTGGACCAGCCTGAAACTCACAGAGATTCACCTGTCTCTGCCTCCTGAGTGCTGGGAATAACTTGAGAGACCACATTCCCATGGCTTTTATTACAGTATGTTCTCTTTTTGTTGGTTATTGCTAATTTCCTTTTATATCTAACCTATAATTTACATGTACATGTGAACAGAAAAAGAACATAGTTGAAGTATAGTTCTTGCTTTGGGGTATTCTCTAGGACTCCCAGAAGATATCCCCTGTGAATAAGAGGAAAAGTCTTTAAGTGTATATGTTCTAATAATTACAATTGTCTGAAAGCGGAATGGATAGTTTAATAACATCAGTGGTGTGTGTGTCCAGGAAGGAGTGAAGACACAGCTACACATCTGCAAACGACATCAGTGAGTGAGCAAATGCACCACACACGTAGGTTGGAATGGTAGCCAGCCACACAAAGGGACTAAAACTCTGATACCTGCCTCAATGTAGGCAAAACAGTAGATATGACCTTAATGCTGCCACATCACTAATACAGGGGAAATCTATAGATTTCCTGAGGGGACTCAGGCGATGGGGAGAGAGGAGATATTTTTAAGGGACATGCAGTTTCTGTCTGATATGACAAAAGAGATCTTGAAATAGTGCTCAGAGTTGTGCAATAATACACTTACTGTCACTGAATTGTGCATCAGAACGTTATTAAAACAGTCGCTTTTCAGACCAGTGTGATGGCTCAATGGGAAAAAGCACTCGCTGCCAAGTGTGACCCTCTGAGCCCTGGAAGATGCTCTCTGACGTCCACATCCACCCTGGCTCACACACATTCGTGAATAAATATAATTTATTTCTCAGTAAATAAATAAAATAGAAATTGTTATGTTACATGTATTTTACCACATTGAATACATTTAAAAGGAGACTAGTAGGAAGGAGCTCAAGGGAGTCAAAAATATGTAATGTGAGACAATCCAACTATACCTTAAATTCAGGTAAATATGACCCATGTGATATTTGGGATGCTTGTACAAGGAGAAGTTCATTTGTTTTTATGAAACTGAAATATTACATGGGTGTCTTTGTCATCAGTCCTGAGAAGAGACACCCTCAGAGCCTTGGCCTAAGAACAGCAGAGACATGGGCAGGATCCCGCAAACATTGTAGGGTCAGAATTAATAGCAATTACATTGAAAATACAGGACTGGGGGAAGAGGAAGCAAGAATCCTGCTGTGCTAACAATTCATTGTCCATTCGCCTCCCTTGTGGCTTCTCCGGGTACTGCAGGGGCTGAGATCTCGGCAGGGGCTGAGATCTCCACAAGTCTATGACAGGGAGAGCATGGCTGTCCAGGAGACAGCAGGTAGGAAGCAAGGCCCCAGAGCGGTATGCATCTGTGATAGAATGTTATCCCAATCCCTCACATCTGACAAGGCTCTGCAACTGGGGAGCAACCGCAACTGAGAGCTACTGGGAAACAGCCCGAGATAGACTGGGCTTTCTCAGCCGGGGTCTGCAGTAGCCCCTCAGCCTGTGAAGAATCCTATCGTGTCCTTGCCAGTGAGGCCCAATGCCCGCCCAACGAGGGGCGTCAGGGTTCCCAGGAACCTGTCTGTGATCAGCAATCTCAGGTGCAGACTTGACAACTGGAATGACTGCTATCTCTCTCCCCTGAGAACTTCCTTCACAAGGACAAAAGGCATTTTTAGGCTGTGGTGGCGCACGCCTTTAATCCCAGCACTTGGGAGGCAGAGGCAGGCGGATTTCTGAGTTCGAGGCCAGCCTGGTCTACAGAGTGAGTTCCAGGACAGCCAGGGCTAGACAGAGACACCCTGTCTCGAGGGCGGGGGGGGGGGGGGGAGGCATTTTTAGGGTCCTTCCTGACCACAGAGAGCCCAGAGCCCAGGGTGCTGGGACAAGACTAGGAACCGGCAGCTTCTAAATTAGATGACGTCTCGGCTTGCTTCTGGGTTCACCAAACTGGGCTCCTTGTTGCCTCATACACCCAGTGCATCCATAAATTATCACTTCATTAGACACACAGTCACACCAGTAAAATTATACCCGCAAAATGCTCCATTAAAGGATGCTGGCTCATCCAGGAGGATGAGTCACACACATTAAAGAAAAGCCACTTTGAAACCCTGGCATTTCCTGAGAAATCCCCTAGGGCAGCGCAGTCAGGCACTCACCTGCTCGGTTTGTGGCCTGGATTCCCTGTAACTCTGGACCTAGAGGCTCGGCCCCTTTCCCCAGGGCAGGCAGGATAGATTTCAAGTATGGTGGAGATTTAGGGGAGTCTGGGTGATAGATTGGCCAGAGGTGGGGCATGGTAACCTAAATTCCACCCCCATTTTGTCTATAGCCTAGTGAACGTGATTTCACTTCAGTGCTGCTTGGGCTTAGGGGGAAGGAGTGGAGCCCAGAGCAGCAGGATATGCCTGTGATAGCTCCTTAGGGGGAAGGAGTGGAGCCCAGAGCAGCAGGATATGCCTGTGATAGCTCCTTAGGGGGCAGTAGTAGAGCCCAGAGCAGCAGGATATGCCTGTGATAGCTCCTTAGGGGGAAGGAGTGGAGCCCAGAGCAGCAGGATATGCCTGTGATAGCTCCTTAAGGGGAAGGAGTGGAGCCCAGAGCAGCAGGATATGCCTGTGATAGCTCCTTAGGGGGAAGGAGTGGAGCCCAGAGCAGCAGGATATGCCTGTGATAGCTCCTTAGGGGGCAGTAGTAGAGCCCAGAGCAGCAGGATATGCCTGTGATAGCTCCTTAAGGGGAAGGAGTGGAGCCCAGAGCAGCAGGATATGCCTGTGATAGCTCCTTAAGGGGAAGGAGTGGAGCCCAGAGCAGCAGGATATGCCTGTGATAGCTCCTTAAGGGGAAGGAGTGGAGCCCAGAGCAGCAGGATATGCCTGTGATAGCTCCTTAAGGGGAAGGAGTGGAGCCCAGAGCAGCAGGATATGCCTGTGATAGCTCCTTAAGGGGAAGGAGTGGAGCCCAGAGCAGCAGGATATGCCTGTGATAGCTCCTTAGGGGGAAGGAGTGGAGCCCAGAGCAGCAGGATATGCCTGTGATAGCTCCTTAGGGGGCAGTAGTAGAGCCCAGAGCAGCAGGATATGCCTGTGATAGCTCTTTAGGAGGCAGGAATGCAGCCCAGAGCAGCAGGATATGCCTGTGATAGCACCCAGAGAAACCCACAGCAGAGCTGCCACCCTGCCCAGCTGCCCCATTCCTGGCTGTGGGTCCAGCAGGAACATAGCCTGCACTGGAACAGATGTTTGCACACCCATGTTAACTCTGGCTCTATTCACAGCACCCAAGATGGAGTCAACTAGTGGCCTATCAACAGATGAGTGGATAAAGAAAGGAGGTGCACACACAACATGGAGTTTTACTAATCCACAAGTGACAACGTTGTGTGATTTGCAGGAAATTGAGTAAGACTGAAGACTATCACATTAAGAAAAATAACCAAAGAGTCGGGCGCTGCTGGCGCACGCCTGTAATCCCAGTACTCTGGGAGGCAGAGGCAGGTGAATTTCTGAGTTCGAGGCCAGCCTGGTCTACACAGTGAGTTCCAGGACAGCCAGGGCTACACAGAGAAACCCTGTCTCAAAAAAAAAAAAAATCCAAAAAAACAAAAAGAAAAAAGAAAGAAAGAAAGATAGAAGAGAGAGAGAGAGAGAGAGAGAGAGAGAGAGAGAGAGAGAGAAAGAAAGAAAGAAAGAAAGAAAGAAAGAAAGAAAGAAAGAAAGAAAGAAAGAAAGAACCAAGATTCTGAAGGGTAAGCGGCAATCGGTGTTCTCTAGGAAGCAGAATCTAGACTTAGGATGTCTATGTAAACATGACATGGAAGTGAGACTATCTGGAAGAGGAGAGGGCTCCTTGGGAGAGAAGAGAGAACAAGAGAGGGGGATACACACTAAAGTACAGTGCTGCACATACATGAAATTGTCATGACATTATTGTTGTATGACATTATTTTGTATGACAACTTAAAAGTTAAATGAACTCAAAATCTGTGGTGATGCCTGACAGGGAATCAGTCTTTGGGCCCCATGAGTGGTGGGGGCACTGTGCATGTAGGACAAAAACACGGGAATCCCACTGTGACCCCTGGCCTTGAGTGAGCTTCTGACCTACACTGACTTATCCATTGCAATAAAGGCACCACACAATTCAAGGCGGCAAAAAGATCACTCAACTTCCCAGTAGGCAGCGCTCACTAGACTTATTCATATGCATGTAAACTCATGCATCTTGCACACATGCATGCATGCAGCCATGCACAACACAAAGGTGGGAGGGCATTTGGGAGGTCTTGAGAGGTTTGGGCAGAAGACAGACAAGGAAATGGGAGGTGGATATGATCAAAATACGTTGTAAACATGCATGCAGTTGTCAACGAATAAGTCTAAGATCTTCTTTATTTTAAAAATGTGACAATGTGAGCAGTTTGGCTCTCCCTGCGCATCTACTGACTACCCACCTTATGTTTAATTAAAAAATAAAAGGGGAAGAGAGTCAGAGTCTTCCTAGGGTGAATTAGGGAAGAACCCAGGCATGTAAGAGTGGAACAAATTCGTAAGTTCCTGATGTGAAGCAAGGAGGACTGGTTCCTGACCTCTGGGTGTGTGGAGCAGTTGCCTTCTCTTAGCTAGCTGGATGAGAGATAAAAGACTGAAGCATAAAAGGAACTGACTGTGTCATTTTAACCCAGCATACGAGTGGGTCAGATAAAATGAGGAATATTCTCATGACTGAAAAAGTCATGGGTCTTTCTACCCCAGCCTCTAAGACTTAGCTGAGTTTGTACACACACACACACACACACACACACACACACACACACACACACACGCACCAATGCATAAATGTGTATGAACACACACACAGATGTTCTCTGCTTCCCCAGGGTTGAGAGCAGAAGGGAGTCCAGAGCACTCACAGCCCAGAGGCCATGGGAGACATTCTTCCCTTCATGGGTGGAGTTCCCAAAAGGGTGGCTTAGGAATCACCTATCCATTACTGGCTGCTTCCTGGTACCAATTCTCTGACCTTAGGAGACATTTTCTGGCCACCCTGGTTGATTCAGAAAATATTCCTGTATACATCATCCCTCCCTCCCACTGCCAGAAAGCAGGTACCACCTTGTACTACTAGATTTCAATTAGTATCTTTTAATTGAGCTGTGTACAAACAAGGCAAGGTAAGAAAGACACATGGGACAGATAGATGAGGTGGGATTTACACAAACAGCCAACTCCATCATGTCCTTGGGTTTCTTATTGATGTAGACACTATAGGATGATTGACGATTGACTTGTGATGTTTGAGAGAGACCCAAGCCACCACCAATTTGATTTTGTATGTAGCAAAAACTGGTCCACAGAGACTATGGTAGTTTAAATATTCTTGTCCTGGGGAGTGGCTCTACTATAAGGTGTGGCCTCATTGGAGAAGGTGTGTCCTTTTTGGAGGAAAAGTGTCATTGTGGGAGTGGGCTTTGAGACCCTCCTCCCAGCTGCCTGAAGACAGTCTTCTGACTGCCTTCCAATCAAGATGCAAAACTCTCAACTCCTCCTGTGACTTTCTCTGAAGAAAATGCTGGACATTAGACAACAATGATATTCCTCAAGGCCCACCAACAGTTTCCTCTAAATCTATAACTAGAATCAAGGCAAAGCAGGCCCCTAGAGGAATGGTGGATAGTAGTCCATACGGAAATGAGCTACACTACTAAGGAGCTTGACGAGTTTACTAATTCATCCAAACAGAAGTCTGGGGAAGATGTGTGGTATGGATTTTAAGGTGTGGGATAATGGTGGAAGGAACATAAAACTAAATCAGGCTGAGTTTATTGACATGGGCCCTCTGAGTGGAGATTCTAGGTTTAATTTGGAAGGTTGCACAGTTGAAAAAGTTGACAGAAGTTTATTTGAATGGTTGGCTAAAGTGTTTCTCAAAAGATGGCCTGCCGGGTGGTGGTGGCACACACCTTTAATCCCAGCACTTGGGAGGCAGAGGCAGGTGGATTTCTGAGTTTGAGGCCAACCTGGTCTACAGAGTGAGTTCCAGGGCAGCCAGGGCTACACAGAGAAACCCTGTCTCAAAAAAAAAAAAAAAAAAAAAAAAAGATGGCCTACTGAAAAGGCATTGGAAATGCCTGATATCCCTTGGCTTAGTGTTGATAAAGAGATTTTAAAGCTCAGAGAAATTGAAATGCTAGAGTGGCTAAGACATGTAAAACTTAATCTCCACAATGAGAAGGCTCAGAAGACATGCCCTTCATGAATCCTAAAAGAGGCAAATTGGTAAGAGGGCACCAGCAAATTTGAAGAGTTTTGTTCTTGCCCTTTTCCTTGTGCCAAACCTTAGGGTTGGAGCTGTTGCTGCTCAGCTGGATGAATTAAATGCAATGGGTTTAATTGGGTCTCGAGGTAGGAGGGACCGAGTGGTGGCACTGAATCCCCAGAGTGACTGTAGTTATTATGAAAGTCATCCTAGGCAAAACAAAATTCATAACGACCTAGCTCATAATGGTCAGCACAGACAAGGTGCATTTTAAAATGGTATGACTTGATGACTTGTATGAATCTTTGGTATTGGCTAATCAATCATGGTGTTTCCAGACATGAAATAGATAAGAAGCCTACTGCATTTCTATTTGATCTCTATAAGCAGAAATTCTCAAACAAATGAAAGGCTACATTGGATTGTAGCAAAAGGTAATCTCAGCCAGTGAATCAATTTCCAGACTTGAGCCAATTTTCAGACCCTGAACCCCTTGAATGAAGGGATGGCCAGGTTCTCCTGAGGAAGGACCTTGATAAGACAGCTAAGAGTTTTGCTGTTAGTCTTTCTGCAGTTCTTCCCAAAGGGGACCTATGGCCTTTTACAAGGGTAACTGTACACTGAGGGAAAGGAAATAATCAGACTTTCCAGGGTCTATTAGATACTGGTTCTGAACTGACATTGATTCTGGGAGATCCCAAGAAATATTGTGGCCCTCCAGTTAAAGTAGTGGTTTATGAAGACTAGGCAACTAATGGGGTTTTGGCTGATGTCTGACTCATGGTAGGTTCAATAGGTCCTCAAACTCAACCTGTGGTTATTTCCCAGTTCCAGAATGTATAATTGGGACAGATAAAAGTTGGCAGAATCCTCACTTTTGTTCCCTTATCTGTGAAGTGAGGGCTATTATGGTTGGAGGGCTAAATGGAAGCTTTTAGAGTTGCCTCTAACAAAGAAAATAGTGAATAAAAACCAGTATCACATTCCTGGAGGAACTGCAGGAATTCCTGGCCCCATCGATGACTTGAAAGATGCAAGTGTGGAGGCTCCCACCACATCTCCCTTTATCTCTCCCATCTGGCTAGTGCAGAAGACAGATGGATCATGGAGAAGGACAGCTGACTATCAAAAACTAAATCAAGTAGTAACTCTGATTGCAGCTGCTGTGCCAGATGAAGTTTCCTTCCTTGAACAAATTAACATATCTCCTGGTGCCTGGTATACACCCACTGATGTAGCAAAGGCCTTCTTCTCAGTACCTGTTGATAAGGACCACCAGTAGCAATTTGCTTTCAGTTGACAAGAACAGCAGTTTATCTTTACAGTTTTGCCTCAAGGATATATTAACTCTCCTGCCCTGTGTCATAATTTGGTTAGAAGGGATCTTGACCCTCTCTCTCTTCCACAAAATATCACATCAGTGCACTATATTGATGACATATGCTGATTGGACCAAGTGATCAGGAGACAGCAACCACTCTGGACTCATTGGTAACACATATTTGTAGCAGCTAAAAGAGGCTGGTAAATAAATCTAACCAAAACTCAAGGACCATCTACCTCAGTGAAACTCTTAGAGGCCAGTGGTATAGAGTATGCAGAGATATTCCTTCTAAGGAGAAAAATAAGTTATTGCACCTGGCCCCTCCCACCACCAAGAAGAAAAGCACATTTACTGGGACTGTTTGGATTCTGGACACAGAACATTCCTTACTTGGGTGTGCTACTCAGGCCCATTTACCAAGTGACTAGGAAAGCAGTTAGCTTTGTGTGGAGCCTGGAACAGGAGAAGTCTCTTCAACAGGTCCAGACTGCTCTACCACTTGGACCTTATGATCCAGCAGACCAGATGATACTTGAGCTGTGAGCAGCAGATAGAGATGCGGTATGAAGCCTTTAGTAAGCCCCTATATGTGAATATACAGAAGAGACCTTTGGGATTTTGGAGCAAAGCTCTATCATCATCTGCAAACAACTATTCTCCCTTTGAAAAACAGCTCTTGGCCTGCTATTGGGCCTTAGTGAAAAAATGAAAGTTTGACAATAGTATACCAAGTTGCCATACATCCAGAAATGCCCATCATGAGCTGTGTACTATTGGACCCACCAAGTCATAAGGTAGGATGTGTATAATGGCTAACTGTGTATTATCAAATGGAAGTGCTATAGACACAATCTGGCCTGAGCAGGTCATGAAGGCATAAGCAAGTTACATGAAGGAGTTGCCCAAATGCCTATGGTTTCTACTCCTGTAACAATGCCATCTTCTGCCAATCATGCATCTGAATCTTCATGGAATGTTCCCTATAAGTGGATGACTGAAGAAGAGAGGACTAGGACCTGGTTTACTAATGGTTCTGCAGGTTATACAGACACTACCCAGAAATAGCTACAGCCTTACACCCCGACTCCTGGTACCACCTTCTGTCTTTGGGTTTTACTGCTGTGAAGAGACACCATGACCAAGACAACTCCTATAAAGGACATTTTATTGGGGCTTACAGGTTCTGAGGTTCAGCCCATTATCATCAAGGCAGAAAGCTTGGCAGTATCCAGGCAGACATGGCACTAGAAGAGCTGAGAGTTTTACATCTTTATCAGAAGGCAGCCAGAAGAAGACTGCCTCCAGGCCTCTAGGAGGAGGGTCTCAAAGTGTACCCCCGCAATGACACTCTTCCTCCAACAAGGCCACACCTACTCCAAAATAATGCCACTCCCTGAGCCAAGCATATTGAACCCACCACAGAAACCATAGCCTCCAGCAATCAGGAATGACATCCTGCATTTCTCCTGCCCCAGGGCATCCCTACCTAAGCAGAACTTCTCTCATGAGAGTCTCTCTGGACTCATCAGAACCCAAAGGCCTCAGGTGTCAGTCCCTGAATATGCCTACGATCCCCACAGTACCCACATTTAGTTTGATCAAGTTGGCAGCTTTCTCTCTGCAGAGGAAATAGAGGATGTGAAGCCACCCTGGGTTATAAATGGTGCAAGAGAGGCAGACAGTGGAAGAGACAAAGGGCTTTTGGTCCAGACAGGCACTGAAAGCCTATGGGCTCAAGAGCGAGTATTTGAAGGACTCGGCTTGTATCTCTGTGGCCTGAATGTATGAGGCCCTAGGTTCAGTCCCCATTACTGTGTCTCACCAAAAGAGTTCGCATTTGAGCCAAATAGGAATCTGTATGTAGGCAAAGAAATGAGAAGCAATTAAAATCAGAATTTGGCCATTTCAGATACTGTTAATTATTAATACCTTGTCCATATCCTAAGTGAGAAAGACAATTTGATGCACAGAGCAGCGCGTACTCTGGCTCTGGGGCAACATTTCCCTCCAATGCTGAACAGAACTGGTGATCCTTGTCTGAGAACAGTGAGAAAATCTAGAAATGAAGAAGATTGACCTCTTCCTTTTTGCTCTCCCCCCACCACACACGCACACACACACACACATTCACACAACCTCTACTTTCCCTCTCCCCTTCCCTCCCTCCTTCCCCCCCTCATTCTGCTGTAATTACCAATACCAAGATCATAACCCAGCTGTCCAATTTCTGAGTTTGTTTAAGAGTCAAGAGAGGGGCTGGAATGATGGCTTTATGATTAGAAGCATGTACTGTTCATGGAGTGGATATAAGTTTGGTTCTCAGCAACCACGTTGGGTGGCTCATAACTGCCTATAATTCCAGACCCATGGAGATCAGTCACCTCTGGCCTCCCTAAGCACCTGCATTCATGTGCTCATACCAACAAGCAGACAAGGCATACCTCACGTGAGGAAGTTTCAGGAAGAAACCTTGTGATCCAGATGGGCTAAGTCTTCACTCTGGGAAGCACAGTCCGGCTTCCCGGACTTCGGTATGCATGCAAATCACCTGAGGATCTCATTAAATTCTGATTCAGCATAGGCAGGCAGAAGCCTGAAATTCTGCATTTCTAAGAAGCGCCCAAGTATTACTAGTGTGAGTGATAGAATCTTGGCTAAGTAGCAAGCATGCACTGCCCCAACATATGAGGGAAATTCTTCCCCTTATGGGTGGAGTATGTCAAAGTTTTAGGGGTCACCAGACTGCTCACACTGTTTCTTAGCACCAATTTTTTCTGACCTCAGGAGGCATGTCCTGGCTACCATGGTTGTTTCTGAATATATTTATATGCACCTCCCCACAGAGAGCAGGTGTCACCTTGTGTAAGATTAGTGACTTTCAGTCAAGCTATGTACCAAGGTAAGGCGAGACAAGCAGATGAGCGAGATGAAGAATAGGCCACTCGCCCAGGCCAACATGGCTTCTCAGTCTTCTCGGCACTCCAGTACAAGTTGATTGATCATGAAATCTGTATCTTCTCCTTCCCCTGCGTTTATCAGCTTCCATGCAAGCTCTGACAAATGGAATGTGGGCAGAAGTGCTATGCAGTACTCCCAGGATTAGCTCATAAAGTCCTCCCACAGACAATTCTGACATTCTCTCTGTGTTGAACATCCCAGGGAGGACTGCAAGAGAAAGGCAGAGTCAGAAGGAAGAGTGACTCTAAGCCCTGCCTTGTATGGAGGGAGCATAGACAGTGCTTGCGATAGGTCGTCTTGACTGACAACTGATTTGGATATTAATCCAGATGGTGGTGTGCCCTGGTAGTTTATGCTGAAGAGGCAAAGGCAGGAAACCACTAGAGCAAGGCCACTTGGGCACCTGTTGCCCTGGAGTCAAGAGGCTAGAAAAGGAATACGAGTCAGTAGGCCTGACTAATCCAGAGTGCTTCTACACAACAGAGGTGAGATTATGTCTAGAGTGCAGGAGATTCTTCAGACCATCTCATAGTGTTACCAATGCCCTGTGACTAACAACCCAGTCCAGGCAGATGATAGATGGTCCAGAACTGTCAGAAATTCAGGTATGGGTCACCCCATTAGAAACAGAAGGCCATGAGGCCAGTTTGGTTTAGACAGATTGGCACTGACACGGCTGTCCAGTACGATATCCAGTATGAAGAATGGCTGACCTGGACATCCTGGGTATGAGTGAGCACAAAATGGCTGACACCAGGGTTTCAAAGAACCCCAAATTTCTCCTGAAGAGCTAGATAGTAAATGCTTTTAGTTTGGCAGACCAAATAGCCCCCATGGCAATACTCCATTCTGTTTTGGAATGATAGCAACCATAGACAAAGGGGCAACCAAGTCCTAACAAAACTACTTCTGAGTACTGTCTTTTGATTTCTTGATTAAATTAAGCTCACGGGATGGGGAGTGGTTCAGCTTTTCCTCATAAGACTAGGTAGTTGCCATCATCACACACACTTACAAAACCCACAGGGCTGCTCCGCATGGAGTGAACACCAACACAAGCTGTGGACTTCAGCAAATAGAGATAAATCAATATTGGTGCATTAGTTGTAACAAATGTGTCAGACCAATGCAAGTGTTAACGGAGAAAATTCTCGGTGTGGGGTGGGAGACACAAGCATATACAACTCTGCACACACACTGTTCAACTTGCTTGCCAGTCCAAAGCTGTGCTGCCCCCCCCCCAAAAGTCTTCAGAAAGTGTAAAAGCTAGGTTGGTGGTTCATACCCCTGCCCTGGTTTGAGGCAGGAGGATCACAAGTTTGAACTTGTTTCATCTGCATAATGAGATTATGTTTCAAACAAAAATGGGGACTGGAGAGATGGGTCAGTAAGTAAGAGTGCTTGCTGCTCTTGCAAAGGAACTGGACTCCATCTCTAGCACTCCTGTGGTGGCTTACAACTTGTAACCCCAGGGACTCTGGTGCCTCTTCTCACCTCTGTGGGCACCAAACACATGCAAGGTCTACAGACATACCCGCAGACAAAGCACTTGTACACAGAAAATAAAGTAATCTTATATATAAAAAGTAAGTATAAAACCCAAACCTGAAGCTTGTTTTGGGAGCCAGTTAGTTTGATAGTAGGATCCAAGTAATATGGTCATGTGATTAGGCCTAATGGTGATTGGAGTGGCCTGAATAGTAGAGAGTGGAGGGCACCCAGGCACACTGTGTAGGCACTGCAAAGGGTGGAGGGACATCCTGAGGGCTGAGGTCTCAGCACTGTCTTCTCACAGACCAGTGGCTGTCTGTGGAAGAAACTGGCTAAGCCAGGCCCTGCTTCCTTGGTAAAGGTTGATCACACTGTGCATATGTGTGGTTGGGGGTGATGTACTGGCTGGTTGTGTGTGTCAACTTGACAGAGGCTGGAGTTATCACAGAGAGAGGAGCTTCAGTTGGGGAAGTGCCTCCATGAGATCCAGCTGTGAGGCATTTTCTCAAATGGTAATCAAGAGGGGAGGACCCCTTGTGGGTGGTGCCATCTCTGGGCTGGTATTCTCAGGTTCTAAAAGAGAGAAGACTGAGCAAGCCAGGGGAAGCAAGCCAGTAAGGAACATCCCAGCCAGGTGGTGGTGGCAGCAGCGGTGCACGCCTGTAATCTCAGCACTCTGGGAGGCATAGTCAGGCAGATTTCTGAGTTTGGCTAGCCTGGTCTACAGAGTGAGTTCAGGGCTATACAGAGAAACCCTGTCTCGAAAAAACCAAATCCAAAAAAAATAAAATAAAAAAATAAAAAAACATCCCTCCATGGCTTCTGCATCAGCTCCTGCTTCCTGACCTGCTGGCGTTCCAGTCCTGACTTCCTTTGATGATAAACAGCTATGTGGAAGTGTAAGCTGAATAAACCCTTTCCTCCCCAACTTGCTTCTTGGTCATGATGCTTATGCAGGAAAAGAAACCCTGACTAAGATGGATGAGTAGGGCAGGAATATAAGCTAGAAGAGGGGGAAGGAAGATCTCACCTGGGGTTCATTCCTGGAGCTCTGGTCAACACTTCAACGGATCCTCAGAGGCGGACTGAAGTCAGTGCCAGGATTATGGCCATAATAAGGTAACCATGGGTTTGTAAGATCCTATGCTGGTGACCGAACCACTATTCTCTGATAAGGCTGAGTAAAATTAGAGAATTCAGAAGAGATGATTTCTCATAAACACTGAAGTACAAAGAGGCCATCTTCTCTCTTTCTCCCTCTCTCCCTTTATACTGAACTCACTCTTGCTCTGCTCTTTAGAGTTCTAAAATAATTCTAATTAAGAAAATTCCACTATTCATAAGTTAGATGTGTTAGCTCAAGCCTGTAATTCCAGAATTTGGAAGGATGAAGCAGGAAGATTTGGGGGCAACAGAGTGAGACTCCATCTTCCTATTTTCCCCCAAAGTAAATAAAATATCTCCTCATTTATCCTTTTCTTCCCACACTATTCAGCTTTTGGATGATATAACTTGATATAACAAGTATTTCCAGTGACAACTTAACATTTAAATGAAGATCAAGGCTGAAGATGTAGCTCTGTTGACAGACAGCCTGCCTCACACACACAGCCCTGGGTTTTATCCGCATGAACCACCAGGTGTGCTGGTGCACACCAAAGGTAGAGATAGTGGTATCAGTTCACGGTCACCTTTGGCTGCATAGAGAGCTCCGGCAGCTTCCGCTGGTCTCAGTCTCGATAAATAAATAAATAAATAAATAAATAAATAAATAAATAAATAAATGGCTAGAGAGATGGCTGAGCAGTTAAGAGCACTGACTGTTCTTCTAAAGGTTCTGAGTTCAATTCCCAGCAACCACATGGTGGCTCACAACCATCTGTAATGGGATCTAATGTTCTCTTCTGGCATGTCTGAAGAGAGTGACAGTGTACTCACATACATAAAATAAATAAAATTTAAATAAATAAATAGACTCCTAAGTATCAAGACACTGGAATCCAAAGAATTAGCTATTTTATTGACTTCTATATGGATCCAATGCTTGCTTGTCATAGTGTATATGCCTGAATGAAACTGGAATTTAATCATAAATACATTTTTTCTTTTTCGGTAGGACATACACAAATGTGTATGCCTTGTGTTTTATTCTATTGGACACACTCCCCAGAAATCACTATTGCTTCACACTGGACTTCAACTCTCAGCAATTCCTCATCGCCATCATTGCTGTCAGAGTTTCTTCTCAAACTGTTTCCTACATGGGATTTGTACTCAGTGTTTCTCAAGTGACCTGTCGTTTCTGATCTAAACTGTCCAGTGTGGTCACGATACTCCACCCATTCCAGCTGCACACAGCCTGCATCTCCCCAGAACCCACAGCTCTGTCACCTCTTGTTTACAACCGTCCATCCTGCCCATGTGCTAGCCAACCATTTTGCCAACTGCATTTTGGTGCCATATGATTCTATTTACTAAAACTTTCCTGTCCTTATAGCTTGCCATTTTTCTTTTCTAGTCTTTAGCTTTTGCCTGTCTTCAAGATGTATATTCAAACCAGCTCTTCCCATAATAACCTCAGATCCCTGCTGGTGTGTACACTGCTGTGTCTGACTGCTGTGTTCCTGCATTTGTGAGTCTTCCATATGCCCAGGCTTGGGACATCTATGCAGCCAGCTCCTGCAGAGCCTGGAGTCTGCTGTGTTTTATGTCCCACAGTGGCACCTTTGCTGTGCTTCATAAAGGCTTTGGTGTGAACGATACTACAATAAACCCTAATGAAAGAGATGCAGAGATGGAGAGTGAGGTTTTCATACATTGATACTTCTTCCTACAGATGCTTTTCTTGTGGTGTGAGACCACATCTGCCCTGGCATCTTTCATGTCATTTGTGGAAAGAAGACAGTGTCATCAAAGGCTTCATTTACCCAGGCGTTTTATAGTAAGGGCCCCTTGGTTTTAAAGCAGCCACTTGTCTAGACAAGGCTACCAGCAACAGCATCTATCCAGATCAGAAGCAGCCCTTCATTTCCGGCTTTACCCTGCAGGAGATTTGCAGATTGATTCTTAATGGAAAAGTTAAACTCATGTGGCTTTAAAAAGAGGTTTCTTACAAATTTTAGGCCAAGGACTAGGAGTGTGACTCGGTAGAGTTCATACCTGGCATGTATAAACCCCTGGGCTTGATCCGCAACATCACATAAACCAGAAATGGTGATAACCGTCTGTCATCCAAGCACTCAAGAGATAGAGACAAGAGACCAGAAGTTCATTCTCTATTCCTAAAAAGTGAGTTTGAATTCACCTGGGATACATGAGACCCTGTCTCAAAAAACAAAAAAACACCTACATAAGTAAATTTCCACAATATTATTATTTTCGGTCTCCAACACATATACAGACATTTATTAATGGATTCACACACACACACACACATACAATGTATCTGGTTCTCTGCTAAGGACAGAGGATACAGCAAGGAAGAACCCTTATGGGTAGCCCATGAGCTCACAGCTCAGGAGAGAACTATTTTTTTAAATATATATATTTTATTTTACATATAAAATATATGTATTATGCACATATAACACACATACACACACACACACACACACTTATCAAGTGGTTTATTGGCTGTTGTCCAAATAGTCTAACAATCGCTGTCATCTGACAGAAAGGTCACTGGGTATCTTTCTTAAAAATTAGTTAATTTATTTACTTTATATCCTGATCACATCTTCCCCTCCCTCCAATCCTCCCAGTCCCTCCCTCTACCCCCTCCTTCCCTTCTTCCCTTCTCCTCAGAAAAGGGGAGGCCTCCCATGGATATCAGTCCACCTTGGAATATCAAGTTGCAGTAGGACTAGGCACATCTCCTATTATGGCTAGGCAAGGCAGCGCCATTAGGGGAAAGGGACCAATAGAGTCAGACACTGCCCCTGGTCCTGCTTTAGGAGTCCCATGTGAAGACCCAGCTGTGCAACTGTTACATCTGTACACAGGGCCTATCCTATGCATGCTTCTAGTTGGGAGTTCAGTTTCTGTGAGGCCCAGGTAAGTTAATTCTGTATGCTTTCTTGTGGTGTCCTTGACCTCTCTGGCTCCTTTAATCCTTCTGCTTCCTACCCCCTTTCCACAGGATCTCCCAAGCTGTGTCTAATGCTTGGCTGTGGGTCACTGCATCTGTTCCCACCACATACTGGGTAAAGCTTCTCAGGTGACAGTTATGCTAGGCACTTGTCTGCAAGGATAGTAGAGCATCATTAATTGTGTTAGGGGTGGTATAACCTGAGGCCTTCTCAGCCTTAAGCTAGCTGAATAAACCCTGAGTGCTTGTCACAGTGGACCTTATTGACCTTGGCAGAGTCACCTGCCTAGGTTGCAAGCACAACTTCCCACAAGAATTTAGAAGAATAGACTGCTCACTGACTTTGCTTTGCAACATAATCCAGCTGAAACAAAGGATGGTTCTATGGGCTTGCCCTGTATAAACACAGAGCTGAATATTAAACTTGAAACCTTGATCAGAACCTTGTCTTTGCTTCATTCTTCTCTGGCCCCCACCCCCATCTCTTTTTCATTTCCAGCCCCCCTTTCAGGTAAACCTAGTTCATCCATGGCTGCTGGATGGCTTCAGGTGGTGCCCGAATGAGGGGCCTGAAAATGGGGACCCTCTGAGAAATGCTGTCTTGGGTGGAGTGCCACAGAAAACAGAAGAAAAGTAACAGTATCCTGCACTGTAAGCAACGAGCAGCATTAATGCTAGCACTAGTGATAAAGTTCATCTTTTGGAGGCTGTTGTTGCAGGATGTGCATTAAGGGGATACAGCTAGGCTAAAGAGGTATTGACCTGACACTGACTTCACCTAGGGGTGACAGAGCAATGGGACAGGGGAATTCTAAACAGGCACTTGTCTGCAGCCTCAAAGAACTGCTTCAGGTGAGAGGAGCAGGGTTTTCAAAACATGTTAGAAAACTGTTCAGTTCAGATAGATTTATACTGCCATGGTTTCCAGAAGAAAGAACTATGGATAAGGACACCTGCGGAAAAAGTTGGAGAGGTTCTGAGAACCACCCAGACACATTCTATCACCCTCTGCCTCTGGGTACTTATAAAAGATGTTATTGATAATACAAAAGATAAAGAGACCTCCCAGGCATTAGCTACTGCCCAGGAACTGCTTGAAGAACTTCAGGAAGAATGCTTGTCAGAGAGGGCTTCCACAGAAAAAGGCTCTCTCAACTCTAAATCAGAGAAGTACAGACCTTGTACACCTTTTAGAGCTCAGATAAAAGAAACTGGAGACACTGATGATGAATTAGATCCAGAGGAGGAAGCTGATTTAGAAGCCTACAGTTCCCTTTATACAAGCTTTGTTAGATACTGTGATGGAAGCAAATTTAACCCCCAAGATTGGAAGCCTCTATATAAGGCCACTTTGTCGGGAGGCAATTACTTACTTTGAAGTTCTGAATGTCGTGAAGCAAGTAAGAGAGTTGCCATGATGAATGTTCAGGTAGGTAATGCAGAATGGGATAGTAACATGCTTTGAGGAGAAGGTAATGCAAAGGATATTACAAAATAGTAGTAGATTTGAAAGATTGTTTCTTTACTATTCCTTTGCACCCCCAGGACTGCAAAAGATTTGCTTTCAGTGTTTTTTCTATTAATTTTAAAGAACCTATGAGAAGATACCAATGGATAGTTCTTCCTCAGGGCATGTTCAACAGTCCTACATTATGTCAAAAATTTGTGGCATAAACCATTCAGCTTATAATATTGCAATGACCAATAATATATATCATACATTACATGGATGGTGTCCTGTTAGCAGGAAAAGATCCTCAGAACTTGCTTTTATGTTACAGAGATTTGCAACAGGCATTAGCTGATAAAGGACTTCAAATAGCTCCAGAAAAAGTGCAAACTCAAGATCCTTATAATTATCTAGACTTTAGGCTTATAGATCAAGCCATTTATCCCCAGAAGATAATTAACTGTAGGGATGGTTTAAAAACTTTAAATGATTTTCAAAAGCTGTTAGGTGATATTGATTGGCTTCACCCCTATTTAAAGCTTACTACAGGAGAATTGAAACCCTGATTTGATATTCTTAGGGGGAGTGCTGATCCTACCTCTCCTCGAGTTTTAACTTCAGAAGGTTTATTGGCCTTACAACAAGAAGAAAGAGCTACTGAAAAACAATTTGTTACTTATAGATAGATAGATAGATAGATAGATAGATAGATAGATAGATAGATAGATTATTCTTTGCCTTTTCATTTGCTGATTTTTAATACAACTCATACGCCTACAGGATTATTGTGGCAAAAGGCTCCTCCTATGTAGATACATTCAAGGATATCTCCTAAACAAAATATCCTGTCATATTATGAGGCAGTAGCCCTTATGATTATACTTGGAAGCAAACAGACACTAATTTATTCTGGCAAAGAACCAGACATCATTATTCTATTCAGCCTTTTAATATAGACCAAAATATTTGGTTAAGCATAATACAGATTGGTTGCTTGCTTAAATAGGATTTAAAGGTACTATAGATAATCATTGCCCTCAAGATAGGTTGATAAAAATTTTAAATGTACATAAGGTTATATCTCCTAATATGACATCTTTACAGCCTCTATATAATGCTCTTTTAATTTTTACTGATGGCTCCTGTAAAGGACAAGAGGAATATCTCATAAATAATCAACAAGTAGTTATAGAGATTCCTGGGCTCTCAGCTAGCACAACTGACAGCAGTACTGAATGTTTTTCAGTCTGTAAATGATACTTTTAATCTTTTTACTGATAGTCTATATGTGGCTCAGTCTGTTCCTCTTTTGGAAACTTGTGGTACACTTCATTTCAATACACCAGATGGATCTCTGTTTCCACAACTACAAAACATCATTCTTACCCCCAAAACACCCCTTTTATATTGGTCATATATGAGCTCATTCTGATCTTCCTGGACCTTTAGCTGTAGGCAATGATCACATTGACATAGCTTTAATAGGAGAAGCTTTAGTTTCAGGTCCTGTTGAATTGACTAGACATGATCATAATAAGTTTCATCTCTCTAGTCATACCTTTTTTTAAAAAATAAGGCTTTTTAAAGATTTATTATTATTATTATTATTATTATTATATGTAAGTATACTGTAGCTGTCTTCAGACACTCCAGAAGAGGGCATCAGATCCCATTATAAATGGTTGTGAACTGCCATTGTGGTTTCTAGGATTTGAACTCAGGACCTTTAGAAGAACAGTCAGTGCTCTTAACCGCTGAGACATCTCTCCAGCCCTCTCTAGTCATACCTTAAGGCTCTGACGTAAGATCACTAAGGAGCAAGAATGATTGTAAAACAATACCCTAACATTATTTCCAGTTCCTCAATTAGGGGTTAATCCATGAGACCTTATGCCCAATCATATTTGGCAAATGGATGTAACTCATCTTGCAGAATTTGGAAAATAGAAATATATACATGTCAGTATTGACACTTGTTCAGGATTCCTTTTTGCTTCTCTACATATGGGAGAAGCTTCTAGTAGTGTAATTGATCATTGCTTAAAAGCCTTCAACGCTATGGGATTTCCTAAAGTCATCAAGGTAGATAATGGACCTGCTTAAACTAGAAACAAGTTTATACAATTTTGTAAAAAAATTGGAATTGGCCGGGCGGTGGTGGCACACACCTTTAATCCTAGCACTTGGGAGGCAGAGGCAGGTGGATTTCTGAGTTCAAGGCCAACATGGTCTACAGAGTGAGTTCCAGGATAGCCGGGGCTACACAGAGAAACCTTGTCTTGAAAAAAAAAACAACAACAACAACAAAAAAAACCAAAACAAAACAAAAAAAGAATTTGGAATTGAACATAAAACTGAAATCCAATGGGAGAAGAAAAATTGGCTTTTGAAAACAAAAAAGGGGGAGTTATAACCTCCAAAGTCACCAAAAACACATCTTGCTTTTGTCTTATTTGTTTTAAATTTTTTGCAAACTGATGCTAAAGGTGAGTCTGTAGCAGATCACCACTGGCATCCAGTCACTTCCAGATCATATGCCATGGTTAACTGGCGGGACCTCCTAACTAATACATGGAATAGTCCCAATCCTGTTTTAATATGGGGGTGAGGTTCTGTCTGTGTCTTTTCACAAAAAGAAAATGGATCCCGATGGCTGCCTGAAAGATTGGTTCGTCAAGTGGACACAGATCCTGAACCTTCTATTGATTATGATACCAATGATGAAGACAGCTCAGAATCCCTCCAGATTACTGGAGAGCAAGTGTTTTCTGTCAATTCTCAAAGCCACCACCTCATATACCTGGTAGCCAGAACTTGTGTTTGATCTTTTCCAATTAGCAACTGGATTAGATACCTGGGACATTACCGCAGACAGCTTTCATTTCTATACTGATTAGACCATTAATTATAATTTTGTTGCTTTTAACTTTTGGACCTTGTATCTTAAACAGGTTGGTTGCCTTCATGCAGGATCATTTTCAGCAAGGTCAGCTATTCACCATGTCAGTTATTCATTGCTATGAAGAAATGTATTGAGTGCATATTCATATGTCCTTCGTGGTTTTGGTCTGAATGGGAAAGAATGGGCTATAGAAGGCTGGTAGTCAGAGATGGGTAAGAGTGTTTCTGAACTCCTATCAACCTAAGACAGAGACATACATCAACACTATGTTTGTGCTTCCTGACGGGTAAGAAGGAGCAATATAGACATGAACCTAAGACAGGCACAATAACCTGATCACTTTTTACCCTACATGGGATTATGGAAAACAAGTAAATATGGTGCCCCTGTCCAGTTACTGGTACTGTTCATCTTAAAAAAGACAAAAAAAGGGGGGACTCGTGGCCTTCCCAGCCTTAATCAGGCCCTTTCCAACCTTGATCAGGCTGAACAGATCTTGAGTACTTGCCACAATGGACCTTATCGACCTTGGTGGAGTCACCTGCCTTGGTTATATGTGCCACAGGTAGTCATCTGCCTTGGTTACACATACAACTTCCCACAGGAGCTTAGAAGAATAGACGGCCCACTGACCTTGCTTTGCACCACAGTCCAGCTGAAACAAAGGATGGTTAAGTGGGTTTGCCCTATATAAATGCAATGCTGAATATTAAACTTGGAGCCTTGATCAGAATCTTGCCTTGGCTTCATTCTTCTCTGGCCCCCACCCCCGTCTCTTTTTCATTTCCAGCCCCCCTTTCAGGTAAACCCAGTTCATCCATGACCACTGGACAGCTACAATAACCAGGCTTTACCCCCAGTTTCTGAAATAGCAACTCACTCAATTATGAATGAATGCTTAGGCCATAAGCTTTTGCTCATTCCCACTAGCTCATAACTCAATTATCCTGGTTAATTTCTACCACCTGGCTGGTTACTGATAAGATTAAGCAAAGCAACTCTGACCCAACCCTGAGATGGCTCCAAGAGAGGGCATTAGGCCCCAAGGGAGAGTTTCATGCAATGGACCCCAGGACAATTTCCCAGAAACAACTCTGGCAAAACACTTCTCTGAAAAACCATAAAATGTACTGTCTGAAGGCCACCTGGGCCCTCTGGGGCACGAAGGTACTCTCTCAGGATGATCCAATATTGGCCCAGTCAAACAGCCGAAAGTTCAGCCTAACTACCCATCACCAGCTACCTAAATGCTGTTACTATAATCTTCCCTCTTTAAAAAAAAAAGTATAAAAGGTGCTTGCAAGTTTGGGATGGCCTCCAGTCTCTTGCTTGATGGACAACTCAAGGTGCACTGGAAACGTAAACCTCTTGCTTTTTCATCAATCCAAGTCTTGTTGTTTCACTCGGGGGGCTTCTGGCATGTAAAGACCGTTTTACCTCTTCTCAGATTCATGTAACCAGGAGAGAACTAGTTATTCCTTTTTTCTTTTTTCTTTTTTTGTTTTTTTTTGGGGTTTTTTGTTTGTTTGTTTGTTTTTTGTTTTTTGTTTTTTGTTTTTTTTGTTTTTGTTTTTTTTTTTTTTTTTTTTTGGATTTCTTTTTCCGAGACAGGGTTTCTCTGTATAGCCCTGGCTGTCCTGGAACTCACTCTGTAGACCAGGCTGGCCTCGAACTCAGAAATCTGCCTGCCTCTGCCTCCCAGAGTGCTGGGATTACAGGCATGCACCACCACTGCCCAGCAGAAGAGAACTATTTTAAACGAGCAAATAAGAGTCAACCTCATCACATTCTGCTCACTCAGTACAGAGATGGGATATGTGAAGAACACGTGAAAGCAATACATCTGATACACTCAGTCACAGGCACAAAGCCCTGAGCATAAGCTTTGGCTAGAGCCTGACACTAGGCTCTAATGTCTAATGTCTAGGCTTTTAATGACCCAGGAGACAGTTGCTTAAAGATCCTTACAAAACAAACTGGTGTACAGACCACTGGGACTCCTGCTCACAGGGTTCTTCTGCCCTGGAGCCTGTATGCAGAGTAAGGCTTCACATGTTTGCCAGAGACCCATGCGAACTGTGTGAGGAAGCAGCAGAGTAACACCAAGTCAAGCACAAGTGCTCCAGACCTCGCTAACACCAATGGCATCCATCGGATACAGGAAGTCTACCTGTGAGCTTCACTTCGCATGGTCTAGGTCATTATTAATTCATTGCTGACAGATTAATACAGCTTGTCACAACAGTTTGTCATTAGACATTTTAATGCCTAATTTGGAAGATGTCTATTATAAAATTATTAAGGTAAAACTAGTAACCACCAAAATATAATATTAAGTTTAGAGTCTCTAAGTTCGTTCAATCACTGTATTTAATTTATGTTCTAATGTACAATGAAACATTTTTAATGACTTACAAATATATATGTATTATAATGCCACAAACCCTTCTGTTATGAACATTGCATAATATAACAATGGCTCTCTGAGAGATGAAATACAATGAAAACATATTTAAAATTTTTATTCTTTGTATAGTTTCTGTTGCAGGATTTTCCCTGTCCAATTACATTGGTGCAGAGGAGGTCTGGGGTATATAGGGAGGAGGGTATTGCATGGGAATGAGATGAACTTGGGGGCCCCCACCAAAGAGATGGCGGGCAGAGGGACTGCTGAGTAGGATGGCCCAGTGGAAGCCCTGTGACCACTCAGGGCCAGAGCGTCTGTGGGCCGAAAGACTGGCAAGTGAGATCGCCCAGCAGTAGCGTTAGGTGAAAAGATTTGGATGTTAAAAAAGAAAACTTAGACTTTTCTAATCCCCTAGATATGTTATCCTTATAAATAAAGACACAGGGGGCTGGAGAGATGACTCAGTGGTTAAGAGCACTGACTCTTCTTCCTGAGATCCTGAGTTCAATGCCCAGTAACCACATGGTGGTTCACAACCATCTGTAATGGGGTCCGATGCCCTCTCCTGGTCTGAAGACGGCTACAATGTACTCATATACATAAAATAAATAAAATCTTTAAATAAATAAACAAATAAGTAAATAAATAAAAATAAGCACACAGCTCATATCGATAAATAATACCCATAATTTATAAGAATATTAATAGTCAACCAACATTTAGATGATGCTACACACCAAGTCTGGGCATGAGCTAAACTTACAAAGAGTTTGATAATGGCCATTTGAAAGAAAACATCAGAATTCCTGAACTTACCTGGGTATAGAGACACACACCTTTAATCCTAGCACTCGGGAACCAGACACATCTCTGTAAGCTCAAGGCCAGTCTGGTCTACATAGCAAGATCCAGCTATACAATGAAACCCATTCTCAAAACAATTAATTTAATTTAATTTTTAAAAAAGGATTCTTAAACTCAAAGGATCAACTTGTGCTCGCTATTTCTTTTTCTTCTTTCAAACCAAAAGTTTGTAAAGGAAATGCAAATCATGTCAGAGGTCCTGACAGTATACATGTGGTTTTAAAGATTATGTTTTGAAAAAATCTGGATCAACTATGCACGTTTGATCTAGTTTCAATGGGACTTATAGGGAACAAATAATAGGATGATGATCATAAGTAATTAGGCTGGCTATAGCCAATAAATGTTATCTATAAGGTTTTCCTAATTATATTTAACAAAGATGAAGTTTTTAAGAAAAACTTTAAAGTTTACAAAAGATAAGAATTTAATTTCTGGGCTGGTGAGATGGCTCAGCGGTTAAGAAGGTCTGACTGCTCTTCTGAAGGTCCCGAGTTCAAATCCCAGCAACCACATGGTAGCTCACAACCATCCTAACAAGATGTGATGCCCTCTTCTGGGGTGTCTGAAGGCAGCTACAGTGTACTTACATATAATAATAAATAAATCTTTAAAAAAAAAAAGAATTCAAAGTTCAATTTCTGTGTGTCCAGGTAATTCTGCTGAGGCTTTTTTTGTAAGGGGGATGCAGATAACGAGGTGAAGATCAGATGTCTGTTCTTCACGTGGAAAACACTCATAACCTTAAAGGCATTCGACTCCTTTTTTAAAGATTTATTTTATGCATATGAGTACACTATTGCTCTCTTCAGACACACCAGAAGAGGGCATCAGATCCCATTACAGATGGTTGTGAGCCAACATGTGGTTGCTGGGAATTGAACTCAGGACCTTTGGAAGAGCAGTCAGTGCTCTTAACCGCTGAGCCATCTCTCCAGTCTGACACTCAACTCTTTCTTACCTGTGAACCAAGGTTAGGCCCTGTGACCACAATGCTTCTAATTCCCCAGCAGGTTTAGATTTCTGGCTGTTGAAGCCGGGAAGCCATGGGCTAGGACAGTGTATGGCATCCTTGACTTGATGCTCTCCAGGGACGTGGCAATATTCAGCAACTAAAAATGTTTGCTCCAGACTGGCACGAGATGCTCCTGGCCCATCACACTTCGAAGGCGGAGATCACAGGCACACGTTGTGCAATGATCAAGTTGATCATACAGGGGAATCCTGCAATGTCACAGACCACACATTCACTGAAGACAAAATATATGCTTAGTCCCCATCCTAACTGACCTTTATCATAGATAGTACGCACTCACTGAATGCTAATCTGATTCCATATTTATCCCTAGGTTTATGTTAATTTAAATGCCTCCAAGTTTCTGTTCCCCATATTTTAAAAGAAAAAATGGACCTCAGAGCAGAAAGCTTTGAGGAAACCACATCCTGGTGACACTTCCTTAGCCCTACAGTTAGCAGTGGCAGTAGTCAGCTCTTCCCACCCTTGTCTCTTGCTTATAGGCATGTCCTAGTTAGGGTCTCTACTGCTAAATTGAAACCCCATGAAAAAAGCAGGTGAGGGGGGTGTTATTTAGCTTACACTTTCACATTGCTGTTCATCACTGAAGGAAGCCAGGACAGGAACTCAAGCAAGACAGGAACCTGGAGGCAGGAGCTGATGTAAAGAAAATGAAAAAGTGCTGCTTACTGGCTTGCTCTCCATGGCTTGCCCAGACTGTCTTCTTACAGAACCCAGGACCACCAGCCCAGGGATGGCACCACCATGGGCTGGGCTCTCCCCCATCTGTCACTAAGAAAATGCCTTACAGCTGGATCTAACAGAGGCATTTTCTCAATTGAGGTTCCCTTCTTTCAAATAACTCTAGCTTGTGTCAAGTTAACATGCAAGTATCAGCACAGAGGCCCAGCAAGTTCCCCAAGCAAGCGGAGCTGGCTTGAGTGTGTTTGTCACTTGATCGACCAGTGTTCTGTTTTCTGGGGGCTCCATAACAAAATAATACAGTGGGTCTTAAGTAAAGGAAAATGCTTTCTCACTACTACAGAATTCCAAAATCAAGATGTTGACATCCTTATCTTCTCTCAAGAACTCTGAGTGTGACTGGCAGATGGCCACCCGCTTGCTGTGTCCTTGTGCACAATTTTTCGTGTTGGCTCTCTATATGTGTAAACATTTACACTTCCTAACAGACAGCAGTCAAACTGGATTTTTCCCACCCAAAATAGGATTGTAACTTAGTCCCCCTCCAAAGGGCTTGTCCCCAGTGTCCTCACAGGCTGAGAGTGAAGCTATCGTCACTGGGATTTGGTAAGACACAGTTATGTTCATTTTACCGAGTAAGAGGAGAGCTCAGAAACACAGAAAGAGGAAAGTATCTACAGAAGTACTGAGAGAGGTTAGGATTAAAAACCACACTGTCTAAGTCGAGAGTCTCACCCAGGCTGAGAAGTAGGCAGCTCCGTGGTAGAGTGATTGCCTAGCTTGCAAGCTATAGGGAGGGGCATGGGAGGGAAAAGGATTTTGAGATGGGGGGGGGGGGGCTACCACAAAACAGTAAGCACTTAGCCAAGCACTAGAAACCAGAAAATGCAAAAACAGGTCATTGCCCACTAGCAAAACCAGAAGCTATGACAGTGAAATAAAGCCTGGAGACAGGAGGGTACCCGCTCAGAGGAGAAGAGAAAGGGGGATGGGGAAGGGATGGAGGTAACTGGGAGGAGGGTAGTGAGTGGGATGTAACATGAATAAGTAAAAATAAATAAATACAATATGTTGTGGAAAGTATAAATTTAAAAAGTTCACACAGAAAAAAAGGAGACTCAACATCTGGAGGGGGCGGGGTCTATACAGCCTCTGCATCTGGACTACAAATATGAATTTACGCTGAACATAAAAGTTAAAGATTCATAACTCACAATTTATCTTTAATGCAAATGTTTGCAAACCACTGAAGAGTAAACAAAGCAAGAAGGAGAGAAGTATGGATTCTGAAATACTGAAGTAGTGAGAAAATTCTGGATGACTGCATCTTCTGGCAAACCACTAGAAAGGTCGAAGACCATTAAAGAATGGCCTGTCTAGCCCTAGTCTTCAAAATAACTAAGGTTGTTATAAAAACAACCGAGACCAGGGCCTGACAGACCACCTAGAGGAGGCACTTGCTGAGCCAGTGAGAGGGGAGGAAAGGATCGACTCCGCAAATTATCCTGATGTCCACACATACATTGTTGTGTAGGGGCATGCATGCCTCCACATAATCATCACCCTCTCCATCACCTTCACTTTCACCTTCACCATCACCTTCACCATCACCATCACCATCACCATTTCCATCACCATCACCATCTCCATCACCATCACCTTTACCTTCACCATCACCATCACCTTCACCATCACCATCACCATCACCATCTCCATCACCATCTCCATCACCATCACCTTTACCTTCACCATCACCATCACCTTCACCATCACCATCACCAGCACCATCTCCATCACCATTACCTTTACCTTCACCATCACCATCACCATCACCATTTCCATCACCATCACCATCTCCATCACCATCGCCTTTACCTTCACCATCACCATCTCCATCACCATCACCTTCACCTTCACCATCACCTTCACCATCACCATCACCTTCACCATCACCATCACCATCTCCATCACCATCACCATCACCTTTACCTTCACCATCACCATCACCTTCACCATCACCATCACCATCACCATCTCCATCACCATCTCCATCTCCATCACCATCACCATCACCATCGCCTTCACCATCACCATCGCCTTCACCATCACCATCACCTTCACCTTCACCATCACCTTCACCTTCACCATCACCATCTCCATCACCATCACCATCACCTTCACCTTCACCATCACCATCTCCATCACCATCACCTTCACCATCACCATCACCTTCACCATCACCATCACCATCACCATCACCATCACCATCACCTTCACCATCACCATCTCCATCACCAGGACCATCACCTTCACCATCACCATCACCTTCACCATCACCTTCACCATCACCATCTCCATCACCATCACCATCACCTTCACCATCACCATCACCTTCACCATCACCATCACCTTCACCATCACCATCACCATCACCATCTCCATCACCATCACCTTCACCATCACCATCACCTTCACCATCACCTTCACCTTCACCATCACCATCACCATCTCCGTCACCATCTCCATCACCGTCACCATCACCATCACCATCACCATCACCTTCACCATCACCATCACCATCACCTTCACCATCACCATCACCTTCACCATCACCATCACCTTCACCTTCACCATCACCTCCACCGCCTCCATCTCCATATCCATCTCCATCACCATCATTAATTTAAGTGCCAGAATTAAAAGGGAATTTGAGACTCTGGGAAAGCTGCAAAAGTGAAAACATGATTATGGAAAAATCAAGAGCTTGCTGAATTCTTTAAATGTTCTTCAGTAGCCAGCTTTTTTATGACGGGAAAAGGAGGAGCAGTGGATCTGGGAAAGAGGGGAGTCTGGGGAACAGAACTGAGAGGAGTGGAGGGAGGAGAGGCTATGGTCAGGATATACTGTGTGAGAGAAGAGTAAAGAAAAAGAAAAAAGAAACCCCCCCCAAAAAAAATGCCAGGCAGTGGTGGGATTACACTTGTAATCCCAGCACTCTGGGAGGCAGAAGCAGGCGGATTTCTGAGTTCGAGGCCAGCCTGGTCTACAGAGTGAGTTCCAGGACAGCCAGGGTTACACAGAGAAACCCTGTCTCGGAAAAAAACAAACAAACAAAAAAAACAAACAAAAAAAAAACAAAAACAAAAAAAACAAAAAAAAGAAGAAGAAGAAGAAGAAGAAGAAAGAAGAAAAGGGAAAAAAAAGAAAAAAAGTCCAAGACAGAAAAAAAAAAAGCTCGATTCCCTAGTCAAAGTAGAGAAAAGCAGACTGTGGGTGTCACCAGACTTGGCAGTGTAGCAGCCCAAGAAAAGGACAGCGGGAGGCAGAAAGCTAGACGGAGTATTGAGAGCAAATCAAGCTCAACATGCACTCCTCCCACAGGGTCAACATGCACTCCTCCCACAGGGTCAACATGACTCCTCCCACAAGGTCAGGATGACTCCTCCCACAAGGTCAGGATGACTCCTCCCACAAGGTCAAGATGATTCCTCCCACAAGGTCAAAACGACTCCTCCCACAAGGTCAGACGACTTTTCCCAAAAAGTCAACATGACTCCTCCCACACGATCAAAAATGACTCCTCCCACAAGGTCAAAACAATCACAATCACAATCGCAGTCAGACAAGGAACAAACCTCAAAGAAACTGATAAAGAAATGAAAATTATCTTATCAAAGTAAATAGTTGAGAGAACAGGATAAAACAGTTAAAATGCTTAATAAACAAGGACAGAGATTCAACAGCTACTAATGGATCATTCAAAAAAAGTACCGACAGAAAACGCACCAGTAGAGTAATGGTAATTAGCATCGAACTACACAAGTTTGAAAGTGCCTGCCCTGAGGGAAGGGACAGGAATTAGGACGAGGTGAAGTAAGAAACCTGGCTTTTGATCGTGAGAGTTTTGTACTATTTTAAGTGAAAAAGAAAGCAAAGCGTACAAAAAAGGGGGGGGAAATCAAGCAAAGTAACTACACATTTACCTTTAATTTTTCAAAGGATTCTAAAGTTTTCTCTGGGGCCAGTGCTAATTTTCTTTTTAAAAGTCCTTTGTTTTGTGTTCAGATCTTAATTTTCATGCATTACGTTCAGGTCCTGGTGCCAAGAAGTCCTTGGGTACTTTTGCATGTCTCAACACCACGGCTTCCATGCCCTCTCCCCCAGGTAACAGCCAGCAACAGCAGCTAATATTCTTACGGAGGCTTTCATCTGAAGACCTGGTACATGCCCCAACATCGCTCCACCTTGTTCCTTTGGGAGGTGGGAGGCAGGTGCCATTAACCCCATTACACACATGGGGAAACTGAGGCCAGGAGCTCTTACAACCAGCCTGCTAAGTTGGTTCTGTCACTCAGCATGAAGGAGCAACTGCTAAACCTCTTGACCTTTGTGAGGGGTCCTGGGAGAGTTAACCTAGCCTGCATCCTGAAAAGGACCTCTGTCTGCAGACACAGGGTGGGCGTCGCTCTTCTCCCTCTTCTACTGAGTGGTTTAAGACCCAAGATGGGGGAGGGTCACAGGGAGAAGGTGGGGGCAGGGAGGAGAAAGAATGTTACAACAGTTGTGGGTAGTGTTAGCCCATTCACTCACTAATTAGATCAGAGAGGGGGTCTGAAGAATGGCTCAGTAAAGGCGCCTGTCACCCAAGCCTAAAGACCTGGTGACCAGCGTACAATCCCCAGACCCACATAGTGGGAGAAGAGAGCAGATTCTTGCAAATTGTCATCTGACCTCCACACAGGGTGTGCACACATGTGCGTACATGGTAAATAAATAAAATATGGGCTGGAGAGATGGCTCAGCGGTTAAGAGCTCTGACTGTTCTTCCAGAGGTCCTGAGTTCAAATCCCAGCAACCACGTGGTAGCTCACAACCATCCAAAATGAGATCTGATGCCCTCTTCTGGTGTGTCCTAAATTACAGTGTACTTACAAATAATAAATAAATCTTTAAATAAATAAATAATAAAAAATATAATTAACATTTTAAAAAGTGTTTGGAAAGCCTTGCTGTGAAGAGACACCATGACCAAGGCAACTTCTATAAAGGACAACATTTCATTGGGGCTGGCTTACAGATTGAGAGATTCAGTCCATTCTCATCACAGCAGGAAGCGTGGGGCATCCAGGCAAGCATATGGGTGCTGGAGGAGCTGAGAGTTCTACATCTTGTTCTGAAGGCCGGAAGGAGAAAAAGGGTCTCACTGCCCACCCCCACAATGACACACTTCCTCCAACAAAGCCACACCTCCTAAAAGTGCTATTCCCTGGACCAAGCATATTCACACCACCACACCACCACAGCCTTCTGTGGATTTTGCAGGCCTGTGCTCCGTGCCAAGGAGAATTAATGAAGCATGGAATTGATGCTGTCACTTATAATTACTTGAATGCAGATAAGGCATGTGACCCTGAACAATAAGGAAGAGAGACAGGAACTTAACAGGAAATGAAATAGACAATACTAAATTTCAACTAAGAACTATAAAACTAGCTGGGCGGTAGTGGTGCACGCCTGTAATCCCAGCACTCTGGGAGGCAGAGGCTGGCAGATCACTGAGTTCAAGGCCAGCCTGGTTACAGAGTGAGTTCCAGGACAGCCAGGGCTATACAGAGAAACCCTGTTTCAAAAAAACCAAATCCAAACAAACAAAAAAACTATAAAACTACAATGTGCTCACAAGAAGCACCTCTACTCTTTTCTGAGAGGCTCTCAGAGTCTTAAAATCCAACTTAAAAATAAATGAGTTGAGTCAGGCACAGTGACTAACACTTTGGGACGTGGTGGCAGAAGAATTTGGGAGTTCATGGTTCTTACTGGCTACATAGCAAATCTTGAGGCCAGCCCAAAAGCAAACAAGAAATAAATAATAATGATAAAATAAGCAAGTCACATTGTTGTAAGGAGAGCAAAAAAATCTTTCTTCATGAGCATTCTGAAGACTGCTATTTATTTTTCTGAACTTTAACAAAACAAAAACAACAGTCGGAGTTCTGTGGTCCTATGGGAAGAGGCACTGAACTGTGTTGTGATCCAGGGAGATTAAGTGGAGATGGGGCAGGGCGGAGGTGGGGTGCAGGGGCAGGGCGGAGGTGGGGTGCAGGAGCAGTCCTGCTCTGGTTCTCTGCAGCTGAAGTGCAGGAGTTCTTCTCTTCCAGTATGTAAGGTCTAAACAAGAAAATTGTGGCGTTCTGTTCGGGCTGGGAGCCACAGGTGTGTCTGCAGTTATCTGACCAGTGAGTGGCTGGTGCTAGGGACATGAGAGTCACATTAACTCCTCCCTCGGCTTAACCATGCTCCTTGGCCTGTTTCTGCCTTGCGTGCGTTTCTGTGGCATCATCACACTGTGCCCCGCCATGCACTGGCTGTCATTCCAGGGTTGTTGATTTGCTTGCTGTTGTTCCAACTTGCTCTTTGGTTTGAGGCTTCCTACAGTTTCTTTCATCTCTGCTCGAGCAGGACAAGAGCTTGCCAGGTGTCTCCTGAACAAGTCCCATGCCAACACAACAGAGCTGAAAGCCCTTTCCAGGACTGGGAACTAGAGGGCCAGCTCCAGACACACTTCGTGCCTTGGCACATGTTGGGTTTGTAAACACCAAGCATCTTTGTCTGTGAGCAGAAGGATGTTTGGGATAAGGACCTTCTTTCATTTTTCCTCACTGTGTATTTTTCCTCTTCCAAGCACAGCACCCAGCGCTCTATTCCTGCTTCAGCTTAGGAGCTGATCTAAGGAGCATGCGGGGACCAGAGGTCACTTCCGGACTGGGGGAATCTCTGGAGTACAGTGCTCACCTAGCCTGTGTGAGGTTAGTGTGAAAGCTGGGAAATCCATCCTCAGTAGCCCTGGGTCCTGCTGAGGACCTCTGGCCTGCAAACAGACTCCTTTCTCCATGCCGGGATGCTGCTCATTCCAGAGCCTTGCCAACACCCTCCCTGTCTTGTAGACCCAGCAACTCATCCTAGAATTGTCCGCGCTCTTCATCCAACACTTCAAGGCATATCCGAATCTCTGGGTCTCCCTGACTTTTATACATTCCTGTATACATGTTTGATTGGCATTATTATTAATGATAAGTATAATTCCTATACCCAAACTGAGCCTAAACCCTAGTAACAGGTTCTTAAGAACCCCTGTAAGGTAGTGGGTTCACCTGTGAGCTCTCTGGAAACAGAAATGTAGTTTCCCAGGCATGGTTATAATTAGTAAAATTTAAAATTAAATAATCTGTGCTCTGTTGCCCTGCCCCACCTCACCCCTGACTTTCTATGGTTTGCATAAGACCTGGGCTCCCTCTAATGGTCATATTTGGTTGTGGATGCATTCCTCTAACTACCCAGAAAGTCCGGTGGGATCCACGTAACAGGACAGAGCCTCTCAGACCAAAGATTCCAAATTCTTCTTGATTGATCTTTGAAAAAAGAAGACAAATTAAAATGTGTGCGTGTGTGTGTGTGTGTGTGTGTGTGTGTGTGTGTGTCAGTGTGTGTCTCGGTGTGTGTCTGTGTCTCGGTGTGTCTGTATGTTCCTGCATGTCTGTGCACAAGCACAAGTGCATGTGTGTGGCAGGTGTGCACATGAAGGTCAGAAGACAACCTCTGGTATCTCTTTAGGAAGCCGCCACCTTTCTTGAAGCAGGAGCTCTCACTGGCCTGGACCTCGCCAGTTAGGCTAGGCTAGACCCTTGAGCATCAGGTATCTAATCTCCTCCTCTCCAGTCCTGGGATTACTAGCATACACCACCATACCCAGTCTTTTTTCTTCCCCGAGACAGGGTTTCCCTGTGTAGCCCTGGCTGTCCTGGAACTCACTTTGTACACCAGACTGGCCTCGAACTCAGAAATCTGCCTGCCTCTGCCTCCCAAGTGCTGGGATTAAAGCTGCCACCACCCAGCTATACCCAGTCTTTAAAACAAAAACAAAATAAAAAACATTCACTCGAGAAATTGAACTCAGCTCCCCATTATCAACTGAGTCATTTCCCCTCAAAGTAGAATTTACATCCAAGGGGAAATGCGATTTTAGAACCCTTACTAGGAAGGCTTGAGGTGATGGACTCCTCATACTTGACCCAGAAGAGCAGCCGAGTTACAGGTGAGCTTTGAGGCCCTGGGACCCGGAAGTTGGAGGAACTGCTCATCTGAGCCTAGGATGCACTTGACGGCCACATTCCTCCACACAGCCCACCCGGCTCAGTCCCAGCCAGGAAGAAAGTAGACAAGTGGCTCACGGGAAAGCTGCAGAGAACTCCCCCGTTGTCCTTATTGCCTTACAGCCTTCCCTTCCAACCTGACTGCACAGCTCATGAAAAGCAGCTGCAATGCATGTGTGATCTATGCTTGGAATCTCAAAGGACAAAATGGCTATTTCTGAAGTCTTGCTTCTCCAGTGTTGATTCTGAAGACAGCCCAGCAGGTTTGGTTGACTTATTAGAGGCAAAGGGCCAATAGAACGTAGGTATTATGAAGGAGGCTTTACCACAGTGGCTTACACTCAGGCCTCAGAGCTCCAACCGATGGTTGTCTGCACACTAAAGAGCTTGACGGTCCAGTAACCATTAAGTCCACAAAGCCGAGGCCTCAGCAGCAGCACTAACTTGGTGATGAAAGGCTCCTGAGATTCCCGGCGAGTTTCTGCTGTTCCTTCCCACTACAGCTTACAGGAAGGCACCACCCACTTTGTCACTCTTCCCTGCAGACCCGCCCAGACACATTCCAGACCTTGTGTGTTGACAAGCAAATTAACCGGGTTGTTTTGATTTTTTTTTCTTTGAGACAAGATTTCTTTTCTTTTTTTTTTTTTAAGATTTATTATTATATGTAAGTACACCGTAGCTGTCTCCAGACACACCAGAAGAGGGCATCAGATCTCATTACGGATGGTTGTGAGCCACCATGTGGTTGCTGGGATTTGAACTCAGCATCTTTGGGAGAGCAGTCAGAGCTCTTAACAACTGAGCCATCTCCCCAGTCCAAGGCAAGATTTCTTTATACCTCTGTCTGGTTTAGAACTCGAAATCCTCCTGTCTTGGCCTTCTATTTGCTGGGATTACAAGTACTTTCTACCACAGCCAAAGGACTATTGCTTAAACAGGAACTACACACACACACACACATACACACACACACACATTCATCCCTGCTTCTTCCTGAAGACTCCCTCCCTCCGAAGCACAAAATAAAGCCAGCCATGGCTGCCAAGTCTAACAGCCTGAGCTGCTTTTATAGTCGCACATAACAGGAGCAAGTTTACATCTACAGATGATCTTCTGACCATCACATGAATGCTAAGACGTGTGTGTGTGTGTGTGTGTGTGTGTGTCCACACCTCCTGAGGAACACAGAAGCCACCTTTGTTATTAGAGTTTCTCTGTCCCATATGAGACTCCTGGGTGGCCTCTGGCTGTGCCACAATCTAGCATTAAGCGGCCCCTTGTTATGGTCCTGCTGAGTCTCCCCATCAATAGAACACAAACCATCAAGTAAGTGTAAAAGAGACAGGTTCTCACTCTGCGGCCCAGGATGGCCTCCTACTTGTGATCTTCCAGTCCTGGGACTCCTTTTACAAGACACTATGTAACGACAAGCCAGAACACATCAAAATCTCACGAAGTTTATGAGCTACCTGAATTGCTTGTCACAATGTCTGCTGTTTTGGTTTTTAGCAAATTAGATGCCTACAACAGAGATACATACCTTCTTCCTCCCACCATCCTCCCATCTCCCAGGATGCACAGCCATCTTAAATCTAGCCTCTAAAACCCCCTGAGTTCAACCAGGCATGGTGGTTCACATCTATGATCCCAGCACTCTAAAGGGAGCAGGAAGATGGAGAGTTTGGAGCCGTCCCGGGGTGATATAGCAGTATCCTGGAAGGCTGAGTGTGCCTTGCCTCAGACTACCAGGTGCAAGAACACATCCGAGTAGCCAGCAGTCACCTTTGTCATCGGTCACACGCCAGCACCCATTCCTCAGGACACAGCTTGTTTTTGTCTTATTACCTATTCTAAATCTCCATCACCTTTTGCCTTGACTTCTTCAGCAGCCCCAGCAAGAATCCCAGTCCTAATCTGTCGTTCGATCCTTCCCTATACATCAGCTAGTAGGTTTTTATAAAACGGTACTGCTGAAAGCGAGAAACCTTTAGATTTGTGGATGATACTGTCTCATTGGAGACATGGGAGGTGCAGATGTAGATAGAGAACCAGCCAGAGACAGCAATGGCAAATGAGAGGTGAAATAAGACAAAAGGTCCGTTTCTTGGTTCAAGCAGTGTCCTCTGACCCCTTCCTATTCCTTTCTGTGTCTCCGCATTGCTACCTGAAGCTCCACCCACTCAGGACAACAAACTGTCTAAGTTCAGCAAGGCCACCAGCTGATGGACACTATGAATAAGTTCCCCAGGTGCGGAAGGACTCAATTTGGAGAAAGTTTATTCCCAGAATTCTGGGGTGCTGAGAAAATCACAACTCTCTTACACTAGGGTGGATTTTCATAGAGGTCAGTGGCTTTGCAAACTCATATTCTTTGTTACAATTATCATCACTGAGAATAATACACCAAGACGCCATGGAGTTATGTGACAATTAAAATTATGGCGATGGAGACACACCCATGTATTGCTTTGTGATTTTATCCCCAGC
This sequence comes from Apodemus sylvaticus, assembly GCF_947179515.1. Classification (NCBI taxonomy): domain Eukaryota; kingdom Metazoa; phylum Chordata; class Mammalia; order Rodentia; family Muridae; genus Apodemus; species Apodemus sylvaticus. The sequence continues at coordinate 120,357,268 of NC_067478.1, read as the reverse complement.
CCTGTGCTCAACACTTTATCTTTTTGTTTCAGGTATCACCTCTGTAAAGCAAGGAGCCGTGGCACAGATGAGGATTCAGTTAACTTTCCAAACGTCAACAGACCCAGCTTGAGCCTAATGCCAACGCCAGTCTTCTTGATCACTCCCTGTGGTTTGGTGTGTGTTTCCGCCAGCAGTAGCATGTGTGTAGCATGTGTGTTGGGGGCCAGCTGGGTTCTGCGTCCTATGTTTCAGGCTTCACTGCACACAGGAACGCACACGGTCTGCAGGATTCCCGTTCAGAGGAGAGGGGGACTTCTCCCAAGGATTTTAAATGAAACCACTTTCTTAGATGAATTTAGATGATTTGTGTACTTACCTTTACTTGCAGTGAGCTTTATATACACTTTATTTGGGGTGAGCCAGGGCTATATATGAACTTTGGAGAGTCGGATGGAGTTTTTAGGGTGAATGTAAAAATGCTAGCTAGAGTTTAAAGTACTGAGAATGCCTCATTTGCATGGAGAAGCATTCCTTGAATCCCAGGTACTTGCTGGGCAGGTTCTTATCAAGAAAGAGGAAGTTGAAGTTAAAGGTCTGCCCAGAACTATACAGCCTTCCCCAGAGGGTGTGAGGGTTTGGGCTCTCCAGACAAGGTCAGAGAAGAGGAAGCCCTGTCAGTAAAGGGAGTCCTTCATTTTGCCATGATCTCAGAGACTATCCAGACATGGTAGACTGTGACGTTAAATATCAGGGTTTCCCCACAATTCCCCAATAGTCATCAAGGTTTATTGCTAAGACAGCAGTCCTAGATTATAGCAGATATTCTTCATTTACCAAAAACAAAAACAAAACCTGAAGGATGTATATACTCAAATTCATTTGGGATATACAGGATTGAAATAAAGTTGAGTAGATTTCTATTTACAAGATTTATCAGAACCATCCCCCCCCCACACTTCCCAGCCCCGCACGTGCATGCGTGCATGTGTGTGTGAGCGTGCGTGTGTGTGTGTGTGTGTGTGTGTGTGTGTCAACTTATAGGAGTCATTTCTCTTCTCCCACCTTGTAGAGTCTGGGGATCAAATTCAGGTCATCAGACTTGGCAGAAAACGACTTTACCCACTGGTCCTTGCCTGACCTTTATAAATCAACATGCACTGCTAATCATCAGAAAAGAGGAGCAAATACATGATACCCAGGTCTTCTTTGACCATAAAACTTTGTTTTCCAAGGATAACGTTTATGGTATTAATGGTTCATGGAGCATAAAATACTATTTTATGACCCATGGTGGCAAAGTGTACTCTCCCACCAGAGAAGGGGATGCTGGGTGAAGCTGTAAGACTCTGGCGAGTCTTAACTTACTGGAGAGGACCCCCACCCCTCCAGTGAACAGTGAGGAGCCAGGAAACTAGGCAAAGAGCAGAGAGACCAATATTGGCTGCCACAACTCAACACCAAAGGTTGCTCCAACCAGCAGACACCAAGAACAGTTCATTCCTGGCTCTGATCCTCCAGCACCCTGACACCATCTCTACCTCAGCCTTCCGGCCTCCAGTACCATGGGAGAATAAACACCTGCTGTTTCCAGTCTCCCAGTTGGCCATGGTCATCTGATGCAGGAACCACGGGACTCTCATACACAGTTCCTCTGTGCAGCAGATAGGCACTGCCTTGTACAGAAGTAGTTAATCCTACTGAACCAGTGACTTTGTTCAGTCCACAGATGCTGGCCCGCTCTGCCAGCTAGGCTACTCCCTCCATATCCACTTAGCTCTTCCACCTTCAAGAACCAGCCAGAAGAATCCAGTGCCCAAGTGCCCAGGACTGTGCTGGAACCTGCTATTTTCTTGCTCACCCTAACCCTCCACTTAAGGATAGCATCCTCTGGACCAAATTCTGCTCCCAGTGTGGAAGGAAACCACCCACTTAAACTTTAACAAGCTTTTCCTCATTCAGAAGCCCTCTTTTAAAGCACTGGATTTGGAAAGGGATAAGGACGTGCTGCCTCTATTTAAAAAAAAATCTTTCTGTTTTGATTTTGGTGAGTAAAAGAAACACTCTTAAAGACACCAAAGCGAAACCACTCTGTGACCAATAAAAAGGGTAGAAGAGAACCTTGGGTAGAGAAGACCTCGGGTGGGACCTAGCTCATAAATGCAGGCAGGGTTCAGTCATGGTGCTCCACAAAGGACTTTGGAGGGTGGGAGACACGGTAGCAGTATTTTAAATTATGAGGCCAACCGTAAAAGAATCCACAATTAAACCACTAATATGTCTATTGCCAAAGAACTAAGATGACTGGAAACCAGTAGAGACAGCAGACTTTCAAAGCTGACATAGTTCACTCAACACCAAACAATTATTCTCCTGAGTTCCCACACAGTGCAAAGCAACCATGCTCAGAGAAAGCAGGGGTGGAAGTGTCAGCTGTGGGATGAAGGGTTTAAGGAGGGGAGCCTCTCAGGGCTCACCCACCCAGACCTGAGGCGGCGGGAGCAAGCGTAACCCACCGGGGACTCTGAATCTTCTACATCTCTTCTATCCCTGACTCTCTCATGAGAAGTCGCAGGCCAGAGGTAACTCGTAATGTTTTCTCAACGTGTACTCTAAATACTTATGGTTGTTTTCCTATGAGGAAATATTTGCACTGATCTAATAAGACACTCTTTATTGGAAATGTGAAGAAAATGTACCATGAGCTTAAGGGTTCTTTCTTTTCTCTTTACTCTGTGTTATAGTATATATGAGTTTATTTTAAAATGATTTTACCAAAACCGTCTAAGAAGCCCCTGAGTGCCAGCTATTGGAAACAGCTCTTGCATGACTTGACAGACACTTCATGGTTCAAGGTTTATTGAGGAACTGTCACCCATAACTTCTCTCGATTAAATGAGCAAGAAATACTTTTACAAGAAGGCCCATCATTAATGGAGAAACTCGAAGACAACTTTAGTAGCTTTAGAAAATTTGGGAAATTATGTTTGACTTTGAAATTTTGAGAAATAAGGCTAGAGAGATGACTTGATGGGTAAGATTCTATCTGTGCAAGCATCAGAACCCAAGTTCAAATCTCCACAATCCATGTAAAAGCTGGGCATGGCAGCCCGCATTGGTGAGCCTAACACTGGGGAAGCAGAGACTGAGAGATCCCAGAGCCCCACTGTACAACATCTGTAATCCCAGTGCTAGGGAGGTGGAGACAAGAGGAGCCCAAGGCTTGTTGTAGTCCAGCCAGTCCAAGCGAGTTCTGACCTCCAGATGTGGCAAGAAATCCTGTCTCTGCTGGTAGTGCATGGTGGCTCATGCCTTTGATAAATGGATCTCTGTGAGGACAAGAACAACCTGGTCTTCAAAGAAAGTTCCAGGATAGCCAGGGCTACACAGAGAAGCCCTGTCTCAAAAACAAACAAATGAAAGAGAAAGAGTGAAAGGAAGGAAGGAAGGAAGGAAGGAAGAAAGGAAGGAAGGAAGGAAGGAAGGAAGGAAGGAAGGAAGGGAAGAAAGTAAAGAAAGAAAGATAGATTATCTCAAAAAGAAATTCCAAGGAATCGATGTTTTCTTCTGACCCTGCAGGAACTAAGCATGCACAGCACATGATGTGTGTGTGTGTGTGTGTGTGTGTGTGTGTGTTTGTGTGTGTGTGTGTGTGTGTGTGTGTGTGTATGCAGGTAAAACACTTATACACATAAAGAAATCTGAAAACAATCACTAACTCTCAGGTTTGAGCTAGGAGCTCCATTTATTCCCTAGATATATCTTAGGCATGGTAGTTTTCTTGGGTCTTCAGGTCAGTTACCTGACTATGAGTCCTTGTTGTACCTGTTTCAATGCTGGCCAAGGCAACACAAGATGCTTAGTGGTGAGAATGAGTCACTGAATATTCCAAATATACAGAAGACCAGGAAATAAGGTTGTGCAAACTGAATGTGGCACTCTGTAAAAAGCCACCAGCTTCCTTCTCTGTCCCTCTTTGATCACTATGATCCAAACATGGAAGTTTCCCCAAAGGAAGCAAAGCCAATTTGATCAGAGTTTCGGTTTGTAACTCTAGTCACAAAGTGCTCTGTCAGCTGCCACCACCCAGCAGCTGAGATTTATAGGAGCTTTTAGCTTGGGTCACACTGTTCTCCAAGCATAACACAAGAAGATCCCATAATGAGAAGTCTGGGATCACCATGTCTTTGAGTAATTTGCAAAGTTCTTCTCCTACAGATCATGTCTAACGTAAAAACAGTCTCATCACATGGTCCAAGGGCAAGTGATCATCACTATTCTACTTATAAGGAAATAGAGAAATGGCCACTCAAGGCACATCCTCTGTGATGCCTTCTGTCTCCCATCAATGGACTCTATCGATGGAATCTCACTCACTGCTCATAACACAGTACCTAGCAAATCAGGGGACACTGGGAGTGAACCGGAGCAGTACAGGGAGCCCCCAGAGAGAAAGAAGAGAGGCCATTCCAAGGCAGAGGGACAACAGGATGATGGGGGCGTGAGGGTTGGCAGGGCCCTGAGAGGAACTCAGAAGGGCTGGTGACTGGGTAGCAGAGGGGACTCTTCTACCTGCCGACTTGAGATGTACTGACCATCACACAGCAAAGTAGAGCGAATGCCTGGCCCGCCTCTTGCTCGCAGCAGTGACTTTGCCTCCATGTTGTTAAGACAAATGTGCTATGTTCAGGTAGCTTTGAAAATTGACTGAGATCATTAAGAAGAAGAACATCTTTACAGTGGAAGCAAAAAGAAAAAGAAAAAGAGTTTCAAGGACATGCGGAAAGGACACACCCCAACATCTGAGACATTCAACCATGGGGACAACTCGCAAGACTCAAAGGACATTCTGACCATTCTGATGTAAACTGGGACTTTTGCAATCGAGTAGTGAGATGCGACGCTAAGGGTGACGGAAGCAGAAAGCCTCTGAGAATGTGCCTGAGAACCGTCAGAGTACCAAGTCAGGAGTGAGGGTAGGATGGTCCAATCGCCATGGTCATGCTGGGTGCCGACAACGTGCCGAGAGCACTCTGGACACGGGCGCAGAGAAGTGATCAAAAGTGAAGTCCCACTCAGGTGCAGATCTTACAAGCATAAGGAGTGGGAGATAAACAGCCAATCATCAGCTGCTGACAGTGTCACAGACAGAAAGCGGGTGGGTGAGTGTCTGGGCAGCGGAGGGCCAGCGTCAGGAGAGCTTCAGTGGGGAGGCTTTGAGAAGAGGCCTTTAAGGCATATCAGTTGAGACACAACGACAGAAAGAATATGTTCATAAATGTCGAATGCAACTACTGTTCTTGTCTAAATCTTTAGAGTGTTTTATTTAATTCTAGGGCAGTGAACCTAAGGTGGCTAACTGGGTGTCAGCCACTTCTCCACCCCAAATCTGCTCCACCACTGTGGTCAAAATGACCCTTCAGGTCTGATTCTCAAATCTCATCCCAGATACAGTCCACACTCACAAGGATGACACAGGAAAACTCCTCTATCTGAAACCTCTATGCTGCTTTCTCTGTCCTTGGTGTCCTTCCTCATTGTCACCTCCAAAAACTTCTGCTCACCCCTTAAAATCCAATGTGATCATCATCTCCTCAGACCCCCACCCCACCCCTCCACGTGCAGGCCGACATCTTTACATTCACTCACTGCAGTGCACACCAGCTGTCATTGTTTGTCTGGCTTTCATCCCCTTTAGATTGGTTAGTCACAGGACTGAAGCGGCCACGGGACAGAAGTGGCCAGAGAGAAAACACCCGAGCTCCACTGGGGTCTTGATATGCTTTGCTAGCTCTGAACAGAACAAACTGTGATGCCATCCTGTGATGAGTGGCACCAGGATGCCAACCTTAGTCCGAGCAAAGTCTAGTCATTAGGAGAGGAGTGAAGCATTCGGTTCCGCTCTGACTGGCTGGCGATCACAGCTGAATGAAGGGGACGGACAGAGGAGCTAGCTGATGAAGAGCGTGCCCCCAAAGCCCTGGACCCGTCTACTAGACTGAATAAAAATGGAGAGATTTGAGAGACCATAAAGGCAGAGTACCAGGGCAGGATGGCTGGCTAAAATGCATGCCTGAAAAGGGCATTGTCTGAAGAAGCGTGCATCCACACACGGAGTCGGGGGACAGTGTTGGTAGCAGTGCATGGAATACTTCCCAATCCCAGAGAGGATATCAAATGCCCAGGGTCTCAGCTATCTGTAGAGAGGAAGCTTGTCAGATGGAGAAAGCTCACGGTGAGGCTGGGCACCATTAGATCCCATCACTGTCCTCACGTCTGGACGTGAGTTTGTCCCGGCTGCCAGCCACACCTGTACAAGCCATTCATACAAAGCAAAGTTTAAGGTGCAGGCTGGATATTGCGCATCCAAATGCTTGAAACCAGAACATCTCCGAGCAGACACTTTTGGATACTGATATATTTACACACACACACACACACACACACACACACACACACATACACACACACACACACACACACAGGAGGTCTCTTAAGAATGAGACCCTCGGAGCTGGAGAGATGACTCCGAGGTTAAGAGCACTGACTGCTCTTCCAGAGGTTCTGAGTTCAATTCCCAGCAACCACATGGTGGCTCACAACCCTTGTAATGGAATCAGGTGCCCTCTTCTTGAGTGTCTGAAGAGAGTGACAGTGTGCTCACATACATTAAATAAATAAATAAATATTTTTTTAAAAACGTTTAAAAAAAATGAGACCCTCATCTAAACCCAGAATTTGTACATCACGCACAACCTCAGGAACAGAGCCAATAGGTAATCATTTTCAACAGACCTGCAGTTTGGCTATGACTTGTCTTGTAAGGTGAGTGTTTAAATATATTACTTTAATTATTAAAATAAATACTAAACATAATGTTGACAAATGTCAAGTATCAATGCGATGATTAAACAATTTAACATTAAAATTTAATATATAAAGGTAAAATATGAATTAACATCTTTTAAGTATGTTATTTTATTTTTAGTTTGAAAATAGTGCAGTAAGGTCGTGTACCAGCGACATGGTGCTGCGTTTAATGCATCCAGTAGTATAATAATGTGATTAGGTTGGCATCACCACAGAAACACCAGTATCATCAGGTCGGTGACAGCCCCGGTACTCCACATCACTCTGTGTACCACAGTCCTGTGAGGTCTGTTTTGAGGCTTGGTTCTATGTGCAATACTGCGGTGTTTACCAGAAATTCAAATCATTACCTTTAGCTTTGCCAAAGGGAAGTGCGACGTGTCCCCATGTCTCTTCATTGCATCACTTAAGAAGCGTGGTTAAGCTTGGACTGCCTACAAGACATCAAAACAAACACATACCAAAAGGGCAAGCCGTCTAAGTGACTAACAGCCAAGGAAATCGAGATCCGCAGGCGCCAGCGATGATCTATATTAGTAAGGGCTTCTTGAAGGAGGTAGTATTTAACAGACGTTTAAATGTTAATGCGAATCACTTCGGAGAGAGTTGGAGGCTGAGACAATAAATACAAAGGCACCGAGGCATGCTGGGAGGCAGCTCAGTGGTAGGGCCACGCCTAGATATGGATCTGACTCCAGCACACACAGAAACAGACAGACACACAGACACACAGAGACACACAGAGAGGTGAACACACACTTCATTTATTCACATTTTGTGAGGCTATGCTTTAGACAGTCTCACTCTGCAGCCCAGACTGACCTTGAACTCCAAATACAAGCTGTCCTTAAAACTGTGACAATCTGATCTTAGCCTCCCAAGAGCTGGGATTGCAGGCACAGGCCACCACAGTGAGGTCTCTTTTCCATTTATTGTTCTAGATCTGTATTCTTCTTCTCCCCTTTTCTTCCTCCTGTGGTTTCAGTTCTTATTACTCTGTTTGCTGTCCTTTCCTGATGTATATCAGCTGTATTCATTGTTCTCAGTGGCAGCCTGAGAGTTAGCTTTGCACCCAGTACATGGCTACTTTCAGATACCTGCTCAGGGGCAGTGGGATGTCTTCTAGCCCTCACCATACAGTGAGCCCACGCGTTCCCGCCCAGCCCGCGCTCCCGCCCAGCCCACGCGCTCCCGCCCAGCGCGCGCTCCCGCCCAGTCCGCGCTCCCGCCCAGCCCGCGCTCCCGCCAGGCGCGCGCTCCCGCCCAGCCCACGCGCTCCCGCCCAGAGCGCGCTCCCGCCCAGAGCAGCGCTCCCAGCTGCCTCACTTTTACTCACAGGTCCAGGAAGCACGTGTCTTTGCGTGGTGTTCCTTGCAATGCCTTTCTCTCTGGTTCTGAGGTCGGTTTTGATCTTTCAACATCTCTGCTTTTTAGTCTACATTTTGAACAGGAGCCCAGAAGTCCCCGTGCCATGATTTTTACACAAATAATGGTTAGCTGGCCCTGAGGCAACAGAAAGGTAAGAGGGAATCTCTAAGTCAGAGTGCCACAGAGGCCACAAGCACAGGATGCAGATGAGTGATGGAAACATGTGGAAGGCTTCAAAAGTCCTGGAAGCTGGGAACTTGAAGGAGGGGTCCCCAGGGAAAGGTGCCTCTGCGGAGGGTCACGCTAAGGAAGAGCACTGGCTGCTGAAACTGACTGACCAGACCAGACAAAGAACGTTGTGGCTGTGAAGCCAATTCTGCAAATGTTTTGAAACTGTATTCTTCTTCCCCCACCCCCTTTTTCTTCTTCCTCTCCCTCCCTCCCCTCCACTACCCACCCCTGCCCCCACCTCCACCCCTGCCCCCACCCCCAACCCCACCCCCACCCCCGCCCCTGCCCCAGGGCTACCCAGACAATGATTCTTCCAGACAATACTGGAAGGGCTATGGCCTCCGCCCCAACTCCGGCCTTCCCCAGCACCTCCTCTCAGAGCACCAGGGAGAAACTGACAAAGGGACCTGCGACTGCTATCCCCAGGGTCAGGTATAAAAAGGCTGCTCTGAAGCTCATAGGCAACATTCAGTACTTGACCGGACCTACGGACATGCAGACATGGCTCACTTCAGATCCCCAGGACCCCCGCGAAAGCCAAGGCTAGCCTCTAACTCACAGTGATCCTCCTGTCATTGTCTCCTGAGTGCTGGGACTAAAGATGTGGGCCATCACTCCTAATAGTTCTATAATATATATAATAAACGGTAATATAATAGTTCTATAATCCTAGGCCAGGGGAGCAGAGACAGGGCGAGGCCTCTTAGCCAGCCGGCTAGCAGACCCAGTGAGCTCCAGGTTCAGAGAGACACCCTGTTTCAAAACCTAAGGGGGAGAGCAATGGAGAGAGACACTGGCTACTGGATATCCATGTGCATGTGCCCATACATATGAGCACACATGCACACATGGGCACACACACACAGAGACACCACAATGAAATTATCAGAAATGATACTGAATTTGTAATCAATAGTATATTACAAATGTTCTCCATAGACCCTGGTGCCTCCTATAATTATTTTTTATCTGAATTACTATAGTCTGAATATGTTTGTAAACCCAGTAACTAAATATCACCCCCACACATACCCAGGAAGCATCTAGTTACCATGTTCTGCTACACACCCCATAATCTTCTATCTGCTATCAAGCAACTGATATTTGAGTGCCCAGCACTCCATGCCCTGGAGTCTTCGCTGTGTGATTTGAGAATGACTAAGGTGGAAATTCCATGTGGAGTGGGACAACAACAGGAAAAGTTTCACTTAATTAAAACACAGAGACCTCCCGGCTGTGGCTAGACCTCTGGTCCTCCCTACACCACTACAAGTGATATGGAGTCTCCCCCTCCATATCACTTCTTACTGCTCAATCCCGCTACTTAGTTTGTGGGAGAAATGTGAAGAATTAATATGTCTGCAACAATGCACTGACGGCAGAGAAGGCTCTGTAGTTCAGGGCACTCTGCTCTTGCATGGGACCCAGGTTCGGTCTTCAGAACCCATATGGTGGCTCACAACTATTCATAACTCCAGTCCCAAGGATCTGACAGCTTCTTCTGATCTCTATAAGCACCTGGCACGCATGTGGTGCACATACATACATAAACCGAAGAGGTGACTGTAATAAGGAAGACCAAAGCCGAGAAGGGAAACTGCATCAGACCCACCCATGCCTCTGTCAATGAAAACACACCTTTAGAGCCCCAGTTCTGCACAGGGAAGATCACATCAGGTGATAAGGATACAACCTGGAATACAACACCAGCAACACTGTTGCTGACTGACACCACCCTCCATCCCTGACTGTGGCCACAGGTCAGCGGGAACGGCAAAGCTACTTGAAACATTCACATCTTCTCATCTCGGAAATTTCAAAGCCCCTTAGTCAGCACGCATTAGATCCAACCCCTCCTGGTCAGAGTCGCGGTGGACGGCTCCACCCACCTCTCTCTCCCTGCCCAGCCTCCCAACATCGCCTCCTTGCAGCAGGGTCTGAGGACTTAATTACTTTGCTGTTCTCAATTGCTTCTTATACCCAGCCCTTATGGAGCTAGCTGGGCGCACCCTTCGAAAGAAACCATCTCTGAGGCTGCAAGGTGCCCTTGTTCCTGGATAACTCCCAAGGCCTGCAGGACAGTCACTCCATGAGTCAGTGCAGGAGCAATTGGAGCAGGGTCTCTGGCCTCCATCCTCAGAGAGTTTGTCCTCCCTCACAGCCGAAGGAGTGTCAGTCCCACCATCCTTCAAAGTCACCAGCTCAGGCTCATCATGAGAGCCTGGGCTTTCTTTGTCCTCTCTTTCTGTCTCATGGGTTTCTGCTAGGGCAGAAAGACTGAATGGGAATGGTTGCCATCTGATAACTGCATGGCCTCAGAGAAAATACCTTGAAGGCTCAGCCTCCTCTGGTTCTAATGATAATGACAGCATCAGTCACAGAGCAGCATCCAACAGCCAGGAGGAACTTCAGGAACAGGTCTCCAAGCTCACACACACCCGTGCAGCACCTCCTGGAGTCATGAAGACTCAGAGATAAGGTCACTCACCAAGGTCACGGACTGTGCAGAACTCAAGCTCTAATCACATTCAAAGTATGGGTGACAAAGACGTAAGAGATCTGGCTGTGACACAGGCCACCATGTTTGCCAGGGTCAATTTAGCTAACCTGGATAGTAAGGTAAGTGTCCTCTTCCTCCTTCTGTCCCCAGACTGTGTGCATCAACCAAAGCAGTTCACTGGAGGTCCTTGCAGAGAGCCCGGGTCCTAACCTCAGCACTGCATGGCAGCTCACAACTCTAACTCCAGGACCAGGAACAGGTCTTCCCCAGTTTCATTTCTATTAGCTTCAGAGTGTCTGGCTTTATGTGGAGGTCCTTGATCCATTAGAGTTGAGCTTAGTACAAGGAGATAAAGATGGATCAATCAACTTCATTAGTCATTAGGGAAATGCAAATCAAAACAACCCTGAGATTTCACCTTATACCAGTCAGAATGGCTAAGATTAAAAACTCAGGAGACAGCAGGTGTTGGAGAGGGTGTGGAGAAAGAGGAACACTCCTCCACTGCTGGTGGGGTTGCAAATTGGTACAACCACTCTGGATATCAGTCTGGTGGTTTCTCAGAAAACTGGGCACGTCACTTCCGGAGGATCCTGCTATACCACTCCTGGGCATATACCCAGAGGATTCCCCACCATGTAATAAGGATACATGCTCTACTATGTTCATAGCAGCCCTATTTATAATTGCCAGATGCTGGAAAGAACCCAGGTATCCCTCAACAGAAGAATGGATGCAAAAAATGTGGTATATCTACACAATGGAGTACTATTCAGCCATTAGAAACAATGAATTCATGAAATTCTTAGGCAAATGGATGGAGCTAGAGAACATCATACTAAGTGAGGTAACCCAGACTCAAAAGGTGAATCATGGTATGCACTCACTAATAAGTGGATATTAACCTAGAAAACGGGAATACCCAAAACATAATCCACACATCAAATGAGGTACAAGAAGAAAGGAAGAGTGGCCCCTTGTTCTGGAAAGACTCAGTGAAGCAGTATTCGGCAAAACCAGAACAGGGAAGTGGGAAGGGGTGGGTGGGAGGACAGGGGGAGAGATGGGGGCTTGCGGGACTTTCAGGGAGTGGAGGGCCAGAAAAGGGGAAATCATTTGAAATGTAAATAAAAAATTATATCGAGTAAAAAAATTTTTAAAAAGTGGTAAATGCCGAGAGTCTGGCTTAGGGATGGAGGTGAGAGCGAGAGAAGGAGAGAGTCTGTGACTCGGAGGATCAGGTTACACTAGTATAAGCAACAATAAACAAATAGAAAGCGAAAGGGATCACATTCATTCACACACACTCTCACCTCCAGTCTGGCAAATGTTGTAGCCTGGTTTTTTGTTTTGTTTTGTTTTGTTTTGTTTTGTTTTTGTTTTTGTTTTTGTTTTTGTTTTTGGAGACAGGGTTTCTCTGTGTAGCCCTGACTGTCCTGGAACTCACTCTGTAGACCAGGCTGGCCTTGAACTCAGAAATCTGCCTCTGCCTCCCAAGTGCTGGGATTACAGGCATTCACCACCACCGCCCAGCCTGTAGCCTGGTTTTGATGGCTGTGCTGGCAAGGCCCGCAGAGTTTCCTGTTGTGCTTCACACACACTCACACACTCTGGGCTGGGTTGCATATGTCATTTCTTCTATATCGTTTACATTTATTCCTTACAGTAAATGACATCACATGCTACCAAGTAGACGAGCTTTAGGAATGCACTGAGTGAGTGAAGTCACTGTACACAACACGCCTTTGTGAGCACACATTCTATAGAAAGTCCAGAACTCACAAGCCCAGAAGGACAGAAAATGGCACAGTGGTTGCCAAAGGCTAAGGTATGCAGGAGATGAAAATGACTAATAATAACTATCATTTCTTGAGGGAATGAAGAAAGTAACCTTTAAAAAAGAATTGTAAAAATCATTGGAAGAGTGCTTGTCTAGAACATGAACCATGGTTCTGCTCCCAGTGCCACAAAATGTAATGGAAGACTCACAACATCATGAATATACTTCAGACGTCTGAGTTGTACATTTGAAAGGATGAATTTGAGCTATGTGATCAAGTTTTGTTTAAAACAGAATAATTTCTTTAAGTATTGGACATGATGTGAGACCTGAGTTCACATCTTAGCTTTGCTCATCCTGGGCATCTCTACAGACGGGGTCACAAAGCGATTGAGGAGTGGAATTGCAGCGCCCAGAGTCTCACTGGAGGAGGGGGTGGGAGGTCAGGACCTCATGTGTAATGGGGTGTACCAGGTAAGAAAAGGTCTCAGAGATCCTTGGCAGAATGACTGCACAGTGGGTGTGAATCTGCTTAAAACTTCTCAATTTTATACTTGAACTGCTTACAGATATTTACTTAGAGATGCTTTCCTTTGTGAAATATTTGTTAATTTAAAACATATCAAGTTAAACTTATTTTATTCAGATCGGCCCTACCTTATGAGACTATAGGGCACAATCAATGCCCGAGAGGCCAATTGGGCAGTGAACATTAGGTCTTCAGGGTTGGAGAGATTTCTCAGCAGTAAAGAGCACTTGCAAGAGTAGAGGACCTGGGTGGGTTTGATTCCCGGCACCCACACTGGGGGCTCACAACCTCCTGCTAATTCAGCTCCATGGGATCCAAATCTTCTAGCCTTCTCACTGTCATGAACATACACACACACACACACACACACACACACACAAATAAAAATAAACCTTTTGAGAACAAGGCCAGAAGAAAGGTGAGGAGAGGAGAAGAGAGGGGAGCGGGGAGGGGAGAGGAAAGGCCAGGAGAGGAAAGGTCTCTGAACTTCGATCATGAGCTGGGGAACGAGGTGAGGTCAGAGCTCGCCGTGTTCCTGAGGAGAGAACTGCCCAAGTCTCTCTCCCCACAGATCACCATGGACACTGATCTGTCTTCCATCCTGTTGGTAAAACTTCTCGAATCCACAATGACTTCAGCAGCTTTCCTGCCAGATTAAAATGCAGCAGCCTGAGTGGGGTGTAAATGACTTGGCAGGGAACACGCACGTGCGTGCCTCGCCCACGGGAAGCCCAGGGTTTGATCCCCAGCTGTATAAAGTGAGCCCAGCAGCACCCCTGGGATCCCAGAATTCAGGAGGCAGAGGAAGATCAGGAGTTCAAGGCCACCCTTAGCCAGCCTGAACTCCAATAGATCCGGTCTCAAACCATAACAACAAAAAACAATGTAGTAGTGACAGGCAGGCGGATCAATGGAACAGGATTGAAGATCCAGAAATGAACCCACACACCTATGGTCACTTGATTCTCAACAAAGGGACAGAAAACATCCAATGGAAAAAAGATAGCCTTTTCAACAAATGGTGCTGGTTCAACTGGAGGTCAGCATGCAGAAGAATGCGAATTGATCCACCCTTGTCTCCTCGTACTAAGCTCAACTCCAAATGGATCAAGGACCTCCATATAGAGCCAGACACTCTGAAGCTAATAGAAAAGAAACTGGGAAAGACCCTTGAGGACATCGGTACAGGGGGAAAGTTCCTGAACAGAACACCAATAGCTTATGCTCTAAGAGCAAGAATTGACAAATGGGACCTCATAAAATTACAGTTTCTGTAAAGCAAAGGACACCATCAAAAGGGCAAATTGGCAACCAACAAATTGGGAAAAGATCTTCACCAACCCTACATCAGATAGAGGGCTAATATCCAATATATACAAAGAACTCAAGAAGTTAGACCCCAGAAAACCAAACAACCCTATTAAAAAATGGGGTACAGAGTTAAACAAAGAATTCTCACCTGAAGAACTTCGGATGGCGGAGAAACATCTTAAAAATGCTCAACTTCATTAGTCATTAGGGAAATGCAAATCAAAAAAGCCTTGAGATTTCACCTTACACCAGTCAGAATGGCTAAGATTAAAAACTCAGGAGACAGCAGATGTTGGCAAGGATGTGGAGAAAGAGGAACACTCCTCCACTGCTGGTGGGGTTGCAAATTAGTACAACCACTCTGGAAATCAGTCTGGCAGTCCCTCAGAAAACTGGGCATGTCACTTCCGAAAGATCCTGCTAAACCACTCCTGCGCATATACCCAGAGGATTCCCCAGCATGTAATAAGAATATATGTTCCACTATGTTCATAGCAGCCCTATTTATAATAGCCAGAAGCTGGAAAGAACACAGGTATCCCTCAACAGAAGAGTGGATGCAAAAAAATGTGGTATATCTACACAATGGAGTACTATTCAGCCATTAGAAACAATGAATTCATGAAATTCTTAGGCAAATGGATGGAGCTGGAGAACATCATACTAAGTGAAGTAACCCAGTCTCAAAAGATCAATCATGGTATGCACTCACTAATAAGTGGATATTAGCTTGGAAAACTGGAATATGCAAAACATAATCCACACTTCAAATGAGGTACAAGAAGAACGGAGGAGTGGCCCTTAGTTCTGGAAAGACTCAGTGTAGCAGTGTAGGGCAAAACCAGAACAGGGAAGTGGGAAGGGATGGGTGGGAGAACAGAGGGAGGGAAGGGGGCTTATGTGACTTTAGGAGAGTGGGGAACCAGAAAAGGGGAAATCATTTGAAATGTAAATAAAAAATATATCTAATAAAATAAAAAAATAGACGTTTACAATAAAAAAAAAAAAAGGAGAGAGAAGCAAGGCAAATGGGAGAAGTCCTCATTCCCTCAGCTGCTAAATGACACCCTCTGACTGTAACTGCTTTCTAGAGGGTAATTAAATTCCAGATGGGAAAAATACCTATGATTTATTTTTAGTATGCCAGATTTTGGAAAACAAAATACATGTGACCTTTTAAAAAAAAAACGTAGTAACTGGTACAACACTGTCTGGTCAAGTTCATTGGCACCAAGTCCCTACCACATCCCCCATCCCATGTAAAGATTCCAGAAAAGGCCAAAGGGGCTCCCATCCAAGGGACAGGAGGGCAGACAGAGCCCCAACAGCCGCAGTAAACATAAAAGGCTGAATTAAAGCTTCTCTCTCTCTCTCTCTCTCTCTCTCTCTCTCTCTCTCTCTCTCTCTCTAACACAAACACACACACACACAAAGAAAATGAGAACAAGGGAAGGAAGGAAAAGGAAGGAAGGAAGGAAGGAAGGAAGGAAGGAAGGAAGGAAGGAAGGACAAGAGGGAGGAAGGGAGGAAAGAAGGAAGAGGAAAGGGAAAAAATGTAAAAATATCTAATGCTCCAACTCATTAGCCCCAAAGCTCTTAATCCCTAGTGGTTGTGAGGTTGCATTGCAGGTGCAGGGTGCTGCCCTGGGATGCAATCCCACACTTCCACATGTGTTACCTGGAGCAGAGATGCCACCGCAGGGTCTTAGCTGCCCCACTGTTCAATACAGCGGATAATCTCACCAGCTGCCCAGGGTTGTAGAGGCTCAGAACGACGTAATGTTATCTCGCTTGCCCCTGCTGTGTGGCTGCTCTCCAGACACAGTGGGATCCTGTTAAGAGGATTAATATGAGTTCCCCAGTGTAAAGGAAGCAAGGCCAGAGGGGAGACAGACAGGCCTCGGTGCACTCAGTCTTTCTTCCTTAGTCTTATCAAACATGACATGGAATGGGTGTCACGTGAGACCTAGCACTCTCACAGGGTAGTTAGGGCTCAGTCTGCAACGACCTTTGAACCACAGGCACTAGGCAGTCAGAGGTGGAACATAATTTGCATATTATTTGTTAGAAGAAAGGCATCAGAGGGGTGCTGTCTCCTTGTCACTCCCCAACAGCACCTGCTCCCCTTCTTTGATTCACACAGAATGAGGCCCGCCCAGTAACACCAGCACAAGTGAGTGACACACACCCCACCTGCCCTCTACTTCCGGCATATTTCAAACAACTGTGATAATAAAGTACACCGTCAGGTTTTTGTCCGTAAGAGTATGTACTCATTCCTAACACACGTTTCAGTGAGTGTTCACCGGGGTTCCCCAGAGCTGCAGAATCAGTGGGGTACGCTCACCCACAGATCTGCCTGTTAGGAGGCACCAACCACACCCACAGCCACACCAGACCAGGAAGGCCAAGGAAGGACTGTAAGTCTGGCCCCAAATCTGCCCACTGCAAATGCTTGAGGAGAATGCTAACTGGATAAGGCCAACACTGTAGTAGACAATCTGCTCTACTCAATTCTGCAGATTTAAATGTTAGTCTGATCTTTAAAAAAAAATGGCTAAGGTTACAGAGATGGCTCAGTGGTTAAAAACACTTAATGTTCTCGTAAAGAACTTAAATTCAGTTCTCTGCATCCGTGACACAACCAGCTGTAACTCTACTCTAGCTCCAAGGGAGTTGATGCTCTCTTCTGACCTCTTCAGGTACACCACACACACACACACACACACACACACACACACACACACACACACACACACGCTCCTTTTTGATAATATACGCATACCTATGTTAATAGTCTACTCAAGTAGACTTAAAACCAGCGTGAGTGTGTGCCTCAGACGCACTACCAGACTTGCCGCAAATGGTCCCCACTTTGCGTGTGAAGACACCTCCAGCAGCCCTGCTCATGCCCCTCTCTTTTTTTTTAATTATTTATTTATTATGTAAGTACACCATAGCTGACTTCAGACACTCTAGAAGAAGGCATCAGATTTCATTACAGATGATTGTGAGCCACCATGTGGTTGCTGGGATTTGAACTCAGGACCTTTGGAAGAGCAGTCAGTGCTCTTAACCGCTGAGCCATCTCTCCAGCCCCTGCTCATGCCCCTCTTACGCAAGCATGTATGTTTCACATTTGGGAGTATCTACCATACCACATCCTCAGCCCAGACATGCAGGAGGAGAGCCTGGTCTCAACAGGTCCCGATGCTTTTCCCTGAGAAGATCCTGAAGCAGAGGAGTGGACCAGCTCCCTCTGTTCTTCCAAAGGGAACAGTGGCCCAATAACTTGCTGGAAAAGCAACCTCAAGACCCCGCCCCTCTGCCCGCAAGGCCCCGCCTCTCAGTCCCGACTACAGCACTCTAGGTTTAGCGTGTCTCTGGAAGATGGCGATGACCTCAGATTTGAGGAGTAGAAACTTCTAAGAACAGTCTGACAGGTGCTGTGGCGGAGGAGGCTGGGAGCCAACACTCTTTGTGGTCTGTGTCCTGTGAACACGTGTTCCCTGGAGTGCCAGGATGCCTTCCCCAGACAGGCCTTCCCGATGCCTGTTGACCGCACACTGTTAAATGCTTTCCTTGTCTTCGATGTAACCACTTCATCGAAAATGATACTTTCTCTTGTAAAGACAGAATGGCTTAAAACCGTGTTGAGGGTCTGAACCTTAATTCATTTCATCTTCACAGGGATTTCCGAGCCCAGTACCTGTGCTGTCATCTCCAGACTCAGGTTAGGAGCGCCACCGAGTAGCCCACAGTCTGTTAAGGAGCTGTTGTCGGCTGTGAGATGGCTGGGGGGTGGAACCCAGCGACTCACACACGCTCACCAACCACCCCTCCACCATCCCAACCTTTTAAAAAAATATCTATTTTGAGACTGTATAGCCTGGGCAAGCCTTGAACTTGTGACCTCCCTGCCTTGGTCTCATGGAACTGGAATTCCAGGCCTGCACCACCAAGGCTGGCTCACTCTTAACCTCTCGGCTGTCTGCATCTTGGCTATGAGGTTACAGTCAGTGTCTGCGTCTAACCTGGGATCTCCTCAGAGGTGGTTTTCCACCATCACTAAGCCATGTAGCGCACTCAGACTACTTCAGTGACCTTCACCCTAAGTGGCCACGGTTGTCAAGGGCATCAAGGCTCACTGCCCCTGGCTGTGATCCCGAGCCGAGCCCCGCTTCCTCAGCTATGCCTGGCCTGACAGAGCAGCTAAGCATTGAAGGGTATGCCCACAGGCTCAACCTGTGTGCGAGGCAGAAGCTTGCATCCTCAGAACTGAAATAAGTATAGCATGCTTTATATTACATGTAGCGCCAAAGAAGAGGGGGGCAGAGGTGAGCTCTGTGTTCCAGAAAACGTCTGATCAAGAAAGGGGACAAAGCCCACGCCTTCCGCACTGACCGTGCCTTCCGCACTGACCGCGCCTTCCGCACTGACCGCGCCTTCCGCACTGACCGCGCCTTCCGCACTGACCGCGCCTTCCGCACTGACCTGGATAAGCACACACTGGGATCCGTGATGAGGCTGCTGACTCCAGCCCCCTTGTGCCTCTGGTTTCCACCGCTGCCAGCGCAGAGGCTCAGCAGCTGGCCAGAGGGTCTAGAATGAGAGCCTTTCACGGAGCTGCCCTCGTATCCGGGTCGTGAGTCTTGCATTCCGTAAGTAGAGGAGGGAGGCCCCCCTGGGCAAAGGTCTGCAGGCCCTCAGAGGAGAGGGAGAGTGCGCTGAAGGACAGCTCTCTACCAGTCAGTATGCTCCTCACGGCTCCATTAATCCCTCACAACACCGTAAGGGAGCGTGGTGCTGGGCAGCAGAATGGTGAGCAACCTTCTCAGGAAGAAAGTGGGAATGCTCATACAACCTGTGGCTGGACAACAGCCTGCACTCGTGTGTGTGTGTGTGTGTGTGTGTGTGTGTGTGTGTGCATGTGTGTGTGCATGTGTGTGTGCATGTGTGCATGTGTGTGTGAATGTGTGTGTGCGTGTGCATGCATGCATGTGTATGTGCATGTGCCTGTGTGTGTATATGCATGCGTGCATGTGTGTGTGTGTGTGTGTGTTGGCAGTGGGGGTGTGCGGGTGTAGAATGAGTGGGGGGTGGCTGGACCGCAGCCTGTGTGGGTGGATCACAGTCTGTCTGGAACACGGTTTACAGAGGCCAGGACATCAGAGTGAGAACCTCGGAGTCAGTGCTGTCTCAGGAACAGGAGCCCCGAGGCCCGACAGTCTCTGCACTGCCCCATTATAACCCTGTGGCAACATCCTTGCTGGTCCATAGACGGCTGGGGTTTCTCTGTGATCTAAGAAAAGAAAGGCTTAGCCAATTAGAAATAAAGATGGATTTTTCTCCTCTTCACACCTGTTGAAAGGGTTTAGATTAAACAGGTTGTTCGTAGTATGAAAACCTGGCTTTTCTGGATAGATCACTGGGGGGGCGGTCAAAAGCCAGTGATTGAGATGTTACAACCACTTGTAGGTAGCCAAAGTTTAAAGACTTTGTGGCCAGCCTGGAGGCTGTAATATTCTTGTCTGCTGAAGGAGCTGAGAGACAATTAAGTGACCTCAGTCAGAAGGACAGTCTCCAGGCTGTTCAAAGGGACAGCCTTCCTCTAATGACCGCCCGTGCTTATCCCAGACTTTCATCTGCCTTCGCATTGCTCTAACCAGTAATTACACCTTCCAGCCTCTGAGGTAGGTAAAAATTACTGCACCCGCTTTACAGGTGAATAAAGAACTTCTGGGGGGGGGGGTGCTGTTACTGAGGCCACACAGGCGTCCCAGCAGGGCAAGCAGAGGAGACAGCTCCTTCCGCTGCCTGCCAGACCAGGCTGCTCTAAAGAAGCAGCCAGAAGGTTCCTGTGTGATGCCACTTCCAAGGGCCTTTCAAGGAGGGGGTGCGAGGAAGAGGAAGATGAGGAGGAGGAGGGAGAGGGAGGGGGGCAGAAGGAAGGAGAAGGAGAGAAATTGGGGGAAGAAGAAAGGGGAGAGGGAGAAAGTGGGACAAGAGGAGAGAGGAAGAGGGGGAAGAGACAGTAGAGAGGAGAGGCAGAGGAGGAGAGGACAAGGAGAAGGAATTGAGACTCCGGTCTCCGGTCTCCCAGTCCCTAAGTACTAACTCTACCTTTCCCGTGCACAGCTTCCTTTCCTTCATACCTTATCCGAGTCACCAGGCCAGGCTGCTGCCTAGACAAAGCCTTCACCCACTGACAAGTGTTCACAGTACAGGAAGGTACCAGAGGAGAGGGTACACACCAGCTCAGCTACAAACCCTTCTGTCACAGCGGTGACCTGCCTACAAGGCAGCAGAAAAGTCGTGGGAGTAACCAATCACTGTCTGGTCAGATGTAAGGTTCAGTCCATGAGATGGAACCATTGCCCATAGAACCTGAGACTAGACAGGCCGTGGACCTATGGGAACAAATACTGCCATCCTGTTGAAGGAACACAGCAACAGGAAGACTCCTGATGATGTTCTGCTGTCTGAGAGAATCTCATGTATCTGAGCTTTGCTCAGCCGCCATCCGAGAGGCTTCCTTCTGCAGCAGACAGGAACAAACATGGAGTCTCACAGCTGGTCTCCATCAAATCCCTTCCTTCAGGGCTTGGGGAACCCTGCAGAGGAGGAGGTGGAGAGGGTATAAGAGCCAGAGGGGATGGAGGAAACCAAGTCCCTCTAGACACAGCAGGGCGGAAGCACCCTGAACTCACAGAGCCGGGCGGGCACCATGCACAGGGCCTACACAGGCCTGAGCCAGATGGGGCCCCGTAGCTGAGGGGGAAGTGGACAGAAGGCCTCAGTCCAAACCCAGAATCTATCTCCAGTTGAAAACAGCTCCCAAGGAAAAATTAGTTTTCTCCAATGAAGTCTCACTGGATATACAATGAAGTCTCACTGGATATACAATCCATATTTAAGAACAGGCCCCAGGCTGAAGAGATGGCTCAGTGGTTAAGAGCACTGACTGCTCTTCCAAAAGTCCTGAGTTCAAATCCCAGCAACCACATGGTGGCTCACAACCATCTGTAATGGGATCTGATGCCCTCTTCTGGTGAGTCTGAAGACAGCTACAATGTACTTAGATACAACAATAAATAAAATCCTTAAGCCGGGGCCTGAGCAGGCCAAGGCAGAGCAAACAGAGATCCTGAATTCAAATTCCCAGCAGCCACATGTTGGCTCGCAACCGTCAGTACAGCTACAGTGTAATCAAATAAATAAATCTTTAAAAAGCAAGCCTTCATCTCGCCCAGGCATACTGGGGCATGCAGAGGCCAGCAGACCTCTGGAGTTCCAGGCCACCCAGGTCTATATAGTGAGTTCCAGGAGAGCCAGAGGTTTATAGTGAAACCCTGTCTCATAAACAAACAAGAAAAAGATAAATAAATGTTAATTTAAAAAAGAGCAGGCCGCATGCCCAGCAGTAAATGACCGACACGGAACAAGCTCTATGGTGTTTTTAGAAGCTTTTGTTTCACAGTGCTCAGTCTAGGATTTTTTTTTTTTGATTTGTTTTTTCGAGACAGGGTTTCTCTGTGTAGCCCTGGCTGTCCTGGAACTCACTCTGTAGACCAGGCTGGCCTGGAACTCAGAAATCTGCCTGCCTCTGCCTCCCAAGTGCTGGGATTACAGGCGTGCGTCACCACTGCCCACCAGGTTTTTTTTTTTTTCCTTTTTAAAACGTTCCAGGTATTTTGGTTTGATATTATGGTTTCCGGTTTGTGTGTTTGTGGACCTCTGTGTGTGTGCTGTGTCTATGCATTTCTGGTGCTTTTCTTTGGCTCTTTTTTATTCTCTCTCTTCTGTTTGTTCCGTCCTACCCTGGTTTGTTTGCTTTTATTATATTTTATTATAGTTATTTTTGATTGCCTGCTTGTTTTCCTTTGCTTTTTGCTCTTCTTCAAGAGAGAGTGTGAACACAGTCCCCCTCCCCCACACCCACACCCCCACCACCACAAATTATCCAGTTTTCTGAATTTGGGGAAATCACAGAGATCAGCACATCCAGAGCATAATGAATAAACCTTGCCCTGGGAAAGCCACCTTCGTGATCATGGTAATTCCCCTGCCTGTTTTGTTTTCTAGTGAGAGAAAAAAAAAAAAAAAGATACAGGGTTGGGGAGGTGGGGAGGTGAGGAGAGAGGAAACAGAAAATATTGTATAAAAATATCTATTTTCAAATTTTAAAATATGTTTAGATATGTGTGTACGTATATAATGTGTATAGATACATATTATTCTGTGCCACACACACACCCTTCCTCCTTTACACTAAGGCACACACAACCCCTCTTTTCAACATCTATTAGCGGCTTCTGGCAGTCTTGGAGCACCACCTGGTGGGAAATTAAGGTATTACATTGCTATTGTGTCTGAAGGCTGTGTTACCTGATGTAAATGGGGGAAATAGTACTTCAGTAAAAAGTTGCCAAAAACAAAAAATCACCAACTCCACAGCACACACACACGCGCACACGGGCGCACAACGCCCGCACGAGCCCACGCGCACACATGCACGCAGAGCCACGCACCCACGCGCTCCCACGCGCTCCCACACGCTCACACGAGCCACATCCACGCGCACGCGCCCACGACACATACCACTAGATGTGAAGTTACAGGTTAAATCCAACACAGCGACAGTGGGAAATTTTACTGATAAACTTTCACCAATAGGCAGGCCATTTGTGTAAAAATGAATCGGGAAATACTCACATTGACATTTTGTTCCTCCCAACATTGAAGAATATATAATCTTTCTGGCAGTTCATGGAATCATCTCAAAAGCACACCACTCATTAGACACAAAGCAAGCCTCAACAAATATAGGGACGATGGAATAATAGTCCATATTTTATCAGACCAGTATAAGGACCTTTAATCCACTAAACTGGACAATCTAAAAGACATGGATAAATTTCTAGACACATATAATTTACTAAAATGAAATAAATTATTTAAAAAGACCAAGAATTGGGGATGCGACTGAAAAAATAATAAAATATCTTCCTAGTAAAGAAAGACTGGGTCCAGATGGCTTCATACAGAATTCTACTCAACAGCCACAGAATTAACACCAACACTAACCAAATTATTCCGTTAAAGGAAAGAAGGAAGGCTTCCTAAGTCTCCGTATGAAGCCAGTGTTACCCAGACTCCCAAACCAGAAGACAACACAGGAACAACAATAACAAAAGTATAGAGCAGTCTCCGCGATGACGGTGTAAGAGCGCACTCAGCAAGAGCCAGGGCAGTACTCACACCAGAGTCCAGATGTCCACTACACCGAGTCAGGGATGTCCTAACACGGCTGAAACACAAGAGGACCTTAAACCAGTGATATAAAAATGATAGAAGCCTGTAAAGAGAAAATGGATAAACCCATTAAAGAAATGCAGGAAAATGCAATCAAACAGGTAAGGGGAATGAATAAAACTGCTCAAGACCTGAAAATGGAAATAGAAGCAATAAAGAAAACACAAACTGAGGCAGCCCTGGAGATGGAAAACCTGGGGAGGCGAACAGGAAGCACAGGAGCACGCATCACCAACAGAATGCAAAATCCTCAGAGGTAAAAGAGACGATGAAGAAACTGATGATCCATCTGTTGAAGAAAATGTTAAATCTAAAAAAATTCTGAAACAAAATATCAAAGAAATCTGGGACACTATGAAAAAACTATTCCTCTATTCCTATTCTAAGAATAATAGGAATAGATGAAGAAGATACCCAGTTACAGAAAGTATTTTCAACAAAATCATAGAAGAAAAATTCCCCAAGCTAAAAAATTAAATAAATAAATAAATAAATAAATAAATAAATAAATAAATAAATAAATAAATAAAAAAAATACAAAATGCCTATATACACACAGGAAGCTTACAGAACACCAAATAGATTCCACAAAAAAATGCCCCCACCACATCATAGACAAAACACAACATCTACAAAACAAATAAAGAATACTAAAAGCTGTGAGAGAGAAATGCCAAGTAACATATAAAAGCAGACCTATAAGTACACCCAAAGTCTCTTTTTAAAAAATTATTTGTTTGTTTGTTTGTTTGTTTGTTTAATGTATGTGAGTACACTGTAGCTGTCTTCAGACACACCAGAAAAGGGCATCAGATTCCATTACTGATGGTTCTGAACCATGTGGTTTCTGGGAATTGAACTCAGGACCTCTGGAAGAGCAGTCAGTGCTCTTAACAAGTCTGAGCCATCTCTCCAGTCCTATACCCAAATTCTCAACAGAGACTCTCAAAGTCAGAAGGGTCTGGGCAGGTGTCTTATAGACCCTAAGAGACCATAGATGTTAACATATACCCAGCAAAACTTTCAATCACTATAGATGGAGAAAACAAGATATTCTGTGACAGAAACACATTTAAACAATGTCTATCCATAAATCCAGCTCTACAAAAGATATTAGAAAGAAAACTCCAATACAAGGAAGTTCACTACACCCAAGAAAACACAGGGAATAAGTAACTCACACCAGCAAACCAAAGGAAGGAAAACACACACACACACACACACCTGCACAATACGACCAACATCGGAATTAGCAATTGTTGGTTATTAATATCTGTCAACATTAATGGATTTAATTCCCCAATAAAAAGACACAAGCTAACAGAATGAAGGCAAAACAAGATCTTTCATTCTGCTGCATACAAGAAACACACCTCAGCAACAAAAATAGTCATTACTTCAGAATACAGGGTTGGAAAAAAAGACTTTCCAAGCAAATGGACCCAAGAAGCCAGATGGAGTAGTCATTCTAATGTCTAATAAAACAGACTTTCAACCAAAAGTAATCAAGAGATTAGGAAGGACTATTCATACTTGTCTAAGGAAAAATCCACCAAGATGATGTCTCAATTCTGAACATCTATGCCCCAAATAATAGGGGAACCACATTTGTAAAAGAAACATTGCTAGAGCTTAAATCACACATCAAACCCCACACATTAATAGTGGGAGACTTCTACACCCAACTCTCACTACTACACAGGCCATCAAGACAGAAATAAACAGAAAAATAATGAAGTTAACAGAGGTTATGAATCAAATGGACCTAACAGACATCTATAGAATATTTCATCCAAACACAAGCACCTCATGAAACCTTCTCCAAAATTGACCATATATTTATCAGACTACTGTGACTTAAAGCTGGACTTCACCAATAATAACAGCAAACAACAGAAAGCTACAAACTCATGGAAACTTGACAACTGAATGAACACTGGGTGTGGCTGTATTGAGCTCCCGTGGGCGATCATGCTTCTAGCCACCCCCTAGAGTTCTCTGGTTTCACAAATGAAAGATCCACACACTCAGCATTATTTTTAATATGCCTTACTACCTCAACAGTTGGGCACTTCCAAACTTCCCCACAGCTCGCACACACTCCCCTCTGGTACTCCTGAGTTAACCCTTTCTAAACCTATATTTTATCTTTGTTCCTTCTGGGCAGCCCTCCCATGGGGCCACTTTCCCATTGTACCTACATTTCTGCTGTCTCACCCTCCTGCTCCTTCATGGTGTGGTCCGTGGTCCATCCTACACCCCTCTCCCCTGCATTTCTTTCAACCTCCCAAACATTAGCCCTTGACAACTTTATTTCCCAATCAGAGCCAGCTGGGGGCAGGCTTCCTTTAGCACATGAAGGTCACTGCAAACAGGTCACTTGGTTAACACAAGCAGCACGAGAACTCAAACCACTACAACTGGGTAGGGGAAGAAATAAAGAAATTAAAGACTTTCTAGAATTCAACAAAAATGAAGGCACAACATACCCAAACTTATGGGACACAACTAAAGCAGTGCTAAGAAGAAAATTCATAGCATTAAGTGCCATAAAGAAATTGAAGCGATCTCCTACTAACAACTTAAAAGCACAGCTGAAAGCTCTAGAACAAAAAGAAGCAAACACACCCAAGAGGAGTAAGTGGCAGTAAATAAATAAATTAAAAACAAAGAAAATAATACAAAGAATTAACAAAACCAAAAGCTGGTTCTTCCGAGAAAAATCAACAAGATGGATAAACCATTAGCCAAACTAACTAAAAGTCACAGAGGCAGTATCCAAATTAACAAAATCAGAAACGAAAAGGGAGATATAAACGACAATGAGGAAATTCAAAGAATCATTAGGTCTTACTTTAAAAGCCTGTACTCCACAAAATTGGAAAATCTAAACAAAATGGATGGTTTTATTGATAGATACCACTTACCAAGGTTAAATCAAGATCATGTAAACTATTTAAACTGTCCTACAACCCCTAAGAAAATGGAAGCAATCATTAAAAGTCTCCCAACCCAGAAAAGGCCAAACCCAGATGGTTTTTTGGCTTAGAATTCTGCCAGGTCTTCAAAGAAGAGCTAATATAAATATTCCTTAAAATATTCCACAAAATAAAAACAGAAGGAACATTGCCAAACTCATTCTATGAGGCTACAGTCACCCTGATACCTAAACCACACAGAGACTCAACAAGGAGAATTTTAGATCATTTACCCTTATAAATGTTGAATCCAAAAACACATAAAAAATATCATCCACCATAATCAATTAGGCTTCATCCCAGGGATGCAGAAAGGGGTCAATACATAAAAATCCATCAATGTAATCCACCATATAAACAAAAAAGAAAAAAACACATAATCATCTCATTAGATGTTGAAAAGGCCTTTGACAAAATCAAACAAACATGTTAAAAGTCTTACAGAAATCAGGGATACAAGGTCCATACCCACACATAATAAAGACAATATACAGCAATCCAGTAGGCAACATCAAATTAAATGGAGAGAAACTTAAAGCAATTCCACTAAAATCAAATCAGGGACAAGACAAGGCTGCCCACTCTCTCCCTATCGATTCAATATAGTACTCAAAGTCCTAGCCATAGCAATTAGACAACAAAAGAAGGACAAAGGGATACAAATTGGAAATGAAGAAGTCAAAATATCACTATTCACAGATGATATATATTATACATGTATACACAGTATATATAAGTGACCCCTAAAATTCTACCAGAAAAATCCTAAACCTGATAAACACCTTCAGCAAAATGTATTTATAATACAAAATCAACTACAAAAAAAAAAAGAAAGAAAGAAAGAAAAGAATCAGCAGCCCTCCTTTATACAAATGGGCTAAGAAAGAAATTAGGGAACGAACACCCTTCACAATAGCCACAAATAATATAAAATAACTTGGTATAACTAACCAAGCAAGTGAAAGATCTGTATGACAAGAACTTCAAGTTTCTGAAGAAAGAAATTGTAGAAGATATGAGAAGGTGGAAAGATCTCTCATGCTCGTGGATTGATAGGATTAACATAGTACAAATAGCCATTTTACCAAAAGCAATCTACAGATTCAATGCAATTATCACCAAAATTCCAACACAATTCTTTACAGACCTTGAAAGAACAATTCTCAACTTCATATGGAAAAACACAAAATCTAAGATAGCCAAAACAATCCTGTACAATAAAAGAACGTCTAGAGGTTTCACCATCCTTAATTTCAAGCTGTACTACAGAGCAACAGTAATAAAAACTGCATGGAATTCGCATAAGAACAGACAGGTTGATCAATGGAATAGAATCAAAGACCCACAAATAAACCCACAAACCTATGAACACTTGATTATTTTTGTCACAGAAAAACCACACAATGGAAAAAAGAAAGCATCTGAAACAAATGGTGCTGGTCTAACTGGATGTCTGCATGTAGGACATTGCAATTAGACCCATATTTATCACCCTGAATAAAACTCAAATCCAAGTGGATCAAAGACCTCAACATAAAACCAAACACACTGAATCTAAGAAGAGAGTAAGGGACTGCATTGAACTCACTGGCAGTGGAGAATGGCTAAGATCAAAACCTCAAGTGACAGCACATGCTGGCAAGAATGTAGACCAAGGGGAATACTTCTCTATTGCTCATGGGAGTGCAAACTTATACAACCACTTTGACAATCAATTTGGTGGTTTCTCAGAAAACTGAGAATAGTTCTATTCCAAGACCCAGCTATACCACTCCTGGCCATATATCCAAAAGATACCTCACTATATTACAAGGACATTTGCTCAACTGTGTTCATAACAGCTGGTTCATTTATACAATAGAATACTCAGCTATTAAATACAAAGGCATCAGGAAATTTTCAGGCAAAGAATGGGACTAGAAAATATCATTCTGAGTGAGGTAACGCAAACCCAGAAAGACACATCTTATGTACTCACTTATAAGTGGACATTAGCCATAAAGTACAGGACACACATGTGCCTTACTTAGGTTTTACTGCTGTGAACAGACACCATGACCAAGGCAAGTCTTATAAATGACAACATTTCATTGTCTCAGAGGATCAGCCCATTATCCTCAAGGCAGGAACATGGCAGCACCCAGGCGGGCATGGTGCAGGTGGAGCTGAGAGTTCTAAGTCTTCCTCTGAAGCCTGCTAGTGGAAGACTCACTTCCAGGCAGCTATGGTGAGGGTCTTAAAGTGCACGCCCACAGAGACACACTAATCCAACAAGGCCACACCTCTTAGTAGTGCCACTCCCTGGGCCAACCGTGTCTAAACCAACAAACCATGCTACACCCCACAGACCCAAAGAAACTAATTAACACGGAAGGTCCAAGGGAGGATTGGTGAATTTCACTCAGAACAGGAATAAAATAGACATCAGAAGTGAATAGAGGGAGCAAACTGTGTGGAAGAGGGGAGGGAGAGGAATGGGGGCGGGAATCAGATGTAGAGGAGCAATGGGAGGGAGGACTGGAGGAGAGAACTGAGATAGGATCATCTCTGTGGCAAGCTAGAGACCTGGGACATATACTCATGACCCTACTGAGACTCCTAGCAGTGGGGGATAGGGAGCCTGAATGGCGATCTCCTGTAGCCAGGAGGAACTTCCAGGGGAAGGAAGGGAACACAACCCAGTCACAAAACCTTCAATCCTAAATTTGCCTACAAGTTGTTCAGGGATAAAGATGGAACAGCGATTGAGGGAATGGAAAACCAGCCACTGGCCCAACTTGAGATGCATCCTACGGGAGAGAGCCAACCCCTAGTACTGTTAATGATCCTGTGCTATGCTTGCACACAGAAGCCTAGCATAACTGCGTCCTGAGAGGCTTCGTCCAGCAGCTGATGCAGAGAGCCACAGCCAAACATCAGGCAGAGCTCCTGGAGTCTTGTGGAAAACCAGGAAGGGTCAAGGACACCATGCAAAGACATACAGAGTCAACTGACCTGGGCCAGTGGGGCTCACAGAGACTGAACCACCAACCAAAGAGCATGCAGGACTGGGCTTAGGCCCCCTACATATGTAGCAGTTGTACAGATTGGTCTTTATGTGCGTCCCTTGACATTTGGAACAGGGACTGTCTGACTCCATTGCCTGCCCTTGGGTGGCATCCCCCTAACTGTGCTGCCTTGTCTGGCCTCAGTGGGAGATCTTGCCCTTAGTCCTGCTGTGACTTGATCTACCAGGATGTGTTGATATCAATGGGAGGTGGGGGGGTCCCCTTCTCTACGAAGAAAAGAGAGGATAAGGGGAGCGGGGTATGAGGATGGGACTAGAAGGACAGGAGGAGGTGGGGCCTGTGATCAGGATGTAAAGTAAGTTAGTTAATTGACTAATTAATTAATTAATTAGCTAATTTTTAAAAGTTCCCAGAATTCCAGCTGTGCAGTGGTGGCTCACGCCTGTAATCCCAGCACTTGGGAGGCAGAGGCTGGCAGATCCCTGAGTTTGAGGCCAGCCTGGTCTACAGAGTGAGTTCCAGAACAGCCAGGGTTATACAGAGAAACCCTGTCTCGAGAAAAAAACAAAACAAAACAAAACAAAAAAAAAAACAAATCCAAAAAACAAAACAAACAAAAAAAGTTCCCAGAATTCCAAATATAAACTCTCTGTAATTAGGCAAAAATCATGCCCCTCCTAGCGCACGATTGAAATCATAGTCACCTGCTGTGAAGCAACCCCTTATCCCACACTTGGGATTAAACCAAGAACACATTCACATAACATAACTGGGTTTTTAAAGAAACCAAAATTCTCACCACACACACACACACACACACACACACACACACACACGTACCACATGTACATGACTGACTGGGTGGGGCCCGTCACATTATTAAGGTTTTGTCAAAAAGAACTGATTGTGACTGTAAACCATACCTTCGAATATCTTCACAGCAACATCTAGACTAATATGTGACCAAAAAGTTTGACACCATGCCTTGATGTCACATTCACCATCAGTGGGGCATGAGCCCGAAGAGTGACTGACTCGACATGCCATGAATACGAAGGCAAGGACAAGTGGTTCTGGGGGAAAGCATGGCCCCCCATCACTGCCACACTGCACCATGTGGAAATGAGGCTTAGCCCACTGTGCCCACCTGCTCTAGGCCTCCTGCAGAGTGGCACAGCCAGGCTGGGGCGGCATCCAGCCTCCTGGTGTGCGTGTGATGCCCGCTCTTCCGCTCTGTTCAGTGTCTTCCTTCTGTCCTCTCCTAAGCTCTGAGTGGCACTGGGGTTACTTCCAAGACTGCAGAATCTACCCTGACTGTAGCCTCCAGCCAGCTGTTCTTGGGAATTCAGTACCTACCCCGACTGTTCAGCAGACCTGTATCCGGAATCTGGGTCTCTGAATAGTGCAAACTCCTGTGTGGTAATGTCTCTTCTCTGAGCATGCGGACCTAGAGTCTTGAGATTTTCCCACTTCATCCACCACTTCACAGAGCATTGCGACTGGCCGCGGAAGTCCATCCTGATCTGCTCTCTCCGAAATACCCCCGGATGGTGTGGTGCCCCTGGGAAGTGGCACTATTAGGAGATGTGGCCTTACTGAAGAAGGTGTAGCCTTGTCAGAGGAACTGTGTCACTATGGGGGTGGGCTGTAAGGCTCCTAAATTCAAGCTCCACCCAGTGTGGGGAAGAGAGATTCGGTCTTCTCCTGGCTGCCTTTAGATCAAGATGTAGAACTCTCAGCTCCTCCAGCCCCACGTCTGCCTGGATGCTTCCCGCCATGATGATAATGGTGGACTGAGCTCGGAACCTGTAAGCCAGCCCCAATTAAATGGTTTCCTTTATAAGAGTTGCCTTGGTCATAGTGTCTGTACACAGCAATGGAAACCCTAACTGAGACAGAGGATGACCGTGGCAGCTGACTGATGATACATGCATTTGAAGTGTCTGAGCCTATTTCCTTAACAATAAGCTCTACATTTTCAGAGAAGATATTAGTGTGTGTGTGTGTGTGTGTGTGTGTGAATTATTGTAACAACTTACAGTCTACAGACCAACTAACCCAACAATGGGCATCCGTGAATAGAAAGTTCAAGAATCTAGTAGTTGTTCAGTCCCACAAGGATAGTTGTTTCAACTGGTTTCTGTACAAGCTGGAATCCTGAAGAAGCAGGTTCTAACAGATGTGCTGGCCAGTAAGTGTAAGCAGGTAAAGAAGGAAGCCTTCCTTCTTCCACCGCCCGTATATAGACCTCCAGCAGAAGGCGTTGCCCAGATTAAAGATATGTACCACACCTAGATATGAGTTTTTCTATACTTGGAACTTGCTCTGTCCCGGGCTGGTCTTGAACTCAGAGATCTGCTTGTCTCTGTCTCCTGGGATTAAAGGTGTGTACCACTTTGTATGGGCCTGAGTTTTTCATGACCACTATGCCTCAAGATCTGGATTAAAGGCCCATGTCTTCCAGCCTCAAAATCTGGATCAAAGATGTAAATCCTCCATTTATGGATTGTAGTTCACTCCAGATACAGTCAAGTTGACAACTGGGAACAGCCATCACACCTAGCATGCTCAAGGCTCTGGGTTCAATCTCCCAGCACTGAAAAGAAGGAAAAGTAGTTGTGATCATTAGGATGATTTCTATAAAGCTGTTTAATTAGAGCCAGGTCACAGCTCCCACCCCCAGCATCCACCAGTTGTCCCTCTAAAACCTTCAACTGCCTCAAAGTCCCTTGTGTTAGCTGTCACCCAGGGACAGCCACAGAGACAGGGTATGGTAATACTTCTACCATCAGAAGTCTTGCATTCCAAACGTGGTCTGAATGCCCCAATTCAGGAAATACGTCCTGCGTCCTGCCTTCCGTGCCTTCCTCCTCTGCAAATGCAGATACCCACGCTGAGAGTGCTGGCCTCCCTGTGGGGTTCAAGAGAAATAATGTAACTCCGAATCATCGGCAAAAGTAGACAACGTGTCTATGCTCACACTAAGATTCCAGGAACCAGCAGCAGCCAGTCACTTCCCTGGAGAATACTTCCTTCCCTCTACAGTGAAATATAATCAGGCATTCGGTGAAGAAAGTATTTCTAACCCTTCTGCCTCTGGCAGCAGAACATGAATTTCACAGTATCTATTATTCATCAACCCCGACCCATGCATCCATTCACTGACCATCCATCCATCCATCCTGTTAATCTTCACTGAATCCCTGATGTCTGAAGGAGATGCAGTGTTTATCTCTTTAAGGACACAGTTTAGTCTTATAAGTAGCATACTTGACTGTCACTACCTAACCACACTGTGAGCTTTAAGAAGAGACATGATTCCAGGCGTGGTCCAGTGTCTGACGCCAGCAAAGAGAATGCAAAGGAGGCAGCACCACTGCCACGGGCTGCTTCCCTCCGACCCTTACAGAGTGGGGCTGCTAGCTGGGTTGTAGAGAGTAGCTGGGCAGAAAGACAGGGAATGATCACATCCCACCAATGATCACTCAGCAGACTTCCCTGGACTGCCTCAGACCCTGGCTGAGTCTAGCGAGAGGCCATTTATGTGAGCATAGCCTGCATTCACCCACCAACACGGCAGCTGCCAGTTCCCTGTCATCCCAGGAGCCCCGGGGCCATTAAGGCTGGCTGGAGCCTCTCGTATTAATGAAGGATGCTCTCGGGGTCAGCTTGCCAGGAACACAGACGAGGCTGCGGTTGGAAGCATCTCCCCTGGTCCTGGACGCACTGAGCTTGCCTAACGCACGGAGAGCCGTGGCCTCCTTCCCCTCCGTGGCGTCTCTCCTCTCTTCATCTCTCATCTCCGTCAGCAGCTCTTCTGCACTGTCTCCTGCCCCTCCAGCCTTCTTCTTGCTCTGTCATTATTTCCCCCTTTCCCTTCTCTCTGGCCCTCTCCTCCCTCATCCTGTGCCTGTTTCCATTCCCTCACTATCTTTACATGTTTCTCATACAGACCTCTGTTTTTCCTTTTATCATTTGTGTGCATTTCCTCCTTTGATGACTTCTGAAGGTCCTTGTGAAAGTGTGCTCCAATTCCCCGGATCATTTCCCTGTTGTTGAAAGACACTCACATTCCTTGCATGTCTTGTCTTTTTTTAAGTGTGTGTGTGTGTGTGTGTGTGTGTGTGTGTGTTTGTGTGCACCACATGCTTCCAGTGCCTGCAGCAGCCAAAAGATGTCAGTGCATCCCTGGAGTTAAAGGAATATGTGAGCTGCCCCCTGTGGATAATGGAAACTGAACTCAGATCCTCTGTAAGAGCTGCCCAGTGTGGGTGCTAAGAATGAAACTTGGGCCTCTGTGAGGACCGGAAATGCCCCTCCAGCCTCTGTGAGGACCGGAAATGCCCCTCCAGCCTCTGTGAGGACCGGAAATGCCCCTCCAGCCTCTGTGAGGGCCGGAAATGCCCCTCCAGCCTCTGTGAGGGCCGGAAATGCCCCTCCAGCCTCTGTGAGGCATGGTCCTGACATAACTAACAAGTGAGATTGGAATAGTAACCTCTGTGCTGGCCATTCAGGCTGTAAACAGAGTTCACAGTCTACAGCTCTAAGAATATTTCAAAGAAGCCTTTTTTTTTTTTTCAGTAGAGTGCTTTAAGGTCTAAATCAGAAGACAGTTAAACAGCTAGCCATCCCTGAGGTTTGGCACCTGCTCCAATACTGATTCTCTGACACGCATTTGTATCTTTGGTTGGTTATAGGCTACTTAAAATGTCCTAAACGCAGACACTGGATGACCTTAGGAAGGCCACGCAGGAGGCCGGTTCTGGAGCTGGAGTACAAGCAATTATCACAATCAACTGACCCAAAAGTGTGTCCGACCTGTGCTGGGTGCCCCTGCTAGTCTTCAGTTTATGCTGGAAGCCTAAGGAGCAGGCTCTAATGCCGATGAAATGGCCTTGGTGGTTACCTGAGAGAGTGAGCAGGCGGAGAAAAAGCTTCCTCCTCCCATGCCCTTATACAGGCTTCCAGCAGACGATGTGGCCCAGATTAGAAGTGAATTTTCCCAGCTCAAACGATCTAGATTAAAGGTGTGCTTTTCCCACCTTAAAGAACAGATTAGAAATGGATCTCCCTACTTCAAAGTAAGCAAAAATTCTGTACAGGTGTGTCCTCCATTTTCGAGTTTTAATTAATTCCATATGTAGTCAAGGTGACAGCCAAGGATGGTCATTGCAATGAATAATGGAATCCCAGTAGGGTATAGACGGAGCCCCCTTTCTATGACCCACACATTATAGACTCTAGTCGTCACCCACAAGCATGAGAACAGCCTGCAGAGACGTGCAGGAGGGACCTGCTGAGATTGCAAACAAGGGTTAAGTACTCCCCCTTTCCTAAGGAATGTCAGCAGACTCCATTTTGAGGGTTTCTTGTGGGTAGTCACAGTTGCTTGGATAGACAGAGGGACATCAGAGAGTGGGGCTCCCTTGAGGAGTTGCTTTAGTGTTGGATTGTCACAGGTAGGAGACTCTTAGTGACTGACTTACATTTCATGACAGCCGTGTAGACTGATAATGCTCAACTCAAAGACTGAGTAGCTCAGATTTACAAAGGGGTAGACATTTGCTCACGTCAGAAAGCTGTTTCTAACTCGGGGCTGCTTCAGACACAGACCAATATGGACATTTCTTAGGTTCCCGCAGGCTATTCAGAGAGCTAAGGCTTACATACATCAGCAACCCCTCCTGACTACAGAGACTGAAAGCAGCCCAGGTAGTTTAGGTGCTTCGGACCATCAGAGCTCAAAAAAGGAGCATGCTAAACCTCATGGTTCTTCCTCTCAGTAAGGCTGGCCTCCATGAGGTCTCAGGTGATATGGACACCATAAACCAGTCCATCTTAAGGACTCATACAGCCCCAAATGGCACAGAGAACCCTAGATTAAAGGAACCAGACATAATAAAAGGTCAGATGGGTATTCTATATCGTAGCATTGAACACAGCGGCCTCCTAGTTCAGCCATCCACCTGTCACCATAACTTTACATCACACACCAAGAATCAAGTGGCAGGGTGTGGTGGTTTGTGGCCTTAAAACCAGCACTTGGGAGGCAGAAGTAGGCAGATCTCTGAATTTAAGACTGGTCTGTTCTACATAATGAGTTCTAGGACAGTCAAGGCTATGTAGAGAGACCTGTCTCAAAAAGGAAAAGACAGAGGAAGGGAGGGAGGGAGGGAGGGAGGGAGGGAGGGAGGGAGGGAGGGAGGGAGGGAGAGAAGAAACAAGAATATTTTTCAGAGAAACAACAGAAGTATCTACAGGCCTCCAGACCTGGTGACAAGTTTTGCAGAATATCCAGATGTAAGGTCAGACAAATTCAAATGCTTTTCAGAACCACAGAACAACAAAATTAAAATCCGGACTGTCCTCAGAAATGAGGCTGTCACGGAGGAGCCATGACAGGAACAACATACGTCATTCTCTTGAAGGTGGAAAGGGTCCCCAAGGTTTGGAGAAAATAGAGCCTGGTTGTTTTTACTGACTGGGAAGAATGTGTTCAGTGCCTGAGGGCCACAGTGCATGCTAAAGGTTATGAGGAAACAGCCAGCTTTTCGTGCTCCATGACCCTTGACCTCTCAATCACAGCGCTCGGTATTCAGACCTGACTCCCAGTCTACATTTTCTAAGCTAATCTTTATTTCTTTTTAATATGCTTTTAATTATAATAGTATTACAACACTGTCCCCCTTTCTGACTTCCTCCAGTCCCCCTCAGTTACCCTCCCTCCAACTCTTTTCATGATATCTCCATGAAAAGTCAATAGTATCTTTCCCTTTGATTATTATTATATATTTATGTGTATGCACAAACCCTTATAAATACAATATAAAATAAATGTAAATAGCAGCCGAGTCTTTTTTTTTGTTGTTGCTTCTATGTATACAGTTTGAAATGTCTGCTCACACATTGGAGCAGAGCTGGTAGTGCTGCTCTGAGTATGTGGGGCCTTTAAGAGGCGGAGCAGTTGTCTGCTTCCTGACCTTGGATACAGAATGAGCTCGGCCCTCCTGCCCCTGCAGCCGTGCCTTCCCGACCACCCTGACCGACCATGGTGTGTTTACTGCTCTGGAGGCCATGACACCTGGAGAGTGGACCCCCTAACAGGTAGACTAAAGTCTCATGCAGAAGCCACCTTTATTCAGAGCATAGAACGGTTTATACGATTACGGTGGCAAGCTTTGAGTGGCAGTCAGGCCACATGTGACAGAAACATTCCTCAATAGAGGCATATAAACAAGTAACAGTAGCCGGCTGTAATGAACAGTCTGACGGAAACTCACTCCTATCTGCTACACCTGGGAGGGGCACCAAAGCGCATCCCAAGAACAATTCTGTGTTTTAAGAAACTGAGGTCACAAGACTCTTGTCTTGGGGTCTTGAAGTTTTCTCACAAGCCCTCAGAAAACCCCCCATGGGACTCCATCCTCGGGCCATGTTCCGACAGCAGTAGGATGACGGACGCCCTTGAGCTGAGAGCCAGAATAGACCTCTTCTTCCTCGCGTTGCTTTGTCAGATGTTTTGTCTCAGCAATAAGGCAAGTAACTCATGCGACCCCACTCCCAGGACATCTGACTGACGTGGGGCTTGGACCGTGGTGCCTTTCCCTAACAGTTGCTGGATACACAGAGGTCCACACGACCACAGAGTTAGGTGGCCAGGCAGAGCAGGATTTCAGAGCATTATTGAATCCTACTACCAGCTTTTTTTTTATTTGTTTGTTTGTTTGTTTGTTTTTGTTTTTGTTTTTGTTTTTCGAGATAGGGTTTCTCTGTGTAGTTCGGGATGTCCTGGAACTCACTCTGTAGATCAGGCTGGCCTCGAACTCAGAAATCCTTCTGCCTCTGCCTCCCAAATGCTGGGATTAAAGGCGTGTGCCACCACCGTCTGCTACTACCAGCTTCTAATCTCAAGAGACTCTTCCTTCTATTTTGTGTTTCTCAGGCTTCAGACTTCCTGGTTCATACATTCACTTGACAAACAGTAATTAAGTGACTCCCACATATCAGCTGCCAGGTTAATAGCAGTGAGCAGAACACGTATTTTCCTTTAACCTTGGGCTCCACAGAAAAGGGACTATGGGCCTAGAGGAGATTAATTTGGGCCATTGAATCTCCATCAGTGTGTGAAACCCTTGGGACTTGGATCCATGAGTCTTTGGAATGCTGATACTTGCAGCTGCAGGGCATGCTGGGTAATGTTTGATGAACTAACCAGTAAATGCAAAGGATACTGGACTCAGAAACATTTTAGAAGACTCCTCAGTTCAGTCAGGAGATTCTCAATTTAAAAAAAAAAGTTTCCAACATTTCAGTGTGCTTTATTTCCTGTGCTTGAGATCAAACTCAGCACTTCACGATGCTGGGCAAGGGGTCTATGACTGTAGTCCACCCAGCCATTCCCTTTATCCAAATGTGGATACGATTAAAAATAGAAGATGATTGGCTCTTTGGCTTTATGAGATTGTTGACTGTAAGCGTATTCACTAATCGTATATCCGGTGACCACAGTATCTGACAGAAACAACTTGGTGGACCAGGATTTTTCAGGCATATAGTTTCAGAAGGCTCCGGACTTCTGTCACAGAGGGTCGGGCAGGGCAGCACAGCCTCATTCATGCCAGTGAGCCTGTGTGGAGGACGATGCTCAAATCACAGCAGACCAGGGAACACGAGGCAAGAAACAGGAACTGTATCTGCCAAATGTCTGACCCTAGCAACCTCCTCCAGGCTCCGTCCTAAAGATTCCAGAGGCCCCAACAAAGCGGGCTGGGTAGAAGGAGCGTTCAAGCCACAGCACCAAGGAGAGCACGTGGGATGCTAATTATAGGGCGGCGGTTTTAAATTGGGAAGACTAGGAGAGGCTCAGTCAG
This sequence comes from Apodemus sylvaticus, assembly GCF_947179515.1. Lineage (NCBI taxonomy): Eukaryota > Metazoa > Chordata > Mammalia > Rodentia > Muridae > Apodemus > Apodemus sylvaticus. The sequence continues at coordinate 120,318,529 of NC_067478.1, read as the reverse complement.
TAAAATGCTCGCCTTGCAAACAGGAAGGCCTGGATTCAGATCCCAGCACCCACATTTTAGAAAACAGCACAAAACTGACCATGGCAGTACACATCAGAAATCCCACAGAGACAGAGACAGAGACAGGAGGATCATGAGGACTTTTCGGCTAACCAGTATAGCCAATCGGTGAGCTCTCAGTTCAGTGAGAACCCTTGCCTCAAAAAAGGTGGAGAAAGACCACAGAAGCTCTGTGTGTGTGTGTGTGTGTGTGTGTGTGTGTGTGTGTGTGTGTGTGTGTGTGTATGTGTGTGTGTGTCTGTCTGTCTCTCTCTCTCTCACACACATACACACATTTTATTTTATTTTAAATTGACAGATAGTAGTTATTGTGCATGACCAAGTATTTTAAAGTGTGTGCACACAGTGTGCTGGTTAAACGCAGCTGAATAAAGTAGCACAGGTTATGTGGTCCTCATTTGCATTAGTCAAGCCTCCTTCCGCTCAGCGTTCACTCATCACATTTCATCATTAATTACCGACTCCATACTATGCAGTAAACAGATGTCTTGAATGTAGTCTCCCTAACTGCAATGTCCTGTCCTTCAGCCAACATTTGCTTTATGTCACAGAAACCCAGCTCAGGCGACTCCCTGGGGAAACTGAGAGTTCAAACCCCGGAGCACACACCGTGTCTGCTTCTCTCCCTGGGTCCTGGCCCAGTGTGTCTCATCTTAGCTTCATTCTTTTGACTTTTAAAATATCTTTAGTTATTATTTTTGAAAGAGGGTCCCAGCCCTAAACTTGCCCATGACTTCCCTGGGGGTGGCATGTGGCCATTGCTGGGACTGCTAAAGCAGAGGACATGAACCTACAGTATCACCACCCCATGCCTGTCACACAAGAGGTCCTGGGCTGGGAAGGAGGCCAAGTCAGGCATGGTGTCGACGTAAGAAGCCAAGGAAGAAGGATACAACCAAGAGCCCGAACACAGGAGGGCATGCCACGCCCCATGGCCTCTTGGGAGAGCACGCTACACACCGCTGTCTCCTGGCACTTCCTGTCTTTCTGTTCCTCGCTCCTTTCCTAGAGAGATTCGTCCTCCCTTGAGACTTCATGAAGTCTCAAGAGCCACAGACCTAGGGCGAAGGCGTGTCTTCGAGGCAGGAGGAGAACTGAGCAGAGCTTTCCCTGGAAAGACACTTCTATTCCTATCCAGCGAGGAACAAAGCGTGTATTAAGGTCACATTAGCAAGGGTCAGGAACTTGGGTGGTTCAAGCGGCTGGCTGTCTGTATCCCAGAGAAGCCCAACCCTGCACGTCACTGGGGCTCCCCGTACAACCTGCTGCCAGCTCCACCTCCACGGAAGTCTCCTCTCCCCTGGCGATTGTTACAGATTACACAATCTGAGAGTTCTGTAAGTGCCCTAGTGCCCTGCCTGAATCCTTTAGGTCGCCTGTGCATAGTGAGTCTCCTCCTCCCCCTTTCAGGAAAAGAGTGTCTCAATTGGAAGCAAACAGCTACACAGCAGGTAGCCACTGCCTTTTCTGTCCTCCCCATCCCTCCCACCCCCTCATCCAGAGATTCCCGCATAGACTTCCCTTTTAAATATCACCGTTGTTTGTTCAGACTGCTACTTCCTAGCTACAAGGGAGGTAAGAAAATCTAGTTCTGACAAAGTCAACTATAATGCCACAACTAGCTTGAGCCAGTTTTAGTTTCTCCCGACTTCCATATCTTTACACACCACCACATCCCCCTTGGAGTCTAGTCGCTCTGAGCTTTCCAGCATGCCGGCTCTTCATTTAACCGCAGACTGTGTCGTAGTTGATCATTGTTTCGAGGCCCCACCCCTTGCTGGGATTCCTAAAGCACCCAGTCACTCCTGAGGCTTCCAGAATGCTGGGGTTGCAGGAGGGCCGCCTCTAGGGGCTCTACAGTCAGTGTGGTTGTATCTCTAGTACAGCTCAGCCAACATTCCAATACTGTCCTGTGGAGGAGTGCCCACCTCAGCCAGGTCCCACACGGAAAGCAGCTTTCAGAGCCCTTTCCTGGTTGGCTGATTACCTGGCTGGCTGGGTCACTGGCCGGACAATGGACGGATGGATGGACGGACAGACGGACGGATGGACGGATGGAGCATGACTGTCCATCTACTCCACCAGAGCCAGCCTGAGTCTCCCTAGCTGGCTCCCCTCACCCCTCACACCCCAGGCTGTCACTTGGCTTTCCTAAGTGCCTGCCCCCAATGTAACTTGAAGCCCTCAAATTGTCTCTTTGGGTCTCTGGGCAGCAGCCAGCACTAGCCCTCCCTCCTAGTCACCTCCCCGCGCTGAACCTTGAATTGATACACTGGGCGTGACCCTCAGGAAATTGCTCATTATTTGCCATTAGTGCCTCTGAGTGCGTGCCTTCCCATTATACCATATCTTTCCATATTCATAGTCCTTCCTTCTCTCACTGCTCCCTCCCTTCCTCTTCCCTTCCTCCTTTCTTCCCTCTCTCCTGGGAACTGGTTGAACCAGAGTACAACCTGCTCATCTGCCTCAGACGGAGCAGCTGCGGGAGCTGAGACGCGCTGAGCTGCGAGCAGTGCAGCCGAGCCACGGCCTAGGGGGCTAGGCTGGCGCGCTGCGCTGCGGGGCGCTGCTGAGGGCGAGCATTGGACCGGCCGCCTCCCCGAGGCCCATGCGGGGGCAATACAGTCCGCGGCTCGCTCATGAGGCCACCGCGATGCGGGGGGAGGACCCAAGGCATCCCGCTGGGGCTGCTCGCCTTCTGGGTGGCTGCCGCCCGCTGTCTGCAGAGTAAGTGCCTGATTGGGAGACCTCGCAGGTGGGAGCGACATGGCGGGCGGGAACAACGTCGCTGGAAGGAGCGACCCCTACGCTGCTGTCGGCAAGCTACAGAGGTGCGGACTAGGATCATTTCACCGTCTCCAGGCTGGCGGGGCGCAGCTGGAGAGTCCTAGGCCGAGCCAAGGCTCCCTCGGTGCCCTGGGCCGCGGTGGCTGCTGCTATCAAAGCAGGAAGCCGTCCTGGAGATAACTCGCTCCCTGCTGGGCCCTGGCCTTCTGGGCAGCAATTTTTATTTTCTTTCTGGAAATAACCAGGCTGCTAACCCCAGGGAGCTCACCGCCACCCTCTGGTGGTAGACCCTCCTTGGGTTTCCTAGGTCCTATGGTCCTCCCTTAACATGGTCCTGGGGTTCGCTGGAGCATGAGACCAGGGAAGGTGCCCCGTGAGGCAGCACTAGAAGCCCTGGAATGGCGAGTCGGGATGTGACACACACTGATCATCATCTATAGACACGAAAGATTATAGTGCAATTGTACTCTTGTTCAAGGACTAACATTATTACCATTCCCATCTTAAGGATCAGTCAATGGAGGTGCCTAGAGAGGGGCGACAGGAGTTGAGAGGGCTGGTGGGGAAAGCTGGCCTTCAGAAGCTCCTTTGTTACGGATTCTTGGGCTCTACAAGCTTCCTAACCATTTAGCCCACATAAAATGAGAGCCTCTTCTTCTGTGTTCCGTAAGTGCTGCAACTGAGGCACAGGAGGGCAACACTGCCGGGACAGGTGACTGACTACCTATCCAGTGTGCGGTGAGGCCGAGGCTCTACCAGTTTCTAGGTCTTTTCCTGGAAACCACCCTGCGCATTTGCAAGACTCAGGAAGACTGAACTGAGATGGGGGACTGTGGCTTCAGCAGCTGGGGGTGTGGCTCTGGTAGCTGGGGGTGTGGCTCCGGCAGCTGGGGGACTGGTCTTAGACCCTCGTTAGTCCATCAGGTAGGAATCTTGGCAATGAATGACCTTTCCCATTGGTTTCCAAGCCCCAAGCGCAAGTTTCTAGTCGCCATTCTTGCTCTTGGTACATCTGTCTGTCTGTGGTGTTCAGGGGGTAATATCCAGAGTCCGGCTTCTCCCTGCAGGAGGCAGGCCACAGTAGGTACAGGGGATGCTGTGGTTAACAGCTTTTCCTTCGCTGTGGCCTCTGGAGGAGGTAGGGGCTGCCTTCTGGGAACACTCAGAACTCAGATTTAGTAAATCAAAGGACTCTATGTGAAGCAAACCACACTGACCGGGTCGTAGCAGTTGGTTAGGAGCCCCCGTGACAGTGTGCTAAGGGGAATACAAGATGTCCCAGACATGTAAGTCTGTGGAGCAGGTGAAGGTTTGTGTCACCTGGCGACTGTCTCCTGCCCGGCTGTGGCTTCAGGAAGATCGGCACCGGCTGTTCTGATGAGGTTGAGTGTTTGCCCCTTTCCAACGGGAGCAGCCTTCTCACGTGGTGAGTGGGTGTGAGCCTGCCTGGCTGCGGCCTGCGCTGGAGGCCAACCCCAGTAATGTGGGGGGTGCCTCTCCTCTCCTCACCAGCTCCCTGCCTCCTCGGCCTCCTCAGCTTCTGCCAACGGCTTCAGTCTAGGGCTGGGGGATCGCTCAGTGACAGGTCTTTTCTAGCATGTGTTTGGCACCTAGCACTGTTGACAAGAAACCGTAAGTGTAAAAGAAGGAAGAAAATGAGAGCAAGAAGCCTCATTCCAAAAAAGCCTGTGTTACAACATGTCCCCAGACACAAAATCCCTGTGTGTGGAAGCTTCCGCTCTGTTTATGGTGGTGTTAGCGGCTAAACATATGCCCCAAATGCATTGGTTGAAACCTCTGATGTGGCATTATTCCCCACTGTGGTGAGACTAATGTCCTTATCAAAGAGAAATCAGAACTCTTCCTCTGCTGGTGAGGACACAGTGAGCAGTTTAACAGGCGGGAAGAGGGTGGTCGCTAAGCTACAAACCTCTTGTTAGCGAGAGCGCTCAGCAGGTAAAGGCACAAGGTGAGATGAGAGGACTGACTCTGTAAGCTCGTCCCGTGATGTCCACAGAGACCACGGCACCCAGGCACCCACAGACATGGCATGCACACAAATAAATAAGTACATGTAAAAATATTTTCAAAATAAATTTAAATAAAGTATGACTGTAGCTGTATTGGTAGGGTTGTATTAAATGCCTTGGACCTTGCACTTCCTGCTCTCCAGGACTGAGTGGGGGGTCAGGGGGGAATAAAGGCCTGAGCTTCAGCCATTCAGCCTGTAGACTCCCACAGCAGCCGGCTCTAGAGGACTGTACTGCCCTGGAGGACACCAGTGCGGAGCTGGTGCCATAAACGTGTAGAGCTGTAGGTGGCGCTATAGAGCCAGGTACTGGGTGGAGGCTGGGGACGTTTTCAGTGTGCTAGAAACTTGGGTTGGAAGGCAGGTTTGAGTGATGTCTGACAGAGAAATAAGGAGTGTTCTTGGACAGTGCAGAGAGAATTCCTGTAAAGTAACGAAGACATTGGCGCAGCTGCCTATGCGCTTCAGAGTTCTGAGGAAGTTAGAAGCTGACTGTGAGGCAGTTGCTTATTTAGCTGAGGAGATTTCTAAGCAAAGTGTTGGAAAAGGGGATTTGTCACTCCTGGCTACTCACAGCAAATCCAAGAGGAAATGATGGATTGGGCTGGGTGTGGTGGTGCATATGATCCCAGTACTCAGGAGGCCAGCCTGGTCTACATCATGAGCTCTAGGCCAACCCAGACTACAGAGTGGGACCATGTCTCAAAAACAAAACAAAACAAAAAACAAAAAAGTTGAATAACTAAACAAAAGAACCAGATCTTAAAGATTTGGCTGTAACCTGCCTGTAGTGTAAAATAATAATAATAAAGGTATATTAGGAAGAGAGCGGCAGGGGTATGGTAAACAGCCCTGATAAATATGGGTGTGAACGTAGACACTAGTCAGCCACCCCAACAGAAACACTGCCACTCTGAACTGAAGGGGCCAGGACAGAATGAAAGACTGTGGGTGTCTTAGTCCTGCTTGACTGACTCTCGGAGCTATGCAGCGGTAGACATGTTCTTCCAAACAGGAAGGAACCAGGACTGATTACGAGATTGTTAGGGCTGCCTTGGTTCAAAGGAGAGAGAAGAGGACATAGTTTCAGTGTCAACTGCTCCGACAGTGGACCCAGGCCACCAGTAAGAATGTTAGGGGTCACTTGAGTGTGTCAAAAGGCAAATCATCCAACAGAAGAATCTAGTCTTAACAGTGTGTCTGACTGCGCTGGGAACTATCACTGCCCCGGCTTCCCTTTGGGTTCTTTCCAATGAAATGATAATTTCCCTGTACAGGGCGGTCACGTCGTGTATTTTGGGATATGTCACTTCCATAGCTCCCAGTGCACAGCCAGAAAGAGCCTGGCTTCAGGATGACTTATCCCTAACATCTCACCCACATCTGCCTTAGGAGACTTTTAACTAAGACTTCAAAGTTAACTTTAGAGAAGATTCCAGAATGGGTTCATAATTTCAAGGCTAATGAGATAAGATAAATGTGGTTTTTATGTAGAACAGATATGAGTTTGGGAGACCAGAAATGGAAGATGTAGATTGAATGTATGCCCACAAACTTAGAAAAGATGAAAATCCAACTTCTCTCGGTTATGTTGGGATAGCAATGGTGACAACCCGAAAAAGCCAACATGAGAGATCTCCCTCATCAAGAACCACAGGTGCCTTTGACCTGGGCTTTCCTCCTGGAAAGTAAAAAATGAGGAAAAGTTTAGTCATGCTATTAAGATGGGGGTACATCCTGAGACTTGCATTATCAGCTGATCTCAATATGATGAGAACATCTTACAGGGGGCTCACAGAAACCAAAGTGTCTCTTGTGTCACCAGAGGGTCTACTCTCATGGGTCACAATCATGGATGTGGTCCATTACCTGGCATATGCCTGTGTTTACATAGATAGTGAAAATGTAGACGGAAGAGAGAATTGTTAAGTTCAGAGCATCAAAATAATTTTCTCTTTACTGATTCCCTAGCCTGCTAGATATCAGTCAGCTCTCTGGACACAGGGGACACAGAGATAGCAAAAAGGGTCAGACAGGGAGCAGCAGGCACAAAGCGCGCCTTGTCCACATGTCCAGCCAGTTGAGAATGCATGCTGGTCTTTCTTCCTGCTGAGGAATGCCACAGGTAGCTCAGGCCTGCCCCTTGCTGACCCAGGGAAGCCCTTCTGTGAAGAATCCCCAGATGGCAGAGAGAAGTCTTTGATGCTCAGTGCCAGCCTTGTAAGCTCTGAGTTCACAGGGCCAGGACAGTGAGGAAGGGGACTCAGTGCTCCCCCTGCAACTTGCTTATGAAGACAGGTGCAAAAACAAACAAACCTTTTGGGGAACTAGACTGACTGACTCATGGTGGTAAGCCGTACTGGCTGCTCTTCCAGAGCCTCAATTGCCAGCACTCACATGGTGGCTCGTAATCACCTGTAACTCCAGTTCTAAGGCAGGCTAGCTAATGGCCTCTTCTGACCTCCAGGGGCACCAGGTTGCACATGGGATGCGTACACATACATGAAGACAAAACACATAGCTGGGCAGTGGTGGCGCACGCCTTTAACCCCAGCACTTGGGAGGTAGAGGCAGGTGGATTTCTGAGTTCGAGGCCAGCCTGGTCTACAGAGTGAGTTCCAGGACAGCCAGGGCTACACAGAGAAACCCTGTCTCGGAAAAAAAAGAAGGAGGAGGAGGAGAAGGAGGAGGAGGAGGAGGAGGAGGAGGAAGAAGAAGAAGAAGAAGAAGAAGAAGAAGAAGAAGAAGAAGAAGAAGAAGAAGAAGAAGAAGAAAGAAGAAGAAGAAGAAGAAGAAGAAGACAAAACACTCACACACACAGTATACAATAAAGCAAATAAGTAATTTTTCAAAAGAAAGCTAGGTGCCTACTTCACACCAGTAAAACCAGCATTGCCAAGGGCAGGGACCAGACTATTGGTTCTGCCTTGGAGCTTCTCCAGCTAGTATGGCCAGGCAGAGCATGTTTCCTCTGGACGATGTCCATCAGTTTGGTCCTAGGGGACCAACTGGCCAAGAAGTACTCAGGTCTCTCCCACTTTCATTTCTTGGAACATCCGCCATTGTGTCTTGGAGTCTCGATTGCTGTGCGGTTTGAGTCACACAGACTTATAACAACTTTCCTGTGGGGTTTGGGGTAGGAAATCTGTTTTGCTTTGGTCTCACTTGTCTCAGAAGTTCTTGAACACTTACTGCCACTGGCCACCAGGAGCTGGACGTCCTGAGGGACCTCCTGGGAAAGTGTAATCCCAAGTGGGTGAGTTACACTGGCCCTGGGCATTGAGATTGGGGCTCAGTTTGGAGTGGGGAGGATTGTTTTAATGAGGAAGCCTTGAAGGCTAAGTAGGTGGGCAGAGAAAGCTGCAGGAATCCTGGGGAGCCTCCCGGCGCTGGCCCAGTGACTAGGAGATCATTCTTTAGCTATACTAGACTTTATGTTCCTGTGTTGTGAGTCTCCTGTTGCCTATGGGACAGCATGGTTCTTTCCCAGCTCGGTAAATCCATTGTGAGGAAACGTCACTTGCCAATCATGCTTCTCTCAGAACGTGTCCTGCCATTAAGCAACAAGGCCCATAGGTTCCTTTCTTGATGCTGGTTTCTAGGGGAGTCAAGTCCAGGGAGCCCCAGACCTGCCAAGCACTAGCCCAGTTCTCAGTGAGTCTACACTGACTTCCTCTTCCGCTCAACACCCTGCCAGTTAAGAAACTGGAGCTTGGGAAGCTCTTGGGGTCTTGGGTGGAAGTTGTTGGGATAAACCCGTGTGCTCGAGGAGGGAGATGTAGCTCTGGACACAAAACGCTGGTACCAGGACCCAACAGGAAGCTCTTTTTGTCTTCCCTCCTCTACAGACAACCTAAAGCAAAGCAGACCTCAGGCTAAGCCAAGGCCCGGAAGCAGAACCCCATCATCGCCTTCCCTCCCCCTCCATCCAGCCTTGGACATTCTTTGCGATGAGATTTCAGAGAGATTCTTGTGCTAGAATTATTTTCTCCTTTGTGTTAGAGGAGTTAGACACAGAGTAGAGGCTTGAGGTGAAGGTAGTGAGAGAAATTACCCTTCAGGGTATAAGGTATATTAGGGGAGTCATTGAATGACACAGATTCAATTTCAAATTGGACAAAAGGTGCTGTCAGAATCTCAGGTTTGGAGGCCTGGGTGTGAGGCAGTCCCATACATAATGGTTGGTATGCAGCCCCACAGCATGTGCATGTGGCTGGGCTGCCTATGCTTCCCACAGGGCAGAGGAAAGGGGGATAGCCTCAGCAAGGCTACAGCAGACATTTCCTGTCAGCTCCCCACACCTGCACCTGGAAAAGGCGCAGCGGGTGTGGCCTGATATGTAAGGTGACAACTCCTGATATAACAGGGTTAAAGTTCAATTCAGTTCTGCCGCCCCAGAGAACTGGCCTGGCTGACAGAACAGGTCACATTTAGGACAGTCCTTGAAGAGAGAAAATGGCCCTGAGGCCAGGGAGTGGCAAGTTGAGCTGAGCTAAGGAGATAAAGCCCACTGGGGCGCGGCCCGTAGTTTGGGGTGATTGGAGTGGAGGGTGAAGAGGACTCACGGGAGACAGAGGTGGAAGAGAAAGCGGAAACCAGCCTTGAGGCCTTTCAGAATCCAGGAGATTTGCACTTGGGAAACGAAATACTCAGGACTCCTGAGGCAAAAGCCAGAGAGGCAATAAATACTTCTGGCCTCCTGCCGCCTTCCAGAGCTGGACCACTAGTCACTCTGAATGGAACTTAAAGCTGAGGTGTGGGCGGCTTGTAAAGGACTCTGCTCCAGGCCCCTCCCGCTTCGTGGGTTGCTGCCAATCTCTGGTGTTCCTTGGCTTGAGCACCGGGATCTCTGCCTCCACCTGCCCTCACAGGACGATGTCTCTCTGGATCCAAACCTCTCTTTATAAAAAGACAGCGGGTCAACTGTGTCCAAGCCAATTGAGCCCACTCTGGTGACCTCATTCTGACTTGATGGCGTCTGTAAATGTACAGTCTCTAAAGATCACATACAGGCTCGGATGCCATCATATCTCTGGGGGACACCATTTAAACTTTAACAGGCAGACAACAAGGTGGGACCTCTGGGTAGGACACAAGTCTTAGCAAACTTTTCCGGTGTAGCCTGGAACTCCCATCAGCCCTTGCCAGGTCTGTGGTCACTTGCTGCTCCACATCTTCAAATTACTTCTGATGGAGTCTAGGAACATACTTTTTTAATCCACCAGATGAACTTCACACCTATGCCACATGAGTGTCATGGATGGAATCAGAGCAGCCCTGGATGAAAGGCAAAGGAAGCCCCTGGAATTGATTGTTCCTGGTGGTCCAGGTTTTTTCTCTGTGAAGTGGTTTTCTTTGACTCACTGCCAGGCCATAAGGATCCCCAGTTACCACTTTGGAGGTGTCAGCTGAGCGTGCTGGGGGGATTTGTGGTCTCCCCACGGGGGTGGGGAGGTGGGGGGATCAGCCACAGCAGCTGGGTACTTCAGCAAAATGTAGTCCACACGAACCAGCTGTCAGTGTGGGAAGTGCCAGCTGAGGGCACCAAACAGTGTGGGCTTGAACAAGATAGTGGGACCTGGGAACCAACCCACAGATGGGACGGAGGGGTCCATATGCTAACCTGAAGAGGACAGGCTGGAGATGGACAGTTGCCAGGGTGCCTGCCCCACATACAGAACCCTTGGGTCAACCTCTCCCTCAGTATAAAGGGGCCATGGTGATAGAAGACTATAATCTCTGCAGCACAGAGGCAGAGGCAGGAAGGTACAGAGTTCAAGGTATATAGTGATTTGAAGGCGAGAAGGATAAGGCATTCAAAGCATGTCTCAAAAAAGCAGGGATGGGAGGAGCCAAAGCAAGTCGGAACATATGAGCTTTTTCAAGAAGCAAACTATGGAACTGAAATGTCAGTCAAGAAATAACCTCAGCCGGGTATGGTGGCACACACCTGTAATCCCAGCACTTGGGGAGGCAGAGGCAGGCAGATTTCTGAGTTCGAGCCCAGCCTGGTCTACAGAGTGAGTTCCAGGACAGCCGGGGCTACACAGAGAACCCTGTCTAAAACTAAAACTAAAAACTAAAAAAAGAAAAGAAATAACCTAGGTGTTAGGAGCAGACTGTTATGCGTGGCTGTCTGAATAGCTTTATTCCTTCTGTAATGTTTCCTGTAAAAGTTTCTTTTATTCACCTGCTCTAATTGTCCTCTTGGAGGCTTACTGCCTCTGTCTGCTAACCTAGGCCTAGTCCTGGAAGCTTCTAGCCTCCCTTCAATCTAATCTAGGCCTAGAATGTTTTCAGCCTCTAAGATTTGTTGCTGAATAAGCTCACCCTTCCTACTTCTTCCTGATCTCTGGCTGGCAGATTCAACTCAGCTGTTCTGACTCAAACTCCTCTCCAAGCTGACTGGTTCAATGGCCAACTCCTCTCCAAACTGACTGATTCAATCCGGCTTCTCTTGGCTTCTCCTGAATTGTTGTGCTCAGCCTCAAACTAATCTGGCAATTTGTTCTAATGTTCTGGCTCCTTCTCATTGTCTGGCTAGTTCTGTCTTCACTTGTGTATAGCTTGTTTTCTGTCTGCATCCTGTCTCTGAACAACTGTCCCAGTAAAAACATTATGAAATATAATGAGATAAGGGAATTCCTGGCAGGCCTATGCCAAGGTGTGCCCCTGAATACTTATGTCATGCAGCAGATCTGGTATAAAGGGGATTTGTTGGGGGAAGGGAGAGGCATGAGGACCTGGAGAAGGGGTAGAGGCAGACAGATGGGAGCCAAGTCAGAGGGTAGAGAAGTTTGGGGGGGCACAGAGAAGGACAGAAAGGGGGGGAGAGAGAACGCGAGAGAGAGACACGGGGGGTGGGTGGTGTAAGACCTGAAAAAACCGAGGGTGCCCCACGTCTCGGAAGGCAACACCCATATCACTTGCGAGAAACGATCTTGATGCAATAAACGAGGATTTTTATTCCAGAGCTCTGGGGTCCACAGACGTATACTGTGCAGGGGTAGAGAACTGTGGACCGAATGCCGAATTGGGACAGCTTTTATAAGTTTACAACAAAGCCCCCAAATCACAAACCAATCATTCCTTAGCATCGAGAGCCCGCAATTAGTTTCTTATTTTCTTGGAGGTCTATAGCTGCGGGAACTCCTGGGTGGGGGTAATGGCATAAGCAATTTACAGAAGCAAGATAAGCAGATAATTAGCTCATTTCCAGTTACCTTACAAGGCCAGGGTCACCTATTCAAGGCCTTTTTGCCTAGCTCTTAACAAAGGGCGGGCTCTGGAATGCGACCTTTTACCTAGTTTCTGACAAAGAGCACAAAGAGAGGGCTCTGGAATATGAAGTGTTTGGGGCTCCTTAGAAGGCTGGAGTTAGAGCTTCTTTGGAGTGATGAAACTCCATTTTAAACTTCTGACTTCTTGGGGTCATTAGAGAGTTAGGCTGTATTTTCTATCCTTTCATTGACAATCCTTTCATACGCAGCTCACACCTGGTGGCGGTGGCCGGTGGTAAGGTAAGCCTTCGCTGGGTCCCTGGGAGGAGCCTAGTGGAATTCCCTCTAAGTCAACAAAACCTATCTCCTCTCTCCTTCTTCCTCTCTGCACTGCTCTGTCTTCAGTCGCTTCCCTTTCCTAGTCTGTCAGATCTTTCTGATTCATCACTCTGTCCGCCCCACAGTTAGACATCACTTTCAAACATGGGTGCTTCCTTCTACAAACTAACTTTACTTTCATTATTTGAGATTACTCAATAATAGTACTCATGTGTGTACTAAGGGCTGAGCCACATCACAACTGAACCAGGTTTTCTCAGTAAATAACACAATCTCAGTTTTTACAGTGTGATCAAATATCCTGTAACAGCTTCAAACATGTGCCAGCGTGAGCTGATGGGCAGAATGGGATTGTAACTAAGATGGCGGCAGTCGTGTTAAGCTAGATCCTCTACTGGGGTCTTCTGCACTGTGTGTCATCCCTGTCTTCACAACTGGCATTTGCCCCTTTGCCTCCCCCCCCCCCTTTGCTTCATCTGGCAGAGTCCTTCACTCCCAGCCCTGTTCCTGTGAGTAAGGCATGCCCTGGCAGAAGAGAGCACAGCTGACCTCTTCTGTAAAGCTGATGAGTGTTCTTGTGAGGGTCAGGAACAGAAGTTTGCCTGTTCTATTGAAAGGATAGAAAATACAGCCTAACGCTCTAATGACCCCAAGAAGTCAGAAGTTTAAGATGGAGTTTCTTCACTCCAAAGAAGCTCTAACTCCAGTCTTCTAAGGAGCTCCCAACACTTCATATTCCAGAGCCCGCTCTTTGTTAGAAACTAGGTGAAAGGTCACATTCCAGAGCCTGCCCTTTGTTAAGAGCTAGGCTAAAGGCCTAGATCCTGGCCCAGTAAGGTAACTGGAAATGAGCTAACTATCTGCTTATCTTGCTTCTGCTTACGCCATTACCCCCACCCAGGAATTCTCGCAGCTATAGACCTCATAGAAAATAGGAAACTAATTGGTCCACAGAGTGCAGGCTCCGATAATTTAAACTGATTGGCCTAAAACTATGGAGTAGTACAAATTGATTGGCTCGCACTACAAGGGCTCTCGATGCTAAGGAATGATTGGTTTGTGATTTGGAGGTTTTGTTGTAAACTTATAAAAGCTGTCCCAATTCTGCACTTGGGGTCCCACAGTCCTCTACCCCTGCATGGTGTACGACTGTGGACCCCAGAGCCTCTTGCTTATTGCATCAAGACTGTTTCTCCCGAGTGATATGGGTGTCACCTTCTGAGGCATGGGCACTGGGGTTTTTTTCGGGTCTTACACTCTCTGTTTTAAAAGCTGTGGAGGTTTTGCCAGGCATGGTGGTGAGTTCCAAGCCAACTGGGGCGGCGTAATAAAACCCTGACTCAAAAGTGGGGACACGGATTGGATATTTTTCCTGGTGTATTTGCCATAGTCTGAGGTGCCCAGCACAGTGTCTTCCTAGTGGCATCCTTGTAGGCAGGACTTCCTGCGTCCCTGCCTACCACTTACACTTTACTTCTTGGAGCATAGAGTCCGGGGTTTGGCAATTGCAGCTTTGCTTTGATTCCTCCTAACAGGCCAGACCTGTGAAGTGACTATAGCCATTACCTCAGTCACATTACAGATGAGGAGCAGAGGCCTAGGCTGTGGATTAGCCATAACTCGGCCAAAGTCACAGCAGTAACGAAGAGCAGGCTGGCACTGGAACCTACCTCTGCTGCCTCATCTCCTTCCAAGGCCTGGATTTCCTGATGGGATTCCCCGGGCTGTCTCCATGTATGGCCACCATCTGCAAGAAGGCAAGACTCTGGACTCTGTGGGGATAGCATGTAGGAGCAGGGGGATGCCTGCTTGTATCCACACAGGGCTCATTGCTTAGTTAAGTCATAACTAGGGAGGCAAGCTGGGTCCTGAAGTTCAGCCACGGGAGCCTGAGCTCCAATTTTTTCCAGCTTGGCCTAGTCCTGCATTCTGCACAACACTCCTGCAGGCCAGCTGCATAACCCACTAAGGGGAGGCCACCACTCAGTAAGGCCTGTCCATGTGCCAGTGTGCTGTGGGATTCTTGGGGTACAACCTAGACCAAGCAGGCTAGACTACAAGCTAAAGGGAGAGGGGTGTTCAGTAGTCACACCGTGAGGATGGACACAGCTGAGAGCTACTGAGGTGACAGAAAGGCGCCTTGGGAGAAGCTGGCCTAGGCTTTCGGAGCTTTCACCATAATGCTATGAACAGCTTCTGTACACACCCCAACCACTCAATGTTATCAACGTTCTTTATCTTTGCTGATCTGATAGCGGCTGGAGTCATTGAACTTTGGACTGTGAAATGGGTCTGATGCCCATAGATGCTATTCATAGGCTGAGAAGGTTTGCTATTTTAGAGTGACTTTTCTTATTGGGATACAAACTTTGAGCTTTGTTGAAGGGGGACATCCAGGTAGCCAGCGTGGAAGGCTATCTCTGTCCAGAGATGGATGATAGTAGGTAGAAGACTGATAGGTTACAGGTAGAGGATATAGAAATGAGGATAGTAGATCAACAGATAGAGGAGAGATAAATAATTATAAATAGATAACAAACAACAAATACTAACTGGTGATAGACCATAGTCACCTACATACATACATGCTTAGATGCTGGATAGATAATAGGTAGATAGATAAACAAACACGTAGATACACACACACATACACACACACAGATAGATAGATAGATAGATAGATAGATAGATAGATAGATAGATAGATATAGATATAGATATATATAATATAGACATACAGGTAGACAGCTTGTAAAGTGCACCAAGCATAGAAACCCTAGATTTTAGGCTGGTGAGAGAGCTCAGCAGGTAAAAGCAGTCTGTGCGAGCTAGAGGGCCTGAATGTGATGCCCAGAGCCAACTTACACACACACATTCTTTCTCTCTCTCTCTCTCTCACACACACACACATACACACACACATTATCTCTCTCTCTCTCTCTCACACACACACATTCTCTTTAACACACACACATTCTCTCTCACACACACATACACATGCACATATACATACACTCACACACTCACATGCACACAAATAAACCCTTCCTTCCAGGCCTGCCCTCCCACACACTGTTGTTCGATGACCTAACTTCCACCTCGGAGCAGCTGCTCTCAGGGAGGAAAGGCTGGCAGGTCGCATGGTCACTCACATATTCATTGACTCAACAGACATTGATGGGTCGCCACCGGGTACCCGCATGGTGCTGAGTCCAGGAGTCCAGCCTCCAAGGCTGACCTGGAATTTGACCTCAGTGTTCTTATTTATTCCAGGAGCCTAAACTCTGCCCTGGGCTCTTTGTTAAAGGATAACTAACTGTATCCCACGGGCCTCAGAGAGAATGGCCAGCAGTCATGGGTGGTCCCTAGCGAGCTGAAGTGCTCCAACCCTGAACAACTTCTGTGGTGAAGGGCAGCTTCCTGAGGGAGCCATGAGACCTGGCAGAGGCGGCTTCCAGCAGTCCTGTGAGGAAAAGTCCTGGCAGAGGTGGCGAGCCGTGCTCTTTGCATTCCCATCTGAGAGGGAGGTTGGCCAGGAAGAGCTTACACTTGGAGAGACTGAGATCCATCTGCGCATAGCCAGGCCAGGCTTCGGTCCCAAAGGTGGTCGTGTGGCCACCGCAAGTGGGAGAGCACGGATTCGGGGAAACCCCACAGCTCTGGGCGGCCTCCTTTGTTCTGCATGTCAGAGCGCTTGTGCTGACCCTCAGAGGGCACCAGCAGGGCCTCGGGCCACACTCATCCATGTTTCTCATTCTTTGGCTTTGAAACATGAGGGTCCTTGTTAAAATATAATCGGTTCAAAAAAGCCCTGGAAAACCAACTTAAAGAACATTTAACAGACCCGAAGAAGCTTCCATTTGGGCCAAATGTAAGTTAAGTTGTAAGATGTTTTCCATGATAATAGAGTATGCCGGAAGCAGTTCAAAGAAATAAATCCACATGTCTACAGGAACACTAAGAACACACTCACTCGCCCCTCTTGAATCTCAGACACAGGCTCCCTAAGTAGCTCTGACTGGCCCAGGACTTGTGCAGTAGCTCAGGCTAGCCTGAAGTTTCCCATGCTTTTGCCTCGCTTTGTTAAATTCTGGGAATATAGGCCACCATGCTCATCCTATGAAATAGCTTTCATTTTGCACTGGGCTGGGGGGACATGCGCATCGCATTGCATATATGAGGTCAGACTCTTCTATCTTGTTTGAGACAGGTCTTCTTGAGAAATAGCTTTAATTTTTTTTAACAGAATAGTACCAGCTGATATATTTAGAAGAAAGGAGGAATTTAATACATCATGGGATTACAGATGTAGCCATCTATGAAGTGGCTAACAAGGGTGAGGTGCAGCGGTGAATGCCAAAACCTCCAAATGCACCCAAGTTTCCCAACAAGGTGACCATGTGGTCTCTATAGGAAAGGGAACATGCCAGTCACAACTTAACTCCCACTTAAGTCCCCAGCCACCCAACAGACTTCTAATGTTGGACTTCTGCGCTGCTGCACCCAAGGAGCACAGACAGGGAGGCAGGGTGTGGGAGGGTCAGAATTTTTACCCCTTCTGGGTGAGCTGCCCTGTGAGCATCTGTGTGCTTAGCTCTCCAGAACACTGTCCTTTCGGGGTTTGCATAGGACTCTCCACGCGGGCGTGGATGAAGGCACAGACCACTGGGGGCAGGAGAGAGCGAGAGCGACAAACCTATCACTGATAGGTGTGTCAGCCCCCTCCGCTCCCTGGAGGCTGGAAGAGGCTCTCCAAGCTCCAGCATCCCAGGCACTCCCTGCTTTTCCTGGTCACCAGTCCCATTCCTGAAGATACCTAGGCATGGCTGGCCACCAATTGTGTCATGGGTACACAAAGAGGCTCTCTGTCACTCCCGTCGCTCTGGAGGGTCGGGGCTTTAGGAGCCGAGTGACGGGACATGGTGGCAGAAGTCAGATGTTCATTCTTGCATGCTAATGTTAGAGAGAGAGGGTATATGCACTCCTGTCACTTGACACTCTAGAAAGCCTCTGCTGCCATTTTAAGAGTTCCTTTCACCACTGTGTTTCCTTATGTTGGGTGGGAAAGGTGTGCATGCTCAATGGACAACTGAAGGAACCAGTTCTCTCCCACCGTGCGGGCGTCAGGGACTGGGCTCGGGCCATCAGCAGGCTTGGTGACAAGCTCCCTAGCCCACTGAAGCCATCTCAGTGGCCCTCCTACCCACCTTTTTAAAGCACGAGATCCCTTGCCCTGCTTTAGTTCCCCAGCCACCCCAGGGAATGGATACACAGATACTGGTGTCAGTCAGTGGTAGAGGACAAGAGAAAAGGGTCTGGAAACATTACGTGTTGGGTTACGTACAGCCGACAGGGTGGACCCAGGGCCGCCGGGCGCCCGAAGGTGAGGGAGCTAAGCAGGAAGGATAGGTGGGAACTAAAGGGCCTTAGTCAGGGTTTCCCCTGCTGTGCTAGAACACCGTGACCAGAAGCAGCTGACGAAGCAGAGGGCCTACGTCACTCACTTCCACATCACAGTCCGCCTCCGAAGGAAGCCGGGGCAGGAGCTCAAGGCAGGAACCTGGAGGCAGGAGCTGAGGCACAGGCGAACCCTGTTTACCTGCAAGGCCATGGCTTGCGCAAACACCTGCTTTCTTCTACGCTCCAGGACCCTTCCAGAGGTGACACCACCAACAGTGGCTGGGCCCTCCCACATCAATCATAAATCAAGACAATGTACTCCAGGCTTGCCCACCGTCTCACATGATGGGGGGGATTTCCTCAATTGAGACTCACCCTTCTCAGTGACTGAACGGTCTGTCAAGTTAAGGTTGAACTAGGCAGCAGCCCTCCCCTCCCGTCGCTAGCCTTCCCGTATGTGGGAGCACCTGTCACACCACTCTGTCCCGTCTACTGCCAGCCACTGACCTCCTAGTTGAGCCATAATATAAATGTTTGAGCTTTGAAGTCAGTCACCCATGTGCAAACCTCAGTCCTGCAGAGTGACCCTGGGCAGGCTTTTCAGTCATAATGAGCCTGAGGCTTCACCACTGATTAACTGGCAATGGATTATGGGAGACTTCAGTAGTGTAGGGTCTGTGCATGGTGTGCACTGTGTGACACGGTACCTATTTAGTACTTGTGAAACACACCTGTTCAACAGAGGCACCACGGTTCCCTTACACACTCGGCAGACATCTCTGCTTTATCCAACCCCATAGCCACACCCAACTGGTCACTGTGCTCAGGCCCAGGTACTTCCTAGCGTGTTGTAAATCACCCTGATCTTTTAAATTCCCCGTCTCTCTCTTTCAGTAACCGCCTGGCAGCCTCTCTTGTTCCCATGATGCCTGAGTCCCTGGCACTGTCAGTCTGGACTCCAGCCCAGTTCTCTAGCTTTTCATCCCGAGCCCCACCCAGTGTCCCTTGCCTTCCAGTCACCGTGCCCACCCTCAGGACAGATGCCAGAGCTCCTTTCGCCTCTGCCAGAAATGTCTGCTTTGTATTTTCCTTCACAGTTACTACTTCCTCTTGCTTGTTCATTGGGTCTGAGCTCAAATGTGATTTCCTCAGAGAAGTCTTCCCAAACCATCGTGTACCCGCCTTCACTGCTCACAGTTATCCTAGCTTATCGCCAGTGCACTGGCCACTACCGAGCATCAGGCTGTTCTGTCCACTGGTCCCTAGTGCTCCGCCCCTCGCTGACTATAGAACAGCGCTGTCTGTTCGCCTGGCTTGTGAGTACTATAGGTGTTCAGTGCATGCTCATGAAGAAACTGGTTGGCAAGTAGATTCAACCGCAGATTCATGTGTGCCTACAGGTCAGGGTGTGTCACTGTACATCCCACAGTCAGTCATCAACGCCACCGTCCAAGAAGACATCCTGCTGTCAGTGGACTACATCTGCCACGGCGTGCCCACGATTGAGTGGAAGTACACACCTAACTGGGGTGTGCAGAAGATCGTGGAGTGGAAACCAGGGACCCCAGCCAATGTCTCCCAAAGCCACAGAGACAGAGTCTGCACCTTTGACAATGGCTCCATACGGCTTTTCAGTGTGGGTGTGAGGGATTCTGGCTACTACATCATCACTGTCACAGAGCACCTGGGCAGCAGCCAGTCTGGCACCATCTTGCTGCACGTGTCAGGTAAGAGAGCCCCAGGGCTCCCTGAGCTGCAGGCACAGGTGGGTGACACTGTAGCCTTAAGAGAGACCTTGCTTCCCTCCTGTCCCACCCCAGAGATCCGCTATGAAGACCTCCACTTCGTTGCTGTCTTCTTCGCTCTGCTTGCTGCTGTAGCTGTGGTATTGATCAGTCTCATGTGGGTCTGCAACCAGTGTGCGTACAAATTCCACAGGGACAGGAGGTACAAACTCAAAGGTAACGCTCTGGGCCGGGTGGTAATCCCTTCACACTTTTGAGGTCGGAGGTGGCTCCTGTTACCTCATTCACACTAAAAAGCCACCGTGCGGCAGATTTTCAACCCCTTGTTGAATGTTTGCATGCATGCGTGCGTGTGTGTGTGTGTGTGTGTGTGTGTGTGTGTGTGTGTAAGTCAGAGGTCAATATTGGGTGTCTTCCTCAAGCACACTCCACCCCTGATTTTTGAAGCAGAATTTCTCTCTGACCTGGAGATCACTGATTGGCTAGACTGGGTGGCCAATAATCCCCGGAATCTGCCTGTTTCCATCCACACCCTGAGCACGGGGATTACAGACGTAGTTATGTGAGTTCTGGGGCTCTGAATTTAGGTCTGTACGATCATGCATTTAACCAAAAGGAGCTGCCCTTGACTTGTCTTCTGCTTTGCAGAAAGCACCACTGAGGAGATTGAGCTGAAAGATGTTGAGTGTTAGCCAAGACTGTGCCCAATTACATTGCTACCTCAAGAGAACAACAGTATTTTCGAGTCCAAGGAACAAACCGAGCCAATCCCTGCTGCAGCATCCACACCCCTTTCCTGATGAGACAGCTGGAAGAGAAGAAAGCTGACTGGGATCTGGAGGTGACGGCTTGCTTATAGAAGCAAGTTCTAGGGCTTACCTGTAGCTCACAGATACGTCTGAGGCTTCCGACCAGGAACTCTTCCTTGGTTGCAGGTTCAGGGCCATGCTGACCCTTAACACAGGCAGGTACCCGCTACCACTCTAAATGCAGGCTGCAGCCCCACAGCGCTCTGCTGAAGAGTTCCTGTCTCCAGAGCCAGCGATCTGCAGAGGGGCTGACATGCAGCTAGGACTGGAGCACGTGTTCTGCTCCTTTGTGCTCCTGTCTGATGTGCAAACTGTGGCACCCCCATCCTCCTCCTCCCCATTCTACATCCCATACATGAGCAAGCCTGAGGCTCTGAGGAGGTGGAGTGAACTGTACCTCATGGGGAGCAGCCGAGTGCCCGAGGGAACCAGCTTGGGGCACAGAGAGCAGAAGACATCCATCGTCCATCTCACCCTCCCTCATACGAAGTAGCCTGAAATTGCGTTACTACAGATGATGTGGCTTACGCTGACCAGGGGTAGTGCAACAGGAAACTCTGCAAGGCGTCATCCAGCTTCATCCTTCAAGTCCCAGTCAGATCCCGGGCAGGGGAGATGCGGTATTCACCTACCTCATATGGCATCAGGGGAAGCCAGTATTAGCCTAGATCTCTCAGAGGAATTGAGAAAAGCACACGAGATGGCTCAGCCCTTAAAGACTAGGCTCACAACCAAAAATGGGAGAGAAGCATGCGAGTCATTGAAGGAAAGTAGAGAAAGTGCAGTATCACATAACGAAGGTTAAAATGCCTTGGGGTGGGGCTAGAGAGAGGTTCAGTACCTAGGAGCCCTTGCTGTTCTTACAGAAGACCCTGATTCAATTCCATGCAGCAACATGGTAGCGCATAACCTTCTCTAACTCCAGTTCCCTCTTCTGGCCCCCATGGGTACTGCATGCACACAGTGCACACATATATGTGAAGGCAAAGCATTCACACACGTGAAATAAAATTTTAAAATTAAATCTAAGCAAGTTTGTTTTTCCAGGGCCCTGGATTACCAGGGCTCCAGCTGAGCTTGGGGGTTGGGTCTCTGTTGGCCTTGGTTTACAGCGTCTCAGACTACTGTCAGGGTTACCTGAAGGGTCTTCCCAGCTTGTTTGTCAAGCTCTAGCTGCAAGCATACACTCCCTTCCTGCTTCTGATGCACAGCTGCAGCTCAAAGCTACCACACGCCACCTCTGATGGAAGCTGAGGTGAGCGGTTGTGTGCAGGGCCTGGGCTGCAGGTCCACGCATAGGAAGGTAAAAGTGGACTAGAATATTCCTTTTTTTTTTTTTTCCCTTTCAGGTCCCCAATGCTCATATCTTTTTTATTTCCCGCAAGGCAGGTAAGGAATTGTTGCTAAAACCCCTTTTCTTGGGGCAACAAAAACATTGGCTACCTTTCCTTGGGTCCCAACCACAAACCAAGGTGCAACAACCTATTTGTTGTAGACAGAAGACCATTTTGAAATGTGTGCTTCCAGAATTTTTTTTTTAACCATGGGCACTTTTTTTTAAAAAAAAATATTTTATGTATATGAGTATACTGTAGCTGTCTTCAGACACACCAGAAGATGGCATAGGATCCCATTACAGATGGTTGTGAGCCACCATGTGGTTGCTGGGAATTGAACTCAGGACCTCTGGAAGAGCAGTCAGTGCTCTTAACTGCTGCGCCATCTCTCCAACCCCTACTTCCAGAATTCTGACTGTAGTTCTAGAATCCTGGCTCCCTCTGGAAAGGGTGGAGACAAGGAGATTGCCATGCCAGTCAGTGGTGCATACCTTGCTTTATAGAACAAACTGGTGTCAACTGGGTCTTCTGAGAGCAGGAACTCAGAACCTAAGAGGTGTATGTCATACTCGTATAAGTTGTCTGGTATTAAAAAACTGAAATAAACCTGTCGCTTGAGGCCTATGACAGTAACTGCCTGAGACAATCTCAGGCTTAACTGGAAAGGATACCACAGTGAGAACAGATGCAGTGAAGTAAGGTTTCCAGGGCGTCTTGGCCAGTACAAGAATGTAGAGACACAGCCCAAGGAGGACACCATTCAGAACGGTCCAAGAGTACACTACCGCTGTCTTCAGACACCCCAGAAGAAGGCATCAGATCCCATTACAGGTGGCTGTGAGCCACTATGTGGTTGCTGGGAATTGAACTCAGGACCTCTGGAAGAGCAGTCAGTGCTCTTAACTGCTGAAGAAATGTAACCATGGGCAAATGGCGTGCCTCGGACTGACTGGAGAACCAACTGTCATCAATAGGGTGGTGTCCTGGGCTTTATTGCTGTGAACAGACACCATGACCACAGAAATCCTAACTGGGGCTGGCTGACAGCTTCAGAGCTTTAGTCCCTCGCCACCATGGTAGAGAACATGGCAGCATATAGGCGGACGTGCTGGACATGAAGCTCAGAGCTCTTCGTCCTGATCTGCGGGCAGCAGGGAGGAACTGTACCACACTGGGTGTACCTTGAGCATACGAGACCTCAAAGCCCATCCCCCTTTTCTTTTTCGTTTCTTTAACCTTGAGACCAGGTTCTCCCTACGTAGTCCCAGATGGTCTGGAACTCATGCAGATCAGGCTGAACTTGAACTCTTGATCTTCCTGTCCTCAACTCCCCGTCCTAGATTACAGGCATGAGCCGTCACAGTGGGCGCATCTCCTTTATATCTCAACTTGTCAAATTTCAAGTGGATGCAGTCAGCTCTATGGAACTTTTTTTTAAGTTATTTATTTTATGCTTATGAATACACTGTAGCTGTCTTCAGACACCTCAGAAGAAGGCATCAGATCTCATTACAGATGGTTGTGAGCCACCATGTGGTTGCTGGGATTTGAACTCAGGACCTCCGGAAGAGCAGTCAGTGCTCTAACCGCTGAGCCGTCTCTCCAACCCTCTATGGAACTTTCTATATAGCCAAAGACAGCGACCACTAACAGGGGAAGCAGACTGTATCATGGTATGTTTTTTAGTTTCCTCTGCTTTTTGGGGAAGTTCTTAACCTGTTCACTTAGACCCAGGTGAGGAAGAAGATAGCTACAAAGGTACTTTACATCCTGAACACCCCAGGAGCCCCAACTACTAGGGAAGACTACTGTGAGTGACCTTGGTGAACTTCCGGGACAGGGCCTGGCGTGGTCAGTAAATCTGTGTTGTAAGATCTTCTTAGGTGATTCTTAAAAGAAACAACAGGAGCGTCTGTTTCCGACAGTTCATATGGGTTATGAGAAAGTCACAAAATACTTGGAGATTTTTTAAACACAAAGTTTATGTTAACATTAAAGATGGATTTTTTTTAAAAAAGCAAATTCAAGCCCTTAAGTTAGTAATATTTTCAGGTCAGCTGTATAAAAAATGTACTATTTTACATCTCTCCGTACTGCATACTATAACTGTACATACATTTTTCCATTCCAAAGTACTTGTCACTTATAAAGTGAGAGAATTCAAGCTGCAAGGTAAACACGGAACTTTTAAACAGGGCTCCCGTGAAAGACTGGAGCACCAGTGCACATGAGTCTGCGCTCAGTACTTATATGGAAGACATCTCTCCCTTGTGCTTATAACTGCTCTGCAAACACGCAGGTCAGTATTTCTGGAACTTGTTCTGGAGAAAATCACAGCAGACAGGGGCTCAGGGCAGACATGAGCAGCTCCATCTTATAAACGAAGTTTCGGCCTTCCATCTTGTTCCACTGAACCTCCTTGAATGGTCCTCGGAGATGACTCCACTTGCTGTCTTGTAAAACGTCACTTTTCGGAAGGTCTTTGCACTGGTTACGGGGAAACTGAACCATAATCTTGCTGCCGCTCTCAGGTCCGTTACGAACTATTGAGGAAACCAACATCAGTCCATTCACTCTGTGACTTAAAAAGTGACGGAAAACCTGCCCAATAGCTTAGTCGATCTCATAAACAATCGTCTCAAGAGCAGGCCATGAGAGGTACACAGCCCTAGGCCTGCACCTGGGAGGTGCAGTCTACAGGATCAGGAGTTCAAGGCTGGTTCTGACTACATAGTAAGATCAAGGGCAGTGTTTCAGTTCCAAAATACGAAATTTATTTATTACTTTATGCATATATATGTATAAATGTGTGTATATGTATGCACGTGTGAAAGTCAGAAGTCAACAGACAATTGACAGAAGTTCTGACAACCGTGTGGGGTCTGGGATCAAACTCAGGCCATCAGGCTTGGTGGTAAGGGCTTCTTCCTGCTAAAACATCTTGTCAGACCTTCAAATGCTAAAGTTCTGCACATACCCATACTCTAAGATGATTTAAATATTTTTAAACTATGATTTGCCCTATAAAAATTAGGCAACATGTGCCAGGTGTGGTAACCTATGCCTGCAAGCCAAGCCCCAAACAGCTGAGATGGGACTGCCCGTGTCCACTTATACACACATAGACTCAAATACACACTACAGCCGTGTAAACATGTTAACTCATATAGAGATAAATGAAAGGAGACTTCTAAGCACTTCCTCCCATTTCCCTCCCACTGGAGCAGTGCAAAGTACCTGAAATAGCGTAGTCTCCACTTGGCGAGGCCACTGTGATGGCCGAGGCGTTGCCAATACTCTCTATGGGCCCGAGACCCACATGATTACTGAAGCTGAGGACCTGCCAGCCCATAACCTTGGCCAGCTGCTGAACTGCATGCACCTGGTGCTGTGACATCTGTGAATGAGAAGATGACTGAATAGCGGGCACACTTTGATGAGCAGATGGAGCTTGTTAGGTGTGAGAAAGTCTGTGTGACATGACTACTAGAGAGGAGGGTAGACCCCACCTCCCACTGCAGAAGCTGCGGCTGCCTAGTGCTGTCTGTCTGCCGCTGTCAGCCTGCCACTGCCGCTTCCTGTCTGGATCAATACATGTGGAGTATCATCAGAAGTTGCTGTGCTCCAAGCATCTTCCATTTGCCCTTTAAACAGTGTCGCCCCACTCTCTGCTAGGGAGACTTCACATCAGTTCACTCTTCTCTGGCTTCAGGTAATGGACCTATCAAAACTGAGGGCTCTCCAGTGCAGCCAGCAGAATAGTAAGGGACACCGTGGGTCAGGATTGTCCTCCGGGTGGACACTGGTTCCTGAGAGGCTTGCTAGATTAGCTGGAGCTCGTGACAAAAACCTGCTCATCTGGTCAAGTTCCACATTACATCCCTCAAGGCCAGAAGACCTCAGGCCACCACTAAGTGACTGCTGGGTCTCCCACTCCCACATGGTCAGCTGACCCTCAGTGACAGCATTGCCTGTCTTCTTCCTCCCCTGGTGGAGTGAACTCTGCAGCCAGCAGTGAAGGCAGCAGCACCAGGGCAGCAACGCTGCCACTCCCTGCTTCTCTGGTCCCTGTCCACTTGCAGACCTTGGTCTCTAGACATGCCACTCTCTCTGAGACACTCCAATACATCTGTGTGTACTCTTCAGCTAACCAAGCCACTTAGGATGCAACTGACGGGGCTGAGTCAGCTGTGTCCCTCACAGATGCACCTGGTTACCTGGCATCAAAGAGGCAAATCTTCCATGAGAGAACCACACCAGGAGGAAAGTATTAGCATATTTGCTCTTAATTTGTGTGAATAATTATCATTACATTAGCATAAAACCCCTCCCTTTTCTGCCACAGTTCATCACTTTACTAGCTAATCCCAACTTTAAGGTGGCAAACTACTGCTCTTCTTGCACTTCGCTGTCACCAAACAAGTCTGTGGAACAGGGACTAGAAGCCAGCACTTTCCAGTGTCCTTTCACAGGAGCAATCCTTTCCAGAGCCGAAGACTTAAAATCACCTGCTGTGTCTAACGGCTGTGTGTATAGGATGTCTAATGGCTGTGTGTGTAGGATGTCTAATGGCTGTGTGTATAGGATGTTTAATGACTGTGTATATAGGATGTCTAATGGCTGTGTGTATAGGATGTCTAATGGCTGTGTGTATAGGATGTCTAATGGCTGTGTGTATAGGATGTCTAATGGCTGTGTGTATATAGGATGTCTAATGGCTGTGTGTGTAGGATGTCTAATGGCTGTGTGTGTAGGATGTCTAATGGCTGTGTGTATATAGGATGTCTAATGGCTGTGTGTGTAGGATGTCTAATGGCTGTGTGTGTAGGATGTCTAATGGCTGTGTGTATATAGGATGTCTAATGGCTGTGTGTGTAGGATGTCTAATGGCTGTGTGTATAGGATGTCTAATGACTGTGTGTATAGGATGTCTAATGGCTGTGTGTATATAGGATGTCTAATGGCTGTGTGTGTAGGCTGTGTAATGGCTGTGTGTATAGGATGTCTAATGGCTGTGTGTATATAGGATGTCTAACGGCTGTGTGTATAGGATGTCTAATGGCTGTGTGTATATAGGATGTCTAATGGCTGTGTGTGTATAGGATGTCTAATGGCTATGTGTATATAGGATGTCTAATGGCTGTGTGTATAGGATGTCTAATGGCTGTGTGTATATAGGATGTCTAATGGCTGTGTGTATAGGCTGTCTAATGGCTGTGTGTATAGGCTGTCTAATGGCTGTGTGTGTATAGGATGTCTAATGGCTGTGTGTATAGGCTGTCTAATGGCTGTGTGTATAGGATGTCTAATGGCTGTGTGTATAGGATGTCTAATGGCTGTGTGTATAGGCTGTCTAATGGCTGTGTGTATAGGATGTCTAATGGCTGTGTGTATATAGGATGTCTAATGGCTGTGTGTGTAGGATATCTAATGGCTGTGTATGTAGGATGTCTAATGGCTGTGTGTATAGGATGTCTAATGGCTGTGTGTATATAGGATGTCTAATGGCTGTGTGTATAGGATGTCTAATGGCTGTGTGTATAGGATGTCTAATGGCTGTGTGTATATAGGATGTCTAATGGCTGTGTGTGTAGGATGTCTAATGGCTGTGTGTGTAGGATGTCTAATGGCTGTGTGTATATAGGATGTCTAATGGCTGTGTGTGTAGGATGTCTAATGGCTGTGTGTGTAGGATGTCTAATGGCTGTGTGTATATAGGATGTCTAATGGCTGTGTGTGTAGGATGTCTAATGGCTGTGTGTATAGGATGTCTAATGACTGTGTGTATAGGATGTCTAATGGCTGTGTGTATATAGGATGTCTAATGGCTGTGTGTGTAGGCTGTGTAATGGCTGTGTGTATAGGATGTCTAATGGCTGTGTGTATATAGGATGTCTAACGGCTGTGTGTATAGGATGTCTAATGGCTGTGTGTATATAGGATGTCTAATGGCTGTGTGTGTATAGGATGTCTAATGGCTATGTGTATATAGGATGTCTAATGGCTGTGTGTATAGGATGTCTAATGGCTGTGTGTATATAGGATGTCTAATGGCTGTGTGTATAGGCTGTCTAATGGCTGTGTGTATAGGCTGTCTAATGGCTGTGTGTGTATAGGATGTCTAATGGCTGTGTGTATAGGCTGTCTAATGGCTGTGTGTATAGGATGTCTAATGGCTGTGTGTATAGGATGTCTAATGGCTGTGTGTATAGGCTGTCTAATGGCTGTGTGTATAGGATGTCTAATGGCTGTGTGTATATAGGATGTCTAATGGCTGTGTGTGTAGGATATCTAATGGCTGTGTATGTAGGATGTCTAATGGCTGTGTGTATAGGATGTCTAATGGCTGTGTGTATATAGGATGTCTAATGGCTGTGTATGTAGGCTATCTAATGGCTGTGTGTATAGGATGTCTAATGGCTGTGTGTATATAGGATGTCTAACGGCTGTGTGTATAGGATGTCTAATGGCTGTGTGTATAGGATGTCTAATGGCTGTGTGTATATAGGATGTCTAATGGCTGTGTATGTAGGCTATCTAATGGCTGTGTGTATAGGGTGTCTAATGGCTGTGTGTATATAGGATGTCTAACGGCTGTGTGTATAAGATGTCTAATGGCTGTGTGTATATAGGATGTCTAATGGCTGTGTGTATATAGGATGTCTAATGGCTATGTGTGTATAGGATGTCTAATGGCTGTGTGTATAGGATGTCTAATGGCTATGTGTATATAGGATGTCTAACGGCTGTGTGTATAGGATGTCTAATGGCTGTGTGTATATAGGATGTCTAATGGCTGTGTGTATAGGCTGTCTAATGGCTGTGTGTATAGGATGTCTAATGGCTATGTGTGTATAGGCTGTCTAATGGCTGTGTGTATAGGCTGTCTAATGGCTGTGTGTGTATAGGCTGTCTAATGGCTGTGTGTATAGGCTGTCTAATGACTGTGAGTGTATAGGCTGTCTAATGGCTGTGTGTATAGGCTATCTAATGGCTGTGTGTATAGGATGTCTAACGGCTATGTATGTAGGATGTCTAATGGCTGTGTGTATAGGATGTCTAATGGCTGTGTGTATATAGGATGTCTAATGGCTGTGTGCATATAGGATGTCTAATGGCTGTGTGTGTAGGATGTCTAATGGCTGTGTGTATATAGGATGTCTAATGGCTGTGTGTGTAGGCTGTCTAATGGCTGTGTGTATATAGGATGTCTAATGGCTGTGTGTATAGGATGTCTAATGGCTGTGTGTATAGGATGTCTAATGGCTGTGTGTATATAGGATGTCTAATGGCTGTGTGTATAGGATGTCTAACGGCTGTGTGTGTAGGATGTCTAATGGCTGTGTGTATATAGGATGTCTAATGGCTGTGTGTATATAGGATGTCTAATGGCTGTGTGTATAGGATGTCTAATGGCTGTGTGTATATAGGATGTCTAATGGCTGTGTGTATAGGATGTCTAACGGCTGTGTGTGTAGGCTGTCTAATGGCTGTGTGTATAGGATGTCTAATGGCTGTGTGTGTAGGATGTCTAATGGCTGTGTGTGTATAGGATGTCTAATGGCTGTGTGTATATAGGATGTCTAATGGCTGTGTGTATAGGATGTCTAATGGCTGTGTATGTAGGATGTCTAATGGCTGTGTGTATATAGGATGTCTAATGGCTGTGTGTATAGGATGTCTAATGGCTATGTTTATAGGATGATGGCTGCCGTAGTCTGCATGTGTCTTCCTCTCTCTGCCTTCCTTGGGCTAATAGCTCCCCCTTCCTGGAGAAGGTCTATACCCCAACATTAGTGCAAATAAAAACAGGACAGATTATGAGCCATTATGATTATTACTGGAAGTAAGTGACAGGGCAGAAAAAAGGGTCTCTCCATCTGGAACCATTCTAACTACTGCTTGCTCGGACTGTTCCTCCATCAATTAATGAAACTAGGGACTTGAGGCCAGAGGTGTGGCCAGGCATGTGTTGAACTCCTGCATTCCAGTAACCAGGAGGACACAATCCATTCCAGGCTACACAATCCATTCCAGGCTAGGCTGAGCTACATTGAGACTTATCTCAAAGGCAAAACTCCAACCAAGGCACAGTGTGCCACCGACCTGAGATAGAAGGAAGTCCTGTAGCTCCTGCTCCTGATGAGACAACGTGATCACCCGTCCATCTCTGTGCACAACGCGGACCTGCTCCACACCTATGTTCAACTGCAGCTGGATGGACCTGCAGACGCACACTCAGTTGGTACAGTCCCGAGAGACACTACACAAGGTTAGCAGCGTGCACAAAGATGCAATGGCTCTGAGGCCTAAGACGACTTTTATGTCACAGGTGAGGGTGGTTTCTTAGCATCCACCAAATGAAATCGAAGGGAGACTTCCTCAGACTGCACTGGGCACTTGCTCCGCAGGCTAGTCAGTCTTCCCTTAGGGTTGTCATAGCAGGACAAGCACACAGCAGCATCCCCAACTCCCAAGTAGCAAGCTATGTGGGCCTGGCTCTTATTTAAAATATAGGTAAGGGCTCTTGCATCCAACCCTGAGTTCAATCCTAGGCACTAGGTCCAATTGTGGAAGGAGAAAACCAGCTTCTATAGACTGTCCTCTGACCCTTTGTAATGATGGGTCCATGCACAAGTAGCATGGTATGCATGCACACCAGCCCCCAGAAAAGGAAATAGATGTAAAACACACAGGCTTAGCTCCTGTCCATCGCAGATTTCCCGCATCTGGTCTTACACTTGTTCACTCACTGAAAATCAGTACTGCCTGAATCTTCTGCTCTTCCTTCACAAGGGAGGGACTTTGTATGTCACAGTGCTTTGTTCATGGTGACCAGTTTGCTCTGTCTTAAATAAAGCATCTAAGCCCTTGCAGAGCCTGGAGAGGCAGCTGGGCCTTTTCACTACCGGTTTTAAAGACGGGATCTTGTTTTGTAAAGCCCGGTCTGGCCTTGACCTCCCAAGCTCTGGGATTGGAGGTGTGTACCAGCGCACCCAGCTGTTTTATAAATGCCATGCAAGCATTCTGAGCTGACTAAGAATGCTGGGACAGGACGATGCTGCCTTCCACAGACACACAACAGTCAACCTGGTTTACAGGCACAATCATCAGCCAATGGCTCAGCACCAAGGACAACACCAGGTCAGGAGAGAACTACAAATTCAGACGACCCTCAGCACACTAGGCTGAGTGCAGGCGTGGATGGTGTGCATGGTCCTCTCACTCCTGACACAACAGAGTGCACATGCTCTAGGCAGGAACTGGCTCCAGCCTGGCGAGTGTCGTCGCAAGCTTTCCGCTCCGGTGGGGATCTACTCAGCCCACAGGCGGCCAGGGATAGCTGTGAATACAGCCCAAAACGAAACTGTAAACCTGAGATTTATGTGGCTTTTAGAAGATGTGTGCATGGATGCCACATATGTGCAGGTGCCCCTGGAGGTCAGAAGAGAATCTCAGATTCCCTGGAGCTGGAATTACAGGCAGCTGTGAGCCACCTGATTTGGTTGCTAGGGAACGATCCTCTGGAAGAAAACTTCACTCAGCCATCTCTCAGCCCCTTACCTCTTGTGTTTGCAAACACGTTACAGGTGATATAATTTATAGACACTCATGGCCCAAAACAAATAAAAAGCCCAAGGCTTATAGAATCCCTTGGAGAAGGACACACAGCTCCTCAGCAAGCTGTCTGCGTGACTTACTGGTGATACTTACTTGCAGATCTGTTCATAACCCTGAGATGTGATTAAAACTTTTACGCTAGACTCATACACATCATTGATGTTTGACCAGTGAGCCTGAATCTGGGGGTCCTCAATGCGACTTGCCAAGCTGTCAATGGTTGCAGCAGTCCTTTAAAAGAAAATGTAAAAATCATCATACAGAATGAAAGGATTGAAATTACTATCAATTTTACAAATATCTGAAGATTATGTAATTTTGCCTACTTTCCAACCCCACACCATTTGAAAGGTGAAGGTTCTGGACATGAGCTGGTCCCAGGAGCCCTTGCACACCCACTGCTACGCCGGTCATAGCTTTGTACCACAACCCACACTCAGACCACCTCATTCATCCTGTCCTGCTCATGAAAGCTCATTCCACACAGGTAAGGCACCCCCCAGGTACTAAGCTGATATGCACCCGGATATTAGTGATGTTTGGTAACAAGTGACTGGGTCATACCCACACCTGGAATAAATCATAATTAAGGGAATGAAAGACTTGGGCACAATCCAAACATCACCTGTCAAGAAACTCAGCAATAAGCCAGGCAGAGGCAGCACACACCTGTAATCCCAGCACTTGGGAGGCAGAGGCAGGTGAATTTCTGAGTTCGAGGCTAGCCTGGACTACAGAGTGAGTTCTAAGACAGCCAAGGCTGCACAGAGAAACCCTGTTTTGGAAAAAACAAAATACAAACAAACAAAAAAGAAAGTCAGCAATGCTCGCTACACATGAACATCTGAAACCATGCATGCAGTCCTGTGTGTCTGGCAGGCACTGGCTTTTATTTTTTGGTTGGGTTTATTTATTTTGCTTTGAAGCAATCTATCCCTGTGTAGTCCCAGCTTTGCCTGGAACTAATGGTCTACATAGCAAGTTCCAGGAGAGCCAGGACCTCCTAGAAAGACCCTGACTCAAAACAAAATAACAACAACAACAAAACCCAAAACTTCATGATCCTCAGGTGTGGCAGCACACACACGAAATGCCTCCTCACTATACATTTCGCACACAAGTCCATTATTTCTATAAATGGGTGTGGGGGGGTGGTTACTACATTTTAAAGCTTTCCTACCTCTGAGATCTAGGTACTGTTTAAGATCAGTAATGATTCTAAAGACACTTCTTTCTCAGTCCTATACTTCTCACATATTTCAAAGAGTTTCACTTTACAGTCAGTGAGAACTTTTAAGGTGACAATACATTCCCACTGACAGCATTTATCCCTGAAGCCCATGAGGAAGGCAGAGCCTGACCAATACACCACTGGGGTAGCTCTAGAATACCTCTGCACAAGTTACTCATTCTTTCCCAAGGCTTGGCTTCTGTATCTATGCACAGTGACCTGGGCACAGTGATGCAGGAGAATCTGACGGGCCACGAACCTGCAGTGCAAGGCCAAGCTCAAACCCATCTCCCACCCCGCTCTCCCTTTCTTCCAGTGCACCACCAGTACTCTGAAGCGTCTTCCTAATTTACTTTCCTAAAAGCTCAAGGACCTAAGTTTCTATTCCTGCGGGGACAGTAAGCCAATATTCTAACAAACCATGGTAAAGAATGGAGTCTGCCTATAGAAGACAGGCCTTGTCTCTTTCCTGAAAGGTCAATCAAGCAGGGCAGATGAGGGAGCTGGCTAGATCACTCCTAGGAAGGCAGGTTTACCTTAAAATATTGTGTGCTTTCCCAGAGTTTCTTCCACCTGGTGTAGTCCCCAGGAGTTACTACAAAATCTGAGGCTCAGCTAGGTCTACCCATCTTTTTTAGGCCGACTCAGCAGATGTAATGTTTTTTTCTTCATCTGCCCCCACCCCCTGGTGCTGGCAAAAGCTGGGTGTGCTTTTAGCTTCCTCACAAGCATTTGGGGTTTCCCTGCTCTTTTGTGACGCCCTGACCTCTCACTGCCTACACTCAAGCTGAACAGCAGTGTTCCCTCTTTTTCCTCTCCTCCTTCGTCCCAGGCAGCTGGGAGACTCACAGCTTGCCTGCCCTGAGCATTCCCTTTCAAACTCTCCTAAACTGTTTTAATCGTAAGAGGACCCCGATTTCTACGTACCACACTAGATGGCTCTGCTGGGACCCCCTCAAGATTTCTGGTAATACGTTCATGCTGTTTAGTATTTATTTATTTACTTATTTTATGTGTACTGGAGTTTTGCCTGCATGTATGTCTGAGTAAGAGCATCAGATCCTCTGGAACTGGAGTTACAGACAGTTGTGGACTGTCATGTGGGTACTAGGAATTGAACCCAGGTCCTCTGGAAGAGCAACCAGTGTTCTTAGCTACTGAGCCATCTCTCCTGCCCTCCTGCCATTTAATATTTTAATCAGCAGTGAAAATAAACCTATTCTGGCACCTCTAGATAGCATCAGCATGACAAGTGTAAGAAGTCAATGAAAACAAGACATCCACGAGCAGTGTCACCTGCTAAATGACAACGCTACAGAACCTTCAGACCTCCTCACCAGGGTCAGCACTGAAAGAGGACAGAGTTAACACAGCAAGATGCACTTCCCTCTCATTTGGGCCAGCCAGGCTTCAAAGACTGGTGAGAGAGAACAGGGGATGAAAGGGTGTGGCAGCAGCACACACCTTTACTAGCAAAGACAGGTACAAACAAGGTCTCTCTCAGTTCAGGGATGGGGCTACTCAAAACAAAACACACAGCACTTTTGGGCTAACACAGCCTCGGGCTGTTAGTTTTAGCAGAGCAAACTAACAAAATTATCAAAGTCTCAACCAGCTCAACATTAAGAAAGAAAAAAAGGGCTTCATTGTTATCAGCTCCAAGTAACAATTAAGTCAATGTGGGATAAGGGTTTCCAAACAAAACACAATACACAAAATACAAAGGAGGGAAGTCTTTTTCCTGGCTATCAACCAGGTCTGTACAGGTTCTGGGTAGTGTTAAAAACAGAGCAATTCAGCTAGACAGCAGGATCTGCACCCCTAACACCCTTCCCAGCCCCCTCCACACCCCTCAACTGGACTAGACCCAGTCTGTCACCAACATTTTTCTCTTAGCCACTTTCTGCTAACATGAACCCAAAATTAATACAGAGAGGACAGGAAAAGGACTCCATTTCACAGAAAAACAGTAACTTTCTTCATCCTTACCTGCTCCTTAGAAAAATATGCTTTGCTTGTTTAATTATTTTTTCTAGGAGCCCTTCTGTGGACTGTATTGAATTAATTTCATTTTTATCAAAAGCTTGAGGACCTGAGAGTCTCATCCTCTTGTGGCCAAAGGGAGCACTCGCTGGGTGTGGCATCACGACTGAACTCAAGGTCTGTTTGTGAAACTGACAAAAAACAAAACAAACCACAAGTCACTTTTAACAATCCGCACCCGTGTAATAAACAGGACACCCATTCAGCCTGGCAGTGGTAGTGCACGCCTGTAATCCCAGCTCTTGGGAGGCAGAAGCAGGCAGATTTCTGAGTTCGAGGCCAGCCTGCTCTACAGAGTAAGTTCCTGGACAGTCAGGACTACACAGAGAAACCCTGTCTCGAAAAACCAAAAAAGAAAAAAAAAGAAAGAAAAGCTTGGTTCAAATTATTTTTGGAAATAATAAAAGTAATAAGTAAAAAGTAATCTTGCCAGATGTGACAGCAATGCCTTTAATGTTAGTTCTGAGGAGGCCGACACCAGCCTGGTCTACTACACGTGTGTTGCAAGGTAGCCAGGGCTACATAGTGAGATTCGGTCCCCAGACCACCATCACCACAATCACCCTGACACAGAGATAAACGCACTGAGTGCGACCATACGTGTGATTCAAGTCTCTAAGGAGGTGGGCTCCTTTGAACTACAATTTTTATTCTGAAAGTTTAAATTACAAAGTATTCTTCATTAAGTCTCATCTCATATCATGATCAGACAGTTAATCAACTGTACTAGACTACCTGGCAGAACCCCAAGAAACATGTAATAGTGGGGCTGAACTGGGAGCCTCACCCATCCTAAGTAAGAGTTCAGCCCTGAGGGAAATCCTCAGTGTAAAAATCCTAACACACCGGCTTGCTGGAATATAAGCCTCTATGGTGTGTCCAAACCCGATGCTGCGCAGCTTGGCCTCCCCCAGAGCAGCCTCCTCCATACAGTGGCGTGCTTCCCACGGCAACTCCAGAACTCGCTGTGTGTGCCTAGTGCTACAAGACACTGTGGGAGCAAGGCCATGGACTGGTTATTTCTGGCCTTTCAACCAGGCAGGGGCACCAGGGCCGCCAGGTCCCGAGCATCATGGAGGGTCTGTTTCCGCTCTGCTGTGCTCACACCGCAGAACCTCACT
The DNA here is from genome assembly GCF_947179515.1 of Apodemus sylvaticus. Taxonomy (NCBI): domain Eukaryota; kingdom Metazoa; phylum Chordata; class Mammalia; order Rodentia; family Muridae; genus Apodemus; species Apodemus sylvaticus. The sequence continues at coordinate 120,282,787 of NC_067478.1, read as the reverse complement.
GGTTGGTACCTCTCTGATCAGCAGGTGTAAGTTGTGCTCCAGGACGTAGAGGTGATCCTCCTGACCAGGCTTCTCTGTGGCACTTTTCTGGGACTTCTTATCATCTGAGGAGTGGCACAGAGAAATGGACAACTGCAAGCCTGTGTAGAGAGGCAGGACAGATGCAGATAAGTCATGTCACTCAGAGCGCATTCTCAAGACTCTCAAGTGAACAGCAGGCCTGATGTGAGCGCCTCTCCTCACATGGCCTCCCTTACCTAACATGGTCACATCTCACAGGCTTGGACAACGGACGGTTAATATTCCACAGACTATACCGTGGCTCTGACACTGAGCTGTGACTGCGGATGACTGGGATCAACAAGAAGTTGATCTAGTTCGGCCAGGCCCTCCTCCATGCTCATAAAGGCCTGGGGCAGAGCTGCTCATGTCTCAGCCTACACTAGTAGGCATACAGCCGCCGACAGCTCATTTCTAGATAGCCTGGACTGCTTCTCAACAAAAGCTTCATTTCTACAAATTAGGAACATTCTATTTCTTTTTGTAAGTTGGTACCTCATTTAGAAAAGTCAAGTATCCTTGAAAGAAATACCACTGTCAAAGCACTGCTGCTGACTGAAGCTACAGCACTACAATTTTTAACATATGCCATGCCAGCCCAAGGTGTCCCAGAGCAGAGCGGGCAGCACGGCCGGCTCGCGTCCTGAGCCCACTCTTCCGGCACACCCAGGCCATCAAGTCCTGCCTGCCGTCCCAGCAGGCCGCCTGACTCACTTGGGAAGGGCTGAGAGATGATCTGGTTTTTCACCACAATGTGAGGGATCTGAGACTTAATCTGAACGGCTTCCCGAGAGAGCTGAGCAAAGATCTCCTTACAAAGAAGAACATTTTGTGCTGCTTCGAGTTTCGTCTGCCAGTGTGGGGAACCTGGAAGACAGAGGCAGTGTACAAAGCCGTGTCCACAGAGCATGTCCACAGCTGCGTGGACAGTGACCTCCCTTTACATCACAGCTTCAGGGTACTGCTGTAACCCTGTTCACAGTCGCCACCACCTCACATGCAAGCAAGCTTTGGGTCACTCTTACCTGTCTCCCTCTCATCCCTTCCCTTTCCTACTCTAACTCTTCTTCCAAAACCTCCTTCCTGTGTGCCTGCATGAGTGAGTGCATGCGTGTGTGTGTGCGCGTGCCTGCGATTGTCAGTTTGTGGCTGCGCACAAGAGTGTGAGGTTGTTTATAGAAACATAAGCAGCTAATCAGCGGCTGCACCTTAGAGGCCTGAGGGCCAGGGGAACACAGACAAAGCCTGGAAAATCCATGAGAAGTTAACCATGCAGCTCAGGTCTTCAGAGGAAGCTGCTCATCTGCCTTCCTCCTGCAGTGCTCGGACAGGATATACTTTACAACCTCGTGGTCCTGTGCTACCTGCCCACAGAGCCAGGCTCCGCCCGTGTACTCTAGAATCTGTTCATCTATCCCAGACCCTCTCCCCCTAAACCTTAAACGTTTTTAAGTCCATTAAACATTAAACACATCCTTATGAGATGTCACTTTTGTTTTACAACCGCCTAAAAGACTACTGTTAACCTAGGGCCAGGTAAATCCTGACACCTACAGGCATATTTACCTCAGTCAAGCTCCCTAGACCTTAAATCTTGGGTACTATTTCTGAGTCAACAGTACCCATCTTTAAGAAAGAAGCCATATGTACTTGTAAAGAATGTCAATGTAAACATGTCTTAAGCTTTGTTGCACACATGACACTGAGTTAATTGTCATCAGAAAACTCTTTTTTCCAAGAGTGTGCTGTACTTAAATATGGCTAAAATAAACTGCCCGGTGTCAGATTCTAGAAGTCTGAAGCAGTGGTGTCAAGCTGAACAGTTTCAGTCTTAGCTCGTCTGTTTCATTCTGATGCTGGCTGTATTGCCTGCAGGGACTCCTCTCTGCATCACCTTGCCTAGAAACCATTAGCGCCCGCAGTCCCTCAGTAATGAGGCCTCATGAACCCCTCACCCACCCACAACGGAATGATGGGGTGCAGTCTGGCACAAGCGCACAGCAGGTAAGCACAGGCAGGGTGCTGAGTGCACGGCTGGCCCTGCCCACAGACAGTGAGTGCTTCATAGCAGCCTCCCCAACCTCTATACTCCTGGTGTCTCCACTCCCCGTGACATTCCCAGCCTTGGAGGAGTTGAACATCTTCTTCTACACAGAGACACCTAGTATACTTCAACCTACAAAAATATGTAGCTATTCACTAGTGCCGTATTTTTAATAAGAGGTACGTTTCCAGAAGCAAGCATAGCATTTCATGCCTGTAACTCCAGCATGTAGAAGGCCAAGGCAGAAGGACTATGAGTTTAAAGTCAAAGATTGTCTCAAAGCACCAAAAACTGATAGCAGCTCTTTGAGAAACCCACATCCATGCTCTGGGGTATCTTTCTTTCTGAGCATTCTCCTTCTCTTAACCCTCACTGCTTAAGACATCTTCAATAACAGCCAACTTCCTATTGTTTTCACACCAAAGGTCTCTTTTCCTCTCTCTTTTCATCTGGCTTACTGGGTATGTGAGTCTAGAATGGAGTGTAGACACCATGACATACCTGGCTTGGATTTGGGCAAAGGTCTCTTAAAAAGGTTAACTGTGCCGAGATCACCAATGTCTGGAGCCTGTTTCTGAATAGAAACCTAGACAACATGAAAAACATTAGCAAAGTAGCTTCAGGGTAACTGCCAAGAAATAACTTAAAAAACACTAATCAGTACCTTGATATAAGCAGACCCCTCTAAATCACTGGGAATCTGGACATCTAGAGGACAGTAATCTTCTGGTATCTTCTTATCCAAGTCAATGTCTGTATTCTTTATCACTTCAAAGGTACCATGATGGGGAAAGAGAGAACCTAATTGGGTATTAAAGATTAAAATAATTAATGTGACAAATTAATTTAACAAATACATCAAATATAACATCTATCCCCACACCACTAAAACATGAATTCTTTCCACTGGAAATGTGCATGCTAAGTGGGAGGCACTGGAAGGCTGAGGCGGGAGGGTCAAGAGTTCAAAGCCAACATTGCCTACATGAGACCCTATCTTGAAAATCCCGACAGACCAGTCTTACTGTAGTAGCTACATTCAAAAGAAAGTTCAGGGGACTGGTGAGATGGCTCAGCGGTTAAGAGCACTGACTGTTCTCCTGAAGGTCTTGAGTTCAAATCCCAGCAACTACATGGTGGCTCACAAACATCCATAATGAGATCTAATGTCCTCTTCTGGTGTGTCTGAAGACAGCTACAGTGTACTTACATATAATAAATAAATAAATCTTTAAAAAATAGAGAAAGTTCCAAGGCAGAATATTTAAGGCTTGGCTCCAGTGGGAGATGGTCGAACAGTCCTGCTGGGTGAGCCAAACCAGAGAAGGAAGCAGAGGAAAGGGAGAAGACAGGTGAGTCTACAGTTTGAGGCTAGCCTGGTCTACATAAGGAATTCTAGGCCAAGGAGAGCTACACAATGAGATCTTGTCTAGAAATAAAACCAAACAACATAACACTTGGTGGGCACGGTGACACACACCTGCACCTGTCTCAAAGACATCACTGTAACCTGACCTCTACAGACCACACACGATTCTCTTGGAGTTTTGATAAAATGAATTCGGCATCAGAAAGACAAACCCACAGCACTCCCAGTGCTATTTCCAGCCAGCTCCTCAACTTTGATGTGCAGCAGGGCTATGCAGGTCAGAAATCTAAGGAACAGTTACATTAGTGGATGGTTAAGTGCAATGCCTGTAACAAGATATTCAGGATCATCTTACAATTAAAGAGCGCAAACAAACTCTTCCATAATCTCAAGGAATCAGCCAAAGAGCAATTAAGTATTTGTACATAATTATTTTGGGGAAAGAAGTTACAATGTCAGCTGGGCAGTGGTGGTGCACACCTTTAATCCTAGCACTTGAGAGACAAAGGCAAGTGGATTTCTGAGTTCGAGGCCAGCCTGGTCTACAGAGTGAGTTCCAGGATAGCCAGGGCTATACAGAGAAACCCTGTTTTAGGGAAAAAAGAAAGAAAGAAAGAAAGGAAGGAAGGAAGGAAGGAAGGAAGGGAGGGAAGGAAGGAGGGAGGGAAGAAGGAAGGAAGGAAGGAAGGAAGGAAGGAAGGAAGGAAGGAAGAAGTTACAATGTCTAGAACCAGAAAGCACTAATTGATCTTGCAGTGGGACTCACATCAGTGCTGGGACACTGACCCCAGAATGTGTTAAGTAACAGCATGATTTTGGTTCAAGGAGTCTTCAACATCTCTACTACCATTTTCAAGCATCCTGGGGATGTAGTTACTACAGTAAGATTGGACTGTCTGGGGTCTTTCAAGATAGAGTCTCTTATAGGCAAAGTTGGCCTTGAACTCTTGACTCTCCAGCCTCAGACTGAGTGTTAGGACTCCAGATGTGTGACACCTGGCTCCGCCAAGAATGGTTTTGGCTTACGGGTAAAGACATTAAATATGTCCAACAGGGAGCTGAGAACCGATCCTGGCAGGAGGCTAGGCGCCATCACACAAAGCAGTTCCTTTGGTCAGACATCTGTACCTGCACTTCTGTAGCTCAGGTCACCCAGGATCTTGTCTCCCACCTTCCTCAGTTTCCAGTGCTGCCGCAGTCTCAGGAGCTCGGAGTTGAAGTCCCGCTGCAGCTTGTTTTCCTGGTTCTCGGCCACCGACTTGGTCAGCCTCTCTGCCCCCTTCAGTAGGATCTGAGCTGCCCCAGCGAGAGACTTCTTCTTGGAGATCAGCTGCAGCGTCTGTGGACTCTACCAAAAATAATGTAGCATGTTTTCTATCAAAAATGAGTTCCAACATATTTTAGATAATTTTAAAACTACATTATTTTCTCAAGCAGCAAGTGTTTTACATGGAAGAAAAGTTGTGATTACACACACACACACACACACACACACACACACACACACACATACACACGAAGGGTGATGACAGTTGCCAAGCAAGCATGAGGCCTGCTGAGTTCCATGCCCAGCACCCACATTCAAACCCAGTGCAGCAACACGCCCCTGGCCTCCCAGTCCCAGGGAAGGACAATTCTGGAGGTGTGCTGGCCAGTCAATCAGGTCAACAAGTGAATTTTACCTTCAGAAAGAGAAACTGACTCAAAAATATAAAAATTCAGAGAGAACTGAGAAAGCTATTTAAGGTAACCTCTGACATCCACACTCGCACATACTCACACAAATACATACACAAAAACATAATGAATAAATGTAGAAGAAAAATGAGCAGATGGGGAAGTAAAATACCAAGACTTAAAAAAAAATTCCCTTGCAGAACTTTTTTTAAACAAATGTAACCTGTTCCTTGGCAAGCTTACAAAATGACCTTAAGCCAAAATACCACAGTGGCCCAGAACTAGAACTCAGCAATCCACCTCCTGGGGTGGACTAGGCCCAGGCCCTGTCCTTACCCTCCCAGCTCCCACCCTGTGCATGCCTTTCTGTGACACCCATGCTTTGCGTTACATTCCAAACCCGTGCTTAGATGCAAACTCTGCAGAAACTAGCACCTACATGGCTCAGATCAACACTGAGCTGACAACTGCCCTAAGACCAGTAGGGACCTCCAGGACTTTTGAAACTGTGACTGTGGTCAGTCCGCAGCACTGCCTTAACTACACTCACTGACTCACTGCAGACTGTGTGTACAGCCACCAGTTCTGAGGGTCACTGAGTAGCTGCACTCCCAAGTGACAAGTCTAACCAGTGCAAGTTTTCTAACAGTTGAGTGTGTCCAAAAACAAAGCGAAAGATTTTTGCAGGAGTTAAGTTTCACAATAAGACCCCAGCCTTCTCCAATCACACTACTCCGAATTCCCACCACCTCACCTGGCCTCAGACTAGCTGAGGAACTAGCTGGTCAGGCCTGGTTAGTACCTGCATGGAGAGAGGCCACCCTCATTCTTTATCTACATAAGGAGCCTGATTCAAAGATAATCCTCATCTGCAAAGCGCTTTTTCCTATACTAATGATACTTTATTAGTGCACATGTGTGTGAGCGTATGGAGAGGGCGGAGGGGCGTCAGAGCCCCTGAAGCTGGAGCTACAGGCAGGCTCCAGCTGCCTGATGTGGCACTAAGACTCGAACTCAGGTCATGTGCAGCAAGGATGTGTTCTTAATCACGGAGCCACTGCTCGAGCTCGTGGATTTAATTCTTCAACAAAGTAAAAGGGAGCGAAATGCACACAACCAAACACCGGTCCTGGGACTAGAGGAAAGACGTTCAGTTAAAGGGCACACGTACCTGTTTGGGAGGAAGCGCATCCTGAGAGACGGGGTCCAGAGCCATGAACTTTTTGTCCCTGACAATACTGAGGACATCATAGAGAACACACATCTCCGTGAGGGCACTTCGCAAGTTGTTCCTCACTGAGTCCCAAGGCCACAGAGAGGGCTGGAATCTCACCAATCCTAAAAAAACAGAAAAGAAAAACAGAAGCACATGTGTACTGGTTACATTGAATACAAGACAGAAGAAGGCTCATTTAAAGGTTTAAAAGTGTGAAAAGGAGACATGAGTTCCCTTCCAAACTGCTTTCCTTCACCTCCTTATCATACCCTATCTTGATCTGTTAACACCTAACAAATCCAGTCTAATTCCCACAGGCCAAAGCTTCATTATATCGTAGGGAGGCCCTCAAACCTTTCTGAACCTAGTGCTTCATTCATCCCAGCTAAGCACTGAACTATATCCCCAGCCCCAAGCAAGCCTTTAAAATAACCTGCTTCCTTTCAACATTTAGAACTTGAGTAATTGTAGTGAATTCCTGAACTGCAAAACAACGGGCAAAGCCCCAAATGGCCTACAACACCAGCATTACTATTGGCTCCATGAAGGGATCACATCTTCCTTTTAGTCAATTTTTAATGCATGTTCACTCTACAGAGTTTGCGATAAAGGATCAGGGAGTGAAAGTCAAAAGTTTTCTTTTAATCTCAGTCCTGACTCTCCTCCCTCCTGAGACATAACAGTTACTAACAGTTGGGTGAACCCTTCCACAGCTTTCCCCGATAATTTAACACATACTGTTACTTGCCTGTTCCTCCCACTGCTTTGTCCTAACGATACCTCATCCAGCATATAGGACCTACTTATTCTTTCACACACCTCAAGACATTTGGAAGCCAGGAAGCACGCCATTTAAGCCTGTCACTTAATAGACAGGTCAAATGTTCCTAATGAAGTCAGTACTGGATCTCAATACACACTTCTGCTCTACAGTTCTTTCTGGGGGTGGAGGATTTCATGGATCAAATGGAATACACATTTAGAAATTTGCATTTAAAACTACTGAGCTGATCTGCCTTTCCAACACTGGGTAATAACAATGTTGGTTTGTTTTTATTTTCTAAGATTTATTTATTTAATGGATATGAGTATTCTGTTGCTCTCTTCAGACACACCAGAAAGAAAAGGGCATTGGATTCCATTACAGATGGTTACAGATGAGCCTTACAGATGATTGTGAGCCGCCGTGTGGTTGCTGGAAATTGAACTCAGGACCTCTGGAAGAGCAGTCAGTAATCTTAACTGCCAAGCCATCTCTCCAATCCCCAATGCCAAACTTATGAAAACTACATTTAAATTTTTATTTATTTACTGAGATGGTGTTTATTAGCTCACGCTTTTCATAAATCTGACTGCCTCTGCCTGGCGAATTACCTACCACACTAGACACGAACATCCCCACTTAAACCGACTCTGTCACATCACGAAATCAAAAACCGTGGTTACAAATTTTGTTTCTTGGATAATAAGGAGTATCCAAAATCTAGTCTGGAATTCTCCAAATTCCCCTCTTTCAGTTTTGTTTCCTTGTAATTCATTCATCTCAAAGTTTCAGTGGTCACCTTTAAGCATCACCTGTCTACACCTAAAATCACCCCCCAAAGCTGTTCGACCCCGAGTCCCTACTAGGTCGGCCTTCCCACCGCTGTCAATACTTGTCATTGTAAGGGGGGCTGCTCGGCTCAGGCCCACCCTCCACAAAACTCTACCCCTAGGGGAGCCCCTGGGGCAGAGCCAGCAGCCCGGGCGAAGCCTCACCCTCCTCGTCGTCCTGGTCGGCCCCCGCGCCCGCCCAGTCCGGCGCGTCGCCGTCCGGCCCCGCCGCCTCCTCCTCTTCAGAGCCGGAGCCCTGGCTGAAGTCGATGCGCTGCGCCAGGCGCGCCAGGTTCTGCGACATAGACAGCGGCTGCAGGTACGTCTCGGTGCCATCGAGGCCCACCTCCTGCACCTGCTTCTCGCAGGCCGACTCGATGCTGATGCGCACAGCTCGCACCCCCGACATGCTGGCGGCGGCCTGCGGGCGACTCGCCGGGGAAAACTCAGAAGCGAGCGCGGACACAGAAGGCTGGACGCCGAGCTCCCCGAAAGCCCGACGCGGCGGGCCGGGAGGAAGCCAACCACCCACCGCTGCCCCACAATGCTCCGCGCAGCGTCTCGCGGAACGCTATGAGCAGGCGCCGAGGAGCCCCTGCCCGGACACTTCCTGTAGGCTGCACGCGGGAGCCGGAAGCTTCCGGCTGACCGTGGCTCAGCCGCAGCCGGGAAAGTGGGGTGAGATGGTTTTACGTAGACACGCTGGGCGTTGTAATTTTGTTTAGTTGGTTGCTTGGTTTTTGAAGTAGCTTATTTCTTGTTGACCTGATTAGTTTGTTGATTGGTTATTGAGACACGCAGCGTACACATCACACCACTCACTCCCGTTGATTCAGGCTGGGATGCGTCCACTCACTTTGTGGGTAGATTTTCACTTCCTAGTTAAAGCTCTCTGGGAACCTAGAGGTGTCTCCTCTAGGTGATTTTACACTCAGTGAATTTAACGATGAAGACGTACGTACCGTCACAAGTAAGGGCTGAACACTTATGTAAGCACTCACAAAGGCACTGAGGACGGTGGTTTCACCATAATTCGCAGCTGTTGGAGTGTCTGCTGATGGAGCTGCTTCCTCCAGCAAAAAGTCTGAGTCACGCAGCGAGCAGCGCTACCATCCCGACTGCACCACATTGAGGGCAACAAGCTTCTGGAGACCAACATGTAACAAGCTTGCCTACCCAGGATTTCCATCAGGGCAGAGCAGAGAGCGCTTAGCCAGCGGAACACTGAAGAGTACCGGTTCTTCACCTGGCAGTCCTTCCCCACGTGCACGTGGATGCCAGGGCATCTCTGCAGCTGTAGTTACAGCCAGTTGTGAGCTGCCTGATGTGGGAGGCAGGGAACAGACTCAGGTCCTCTAGAAGAGCAGCAAGCACTGCCGAGCCAGCTTTCCGGCGCCTGCTTAACTGCAGGCAGCCTTTAAACCTACACTTGACAAACCAAGAGCACCCGATGCTCCATTGATATCTGTGGGAAATTCAAAGCTCATACAGGAACTATTAAAGCCAGCCATTCCTTATTCTGTCGGGCCATTTTTTTTTCAAGACAGGCCTAGTAGCTCTCCTGATCTCTCTAGAAACCTTCCTTACATCAGGATTAATACCTTGTGGGTGTGTGATTTCATTAGTCTTGATAGTTGAATCATATTAAGGAAGTGAATCCATCCTCTCAGTGTGGGACCCCACAAGGAAATAGAATTCTTTTTATGTTCCACCCCTGCTGTATTTCTGTTCACATATTAATATGTTAATTACATAATATTTGTTTGGGTTCTCCAACTAAACATATCCCAGAAACTAGTGATATACCTGGCACAATCATCCACCCACCCAACAAACATTTACTGTAGGCTTACGTGGGCACTGTGCTACAGTGGTAAGCTAACACCTCCCTCAGCTCTGGAGTACAGGGTAAGTGAGGTGAGAACACCAGCACCAGGCTGGGTGAGAAGTGGATCAAGCCCTCGTCGCACAAGTGTGAAGACCGGAGCTTGGATCCCCAGAGCCCCCATAAAAAGCTGGGTGGTGTGGCGGCTCGTATGCATTCCCAGTGAAGACAGGGTCGCACTGCCTGACTGGCCTAGTGAGTCTGCAAGCCTCAGAGTTTAAGGTGGAGAGAAATCAGACCCTGGGCTTGACCTCTGCCTTCCATGTGCATGCACACTTATGTTGTGGACATGCAAACATGTAGCACACATACACATTTAAAAAATAGTAATGCTGTTGTTTTAAAGAATATATATGTATATGTGAGTACACTGTAGCTCTCTTCAGACACACCAGAAGAGAGCATGGGATCCCATTACAGATGGTTGTGAGCCACCATGTGGTTGCTGGGAATTGAACTCAGGACCTCTGGAAGAGCAGTCAGTGCCCTTAACTACTGAGCCATTTCTCCAACCCAGTAATATTGTTTTTGTTGAGTAAGATATTTAAAGAAACTATCAGATGATCAGCTGGGCAGTAGTGGCACATGCCTTTATTCCTAGTACCTGGGAGGCAGAGGCAGGCAGATCTCAAGTTCAAGACCAATCTGGTCTACAGTGGGAGTTCCAGGACAGCCACGGCTACATAGAGAAACTCTTGTCTCAATAAACAAATGAGAGAGAGAAGAAAAAAACAGTATCAAATGATTTTATTCAGTTTCACCTCAAAAATCATGTTTAATTAAAAATAATACATGTGCATTACAAAATAAAGAATAAGAAAACATTTAGAGCTTATTTCTAAAGAGTTCCTAAACCCACATCTTATTGCTATTAGGAAGGTTGGAAAGTTGATTTCTGGCTAATGATCATCACATGTTCTGTGATATAGAACAGCAAGAAGATTTCTAACCATCATCACCATATGCTAACCATCAGCACTCAGTGTAATATCTTTTGAAAAGCACAAAAAGATTTCTTGAATGTAGTCACCTCGGAAAGAGGAACAAACAGGTCTCTGGATTCCCACCCCTCCCCCAGCATCCTGCAGAATTCATGGTGGTCCTAGCCTGAGGTTCAGGGCTAAATAGAAAGAAGGCACAAGGTGTACCTAACCAAGCAGGCCAAGCTGTGGCCCTGCCCACCATCACTGTCCAGGCTCCCGTTTGTCCTGACAGCTATGTGACATCTCTTTCTGGAAGATGTCCTCCTCTAGTGGTACCAGGCTTCAGCCTTTTCCTTCTCCTGGCATGAAAGTCCTGAGGGAATTCCAGTTTCTTGTGGTTCATTCTCTCAACAGTCTATATAGCCAAAGAAAGGGTACAAAGGTGTCTCTTTAAAACACCACACTAAGAGTAAGTTGTGTTATATCTCATGATGGAGACGTGTTTGGTGTTGTGTTTTGTTGTTCTTTCTTTTCTTTCTTACCTTGCAAACAGTTACTAAGGTACAAACTGTTGGATAGAGACCCCATTCAGGTAGAGTCTGGCTAATCGATGTTATTAACCTTGGAAGGCCACTGCAGACGTCTGAGTGTGGGTAGTCCCGAGTGCTGAGAACATAGTATACTAACTTCCAGAGTGGGCTTAAAATGGGGGGGGGGGCGGGGCAAAGAGTCCACACCGTTGCGTCTAATGCTCAGTAATAATCCCTTAGCCCTTGTGGGGTGAACTTGAAACATTTAGTAATGCCACACAAATGTCAGTTATTCCCAGATAGCAGGAATAATGGAAGGTCCCTGTTCATATTCATATCTGTGGTATGAAGAGAAGGTAGACTTTGCTGGGCTATAAAGACACAAGATTGGTTTACTAAAGTGAGCATCTCAGTTATCTATGTCCCTAATACTCTCCCTCACATGAAGATTCGTGCCATAAGTCCATATCCTTGCATTTCAAATGCCATAAAAATAGTGCTCGTGTAGTGATATTACTTTAATTAGTTGTGCTGGGGTTAAGGTAGGGCCTTGGCTTCTAGGGAAGTGCTGTCTGTCTGTGTCTGTCTGTCTCTCTCTCTGGTCCTCTACTGTATTTTTTAATTACTATCAGTTGCTGGGTTAGTAATTTAACCTTAGCTAACCATTCAACCAGCTGCTTTAATCTCTCCCAAAGGCATGGGTCTCTTTGGGTTGGTCAATGCGGTAGAGGAACTGTGCAGGTGAGAAGTAGCCAAGATACTCCACTGTGTCTGGGGTGGTATCGTAGTGGTAGTGTCCACCTTCTCCATGGTGACTGAAGAAATGTGTGTGCTCCAGGCGCAAATCGAGCCCCTAGGACAGCAGGCGGTCTGTTAGTATGGAGTCAAGTCATTTTGAACACAGTGTATTGCAGGGGAAGGAGAGAAGCCTTTTGTTACTTCTTAATGGCTTTCTTTTCTTTAAGGCAGGAACGCACTGTGGCTGACACTCACTTTGAGCTCCCCGCCTTCCTACTGCATCGTCTGAGTGACAGATCACAGCATCTACCCCTAAACCAGCGTTGACTTTTGTAGTGCTGGTGGGTCTCTGACTCAAGGCCTCCTGCATGCCAGGTGAGGGCTCTATCTGAGCTACACCTGCAGCTGACCAGTTTTAAGTAAGCAATGGAGTCACACTAAGGAACCTCAAGGCTGCGGGGGAACAGCCCGTGCCATCAGGAGAGCGCACTGGGCCTCGTTTTCATTTCTTTCTTCAAGGCAGCACCTTCCTCCGTGTCCTTCCAAGAAGACTTTCACCATTTCTATTCAAACTGTACTTTCTACACTGCTGCATATTGCTTATTCCAAAACTTCCAATGCAGGAGGATGGAGAGATGCCTCAGTAGTTAAGAGCACTGGCCGAATCCCCAGAGGACCCATGTGCAATTCCCAGGACAACTCTCAGCCATCTGTAACTCCAGTTCCAGGGGATCTGATGCCCTCTTCTGGCCTCCAGGGGTACCAGGCACACATGTGGTACACAGACATACATGCAGGCAAAACATCCATACACAGAAAAGGAATACAACTTAATCTTGTTTCTTTACAAACTTACAATATGGCTTGGAGTTTCTGCCTGTGAGAGGGTAAGCGCTTTGGTTTCTCTGATGCCTCTGTGGCGTTCTGCTCAGGCTTTCACTGTGTCAATGGACACATTTCCAGTGTTTCTACTACTATAGAACATTGTCCTTGGTTTAATTGATCACTGTGGAGCCTCGTAAAGACAAGATCTTAGACAGCAGTCACTGCCTGAAAGGCCCACCAGTCAGGACTTTGGTAGACACTCTCCGGATCTGGCATGTAGCAGCATTAGGACTGGGGGCAGGATGGCAAGAGACCTGAATATTGTACTTTATTATTATTTATTGTTTTTTATTTGTCTCAAGACCAATTTCACTGTGTTGCCCAGGATGGTCTAATCTCACAGAGATCCTAAAGAATGCTGGAATTAAAGGCTTGTTCCAACACACCAGCTCTATTATTGAATAGTATCCCAACTTGTGTGATATTTAAAATGCCTGCTCTTTTACTTTCTTGAAGGTAAGTCTGCTCTGCCAAACACTCTGTGTAGAAAGCCACCCATCCCCTGTCTTTCAGGATGATGCCCACAAACTGGACATGGTGGCAGTGCCTGTCACCTCAACACTGAAGAGGAAACTGTGAGCAGAAGGATCAGAGGTTCAAGGTCATCCTTGGCTACAAAGAGTTAGTGGCCTGGATTGATGCATACATTCTAAGAAAAAAGCCAGGCGCGATACCACATGCCCTTAGTTCCTGCACTTGAGAGGCAGAGGCAGTTGGTGCCTGGTCTACAAGGTGAGTTCTAGGAGAGCCAAAACATTAGGTCTCAAACCTGGGACAAATGGCTATTTAATATATGAAAGCAGCCGGCTGCCAGGTTCTCCTAGGGTCTTTCAGTCCTTTTCTGTCACAGGGATGGCTGCCACACCCTGCCCTCTACCCCAACTCTCCAGCCCGGGGCTGGGCCGCCCTTCTGCCAGAGGCTCTTTCGTACGTAATCAAGCCATTTTGGTGACCCGCTCTATTTTTAACTTTTGCCCTCCTGGCTGCTGCACCTGGTTCCTCTCTCTCCCCCTCCTCCTACTCCCTCCTCCCGTGGCTCAGGGGCACCTCCACTCTGGACTCTGCAGATGTCCCTGCTTCTGGCTGTACTCCAGCTTCTCCTCCAAAGTACTCATGGCTTATCCTCAGGCTTAAATAACAAAAACCCAAATCACCTCATTCTAATACAATATGAGGCTGGCAGGATGAGTGGCAAAAGTGCTGCCAAGCCAAACGTACTGTTGTTCTCTCCTTCCTACTGTGTGTCTCACATGGTGTTGTTCTCTGATCTCCACTCATTTGCTGTAGCACGTCTCACGCTCACACACACACATGCACACACACACACACACACACACACACACACAAAATAAATAAATAAATAAATATTAAAAGAGCGAGTACCCCACCAAGCATTTTCACTGTGTATAAAAGGAAGATGAAAGACTCACCGGGTCTTTGGAAACAAACACTGGTAGACAAACCAAGGGAGCCTTCATCTCGTAGAAGTTTAGCCATTTATTGACAGCTTCGTCCGAGTTCAGTGGACAGGAAGAAAATTCTGCAGGCTGAAATAAGAACTTGTTAAACAGGAAAACACTGAATATTAATGAAAATTAAATAATGAGAATAAAAAAGTATGATCTCATTGTTATAAGTTTTATACTTTTCACTGAGTGCACTTTGGTATCAGTTACATGTGAACCAATCTGTACACCCTAAAGCTTATTCCTAATTAATGAGGTGAGGCCTTACTGTTTTTCTTTCCACAGGTATTCAGCCTTCTTGTTGTACATTCTTTTTTTTTTTTTTTAAAGATTTATTTATTTATTATATGTAAGTACACTGTAGCTGTCTTCAGACACACCAGAAGAGGGCGTCAGATATCATTACGGATGGTTGTGAGCCACCATGTGGTTGCTGGGATTTGAACTCAGGACCTTTGGAAGAGCAGTTGGTGCTCTTACCCGCTGAGCCACCTCTCCAGCCCACTTGTTGTACATTCTTGTTCTCCATTTTATGTGTGGTTTTAATTTAATTTTTTTGCGATGTTGGGAATTGAACCTGGGGACTTGTTCACTCTAGGCAAGTCCTACATATATATATAAAACCACTGAGCCATAGCCCCAGCCCCTCCCCATTCTGGGTGAATGATTTTCAACAAGAATGCCCATGCCAGCCAAGGGGAATTAGACACACGCATGCGCAGAGATGGATGGAGCTAGACTGCACAATATATAAAAGTTTCCTTCAATGGGAAAAAGAGAGAGCGGCAGCTGCAATCTACAGAAAATGTACAAAAACACGGATGATTTTCTGACATTAGGGTTGGTTATGGTTTATGGGCCAAATGTAAAGTAAAAACTTATACTATGCATGGTGGTATATGTCTGTAATGACAGTACTTAGCAGGCTGAGGCTTGTCAATCCAAAGGCAATGCGATCTATGTAGTGAGGTTGTGGCAAGCTAGCTGTTGTGTCCATGCAGGCAGCAGAGAGCGCTCACCATGATGTGGGCTTTGACTTTTCCCTTCTGCACGATGAAGGTGCCTCCCATCCCTACAGGCTTGGTGCCATAGTGCTTCTCCAGAGTCTGCCTCATGCAGCTCACAAAGTTAAGTTCTCCTGTTCTTCTCTTGGCTTGCACCTCAATGACCTGCAAAGGGTGAAATGGTGCACATAACTGCATAAACTACGCAATTCTATGTAGATATCTACCTAAATGTACCAGTATAAAGTCACTGCTACCAGGTAAAGGTAAATCTTCTTATTTGCTCAGCACACAAAGATGAGAGTTGAAATGCCTCATTCCTTGTGAGTCTTAATCTCTCTCTCTCTCTCTCACACACACACACACACACACACACACACCAGCTATACATGACTCCAACAATCTTATTCATGAGTTCTGAGCTGAGTCCTATTCTGAACTCTGGAGACCAAAGTGGTTCAGAAAATGTAAGGGTTACTGGCTTAAAGAGATTCACCTAGGGTAATGGTTTTCCCTATTTTCCGGGGTACTTTTACACCGCTATCTCATTTCTCAAGGCTCTCTCCTTTCAAGATCTAGGTCCCCACTGGGGATAATACTGAGATCAACCAGGCATGCATCCTCCTTGTCAGCTTCTTGTTTTTGTCACCAACACTAGCTCAGTGTCCTTCTGAAACAAACAAATGCCTAGCTACCACCTGCTAAGTAGGGGTGATATTTTATTGCTTCATGCAAGTGATAAATATCTGAGATTTGTATCTTGTTACCTTTTACTCAGAAAAGTAGAGCAAATGGATGCTCTGTTTACTAAGTAAATATTCTTAACTTTGGGTTTTAAAAAGACTTTGTCTTTCCTTGTACTATTCTGAATCTTTTTTTTTTTTTTTAACTAAGTAGGCCATATAAAAACTTTGCATTGGCTCATCTGATTTTCTTGGGAGAACTATATTGAAAACAATAAAAGCTCATATTTAGTTATCTGAGAAGATGTAAAGAATGCTATGTTCTTATGGGCATAATCACCTTGCCAGGTTGGCCCTCACTGGCAAACAGGTTAGCCAGGAGTGCACATCCAAAATCATGATATTTTTGGCTGTATTTCTCCAGCAGGCATTCACCATCTGCAGGATTTTCACAGGCAAAGTAACTTCCATTTACAGGTCGGTTGTGTTCGCTTGCTGTTTGAACAATTGGCATGAACTGGAAAGAAACAAATCAGTGTTAGTGCAATAATTACTTTTTTTTTCTTTCAGACATTGGGAGATTGCATCCTAGGTCTTTCCCACTATAGTCACACATTGCAGTGGTGTTGGAGATAGCATGCAGGCGGTTCCTGCGAGGACAAGGCTTGCACTGGCTGGTTTTGTGTGTCGACTTGACACGGGCTGGAGTTATGACAGAGAGAAGAGCTTCAGTTGAGGAAGTGCCACCATGAGATCCAGCTGTGAGGCATTTTCTCAATTAGTGACCAAGGGGGGAGGTCCCCTTGTGGGTGGTACCATCCCTGGGCTGGTAGTCTTGGGTTCTATAAGAGAGCAGGCTGAGCAAGCCAGGGGAAGCAAGCCAGTAAGGAACATCCCTCCATGGCCTCTGTATCAGCTCCTGCTTCCTGCCCTGCTTGAGTTCCAGTCCTGACTTCCTTTGGTGATCAACAGCAACGTAGAAGTGTAAGCTGAATAAACCCTTTCCTCCCCAGCTTGCTTCTTGGTCATGATATTTGTGCAGGAATAGAAACCCTGACTGAGACAAGGCTCTACCACTGGCTTATGTTCCCAGCCAAGTTCAAACCGGTACCTAGACAACATGACCATTCCCTAGGGCCACCTCAGCAGCACCCGAACCTGTCTGTGGGATGCAGGGGTTAGGGAGAAGGGGCTCTGCTGAAAGACTCCTGAATCCTGGGAAATCTTCACTCAAGTCTTGGGATAGGACAACACCCCAAAAATTCACGAGAGACTGTTCTTGATGCAAACACATGAGGCTTAATTCTCCAGTGCACTGAGCCGCTCCTGTGTCTGAGCAGGGACAGAGGAGTTCCACCTGAGCAGCTGCCACTGGGGTTTTTTAAAGAAACAGACCATAGGGGCTGGAGAGATGGCTCAGCTGGTAAGAGCACCGACTGCTGTTCCAAAGGTCATGAGTTCAAATCCCAGCATCCACATGGTGGCTCACAACCATCCGTAAAGAGATCTGACATCCTCTTCTCTTGTCTGAAGACAGCTACAGTGTACTTACATATAATAAATAAATAAATATTTAAAAAAAAAAAAGAAAAAAGAAACAGACCATAAAGAAAAAGGGGAGGGGATGTTCAGGCTGTGATCTATGTCATAAGGAATGGGGAGATCAGCGGCAATTCATGGCTCAGCGGAAGGTTACAGGTTATCTTGGGCAAACACAGTTACTTTGAGCGGGGATGAATCCTTGAAGAAAGGGGAGTCCTCTTCCTTGCAGCTGGAGGGAGTGTGGAGGGAGTGCCAGTCTTTGGAGCAGGAGTGCTATCTTAAGGTTGACAGTTTTCTAAGTTGCACTGTGTCTAGGCTAATTGTTAGTGGTCTCTCATTGCTCCCTGGCTGTCTGCTTTCCCAGCTGCAGGAAGGGAAGCAGCTGTGTCCCACCATGTCCTCCTCACTGTGTTATCTCCACAAACCTTCAGAACACCTGGGAAAACAACCCTGGATGGAAACTTCTGAAACTGTGAACAAGAGTGTCTCCTTCCAACTGTCTGTTGCCATTATTCTGTCATAGCTGTGGACATTCAACACAAACATTTCGTAAAATGCTTTTCTAATTTCCTTTTAGATTCATTTATTTTACATGTGTATGTGCTTTGCCCACACATATGTGTGGCATGCCTGGTCCTCACAGAGGTCAGAAGGTGGCACTGATTTCCCGGAACTGGAGTTACAGACAGCTGTGGGCTGCCATATATGTGCTGGAACTGAACCTGGGCCTTCAGGAAGGGGGCCTTAACCGCTGAACCACCTCTCCATCCCACTCATAGAAAATGTTCACAGCATCTCTTTTTTGGAGACAGCCCCTTGCTGTGTATCCCAGTAAGTTGCTGTGAAGACTATCTGTCATGGAATTCACAAACTTAGATATCATCCTCTTGCCTGAACTCTGGGATTACTGTGTCCACCACGACACCTGACAAAACGTCTGTCTGTATATTTATTTAGAACAGGATCTCATTCTATGGTCCTGGCTGGCTGTGTAGACCAGGCTGATCTTAGACTTATAGTAATCCTTCTCAGCCTCTCAAATATTAAGATTGCAGGAGTGAGCCATCATGAACAGCTCAAAATGTCTAATCTTAGACTTTAACTTTTTTTCGGTCTTGCACACTGGGAAAATTCTATCACTGCTTCTGCAAGAGAAGTTGTGTAACTTCTGAACAACTCCCTATCTGATAACGTTATAAGAGAAAGGTGGTCCATCTCATCATGAGATGTGGACAGTGACAGTCACATCACATAGCATAGGTAGTACACACCATGTTTAGTATAAATGGTACACGGCACATTATAACACACCACATACAGCATGCACGACTGGCACCAGTTCCAGCCATTTATTTTTGTAAGTAGCCAAAAAGTGGTTACTTACTATGTTTTTGTTGTTCTTTTTGTTTTTCAAGATAGGTTTTCTCTGTTTAACAGCCCTGGCTGACCTGGAACTTAGTACAGAAATCAGGCTGGCCTCGAACTCATAGAAATCTGCTTGCCTCAGCCTCCTGAGTTCAGGAATTAAAAGCATGCCCCACCATGTCTGGCTACTATCTAGTTTTTATCATGGAGTTCCTCTTTGGACCCAAAGTTGCCCTTATATGACAGCAAGGATTTACAGAGATGTGAGGGATCCAATGATATGTAAGAAAAATCATGAGCCAGGTGGTAGCTCATGCCTTTGATCCCAGCACTTGGGAGGCAGAGGCAGGTGGATCTCTGCGAGTTTGAGACCAGACTGGTCTACTGAGTAAGTTCCAGGACAGCTAGAGCTACACAGAGAAAACCTGTCTCAAAAAACAAAACAAAAACAACAACAATAACAAAAAAAATCATGAGGCCTCAAGTGGACATGGCAATCCAGAAGTAAATAGGCAGAGAAAGATGACTGTATGAGGTCAGCCTGGATTACATAGCCAGACTCTGCTTCCAGAAACAAGAACACACATAACACACACACACAGACACACTCATAAATACATACACACTATGTACACACAACACATATAAATACATAATACATATAGCATACATACACACATAATGCACACATATGACACACGCGTATAATATACTACACACATAACACACTATACAAAATTCACACATATACATAATACATGCAATACACAGACATAATACATAAATGCATAGTACACACAATATATATACAGACATAATACATGTACATACCATTTACAGCCACAATATACACACACAATATACACACACTACACACAATATATACACACAATACACACACAATACACAGTAATGCACACATTATATACACATTACACACATACATAATATACACACACAAAACACATACATAATACACTATACATATAATATACTATATACATACATAGCACACACTACACACATACATAACACTATAAAAACATATACGTACAATACATAGACATACAATACACACATACACACATCATACACAATACATGCATAATACATAAACACATAATACACATTACACACTATACACATACACTACACACAACACACATATACATACATGCATAATACACATAACACATACATAACACACTACAAACACACATACATACTACACAGATACTACATAATACATGTAATACATATACACTACACACTATACATACACACATATATGTACACAATACACATGCACATATAATAAATGTACATGCTACACACCTAATACATACACATTATACACATACATACACATACATATATAATACATACTACACAGATATATACACACTACATACAAACATGCTACATACATATATACATACATGCTATACATAATCCACACATACATAATAAACATGCACACACCTTTGTGTTTAACCTATTCTCTAAACACTCTGAAAGTAAAATAGGCGCTTCATTAGCACTGGACCATTTGGAGTGTCCACTTGGGCTCAAATCTGAAGAGACATCAACAACTTACAATTCACTCATAAAGGAGGTGGTTTTTGTTTTTGTTTTTCCCTTGACACAGGCTCTCCCACTGTAACCAGACTGACTTGGAACTCACTATGTGGCCCATGATGACCTTGAAGTTGCACAATCCCTCTGCCTCAGCCTCCTAAATGCTAGAACACATGTAGGAGGCACCACTCCCAGCTAAAAGTAAATTTTGACAGACCAGTAAAAAGGTTGTGAATAAATGTCAAATGACTAAAATAAAGCAATGCTCTTTACACACTGACCTCAGAATTGAATCCAAGCGTCTGAAATGGACCTGCCCCTGCTCCAAGGATAAAAGCTCCAGGCAGCTTTATTTCTTTTGCAATTTCATTTAGGTCATAAACCTATAAAAAGGAGAAAATTATTGAAGCTGTACCATATGAATTTCCTGATTTACTTTTTACAACAGACCACTAGCTTTCTTGCCTGCCACACTCGCTGGTGTGGGCCGACCCAGTTTCTAGTCTGAATACAGAGAATAAAAGCATACTTACTTTTTTTTTGTTTACAAGAGGCAATAAGTAAGGCACACCTCCTACTTCTGCAATTCTAGTTTGCCCACAGATGCCTAAAAAAACACAAGCCATCTTAAAAGTAGGCAAACATATCATTCCAGTATAAAATTCCAGAGGACACTAATTTATTAGGAACACCTGTGGGAGAATCTCAGCTGGAAGGAGCAGAGATAAAAAGGGCCAGGTGGTCCCTGCTCGGCTCTGCTGTAAACTCCTGAGCATGACTCTGAGGCAAACCAACCACTGATTTCTAAGAGGGCAGGGGCCAACTTTTGGGTAGAGTTGCTAGAACTCATTTGCTTGATCCTTTAAAAATCCCCCTAGGTACATTTTCATTTTTAAAAAAAGTATTCTTTTTGGGTATAAGTTGTATATTTAAGTTTTTTGTAATTTATTTCCATCTTATGTGGATTTAGTATTTTGCCTGCACGTATGTCTGTGTGGAAGTTTCAGATTTGGGGGTTACAGATAGTTGTGAGCTGCCATGTGGGTGCTGAGATTTGAACCTGGGTCCTATGGAAGTACAATCAGTGCCCTCAACTGCTAAGCCATCTCTCCAGCCCCATAGTTTTAAATTTTTATAACATTTTCCTTTGGCAGAATGTTGTTCTTTAGACCCATGCTGAAATTTTTTTTTAAGTTTATATAAGTAAGTTTATACAAAAAACAAATGAAGCCAGGCGGTGGTGGTGCATG
The DNA here is from genome assembly GCF_947179515.1 of Apodemus sylvaticus. Lineage (NCBI taxonomy): Eukaryota > Metazoa > Chordata > Mammalia > Rodentia > Muridae > Apodemus > Apodemus sylvaticus. The sequence continues at coordinate 120,260,979 of NC_067478.1, read as the reverse complement.
TCTGTAATCCCAGCACTCTGTGAGGCAGACACAGGCGGATTTCTGAGTTTGAGGCCATCCTGGTCTGCAGAGTGAGGTCCAGGACAGCCAGGGCTACACAAGGAAACCCTGTCTCAAAAAACAAAAAATCCAAAAAACCAAAAACCAAAAACAAAAAACCAAAACCAAATGATAGATAACCTTTAGGTACTAGCAAGTTTCTATGCGTGTTTTCTGTAGTTGTGCAGGTTTGTTGTTTGCTTTGTGCTAGGGATTGAACTCAGGGGTAAAAATAAATTGTACTACTAAGATGACGTTCTCCCAACCCCTTTTATCTACTTACATTTTAAAATCCAAGTTAAACTATTAAAACTAAATTTAAACTAAATAATTTAAACTTTATATTGTACTTTATTTACATTTTTAATTGACTGATTTTTATTGTATATGTGTACACATGAGTGTGGTGTGTGTATAGTATATTCAAACACATTTATGTGCATATACTGCACATATATACCATAAGCAGAAGCCAGAGAAAGAGCCTGGGTGAGCTGCTCCATCTCGCTCCGCCTTACTCCTTGCGGGTCTGTCCCTGCACCTGAAGTGAGCCGCCGCAGTCCTCCCTGTCTGCCTGAGTGCTGCTGCCTTACAGACAAGCATGGCTGCTCCAGGTGTTATGTGGGCTCTGCGATCTGAACTCAAGCCCTCGTGCTCCAGCAGGAAGAGCTGCTCCCTCCCTCCCCCCCATGTCACCTCTCCAGTCCTTCCACTTGCATTGTTCTCATGACCTGTATTTATTTATACTGTGTGGCAGTAAGGGCATATGTGTCAGAAAACAACCTGTGGGGTCTTCCCTTCCACTGTGCAGATTCTTGCTTGGGACTGAACTCATGAGGTGTGACAGCAAGGGCCTTTCCTCCTCCAGATTTGAACCTGGGTCCTATGGAAGTACAATCAGTGCCCTGGCCAGCCCCGTTACTGACATTTTTAGTATTAGAACAACACAATGAGGCAGTTTGAGGGAAGGCACTTTTTAAAGTATAGTAGAAATTTATTATCATCTACTTAAGAAGTCTTTCAAGGCCAGGTGGTGGTGGCGCACGCCTGTAATCCCAGCACTCTGGGAGGCAGAGGCAGGCGGATTTCTGAGTTCGAGGCCAGCCTGGTCTACAGAGTGAGTTCCAGGACAGCCAGGGCTATACAGAGAAACCCTGTCTTGAAAAAACAAAATCAAAAAAAAAAAAAAGTCTTTCAAGGTTATCATTAAGTGAAGCACATTTAATCACCCTGCTGTTATGCAGAGGAGAGATGCAAAAAAGTCTTAATAAGTGCCTTCTGTGTTTGGGGAAGAGTTTGTGTACAGGTTGTGTACTGAGTGACAGACAAGATGCTGAAGGCTGGTGGAACTACTAGAGAACCATAGCTGTCCAGGGACTAGGGAGGAAGGAAGCCCTCGGCAGAAATGTGGTACACAGAACAGGAGATTCTAGAGATCTCAGTGAGACAGAGATTTCAAAGGTGCTGGATCCTGGTTAAAAGTGCAAGGTTAGATGAAAAACTTGGAACGATTCTACAAAGTAGGTGGATGCAAGGGGAAAAGATCCTGCAAAACATTACAAAGCGTCTTCTACACAGAGACAGCTGGAGAAACAAGGAAGAAAAGAGTAATTTACTCTCAAAATGAAAACCAGAAACCACGGGCGATTACAAGGGGGAGGAAAATAAGACTTGATCTTAGTTTGTTCATCCGCAGGGTTGAACTGTGGCTGGAGAGACGGCTCAGCAGTCAAGAGCACTGGCTCACTCTTCCAGAAGCCCTGGGTCAGTTCCCAGAACCCACAACCATCTGTAAGTCCACATGGATCTGATGTTTTCTTCTGGCCTCCATAGGCATCAGGCATATACAAGGTACACAGTCATACATACATACAAAGTACGGAGTACGTATAAAATAAATGTTTCCAAAATGGCTTCTAATAGTTGCAAGGTGTTGAGTCAAAGACTGTTGAACCTGGCAGACTCCCACACACTCCTAGTTAATGTATCTAAGGCTGTGGGACATTATGGGGCTTAGTCCAAGTAATCGGATGAATAGACACTCAGACCAATGTCTAAGACTCCCAAGCAGATTACTTTGTAACCAGCTAGCTATGCCAATTAACATAAAAGAAGAGGAGCTGCACTATGCTCTAATTCCTCATGGTCACAGGGCAGAAGACAGAGGTTAGACTTTCTATTACGACTCACACGGAGTTTACCTGGCTCCAGTCGCCTCTCCCTAGCTCCAGTCTTTCAACAGAGAGCTGGAGCGAGCGTCCTGGAATGCTGCAGTCACATGCATCTGACCCAGGTGTCAGTCACCCTGGAGCTGCTTTACTCAACCAGTATTCATTGGCAAATTTCTGGAAGACGTCTAAGTATTTAATAGATAATCAAATATAAGGCCTAAAAAGAGGCTTGCTTCATTTTAGATTATGTATATGATGTCTGAAAGTTGTAGTAATAGCTTTTATTCATAGAGGAAAATAATACTGGCTTCTAAAAATGTATGACTGAAAACCAAAAACTTTTTTTTTTAACTACGCACCTTTTACAGGAAAGGTAAATGGCTCCTTGGTTAGATCTGGACAGTCAACCACTGAGACCTGGACATCAGCAAAGTTATCCTTTAGCCCCTTCTGCAAAACTAATACAAGACACACAAAGAAGATATTTAACATTAGGTAAGGAAATTGGCCACCATATACTAAATCATTCTTCAAAGTTTCTTTGTTACACTCACAATCTTAACTTACATTATAAGAAAGAGAGAGGGGAACAGAGATAGAGAGAGAGAGAGGGAGAGAGAGAGAGGACCCCAGGTCTTAAGTACAAAGCACACAGTCCACCTCTGACCTGAACCACCAACCCAGGAGTGCTCTTTTTTTTTTTTTTTTTTTAGTATTTTTTTAACTTCTTGCAATCTTTTTTTTTTTTTTAAGTTTACTTTTTATTTAACATAGTGTTCTGCTGTGTGGGCACATGCACACCTGAAGTGGGCACCAGATCTCATTACAGATAGTTGTGAGTCACCATATGGGTGCTAGGAATTGAACTCAGGACCTCTGGAAGAGCAGCCAATGCTCTTAACCACTGAGCCATCTCTCCAGCCCCAGAATAATCTTACTGATGAATAAAATTAGACCTTGACGTGCTCAGAAGACATAATGTACTCTCTGACAGACAAATACCCATAATTACTAGCTAGCTTTGGGGTGCTGATTTGAAAAACAATGGCCCCCATATGGACAGGGATTAGAAGGGGCCGCCTTGCTGGAGGAGGTATGGCCTTGTTGAAGGAGGTGTGGCCTTGCTGGAGGAGGTGTGGCTTATTGAAGATGTATGTCTCTGGGAGTGGGCTCTGTGGTTTCTCTTCCAGCCAGCTGTCCTATATCTGGATGTAAAATCTCTTGGCTCCTGCACCATACTTGCTTACTTCCCTCCATGATGGTCATGGACTGACCATCTAAAACTGTACGCGAGCCCCAGTTAAATGTCTTCTTTATAGGAGCTGCCTCGGTGTTTTCACTGAGCCCTGGGTCCATTATTCTTTTTGATAAAGTAAGTTCAGGTTGTAAGTGTAACAACGTATTTTGAAGGAAGGTTTATTCTGTCTTGTCCTGGTGTCTCTTCACAGCAACTAGCAGATACAGGAAGGAAACAGACTGCCCACAGGTGAGAGCTCTTTTCTCTTGAGGGGATTTCAAAACACCCAATAAAAGGAATCTCTTGCCACAGGTTCAGTGGTGATTATAGTCAGATAACAGTGCAATCCAAAGAAGCCAGATAGAAGAGCAGAGACTCCGCGACCCCACTTTAAGTGTTTCAAAGGCAGGTGTCTAAGGTGATCTCTGGGGTAGAAAGGCTGCCTGGAAGGTCCGTGAGGGAGCCTACTAAGGACTGAACATATTTAATCTGAGTGTCAAGTTACATGTGCTGATATAGGTACATGTGCTCACACAGGTACATGTGCTGACACAGGCACATGTGCTCACACAGGTACATGTGCTGACACAGACACATGTGCTCACACAGGTACATGTGCTGACACAGGCACATGTGCTCACACAGGTATATGTGCTGACACAGGCACATGTGCTCACACAGGTACATGTGCTCACACAGGCACATGTGCTCACACAGGCACATGTGCTGACACAGACACATGTGCTCACACAGGTACATGTGCTCACACAGACACATGTGCTCACACAGGTACATGTGCTCACACAGGTACATGTGCTGACACAGACACATGTGCTCACACAGGTACATGTGCTGACACAGGTACATGTGCTGACACAGACACATGTGCCCACACAGGTACATGTGCTCACACAGGTACATGTGCTGACACAGACACATGTGCTCACACAGGTACATGTGCTGACACAGGAACATGTGCTTGCACAGGTACATGTGCTGACATAAGTACATGTGCTGACACAGGCACATGTGCTCACACAGGTACATGTGCTCACACAGGTACATGTGCTGACACAGACACATTTGCTCACACAGGCATGTGTGCTGACACAGACACATGTGCTCACACAGGTACATGTGCTGACACAGGAACATGTGCTTGCACAGGTACATGTGCTGACATAGGCACATGTGCTCACACAGGTACATATGCTGACATAGGCACATGTGCTGACACAGGTACATGTACTCACACAGGTACATGTGCTGGCACAGGCACATGTGCTCACACAGGCACATGTGCTCACACAGGTACATGTGCTGACATAGGCACATGTGCTGACACAGGTACATGTGCTGACACAGGAACATGTGCTTGCACAGGTACATGTGCTGACATAGGCACATGTGCTCACACAGGTACATGTGCTGACATAGGCACATGTGCTGACACAGGTACATGTACTCACACAGGTACATGTGCTGGCACAGGCACATGTGCTCACACAGGCACATGTGCTCACATTCACAATCACTATACTTTATTGGAGGTGCACTGTGCTGTCATACACATGTAGAAAAGCATAGTCTTAACATTCCAGAGCCTTTTTTTCCTAGAACTTTATTTTATTCTGCTTTTTTAGACAGGTATCTCCCTATGTATCCCTGGCTGTCCTGGAATTCATTACATAGACCAGTTTAGTCCCAAGTTCATAGAGAGAAAGTTCCTTATTAGTGAAGACTGAGACCAATTAAGTAGATGACAGCTTTGCCAACAAGAACAGTCTCTTCCATGGCTAGGAAGGGACACTGCTACAGTGAAAATCGATGTAACTCTAATATACATATGTATTTCATTTATTTATAGTGTGTCTGTATGTGTGTGTGACAGACACACACACACACACACACACACACACACACGCAGTTTGTGCTGCAAGCGCATTTACTCACTGAGCCATCTCGTCAGCCCCACAAGGATTATATTTTCAAGGATCAAAAAGAATAAGAAGCAAGCAATTAAAAAAGCAAACAGCAGGGCTGGAGAGATGGCTCAGTGGTTAAAAGCATTGCTTCTCTTCCAGAGGAGGCAGGTTCGATCCCCCTGCACCCATATGGAGGCTGATAACTGTGTAACTCCAGTTCCTGATGACCCAGCACAGCTTTGGTCTCCGCAAGCACAGGGCACTCATAGGATACACAGACACACATGCAGACAAAAAAACAAAGACCAAGTACACGTCTGATCCAGTCTCTGTGAACATGTTCATTCTCAGACAGCATACCATGAAAAGGGATCCCACAAAATAGAGCCTGAGACACGACAGCTTAGATGCAGACATTCCGGGCTTCATTGGTGCATTTGTCTATCTTTTTTCTTCTCTAGCTTACACTGGGGAACTTTCTTATGTTTTTGTTTGAACAAAATAAAAAAAGAAAGGAAAAAGCCGAGCATGGTGTTGCATGCCTTTAATTCTAGCACTCTGGAGGCAGAGGCAGGTGGGTGGGTCTCTGAGTTCAAGGCCAGCCTGATCCACAGAGTGAGTTCCAGGACAGCTAGGGCTACACAGACAAATACTGCCTCAAACAAACAAACAAACAAACAAACAAAGACTCCACACAGAGAAATTTAAGTAGTGAACTGACAGTCAGTGAATCAATATGCAAAGTATATTTGAGACTATGATCAATACTCAAGAATAGACTATTTGACTTTTATTATTTATCTATTTTTAATATGTATGAGTGCTGTGTCTGTGCACCACCTGTATGTCTGGCGCTGAAGGAGGCCAGAAGCAGACACCGTACCATCTAGAACTAACAATCACACACAATTATGAGCCACCATGTGAGTTCTGGGAACACAACTCAGGTCGTCTGAGTTCAGCCAGTGCTCTTAACCACCGACCCATCTCTCCAGCCCCAGTAGACTGTATTTAAAGAATACAGTCAATATTGCACAACTCTCTGGGTTCCTCTGCTAATTTTCATTACATAAAGGTGGTAGCAACAAGATCACTATAAACAGTGATATGGTGGTTATTCTTGGAAGAATAACTTTTATCACTCTATATAGTGTTATTGAGCTTATTCCTGGAAGAATAATTTATATCACTACAAATAGTGATATGGTGGTTACTCCTGGGAGACTAATTCATATCACTACAAATAGTGATTTGGTGGTTACTCCTGAGAGAGTAATTCATATAAATAGTGATATGGTGGTTACTGCTGGGAAAATAAGCAGAGAAGGAGCCAACGCTAGGGTTGGAACAAAATGAAATTTGAATTTACCTACAACAATATCTTTTTAATTAATTAATTAATTCACCTTGCGTTCCAACATCAGCCCCTTCCCCCTCCCCAGGCCCCTCACTCTTGAAGCTCCTCCTCTCTCTCCCCCTCCCATTCTCTTCTGAGAAGAGGTATCTCCTCCTCCTCACACACACATCAGTCACACCCTCTCTCACTGGGGCCAGAGGAGGTGGCCCAACTAGGGGAATGGGGTCTGCAGGCAGGCAACAAATTCAGGGACAGCAGACAGCCCCTGCTCCACGTGCTGGGGACCCAATGAAGACTAAGTTACACATCTGCTACATGTGTGCGTGGGTTGGGACGGGACTGGCTTTTAAGGTATTAGTATGTGCAGTTTCATGTGATGCTAAAAATCTTGAATTAAATAACTTCTATTTTGTTAAGGTCAAGATGGGATAATAAGCCGGGCGTGGTGGTGCACGCCTTTAATCCCAGCACTTGGGAGGCAGAGGCAGGCGCATTTCTGAGTTCGAGGCCAGCCTGGTCTACAGAGTGAGTTCCAGGACAGCCAGGGCTACACAGAGAAACCCTGTCTCAAAAAACCAAAATAAATAAATAAATAAATAAATAAATAATAAAAAAGATGGGATAATAATTGTAAATGTTTATAAATAACATAGCTTAAAAAACTTACATAACTTTGGTTTTTTTTTCTTTTTTGAGACATAGAAATTTGGATACTGATGCAGAAATTTCTGAATCAAAAGTACTATTTCAATAAGATAGAGAGGTAATTAAAGAGAGAAGGCAGAGGCAGGAGGCTCTCTGTGAATTTGAGGCCAGCCTGGTCTACAGAGTGAGTTCCAGGACAGCCAGGGATACATAGAGAAAGCCTGTCTTAGAAAAATCAAAACAAACAAGCTAAACACAACCCCAACGACCCAAAGCTAACATCATTTTTACCTTCCGCAAGCTCCTCCAGACTTGGCAAGTGAAAAGAAAACTCAGTGCAAGCCATTCTCTTCCTCTCTCACTGCTACTCAGCCACAGCGGCTGCCGGCTGAGCACCACGGGAGCTCACAGGGCAGCAGCACAAGTCCGGGCTCTGGAGACAACGGTAGAGCTTAGTGACTTGATGAAGGCAAAGGCCGTCGAGGTCCCATCTCCTCAGAGTTCACTTACGTAAGGAGGGTAAAGTGCTCAAGGCTCCACTCAGAGTTCACACAGCTTCCAGCCAGGTCCATGTGAGCAGGAGCTGAGGGACCTCTGCCCTACAGACTGTTCTTTCTTCCTCTTCCTTTTGATCTGTTTCTCGTTCCCTCCCGCTCTCCTCTTCCTTCCTGGCAGTGCTGCGTGTGGAACCCAGGACTTCAGCCTCACCCCAGCCCAGTACTGTTACATGAACCTGCTCTTAATACTTTTGTACTTTCTAATTTCCTTTCTCTTTGTTCCGTACTGGGATTGAGGCAGGAGCTCAGGCGTGCCAGGAAAGCCCTTTCTCATGGAGTGCTCCACTCGGCCTCAGCCTGAGCTTTTCTAACAGATGGTCTAAGAATATGGACTTATGTGTGTTTATACAATCCGTACAGTCCACAGTATCACATATCATAGATCACAAAAATAGACTACTCTATTTTTGACATTTAAGCTAAAAGTTAATTGTCTTAGAGTTATTACATTGTTTTTAATATTACACTTATTTGTGTGTGTGTGTGTGTGTATGTGTGTGTGTCCTTGTGCGCGTGTCATAGCATACCTGTAGAAGGCACAGGACAACTTGTAGGAATCGGTTCTCTTTTCCACCATGTGGATGCCAGGACTGAACTCAGCTACTTATTGGTAGCTTCACCCACCAGGCAATCATGCTGCCCTGACTACCCAGTAGTAACAAAACACCAAAGTCTGGCATTGTAATAGTATAATGGGAGTTTGCTTTGTTTTTTTCCCTGAAGCTAAAAAAAATCATGTTGCCAAATCTCATTTGTTTACATTTGAATTATTCTTTTTATCTGCCATTTTAATAAGAGAAAAATTTTACCAATTGAAATGGAAACCTATGAATGATTAGATTCTGAAACTCTTTTTTTTTTTTTTTACTTTAATTTCTAAAGAAATATACTTACTTGGTAAGTACTTTTAACATTCAGTTAATCTGGTAACTTAATCAATTATAATCCTATATTTCCAAAAATGCAGGGCAAAAACACTTTACAAAACACGAGCACACAGACTCATTACTTACTTCCCTGTTCAGGAGATCGGCCTTCTAAGCAAGCTCAGTGAGCCGGCTGGAGGGAATACAGGGAAAGAAAAGGAGCCAGGCAGGGAGTGACAGGCAGGGCCAATCCCAGCACAGGACAGTCAAATCACAGAGGGCATCCCTGCCTCCCAGAGCACCATGGGAGTAGCTAGCACTCAATATTGTTAATGGAACATCTCCTTAATCAGAACGGTTGGCTTTAAAAGTGCTCACGCAGCAAATGAAAAGTGGGTCCCTCAGACTGCTGTGGATTTCTTCTGATTTGTTTTTCTCCTTAGACAGACGATTCATACCCTGTCTACATAATGGAATCCCAGCCCACAGCTCCTCCTGCCTCCACACAACCCACATGTGGAGGTCAGAGGACAACTTGCAGAAGTCAGCTCTCTCTTCCTCTCTGCACATGTAACTCCTACGCCATCTCTGGCCTACGATTTCTACTTTTGACCACACTTTCAGAACATACATATTCCATGAACATGCCACTGAACATATTTAGCACCTCATATTTACAGTTTTTCTTTTAAGATATAGGATCCCTACATTGTCTCCACAAACCATCCTCCTGCCTCAGCCTCTAAGGTAGCTGAAAGAGGTGACATTCACTTTAGTACTTTACCAAACATTCATTTTTATTGTCCTTTAATATTTAACACATACATTCTTGTGTTTCAAATGAAATATAAGTAATTATTGAAGATGGGTCTCAGCTGCTATAACCATACCTGAATTACTCTAAACACATTTTTCAATTGAGTGTCTTTAATTGTTTATAAGTAAAACATGTTAATTTTTTTTTGAAATAGTTTAAAACTGGTATATTGTATACAAATAGATCTTACTCACTCTTTACCCAGATGCCCCATGTTAACAGTTTCACACTCTGTATGAACCAGAGATACTTCCTAATATAAGAACATGCCAAATCTGTACAACGAACAGCATATTAATCCATTGCTGATTGTTTTCATTTTTTTGTTGTTGTTGAGATAAGGATCACTAGAAGGCCCAGGTCTGTTTGAGCCCCGTGAGTGCTGGGGTTCAACGAATGTATGAGATTAACACCTCACCCGACTCTGGAGACAGGATTTTTCTGTCCAGTCCTGTCTGTTCTGGAACTCATTCTGTAGACCAGGCTGGTCTTGAACTCACAGAGTACTGGGTTTAAAGGCATGTGCTACCACTGCCCATTAATATCCCTAATTTTATACTTTTTACTTTCTTAAAGGAAAACCAGTCAGTTTGTTTTATATCACTACCAAAATGGAGACAAAGTCTAACTAACCATGGGCATCTCCAGCCCAAATAACTGGTTTAGAAATGTAGATGTTCATGCCGACGACAGCAGGGGACATGTGTATGTAAAGGGTGGAGTTAGAGTGAGGACCCTCAGGGAATGGTTTCCACAGACAATCAGAGCTGCTCCAGCATAGCATCCAGCCAGATGAGGGCAAATATTTACTTTCCTGATGTGAGTGGCGGGAGCCAATAGCTCAGAACCGGGGTAGAGGAAGGGTGACAAACGGGAAGAGAAACAACATGGAAAGCACCAGAGTGACTGGGCAGCCGTGCTGAGGGCCATATTAAGGCCTCTCTGTTCAGAAACTGTCATGCCCTTTAAAGCCCCTCAAAATTCTCAAATCCACAACACACTTACATTGTACTTCTTATTATTGTCCAGAAAAGGAAACAGATTTACCCAAGATCATTCAGTTGTTACAAGGCAGAAACAATTCAAAAGCAGATTGGAGCCAGGCATGTTGGTGCACATGTTCAGCTCCAGCACTGAAGGCAAAGTCAGGGGCAGAGGGGTGCAGAGGCAGGAGGTTGTCTGTGAGTTTAAGACCAGCCCGGTTTGCATATCAAGTTCTAGGACCCTCAGGGCTACATAGAGACACAAGTGTCGAACAACAGCCGCAACACCAACAAACACAAAGGCCGGTCTGTGAATCCAGAACGCACCCGATGTAAGCGGAACCTGCAGTGAAGAAATGGCCGCTTCAGCTGACACCAGGAAGACTGTTCAGAGAACCCTGCAGCACCCAGGACACCTGATCCTGCCTGAGCTCCATCTTCCTCCTAGGCTGGATTTCTCCTCTCTTCCAAATATATCGCACACAGTAGGTGGTCTGTTAGTTAATTGTTAAGTATTTATGATATACCAGATTGTTATGATATACAGACTAATAGGGTTCAAGCACAAGGCTGGCTTTACAGCTTTGCACAATAGTCTAGTCAGTCACGTAGGACCCTGTACAGATCTAACCACATACACAGGTTTTGTTTGCTTTTCTTGGTTTTGTTTTTTCTCGGGGCACACTTATGCACACTGGCAAGTTCTCTATAATCCAGCTATATCTCTAGGCCAACAACTTTACATTTGAAATGTGTTTGTCTATGAGAGCTCAAGGGATAGTGAAGTGCGAGAACGTATGTCCTCTCCCCGCAGACCTTGTCACCCACTGAATAAGGTGTTTGTAATGTTCCGTTAGAACTTAGTCCCAGTGGACCTGCATGGGTGCAAAGCCACAGAGACAATGTTGCAGGGTTCACAGACTGTTGGCAAACTGTGCAGGGGTCAAAAAGTACAAGTAAGGCCAGTGTGCACAGGTACTGTACACACATACGTAGCACAGGCCATCCTTAGTCTGCCAGGGAACTTGACACACTGCGGGCTCAGTCACCACAACAAACCGACGCTCACCTGACCCGCAGTGACTTCACACTCGCAGGAATGCCTTCTTTCCAGCCAGGAACACAGGTTCAGTCTCCTGCCTGCCTTTTCTGATAGCTCCAGGCCAAGGGAAGAGCCCGGTTAGCCCCGCCCCAAGGACCGCCCACCACATAGCCACGCCCACTGACGTGCCCTCCCGCGAGATTTCGTCCAAGTCCTAGTCCGATGCTGGGCGGGGGCGACGCCCTTTTCCGCGCAGCGCGGCGCGGCGGCGGAGGTGAGCGGCTGTTGGTTCTGAGCGTTCCGATCTGCCGCGGCCGGCCCGGCGGCGTCGCCCGGGCGCAGGGCGGGGCTCTTCGGGCTGTCGGCGGGGAAACGGCGCTGTTGTCGGGGTAGGAGCAGCGGAGCGGGCCGCGATCCCGCAGGCCGCGCGAGCCTCGGGTCGCTGTCGGGGGAGGCCGAGGTGTTGTGGGAGGCGTTTGTCGTGTCTTGTTAGGCCGGGGTCGTGTGCCGCCTGCACACACCTTCCGTGCTTTAAGGGTCTTGTCGGCCGGCCCTCCCGTGGCCGCCAAAGGTCGTAGTCTCTGGGTATGAAAGCTGCATACAGGTGGAGGTGGTTGCCTGTGAATTTACCCACAGGTGTATCGTTGGGGCAAACGGGTCAACCTTTAAGTTTTGGTAGAATACTTTAAAAAAGCAATTCATGTAGTGCGTATTTAGCCATCTAAGGTCGTAGTCACTCTGTTTTCCTCACCCTTGAAGGTTGTGATTAGTTTAGTTCTAGGATTTGTGTAGCCCAGGAGAACTTTGAAGTTTTCTCTGCTTTAGTACATGTGGCTGTTTTACCTGCCTGTTATTTCCACACCACGTGCTCACAGAGCTCCGAAGAGGATGTCGACTCTTAGGATTGGTTACAGCTATTTTTAAGCTGCCACGTGGGTGCTGAGAGTCTAAATCTTAGTCCATTGAAGAGCTCTTAGTCCACTGACAGTATTCTTACTCCGCTCCCCCCGCCCCCCAAGACAGGGTTTCTCTGTGTAGCCCTGGCTGTCAAGGAACTCATTCTGTAGACCAGGCTGGCCTCGAACTCAAAAATCCGCCTGCCTCTGCCTCCCAAGTGCTGGGATTACAGGCGTGTGCCCCCACGCCCGGCTCACTGACAGTATTCTTAAAACTGCTAGGCCATCGCTCCAGCCATAATCTAAAGTTTTTTGTACATACTACAGGCCATTTGATCAGTAATAATCTTTGCCACTATCCGAACTCGTTTTTGTGATGAGTGCACAGCCCAGATTGGAATTAGAAATGCTATATTGCTGTGAGGCTAGGTGATAGTTAAAGCCAAGTCGGTTTTTTAGGGTAGATTTAGAAACAGTATTGAAATGTGGTTTCTGTGTGCATGTACGCCATATGTGTGAGGGTACTGAGGTGAGATCTGTAACGTGGAGATTGTGAACAGCCCAGTGTGGGTACTGGAAAACTGAACTCTGGAAGAGCAGTGGAGCTCTACTGAGCTCACTCAAAGGCACTAAAAGTAGATGTAAAGTGTCCTGTCCGTAAAGATTTACAAAAATTCACACAGTGGTAAGGAGTATGTTGAGCTTTTCCATTAGAATGCTATGAATGGGAAGGTGCATCACTGAAATTTGTAATTGCAGAAAACTGGGTAAGGCAGAGAAAAGTGATGGCTCAATCAGGAGTGAATTCTGTTGACTGTGTGGAATTGGATAGAGCTGAAGATACTGGAAACCAAAGGTAAGGTAGCCTTTGTGGGTAAACTATAGTTCAGTCCAAATGTTCAATTTATTTTGAGACAGTCTCAATAGATAGAGCCATGGCTGCCTTCAGCCAGATAACCCTGCCTATCTGCCCCGAGAGTTGGAATTAAAGGCATGTTACCACACCCTGCACTCCAGTAAACCCGAATGATGGGAAGTTATTTGTAATGCTTCTTGGGAAAGATACAGAATAACTCAATTAGCATTTATATTAGCTTGACTAATATAGATTGAATAAAACTATTATTCAGATAACTACCAACCTGAAGATGTAGAAATGGAACATAGTTTTTTCTAAGAAAACTACATTGTGGGGGTTATATCTGGTCTTTTGTTTTTTGTTTTTCGAAACAGTGTTTCTCTGTAGTCCTGGCTGTCCTGCAACTCACTCTGTAGACCAGGCTGGCCTCGAACTTAGAAATCTGCTTGCCTCTGCCTCCAGAGTGTTGGGATTAAAGGCGTGCTCCACCACTGCCTGGCCTGTATCTGGCTTTATTGGCCCATTTTTGTTAGGTAGATAGCGAAGTTTCAGCCTTTAAGATTTTAACCATGTCCATAAATAGTAAGGATATAGTAGTTAACTGGTGCTGAGTCCATACTAAAATGGTGGGTATGATTTTAGGGGGTTGATCTTAGAAGAAGAAATGTACTTTGAATTTTTAATATGTCTTTAGGTTTGTCCTAGTGCTTTTGTATGCCTGTCCTGGTGCTCTTAGGTCAGTAGAGGGTGTGGAGCTGTGAAACTGAAGGAGTGCATGACTGGGCTGCCTGGGAGTGCCCTTGCCACAGCGAGGAGGTACCTAATGAGAACTGAGTGCAGTTTCATTTTTGTTTTAGTGATGACTCATCTGATAGCTTATTTAAAACTCAGTGTGTTCCTTCACCTGCACAAACGCCAAGACCCCCCACTGTGAAGTGTGTTCCTTCACCTACAAGTGTTGAAACAGATTCATCAAGCGACTCTTCGCTAGAACCAAGACCCTTGACTTTAAAGGCTATTTTTGAGAGATTTAAGAAAAAGAAACGGAAAAAGAGGAAAAAGAGAAAATATAAGCCAAGATTAAGACCAAGAGGAAGACCATCTGGAACAAAGAACACTAGAAAGTCACAGATAGATGCAAAACAAATTAAAGACAAAAGAGCTGTGTTTCCATTCTTAGATTCTGAAAATGGAAGAAAACCTTTACCTTGGAAGAAAATTTTAACATATGAGGTGAGTGTAGGTGTGAGATACATTAGGTAAGATGGAGTGGTTTATTGGCCATTCTTACTTAAGGTATCTGAGGGACACCTGAAACAGATTGTTACTTTAACAATAGTGACATCTGTGTAAAATACTCCAGTCCTCATCTCACATGCATCACTAGTGAGAGAAATGTGCACAAGCATATTTATCAGTGTGCACAGATTTAGGCAGTTGAGTATACTCCTTAACTGAGTCACTTTATGTTATTGTCTCTAAACTACTCTGAAGCACAGGATACCCAATTTTATTTGCAGCAGTAGTCAAACCTGTCACTACAAGGTCAGCAGGTATGGTATCATTTCTTAAGGCCCACTTCTAGCAATCACTATTCAAAAAGCAATTCCTCTGGTGAGGATCCCTTCTCAGATGATTGTGAGCTATGCCAAATTGACAGTTAACAAGGACAAGGGCTGGAAAGAAACCCAAGTACCTGGGTACTAGCTAGGTTTTTCAAATGTTTGCGCAGTAGATGTTGAATGGTTGCCGGTGGTCCTCAGTTGGAGTGTGTAGTCTGAGGTAACATCGACTTTCTTGGCATGTATGCGCATATACATATAATATAGCACAGCTTGCCAGTTTGGTTGTCTTCCTGTCACCTTGGTCTTGGATATGGTCTTGACTACCCAAGTCTGTAATTAGAGTAGACCCGTCATGTACACAACATTTACATGGTTTCTGTGCTTTCAAATCTGGTCCTTTTGATGAGCAGCAAGCCATTGTCCAGCCCTTGGTACAGTTTCATTCAAGCTTGAAATTATAATATATAATTAGTATTTGGTGTTTTAACATTGTGTTTCTAACTTGCAGCAAGCTGTTGCAAGAGGATTTTTTCACCACATTGAAAAACTCAAGTATGAACACCACCTTAAGGAATGCTTGAAGCAGATGCATGCTGGGGAAGATTTAGATAAGGAAGACCTTGATAGCCGCAGACACAAGTACATGGATGATGAAGGCTCACTTTCTCCTATTGAAGAGCCATTGGGTCTTGAAGGGTAATTTGTTCATGGGCTTTGTCATTTTGTAAGCTAGTTTAATTAAAGACGGTCTCATTACAGTATAGCTTTGGCTAGATTTGGAACTTCGATTTACTCGCCTCTGTCACCCAAATGCTGGGATTAAAGGCATGTGCCATCTATAAAATAAGCATCCTATAAAATTCTGCAATAGTAGCCATAGATTCTAGTCCATTTAGGGTTGTTTAAGGTATATGCACAGGACATCAGGTTGGGGAGGATTGTTTTTCTTTGACTATAGCTTTCAGTGGTATCAGAATACTAATAAGGTAAGGATTGTGAAACATTGCATTTAATGTTACAGATCTGAAGAAGAAGCAACAAATCCTCAATCTGAATGTGATATCAAGTTGGTTGTAAGTGGCTGGTTTTTATTCTGTCTCATTTACAGGATGTAGAAGTTGTATATGATTGTGGACTTTGAGTGAAACTGCTATTTAGGCTATTGGATAACAAGGATTTTTTTTTTTTGTGCCTCTTCCTCTTAGTCCCAAGTGTTGGGTTTCAAAGCCTTTTCGCATTTATATTTATGATAAGGCATCATACTGCCGAGTTAGGACTCCAGCTTTGAATATTTGTAGGGTATGGTGGAGGCCGGAAGTCAATTTTGTGAGACCACAAAATTAACTGGATTAATCTGCCAGCACAGTCTTTGCACCTACTATTTATTGGCTTACAAAATGTGCATCTGTGCCTGGCTCCAATCTCAAGACTTCTTTTACTTTTGTAGAAAATTTCAGTATTGTGTTTTGTTTGCATGTAAGTAAGTATACCGGGTGTGTTCCTGGTGCCTGGTTAGGCCAGAAGAGTAGATCCCTTGGAGCTGGAGATGGTGGGTACATGGAATTGAATCTTAGTCTTGGGAGTAAGAGAAGCCAGTGTTGGGGCTTATTTTTTGTACTCTTGATTTTGTTTCCTACTTTTTGTGTGAGTGTTCCATCTGCATGTGCACCTGATTAATGGAAGAAGGCACCAGGTCACATTACAGATGGTTACTAGCCACCATGTTGTTGCTGGGAATTGATCTGCAGGAACCCTGAAAGAACAGCCTTGGTCTTTAACTGCTGAGGCATCTCTCCAGCCCTGAAAAGCCACTCTTAACCACTGACTGAGCCAGCCCTCTACCCTCTAGCTCCTGATAATAAAGAACATTTAGCTAGTCTGGTGTGCTGTGCTGTTGAATGAGAAAATAGTGCTGCTGTACTGAGGAATATATTTACACTCACCCACCAGTCAGTGGTGAGTTTAGTTACTGGTTTTTCTTTTAAATGCAGGAAGACAGTTGCTTCATAGTAAGTTCAGACTTCTCGCGGAAGAGAAACTTAGAACAAGAGAAGATTAAATTAAGAAAAAATTTACATTCACTAAAAAAGCCAAAGATGCCACACACCGAGATCACAGAAGGACCTGGAAAGGAGATGAGCACGTGAATAAGAAGGTAAAGAACACAAATGATTATGTATGCCAAGTAAATCAAGAAACATAAAAATCACTGAACAAATCTGGGGAAGAAAATAAACTTGCATGCCGGAGAGATGGCTCAGGTTAAGAGCGCTGACTGCTCTTAAGGTCGTGAGTCAAATCCCAGCAACCATGTGGTGGCTCACAACCATCCATAATGAGATCTGATGCCCTCTTCTGGGGTGTCTGAAGACAGCTACTGTGTACTTAAATAAATAAATCTTTAAAAAAAAGGAAAATAAACTCGCTGGGGGAAAGCTAATAAACACTTAGTAGAGCTCTTTTCAGTGCTTGATTTCAGAGTAAGAAATACTATAAGGATTATTCTATTATAGCAAATACAATTTGGATTCTGGAAGGAAAATGCTAACAAAATCCTATACATGTCTAGTTTCAAAAACTCCAGCCTCTTCAGTGCAAAGCCCAAAATATTTTAAAAATTATTTTTCATATTTGTATATTTTGCCTACATGCAGTATGAATCCTGGTACCTAATGTCAGAAGGCATCAGGGCCCATGGATCTCAAGTTACAAGACGGTTAATTTAGTCAGCCAATGGGGAGCTGAACCACAATTCTGTCTACATTTACAAAGTTGTTTTTATCTGAGCTTTGTCATCAAACCCACACACAGGTTCAGGCTGCAAGTCAAACAAGAGCTTATCTTCCTCTGGGACTGTTTTGAATGTTACCACTGTCCATACTGTGGTCGCAATTGTAAAGCTGGGTTTGTGTCAGATATGTATTGTTTGGTTTGATAGCACTTGGTGTGTGTTTTTGTTCAGCTGTTGGACAAAGGCCAGTTGGACAGGTGCAAAAAATAAATCCTCTTTTGCAACCCAGAACTCATTGTTAAGTATGAGTTTTGATACATACAAGAAGGAATATAAGAGCAAAGAGATGTTACTGATGATGCTGATTCTAGCAATATAATATATAGTTTATTCTATAAAGGTAATGTGATAAATATTCCTCTCTTTAAAGGATTAACTTGATTATGAAATCTGAATTGAAGATACTCATGAATGTATGTTTCAGTATTGTAAGTAGCATGTCAATTTACATCTTCACAGTTTTCATCTCAGTTATGTAAACTTGCTAATTCTATGAAAGTTTGTTTTAGAGTACTCTTAAACCTCAGTAAATCCTAGAACCATTAGAATCAATTTGAACTGAAATAGGTATGTTTAGCAAAATGAAAAAATAAACAAGGCTACAAGTAAGGTCTTATACATACTCGATTTACATATAAACTCCTCAAGCATGGATTATAAATTATAGCAGAAATGTTTGAAAAGTACAACTTAACAAAAAAACCAAAACCAGATTACCCCTTTTAGTCGCTTTATCTGCCTATATATGCTGGTACAAATTATCTTTTATCTCCTAATGTAATTGTCTGTGAGCCTTACTGCCCATCTGCTAATGAAGGCTGAGTCTTGGAAGCTTCTAGCCTCTGTACAACCAGATCTAGACCTAGAATGTTTTCAGCCTTTGAGACTTTGCTGAGTAAGAGCACTTTCTTGTTCTTACTGAACTTTTTTCTGCTTTAATTCAGCTTGTCGGTCTCATACTTCCCCAAGCTGACTGTTTTTGGTTTTGGTTTGTTTTGGTTTTCTTGAGATGGGGTTTCTCTGTATAGCTCTGGCTGTCCTGGAACTCTGTGTAGACCAGGCTGGCCTTGAAATCAGAAATCCACCTGCCTCTGCCTCCCAGAGTACTGGATCACAGGCGTGCGCCACCACTGCCCAGCTATGACTGGTTTAATCTGACTTCTGCCTAAAACTATTCAGTCCTTTCTGATCTTCTGGGCTCCTCACTCTTGGCTCATTGTGTTTTCACCTGTGTCTAGCTGCTTGTTCACCTGTCTTTGTAAAGCTCTCCTGCCCTCTCAAGTTGCTTCTCTTCCCTCCTGACAGTTGTGCATCTCTTCTTCTGTTAAATCTTTTGTCACTTTGTCTGCTACTCAATTAGACATCACGTTCAAACATGAGTGCTTCCTTCTACAACCTAACTTTTGGATAAAAGGGTGGGCCTGTATTACAACCAGCATAACCATGATGTTGGGTTAAAATCCCATAGGTAAAGTGAGCTTGAGAGCTCAGTACTATAAGACTATAACCTTATGATCTTAAGCTAAGCAAATGTTCTGAGATTACTTTGTAATTTCCTTAAGTTCCTATTCATAGATGTCCATTATAGATGGCTGGAGAGCTTCACAGTTGAAATGATTGCTATTGAGGTCTATCCCGATGGGGCTTCCCTAGTAGCCAGCCATCGTTGGAAACGCCTCATAGAGTAACTTGTGGTTCCTTGACTCAGGCCTATTTGTTAGGTTTGTGGGAAGGAACTACAAGACAGCTAACAAAGCATAAAATTCATGTGTCAATTTTGTTTGGTTGTTTTTTTAACTTTAGGTACTGGCAATTCCTCAAAGATTAGAATTCTGAGTGTTAGGTGAGTTTTAATGACATTAATTTTGGGGAAATATAACTGCAGTTCATATGATGAATTAAACTGTTCAACTGCTGAATGATCTAAACATGAACTAAAATTTAATTCTGACAGAACTGGCTACAGCTGTTAAGTCAGAGTAAACTTGGTAATTTTTATAACAGAAATGATAGCCTTTTAAAGTCATATGTACTATTTTAGGAATGGATGTGTGAAGACTCTTCAGAGCTTTTGGTAAGTAAAACTAGATTTCTGTTGGTTTTTTAGTATAAGAAATTTATAAATCTCCAGGGATAACATGGTGTTAAGTTCTCAGCAAAAACATTTACTATTTGTGTACAAACTAGAAAGTACTATGCTTGTGCTAGGCTAGATGAAAATAATTAGAAATACTCATTCAGTAGGGATAATTGAGTTCTTTTTAAAAAAGACACTATGAACTAGTCCCACACCTAAAATTCTAGGAGTTGAGAGTCTGAAATAGAAAGATCCAAATTTGAATACCACCTGAGAAACCTTGTCGAGGTGGGCACAGTGAATGGAAGTACTACAGTTTCAAACACTAGCAGCCAGGCAGGTATGATGGCTAAATCTGGACGCTCTGAATTTAGTCAGCATCAGTGTGCGTGTGCATGCATGTATATGTACCCAAAGAGAACATTAATCTTTTGATTAAAGCAATTTTCCCACTTGTGGCAGATTTTATCTGTGATATGGAACTCTTCTGCATACATAAGCTTGATAGTTGGAAGTCTACCTTGCCTCCTCAGCATGTGAATGTATATGTGAGTGCTTTAGGACTTAGCACTGCATGGTATCTGCACTCAGCAGTTCTTTCCTGTTGGGTGTTCAAAAGACAGTGCGATAGAAACTCACTATCTGGCATCGTTGGTTTCTTGGCTTTGTGCATGTTAAACCTGGTATTTCTAATGATACAGTTTATTTCATATGTACATATTTTTGTATGTAGGTATGCTTGGGAGGGCAGAACAACTTGTAAGTTTGATCTTTGTGGGTTTCTGGGGAACAACTGGTCTTAAAGCTTGGTTGCCTGATGAATGAAACATTCCTTTTCTTCTTAGGGCATCACAAGTGAAGCCTACCTTAAAATGGTAAGACATTTTTCTGTTTCTGGTTGAGACTCAGGAACTAAGCCCCATTGTACATAATGGGCATTGTTGGTCAATGTCCAGAACTGTCAATGTGGCTAAATTGAGATACAGGTCATGCTTCCATCACAGCAGATAAATTACAGTGATGACAATGAGACCTGTAACATTTGTCGAGTACACTCAAGTGCAAAGAGATGTTAATAATTCCTTCCTTACGATCAATCTTGTAGGTTTATGAAGATAACTGAAGAAAATCTTCTGGTAAGATGTTAACTTTGAAACCACATGTGAGATGAGATAATACTGAAATTCACTGAATTGTTGAAAACACTACCTACTCTGATGTTGTGATGATGGGCAAAAATGTTCAACTGCTCTGAACGGGCTGAATGAAAGTAGCCTTTCTGAACATCTGTATTGGGTAGGTCTCTTCAGAATCCCTGGATGCAGAGCAGGTGACTCCATCAACCATGGGAATGCTCTTGGGTTGCAGTTTTATCCACTCAGTTATATGTGAGCAAGATAAGTCTGGGTGTGAAGTTACAGTACTGTAGTTACAGGGCATCATGTGCAACGTTCATTTCCTCCCACAGGTTAAGAACTGTCGATGATGGTGGCTTTAAACCAAGGACAGATAAAGGCAAGTAGTGGTCATTTTAGTCATGTTATTTTTATAATGGTCATTACCAAGGCTTTTAGAATGCAGTTTCTCATTTGCTGTGGACATGACCATAAAGAAAAATTCCCATTAGGTTTTCCATATCCTGCTTGAATAGCAGTTAACCTGCTGGGAACATTTGTTACTAATAATGTAGATGGTTCTAGAATGCTCATCTGATTACTCCCATGTACTCTTATGCAGGGCTGAAAAGCACTACTGGATGACCTTTGAGAAGGTATGTATATGGGAGGCAGGAAGTGAAGGTCATTTCAAAGAGGGCTTTTTGGGCTATAAAACAAAAAGCTCTTAACGCTGTGACCAAAGATTGATGTTCTTCACAGAGCAAATCCTGCACTGCTTTGATAGTGCTGTATTTTTCTGGGAAGATAACATGCATTTCCCCAAATCACAATTCATCATCAATCTTATTTTTTTTTGTCTTCTCTTTTAAGGGTATTTCCAGATGACCTGGATGGACAGCAAAGGAATCAAAACCCTTAAATAAGAATTTATTTGACTTAATTTTTAAAAATAAATAATTTTGTACATTTAAAAAATGAACCCGTTACACAAGTTTGTAGGAAGTCAGCATGTATTTTGGGCCTGAAGTTCCTCTAGTATTTGTGCAGAATGAAAATGTAGCTGTTCTTTTGTGAGTGAAAAGCTGGCCCCTGCTCACCCTTTTTCTTGCTTTGTTTTCTCTTCTCTTTGTTGTTTCGCCCCAGCTAGCTGCCTGTATAACCTGTAAGAGAAATTGGTGGCATTAGGTTGGCACATGTAGCAAAGTACTAAAAGTAAGAGAATGAAAAGATACCTTAGTGCCCTTTGGTGCACCAGGGCTTGAGCAGCTTTTTTCTCTTCAGGAAGAGACGCTGAACCTGAAAAGCAGTAAGTTCTTGAGTCATCTGTCAGAAGATCTCCTTACATATGGTTGTAAGCCACCATATGTTTGCTGGGATTGGAACTAGGGACTTTCAGGAGGGCTCTTTACTGCTGAGCCACCTCCTCTCTACTGTAAGGAAACATACCTGCAGATAGCTTCTCTTTGGATACTTTGGTTTGAAGGAGTCGAGTTTTATTCCAGATCTCTCTCTGTCTCTGGTAGGATCTTTCCATAAGTGTCTTTTTTCTTTTCATAAATGCTTCTTGTAAACTACCTGGTGCAACTGTAATATTTGGGGAAAGTCATTCATGGATTTCACATAAACATTACCAAAGTGATAATGTTTAGCCAAGCTGGTAAGAAAGGGTATACCTGGAGGTGTCCTTGTGTCCACACAAGGCTCTGATACAGCTTCACAAACAGAGGTTTCCATTGAAGATGTGGGCAGAACAACACCTGCCTAGTTGCAAGAAAGTCATTTTGGCTTTGCTCCCACCTCCCAGTCTGGCTGTTTGAATGGCCTAAGAACAGCCTGTGAAGGCATTTACCTGAAAACTTGCTTCATTGCTTTCTCTGTCTTCAAGGGTTAAGTTTGCAAGATCTGTTTCAGTGATGCTGATGTCACTAGTACTCACTAGAGTGAGATCTGGTTCTTCCATTATTCCATAGCCAGTTTCAGTTTCCTGATTAAACAGAGAAGAACTTTCCTGCATAATGCTAACAAGGCCCCCTAAATGAGGGCCTGCTGGGTTAGGAATTATATGCCAGTTAAGTGTTGGCCAGCCCCAAATTTTATATTCGGAAAGGAACGCATGCAGTTTTGGCACAACACAGGGTGCTTCTCCAGGCAGTGGTGGTGCATCCCAGCACTTGGGAGGTAGAGGCAGGTGGATTGCGGAGGCCAGCCAGGATTACAAAGAGAAGCCAAAAAAAAAAAAATCTAGGCTTATTTTTGAAGTCACCCTAGGGACAACAGCACATGAGTTCATATCAACAATTTGTAGTCCCCAACATTGTTATGTCCATAAGGAGTTCTCCAACCCTTATTGCGCCAACCCTAAGAATTCAGTTTAAATCTAGGAATCCTCCTACGACATCAAGCCCTTCAGTGGATGAACATCAAACTCCTAATATTCCCTACTTAGAGCCCTTTGAGCAGTACCTGTCCTCTTTAGCCGCACACTTAGTACTCACAGGAGCAATTACAGTGTGCGGCTGTTCCTTTTCTCAGATAAAGGGACCCACACTTATCTCTTTTTAGGCTACATACACTAGCATCAGTGTGAGTTTTTAGGCTACATACAGTAGCATCAGTGTGAGTGCATACCTCACTCAGGATGACACTTTATAGTTACATCCATTTGCCTGAGAATATACCATATTTTCTGTATCCATTCCACTATTGAAGGACATTTGTATTCTTTCCAGCTTCTGGTTGGAGCATCTTCTGGGTATCTGATTTTCTAAGGAACTGCTGATTTCCAGAGTGGCTGGAACTTGCAGTCCCACCAGCAACGGAAGAACACATTTCCATCCCACACAGCCTAGCGCTTGCTAGCCTAAGTCCAATCGTAGGGACCACCTGCCATTGTTTTCAAGCACCTGTCCAGTTGCCTGAGCAGGGGCCCCAAGCCTTTCTGCTCAAGCACGGCCTTTGGAGTCTTCACCCTCTCTGGGAGCCACTGTGGCTCCACGGGCCTTAAACATTTCTTTAGGCCCTTCACAACCATGAATCCTCAGTTGAGAATTCTGTTTAGCTCTGTGTATCCCCATTTCAAATGGTCCCCTTCTTCCTCTATAAGCCCTCTCCCCTGTTCCCCAATCAACCCCCCTCTTGTTTCCCTGTCTGGTATTTCCCTGTATTGCTGCCTTTCCAGGACAATAAAAGCAATTTTTAACACTAGCATTTTGCATGACATCTATAGCAATCTTCCTAGCAAGCATCCCACCCTACATGGGTTACTCTTGATAAATTATAAATAAGCTTTCTAGTAATTATTCCACTACTTAAAAAAATCAGCTTTTATCCATCATAACTAGGAATATGAACATTTCAACAACAAAGTGTACTGAATAATAGCACTAATCTCACTATCAATTAAAGTTGGTTTAAACATGACAAAAAAATGGCTCTATTATTCCAAATTTATGAACTTCTAGATCCCATCATTTTCAATCCTCTGATTCTAGCAATTCTCATAGGAGCATGACACAGACTTAACCAGTATACCAATTATCCCCATCCTGCCATAACACATTTATACTTTAATTCTGCTATCCCTATGCCTCCCCCCTCCTATAGGCTTTCTACCAAAAATCACAGAGCTTCTAAAAGATTACTGCTCCATCCTAGCCATAGAAGCAGTGATAGGGTTTCTCTGTGTAACCCTGGCTGGCCTGGAACTCCCTCTGTAGACCAGGCTGGCCTCTGCCTCCCAAGTGCTGGGATTAAAGGTGTGCGCCACCAGTGCCTGGCTCACAGCAGTATTTCCAATCAACAATAACTCCAAAATAATTACCCACCACATAATTATAATTACTATATAATTTATTATATAAAAACAATTTTATTTTCCCCTCCCTAACAATTGTAAGTGCAGTTACTTTCAACCTAACTAATCATGTAGAAGTTTAGGATATCACACTCCAGGAGCCTTCAAAGCCCTTAAGAAAAAGTAAGCAAATTTAACTTCTGATATCGAATCACTCACTTTATGAATGAATCAATCACTTTAAGCTAAGACCTTAGCTATATTGGCAGGAAACAAATCTACGAAAATTTAATGAACAGCTAAATGCCCTACTTCTGGCTTCAGTCTACTTCTGCCTGTCAGAAAGGGGTGGGAGATGCCTTCAGATTTACAATTTGACATGATTGTCATCTTAAGGCTTGGTAAAAAGAGGGCTTAACAGTTCATTTATTAGTGGTTTATGCAGCCATTTTACCTGTTTGTAAAATCACTGATTACTTCCAAAGATACCAACTCTATCTCCTATTCGGTGCCTGAGCAGGAATAGTGGGAATAGCACTAAGTATCCTAATCCAAGCAGGCACACTACTAGGTAATAGCCAAATTTACTACATCATTGTAACCACATTTGGTATAGTTTTCTTCATAGTGCTATCAATGATGATTGCACTAATAGTTGGAGCCCCTAATATAGCATAACCTAAGTTTTTGACTTCTGCCTCCCTCATTCCTTCTCCTAGCATCACCAGTAGTAGGAGCAGGAACAGGATGAACTGTATAACCACCCCTAGCTGGTAATTTAGCCCATGCAGGAACATCAGTAGATCTGACAATTTTCTCCGTACATTTAGCGGGAGTATCATCTACTTTAGGGGCTATTAACTTTATTGCTGCCATTATTAATATAAAACCACCAGTATAACTCATTATCAAACACCACTATTTGTGGTCTCTGGCATTCTTCAAGTCACAATAGTAGTGAAAACCACATGTAGTTGACTAAAGTTGGAACTAAGCAGCCTCTGTACATGCTGAGCTAAACTTGATAGAAAATGAGTGTCTGAGGCTGGTGAGATGGCTCAGTGGTTAAGAATACTGACTGCTCTCCCAAAGGTCCTGAGTTCAAATCCCAGCAACCACATGGTGGCTCACAACCATCTGTAATGAGATCTGAAGCCCTCTTCTGGTGTGTCTGAAGACAGCTACAGTGTATTTACAAATAATAATAAATAAATCTTCAAAAAAAAAAAAGAAAATGAGTGTCTATAGTGAGGCTTTTCAAATTTGTTTGAAGTTTTTTAAAAGAGGAATTAACTTACCCAAACTGGAATAGGGCTTCGAAGTGGACAGGACTCAGATTCCAGTATGTGCTCTGCTTGTGCTAGCGGACTTACATTTGTTACAGCTTTTGTAGTTTCAGTTTTAATGACGTTCTGAATTGGCTCTTCATTTTGAATACTCAATGAATTAGACTCCTGAACTGAAGTTTCCATCTCCACTCTTTCCACATGTGGGTTTATAGGTAGAACTACATTTTCATCTTTAGTGAGTCTTTGTGACATTGTAACTACTCTTCTTGACAGTTCTTCAAAACCCAGCATTTCTTCCCGGCTTTCTAGTTGCTTTACTGAGCACTCACTGGAGGTGGAACCACATGGAGTGCTGTGCTGTAGGTGTAACTGATCAAATAGAGCAGTATCAGATGAACTGTAGGCTGGATTCAAATTCTCTGTGGAGGGCTGGAGATAGATACTTTTTATCTTATTTTGTAGTATTTGAGAATAGTTTTGGTTTTCCATGCTTTGGGAAGTACCTCTTGCTTCAATGCTATAAATACTGGGTAGATCAGCATGTTGGCTTTCCTGCGAAGAGAATTCTGGTAGAAGCTGTTGAAAAGACTGTTCAGATCCTGCATTTAAAACAAACAAAAGAACCACAAATTCAAAACTGGATATTGATCTCACATATCACATATTGATGGTCAGTAATTTTCACAAAAAGCACGTATTCTCTAATACTGTCTAAGTTATTCCCGTGAGAATTCTGAATAACAAAAAAAGAATGTGTGTGTGTGTGTGTGTGTGTGTGTGTGTGTGTGTACACAAAGTTCTAGAAAGATAGGACTACAGTTCGTCAGGTGGGACAAAAGGGATTTCTGATTGTGTGTGACTCAGTCCTGTACACATTCAAGTCAAGTATATATTACATTGTTTGCATAAAAGAATAGAATCTATGATGCTATGAACCAGAGAGGGGACAGATGAGGAGGTGAGAGGCATAAATTCCTGAGACGAAGTTCCTACTTCACGTTGATTTCGCACTCTCACTTAGTCACATACCCTCAGTTGTAGCATGAGCCAGGTTCACATCAAGTTGTTGGTTCAGCCTTGTGTTAGGAGAATGGGAGCTGGCCGTCAGTGCTGTGAAACAGATTGTGCTTGTGGACAATGCCTTAACATGTTTTTCAGATGTAGATTCTGAGCTCTGCTGAGAACAGTAAGAAAAAAGGCTGAAATACTGATCTTATATAACTAGTCAAATCCACCATATTCCTTTGCTATTATTTTCCCTTAATTGTAACTTTACCATTACAGTCACACATTTGTGATCATTAAAGAAACTCTATTCTGAAACAGTAGCCACCCACCTAAATTCCTGAGAGATGAACTATCAACCTATACTCTGCCCAGAATGCTGTAACTGCTGTGAGATAACCAATTCCCTGCTCTGGCTTCTATTAACCCAATGATTGATAAGGGGCCACAACTCCTTTATCGAGGTGTACAAGGAGCCACACGTACCTGAAGGGAATGAAGCTGTTCCTCATTCAGCTACAAATTCCACCATAACAAGATGACTGGCGTCACCTTTTAATCACCTGCCCCTCAATACTCACAGCACTGAACTTGAATATACCTGGTAAAAGTCTCTGTCTTCTTGAGAAGTCCCAGGGGATGAGAAGTCAAAATCTAGATGTGGTTCTAAGGGCTTAAAGAGCTGACGATGCAAGTGTGGGAACAAGTGTTCCAGTTCTGGAAAGTCAAGGTGCACAGCTGGGATTTTAAGGAGAAAAATAGATAAGTTTAATTTTAAAAACTTCAATGAAGCTCAGGAAGTGAATGCTAAGAACATGCTCATTAGTGTTTAAACATTTCTAATACAGTAGGATTGCTTCCACTTGCTCGCCATGCTTACAAGATGCATTCAAATAAGTCCAATCACAACTGTTGCCCAGATGTAAGAAGGCTTCCATGGCTGATTAGGGATGACAGACTACGTGGGAAAACTTAGGTAAAAGAACTCTGAGCTCTTTACTTCATTACCAAGTATCTTCCTTGTTTGGGGGGGGAGGGGCGGGCGCAGGGCGCAGGGGGGCACATGTACTATTGTTGATGTGTACTATCTTATTTAATTTCAACTTCTTTTATGAAAGAGGTAAATTAACTTCTTTATGGTCACACAGTATCAAATGCTCTAAATCCAACCCAATTCTCTGCCTTAGTTGTAGTGATTAAAGGTAAAGGGAGCTGTCTTTCTCTTTAGGCCCTTCAAGCTGTTTATTTTTTCTTCTTCTTTTTTAAACATTTATTTATTATTATATGTAAGTACACTGTAGCTGTCTTCAGACACTCCAGAAGAGGGAGTTAGATCTCATTACAGATGGTTCTGAGCCACCACGTGGTTGCTGGGATTTGAACTCAGGACCTTCGGAAGAGCAGTCAGTGCTCTTAACCACTGAGCCATCTCTCCAGCCTGGTTTTTGTTTAAACTTAAAAAAATTAATTTATGTGTGTGTGCGCGCATGTACATAACATGGTGCACCTGCCATAGTGCTTGTATGTAGGTCAGAGGTAACCTCTAGAAGTTAGTTCTCTCCTTCCACCAATGTGGGTTCTGTGAACTGAACTCAGTCAGCTACATCACAGGTTGATAGCAAGTGCCTTTAATGCTGTGATGGTTTGTATATGCTTGGCCCAGGGAGTGGCCCTGTTGGAGTAGGTGTGCCACTGGGGGTGTGGGCTTTAAGATCTTCATTTTAGCTGCCTGGAAGCCAGTATTCTGCTAGCAGCCTTCAGATGAAGATGTAGAACTCTCAGCTCCTCCTGCTCCATGCCTGCCTGGATGCTGCCCAGCTCCAGCCTTGATGATAATGGACTGAACCTCTGAAGCCAGCCCCATATTGTCCTTGTAAGAGTTGCCTTGGTCATGGTGTCTGCTCATAGCAGTAAAATCCTAATTAAGACAAATGCCAAGCCATCTTCTCACTGGTTCCTTTATATTTTTCAGCTATACAGTGCTCCCAGATACCCTGTCTCATAAGTGCCCTCACTATTCTCTGTGGCACAAATGATGTGCAGGCCATGAGAAATATGAAGCTCAAATAATACTTAAAACTAAAAAAGGATGAAAGACAAAAAGCTGGAAAAATTTATACAAATGTTCTTTTAAAATAATTTTACCCTGAAAGTCTCTTTTGTCGGGTATCATAGTTGCTTCATGTATATCCTCGTCTACGATCTGTTGGACATGCGGATGATCAGATGTACTTTCTTCTTCTGTGGGCAGCAGAGAGTTATGAGCACCTAAGGAGTGCTGATGATGATAAATAACTTGTATTGAAGGGACTGTAGGACTAAGAGGATCACTCTCTCCCTGCTTATTGGTAACTTCTTGTTCTTGATGCTCTGTCTGTTCTGAAAAAGACTCTGAAATTCAATGTAATAGAAACAATTAACATTTATAA
This sequence comes from Apodemus sylvaticus, assembly GCF_947179515.1. NCBI lineage: Eukaryota > Metazoa > Chordata > Mammalia > Rodentia > Muridae > Apodemus > Apodemus sylvaticus. The sequence continues at coordinate 120,231,518 of NC_067478.1, read as the reverse complement.
TATACAGCAATTTAATAATGTCTGGGTACTTCCTCACAAAAATATATCATAGCAATATATATTGTTGAGAGTGGTGGAGCCAAGATATCTGTTCAGAGGGAAACTATGCCAGAATACACACATGACTTTGTCATTTCCAGAATACCACACAGCACTGTATTCTATTCTACACTGATGCTCTTTCCTTTGAGATGGTCTCTGACCCAAACCTAATCCCTTGGGCACACCATGAAGCAATGCTTCTTCTACTATCACACTGCAGTCCAGCCAGTGCAGCTCCTTTAATATGTTCACAAAGTCGGATAGTACCTGGATCTGTGAGGCTCAAATCTGTGATTTCATAACTTAAGAAGCTTCCAGTAGAAACAGTTACTGAAGATAATGGCTCCTGAGAAATCTCTTGCGTTTCAGCCTAAAATTTGAAAGGGAAGTATTAGATTATGATCATGACACAACTAGAAAAACCACAAATCATCCACATTGCCAGTTGTCAATTCTGAGCTCAGGTCAAGTGTAGGAACCTTCATAGTGACCAAATTCAGTTCTAAAACCTTTTCATCATTGCTCAGAAATGACCACACACACACTCTCTCTCTCTCTCTCTCTCTCTCTCTCTCTCTCTCTCTCTCTCTCTCTCTCTCTCTCTCTCACACACACACACACACACACTCTCTCTCTCTCATACACCACCGTTCCTTCTCTCACCATAGACAGACCCTAATTGTTTTGTAGTTTTGCTTCTCAGAACTATAGAGATCATGCACCAAGCAGACCGAAAGGTCTTCTGATGCTCAGATTTGGCTATTTTCATCATTGATCCACTTCAGTAGATCTCAGAGAACAGACTTTAAGTTTTTAATGAACTAAACAAACACAAAACCAAACTGCTTAATAAATTACATCATGTAGTATTACTGACCTCATCCTCTGGCTTCACAAGTGGACCCGAGTATATACACGCTTCTTCTTCTAAGATAGCATGACTCAGTATTGCATGATCCTCAACATCAGATTTCTTGACTTTAACTGAAAAGTGAATTTGAGGGTTCAAAGTAGGAGTAGGGGCAATTAAGACAACATAGATTTTAGCACCAGAGGGTGTCATTTTCTGTGTTTCTATACTTTATTTATTTTCCTTCTTAAAATTGCCTTGCCTCAGGCCAATGAAAAAATATCAACATTTATTGTCATCTATAATACTCACTAGGGGAATACTCATTAAGAAAAGAAAGAAAGGAAGAAACAAAGACAGAATATGTAGTTGTCATTGCTAGTCAAAAGAAAAATTCTTTTAAAGTATTTAAAATTATAAAGCTGGAAGTGTCAAAACTACATATCAAAATATCAAAACTGACAATGTCCTACACTGCTGTTTCAACTATAACACAAAAAGCCGGTGCTGGAGTGAGTCCGTCTCTTATGAACCCTCCTTCCCAAGTCTCTCATGGCCTATGCTATGCTTTAACTACAACTCAGACCAGTTACCCTGGTTTAAATCAAGCTAAGATAAACAGAAATACTTGAAAGTTAATAGCCTGAAAAGCAAGTTACAATGAATAAAGTGGTATTGGAGCTTTGCTCTGTAGGCCAGCAAACAATATCACAGCTGTGTATCTAATATGTATCCATTTAAAAGCAAGAAAATTAACTTTGGATGCTACTGGTTGATGGAATAACTGACTTAAAATTCTTCATGTTTACGAATATCATATATGAGGCCCTTTCTTACAAGACCACAGCTTTCCTACCACTGGATTCACAATGCGGCTGGCCTACAAAGATGCCAACTCATCATCCCTTATATACATGGTACTCACTGCAGGCCACAGTTTGGCAGTAAAAACATTTCCTGCCAGGCAGTGGTGGCGCATACCTTTAATCCCAGCACTTGGAAGGCAGAGGGAGTTCCAGGTCAGCCAGGGCTACACAGAGAAACCCAGTCTCGAAAAACCAACCCCCCATCCCCTTAAAAAAAAAAAAAATGATTTCCTAGCACTTGCAAGAGAGGCAAAAGGATCTCTATGAATTCCAGGGCAGCCTAGCCCCAGCTAACATACATCAAGAGAGCAGTTATGTACCTCACCAAAGCGACTTACCACTATTTTCACACACAAACTAACAGTCACCCTTTGTCCACACGTCCTTATGTGTAACACTTCCACTTCCTACATATCCTTTACCTGCTTCAGCACTGTTATGGCTTTTGCTGTTCTCTTGGGCAGGTGGCTGGTGACAACCAAATGGATCATGTGCCAGTAGGCTCCCCAGGAAACTTTGTTCTCTGCTTACTGAGACCCTTAATGGGTCTCGGTCTTGATAAAACTCTGCTTTTCCTGGGTAGGAAAACAAAAAACAAAAACAACCCAGCTCATTAAATTTCCAGTTGCTAAAATGGCCATTTGTTTTTAGATATCTTCACGTTAGGTGTGTGAGTGCTTTGCCTGCCTGTATGAACATACATTGCTAGTGCAGCCCCTGGAGGCTGGAAGGGGCAGTGGATCCCATGGAGCTGGAATGAAAATAGTTCTGTGCATCAGTCCTCTGGAAGAGCAGTGAAGTGCTCAAGCTCTGAACCACCTCTTAGAGATAACAGGTTTTAAAAATCCAGCCAGCCTTTTACTCTAGCAAATATGCAGCAACTTAGAGGAAAGCTTCTAAAATATATGATGGGGAAAATTTTGGACAAATAGAAAATATGGAACCAAACAAAAAACTAACTTTTAAAGTTACCCCTATTCTGTATTCACAGAACAAAAGTAGGATGTAGTGAGATGGAGTGTTGGAGGAGCCAAAAAAAGAAAAAGACTGTTAACTCTAATTAGACAATCAATAAATTCAGATGCAATAAAAATTCAGAAGCAAAGAAAGAAACAGTAAATTAAAAGAATTAAGGAAAATTATCCAGAAAACAAAGACAAAAGAAACAAGCTACAAGAGAGAAAAGGAAAATCAATACAGATTAGTGTTTTCAACTTAATTATTAACCCAGGTCCCTCTAACTGCCCTACCCATAGGAAATGTCATCCAAGCTGTAGTTTGTGGGTTAAAGATCACTGCGAAGCTTTCACTTCTCCCTCACCAGTTTTCATTTCATTGGAGGTCAAAGACATTTTTATGAATGACCTCATTTAGCCAGCCACACATCTGTAATCCCAACACTTGGAAAGCTAAGACAAAGGATCACATGTTTGAGTACAGTCTGAGCTACACTATGAGCTCCAGGACATCATGGGCTACACTGCAAGGTTCTGCTTCAAAGAGCCAAAAGAAAAATGACAGGAATTACTGCAGGCATCCAAGAACAACAAAACACAAGGACAAACAAACCAGGACAGCCAGGATTGAGTGGGAATAAAAAGTGGGAAGTTTTAGGAGTTCAAAGAGGTAAGAGACAGTGATATTGCATTAGGACACCAACCCTTAAAGAGGAAGTGGAGTGATGTCCTTTAGACAAAAGGGCATTTTTATAATCTCAAACATGATTCAGTTAACTACAGGAATCAGTGATAAGGAATTTCCTCACAATCATTCTAAATTAGGTAAATTGTTAATTTCCTGGCTGGGAAAACTCTTCCAAAGTTAGTAAAAACTTCTGATTCTCATTTCATGAAACACGCTAAGAGCAAGGCACTGTTTATTAGAGGGCCTGTGTTTCCCTACTTTCCCATATTCTTTCAGTAAGAAACCAAGGCATTTTATGGCATGACCCAAGCAGCTGATATTAACATTTTATTTCTATTTATTCCTACCTTTTTATCAAAAAAAAAAAAAGCTAATTTTCTTGTAATCAAGATTTGTCTCTGGTAAATTCATCAAGAAAAAATATCTGGTGACTCTAAAATATAAAGGGTGTTAATAAATTCAAGAATTTCAGGAAGGAATTTTTTTTAGATGTTTGAACATAAGAGTAGTATGGTAAAAAAAAAAAAATCTGCTCTAACTGCTAGTAAAGCCAACATTTTATAAACATCTTATAAAAGATACAAGAAAAAGATCAAGGTCAGCCTGGTCTAAATATCAAGTTCCTGTATAGAAACAAACAAAAAAGCTCCACCCAGATGCAGGAGAAGACTTGTGAGAATAGAGAGAAGGGGAAAAAGCACCGAGTCCCACTCTGAGGTATTTCTAGATAGCAGACATAAAAGAAAGCACTGTGTCAGAATGTGGGACAGCAAAGGCTTTGTAACAGCAAACTGCCCTTCTCCATTATGTGAGGAAAGCGAGTTACTTACAGTGCACACTGCCTTCCAGATGTGAGACAATAAAGCTAGTTATAGTGTTAAATTTCCTTAAGTCAGAAATTTAAGTATTCAATACATTCTACTTTATTATTGTGTGTATGCATATATAAGATATATGGTAGTGTTGCTGTATACGTGCCATAGCATGACATGTATATAGAGATCAGAGGACAACTTTTGGGAGTTGGTTTTATTTCTATCTGGGATCCAGAGACTTAACTCCAGTTGTCAGGTCTGTGAACAGGAAATTGCTTTTTACTTGGTAAGCCATCTATCTCTCTGCCCCCAAATTTAATCATTTTTATGTAAACCAGTTTCTCTTTCTACAAGAACTCAAAGATTGTTTCTTGGATACATTTTAGCATACTGAGAAAAAGTAAAAATCTAACAAACTAACTAGTAAGATGTATTTTTATCACCTTGTTTACCTGGCATGGAAATCCTGCAGCTTGCTGGTGACTCTACTTCCTGAATAGTACTAAGTTCGTGCTGGTTTAAGTCCAAAACACATTTAACTTTGGAGACAGGTGGCTTTGAGGCTCTACCACTTAGTTCTTTGCCCAGACTCTCACCTATCAGGTCAAGAAAAGATTAAGCAAATGAAAAACAGCAAGCTTTTCTTCAGCCAGCTAGCTGCAGGGCTGGGTATAATCAGAAGACAACAGGGATCATCTTACCACTACGCTCAGAATGGACATCTGCTAAATGTGGCTGCTCACCACTAGAGCTCCCCTGACCTGAGTCTCTCCAGGTAAGGCCTTGGATGTGAGGAAACCAGCTTGTAAGCTGTTCTATCTTCTGTATTTCCAAGTCATTCTCTCCTGTGGGATTTCTTGCCTGAAAAAACAGGTTGGGAAATGGGGATGTGGGTTAAGGGATCATGTGAATAAGCCATGAGATTTAAATCTCAAGTGAATGACTAATTCCATCACTATAGCATTTTCCCCTGCATTTCTGTAATGGCCTACCTCATGGGCTCTACCAAGTACTTGGAAAGCACCATAAATTTATGGCTTTCTGTTGCTCTGTAACTACAAAGTCCCTGTAACTGTTTCCATAGTAGAATAAGCTATTTAGGAAAACCTGAACCCATAACCCCAGGTATAGCTCAGAATAAATAATCTGTTTTATGTTGACAGATCAAAACTGGGACATACTTCATCATACATACATCACTGAATGAGTAAAACTCCCAGTGCAACGTACAACCACGTTACAGTCCCACACCAAGCACCAGCTTCCTTGCACCTGCTAACACATTAGACCTGAATGTCTCCCCTTGCCTTTTTCCCCTTTACTTTTCCTTCACAACTCTATGATTTTAACTTCTAGATTTAAGTGCCTTCTGAACATCTAGGTGCTGCAGAAGTGTTTGCTCTAAGGAACTTAAGAAGTGTCCTAAAGTAGAATAGACCCATTCTAACTAAGTATGAGTGACGACACCAGTCTTCTCAGCTACTCAAATATAAGAAGCGTAGGTCTGGCTTCTATCAGACTTTAACCATATACCTATACCATTGTGTCTCTTAGGGGAAACACAGGACACAGATTTTGATTCATATACAAATGTTAATAGTCATTAGAGAATAGGATCTGCCACATTATAAGAATTCCATTAACCAGTCCTTTTTATAATTTTATCTGAGAACCTACTACAACAAAACTCATAAAGATGGGTATTCTATGATGATTACTGTATTTTAGAAATGACCCTATAGAGTAGATACATTTGTTTTAATTTCCACATTCCCAATAACTAAGGAGAAGGTAGGTTTAGGATTAAAATGGAGTCAGGTTTAAACATCTATTATGTAATGCGGAAGTTTTAAATTCAGGACATACCTGACTGACATTAAAGAAATCTTTCAAAGTCTCTCTGTGTTTTTGGATTTGTTGCTGTAAGGATGTCTGTCTCTGCACAAGCAATTCTTCTTGGGCTTTTTGCCTTAAGTGTAGAGCTTCTCTTTGTAGATTCAGCTGCGTCTGAAGACTCATATCTTGCTGAGTTAAGGCAGGCTGGGAATAACTTAAAAGTCTGTCCTGCAATCTTGGGATCGCAGCATCATTAGGAGGAGCTCCATGCTCCTTTTCAGATAAATTCAACTCACAAATGCTTTTAGATTTAGTTTCTGCAAAAGGTAGTGGAATGAATGGATGCTCTATTTCCTTGGACAGAAACAAAGCAGAGAGGGAATGCTCAGGAGACTCACTTTTGTTTTGGCTCTTTTGTTTTTGTAAAAGCAGTTCTTCAGGAAATACCATTTCTAAGTCCAACTGTTCTGTCCTGTTATCCTGCAGAGGCAGAAGAGGCTGTGAAAAGCCCAGATACTCATCATGGGACCTGAGCATCTCAGTATCATTACTTTTGGCTGGGAAAGACTGTAAGGTCCCTTCAGAATTAGCAATGGGCAGTGCTACCTGGGATGAAAATGTAGAGGAGCTAATTTGTTTGGAAGATACCCTTTGCTCCAATTTATTTAACCTTTGCAAAAGCATTTCCTCTTGTATTTCCTGGCCAGATCTAATGGCTTCCTTTTGTATATCTAACTGCTGTTGAAGTGCCTTTAAGTCATCATGATGAGGTTGGATAAAATGCTCAGCAGACATCTCTCCAAATTTACATGGTCTGGGAAACAACAACCCTTCTTGGGTTTTCTCAGTAGAATGAAAGGAATTTGTTTGTGCATGAAGGTGTTCTGGATGTGCAGTTAGATTATCCTGCTGAGGTAAAACAGTACGTAATACACCCAATGCCCTATCAGGCATCCCAGAATAACCTGAAGAAATGGTGTCACTGTTGGTTGAACACAGTTCTTGTGGTCTTTCAGCATCAGAAACAGGGAATGAAGCAAGCGAATGTTGTGGTATCAGGGGAGAAAATGGACCAACCTGCTCTGGGAATATTTTTTCCTTCCATTCTTTCAGTGTTTCTTCATGAGTTTCTTGCCTAGAGTGGATGATGGCTTCCCTTTGTGTAGCTAGTTGTTCTTGAAGGGCTTTCAAACTGTCTTGCTGAGGCTGGATGAGCTGGGAGATCCTCGAAAGTCTATGCTGCAGTTCTGGAATCTGAAGATGGCTGGGTTTGACTTTACTGTCACGCTCTGGTGAGAGAGGTTGCTGTGTTATGTCAGAGTCAGCAGACGGCAAGGACACACATGATGGCAGTCTGAATGACGGTTCGAAGGACAAAAAGCCTGTATGCTGAGAAGATGGATTTTCCTGAGTTTGAGGACTAAATTGAAAGCTTTTTTTTTCTGTGCCTACCCATTCCTGGTATTCCTGCAAATTATCTTGTAGAGGGAATGTATGTTGTGAAACTCTAACTAGTCTTTCCTGAAATCCTGGAATCTTAAAATGGCTTAAGGGACCTGTACTATCACTTTTGACTGATACAGACTCCTGGGATATTTCCCATTCAGTTACTTGGGATGGAGAAGACAAGGCACCAGTCTGTTGAGAACAGAGTCCCTTTTCTAATTCATTTTGTTTGTGAGCAAATTCCTGACTTTTTTTTCTAGCACCAAGTATAACTCTCTCAATGTGTGTCTGTTCCTGGAATGATGTAAAATGTTCTCTTCTGGGCAGGCTGTGCTGTGGAAGGCCCTGAGACTCCTCCTGAACTGCTGGGGTGATCAAATGACTACAAAGAACTGTATCTTCGTTCTCACATGAAAACAGTTCCTGGAGCCTCCTAGGCCCAACCTCTGAAACTACATGAGAGGCATCTGAGTGCTGAGCAACCACTGTGGGGAGGGAGTTCACTGGCCCAGCCTCACTGTCTCCTGAACATCGTTCTTTATGTAGAAGTAATGCCTCTTGAGCATCATGTCTAGGCTGAATCTTACTCCTCTGTAGAGTCAGCCGTTCCTGAAGCAACTTTAAAGTATTCTGGAGAGGTAGGATCTCCTGGAGAAAACCTGAAGATCCATCCTGAGCTCTTGAGGCTTCAGACTGGCTTGGGAATAGCCCTTTGTTTGTAGGTAAAGGCTGTTTCTGGATTTTTCTAGATTGTGTATCAGCCGATGCTAGTGAACTAAATGACTGCTGAGCCACCTGATGTGGCCAAGACCCAGCTTGTTCAGAACGTACAGTGTCATCCAGCTTATTCTGTGTATGTGCAAACCAGACCTCCTGGGCTTCCCGCCTAGCCTGAAGGTTATCCTTCTCAACACCGAACTGCTCTCGGAGAAATTCTAAATTAGTTTGCCGTGATGAGATGGGTTGTGAAGAATCCCAAAACCTGTCCATATTGTCTGAGGAAACAGTAGCATTGCTTTCTGTGGAAGATGTATGGATGTTTCCTGATTCAGCTGAGGTAGAGGGCAGTGAAGAAAATATATTTCCAACTGGTGAAGGGAGGAATACTGGGAGACCAGTCTGCTGTTCCAGTTCTTTCTGTGTACATAAAAGCAGCTTTTCCTGAGCCTCTTGTCTTGCCTGAAGAACTTTCTTCTGTAGTTCTAACTGTTCTTGAAGAAACCTTAAGTCACTCCGCTGAGCTGTAATAATCTCTGAGGATGACAAAGGCTCATCATGCATGTGACTGATTACAGACTGGTTTATGGTTGTAAAGGGTTTCTGAATTGTTCCAGATTCAAGTTTTACTGGGAGACTAGTAAAAGGGTGTTCAGGTACCATTGGGAGAAAAGAAGATGTTTCAGTTGGCTTAGAAGATATATTTTCACTATCCTCTGATGATATCTGTTGGGAATCTGAACTTTGACAAATTACTGCCCTCAGTGGTTCAGATACTTCTCCAGCATCTTGTAATGTTTGTGGCCTAACAGAAGACAAAGTCTTTGAAAGTGAATGAGAATCTTTAAGGACAAACTCAGAGTCTCTCTGATGGGTTTCCACCTGAGAAAATTGCTGCTGACGTTCCTGGGACTCCACAGACTGCTTAGCTAGTATCTTTGATACAGCTGTTTCTCCTTGCCTCTGTGGAACGTGACCCTGTCTAGGTACCTGAATATGACTTTGCTCTAACGTGGGGATCTGTGAGGGTTGCACATGTTGATATTTGCTAGGACTTAGTTTCAGTCTCTGGCTTGGATCCCAATAGTCTGAAGCAGCAGCAGGCTTTTGGGATTGCTGTGGTGGCCCTGACACAACAGAATCAGGTCTCAGTGATGTGGCTGACATGGGTGGGCATCTTTCTTTTAATATGGTTTGGTATTCGAGTAATCGTTTCCTGGCAGTTTCAACAGTCTGCTTGTGTAACCTATCAAAAACAAATAAAAAACAAATACTACTAATTTGTAATAAAAAAAAAAAACCCTCAGATTCTCAAATTTTATACATTAAACTTTATAAACTAAAGGCTGGCCATATTTACTATGAAAAAGTACTAGCATTCCCACTGCCAGAAAGAAATTCCCACTTGAAGAAAACGTGGCAATTTCTAAGGGAATCCCAATTAGATCCTTATATAAAACAAATGATAAATCCAAAAGATGTGGTACACTGTCTCACAGAAATCATAACTTGGTCCATACCTGTTTTGTTGTAAAAGCTGATGTTGATAGTTACGAATCATCTGCCTGTGACAGTCTTCATCAGAAATCATAGCATGTGACACTGGAGCAGGGCAAACCTAAAAATTAAAAGTAGCATTTTCTACAGTGCCAGGTAAATCCAAAATCTCAACACACACCTTACTAATAAGCCTGATTGCATTTACATTGGCATAGCACACAAACTGAAGAGGAAGTATGTCAGGTTGGGTGGAACATAAAAATATTTTCTGGCTTCCCAATGCCATCCTACCTCAAGCTGATCAGCTTTCTTTTTTTGTTCTTCCAGCTGAGCCCGGAAACAGTCAGTTTCTAACCTTAACTTCTGTTGCTCAATTTGTTCAAGTAATTCCAACTGCTTCTGCTTCTGTTCTTCTATCTCCATTATCTAGGTAATGAGAACACTATTGTTCTAACTAACAACAGACTCTCAAAAGTTCATTCAGTGCATTCAAAAGAAACACATGTCATCACCAAAAGGACTGATTATCCTGAAATAAGTTGTCTTAAATCTGCCAGTGGTGTTGCAAGGGGGATTATGGCAGAACCAAGAGGAAGTGGAAAGAAGCACACAGCAGAGACCTAAGGGGCAGACGAGTGAATCAGAGACCAGATGTCACCTGAATGTATGTAAGAGATAACATGGTGTCAAAGAATCAGAGCTGCGTGCTTACCTGTTTGCGCCTTACTGACATTCGAATTCTGACTGCTTCTTCCTGAGGATGAAGCAGGACTGAACTCTGAGTCACAGCTGTGGCAGGTGGAGAGACAGCCATTGCTACAAGAATCCCCAAACAAACAAACAAACAAACAAACAAACAAAATCAGCATCGGTAATTCAGAAAGATGACTCCACTATAGTACCCTTCCTTCTTTACTAGAAAAAAGATATGAGGGAACCAAGCAAGTTCATTGAGGCTGTGACAGAAGTACCTTGTTCCTTTCCAGGCCCCGCTTTGTAGAAGAATGGCTTATCTTCACTACTCAGTGGTCCAGATTCTATGGTCAGCCTATCACTGTCCTTGGCTGTAAAAGACACCACTGTTATAATAGTGTCAAACTTAAAAAGAGCAAGTGAATAGGACACTTCATTCAGATTACTCATTCGCCCTTAGTCTACATGAAGTGGGCATTCAGTGAAAGATATGTAGTTTTTTTGTTAGCTACACACATCACACATTACAAGAAAAATCAAAGACTAAAGAGGAGCTAAAGAAATGTCAATAAATCTGTACTAGAATACTAGATTCTAGGGATTTTTTTTTTGTTGTTGTTTTGTTTTGTTTTTCGAGACAGGGTTTCTCTGTGTAGCCCTGGCTGTCCTGGAACTCACTCTGTAGACCAGGCTGGCCTCGAACTCAGAAATCAGCCTGCCTCTGCCTCCCAAGTGCTGGGATTACAGGTGTGCGCCACCACGCCCGGCTGGCTCTAGGGATTTTAAGATACAAATCCCATCATATCAAGGTAGAGCTCTTCTGCACAGAGCACTCATTCAACCATCTATCATAGCATGGTAGACAACAAGAAATACTGTGCTGAATGACAAGAGGCTACAAGGAAGTTGGAAGTTTGAAAGGAGGACATAAACATCATATAATTGCCTCAGAAAAACTTAGAGAATTAAAAACAGGCACTACAATGGCTGTATTATAAAATAAATAAGGTTACTAGATTAGTGAGTCGGGTGTGATTCCTCTGAGAAAATGATCTTTAAGCAGTCACTGAAAGATAAGGAAGAGGTCAGGTGAAGGAGATGAACAGACCTATCCAAACACTTTAACATGTATGAAGTCCCTGTGAAGGGAAAGAAAGGAAAACAACAACAACAATAACACACACACTTTCTTCAGGGTACTCATTAGAAGACTCACAGACAAGGGGTGTAGTCAGTTGAAAGGGAAGAATGCAGCAAGGTGAAAGTGGAGAATGCCTATTCTATTCATGTAGGGTATTTTCAAAAGACTATAATTATGATAGTTTCCTTTTATTGAGTTTCCAACACTATCCTCTCCATTTGTCTGCCTCCTGTAGCTCCTTATACAGCTGCAATCTCTCAGGTAGTCATGGGCAAGTTCCCGGATTCTCACTGAATTCTTTCCTCTAAAGGTAACTTCCACCGGGCATGGTGGTGCATGCCTGTAATCCCAGCACTCTGGGAGGCAGAGGCAGGCAGATTTCTGAGTTCAAGGCCAGCCTGGTCTATAGAGTGAGTTTCAGGACAGCCAGGGCTACACAGAGAAACCCTGTCTCAAAAAAAAAAAAAAAAAAAAAAAAACCAAAATAAAAATAAAATAAAGGTAACTTCCATTCTTGTGGCTTTAAATATCTGACTTCTCGAATTCAACTCTCTTACTTTAAGCTATTCAACTAATTCAACAACAACTGAGTATTTTTTAATACACAAAACGTCTTGAGAACAGAGGAATGAATAAAGTCTTCAAGTTTCTTACAAATGGGTTAGATATGAAGAAAATAAGCAAAACAAAGTAAGTCTATTGCCTGTTGGTAAGAGCTATAAAGAAAAAGCAGGGTGAAGAGACTGTGAAAAGATGGGAGCATTACTGGGAGGGCAGAGTCCATTCAACTGTGCCTTCTCTGCTCTCTTTATTTAAAATACACCCTTCTGCCCTCCTAGGAAGTGTTCCTAACCACTGAGCCACTCCTCCAGCCCATGTCTTAACTTTTGGCCTCTGTTCTTTGTTTTGTCATACATGAGTCAACTACCACCATCCCACTCCCACCCCACCATCACCCCCCAGATGCCAGAAATGCAGGCTGGACCCAGGACTTTGACGCTCTACCACTGTTCTAAGCCCCAAACCCAGGTATGAGCATCCATCCTTTTACCAATGTGACATCAGACAAGAGTAGTGGCGAAAGCACCTTGCTCCTGAGCAAAGGAAGCTGCTCTCTCCTCCGTAGTGACGGCTCCTGAGTCCATGCTTGGTACTTTACTCTCAATCTCACTGATGCTCGCAGTCACCTCACCTTCATCCTCAGATGCGGATTTAATTGTCCAGAGAGATTTTTGACTTCGAATCTTGTTTAATAATTTTTTAAAAAGAATTCTTGAGGGGATTTGTTGGGTCTTCATTGCCAAGGGTACTAAAAAGAGAAAGCTAACTTCATTACATTTGGGTAGATTGTGCTACCTTTACACTCAGTCACTGCTATAATTATTTAGCTAAAACATAAGCACAAGTTTATTTTCAATAAAAAGTTAGCAGTATATTCAACAATAACTTGTCTTAGTTTAACAATCAAGTATATTTTTTTCAACTTAGATTCAAATTTAGACCATTTCCAATAACATAATCCATATATACTAATTTCAAGCGCTGTTTGCTAGGTGATGGTAGATTGTAACTCCCAATTAGCTTGTGACTAAGGTTAGTGTCTGAGTCATGCACTATAAGATTTTATGTTCCGTGCTAGGGGATGGCCCAAATAGTTCTTAGCAGGCTACAGGAAGAAAAAAAATTATAGCCTTTAGAGTAAGGACTGCTTTCAAATCATTCTTGCTAAGACCTGAGGTGAACTTGTCTATCTGTGATCATAAGGAAGCCCTTTCACTCTCAAACCAGAAACAAGTATTCTTTCACAGAAATGGCACAACCTACCTACAAACAGAACTCAAAATTCTCTATGGGACCAAATTGTGATGAAAGCTCACAATGCTTTGGTTTAATTAAAGAAAAGACTAGAAATACCAAAGAAGTAGAAAACTGGCAATTAGTACATTTTCATCCATATTTAAAGAAAAAAATATAATGGAATGAAAAAGGTAGCAAACAGTTCAGCACACAAAAACCACATGTTCAGATGTGTCTGTCAACACTGTCCAGGCCGCTGTGCAGCATCTGCATGTAGTACCTACAAGGTTCTTTGTCCTTCCTAGTCAGCATACTCAAAAGGTAACTTAACTGCACCCTATCTTAATGCTATACAGTAATTTTACCCCATTCCTTAATTACACACACACACACACACACACACACACACACACACACACACACACACACACACACACACAGAGCATAGACTTAAGTATAAGTAACATTTTTTTGCCTGGTTCATTCAATTAGCTATTAGTCTGTGACCTACCCATTTTTCCAACAGATTGACCATCCATCCACCATGCATCCATCCATATTTTGTGTGTATGTGGAGTAGGGATGGAATTTAAGGCAAACACTCTATCACTGAGCTACACTGCCAACTTTTATTTGTAATTATTTTCAGTGAGGATTTAGTTTAAGGAAGATAATAGGAATGCCTAGCCTTTTGTTGTCTTCAAGAAACAAACTATTATTTTGTCCAGAGCAGCACGGCACCCCTGGATGTCCTCTTGGCTCTGCTTCCTCAAGAGTTGAAACTACAGGCTGCGCAGTAACACATAGCTGCCTAGCTTTTTATGAAAAGCTGGAAGTCTGAGCAACGTTAAGCCAGATCCTAACCGGGATCAAGAGGAAATAGAATGTTTCTTTATGTAACGCTAGGCTTTAACTTTGGATAACCAGAAATATAAATAAAAAGTTCTATTAAAACAATTAAAAACAGGGTGTGTAAACACTAAACCAACCCACTGTTTGCCAAGTGTCTTTTTTTTTTTTTTTTTTTTGGTTTTTTGAGACAGGGTTTCTCCATGTAGTCATGGAACTCACTCTGTAGACCAGGCTGGCCTCGAACTCAGAAATCCACCTGCTTCTGCCTCCCAAGTGCTGGGATTACAGGCGTGCGCCACCACCGCCCAGCTTGCTAGACTTTCAAATGACTTTAGAACTGAGCATCTATCTCATGTAACCTAAAGGTCACCAAATGGTGTGACATGTGATTGGCAACCTCCAACAAGTCTGGACCTGATCTCCAATGGCAGAAACAGAAATGCAGAGAGGCACTGCTCCCATTAGTGTCCCATTAGTGCACTCAAATTGAACAGATTTCCTAATTATTAGCTAATGATTAAAATGCTTTTCTGCAAGTTTCAACATTCAGCTTAGAGGCTTATGTACCTGTTCCACTAGGACATATTATTTCACTGTCTGGCACTTGAGGTTTCTCAGTTTCACCTTGACTTTCTTGTTCCATTGAAAGGTCCAGTTCTTCATCTTGGAGCGGATCAGACATTGTAGGCAAAGGTTCTGGCTTAAGATGCAAAATCAGGTTTCCTTTTACCTCTGAATAAAGAAATGCAGAGACATGCTTCCTTCTAATATGACTGAAAAATACTTAAAAAAAATAAAAAATAAAAACCGAAAACCCACAAGAATTTAACTATGAAAATTTCTAAGTCGAAAGCATGAGGGCCCTTTTATACAATAACTCATTTAAAAATAAACACTGCTTATCACTACAAATATAATTCCCCACAAACATTTAAAAGCGCTGCCGCAGGTCCCTTACTCCTGTCTGCATTGTACATATCCTCAAAGGCAAACTCCAGCTCTCGCTGCCAGTCTTCCTTCACCTCGCTCCGTCTGTATGGCAGCTCCAGCAGCTGCGGCGGCATCTGCGCCACCGTCTGCTTCCTACGGGCCAGGTCCTCTTTCTGTAGCTGTTTGAGTTCTTCCATCAGTCGCTCCTGGTTCTTCAACAGAATAAGCAGATTAAGGACAGTAGAGTCAAACTTCAGACAGTCCTATCAACTGGCGAGGGGAAAGCATGAAGAATAAGGTCTAATATTACCCCCTCTCCCGTTTGTTCTGACCTAAGACATACTACACTAATTTATATATTCAATAAATTTGTGGTGAGTAACATACTGTAAATAGTATGCTGACCCTAGACTAGATAGGGGACAAAACAAGTAGCACAGGTGACATGCTGAGCCCATCGGTCTGAACGCTGTCTGCCATTCCCAGTCCTCCTAGGAGAGGAAACCACGGCATCACTTCCTGTTCCCCGCCAGGGCCCCACCAGGTGCTGTGACTCAGCTCCCCTGTACCTCTCCGGTCCTAAGCGATGGTGTTTTACCTGACAGTACTCTCACTCCACACTGATTCCCATGAGGAAAGGGGATTTGTGTATCTCTGTGTAGAGGACAACCAACATGGAAGTTTAATCAGATTGTCAATAAAGCTATCCGATTTAATTTTGATGATATGGGCAAAGAAGAGAGATCAGAGAAACTTCTTCAGTTTGTGACTAAGCATTAGTCATAAAGAAGATGAAGTAGTAGAAAAAAACCAGAAACCCAGGGGCAGCATCTAGGTGTGGCTATGAAGGTAACCAGAGACCAGCATATCATTTTATGGGTAGGGCAGAGGGCAAAAGGATTAGAGACAAAAAATGTCAGACTGGAAGAGGACAGAATCCAAATGCCAATTCCAAAAGGCCCAGCAGGAAACATCCCCAGACTGAAAGGCCTTGTAGGCCAGAGGCTTAGATAGGAGTTAACAGGAAGAGGCCACTGTTTTGGATCACTTGCTCTTTGTTTGTTCCTTTTGTTTTCTTCTGAGACAGGGTTTCTGTGTAGCCCTGGGTGTCCTGAACTCACGCTGTAGCCCGGGCGGGCTGCCTGGCATGGATGACTTTTTTATGTAAGAAATACTAGTCTAGAGACAGAGGAGAGGCCTGAGCAACTGGTTCTCAATGATAGCGTGTGTGTTACTTGCTGTTTGAGTTATTCTGGCTCACTGAAAGCATGGCATGTCACTCCAGTAGTATTTTTCCTAATTACAGTGAATGAAAACTCCATTCATGTTCCAGTGAGCTTTATGCAGTCCTCAGAAAACAAATTATGAAACTTAGTTCAAAGCGTGAGCTAAGACAGATCAACAACACAGAGGTAAATCCAAACAAGCTGAGGGAGCTCATTTCTGTAGCCATTCAGCACTGCTGCTTTTGTGGAAGGATGGACTCAACTTAGAACCGCTCCTCACGGTTTCTGTTGTTAATTATCATAGGTTTAAGTCTTACATGACAATAATTAAAAAGTCAGACACTCAGTTAACTGAGTCATAATTCACTTCCATCTTATGAGAGCTACAAATCTGAGGGAGGAGATCACACTCTAAACGCTCCTATACAGGTAAACTTCCTTAGGATAAACATTAAATGTATTGAACAGAGCACTTAAAAAATCCCTCCTAAGGTGCTGTATGTTTAAAATGCACAAATGTAGTCAACACAGAAAGTAAAGAGAAACACACAACACAGTGAACCATTTTCATGCTGTGCTATAAGAAAAAGCAAGGACACGAGCCTCTCTTAGAGTCAGCACTCTAAGAGGTGGGTAAGTACTTTGCTCAGAACATGCTTAATAGATCAACTGCACAGACTTATACAACACAATGCAATAAAAACTACAACATCAAAGAAGTGATTAATCTTCTCAGTAAACATGCAAAACAAAGATACATTATGAAAACAACTTTATCTAACCTGAGCTTAAAAGAGGATGGCAGGGCTGGAGAGATGGCTCGGTGGTTAAGAGCACTGACTGCTCTTGCAGAGGTCCCGAGTTCAATTCCCAGCAACCACATGGTGGCTCACAACCACCTGTAATGGGATCCCATGCCATCTTCTGGTGTGTCTGAAGCTACAGTGTACTCATATAACTAAAAATATAAAAATTTAAAATATGCCGGGCGGTGGCGGTGCACGCCTGTAATCCCAGCACTCTGGGAGGCAGAGGCAGGCGGATTTCTGAGTTCGAGGCCAGCCTGGTCTACAGAGTGAGTTTCAGGACAGCCAGGGCTATACAGAGAAACCCTGTCTCGAAAAAACCAAATCCAAATATATATAGAAAGGAAAAAAACGAGGGTGGCAAAGGATACTGGGATATTTTAATGAATCCTACTGAGATACTTTGGACAGTTAATGTTGTCAACATGACAAGATTTTGAATCACATGGGAGATGGGCCTTTGAGCATGCCTGTGGGGAATTATCTGGCTAGTGCTGAGGTTGAGGAAGCACGCCCACTGTGGGTGGCGTTGGGTGCTAGACTGTATGGGAGGGGAAGCTGAGCACTGCAGGCATTGGCGCTCTGCTCCTCGCTGTTGTAATGTGCCTGTTCCTGTTTCTTCACTTGCCCTCCATGACCAACTGCACCTAAACTGTGAGGGAGCAGAAACCCTTCCTTAAGTTACTTTTTTCAGGATATTTTTATCACAGCAACAGAAAAAGACAATGAGATGCTATATTCATACTCTAGACTCTGAACTTAACTCCTCAAGCAGTTCTATAATGCCACCAACCAGCCTATCAGCAGCAGTCACAGGTCACAGGGACATCAATTCTTACTTGGGCCAAGTGGATCTTCTTCATGGCTTGAGATCCCCGCACATGTGCCCTTTCAAACTGTTCCATTCTCTCCTGGGCCACCTGTTTTCGTTGTCTTTCCACACGTCTAGCTTCTTCTTCAGCAGCCAAATGAGCATCTGGCTAGCAGTTAATCAACACAATTTTAGATCTTTTTTAGGAAGTGTGAAACAAAGAAATAGCTTTAAAAAGTAATGTCATTTTAATAGAAAACATTTTCTACTTATATGAAATTAAAAAGTACAAAAGGTTTTTTTGGGGGATTGGGATGTGGAGGGATGGATTGGGGAGGGATTCAAGACAGAGTTTCTCTGTGAAGCTTTGTGTAGATCCATCAGTTTCTGCCTCCCAAGTGCTAGGACTAAAGGCGTGCACAACCATGCCTGGGAGTAAAGTTTTTAAGGTCTAGAATTATCAAAATATTTAGCCATAAATTGACCAAATTATAAAGTCTTATAAATACATTTAAAAACACATCAGGTTTTTGTCCATTCAAAAGCATTACTCCTTTTTGTTTGCTTGCTTGTTTTCCAAGACAAGGCTCTCTGTGGAACCATGACTGTCCTGGAATTCTCTCTGTAGACCAGGCAACCTTGAACTCACAGATTCACATGCTACTGGGATTGAAGGTGTGCACTACCACTGCCCAGCTTTATGCCATGATTTTTAAGAAGTTCCTCTAAATGGTAATGCTGATTCCACTAAGAAGCCCAGAATGTCTGAGACATAGCCCTGGCTTTCCAGGACGCATGCACAAACAGGGACTAAGCCACTTACCACAGCTTGCCACGCTTATCTGAATATTTACTTTCAACTACACAGGCTTTACTTGACATTCTGTTTTACTTCTTTGCATGAGCACATGCCCTGAATTCCAGAGAAGGGTGTCTGGTTTATCAGAGCTGTAGTTCAGACTGGCCAGGAGCAGTTTGCTGTGGGTGCAGGTACTCTTCAAGAGCAGTCAGCACTTAACTGCTGGGCCATGTCTTCATCACTAGAGGCAGCATTTCAAATGAAACACTTTGTTCATTTCAAATGAAACCATTTGTTCATGGTGGCTCATGCCTGTAATCCCAGCACTTGGGAGGCAGAGGCAGGCGGATTTCTGAGTTCGAGGCCAGCCTGGTCTACAGAGTGAGTTCCAGAACAGCCAGGGCTACACAGAAAAACCCTGTCTCAAAAAACCAAAAAAAAAAAAAAAAAAAAAAAAAAAAAAAAAGCTTTGTTCTTTATATGATCAAATTCTATCAATAGATTAAAACAATATTTGTGAAAACATTAACTTTATACATAAGATTAAATCCTTCCAGAGTGGGCATGGTAGCGGGCATGGTAGCTCGCTCTTGCAATCTTTGTACTCAGACACTGAGTTTGAGGCCAATATGGACTAAAGTGAAACACTGTCTCACAGAAAGAAGATGAAAAGTCCCCAAATACAGAGACAAGCAGAGGAAGAGACTGACAGTGAACAGGTAGAATTACACTAACCAAATAAGCCTATTAAATAAGCTTCTTTAAAGACAGAGAATACTTCTTCAAATCTAAAGAATGCCAGGCAGAACAAAAATACATTAAATAAAAATTACAATGAGCACAGAACATTAAACAAAATAAGTTATTAAAACAACACTTCATTCTATTCAGGCCATGAAATTTCATGAAAAAAGTTCCTATGGAATTCTCTCCCTCTTGAAGATGAATTTAAAGTAGAATGTCAATTTTGATAAATTAAAATCTTAAGGGGAAGGAAAAAACTTCAAAAAATACAACATGAATGATAATTATGTCTAATCTAGAGACAATGGAGAAGGGACTAGTTATGGTGGTGCATATGGTGTCTTTAATATTAGCACATAGAAGGCAGAGATAGGTGCATTTCTGTGAGTTCCAGGCCAGCCAGGGCTATAAATTAAATTGAGACACAGTTTCAAACAAACAAACAAACACTAAAGAGGTGTTGGAGAGATGGCTCAGCAGTTAAGTAAACTGACTGCTCTTTCAGAGGTCCTGAGTTCAATTCCTAGTAACCACATGGTGGCTCACAACCATAGGTAATGTTATCTGATACCTTCTTCTTTCTGATGCATCTGAAGACAGCTATACCAATCTACAGAAAATACCCCCATCCCCCACATATACACGCACACACACTCAGGAATGGGAAGAAAGCCATTCTGATGTTGGTACTTTATAAAAGGCAGTTTAATTAACTTTATCAAATGCTATGTAGTTTAGAAGCAATAATTTTTCTTCTAGAAATCTATTTTAATATGCAATCAGATATAGATATAAATGTCCAAGATTATTATGTTTCTATTGCTTAGTGAAGTATGAACTATGACTGACTGTTTTTTAGGGACTGGAGAGATGGTTCACAGTCATGGCTATGCTTTGGGAAGATCCATGTTCAAGCCCCAGTACTCTATGGCAGCTCACAATTGTCTGTGATTCCAGTTCTAGGGAATCGGATATCCCTTGTTCTGGCTTCTACAGGCACCAGGCATGTGATATGGTACAGACATACTTGCAAAGCAAAACATCCACAAACATTAAAAAAAAAAAAAAAACAAAAAAAAAACAACTATTTTTAAATGTTTGTGTATACATGTATACATAAAGACTGTGATTCATATATTAATCATTTTGTTTTCTGATAGTGAGATCATTGATGTTTCTCCTAGTTTACCTTTTATATAAAGTTCCATTTCTACAAAGAGTCTATTATTTTATGACTACAAGTTTTAAAACCTACCTTAGGTTATAATGAAGCATATTTTGTACAATGGATGATAAAAATACATTTATCATTTTAAAAGACAGTCACAAATAGTCATGGATTTCTTCCATTATTCAGGACCACCATATAGTTGACATGAAAATTCAAAGTACATGTAGAAGGCTTTGTTGTCTTTAGAGTAGTTAGTAGGATTGTTCAAATTTTGAGAACTGGTCACACAAGACATAGAATCAAGATAACACTCAACTAAGTGAACACCTCTGTTTTCAAATGAGGTCACAAACAAACAGTAATTCAATCACCTGCTTTGAATCCATCTGTCTACTCACAAAGGTGGAAATATGATGGTAGGTGGAACTGTTGGTTTTCAATGAAGGAATTCTGTTTATGTCAATGTTCTGGAAAACAGGAAATAACACAGAGTTAGTTACAAAATCAATTAAAAGAGGATCCAATGCAAAAAGTAAAATTGTCTTCTTCTTTATGGAAACAATATTTAGCTATGTAGTCTAGGACTGTCCTGGATTTACGGCAAGTCTCCTGTCTCCACCTCCTGAGTGCTGGGATTGCAGTGTGCACTGCCACAAAACTGTGCATTAGTCTATGCTATAGCCTGTCCTATTTTAATGCCCACTGGAAGATGCTGGGAGTAATGAGGTAGAGACTCCAGGGGTCATTAGGGCAGCTCGTGTAATGAAGACATCAGTCCTTTCAAGTGATTAATGCATCCCAAGGCTGTCTAAGGTGAATCTGCTACAAAGGCCAGTTTGCTTACATCACCTTGTTTGTGTCTTTGATACTCTTCATCAAGCTGTGACTGCCAGTGATAAGACCACCACCAGATTCAGCACATTGTTTTGTTTTCTGATAGTGAGATCATTGATGTTTCTCCTAGTTTACCTTCTATATAAGTCTTGGAGAAACAGTCTTTTCTCTATGAATTACTCTGCCTGTAGCAGAAATGCACTAAAACAAGACTGGTGTTAAAATCTGCTTAATAATGAAAAATCTTTTTCAAAGTTAAATTACTTCATAATAATCTATGTCACTCTAACTTCTCAGTTATTTAAAGAGACATTTGGTTTTACTATAGCACCCCCTACCCTTACTGAGGACTTGTATCCAGGGCCAGGCACATGCTAGGCAGGTGTTCCTTCACTGACTTCATCTTTAGAACTGAGAGTACTTTCAAATGTCTTGAACACAAATGTGCTTATAAGACACACCAAATCAAGTTAGAGCACAAGTAAACACAAAAATTCTACTACAGTTCATCATGAATTAAGTTTTGGTATAGAAACACTAGCTAATATTTAATCACACTGATTCCACTAGTCTCAAAAAGATGAAATGAGCTACTTCCCTGTTTCTGTTATTTTGGCATAAAAATAGTCAGGCTACTACAATTTATTATGTATCGATATGTAACTAAATCAATTATACTAAACAGGGATTTCTGAGTGCTCACCATATCCAAGCTTAGACACTGTATAAAACAGAAAATAAAGTAACAATTCCTGCTTTCAAGAAACTCAAAAGTAACACTTCTAAAAATGAGTTGTTTTTTTTTGTTTTTTTGTTTGTTTTGTTTTGTTTTTTTCGAGACAGGGTTTCTCTGTGTAGCCCTGGCTGTCCTGGAACTCACTCTGTAGACCAGGCTGGCCTCGAACTTAGAAATCTGCCTGCCTCTGCCTCCCAAGTGCCGGGATTAAAGGCGTGCGCCGCCGCCGCCGCCGCCGCCGCCGCCGCCGCCGCCGCCGCCGCCGCCGCCACCACCACCACCACCACCACCACCACCAGTAAAAATGAGTTCGAAATGAATTGACATTTTGTATGTAACCTGATAAAAGTCCCTTCCCAGAGAAATGCCACTTCTGCACCTGGCTTTGTCCCTCAGTTTTCTTATGAAAAGAAGGCACACAGCTATTTCTATGCTGCACTGCCATGGTGACAATTATTGTAGAAATCACAATGTGTCTGAGAAAGCACCTGTTAAACCACAAAGTGGTAACACTGACAAGTACAGAGGGAGAAGTGTAATTGAAAAAATTAGACACAGCTTTAACATGGATGAATGGAAAAAAGGAACAGGACCCCGCCCCCACCAAGATTTAAATTATCACCAATCATTATTAAAACACAACTTCCAGTGAACTAGACTTTAGAGTTTAGTCAAATTAGTCCATGGCCTGTCAGTATTGCTAGGATGCCTTGTAATGATTTTAAATTGCTCAGTTAACATCTAGCTTCCAGTCTGAGTTCTGTTCTGCTGGACTTAAACCATCAGGGTACAAGCTAAAGGCAGGGCCCTGCAGGCCCTGAGAGTGGCCCCCCACTGAAGGGGGAGACAAAATAGTCAACTATGACAAGTCCCATAACTACACACACATAAAACAAGCCTGTTTGTTGCTGGTTTTTTCCCTGCATCAAGTATTATCTCCAAAGGCAGTGCAAAAGGGTCATGTGCTGGACACCTAGGCGACAGAAGCAGGCAGATCTCTATGAGTTCGAGGCCAGCTTGGTCTACAGAGTGAGTTCTAGGACAGCTAAAGCTACAAGAGAAACCCTGTCTCAAGCAAACAAAAAAAAATAAATAAATAAATAAAAATCAGGAGGTGATTACCTTAAACTGGCAGAGGTAATGTATACCTTTAATCCCAGCAGTAGGAAGGCAGAGGCAGGCGGATCTTTTGAGTTCGAGGCCAGCCAGGTCTACATAGTGAGTTTCAGGATAGCCAGGACTACATGGAGAAACTCTGTCTTGAAAAACAACATTAAAAAAAACCCAAACAAAAAAACTGCTTTTAAATGTGTACTAGACCACACAAGACACTCGGCTGTGTGCACGGCACTGAGGTTTTCAACACCCTGGCTGCTCACATCTGCAGTCTTAGAGTCTGACTAGTTTACCTTAGTGACGTCTAAAGAAGGGATTCATGGAAACTAAGAGTCACAAAAGAAAGGTGATGAGTTTGTAGAGTCGGATCTTGTTATGAATTCTGGTTCTCTATTGAGGTTGGTTAACCCCTGATCTTCATGTCTCCTAACTTGAGAAACACCTGTAACTTTTCCTGTGCTTGGCTGTACTGGTGGGTAAATAAGACACACTAAAACCCTAGGAACTGTTCTTGGTAAAATTTTAGTGTATCCAAAATAGTATTTTTCTTTACATTATGTAAATAAAACCTTGTTTTATGTTTGTTTGCTTGGCTTTTCACATTCCTATTCTATTCTAGCTTCCAACTTGTTGAGCAAGCCAAACTGGCCTTGATTCCTGAGCTCCCTACCTTCCCTACAGGGAAGCGGGTTCCATGCCTAGCTAAGAGAAGATACTTGAGAAAGTTTGAGAAACCTAAACAGTTTGCATTTCTTTCCTCAGATTTCTCAGTATTTGAGTTTTATGTTTGGAGAAATGGTTACACAGACACACCTCCATTCTATATGACACAAGATCCTTAAATGGTACACAGTAACTTCAAGAGACTCAAACACTCCATTAACAGTCATTCAAACCAATGTCCTTATTTTTTTCCTTTTATACCACAAACTTACAACCGGCTCACAACATAGAATATACCTGGATAAGTGTGAATAAAGAATCTACTCTAAAACATGTTTTTCTTTAACCAAACAAGAATATAATCACCCTAGCTGGACAGTAGTGTCACACACCTTTAATCCCAGCATTCAGAAGACAGAGGCAGGTAGATGTCTGAATTTGAGGCCAGCCTGATCCAGGATACCCAGGCCTACACAAAGAAACCCTGTCTCAAAAAAAACTAAAGAAGGAATAAAAGAATACAATCACCCAGATCTTCTTAGTTTATAAGAGCCATACAGCGTGCACACACACACACACACACACACACACACACACACACACACACAGCAAGGTATGTTGAAGATCCAGAAGTGGGGCTATGTATGTTCACAGGGAGTCAGAGTAATTTTTAGGCTACAGAACAAAGAAGCTTGAGAACCATGGACACAGAGCGAGCTTGAAGAGCCTTCCTTTCAATGAAGAGGATAGGAACTTCCAAGAAAGATAAAAAAGAATAATTACAATAGTTGTGTATAGTATAATAAAATCCAATTATCTCTAGAATGATATTCACAAAAATGAAAGAGACCCTGCCACCACTGTCAAAAAGGAAAAACCAAGCCAAAACAACAAATTTGCTATCCTGAACTGATAATACTATCCATCTAGCACTTTGAAAAGCATTTTTCTTCAAGAAGCTAAAGGCTGGCTTATAAACACTAGAAAACATAATAAAAGCAATAAAACAGCAGTGGGTTAAAATACTGCCTGCCCTGCTTATCTCTGTATGGGCCTAGAGGAGTACTGAAAGAGGACACTACCCCTGGGCCTCACTGGGGCAGGGCAGACAGCTCAGTGAGAGCAGGGAGGCTGACAGAGCCTGATCATATCCACACATTTGAGATTCTCATGCAAGCATTACTGTTTTCATGCTTTTTTTAAAAAAAAGCTTCTATATAAAACAACAAATTTTGACAGTTATCTCTATAGCCACTCCAATGACAACAAAATGCTAATGTAAATAAGAGAAGTGATTCTTTTCTTTTTCCCGTTTTTTTCTTTTGAAACAAAGCCTTACTATGCTCAATAGCTATCCTCCTACCTCAGCTTTACAAATTCTGGGAATATAGGTATGAGCTAGCGTGTCCATTCTAGTACTCATATGGATTGTCTATAGAACAACTAATGTAACTTTTCAGCAAATACAGGCTATAAAAAAGTCAAAAGCAGAATGGGCAGCAGCCCGAGAGGAACGAAAACCACTATGCTTTGTAAACACACTGCTTGGAGACCACTGGGGAAAACTCAACACATATGGGAACAACACTGTGAGGCAACACTAAGCAAAATGTCAGTATGATTAATTTTTTACAGTTTTTAAAGACACACATTAAAGCCTAGCGGTGGTGGCGCACGCCTGTAATCCCAGCACTTGGAAGGCAGAGGCAGGTGGATTTCTGAGTTTGAGGCCAGCCTGGTCTACAGAGGGAGTTCCAGGACATCCAAGGCTACACAGAGAAAGCCTGTCTCGAAAAACAAAAAACAAACAAACAAAAAAGACACACATTAAAGTATTAATAGGTAAAACAGTATCTAGGATTTTAAAATACTCCATATAGACTCATATAATATTATTTAATTAAAACTCATTTAAACAAAATTCTAGGTAATTCACCTCAAAGGGGGATGGGACAGGCGGTGGTAGCCTGGCCATTTTAGCAGATCTCTGTTTTTCCACAAGCACTGCTTCCTTTCGAGCTTTTATGTGCCTTAAAAGACAAAAGAAGCCACCAATTAGTCCCCCGGGTTTCCACCAAGAGGACCAGAGATGCATTAATTGATATCAGTACAGAGTCAAAAACATAAAGCCACTCATCTTCTAGGTGAGTGCACACCCAATTTGCTGCTTGACAAAGCATCCATGTTTGGACATGTTTACCAGCTACAAGAGGCTTATATAAAGACAGGAGGGTCAACTAAGAGGGCCAATGGAGAGGTGTTTTTACAATAAGAGCAGAACTAGAAATGTTAAAGGTAGGCTACTGTGTAAAATGACCAATACAGACCACTAACATTCTGCAAAAGTTACTAATGATTGAAGCTTCCCAGTCCACAACTGTAGGTGCGTGCCTGTGTATGTATGTTTTCAGACAGTCTCACTGTATAACCCTGACTGGCCTAGAACCCAATATATATAGACCAGGCTGGTTTGAACTCACAAAGATCTGCGTGCTTCTACCTCCCAAGCACTAGAATTAAAGGTGTGAGCCACCATACTATTCCCTAAGACCTCTGAAATGCTCTCAATCACAGAAAACTTTTTACTTTGTTTTTACATCAGAGACAGTTTCTGGCTGATATTAAGTCTGCACTGTCCATACATTTCTTCAGAAACTCAGCTAGTGACACCAGGCCCTGCTGCATGAGTGAGCATGGTTCAGAGCGCTGTGGAGGCCCCAGCTTCTGTTTGGTCTGGTCTTTCACAGCCTCCCACATGCCCTCCACTTCTTCCCACAGTGATTTCAGCTGAGAATATGGTAAAAATTATTATGTCACCTGGTTTTCTGCTTCATTAACATTTCTTTTTGACTTTTCTGCACTTTTAGAGCTTCTTTATGCCTCATTTCTGCTTTTCTTTTTCTTTCTGCTGCTTGCCGAGAAAGAGCATCCAAGTCAGGCTCCTGGAAGTATATACTACTTAAAAATCCATGTTGTACAAGAGTAACAGAAAGGTGTCTACATGACATTGGCATTCTACCTTGCAGTTCCATCATCTCTTCCCACAGTACCCAAAGTATGGCAATGGTACTAGCACCACCGTGGCACAGTACTAAACATCTAACTTCCTATAAAAACATAAAATATCAAGCTAATGTGCACAGGTTAAATTAACTAATAAAATATTTTATTTAAACTAAAACCCCAAATGTATAGTATAGTAATACAGTTGGTTCTCTGGCCTTCAATAGGTGTCATTCAAATGAGTTAGGCTTGGGAAAATGATTAAACACAAGGCCAACAGTGACACAAAAAGGTAAAAAAGTAAAAGAAAAAAGTTAGAACTTAGGATTGCTGGTACACACACACAGGCTGACATTTCTAAGCCTTCTTCCCCTGCCCCTTTACTCTATTTTGTTCTGTTCTGTAGCTTTGACTGACCTGATGTAACTCACTATGTTTACCAGGATGGCTCTGATCTTATGGAAGTCCTCCTGTCTCTTTTCTTGAGTTTTAGATTACAGGCATACATGTATACCATGCCTGGCCAAATGATTATTTACTAGCCATAAATTATAGTAAGCAAATCAAGCAAAGTCAAGGACTTATCTGAAAACACTGAACTCTACTTTGCCTTTAGGAAAATCATCAACAAAAACAAGTGCATATTTAGTCATACATATTTAGAGGTGTCAGGAATGAATTTGAATTTGGAAATCTGAATTTAGTTCCCCGAATGTGCCCAACCTGCTTGAGATGAACAATTTCTGACTGCATAGGTTACCATCATTTTATACAGGCAAGAACTGGAAGAAATAATGCTAAATTATTATTATTAACCAGAAGAAAAGGTGTGCTTGGCATGATTTACAAGGCAATGGATACACCATTATTCTCATGGTAAATTAAACTAAAAAATAAAGGTCAGCTTGCCTCTCCTACTTGTACACATTAAAACATGCTTATATAAGCATTCAATAAATCAATTTAATATAACTGCACTGTCTCAATCAGTGACAAGAAGAGCTCACCACTTACGTTTTCTTTAGCCTGTCGATGTCCATCTCCCATATGTCTTAAACTTGCCAAATATAGTTTTTCCAGGTTCTGTATTTTCTGGCTTTGTGCTTCTTCCCATTCTGCCCTTAGCTCCTCGGCCAAATGAGAAACCTGCTGATTTCGCCTCTGTTTTATGCCTTCTCTTATCTGGAAGGCAATGCCCCTTTCTTGTTCTCGAACCTGAAAGATGAGTATTTCATACAAAATACATGAAGGGGGGTTTAAACATTTAAAAAAAAATCTAACTGAGAATAACAATGCAAATGAATTCTCTTCAGGCCTATCATTCTCTTATTCAGTAGACACAGACTACGGTTAGCAAAAAAAGCTACAATGACAGAGGAAAAAGAAAGGGAGAGGCTATTTAGAAATTTTTTATTGCATTCATGTGTGTGTGTGTGTGTGTGTGTGTGTGTGTGTGTGTGTGTGTGTGTGTGTGTGTGTGTGTAGCAGAAGACAACCTGCGTGACGGTCCCTGCTTGAGGACCTGGATTACCAAGCTTGATAGGAAAATACCTTTACCTCCTGACCATCTCAGCAACCTTCAAGGGTCTTTCTAAAATGACTTCATCAAATCTTGTTTCATCTACTCCACCTCTAATAACACATAAGATGCTAAGAGTAAGATGATTTCACAAGTTTCACAATCAAGGTCAGATGGGAGGAGGCTCCCTCTCTAGAGTACATTGCCTCTAGGTCTAGGTAGAAATCTATTATATGACTCACAAAAGCTTAACTTTAGATTGCTAGAAAGGGAAATCTAAACTTTCCAAATAAACTTGTCTTAGATGCTCACATTAGTAAGTCTGTTTCATCTTTCCAACAGTCCTTTCCAAGCGGATTCCTTCTGAGCTTCCTTTTCTAATGTTCACCAACTATGTACTATTGAGAAATAGGACAGAAAGATTTTAACAGACAGAAATTGAGGAAGATTTCTGAAAAATAATGTCTTATGGACATAACAGAAGTATTGCAGGCATAGATCTTGCTGACACAAGATCAAGTGAGTCAACACTCCTGCACGGAGGGAGGGTTCATGAGACCTCACCCTAGCTACAGACCTATTGGGAGCTGACAGCTGCTGGGGGACAGTAAGTTTTCTTCAACAATGTGGTCCAATAGTAAACTGTCCATGCTCCAATGGATGGCACAATGCAAATGCAGGCATAATTAAATAAACTCTAGGTTATTAAAAAAAAAAAAGAAAAAAGAAAAGACATGAAATAGGGAAAACATGAGAAAGTTGGGGAGAACATGGAGGGAGCAGAGAGGGGTGGATAATGATCTAAATATACTCTCCACATATGCAATTATCAAAAAATAAAAAAATTTTTAAAAATATATAGATATTTAAATAACTATTTTCCAATACTTGGGTTAAGTGATATCTTTCAATTCTTCTCAAATCTACTTATCAGCTTATTTTTCAAATGTAAATAAGCAAGAACCAGGACTCTTTCAAGGACAGAAAAAGCTTGTAAATTAAACTTTATTTACAACAATCTAATTCAAAATATATGATTTAAGAAAGACAAAAAATTTAAACTCCAAGTAAAGTATACCTGTAGCAATCTTAGTTTTCGTCTTCTTTCATAATCTTCCCTCAAAATGAAGGCTTCTTCATTAGGACTCAACCTCAGCTTTGCATTCATTACCTTTCTTCTCATTTCTGAGTATTTTAAATATAAAGGATCTGAATCGAGAAATAAACAGATGAATGTCTATAAAATATATTACTGAAATTACGGCAACAATTCAAATGATTTTAAAACTTCATGTTAATATTTTCAATATTTAAAGGGTAATTATATTTACTGTATACAGATAAATAAAGTTCAACTTATAGTTCTGAATCTGCTTTTTAGATCACTGGTTGTCAGATGATGAGGGAAATGAAGAGTGGGGGGAGCTCCTCACAAGTCTATCCCCATCTATAGCTGACTGACAGTAGTTCAGACCTTACTTTTTCCCTGTCTTGGCATTTCCATAGTTTATTAAGCACTTAAAAGATGTATTAGCATCAAACAAATGTTTTCACAAGTACAATTTAACACTGATAACCCAATAATAAAAGTAAATATTAAAGTAAAATAATGAAAGTAAAAACCTGTACCTAATAAAAATAAAAAGGTAACTTTAGGGGCCTCTGGTTTGCTGTACAAAATTTGATCACTTAGCACCATTAAATCTCATGGACTATTATCAATCCCATGGGCTTTGTTTAAAAGTTCCCTCAACAATTTCAAACACGTTGTATTAGTTAGGGATTCTACTGTTTCAATAAAACACCATGACCAAAAGCAACTTGGGAATAAAAGGTTTATTTTAGCTTGTATTTCCACATCATAGTCCATCAGTAAGGGAAGTCAGTCAAATGGCAGGAACATGGAAGCAAGGAGCTGTTAAGGCAATATAAAAGTTACCAGGATACTTTATTTTAATGACCATTTAAAAAAATCCCTATAGGATAATTATAATGGCATCAGTGCTTAGATTCCTGGGTCTCTTCTTCTATTGCTAAGTCTGGGTGTTCTTGATATCCTCCCTACCCTGTTTCTGTCTCTGTAGTTCTGGGATGGAACTCCAGGCTCTGTGCATGCTCACGCTTCTGCTGTGCTACAATCCCACTCTTCTCTAGAACTTAAGATTCTTCTTTAACATACTCTTATCTAGAGAAATGTAGTGTGTCAGAGCTGGTGTAATTTGAAAGCCTTTCCCTGTAATTCTATCAACCTGTTCCCATGATCACCACTACCAAGAAGTATACACTTAGCAGGCCATGATCTTATCTGAAATGAATGCACATCTCTCTGTCTCTTTACAGTGAGGAGGCAGGCACATTTATTACTGGATATTTACAGCTGTGAAGCTAGCTTAAGCTCAGACGCTTCTAAGGAGCTATCCTCTATGAATGAGCCTTCTCATCTCACCTAGAATATAGACTATCTATGTTCATATAGGGATAGCTTCTTCTTTAGTTTTTCATTATTATTTGTCTTTTGTAGCTAGGGTCTTAATAACTGAGTAATAGTAGCTATAATTTTAAAAACTCTCTCTCTCTTTCCCCCCCCCCCCCCCCAGACTGGGTTTCTCTGTGTAGCTCTGGCTGTCCTGGAACTTACTCTGTAGACCAGGCTGGCCTCTAACTCAGAAATCAGCCTGCCTCTGCCTCCCAAGTGCTGGGATTAAAGGTGTGTGCCACCAGTGTCTGGCTAAAAACTCTTAATACTCAAAAATAACAACTGGAAAAAAAGTAAAAAAAAAAAAAAAAGTACTTTCAGTGAAGTACTTTGTAACCTAGTAGAAACCAACCCTTTTTGAGGAGAATTCTCCATCACAACTGTGGTCTGGGCAAGGATGATCTTATTCACCACCTTATCTCTTTTGTCGAAAAACTCTCTCAAATCTTATAAATCATTCAAGGTGGACTGAAGGAGACAGTGATTTAATTCCTATACAGTAGTACTACATGGCAGACCAGTCACCACTACATCCAAGAGGACGGCAAATGTCAAACAGTAGTAACTGCTTGAATTGAAAACCTTTTCCAATACACGCCACTGACATTCTTAAGAAAAAACTCCTGAGGATGGTTGAGGCTCTAAGAGAGGAATATTGTAAGTTGTTTTCCATAGGAAAAAGGATCCCTCCTACACCTATTCAGTAGAATCCTGTTAACTGGTTTGTTCACTAGTCATTTCTATCCAAGTGGACGCTAAGTTGTTTTAAGTGTCCAAAGACACAGTAGGGCTTATCTTGACAGACTTCATTCGAAGGATTGGGCAGTATCTAATACAAAGTAATCACAAAACGAATAGCAGATGTGGATGCACGAGCCAACATCGCCATTCATTTGCAGAAGACAGCAGCCAAGTTTCAAATCCCTAGGGTCTTGTTAACTTTATTCCGTGTAAGGGGAGTATTAGCCACCACACACGGCTGGACTAAATGTGTGGCTCAATTACTTCCAAACCGCCGAACACATTCTAAGACAACCATTCGCTGCTGTAGTTTCTTGAGGCAGGGGTCTCACTATGTTTGTTGCCTAGGCTGGTCTTGAACTCGAGGCATTCCTCCTGCCTCAGCACTGCCTTGCAAGTGCTGGGATTACAGGATGAACTAACATTCCCGGTTGGGACTTCCATTTTTTTTTTTTTTCTTTAAGCTAAGTGTGAGACAGAAGAGTACCAGAAGAGCCACGGGTGGCGCACGCCACCGAAAGGCCGAGCTCTCTGCAGGATCGGCCTCGGGGCGGTTTAAAGGGCCGGAAGGCTCGCCAGCCCGCTCGCGGCCTGCCAGAAGAACCCGGACGGGCCTCCGTCACTCACCTGACAGCGTGTGTGGTCGGCCCTCACGACTCACAGGCACCCGCACCCGGCCAGCTACCCAGCAGCCGTTCGGGTACCTGCGGGACTGCCATGGCCCAGCTCTCGTCACTTCCGTCATTCAAACGGCCCGCCAATGGCGGGATCGGACGGCGGGAACCAGCTTGGGCCCGCCTCCGCAGGGGCCGCTGGGAAGGCCGCGCTGTGCCAACCCCCCGCCCACCTCCAGCCCAGCGCACGCGCAGCCCCGCCCACACACGCACGCATGCGCAGTCTTGCGCAACGGGCCATTATTCCTCCCAACTGCCAAGAGTCTTGTCCCACCGCTCTGTGGTGGTTTGTTGCCAGCAGTCAAGCCTAGATCGGGTTCAGAACTTGAAGGAGGTTGTGTGGAATCAGCGAAAGTCTTGGCCCAGGAACTGCAGTTCACATTCTATACTCTGACACCGAGACAACTCAGGCTACCTTTATTTATTCACGTAGTCTCTTTTAAGAACTTCCTACGTTCAACCAAGTGCACACTGTACTTCCTTCTCAATCGCCACGGTTTCCTGCTAACCCGTGAACCGTATCAAGAAAAATGAAATATAGATTCAGCAAGCAGCTAATATCTAACCCAGCACATTGGTACATAACCAATTACAGTATAGAGAGGTGATAAACTACGTATCCTTGAAATTCTGATTTAATTATTGAGACCTAGCGTCTCCCCTTAGGAAATCTAATTCCTCGAACGCCCAGGGCTCTGCGCAAATTAGTAAACTGAGTCAGTTCCTCATCCTTGCTTGGCATACCTCTGAATATTCCTGTTAAATCTTGGAACCAACAATCCAGCAAGACTTTCTTAAGCTTTTAATAACCATCTAACTATTGTTTGGAATAGGTCGGTGGGGCAAATTGTCGGAACTAAGTTACCATCGGAGAGAACATCTGGACGCTAGCTGGTGTACCCACACCAGGTCCTCTTGTTGCCCAACCACATCATTATTAACAAACACAGGAGTAGTGATCTATTCCACTCCCATTGTCCTCAGAGACAAACAAGAATGAAATCACAGTCCAAACTTCCTGATTCTAGGGAAACATCTCTCAGACAAAGTCCAAGTAAAAACTTCCAATAACAAAGCCAAAAATGCTAACGCAAGGCAAAAGTGAACCAAACATTACTTGGGGAAAGGCCAGGAGATTCTGGTCCAATATCCCAAAGGTCCTTGCCATGTGGGTTCCCAACTCCTCAGGCTGTGCCGTAAGGAGACCCCATCTGCATTACACTCATGCACCATTAGCAGCAGAGGCTTGGCCACTGCCATTGTGTTCACTTGGACATAATTCCAGAAGAAGAGGTGTAGGAAGAACGACTGGGCCAGTTGCCTGTCACCCCTCTGTCATTTGCTCATCTGATGACTGGACAGTTATGTGCTCTACCCAGCTGGCGTCTTGGCAGAAAGTCCTCAAGTGGAAATTTGAGATTGATACATGTTCTGTTTTGAATAGGAAACCAGGAGGAATCAGAGCAAGCGTGGTAGGGTGAGAGCGTCAGGCTATACATTGTGACTCTGGGACCCCGAACCACTGGAATCATATTGTATCTTAGAGTCTAAAGTTTAGATCTGTGTTGCTTTGGCCATGCCACCCTGGAGTGTCTGAAGTGGCGTATTCCTTTTACCTGGCATCTATTTCCTGTCAGCTAAGGGCACTGCTGGAAGTGTCACTGGAGTGCCTGTAGCCTTGTACCTTTGCCATGGGAACCAAACCTCTCTCAGTTTGTTCTCTGGGTTTTCAGAGGGAGCATCTTAAGAGCATTCTCCAGGGAGGTGTGAGGTGCTTGTGCTTCGGGCAGGGGAGGCTGAGGCTACTCAGCTGTTAGAACGATCGTGCCATGATATGCTTCAGCAAATGGACGGGACTAGAAAATATCCTGAGTGAGGTCACCCAAACACAAAAGAACACACATGCTATGCACTCACTGATAAGTGGATATTAGCCCCAAAGCTCAGAATGCCCAAGATACAAGTCACAGACCACATGAAGCTCAAGAAGGAAGACCAAAGTGTGGGTGCTCAGGTCCTTCTTTTTTTTTTTTTTTTTTTTTTTTTTGTATTTGGTTTTTTCGAGACAGGGTTTCTCTGTATAGCCCTGGCTGTCCTGGAACTCTCTCTGTAGGCTGGCCTCAAATTCAGATATCCGCCTGCCTTTGCCTCCCAGAGTGCTGGGATTACAGGCGTGTGCCACCACCGCCCAGCCTGCTTAGGTCCTTCTTAGAAGGACGAACAACATACCCACAGGAGGAATTGCAGAGACAAAGTGTGGAGCAGAGACTGAAGGAAAGGCCATCCAGAGACCGCCCCCACCTGGGGATCTATCCCATTAACAGACACCAAACCCAGACACTATTGTGGATGCCAAGAAATGCTTGCTGACAGGAGCCTGATATAGCTGTCTCCTGAGAGGCTCTGCCAGAGTCTGACAAATACAGATGTGGATGTTCTCAGCCAACCACTGGACTGAGCACTGGTTCCCCAATGGAGGAGTTAGAGAAAGGACTGAAGAAGCTGAAGGGGTTTGCAACCCATAGAATAATATTAACCAACCAGACCCCCTAGAGCTCCCAGGGACTAAACCACCAACCAAAGAGTACACATGGAGGGCCCATGGCTCCAGCTGCATGGGTAGCAGAGGATGGCCTTGTCAGGCATCAGTGGGGGGAAATACCCTCGGTCCTGTGAAGGCTCAATGCTCTAGTGTAGGGGAATGGGCATGGAGGCAGGAATGGGTGGATGGAGGAACACTCTCATAGAAGCAGGGGATGAGGGATGGAATAGAGGGTTTCCGGGGGTGGGGGAAATGGGAAAGGAATAACATTTGAAATTTAAATAAAGAAAATATCCAATTAAAATATAAAATTAAAAAAATGCTGCATTTTATTGGTTACATATGAGGGACAGCCCGATTCAAGTTAGGAGGACGTTAACTCTGTGAGAGACTTTGTGGGCATCTTAATGCACAGCAGTGTCCTTAGATATACTTGGCCTGCCCTCTTTCAGAGTCCATGGAGACTCAATGATTAAGAACTTTTTGAAGGCAGTTTGCAGATTTTTTAAAAGTATAAAGTCTTCTGCGTAGGTTTTCTTTGTTGAGAACTCTGCCCTTTGATTCAGGCCCAGCACCCCCAGGGCACAGAGGTATGGCCAAGACCAGACCATTGCCGTCCTCTCGCTCTCTTGCTGTTGTGACTGCCCCAAGGATGGGCACATGACCTAAAGTGGGTAAATCACAGGATCTTGCAGTAATTGTTTTTACTGGAACCAATACAAATAAACACATTCTTTTTTTTAGTTCAAACTAGAATATGAATCTGAGAATCAGGTGGTTCCATGCCAGGAGCCATCCTCACTTAGAACTCAATGCCAAGAACTCTCCATACCAGGAGCCATCCCCACCTGGCTCTCAATGCCAGGAGACCTCGATACCAGGAGTCATTCTCACTTAGATCTCCATGCCAGGAACTATTCCTACGTAAATCTCAAAACCTCCTCCTTTTGAAGTTCACCTGTGGATAGGTTACTATAGCAACCCCCTTTCCACTTCACCTCCTCATGACCCCCCTTTATCATGCCAAAATTCCAGCAGCAATAACTAGCCTTACCTAGAAATTATGAGAAACTGATTCTTAGATGTCAGCCCCCTGAGATTGTTCTCCCTTTACCCTCCCCAAACTTTGTAAGCTTCCCTTTATATTGACTTGTGTAAAAATTAAAGTTTGACAGCTTGATCTGGATTAGACTTGCTGTTCGACCTCTCTCTATTGTCTTGTTGCCCCATTGCCTTTCTTCTAGGTGGCTTAAGGAACCTTATTGACTGTCCTGTTGGTCAGTTCTACACAAGCTGATCTGAAAGCACAAGTCTGGCATGCACCAGGCAGCACAAAGGAAACTGTGTTCAGATTCCTGCATGCAGCTGTCCCTGACATCTGCAACACACCTGCTCATGTGTAGTTTTCTGACAGAACTCTGAATTTAAGATGCTTTCAATATGAGGTTCTGTGTTTTCTAAATTAAAAGAGGTTGAAGTTTTGTTTGTGAGACATGATCTCATTGAATGCTCTGAAACTTGACATATAGACAGGCTGACCTTGAACTCACAGAGATCCTCTGCCTCTATGTTCCTAATGCTGTGATTAAAGGCATATGCCACCCTGACTTGTGAGGCTACAGGTTTCTCTATAGACACATCTTGGATAAAACAAAATAATGGTTGATATGTTGGATCCAGAGTCAAACTTCATGGATGTAAATTCTTAGTTTACCAACTCCGACCCTGTGCTAATTCCTGAACTTCCATAGAAGTCAGTTTTCTCAACTCAGATGTAATAAAACTGTTCCAGAGGTGGCTGTGAGGCTTAAAGCTGTTAGGACAATGCCCAGCAAAAAGTATGTAGCACACGCTACCTTTTACATTTTGATTTTTAGTACATTCTTTTTATAAATCTTGTTTTGGAGGCAGGGTCTCTCTACGTGACCCTGGCTGTCCTGAAACCTGTCATGTAGACAAAGTTGGCCTTGAACTCATAGAAATCTGCCTCCCTCTGCCTCCTGAGTGTTGGGATTAAAGGCCTGGCCACCACATGCCATCATGCTTTGTTTTTGACTGAAGAAAACTGAAAATAAACTTTTAAATGTTTTAATTCTCTTGTTCTGACTTTATGTCTTTGAGCTTTATAGGTGTAGAGAAGGTAGGTATGCTTAGCTTCTAATGTTGTCACCCATTGGGAGTGAGTGTATGTGTGTCTTTAAACACAAGTGTACTCATGCATATGTGTGTGCACATATTTGGAAGTCAGAGGTCAGTGCCAGGTGTCTTTTTCTATGGCTCTCTACCTTGTCTTTTGTAACAAAGTCTTTCACTGATCCCAGAGCTAGATTGAGTGGTAGTAAGACTAACAGAATTCTTCTTAAAGAAGACTAGCAGGTTCTTAAAGGATATACCTGTCTCCACACATCCACTCCCTGTATCTACAACACCGCCGTGCCTGGGCCTTGTTTTTACATGTGTAGATATGCAGATCTGAACTTAGTTACTCAGAGATACTTCACTCATTGGGCCATTTCCCTGGCCTTGGAGTAAACAATCACCACTGGTCAGAGGAAGCATTGTGACATTAGTGTGGCTAGTTTCTGTGTAAGGTTGCCTTTCTTCAGAATATAGCTGAAGCCAGGTTGGCTTGGAGCATTGGTTACTTTAGCATCATGTGACCACAGTACCTGGCAGGCACAACTTAATGGAGGGAGGAAAGATTTATTCTAGCTTATAGTTCCAGAGATCTTCACGGCAGGGAAAGGCAAGAAGCAGTTCATACAGGAAGTAGAGAGAGTGAAATGGGAACAAGTCCGGGATGATGTTCTCTCAAGGACTACTTTCAATGATCAACACCTTCAACCAAGGCCCCACTTTCAAAAGTTCCCAGCTAGCACTACCGTGTAGAGTCCAAACATTGCAAGGCTGACACTGAGGGAGACAGTGCATTCAAATCATAGCAGAATAGTTTCAGATGGTTTCATAGCTCTGAGTTCACTTTAATCTCTTACCATATCCAGGGTAAAAACCCTAATATTTAAGTGGGAGGGGGAGTCTTATGTCACATGTAGTACACTCCTTTGCTTTGGTTCTAAGAGTGTGGTGGTTTGAATATGCCTGGCCCAGGGAGTGGCACTATTAGGAGGTGTGGCCTTGTTGGAGTGGGTGTGGCCTTGAGTGGGCATGACCTTGTTGGAGGAAGTGTGTCACTGTAGGGGTGGGCTTTGAATCCTCCTAGCTGCCTGGAAACAGTCTGCTCCTGGTTTCCTTTGGATGAAGATGTAGAACTCTCAGCTCCTATGCCTGTCTGGATGCTGCTGTGCTTCCCGCATGATGATACTGGACTGAGCCTCAGAACCTGTAAGCCAGCCCCAATTAAATTGTCCTTTATAAGAGGTACCTTGGTCATAGTGTCTCTCCACGGCAATGGGAACCCTAACTAAGACAAGAGCATCACTGGGGAATCATCTTTGACTTGACGTGTTCCTAAACGAAGGACACTTGATTTTTGTGTCTTAGGAGTGGTCTGACCACCATTATTGCCCTGTGCTGCCATCATAGAGCTACCTTCCCTTCTAGCTCAGAAGATGAATCCTGAACCTGAATGCTTGCTGGCACCCGGAACCTTAGTTTGGAAGTCTAGAAGATAAAGATTGAATGCTACAGTTGCTACCAACAAGACCCTATGGACTTTCTGAGCACAAGTTTTCTCATTTTTCTCATCTCTAGAATGGGCTTGATGGTGATAATTCAGCTCTTAGGGCAATCGCCAGAGAAACAGTAGCACACTGTGATGGTTTTGTTTATTTTATGCATACAGTAGAATCATGCATAGTGACTGCTTGGTGGTGGTTAAAAGAGGTAATGTACTGGAAAGAAACACTTGTCTTCTTACCTGGGCCTAGTGACCCAGTGACATTATGGTGTGTTATGATATCCTCAGCGCTTTAGCAAGGACACATTGTAGTGTGTAATAACACACTACAATGATATGTATGAAGATTGAGTAGATCCCCATTGCAGGACGTTGGAGAATTTCTCCCACGAAGAGCCTAGGAGCACAAGCTTGGAGGAGATGGGGGAGGTACGGGAGCATGAATGGGGACCCTGGGAAGTGTTATGGGAGCATGAATGGGGACCCTGGGAAGTGTTATGGGAGAGTGAATGGGGACCCTGGGAAGTGTTATGGGAGAGTGAATGGGGACCCTGGGAAGTGTGATCAAAGAGAACAGGTTTCCATTGAGACCTGTGTTCCAATTTGGTTGTGTGACCACCTGCTTTGAGGTATTGATCCTAAGCAGGCACAGTAACTTTTGAGGGGGAGGAGACACTGTTGGCATTTGTGCCTCCAGCCTGTGAGGACCCTGGGACTCCTGGATGTCTGACTCGCCATGGACATTCCTGAGACTCCCACAGTGATATAATCTAAGCAGTCTGATTCAGGTTGGTGAAGTTCAGCTTCAAGGATTCACAGGCCTAGGTCCTTGTCTAAGGATTTCTATTGCTGTGACCATGGCAACTCTTACAAAGGAAAACACATTTAGCTGGGGCTGGCTTACAGTTTTAGAAGTTTAGTCCATTATTACCTTGGTGGGAAATGTGGGGGCATGCAGGCAGACATGGTGCTGGAGAAGGAGCTGAGCGTTCTACATCTAGATCTGCGGGCAGCAGGAAGGGACTACCACACCCTTCCTGGGCATAGCTTGACCATCTGAGACCTCAAAGTCTGCCTCCAGTAGCACACTTCCTCCAACAAGGCCACACCTCCTAATAGTGCCATTCCGAATGGGCTTATGGGGGGCATTTTTATTCAAACTACCACTGTCCTGATTGCACTTTGAAAGGGATCTTTAAACGTTTTAACTGGAAAATGAGAGGATCTAGCCCTGAAGATTAAAATAGTCACCACTAGAGGGTAGACAAGACAAACTTTGAAATGTTTGCTCACTAATTTTTATTTCAACTTACCTGTTGTTCTAGGGACTCAAACCCAGGGCTTCACATAGGAGGCACTTGCTCTGCCCCTGAGCTATATCCTAGTCCCAGAATTTCCCCCTTTCTTCTAAAAACTTCCCTGCTTACAAAGAATGACTTTGTGTCACTGGTGTCAAGTCTACCGTGACAGTGCCATCATTGTCTAAACATCACATTATCTAAATCTGTCTAGAAAGCCCCAGGGAGCACACGGGCACCCACACACATGATACACCCTGGCATGGAGAACCTGCTGTGTGCCAGGCACTGCATTGGGCATTTCATCCACTGTGTTCTCTTTGATCCTTACAACACCTGTCTGGTGCAGATTGTTAAATTAATAATTTTATGTAAATTATTAACAAAAGAGAAATTATTTAACATATGAAGAAACAGACTTATAAAAGTTAAATGTATTAATATCTTTTTCAAAGCAAGCAGCTAATAAGTAGTAGAGTCGGGCTGTTTGTTGACACTGTTTGTTGAAAGGGCTGAAATTAAATGATGCATCAACTAGGATCTCTCAAGGGCCTTCAGGGACCACTGTCTATCTGACAACAGTAGCTTTAAGTGGAGAAAATAGTTCTAAGCAAATTCTGCTTCTTGGAAGATGTAATCAATAGCAATATTGTTTTTATTACTTAACAACTTTTTAATGTGTGTGTCCTCACACAAATATAAATGCGGGATCCCATGAAGTCCAGAACACCTGAAGCTAGAGTTAGAGCTGCTTGTGGTCCATATAATATGGGTGCCTCTGGAAGATCAGTCAGTGCTCTTAACTGTTGAGCCATTTCTCTAGTCCCCTACATTGTTAATTTTTTAAAAAGAAATATGCAGGATGGAAGATGGTAGCTTAATACACAGATGATTGTCTTGTTACGTTCCAGAAGCTGTTCCCAAGGCAATTGACTCTGATCTAACTGTGTCCTTATATGGTGCGTTGCTGGGTGAGTATTGCTACTGGAGACTGTAAGCGCCTTTGACGAGCTTTGATGTATAATTCAGAGTCCAGTGACATACTTTCTGGCATTACTTTTGAATGGTTTTATTATTTTATTTTGTGTACCTGAGTATATGGATGTGTACATCACATGCATATCTTGTACCCACAGAAGCCAAAAGGTAGCATCAGATCCCTGCAAACTGGAGTTACAGGTGGCTGTGAGCTGCCATGTGGGTCCTGAGACCCAAACCTGGGTCCTTTGTAAGAGCAGGCAGTGTTTTTAACTGCTAAACTGTCTTTCCAGCCCCGCTGCTTTTATTTTTGAGGCAAGTTCTTATGATAGCTTTTACTGCCCTGAAACTGGCTCT
The DNA here is from genome assembly GCF_947179515.1 of Apodemus sylvaticus. Taxonomy (NCBI): domain Eukaryota; kingdom Metazoa; phylum Chordata; class Mammalia; order Rodentia; family Muridae; genus Apodemus; species Apodemus sylvaticus. Next base: position 120,190,258 of record NC_067478.1, on the reverse strand, counting down.
ATAGACCAGAATGCCCTTGAATTCATAGAAATCCACCTGTCTCTGTCTCCTGAGTCCTGGGAATAAAGTGTGCACCACCACACCTGGAGTGGCATTACTCTCTAAAAAGCCTGGTTTACAGGAAAGCATGGATACTGTCTAGCACTTTGTTTTGTGGTCTTTGTACCATCTCTCTCTGTTCATGTGTAGTGTAAAGCTTCTTCCTTTCCAGTGAGACCATAGGATCCTAAAGCAGCAGGACTGTTTAATAGATAGCAGCATGACTGTGAGTAAACAGACTGCCGTTTCCCCGTGTTACAAACAGTTCAGTTCAAACATCATGTCCTAGATACTGCATCTAGAAAGCAGCAATGGCGGGGTTGACCCCTTTTCCTTTGTGTGGTAAAGGATCAAAGGGCTGTGGAAGCTGGCCAGGCAATTGTTAGAGTGTCCAGAGCAATCTGAGGGCTGTAGACAAAATGTCCCTTCTTCCTTTTTGATGTGGTGACTCAGCCAGGAGCCCTGTAGACTGCCACCATGGTGAGTAAGAATTTTTAGTAGGGAGACCCTGGTCGGTCAATCCCCCACTGGCTATGAAACAATATTCGCACAAGATGCCGATTACTGCCGAGCCTCTCGATGTCCATCCTGGGGACACCTCCCAGTATCCTCTAAGATACCAACCCAGGTATCTGCATCTTTTTAAAAGACAAATTAAAAACAAAAAACAGTGCACACACTCTTCCCATCTTTCCCTGGCTGAATAACAGGAGGGATAAGGAGCATCGAAAACTTGTAATGTGCCTGGTAATTATTTAAAGTACAGACAGGGCTGTAGCATTGGCTGTGTAGCAGAGACTTACCAGAAGAAGTTCATTGGAGGCCCAGACTCACATCCACTGACTCCAAATTTGCATTTTAACAAGATCCCTGAGATCAGCGTGCAGAGAGAGGGGCATGTTTTCCATGCCTATCCACCTCGGTTTCATTTCACTTCTAACACATGAGGCAGTTTCTCAAAGTGTGGAGGGGATGCGAAGGCCCAGGGAAGGTTAGACCCTTGCCCCAGGTCAGTAAATACACAAAATGAATGTCAGGTGATTCTAGAACCTGTGTTTGTAACCAGTACTCAAGGGATTCTCACAGTTGAGCATATGTAAGATTTACCTGGGGAGCTTACGGCTCCTGAGGTTCTCTTTGAAATTCTGACCCCTCTGCAGCAGAGCCTCAAACCAACCATTCTTTACCCACTCATCTGTGGACCCTGAGACAAGACACCACAGAACACATCTGCAAAACCCTGCATTGTACTATACTCACCAAACATGCTTGTGGGGAGAGAGCCACTCTGTGTTTCTGGAGAACTCGAGAGTGAAGTCTTGACTGGTAAAAATTTTTCTATCAAGTCCTTGACCCATATGCCCCTAGAAATCTCTGAATCCAATCCCAATGCAAGATCCACTGTAGTATAACAGACACATCAAAGCAGGGGTTTTATTGGATGCTAGACAGATACAGAGTCCAGGTATGGAAAGATCTGACATCTATTCAAGAACAAACCCCAAACTATCTTTCACACGTTACAAAATTAAATACAAGTGGCAGTATTGGTTACCTTTTAAAATTTTTATTACGATTTCATGTATAATTTAAACCATTGGATGGCTGTAACTTTTGGTAGTTAACTGTGTACCCTTGAAAATCAGTCCATAGCAGCCAGCACAGCAGAAAGGCCTGTGCACTACCGAGTCCCTTAGGGCACTGACCAGTAACGAAGATGAACAGCACAGCCATGCAGGTGCTGTACAGCTCAGCAGAATGTGTCGGAGAGCACGTTTGGTTTGACATAACTTCTGAACAACTCAGTGCTGTGTGTGCCCCCATTATGACACACACACACACACACACACACACACACATGTGCACATAGATACACGCATTTACACTCCTCCCTCTACCATGTGATGTCTGCCACAACTTGTTGCAAGATATTTCCTATCCATTCACATTGAGACAATGAGAGACCACTGATTGGAGGGGAGAGAAGAGGAGGAGCTAAGAGAAGTGAGGGGCTGACGGAGGCATGGTGGACTGCAGGAGCGGAGCAGGGAGAGGAAGAGGTGCAGATATCCAGATGGCAGCTTCAGATGTATTTCTGGAGTTTTGGAGAGGTTAGAAATATTGGGATAAGACTTTATCATTGTAAATTGACATTATGAAATTGGGATCTTCTTATACATAAATATATTTGGTTAACTATTCAAGTTTAAGAGTCATGCTTTACTGGATACTTGGAAGGAGTGGGTGCTGGGCAGAAGCGTGGGATTCCCGCCATTTCCGGAGTCTATGGCGGAGAGGAAACACAGCTGAGATACTGTGAAGAGTTATCCAGAGTGAGACCGGCAGGGACATGGAGCAGAGGCCTGGCGGGGCAGTACTCTTTCTTAATTATTACCCACTACAACACCTGAGCCAGGATGAACACAGAACAGAAAGTGAGCTACACAGAGAAAGTAAAAAGAATAAGTAGTGATGAATTGTTTAAGAATTACCACCCTGCGGGGGTGGGGTGGGGGGCACGAGGCTGCACACGCCTTTAATCCCAGCACTTGGGAGGCAGAGGCAGGCGGATTTCTGAGTTCGAGGCCAGCCTGGTCTACCGAGTGAGTTTCAGGACAGCCAGGGCTACACAGAGAAACCCTGTCTCGAAAAAACAAAACAAAAAACAAAAAACAAAAACAAAAAACAAAACAAAACAAAAAACCACCCCAAGCCCATTCCTTTGTTATTTTGTTTAACAATTTGAATTGAACATTAATCACGCTCCAGGCTATTTGGTAAATACTTAAGTGGCAAATAGGAGTTTATCAGCTCAAGGTATCTTAGTCTCCTGAAGCTGTGTAATTGGAGGAGGAGGGGAACACACACACACACACACACACACACACACACAATTTTAATACATCAGTGCAATGAAGAAGCCCCTACTCTGAACTGCTCTCCACACGGAGGAGGGAGTCTAGGGCTTGGTAAATGTGAAAATGAAGTGTAAACTCTCATCTCTGTAATGTTTCCTTGAGTCAGACACCTCAGTGTGACCAGCAGTCTCTGAGTGGTTATTCCAGACTTAAAGTCCTGAGAGAGAGAGTAAAGTCTTTCCCATGATGCTGCTCATTGCGAACCCGTCTTTCTCACAATCCACAGCAGCATCTTTTTTACCTTGCCACCTTATTTCCATGATTGACGGTGACAGGAAGAAGAAATGAAAATTCGTACCCAAAGAAAATCTGACATAGCCAGTAACACCTCTAATGACTGCTGCTGTGTTACAGGAATTCAATCTGAAGTCTTGGGTAAGTGTCTGGTAATTTTCTGGAGAAGCAGGTGGCCCAGGCAAGGCTGAATAGACGATTTTCTTTTATAAAGTCTAAAAGAGGTCTGTATGTTGTGAGCCCACCACAGCCTTCTTCCATGACGGTTCATTTTGTGCACTGGGGACCCTGTTTTGAAGTAGGATGCAAGGTTTGTTAAGGTCCTTGATGTGTTCAGAGAGATAGAAAAGAGGGACCGAAACACAGAAACATCTATGCCCTGAAATTGTCAAAGGACATGTAGCTTTCCCTTGACTCACAGAAGATCATGGTGCTTTGGGGATGGAGGTCAAATCTAGCACTATGTATGTGTGTGTGTGTGTGTGTGTCTGTGAGACTCTCTTGATAAATTTGCTGCAAGAGACAGTTTCCAGACACATAAAACAGTCATGCGTAGTAATACACAAGATAGCCGGGCGGTGGTGGCGCACGCCTGTAATCCCAGCACTTGGGAGGCAGAGGCAGGCAGATTTCTGAGTTCGAGGCCAGCCTGGTCTACAGAGTGAGTTCCAGGACAGCCAGGGCTAGACAGAGAAACCCTATCTCGAAAAACCCAAATCCCAAAACCCAAAAACCCAAGCCCCCCCCCCAAAACCAAAATCCCCCAAAACCCACACAAGATTCCCAAGTCTCTCTCTAGGTTTATATTAATACAAGCTCATTTCCGACCTCCATGGCCAGCATGCTGCTGCACCCCCATCTCCATGGAACACTTCCTGTCACTGAGAAGAGGGAAAGAGATGAGAAGCCCCCTTCCTCCTCTTCTGCTCAGTTTTCATCGGCTAGAGGAGCCCACAGCTTCTCACAGGTCAGCAGAGCAGGCTCTGAACTTCTCACAGGATATACGCTTCAGAATAGTACTTGAAGAATCTGTGGGATGACTCAGTGGTTAAGAGCACTGACTGCTCTTCCAGAGGTCCTGAGTTCAATTCTCAGCAACCACATGGTGGCTCACAACCATCTGGGATTAGATGCCCTCTTCTGGTGTGTCTGAAGACAGCTACAGTGTACTCACACACATAAAATGAAGTTAAGATAATACATTACCTTTCCTGAGAATGTATCATTTCAGTTTTGCTAGTGTGCGAGGACAGTATGAGATGACTCGCTGGTGGGTGGGCCGTTTTGTCAAGGAGCCGCCCAGATCTCTTCCATACCAGCTTTGTGATTGCCCAGTCACACAGTACAGAAAGCCGTCAGTGACGTCTGTCAAGTTACGGCAACTTTCAGTGTGACAGTGGAAATCCGGACCTCAAATGTTTACACTCACCCCAAACAAAACAAAACAAGCAAACCGAACAATTATAACATTAATTTTATCAATACAAAAGTCGTGATAGAGGCTACAGAGATGGCTCAGTGGTTGAGTGCTTGTTGAGCAATAAACACATTTTACATTAACAGATATTCAAACACTATAAACAAAACAAATAAACAAACAATCCCCCCTAAACCGCTGGTACTTTACCCCAGCAGCCTATAAATAAGTAAAGGTCTATATCGAAACTGTTCCATTTTATAGTCCTAGAACCTAGTACTGCCCTGTAATAGCAGTATTAGTAAATTGGTTAGTGGGGATGGGGTGGGTGTTTCCTGATCTTGTACACACACACAAACACAAGCATAGAACTAAAAAACAATAAAAACAAATGGGTTTCTCTTCTTCTTGTAAGTCTTCAGCTGCCAGCCCATGAGGGCGGACAGAACAGAAGCTGTGAGCAAGGTAGAGGAACTTCCGGAGCGAGCTTTAGTGAGAGCGCTCGCTACTTGGTTCCAGGGGTAGGGTACATAAGGGCTCTCAGGCGTGTGAGTGGAAAGGGCTGATTGGTCATAACTCAGTACCGAATGATCATATGGGCAGGGAGAAAGAGCAAGACTCGTGTGCACTTGCAGAAAGAAAGCTCTGTGTAGGCTTTTGCTCCAGGTAAGGTCAGGTGTTTGTGCTCAGAGACGCTCTCCAAACACAGCCAGGAAGACAAAGGGAAGCCCCGCTGAGGAGGGTCCTCCGATTTCCACCAAGTTCTGAGAACTATCGGACATGGTGGGCTGTGACCTGAGCATCCGGGTTCTCCAACGATCTAAAGAAAACCCACTTTAGGAGGAGACAGGTCTTACTGCCTCCCACTTTACGGAAGGCCTGGCTCCACGATATGGAGATTGAGGTTCAACGACTTTAAGAGATTAAATCGAAGGCCACACAGATAAGTGGTTTAGCAGACTCCTTCCAGGGCTCTCCCTTTGAATAGTTCTGTTCTTCCAGTCTCTGGCACAGCCCAACTGTCGCTTGGTCCACCTGGCTGTAGTATTTTGCCCTGGGGCTTGCCTGGCAGAGGAGCAGGCACAGATCTGGAGGCAGATTCCATTCTCCAGGGCTCCATTTGCCTTCTCTGAGTACATTTCCAATCTTCACCCTGTCCTTGCAGGACTCGTAGGCCCTGCTATGGAGGCAGGCTTCCAGTATTACCAGGAATTCATAGCTGAAATCTTGGGTCTGGTTTCTGAGCCATGGTTCTTGTCAGGTAGGATGTTGACTACCTCATCCCCTGTGTCTCTGACAGCATTTCCCTCTTGCTAAGTACAATACCAGGAAGACGCAAAGTAAATTATAGGCCCTATGTCTTTAGTGACAGTCCTAAAAATCCCTACCCAGGAGCCAGTGGGTAGGATGGTGTAATGGTTATTCTTGGTTATCAACTAGACCACATCTGGAATTAACTAAAACCCAAGTGGCTGGGAACACCTGTGAGGGATTTTTTTTTAAATTATATCATTTGAAGTGGGGTGACCTACCATTTTTTTTCCCTAAGATTTATTTATTTAGTATATGGAAGTACACTGTAGCTATCTTCAGACACTCCAGAGGGCGTCAGATCTTGTTACGGATGGATGCGAGCCACCATGTGGTTGCTGGGATTTGAACTCAGGACCTTCGGAAGAGCAGTCAGTGCTCTTAGCCTCTGAGCCATCTCTCCAGCCCTGGGGTGACCTACCTTTGAATTGATCTTCTGAGGTGGGGAGGTCTACCTTTAATCTGGGCTACACCTTAGGCCGGCAGCCTAAATAAAGAAGGAGCTGGTTGTTTTTGCATACTTGCAGTCACTCTCACTGGCCAGTTCATTCTTTCTCGAATTTCCTAATTCACACCGCCTTTGGATCCAGGCATATGCAAAAATCAACGGAGACATCCAGCTTTGTGGATTGACAACTCCTGGACTCTTGGACTTCTCACCGTAGAAAGCCATTGTTGAACTAGCTGGAGCATAGCCTGTAAGCCACACTGAGAAATGTATATATCAGACACATGCTGCTCCAGATACCAACAGCAGTCCAGGCTGTGTGAATAATTCTGGGAAAACAGAATTGTTCAGCAGGAGAGCCCCGGAAGGAGTCTGCTAAACTACATATCTGTGTGACCTTACATTAGTACTTAAGTTCTTTGAACCTCAGTCTCCATATCGGGAGCCAGACCTTCTATAATGTGGGGCGCAGTAAGACCTGTCTCCTCTGTGGGTTTTCTTTAGATTTGCTTTTTAGTTATGTGTCTGTGTCTATGTGCAAGATCAGCAAACATTCCCTGCTACCCCCGATAACCAATTTTCTAATACCTACTACTTACAAGGCAGTATTAGGTTCTAGGAATATAAAATGCAACAGATTTAATGCTGACCTTTAACATACATTAAGAGCTGGGCAGTGGTGGTGCACGCCTGTAATCCCAGCACTCTGGGATGCAGAGGCAGGCAGATTTCTGAGTTTGCGGCCAGCCTGGTCTACAGAGTGAGTTCCAGGACAGCCAGGACTAGACAGAGAAACCCTGTCTCCAAAAACAAAAACAAAAACAAAACCCTAAAAAAACCCCATATATTAATATATGTCTAATAGAGTATATATGTCTACATTAATATATAATATAATCACATATATGACAGATACTATATAATCACATGAAAAAGAAGGTATATATATACATCTATATGTATGTATATACATACATACACACACACACACACACACACACACACACACATATATATATATATATATATATATATATATATATATATATATATGAAAGCAAGAGCAAGTGGGGACATTCATTTTGCAGTTCTGTTCTCTTAGAGACCCCTGACTAGCAAAGGTAGGAACTACTTCACTCCTGGTACCATCAGAGCTGGGGGTGGGGTGGGGCTCTGCTCAGTCACTGGCTCAGTGTTTCCACCTTGGTCTCCATTGCTTGATCTGTGAGATGGAGACCAGCAAGCGATAGTTTATTGCAGTAGTTTAGGAGGCTTTGATGAAAGGATGTTATCAAGCAGGGATGCTCAAACCTGGTATGCAGAGAAATTAGGCGTGAGAATGCAAGTTAAAATACAGGTGTGCGCATGCACTGCAGACCGGAGGATGACAAATGCCACCCTCAGCAGTGACATCTTCTAGGACAAGACATCTTCTTGGCTGGGAAGTAAGCCCCAGGGATCACCTCTCGTGATCACCGTGTCACCTCTCGAGCTTTGGGATTATAGTGCATGTCACTAAGCCAGCATTAGTACATGGGGTCTGTGAATCTACCTCAGGGCAAGCACTTTATCAATTGAGCCAGCTCTCTAACTCTAATACTGCAGATTTTTGAGTCAGCATGAACCAGCATGTCTGAAACCAGGCTCGAGGTGCTGATTTCTCCCAACTCCCCGATGATGTGGCAAGGGTGAGAACCACTGATACACTAGAACAGCGTGGGGCTGCAGTGTGTGATGAGAACCACTGACACACTAGAACAGCGTGGGGCTGCGGTGTGTAACAAGAACCACTGACACACTAGAACAGCATGGGGCTGCAGTGTGTGACGAGAACCACTGACACTAGAACAGCGTGGGGCTGCAGTGTGTGACGAGAACCACTGACACACTAGAACAGCGTGGGGCTGCAGTGTGTAACAACGAGCGTCTGAATGCCAAGGGCAGCGGGGAGGTACACAAGCATTTCTGAAATTTCCCAATTCGTCCTTCTTGATATTTACAATGTGTCGCAGAGGCGAGTCTGAATGCAGCACGTGTTGCTTCCCTCCTTATTACAGGAGTAGTGAGTGGTCTTTGCAGACAGAAGGCTAGCTCACATCTCAATACTTTTCTTGGCTGACATTCAGGCTGATTTACAGGGCTGAGGGCTAAAGGCCTGAACATATCCCAGAATCCTGTTGCTCCAGCAGCTAAATTAAACCTGATGCCCAGAACCTGCGTGAGCAGAATAATGAACCGTACTGTCCTCCTTCCAAGCCCTGCTAGTGGGCGAATTTTGTAGGGCAGGAGGCAGCCACTGGGGATGGAGAAGCTGTGTTCCAGAAGTCCCCGCATCGTTCGCCATCAGGCAAATTATAGTTTGCGATAGATAACTTTACCATTTCAACTTGCCTAAAGTTTGATGAATTCGGTCACACTCAACCTCGTGTTGTTGGATGTGTCTCTGTGTCTAGAGTTTATATCCTACTCCGAGCACTAGACTGTCTCAGAAAGGCTTTGTCCAGTTATACAACCAGCCTGAGAGATTCTCATCTTTGAAATGATCAACGCTAAAGCCGCCCACTGCTCTGTGGTGTTAGAAGCTCTAGCTTATAGCAATCACTTTATCTTTATGATTGTAAGCTGAATAACATCTCTATTCTCAGTCTGTGGGAATTTGTGTGCTGTGTCTAAGGTCATGTCATAAGCGATATAGCTGGAAGGTAAATCTGTCTTTGGACTATTGCATTTATTCCTTGACTTACTTTAGAAACTTCTTCAAAAATACTAATCCCCAGGGGCTGGGGAGATAGCTTAGCCTTGCAAGCACATTAACCTGAGTTCAATCCCCAAAGCCCACATAAAAAGGCAGGCGTGGCGGTATGTATTTTAAATCATGGCACCAGGGGGAGAGACAGGTATGTCCCCAGGACTTTCCAGCCAGTCAGTCAGTCTAGATTTTGTGGGACAAGAGTTCTCCAGAGGAGATTAACACACATACTCACTCAACCCAGAGACGGAACTCATGACAAACCCAAATCAGAGACTACCAAAGTTCAACTTGGTGAACCAATGAGCTTACTTACAGGAATATGGGTGAGCGGTCGCTTACAGGAGCAGAAGTGACTCAGAGACTGCTGCACCACCAAAGCTCAGCCCAGCATGGGTGATTATAAAGCTGGGAACCTGGAACACTCTGCACAGCCTGCAGGCAGCCCAGCAGGTTGGAGAGTGTCCTTCCAGGGTGCCTCAGTTGGTCTAAACCTCTTCCGGGCAGCTAGTCTGGACTGAGAGTCTTCCGCGCAGCTAGTCTGGCCTGAGAGTCTTCCGCGCAGCTAGTCTGGCCTGAGAGTCTTCCGCGCAGCTAGTCTGGCCTGAGAGTCTTCTCTGCAGCTCGATTTCCTTCTGGAAGCTTCCACTGCTTACTCTGACAGGGAGGGGCCTAGCAAATCTCCTCAGTCTCAGGAACTTCCTGAAGCTATTTTGAGTTGTTTACCTTCCTGTTCAAGGAGCTTTTTGCAAGATGGCAACTAAATGTTATTTTTTAATCTCAGAGAAAACTGTTACTTGGCTAGATCCAAGTTCAGTGACAGACTCTTCCAAAACAAGGTGGATGGCTTTTAATTGTTCTCTGACCTCCACATACATATGTTGTGGGTCTGGGGACTTTAAGAAATCTATTCACCAACCTGACTCAAGTTTCAGTTTTGGTAAATTAGAGACTTTTTACTAAAAAGAGAAATATCCAGGACCAAACCAGAAAGAGTTTTCTAGGTAAGGCCACAGCTATTGTTAGTCAAAAGATGATAAAGGCAAAACCACAAAGTTATCATTTTGAGGGAGCCCAATTAACTCATATCCTGTCTGGGTTTAGGTAAGGCTTGATTTTGTAACATGTCCAGCAGGTGTCTTAGCCATTCACGCTAGAGTTTCACACAAAAGCAGATCTTAGCAGATCTAACTTGTTAGTCTTGTGACCCGTTACCTTGAAGGAATAGCTAAGGCAGTTAAATATTTTGCAACAATCAATAATTTTTAAGGAATAGCCAAATTGGGTCAAGAATTGGTCCATCTTGGGCTAACGGACAGCATACATTCACAGTAAGAGCAACTTTCTCAGGGCTTATATAGCTTAAAACAATTTTGTTTTTTACAAGTTTTATTACAGTAAATTTATCCTCTAAACATAATATTCAGTACCATCACTCATGCACACTGTGCTCACGTACACACACACACACACACACACACACACACACAGAGAGAGAGAGAGAGAGAGAGAGAGAGAGAGAGAGAGAGAGAGTACACATTGCCAGTGTTACAGCTCTGAGGGGAAAGGTTTCCCCAACACACGTGGTATGGCTCAGAAGGGAAAGGTATCCAGGAAGTCAGGAAACAAAGTCACACTGCACAACAAACCTCCCATAAGAGATTTACTGGGACAGACACAAAAACAGTGGTTGCCTCTACTAGGGCAAGAAGCAGGAAGGACTGAGCAGGAGAAAGGCTTATGTATGGTTTCTTAGGGGAAGAGTTTCCAGGATGGAAATTTCCAGGGTGGGGATTGATGTGATTTCAAGTCCAAGGACTGGTTGGATTTCAAGTTCAGGGATTGAAGGGTTTTGGAAGGTTTTCAAACCTGGAAGTGGGTTCAGACCTTTTATCCTGTGCACACCGGTCCCCAGGTCATACCATGGCCATCTGGGGGTTGGGGGGTTAAGGCTAATCTAAGAGTTGTATGAGGGTGACTCAGAGTTGAGGGAAATTGTTCTGGGAGCTTCAGGGACTGTCAGAGGGATTTTTTTCCTTCAAAAAGAAAAATACTTGTTTACATAGAGCCAAACTTGGTTCTTCTAATGTGTAGTTTCTGGCCTAGATTTCTGTCAGACTAGGAAGAAGGAACCAATGTTATCAAGCCTCTTCTATAGACAGACGCTCTGCTGGCCAAACCTGTAGTGGTAAGATTGGACTACTATCTCATTTTATGAGAAAAGATACTAATACATGACAAATACAGGTTCTTCACTTAAAAGTGTACTACACCTTCCAAGCCAGATCCTGAGTGTTCCGCAAAGCCAACTGCTGCTGAAGATTCTGACTCCCAGGCTGGAGTGAATCCCAGACACCGGCGTGGGTAAACACTTTCCAGGTGATTCTAACGTATGATCAAGGTTGCAAGTCACTGCCCTGCAGCTCTCCCCCTGCAAGGGACTTAGAACTCATCCGTGTCTGTGAGGGTACTAGCTGAATCCGTCCATATGCCCAAACATGAACACACACACACACACACACACACACACACACGAAGTCCCCCCACACTCCATCCCCCACACTCCCACTCATGCTCATCTTTGAGAACATTCTTTTTCTTTTCTGTGCTACTACGGATTGAGCTCAGGGCTCCATGCATGCCAGGCAAATGATCTACTACTAAGCCATATGCCCAACTCAAGGGCACCTTTTAGAATATTAAATTCCTTCACTCACATCCACGTGTTAAGGTTTTCTAGTGAGCAGAGCATGCGGCGAGTGGACTGTACCACCAGAGAGAAGAACTGGTAAGGCTGAGTGAGCCCATACCTTGTAGAACTCGGAATTGAGTACAGTAGGCATGGTGCCAGCCCCCTGCCAAACTCTACCTGCTCTGGAACACGTAAGCTCGACACCCGACTGAGAGGACCATGACAGTCGCATAGGGAAAACACTTGAAGTCCTTCCCCATACTAACAGAGCATCACTGGTATCTCAAACTGAGCCAACAGGAAGCATCTACCCCTGGGTCCTACTCCCCTCTCCAATGTTTATAAAGTCCCTATCCACACGGAACAAGTGATTTCACCAAGAATTGTCTGAGAGTCGATGTTTTACTGAGCTGCAACACTTTGGAGAAAGTTTTCCCTCCGGAACCTTTCATTGCTGGACCTTAGACCTGCCTGGCAGGCCAGGTTCACTCCTGCTGGGAAGCTGCCTGTTGCCACCACCCACAATTGCCCACTGTGGCCCACTGCTGCCCACCACTGCCGCTGGCGCGAAAGTGCCCCGGTAGGAGACAAGACCTGGGACTCTACCTACCGGCCTTGCATGGACGTCCTTTCTGAGAGCTGTGACACTGTGTCTGTCTCAGGCCAGACCAGAGACCCATGGAACTCCCGATTCCATGGAGGATGACAGCAGAGAAAGGAAGAGGTCCACCTGCAGACCTAGGTATACAAAGGGTATTGACAAGAGAGAGAGAGTACAAAGGAATTAGGGAAAAGTTAGAGTGACATGTTGAGTCACAGGGACTGTCTTGGGCATATTTCTAGTTTTGTCTAGAGTCAGTCTGCCCTAGGAAGTCACCAAGACCTGACAAATAGATGTGATGATTCTGACCAAATGAGGACCATGCCATATCTAAGCTACCAGTTCCTCATTCCTGGGACAGTCTCTGAGATACTGGGTTGGCAATTGCAGGAACGTGGAACAGATCTTTTAGACTGGGTGCTGGCTTGTCTAATCTACACCAGGTCCCGTGTGCTCAGTCTGATTGTGTAGGATTGTGCGGCACATGCTTTCTGTCCCTCATGGGACTGTATATGTGCCCTATATACAGTCACGTATCTGATTGGTCACTGTGGTTTGACATGTGAAATGCCACGCAGAACGTCAAGTGTCGCTGTTGCTCCATTTTGGAAGGTTGTGAAGCCTTTAGGAGGTGGAGGCTATCAGAGGAAGTGAGTATGGCATGGTGTCCTTGAGGGTTATTAACCCAGTCCCATCTCCTGTCTCTTCTCTATTTATTGTTTAGTCAAGACATGAGAACCGGAGTCCCAGCTGCTCATGCCTTCCTGCCACCACAGAGCCTTCCCACCATGCCTTGCACCACCACAGAGCCTTCCCACCATGCCTTGCACCACCACAGAGCCTTCCCACCATGCCTTGCACCACCACAGAGCCTTCCCACCATGCCTTGTACCACCACAGAGCCTTCCCACCATGCCTTGCACCACCACAGAGCCTTCCCACCATGCCTTGCACCACCACAGAGCCTTCCCACCATGCCCTGTACCACCACAGAACCTTCCCACCATGCCCTGCACCACCACAGAGCCTTCCCACCATGCCTTGTACCACCACAGAGCCTTCCCACCATGCCTTGCACCACCACAGGGCCTCCCATCATGCCTTCCACCATCATGGAGCCTTTCCACCACCAGTGTGAATTGTTTTTCCTCAAACTGTGGCCCAACATAAGCCACTTCCTTCCTAAGCGCTTTGTGTCAAAGAGAAAAGCAACCAAATACACTTATTATTTAAGATGCCAATGAATGGCCTCAGAATTACTGTTGGACAGAGGATGTAATTCCCTCTCCATGTTAGAAGAAAAGAATGGAGTTTTAAGAAACATGTTCGAAATTTGTCCAAGTTAAAAAAAATCATAGTCAATTACATTCAATTGCTTTCAACCGTAGCTGGCTAGGAGACTCAGCCTTCTAAACAATAATTGAAGGAATACTTAATCGGGAGAGTAATCATGGAGTTGTACACAGTTGTTTATTTTTATTAGTGGACCTGTAGCTGGATGTCACATTCTGCCTTCTGACATGAAGATTAGTGAGATGCCCTTGCCACCCTCAAGGCTTCTAACCCAGAAGCCCCCTTTAAAGTAGGAGAGTTGTTTCCATATCTGGTGATGTGGGCAGGAGAAAGATGCAGAGTGGGGCTGGCATGGACTGTCCCTTCTGTTAGCTCTCCATTGCTATTTTCTCAGTAAACTCCAGCACACAAGGAATAAGACCGCAATGAGGACATGGGCTGGTACCACCGGGACATCCAGGTTTACCTGCAGTGCTTTTTGGAGTTCTTGGTGGTGAAGATACTTGCTGACTTGCTGTGGTTACCGAATCATTTTATAAGTAGGACTGGCCCACTCTGATATGCTGACCCCACCGTCGGTCTTTTCTAGAGATATTTCTGGATCCCAAGCTTCACAGAGATTGGGGTAATACACTCTGAGCAACATCCATTATCAGAACATAACTCACTGGAATGAAGCAAGAATGCACCTACCCAAGAAGCCAAAGGGACAGCAAAGGAGAAAATGTTTGAGCCTGGACATGGAATAGCTAGGCCACCGGGTAGGGGTGAGCCAAAGACCCACAGGATGTGGTATCAGTGGACAGGGTCAGACCCCAAATGTCTAGGCAGGGCCAAGGAGAGGACAGCAATTCCAGCCAGACACTGGCAAATACTAGGACTGGAAACAAAAGCTGGAGCAGGAAGAAGTCCTCAGTCTGTTCCACTCCAGAACACCCACTCCACCTAGCACAGGCTCCCTGTGTACAAGAGTGCTCCTGTCTGTCCACTCAGTGGTATCCCCAGGGCAGGCCCTTCCTTCTTTTCATGAGACTCCTAAAAAAAAAAAAAAAAAAAGATCAAATAAAAAGCCAAGTCACAGGGTCCTGGAGCAAGACTTCCAACAATGTAATTGCAGTAGTTGAAGCTTTGGCATGTGTGTCTGTGTTTACAAGGTGTGTGTCGGGGGTGGGGGGCTCAGGGGATAACTTGTAGGAATTGGCTCTCTCTTGACCTGTGGGAGAACACTCAGATTCTCAGGCTTGCTAGCAAGTGCTTTGACCGCAGTCATCTTGCCAGCTCTGCTTATTCTTATGATGACTTTAATTTTTCTTCTTTCACTTTCTCTACATGTCTTCTTCAACCTAGGATGAAGGTGAGGCATGAAATCTTCAGAAATGTCACGTCACATGGAAAGCTAATTAATTTAATTAATGTTGGGGGGGAGGGGGAGATCACAGAAAGTAATACAACTGAGAAGCAGAGAAGAAAAGGGAATATCGTGTTGGAGTTAAGAGTGTGGGCTTTAGACACACTAATTTTGAACTCCAGGGTTCCTGTCTCAAAGCTGTGTGTGTGTGTGTGTGTGTGTGTGTTGTATGTGCATGGGTATACGCTCTGGGTATATGTCATGTGCTTACATGGAAGGAGGTCCTTCAGAGATGGCCATCTCTACCACACAAAACAACACATCTTTACAGGTTTCCTTTTATAGTACTTGAGAAAGTTGCTAGCTGTGACAGAGAATCCAGCTGAGACCCTGGCAGCTCTTCTCCCTCCACCGCACTCTAGGGAGCATCTGACACGGGATGGGGAGTAGATAGGAAGGTGTGGTTTGGGTAAGTGGGCGTGCAGCCTACAGTGGTAACGGCCCGGTCCCTCTGTCCGTCCACTGTAGACATTTGCTTCCCAGACTACAACGATCATGTAACCATGCAGTAGACAAGAATGAAGGGATCAGAAGCAGAGACAGAAATGCACATGCATTCAGAGTTGGTGAGCATGAGAGTGCATTTTCCTTCTGCTTAGGAGGCCTGGAGGAACGTTCTATGGGGCGGAAGGGCTCAACCTTTGTAGCCGAGAAGTGTGTGCAGAGTCTCTCCAAAAGGCCTTTTCCTCTCCTTCCTCTCAAAAATAACCAAATTTCACACTCTCACCAAAGGCAGCTTAGTTACTGCTGCTTCCAGAGACCCTGTCCTCCCCCCGGAGTGGGTACATGTGCATCAGAGACTTTTCTGAGAAGCCCCCGCAGGACTGCTTTTGCAGCATGGTCTGAGTTCTGCAATTTTATAAGGCCGAAGCATGAAGGACAAGCAAGGGGCTTCTGAGGCATCCACACAACATGGCAATGACAAAGACGCTGAGAGACGTGATGTCTGCGCTGTGCTTTGGGAAGACAGCTAGAAAGCTGATGGCTGTGACCTTCAAGTGGTTTTCTTTAACTGACGACTTGCTTGTGTTCAGTACAGTTCTGCTAGTCCTTGCTGTGTTGTCTGACGGTTTTTTACCCCCTCAACTCAGTTCCACAGCCAAGGCTGGGAGGAAGGTTTCAGGGGCTACACCACTGGCTGCCAGGTTACCCCTGGGTTTAATTGTAAAACCTAAATCACTTTAAACAAATGGCAAATTTTAAAATCCATTTCTGAGCAAGAACTATCTGCTTTTGTGATTTGGATAATTACTGAACTGTAATGGATTTTCTTTCAGGTTTATATTCTGTTCTTTACATTACTTTCTAAGCAACCAAGTTTTAAAAAACAGATTGGATTTGGTAATCAAAAGGTTTTATTCAATATACAACCCTTCTCTTTCTGTTTAGAATAGGTAAAACTAATCTCTACTTTTTAGTGTTACATGCAATACATTCATGTATGTGTGTATACATGTAGTTCTATATGCTTCAGTAATACATGTAACTGTGTATTTAAATAACTACCACATTCAGAGTTCACAGTGCTTACTGATGTGTCATTAATAATAAATAAAACAAAAAACTAACTACAATGACTGATTATATTTTCTTTCCTTTTTAAATTTTTTTTCTTCTTTTTTATTTCCAAGAGAAGGTTTCTCTGTGTAACAGCCCTGGATATCCTGGAACTCATTATGTAAACCAGGCTGGCCTTGAACTCAGAGATATGCCTGCCTCTGCCTCCTGAGTGCTGGGATTAAAGCTAGTGACTGTTGTTATGATGTAATGGTTCCAGCGGGGTTTCTCTGGAGTCCCTCATTCAGCTATGAGAAACAAGTCCATTTTGACTTGTAGTTATTGAGCCTTGCGTTTGGTGTCTATGATGATTTGAATGAGAAATGTCCTGCATAGGCTCCTGCATTTGAATGCTTGATCCCTGATTCCTGGCAGTGTTTGGAAGGTTGTGGAGTCATTTGGAGGCCGAGGTTGGCTGGAAGAGGCATGTCGCTGGGCATGGCAGTTGGGAGTTTAGATCCTCACCCTGGTTCCAGTTCACTTTCTTTGTTTAGTGTTTGTGGTTGGATATGTGATCGCTTCGCCTTTCCCTTTGGCCACATATTGTCATTCTTTGCTACCATATGGGCTCCCCCTCTGGACCATAAGTCAACATATGTTGCTTTTGGTCATAGTGTGTATCATAGCAACAGAGAGATAACCCACACATCTCTTTTGTATCATTCTCGAGGTACACATAGACCCTCTAAGTGGGAGATAATGAGATCTCGACCACCTGTGATATTCTTCCTGAGTTGCGTATCTCCTCTCAGCGCTTGCTTCTTCTCTGTTCTGGGAGACAGGAACCTTTACTGTAAAGGCTTCAGGTAGAGCATGGAGGATCCCGCTGTGAAGGCAGTGGCTATGCTTCCTTTGTTTGGGTCTTGTTATTACCACATGAGCATGCCTGTTTCCTGACTGTATTAGTTTGGGTTCTCCAGAGTCACAGAACGTATGGATAGTCTTTATATAGTTAGGAAATTTGTGTGGATGGAAGTCCAAGGATCTAGCAGTTTCTCAGTCCCACGAGGCAAGCAGGCAAGGAAGAGTGAGAGAGACTCTTCCTTCTTCCAATGTCCTTATATATTTCCAGCAGAGGGTGTAGCCCAGGTCAAAGGCTGTAGGTCTCCAACAGAGGATGTGGTCCAGATTATTGGTGTGTGGGTCTCCAGCAGAGGGTGTGGCCCAGATTAAAGGTGTGTGCATCCATGCTTTTAATCCCAAATGATCTTGAACTCGGAGATCTCCTTGTCTTAGCCACTATGCTTCAAGGTCTCCATGCCAAGATCCAGGTCAGAAACTTATCTCTCTGAGCCTCCAAATTAGGATCATAGGTGAGCCTTCCAATTCTAGACTGTAGTTCATTCCAGATATAGTCAAGTTGACAACCAGGAATAGACACTACACTGACATCAGTCAGCTCCATGGCGGCACGCTCACTTTCCCACGGGAAGAAGAGCTTGTGGGGTGCTCAGCCCTCACTCTGAATGCTCACTTGGGTTACACAGGCCTGAAAACCTATTGGCAATCTTGAGTGAGGCGAGCGTCAAAGCTGTGCTCTCACCAGGCTTTCTCAAGCTATGCTATATGTGGTTTAGTGCATACACTCTTACCAAATGAATATTTGTTTAAAAATGGCTCTTCCTTACCTCCCAACATCCTCAGCTCCTCCTACCACCCCCATCACTCAATCTTTTTACAGAAAACACTTGAAGTTGCCTAAGTTGCACGTTAGTCAGTGTTTCATTGCTGCATCAAAACACCTGGGGTAAACATTCATTTCGATTCACGGTTTCGTGGCGTTTGGAACACGCTTACTTCAAAGTACTGTTTTGAGGCCTGTGGTGAGACACAGAACCACTTAGGGGCTGAGGGAGGCAGAATTGCTTACTTTTTGGTAGTCAGGAAGCAAGAAGGGTGGCCCTGGGGACAAAGCCTCTCCTTCAATTACCCACAGTGACTTTCTCCTCCAAATTAGACCCCACCTCCTGAGGCCTCTATCACCTTCCATAGTCTGTTAAGCTACGATAGAAAAATAGGTTAACCCATTAGTGACCTCAGAGCCCCCACTATCTAGCACCTCTGATTACTGCCATGCAGGGCCAAGCCTCATACACAGTTGTTCACAGGAACATTAAAGGTGCAGCCTATAACTCAGGAACCCCCCAAAACAGTGACTATGGCAGACAGAACTTACATGCACAACAGTCTCAGCCAGCTCTTGCCTTCGCCCTGCTGCATGGCCATCTTTGTACCAGGATGAGCTGCGTTCTGATTTCAATGAGGCTGCAGCTGGCCCTGGAGAAATTGTGTGGACGAAGCGTCGATGAGAGAAGTGTTTCCTGAAGGGCAGGACACAGCCCCGTGGAACAGCACTTGCTCAGTGTGCATGAGGCCTGGGATGGTTAATAATAACTTGTCAGGATCTGAAATTACCAAAGAGAAAGGCCTCTGGCCTTGTCGTCGTCTGTGAGGGATTCTCTGGATTAGGTTAACCGAGGTACAGACTCCCATCCTAAATGTGGGCAGCCTCGTTCTGTGGTCCTGTACTGCGTAGGGCCGCGTACACCGGAGAAAGTGGGCGAGTACTGGCAGTCACTTCTCTCTGCCTCCTGACTAATGTGACAAGCTGTGTGTCAGGTCCCTGCAGTGGTGGACCACATCCTAGAACTGTGAGCAGAGACAAACCCTTCTTTCCTTAAATAACTCCCATCACGTCTGTTGTCACAGCAACAAGAGAAGGTTCTAGGTCCTACAAGAAAAGACAGCGAAAGCTTGAGAAATCAGCTGGAAATTACTGTGGCCGTTATCTGGAGATGCTAGTTCCTTTCAGAGATTAACCTGCCTAAAATCAGGACCCTGTTGCTACTTTGTTTCCAACCCAATTCCCTGGTAAAAGAAAGCTCAACTCAATCAGTAACAAAACAAGCTATAAGCCTAGATTGGGCAGATCTCCCACTCCACTACTCTATTTCCATCTATATTATCTCATATAACTTGCGGTTTCTCCAGGCCGCGAACCTCTCAGTTGATCTCCCGTAGCTCCTCCCCTTTCCTCTTATTTCCACCCCCCCTTGTCACTCCCCTCTTAGACTATCAGCTCCTCCCACTTCCTCCTGCCCAATCATTGGCTCAAGCCTTTATTTGAAAACTTAAGGTGGGGAGAAGGTTCATAAGGCAACTCCTCATCTGCAGCCCCTCTGTGGAGTGGAATTAGCATCAAAATACAAGCCCAGGGCTATCCACAACAGGACGGGATTTCACTCTGTAGTTTCTACAGAATATCCCAAGACTGGAAATCGGGGCAAGCTTACTATTGCTTTACCACAGGTTCCCTACATTCTCAAACAATACAGTGACTTTCCAGATAGTCTTTCATGTACAACACCTCTCATTTTAAGCAGTGAGTGCAGTGTGTAATAACTATATAGCACACTGGCTAAAACTTAGAAATACAGGGCAACAGCGCACTTGTCCTATGTCAGCAACTATACTCCACAGTTTATTTTGGACAAAGGTCCTTGTTGAAAATCGAGCCTTTTCTGTTTACATACTCTTCAGATGCTCTGCAAACATGCTAGTGTAATCATGTGCATGCTTTTGGATGTCACGTGTAGGTGTGTGTGTTCCACGTGTGAACACGTGAAGTCTAGAGCAGAACTGTGGGTGCCTTCTTCTATCAGTGTCTACCTTATTGGCTTAGTAAAAGCCTCTCACTGAACTGGAAGCTTATTATTGGCTAGGCTGGCCGGTCGGGGATCGGTTGTGTTCCTCCTGTCTTTGGCTCCCAGGGTTGAGGTTACAGGCACAAGCCTGACTTTCATATCGGTGCCGTAATTTGAACTCAGGTTCTCCTGCGTGCCCAGTCAAGGCCGAGCAAGAGCAATACTGACGTAAGTTCTGTAGTTCTGTTTCCTGAGCTAACCTCCTGTACAGTCAGTGTTGCTCTAGATGCCGGTCAGGTTGAAGGCGTTGGAAGGCAGGAGCAGGGAGGGTACCAGCCACCCCTTGGCTTTGCTTTATAGTCCGTCTTGCCACCCTAATTCCTCTCAAGAAATGCCTAGGGAGTGCTTATGTTGTGATAGTTTGGGTCTGAGTTGAAAAAAGTTCCGTCATTTCATCACTAGCTTATGGTAGAATGGGAAAGTTGTGCGATCCTGAGCAGAGGAGGCGGAGTAAGAGGGAAAGGTCATGGTGGGCACTGTGGGATACAGGCGATCTCACTGGCCTACTCTCGGGGACCTAGCCGTGCTTACATCATCTGCTGCTGCTGGGTGCACCAAGTGTGTGTGTGATGCAGATAAAAGGGCCCCAGCTATCCCAGAGTGCTCAACTTGCTTTTTTACTTCTTAAATTTGTCTTGATTTGGTATATTACATCAGCACAGAAACGTCTGACCGGAGATAGTTGCTATTAGCCATGTCCTTGAATCTTCCATCTTGTGTGCTCCGAGCTCTCCCGCTGTCAGGAGGTGAGCATCTTTGCCCACACGCGCTCCCTGGCAGGGTAATCTGCGTCATTCCATCCCAAATGGCTGAAATCCCTGAGACCATGAGCCCAGTAAACATTCCCTCCTGGAAGTTGATTTTCTCAACAGTTTTTGTCACGGCAATGCAAAGCTAAGTCACACGAGGGGGCTAATTGCCAGGAATGTGTAATTGAGTTAAGTAGAAGGAAGTAAGCGCCTGTGTGGAGCTTATCTACCAGCAAGGTTACTGGAAATTAGCAAAGACATCACTACAGAGATGGATAAAACTAGAGGAAGCAGTAGGGGTGGGAGAGATAGAGGAAGTGATGGGGTGGGAGAGATAGAGGAAGTGATGGGGTGGGAGAGATAGAGGAAGTGGTGGTGTGGGAGAGATAGAGGAAGTGGTGGGGTGGGAGAGATAGAGGAAGTGATGGGGTGGGAGAGATAGAGGTGGTGGTGAAAGTGAGTGGAGGTGTTGGTGCAGATTCTGGTTGAGGTGTCTGATGTGGTGGCAGTGGTATCCTTTGCGGTGCCTTGAATAAGCACGGTTCCCATAGATTCATATATTTGAATATTTAGGGAGTGGCATTAGGAGGTATGGCCTTGTTAGGGAAGATAAGGTCTTGTTGGAGTAGGCGTGGCTTTGTTGGAGTAAGTGTGTCACAGAGGGTGGGTCTTGGGGTTTCAAATGCCCAAGGCAGACCCTGTGACCATCTCTCTGGTTACTGCCTGTTGATCTGGATGAAGAACTCAGAGCTACATCTCCAGTGCTATATCTGTCTCTTTGCCACCATACTTCTGCGAAGATGACAATGAACTAAACCTCTGAAACTGTTTCATTTTCAGGTCCATTTAAATATTTTCCTTTATAAGAATTGCTGTGGACCTGATGTTTCTTCACAGCAATAAAGTCCTGACTTAGAAAGACATTCATTCTTCCTATAAACGTGGCTTTTTTCCATGTTAACCTTGATATCTCTCTTTACCTAAGCATTGTTCTCTGTTTTATGTGAACTTAACACAGGCTAACGTCATCAGAGAGGGGGACCCTCAACTGGGAAAATGCTTCCATAAGATCAGGTTGTAGGCAAACCTGTAGAGCATTTTCTCAGTTAGTGATTGATTGGGGAGGGGGAATAATCAGGGTAGTACCATCCCTGAGCCTGCATTCTTGGGCTTTCTAAGAAAGCTGGCTGAGGAAGTCAGTCACAGCACTCCTCCATGGCTTCTGCATCAGCTCCTGCCTTTAGATTCCTACCCTGTTTGAGTTCTTGTCCTGACTTTTAAGACAAGTCAGAGTCTTGTGGCTTGAGTCCAGAAGAGTGATGTGGAATGGTAAACACCAAATAAACGCTTCCTCTCCAAGGTGCCTTGGTCATGTTTTTCCATCATAGCAATAGAAACCCTAACTAAGACTCTCTCCCACCAAACTTAAACGCAGGAGGCTGTCAGGCATGGAGGAGCAGCAATCTGCTTTAGAGCTAGCTCTTTCCCCTCAGAAAGAAAACTACAGTTGTAAGGAGGGGTCCAGGCTAATTATCATTTTATAAGGAAGTTTCGGCGTACGTTTGAAAGGCTTCATGGGGACCATTCCGTTTTCTCCGGATTCTACTGGACAACCACCCTGTGCCCTTGCATCACACAGGTTCAGAAGGGGTATCATTGCGCTGGTGTCTACAGACAGCTGATGTAGTTTGCACAAAGCCACAGCGCTAACTCTGCCTTAGCCAGCAGCATGGCACAGGATGTCTACCCACTGAGAATGCAAGAAGATTCCCATGACCTCTAACATCAATTTAAACTCAGATAATGAGTTTTTTTCCTTTTCTGATGAAATAATGCTCTGCATACCAGGTCTCTTAAATAAAAAAAGTCTTGAAGGACAGCTACTGTGATTCAGTCGAAGCACAGCAGACTCGACTGGCAGTGTAGCCCTCTACTGACTGGACGGTTTACTCCATTCATTCCACACACGTTGACTGAGCACAGAGCCCACGCCAGGTACTGTGCTCTGTTTGATGGACAGCCACAGAGATGAAGTTCTCCCATCAGGAGTCTGGTAGAGCCAACAGAAGAAAGCAAGTACCCAGCAAAAGTGGGCAGTGGGGTACTGATATTAAATTTGGGGTTTGCATGTATGCTTGGATGTCTTGGCGTTGTGTTGTCTTGGGGCTGTGATGTGGATCCTTGGTGTTTGAAGAGTTGGCATCCAGATGTCTATTCCTTCTGCCCCTCCGAGCCCCTTATCTAGAGTAAGTGAGGGGAGGAGACAAAGAGAAGGAAGAAGAGCACAGTTGCTGAGGAGTGCAGACTTTTAGGGGAGAGAGAAATAAATTTCTCTGAGACTATCAGTCCTTCTGCGGGCAGCTGCTGAAAGACCTAAGCCCCTCATGAGAAAATTAGACCCCTAGCAAACTTAGAGCTTGAGACAGAAATAGAGTCAGAACTGCATGTTTGGCTAAGCCACACCTGACTGAACCCTTAGTTCTGGGAATTGGTTGACCTTGGGCTGGCCCTAGGGCTAGAACATCTTGCTCTGGGAACTAGGTAACTGCAAAATTTGAGCCATTCTGTACTTCTCCATTCCGTGCATGTTTTTTCCTCTGCCCCTTGCCTTGTAATTTTCCCCTTTAAATACCCCTGACTTCAGTTGCTCGGGGTCGAACTCCTCTACCCCTGCGTGGGATATGAGCTCGGCCCCAATGCACTGGTTTCCCGAATAAACCTCGTGTGATTGCAGCAAGGACGGTTTTTTGTGAGTTCTTGGGGGTCGCATTATCCCGCTATTTGAGTGAGGGTCTCCCCTCTCTGTGGGTCTTTTACTACCACAGGAGACAGGCAGTGAAGGGTTATACAGCGAACCTTAATGCATAAGTGGTGTGTGTGTCAGTGTTCTTGTGCACGTGTGTGCAAGTGTGTGTGTGTCTGTATCTAACCTCTAACCTTAGCTCATGACTACATTGTTCTATCATAGGAGTCTTCGTGTGGTGGGTGTCATTAATGGATCTTAACTGCCTGGCCTGGGTTTGCACTTTGGAAAAGCTTCTCTCAGGTGCTTGTGGAAGGAGAAGCAAGTTTAAGGGACTAGAAATCAAACCTTCCTGGTGAGCTCACCACTTTATCAGTAGGCTCTGGAGTTTTCCAGGTACACACTGGGATGTCCAGGTTCTTGTGTCTCAGAGCAAGGAATAAGACAGAGCATTCGGAGAGCAAGAGAAATAAGAGGTTGGCTGAAAAGAATGCACTTTTTTCCAGGGAGGAAGTAGGTGAAATCGGAGATCTCATTTAGAAACTTAGAGGTGTTAACAAAGATCAAGCGCTTCTCAGTCCTGCTGGTTGTTTGGAGCCTTGCTGGCTATTTGCATAGCGTGGGCTTTCTGGCTTATTTTCAAGTTCAGGCTTTCTTCTGTACTCTCTGTCACTTGTAGTTTACAAGCCACAGGTTACCTTAGACAGCAGAGTGCCTCTGCACCTGAGCCAGTGGCTTCAGCTGGTTCCAGCTGGTCTCAGGCCAGGAAGTTCCAGGCTTCCTTTCTTCTAACAAGTTATTCTTTTGTGCTAATTTCACAGCTTTTGTGTGCGATCTTCTGGTGGACAGTTCTTTAGTATTGATGGTTCCTTTTGATTGTTAGCTTGGTTAGATTAAGAAACACATACCTGGGTTGGGGGGGTGTCTGTGAGGGAGGATGTCTCTGGGGGTCCAGAGAAGATTCACTTTGAATGTGGACAGCACCCTCATTGATGGGGAGTAGGGCGGGGGCGGGGTGGGGGGCAGGGAGGAAGAAATCAAAGAGGAACGGAGGAAGCCAGCTGCGTGCCAGCACTGCTCTCTCTCTGTTTCCCACTCCTACAGTATATGAGGAGGTGAGGAGTCCAGCCACACTCAGGCCGGCCTTTCTCTTCCTGCCACATTGGATGGTGTAGTGATTTATATGAGAAATGTCTCCCATGATCTCAGGCATTTGAATACCTGGATCCCAGTTGATGCCACTATTTTGTGAGGTTTGGGGGTGTGGACTTACTGGAGGAAGTATGTCAGTAGAGGTAGGCTTTGAGATCTGAAGCCTCTTGCCATTTCTAGTTTACTCTCTGCTTCATGCTTGTGGTTCAAGATGTGAGCTCCCAGATTCCTGCTCCTGCCGCCATGCCTGCTGCCGCCGCGCCTGCTGCATGCTGCCATTTTAATTCCACCATTATGGTCTCTAGCCTTCTGGTACTGTAAGCAAACATAAATTCTTTCTTTTACAAGTTGCCTTGATCATGGTGTTTTATCACAGCAACAGACAAGAATTAATACAGATGGTACACTTTAAATAGTGAGCCAAAATACACCCTTTTAAGTAGCTCCTGTGTGGCATTTTGTCAAGGCAATGAGAAAGCAACCGAGTCAGCATGCAATGACTGAATCCTAAAGACAGGCAAGAGGTCCGTCAGATCAGAGTGCTTGAGGTAGCAAAGGAAGAATGAACACAACATGGAGCTGGGAGTGCATAGCCCACAGGATCGCTGTGGGAACAAACGACAGAGCATACGAAGGGAGGGAGTCCTGCCATGTCGTTACCCTCCCTTTCTTCCACCACTCTCTTCCCTGGTTTCTTTTGGTAAGACTGAGCTCTGAGTTTAGGCCTCCCTATGGTGAGTGTAAGTTTTAGGGTTTATAATGGCCGACCTATCTCCACCAGATGCAAACTGCCCATATTCTGCACATCTTCATTGCGGATGTTGCTAGAGGCGTCAGCAAATTCTTTCCTTTTCTCACACAGCACAGGGGAAGGGCATCTGAGCCCAGCAATGCTGATAAAAGCCTGCAGTGAGTACAGCGGTGCACAGTGCAGTGCAGTGAGTACAGTGGTGTACAATACAGTGGTTACAGTTGTGTGCAGTGAGCACAGTAGCATACAATAGAGTGCAGTGAGTACTGCAGTGTACAGTACAGCACAGTGTTGTGAGATCAGTAGTGTGCAGCAGTGGTGCAGTGAGTACAGTGATGCACAGTACAGTGCAGAACAGCACAGTGCAGAACAGCACATGCTGCAAGTACTGTAGTGTGCAGTGCAGTGCCATGAACACAGTAGTGTACAGGGCAGTGCAGTGCAGTGAGCACAGTGCTGTACAGTATAGTAGAGTGCAGTGCAGTGAGTATAGTGATGCACAGCACAGCAAGTACAGTAGTGTGCAGTACAGCACAGTGCAGTGAGTACTGTAGTATGCAGTGCAGTGCCATGAACACAGTAGTATACAGGGCAGTGCCATGCAGGGAGCACAGTAGTGTGCAGTGTAGCACAGTGCAGTGAGTATGGTGGTGTACAGTACAGCACAGTGCAGTGAGTACTGTAGTATGCAGTGCAGTGCCATGAACACAGTAGTATACAGGGCAGTGCCGTGCAGTGAGCACAGTAGTGTGCAGTGTAGCACAGTGCAGTGAGTACAGTAGTGTGCAGTACAGCACAGTGTAGTGAGTACTGTAGTATGCAGTGCAGTGCCATGAACACAGTAGTATACAGGGCAGTGCTGTGCAGTGAGCACAGTAGTGTGCAGTGTAGCACAGTGCAGTGAGTACAGTAGTGTGCAGTGTAGCACAGTGCAGTGAGTACTGTAGTATGCAGTGCAGTGCCATGAACACAGTAGTATACAGGGCAGTGCCGTACAGTGAGCACAGTAGTGTGCAGTATAGCACAGTGCAGTGAGTACAGTAGTGTGCAGTGTAGCACAGTGCAGTGAGTACAGTAGTGTGCAGTACAGCACAGTGTAGTGAGTACTGTAGTATGCAGTGCAGTGCCATGAACACAGTAGTATACAGGGCAGTGCCGTGCAGTGAGCACAGTAGTGTGCAGTGTAGCACAGTGCAGTGAGTACAGTAGTGTGCAGTACAGCACAGTGTAGTGAGTACTGTAGTATGCAGTGCAGTGCCATGAACACAGTAGTATACAGGGCAGTGCTGTGCAGTGAGCACAGTAGTGTGCAGTGTAGCACAGTGCAGTGAGTACAGTAGTGTGCAGTGTAGCACAGTGCAGTGAGTACTGTAGTATGCAGTGCAGTGCCATGAACACAGTAGTATACAGGGCAGTGCCGTACAGTGAGCACAGTAGTGTGCAGTATAGCACAGTGCAGTGAGTACAGTAGTGTGCAGTGTAGCACAGTGCAGTGAGTACAGTAGTGTGCAGTACAGCACAGTGTAGTGAGTACTGTAGTATGCAGTGCAGTGCCATGAACACAGTAGTATACAGGGCAGTGCCGTGCAGTGAGCACAGTAGTGTGCAGTGTAGCACAGTGCAGTGAGTACGGTGGTGTACAGTACAGCACAGTGTGGTGAGTTCAGTAGTGTGCAGCATCAGTGCAGTGAGTACACAGCAAAGCTGTGGAAGGTGTTCTGCCTAGGTTTGAAGTGATTGGAACTGATGTCTCCCTTGGTCTTCTTTCTCTCTCAAGACACAGACTGCCCCGGGGCATCAGAATAGCAATCCAGGTAGGAAAGGTGCCCTTTCCCAGTTTGACCCTGAGGGAACCTCTTCATTTACATGTTAATATCCAAGTTCCTTTTTCTTTTCTTTTTTTTTAAAAGGTATTCTGGACTAGCATGAAAAGTATCTTGGTATCTCTCTTTACAAATGCTCTATATCAGGGGTGCTACAGGCTGTCTAGGGAGAACATAACCACCTGAGCCAGGCTTTTGTGCCCATGACTGTCTTTTATCCATTTCTGGGTAACAGGGCACCCCAAAAAGTTGCCTCTGAAAACAAGAATGATTTCTTATTGATGTTGTCACTGTATTCTTGAGTTAACACTTTTTTTTTCTTTTGGTTTTTTTGAGACAGGGTTTCTCTGTGTAGCTCCGGCTGTCCTGGAACTCACTCTGTAGACCAGGCTGGCCTCCAACTCAGAAATCTGCCTGCCTCTGCCTCCCAAGTGCTGGGATTAAAGGCGTGCGCCACCACACGCCCAGTTAGCACTTTCTAGATCTCTGTTTGCTGCCCTGCTTCCTTCTGGGCAGCCCTCCAGTGGGGCTGTTTTCCTTTTGCACTTCCTTTTCTCATCCTCCTGCTCCTTCATGGTGTGGTCCATCCTATGCCCCTCTCACGGGGACTCCTTTCTTCCCTTCTCCTGCATTTCTTCCCCAGAATCCTAAAAGTCCTGCCTCTGTCTCCCTGCCCAGCCATTGAATTGGCTCTTTATTGACCAGTCAAAAAACCCAGCTGTTTGCAGAGACCCACAGAGGTTGTGCAGATTTCCATGTAAGCACAAATCAAATCCCCAACACTAGGTTAGCCTCCAGGAAACCTTCTGAGCTCCCACACAACTGCACTCAGGTATTGTGTGGCCTCTCTCTTCAGTTGGGGCCTGGTGTTGAAGGTGTCACAAGGGTCCATTCCCTCAGGCAGTCCGATTCTCTATGTGGACCTTGTCTACTTTTATGTAGGGCCTGTCCATTTCCAGAAAACGGTCCAGGCTCATTTTAGCTGCGTGCTGGTCCTAAGAGACAGAATCAGAATCAAAATCCTAAGGGACAGGCTTAGCACAGTTACAGAGTCTCTTCAACCACACTCTGTTGGTCAAATCAAGTGAAAAGGCCAGGCCAGATGCAAGGGAAGGAAGGTCAAACACATGGCCAACAACGTGAGGAGACTGATGGCAGGCATCTCTGGGGTATCCACCACGTTAGATGCACCTGAACTGATGCTTTAAGTCACTGAGGAGATGAAGATGGCTCAGATAGTGAATGAGTCTCAGGTAAACTGGAGATAACTGGAGTAATGATAACTGGAGTAGTGATAAAGATCTGTAGAACCATCCTAGTGCGATGCGAACCAGCATGGGGTGGCTGGCGGTAGCCCTGGTCGTGGCTGTGGCCATGGCCCTTTAGCCCAGAAGAGCCCAGAGAACCAGAAGGTTCTTGTTATATAGTATACTGACTGGTTTTATGTCAACTTGACACAAGCTGGAGTTATCAGAGAGGAAGAAACCTCAATCGAGAAAATGTCTCCATAAGATCCAGCTGTGGGTCATTTTCTTAATGAATGGTTGAGGAGGAAGGGCCCAGCCCACTGTGAGTGGTGCCGTTCCTGGGCTGGTGGTCCAGAGTTCTGTAAGAAAGCAGGCTGAGCAGACCATGATGAACAAGCCAGTAAGTAGCACCCCTCCATGGCCTCTGCATCAGCTCCTGCCTCCAGGTTCCTGTCCTGTGTGAGCTCCTGCCCTGACCTCCTTTGGTGATGAATAGCACTATGGAAGTGTGAGCCGAATAAACAGTTTCCTCCCTAACTTGCTTCTTGGTCATGGCATTTTTGTTGTAGCAATACAAACCCTACCTAGGACATGCAGATATCTAATTCTTCTTGTAAACTACATTAAGAATGTGCATCAGTTGCAAAAAATGTGGTATATCTATACAATGGAGTACTATTCAGCCATTAGAAACAATGAATTCATGAAATTCTTAGGCAAATGGATGGAGCTAGAGAACATCATACTAAGTGAGGTAACCCAGACTCAAAAGGTGCACTCACTAATAAGTGGTTATTAACCTAGAAAACTGGAATACCCAAAACATAATCCACACATCAAATGAGATACAAGAAGAAAGGAGGAGTGGTCCCTGGTTCTGGAAAGACTCAGTGAAACAGTATTTGGCAAAACCAGAACGGGGAACTGGGAAGGGGTGGGAGGGAGGACAGGGGAAGAGAAGGGGGCATATGGGACTTTCGGGGAGGGGGGGGCTAGAAAAGGGGAAATCATTTGAAATGTAAATAAATTATATCGAATAAAAAAAAATTAAAAAAAAAAGAATGTGCATCAGTGACAAACAAGCAGGGATGGGGCATAGGGCTCAGGGTTAGCCTTATACTTACAGAGACTATTGTCCCTGCAGGAAGGATCGTGAATCAATGGAGAAGGAATGGACTTCTCAAGAATACGGGACGGCTGTTGGAAAAGTACATCAGATCTCTGCCCCACAATGTGAGCCACAGATCTGGAAACAGAAGTTGTGCTTTCAAGCGAAGCTCTCTGCAGGCCTGATTCACGTCGGTGATTTTGGTGAATTTGGAACACTGCAAATCCTAAGTTATCTTGGGCCACCTCTATCCCCTTCCTAGCCATTCCTGGCCCTGCCCTGCTGTGGCCGGTAGGTGAAGTATTTGGAAGGCACAGAGCCCTGGGCTGCCTTCGTAAGATGTTGACTTAGCAGACTCTTGCCTTCCATCAACTCCAGGCTGAGAAGACCCTCAGGTCACAATTGGGGCCTATAGCTGAGAAACCCCTACTCTGCTGTAGTTCACCTACTTAATGTGTCTACCAACAAACAGTGTCTTCATTGATGAATTTCTTTGTTCTGTCACTATAGAAATTCTGTGTTACCACATTGGAACACAGAATTTGGAGTAACTGAAATCTGTGTTCCCAGGTCATGGCCACTCCCGTGTGGCTCCAGAATAAACTATTTCTTATCCCGTGTGAGGAGAGAGCTGTGTCTTTGTGTCAACAATGCATACACAAAAGTAAATTCCAGGTAGATAAATGCAAACAGGTAAAGAAAAAGACAATCTGTCTGTGCTCAGGATTTTAAGTGGAATGTGGAGCTCTTTTCTTCAGAGAATAAAAGCTTTTAGGAAGATTATTTATCACACAATTCCATACATATCCCCTTTCCCTCCTTCCTAACAACATCTTCTTTCTAACAAGTCTCCCTCATCCCCTGCCTGTGGCCCACAGGATTTAGTTACGGTTGCCTGTGTGAGCATGGCGGGCAGGCATTACTTACTTACAAGGGCAACTAGGGGAATGATTTCCCTTCTCCAGAAACCAAGTCTATAGCTTTTCAGGGAAGGGTGGGGCCTCGTGAGACTTTCCCATATCCATGATGGATCGGTAACAAGCCCAGTCTTACGCAGGCAATCACAGCCGCTGTGAGGTCAGGGGTACACGAGCCACAGCATGTCCAGAGGACAGTATTTCAAAGAGCTGTCCCTGTCCCTCTGAGTCCTGTATTCTTTCTGCCTTTCCCCTGGAATGGTTTGAAATAAAATGTCCAAATTCAACGCTATTGGAGGTGATGATTTCAGTTGACATTACGTCTTCAAGCCTCTGTGAAGTTGAGGACACCTGTATTCTGAAGCGCCATCATCTATCTGCTAAGTGCCACGTGTACCTCTAGAGACACTCTTCTGCAGAATCAGGAGGGAGAATGCAGAAGTTACACCACTGCCTGTCCTCAGAAGTGGGTCCATGTCTGGTTGTGTGGCTGAAGCTAAGCCAAGCAGAGTATTTCCTCTCTGTAGGATCACTCTGTTGGAAGACTGAAACACAGAGAAGTGTGGGCCAGGCTGCTTGCTGTAAAATAAGTGCCACTTTCAGTAGAGGTGTAATGCAGAAAGAAGCCGAGAAAGTTAAGATGCACACTCCTAAAATGTTTTGAGTATGAACTGTCCCCCATAGGTTAAGATGTTGAGTCCTTGGTCCCAGATAGACATGCTCCTCAGGAAGGGCCTGGAAAGCTTAAGCGATTGGGACCTAGCTGGAAGAAATAGATTCTAGCACAAGGGATCTCAACCAATGGGTCATGACCACCTCAGAAAAAAAACCATAGGAAAACACAGATATTTATATTATGATTCATAACACTAGCAAAATTACAGTTATGAAATAGCAATGAAAATAATTTTATGGCTGGGGGTCACTACAGCGTGAGGAACTGAATTAAAGGGTCATGGCATTACAAAGGTCGAGAATCGCTGCACATATGTGTCTGACGATTATATTCATCTCTGCCATTCCTCAATCCCTGCTTCCCAGTCTCCTTTAAAGACTGCCACTGCCAGGATGTCCTGTTGAAGTGCATGGGACCATACAACCATGGGGCAAGCCCTTTAACCTCCAATCTATATCATTCCTTCTCTTGTCTCTGACAGGTGCTTGGTCATCTTGATGATAAACTGAACAACACATCACAGAGCACTGGAGTCCTTGTCCATCTAAAGACTAGTTTCATCCTTTCGCCTGTGACTGTGAAAGCCAGAGCATCCACTGGCTTGAGGTGACACAGGTGGGTGTCTGTCACTGGCAATTAGAGCTAACTTGCCAATAGATGAAATCTACAGCCATTTGCTTATCAATGGGATAACTAAACAAAGGCCAAAACCTGAATTTTCATTTGTTTGTTTGTTTCCAGGGACTCATTTTAATCTATGACTCAACAGTGTTTGGAGTGAATATTTATAGTACAGTAGCCCAACGTATTCTGGGAAGTAACTCAAAGGTGATTCTCAAAGAAAGATAAAGACTTCTAATTAAAAGATATTTTAGAGGGATGAAGAGATGATTCAAAGGCTGAACACCCAACACTCTTTGAGAGGACCTGAATTTTCCCAGCACCCAAGTCATGTGGCTTACAACTGCCTATAACTCTAGCTCAACTTGTACACACACACACACACACACACACACACACACACACACACACATTTTTTAGAAAACAAATGCTTTAAGTAACAGAATATGGGACAATATCTATATTAATATAAATTACAGGAAAGGCTGTTTTATAATTACAGTTTAAATATTTCTCTTTAAATTGCCTTAAAGATTTGCTTGTGCAGAGGTGGAGTTCCTTTAATAGGACTCAAAGTCATGACGTCCTTTCTTTCTTTTAACCCTGTGGTGTTTAAAACACCTGGAAAGCGTTTTCATTTGAGTCCCACTGAGGTGATGCGATGCAATACAACTGATACTAAACTGTACTTTTGATGGATCAACTTCTCCAAGCAAACACACTAACAACTGCTCCCAACTACATGTCTGAGGGAACTTGACACCTGTGGCAGCATGCGGATCTCCTTCTCAGGGCCAGGGGCAGGAAGCACAGCCCACAGCAGAGAACAAGGCCTTGACAAGTCTATTTTCTCAAAACAAGGCTTTGTTTGCCCTTTAAAGTTAATGAATTGTGAGATCTAATAATAACTAATTGTATCTTCCCTCTGTCATAAAGCTCTTAAAGCCTTTCACAACCAATTAGCTAAGGAGCATCATTATCAGGACATTCTGAGACGTGACTGACTGTACTCAGAGTCGACTCAGAGGAGTCTGACTGGTGAGCAGTTCTGTGGTGGGAGTGGGGAGTAGTCATGCCAAGCAAATAGGCTTTGAAGCCAGAAAGGAATGCTCGGTGTCTCCCCAGCTTGCTGGGACCCAGATTTTGTTTCCTCGTTACTTATGCATTATCCATTCAGTCCAGCGCTGCTGTGGAGACTGCTGTTTCTACATTCCCAAGGTGCACTGCTGCATTGCTGCTGTTGATAAGTAAACATGTATACCCTTCAAAAGCAAAGTTCAATACTGAATAATTATCTAATATATTCGGTTGGTACAGGCTAGCAAGCTGGGTGATTTAAGACATAATGAATTTTAGGTTAAAGTCATGTTAGAAACCATTTAGGACTTAGGGGTTAGACATAGCATTCAAATGCCAAAGGTCTCTACTGTAACCCCCAAAAGATAATCAAAGCCCTTTATAATTATTTGCTAATAGCACCAAAGAGCAAAAGATAGTGAAGTGGTGTGGCATGGTTTCCTCTGCATTTTTAGACATACACTTTGCCTGTGACATTTTTAGTTGAAATGCAAGTAAGCTACATTCAAATATCTCGTCATGCCTTCTCAAAAGAGGATTTCAAGGTAACCTTAAAAATCCATTAGATCTTACTTGATTATCTGGAGGCTCTTAACCTGATTAGACATGGAATGCTCTTGTCTTATTTGGTAATTTGCATCAGGAAAGGCAGCAGGAGACTGGGATGCTCTATGAAACCAAGCTGGGATGCACTGTTTAACTCTCTTCTGTCAGCTAGCCCCATCTTCAAGTGACAAGAGTAACTTGTTACTAATCAGTATCAATAGGGTATACTCAATAATATCTCCCACAAAGATGTCCTTGTCTTAATTCTTGGAGCCCATTAATGTCACCCTATGTGGTCCCAAATTACTTTGTGGTTGAGATTAAATTAAGTGCCTCAAAAGAGGGAGAATATTATGAATCTGTCAGGTAGGCATTAAATGGGATATCCTATATACTGAAGAGAATAAGGTAAAAGATGGAGATTTGATCCAGACAGAAGAATGGACAAGGTAACCAAGGAAGCAAATACAGAGGGTGCAGCCGTAAGTCATGGAAGTCAGCAGAATCAGAATCAGAGACGTGGAATGGATTCTCCCTGGAGCCCTTGATGTATTCCCAGCCTTGCTAACACATGAGAGAGTAAATTTCCCTTGTATTAAAACACCAATTCATGATAATTTGGTAGAGTGTCCATAGGAAGTTCAGGTCAAGGCTGAAGTCAAGGATCCAAGGTGTGGTGGTTTGAATATACTTGACCCAGGAGGTGTGGCCTTGTTGGAAGAAGTGTGTCACTGTGGGAGTGGGCTTTGAGAACCCTCCTCCTAGCTGTCTGGAAGACAGTAATCTTCTGTTTACCTTCAGAACAAGATGTAGAACTCTCAGCTCTTCCAGTGCCAAGATGATAATAGACTCAATCTCAGAACCAGTAAGCCAGCCCTGATTCAATGTTGTCCTTTAAAAGAGTTGTCTTGGTCATGGCGTCTCTTTATATCAACAGGAACCCTAACTAAGACACAAGGTGACCTCGATGGCTAATCTTGGTTGGCAGCTTAACTATTTCTGTAATCAACTAAAACTTAAAGCATCTGGACACGTGTGTGATGGATTTTCTTGATTGGATCATTTGAAGGAAGACCCATCCTAACCCTAACCCTCACCTTTTGGTGTAGACCACATAAAGGAACGTGGAAGAAGGAAGCTTTTGCTTTTGTCTGCTTTCCTCACTCTTGCTGGCAAGTCATCTGTCCTGTTGAGGAGGTATCCTTTCATTAGTGTTGAGACCTATTTATTTGGGATTCCAATGTAGACTGAAGAATAGAAGCTCTCTAGGACTCTATCACCATATTGGAACTGCTGAGATTTCCAGTCTTGTGGACAGAACAACTGTTGGATCATTGGGCTTCTGTCAGGAGTCAGCTATTCTACTTGCTGTCTGAATATACATGGATATGATATATGATATATATGAATATATGTATATATTCTTTCCATATTCATTCTATCTGTTCTGTTCCTTAGAGAACCCTGACTAATATAGTGATCTATAGCCATAAGTGAAAGGATACTGGATACCACCCGAGGTTAGAGTTTTGGGTTATAGCCCAATGACAGAATGTTCATTTGCTTCAATTGGTGCTATAAAAATGGTGTATATAAATCATGTGATGCTACCTTACTTAACTTTAACTGTCAACTTGACAAAGTTTAGAGTCACCTGAGAAGAGATTCTCAGTTGAGAAGTTGCTCAGATCAGATTGGCCTGTGGGCATGTTTGTGGGAGACTGTCTTCCTTGTTAACTGGTGTGAGAGTCCCAGGCCATTATGAGCAGTATCATTCCTTAGGCAGGTAGTCTTGGGACATATAAGAAAGCTAGCTAAGCATGAGTCTGTGAATAGGCTGTCAAGCAGTGCTTCTCAGTGGTCTCTGTTATATTTCCTTAGCTGTGAGCATGTTCTCTGGTTGTAGGTAATGCTGTTTGGAATATCAAGTAGTTGTGCCTTTAGGCTAATAATACCTTGAGTTCCTGTCCTGGCTCCTCTCAACAGTAGACTGTGATCTTGAAGTGTTAGATGAAACCAACCCTTTTTTCCTCCAAGATTCTTTTTAGTGTTCTGTTGCTGCAGAAGAATGAAACTAGAACAAATGAGAATGGTCTCTGGGGACACTTGTTGCTTTTGGTTTTCCTTTCTGTTATCTGGTAGATTTTCATTTTGAGACGTATAGTCTCTGTTTTGCTTACTCTTGTTTTTGGCAGGAGAGTTGCTACAGGTTGAATTCCCAATCTTCACAGCAGATTGTATGTATGGTTTGAATATGAAATATACCCCAGCTAATTCTGTTATTTTGGGAGGTTGTGGAATCTTTAGGGGATGGGATATGACTGGTGAGAACAGGTCTCTAAGGAGGGTCTTGAAGCTTCTACCTACTTCTGATTCCAATCTAGCACTTTCTATTTCCTGACTGATTATGAATAAGTCACACCCCACCGTGTATTCCCTTCCATGATGAACTGACTGCTCTCTAAAACCATGAGCCAGCCTTTCCTCCCTTAAGTTGCTTCTGTCAGGTTTTCTGTCATGCAGAACATCGGGACTAAGAAGTGGGCTGTTGCTGTGATAAATCTGGCTGTATGGTTTTTAGACCTTTGAAACTGGTTTGTGGAGGAAGCAGATGGAGCTGGCTCGTGATTCCTTAGGATACTGTAAGCAGATTTTAACAGGCTATTGGAAGTGCCAAAGGCAAGAATTCACATAGAAATGACAACAGTAAACACTGTACACATGTGATTTCCGATAAGAAAAAGGACTTCACTGGTAACTGGGTTAGAGGCCAGTAATGTTATGTTCTGGGAGAGAAAGTGGCTACAGTCTGTCCATGTCCCAAAAATTTTAGTAAGGCTGAATTAAATTAATTCATTAAATTTATTTATTTATTCATTAATTAAATTAATTTGACAGAGGACATTGTAAGGTGACATAATGTTCAGTCTGTGGTATAGTTATTGCTGGCTGTGTTCAGATATCTTTATAGTGAGAATGAAGAGAGAGAATAATGCAGAAAATGTGTACTTTGGCTAAAGACAAGAACTGTGTGGATAAATCATTGCTGAGGTTTTGTCTTTTATTGTGTATTGTAATACTAATTGCTGGCCTCTAAGGTTTGGAGTCTGCACATAGCCCGAGGAACCCTGCCCCCCAGTTAATTCTGCTAGGTAGATAAAGATGCCAATAGCCAATGGTTGGGAAAAAGAGACATAGGCGGGGTTTAGATATCCCGGGTTTTGAGACCACAAGGGAGAAAGGGGAAAGCCACCATGGGATCGAATAGCAAGGAGAGGAGAAAGGAGAACCATCACGAGCAAGGGGCGTAGGGAACGTGGCCCAGAGGGCTGCCTAGTTAGAGCTAAGAGCAGCCCAGATGAAACATAGTAAGTAATAACTTGGGATGACAGGAGGTATTCTAGCAGCATGGAGGGTAGGTAACCGCCCAGTGATTGTGCTGCCTGAGGCATACTTAAAAATAAAGGCTGTGTGTGTGTGTGTGTGTGTGTGTGTGTGTGTGTGTTTCATCCAGCAACATAAATGGTCAAAGGTGAGCAGGAACCCTGCACCAGAATATTTTTAAAATATTTTTACAAGAAATCATCTACAATCATTAAAAAGATTAGCACCATTAAAGATAAATTGTATGCCTTGGGTTGGGCATTGAGGGCACGGTTACACTATCAAAGGCTCTAAGTGTAAAAGAAAAGCAGATTTGGAGGATTGCCCTGCCGTAGGTGTGCCCTGCTTGAACGGGGCTGCCCAGGGGGCTACTTTTCAGAAATATAGACACTCAGAAGCAACTACAACTGTGGTTCAACTGTACCCACCTACATCTCAAATCGCCAGCAGAGTTTGGCATTGTTTAGGGACCGCTGGTTTGTAGATGTGAAGAATATAAGAGCTACAGAGTCATGGCACCATGTTTACAGAAGAAAATGCTGGTAAGCCCAGATAATCTCTACCAAAGGCTTCCTGTATGAAGCTCTTGAATTAGATATGGATGAAGTTGTGAATGTGACTCCTAAGTTACAACAAAACCCCAAAATGTTGGAGAGACCAGGAATTTGGATGGCCTACTGAGGTGAACTGCAGGCATTGAGTGGAGTTACCCAAGAGAGAAGATGTGTGTGGCAGATGTCATGGATACAGGGATGAGCTGGGCTTCCCGAGTCTTTCATGGTGATGTTACCATTTGTTCCAGAGCTATTTGGTGTTTGGCCCTCTGGGGTTTGGTCTTGCTTTGGTAGAATATTTCCTTGCTGTCTTAGGGTTTTATTGCTGTCAAGAGATATCATGATCCAGGCAACTCTTATAAGAGAAAACATTTAATTGGGACTTGCTTACAGTTTTAGAGACTTAGTTCATCATCATAGTGAGGAGCATGGTGACACACAGGCAGGCATAGTGGTGGAGAAGTAGCTGAGAGTTCTATATCTGGATCCACAGGCAGCAGAAAGAGACCCTGGGTGTGGCTTTGGTCTTTGAAACCTGAAAGCCCATCCCTTGTAACTCACTTCCTTCAATAAGATTCTCAAGTAGTGCCACTCCCTGATAACTAAGCATGCAAATATATGAGACTGTGGGGTCGTTCTTACTCAAACCACCACATGGAACCTGTTCTCACATCTAGGGTATGAATGTGATAATGTTTGTGGACTACCATTGTATGTTGGAATTGCATACGTTTTTTCTCTGATATTACAGGGAATTCAGTCAGTTTCTGAGAAACTTCTGAGTTCAGACTTTTTCAAAAGTCAGTGATAGAACTGTTGAGACCATATGGAAACTATATGGATACTATACGGTCTCTTGAGTTAGCCTGGATACATTTTGCTTTGTAAGATGACCAAGCAGAAGCACGTTCTGGTTTGAACATGAAATGCTCCCCACAGACTTGTGTGACTGAATATGAAGAGACCCAGGGAGTCTGCCTCTGCATGTCGCTGCTGTTCGCGGGGATAGAGAAGTTAACACTCCTTCCCTCCCCCCTTCATAGGTGCCTCTGGCCTTTGGAGAAAGCCTGGCATTAGAATATTGCAGTTCCTCTTTTCCCCTTTCATAGAAGTGCTTCCTTCCTACTGACGACTCCCCGAGCCCTCCCAGGGCAGATGCCAACCTTGGGAACAGACAGGAAGCACCATATTAAAGCCATCACCGAGGCCAATATTCCCTTTGATTGATAACCAGCGTTTCCCTGGTGCAGATGGCTCCTGCCCTTGAAGGAAGCAGAGACTGATATCCTTAAAATAATAGAAAGCCCACTCTTGGACTATGGGAGAAGGACAATTAAGTGTTTGCAGACAGCTGTGACCAGGTTGTAAAATTACACTAGCTGCTTCTTCTTCTTCTTCTTCTTCTTCTTCTTCTTCTTCTTCTTCTTCTTCTTCTTCTTCTTCTTCTTCTTCTTCTTCTTCTTCTTCTTCTTCTTCTTCTTCTCCTTCTCCTTCTCCTTCTCCTTCTCCTCCTCCTCCTCCTCCTCCTCCTCCTCCTCCTCCTCCTCCTCCTCCTCCTCCTCCTCCTCCTCCTCCTCCTCCTCCTTCTTTTTCTTCTCCTTCTTCTTCTTCTCCTTCCTCTCCCCCTTCTTCTCCTCCTCCTTCTTCTCTTTCTTCTTCTCCTTCTTCTTCTCCTTCTCCTTCTTCTCCTCCTCCTCTTTCTTCTTTTGGTTTTCCAAGACAATGTTTCTCTGTATAGCCCTGGCTGTCTTGGGACTTACTCTGTAGATCAGGCTAGCCTCAAACTCAGAAATCCGCCTGCCTCTGCCTCCCAGGTGCTGGGATTAAAGACTTGGACCACCACTGCCCAGCTACACTAGCTTCTGATAATGTAATAAATTACTTTACCCAGGTCAGGAAGGCCCCTCCCAGCTGCATGGTTCCTCCCCACAGTCTGAACAAATGTCATCAAGGTTGAAGGATGACACTCCTATTATCACCTCCTCAGTCATGTAACCCCACAGTTCTAGGATCCTAGCCCAATGTACACACACACACACATACACACACACACACTCCAAGCCCCTAGACTCGGGCATCGCATTCCTAACCTGTGCAGTGGGGAAGGTTTGCAATCCGAGTCTGACTCGTTTAATAAAGGCTATTTTTGTTTTTACATTGGACTTGCAATTCCTGGTTCTGGGGTTCCCAAGAACTGAGCATAGCAAATACTGTTCTTGGAGTGATGCAGTTGTGTAACATTTGGGACGTGGGGGCCTCTAACATGAGCCTTGAAGGTTTTTTCCTGCTTTTGGCGCGAGTCTCGCTCTTTCTGCTTCCTGATTGGCCATGTTAGACGCCATGTTAGATGAGTACTGCTGTTGCCGCGGACACTACGTGAGAGCCAAACGAAGCCTTTTCTTCTCTATTTCTTCTGTCATAGCAATGCAAACCAACCAATGCAAACCAGGCTATGGATATCTTTGTGAAACCCAGCATCTCTCTGGCCAATCCTTTCCAGTGAAAACGAAGTGTGGTGTTGGGAGAATCTTCCTGCCTGGAGCGGCCATCTTCACAAGCTGGCTTCCGGAGTGGAAGCTGCGGGGGCTACTGGACAAGGGAGCCTGCAGGATGGGACAGAAGAGCTCCCAAAGTCCAAAGGGTGGACTTTGGGTATTAAGTAACCTGTCTACTTCGAAGGCTAACTTCTGAAAAGAGGCCTCTGGGGGCGGGGCGGGGCGGGGCGGGGCAGGGCGGGGCAGGGCAGGGGCGGGGGCGGGGCTGTGTGTCACTCACTACAGGGGCTGGAGGGAATCTGGCTGAACAGAAAGACATACCGCTGAGGACAAAATGGCTCAATCAGGCAAAAGTGATTCCAGGCCTGCCGCCAGGCTGGTATCAGCCGCCCGTTCTCATTATCTGCTTTGAACCTCAGTAGGCCTTGCCTACCTTTGATAGTGCTCGCACAGGGCTTCGGCTGGAAGATTAAAGCCGCTTTCTGGCTCGTTAGGAAGAAATCATGTGGAAGTGGGTCTCACAGCCAGAGACAGTCGTTTCTGAAAGACGCCACTCTGCGACCAGATTATCTCTCAGCTCCGGAGTGTAGAAACGCTGCTGATTAATTCTTTCCATTAGGACCAACATTTCCTGCTACTCTGGGGTTTATGATTGAAACAATACGTTCTGATTACCATTGTGTCCCATGTAATTTAGATGCTAAGTGCAAAAAATGTGAAATGTAAGATTTTGTGGGTTTTTTTTTTAAGTCCTGTGATCGCAGATGAGAATGTACTTTAGAAGTAGAGTTACAAACAATGAAACAGTAATTAAAGACCCATGGTTTTCCTGGGACTAAAAGGTCCCACTGTGCCAAGAGTTTGATTGGCAGCATATAATTAAAAGGTATTTCATATGGTTATGAAACAGAACCAGCAAGGAAAACAAAACAGAGAGGAACACTTTTATACAGGAAAACATTTTAAAAATTTTACTCATTGTGAATATGTGTAGAACACTCGATTAAGCATTTAAAAGCAAATGCCTGGAGGACACAGAAAGTGTCTTATGCCAAATTATTCCCTCTTATTTACATTCAGCAATTGAATGTATACTGTATTTTTAAAATTATAGATAAATGTGTATAAATTATTAGGAAAAGGGGGAAGTTCTGAGATCACGAAATGTTGATATTTTAGAAGTCAAATCCCAGTGTGCCTGGATTTATCCCTCTTGCTATTGTATCCATTTACTATATTTTAAATTAATTTATAAGTTTTTCAGAGCAACAAAGGGGAAAATAGGAGGCTGGGGGGATATAGTTAATATACAGTATATGCTTGCATGAATATATCTACAAGTTTTCCATGGTTAGTTTTGCTTTGGATAAATTATACTTCATCCATAAATTTTAATGGCTAGCCAATGTGAATGTGCCCTGTGGTGGGGGAGGTGTCTGTGTGGGAAGGGTGACAGAGGGTGTTCCTCCTGCTCCAGAAACAGCCTTCACTGAGTGACATCTGCAAAAGTGCCCTTTTACAATGTCCCTAGGCAGTCACTAAAGTGAAGAGAAAATTGTTTTAAAGGCAGAAAAAAAAAAAAAACCATTAAGGGGACTTAATGCCTTGTGGTAGGGATGTGGTGATAGACATCTGTAGTCTTGGCTACTCAGGAATTTGAGGCAGGAGACTTGCTTGAGCCTCGTAGTTTGAGGCCAGCCTGGGCAACTTAACAAGAGTCTGTCTCCTTTGTTTTCTTTTAAATTTATTTTTCTTTAAATTTACTTTTTGAAAGGCAAGACAAAGTTTTACTTTACAAATGACATGTAACAGGCTGAGCCCTAGCATCTAGTGACTGGTATTGGGGTACACTAGCAGCCCCCTGAACAAGCACATTCATTGTCCTAACTTTGCCCAGATGGAGTACTGTAAGGCCGGCTGCTTCTTCAGAGGAGTTACAAATAGCTATTTACTCCTTTTTCATAGATAACGCCCCAGACCTTGAAGAAAGTAGAAGGGAACAATTTTTTCCATTTCTTTCTTCAAAGAATTTTTTTTTCTACTATATTAGTGAAAGTCAACACTGAGACCTGTTCCTTGCAGTAACACACAGGAGAACAGGTGGTAAATACTCCTTAAAGACGCACAAGGTAAGAAGATGAAACACCAGGTACACAGTAAGTCTGTACAAAAAGCCAGATTTGATGCTCTCAAAAAGCGAAGGGACCTACAACAGCATTGAGAAATAATTTAATGCCTTCCGGAAGAGAACTCGAGCCCTGTGAAGGTTTCTTATTCTGCCAACCCACAGCGTAGATGCCCCCACGCCCTCTGTTTATGCCATAGTTTTCATAGATTTCTGGCCGCATATCACACACAGAGGCCAAGAGGAACTTCATGCCTCATCCGCTTGAAGTAGTCCTGGAGGACGGCCATCTTCTGGGTCTCCGCATCTCGCTGCTACAGCTGCCACTGGGACCCGGGTGCCGCCGCCGCTGCAGCCTCTCTGGCCTGGAACTCTTTTTCCCTCTGCAGCGGGTACTGTTCACCCCCAGCCTGGGCTTCTCCTCGGCCTGCTTCAGCCTCCCGAGCTTTTAGCTTGCAGGCCTGGGACACCTCTGCCGCCCACGTCTCTGCCTGCTGTAGCTGTTGGCTGCCCTGCACCTGACTCGCTGGACTCTCTGTGGAGAGAATGACTGAAGTCACAGCTCAAGTACACGCAGAAGCGTGTTCCCTCGGGTTCTGCGATCCACCACCCAGAATCCTTTTGTTTTTTGTTTTTTCATTTATAAAAATTTATCCGTGTATATGTTTTACAGTTAGTTTATAAGTTTATTGTGTGAGTTTGGCTTTTGCTTGGAAAACCATCCTCAGTGCTCAAGATAGAAGCTTCTTGATGGTCCACGTTTCAGAACTATATTGAATTCTCAGTGCCTGCCTTTCTTTGCCTCATGTGTGGGTGTTGTCATGTGCTGTGTCCATATTATTCTGCCCTGTCCATTCATTGTCTGGGTCCTGTCCTGCTCCGACCCTGCCCCCGCCCCAGTCCTGCCCATACCTGCCCCACCCCACCCCCCAGCCACTGCAATGTGCTGCTTTCCGATTATCTCACAATTGGGTGTTCACTATAGTCGACTAATAATTCTCTACTTCTTTTAAAACTTAAGGTAGGGGGCTTGGTTGACTACAGATAAAAAAAAAATTACCGATCACCATCATTAATTCTTTCCAAAGAGAAATGCAGCTAGCCTTTAAAATTCCAGGATGTGAGCATTTGGCAGTCAAAAGAGCATCTACAAGGTTCATAGCCAGTTCTCCCATCCCCGCCCCTCTGTGAACAGCTCTGAAAACTAGAAAAAGGAGAAAGGCCTCCCTACCACCCATCTCTCCAGCATAGACTCCCCAGTAGGTTGTGTTCTGACTCCCAGACCAACTACAAAGGCAGTTCAGGTTATTGTCTCCAAGGGTCCCACCATCTCCTTCAACATTAGCAAAAAACTGTTGTCTCCTTCAGCAATCCTGCACCCTGAACGAGCAGGGGAGGGGGGTAGAGGCA
This sequence comes from Apodemus sylvaticus, assembly GCF_947179515.1. NCBI lineage: Eukaryota > Metazoa > Chordata > Mammalia > Rodentia > Muridae > Apodemus > Apodemus sylvaticus. The sequence continues at coordinate 120,146,509 of NC_067478.1, read as the reverse complement.
AAGAGAGGATAAGCCTCTTCGGATGCTGGATCACCTGTGGGGGCACTGATTTAAATAAACAGAGATTATATATATATATATATATATATATATATATATATATATATATATATATATATTATCATTTATATATTATAAACACAGGAAGAAACGAGAGAGGGCAAGGCAAAGAAGGAAGTGAGAGAGGACCCTCCACAGACCCTCCAGCTCTCTCTCCCAGAAATCCGGCCATCTCAACCTGCCCACCACCTCTTCAGCTCTCTGCGGCCAGAGTTGACAAGGAACCTTCCGTGGCTCACAGCCTCCTCTGCTTTGTAGACGCGAGGTCAGCTCTCCCTGACATGCAGGCTCAAGACAACCTTGAATTATAACTTGATTTTTTTTTCTGGCTCTTTTCCATCTTGTGACTCCTGGCACATAGCTTGGGTAACGCCCTTTCCCTTGCCAACACTTATAAGAGCAAGAAAGCCCTTTTGTTCTTTGGAACTGACAGTTCTCCTGTTTTAACACTCCATTAGCCGAAACTCTGAGAATATTCCAGAACTCCAGGGAACTGAAGGCTCTTTCCCTTCAGGTGCCCCACCATGCTATTTAAGATGGCCCTCTGTGATGTGAAGAGTGTAACAAAGTTCTCTCTGTCTCTCTGTCTCTCTGTCTCTCTGTCTCTCTCCTTCCCTCCCTCCCTCCCCCCTCAACTCTAATCCTGCTAATTAAGCTTGTCTGAGGGACAGTTGGCTTCAGCAAGCTTCTGACAAACCTGCTGTCTTATAAGTTAGAACAGGATGGAGGGAGGGAGAGAGGGAAAGAAGGATAGTTCTAGGAAAACAAAATAAAACCAAACGTTGTTCTTGTGATTTCTGTTTATCATTATTTTACGGTTGTTTTGCCTGTGTGTATGTCTGTCCATCAGGCACATGCTTAGTGATCTGGAGATCCTAGAAGAGGGCATAGGATCTGGCACTGGAGTTCCAGCTGCTTGTAAAGCTGCCAGGTGGGTGCTGGGAGCCAGACCTGGCCATCTGGAAGACCATCCTGTGTTCTGAACTGCTGACCCATCACTCTGGCCCCATCATTTTGAAATTGAATTGCTTAACAATTAATTATGAGCGGTTCAGTGTTATATTTTTAAGCTAGTAAAGTATTAGCACTTGAAGCAAACTGTTTAATGATAGACGTAATCTAGAATATTGCTTCATCAAAACTCTAGTATCTAAGTCTGATAGTAAGGCAAAACTCAGTGGGGAAACTGAAAACTCGGTCTTCAATTGATTGGCATACTTTGTAGCAACCATGGAGGGGAAGTAACATTCTTGCCCTGAGTTCTAGAGGAGAGAAATGAAGACTGGTTTCCACAGCAACCCCAGGGCAGGGCAGCAGCATCACAGCAGATGGGGCACCAAGACCCTGGCGTCCTGGTAGATCCCCACCTACCTCACTCTCTCATCTTTGACCTTTTTCCAACTTACAGAGTGTGAAAGCAGGAGCTGCAGGCCACTTAAACTTGGTTAAAATAGAACTTGATTTTTAAAAAAATAATATTTAAGAAAGGTCTCCCAAACCCTTTTATCCCCTAATCCCCCCACACACACCAAGCCCCTGGTATGGCATTATCGTTTGGCCATTTGGGTTTCTCCCTGCTTCATGGGTAATGGATATGCATGCTGGTGAGAATGCATGGACCTTTGGAAGAAGTTGCAAACAGCATGTCCCACTAGTCTTTGATACTTTAAGGTATAGATCCTAGAGACAAGAACTTTATTATGTGTACCTCATTCATCTTCAAAATTGGAAAAGTGGGGCTTTGGAAGCAGCTTAGTGCATAAATTACTTGCGACACAAGTGTGACAACCAGAGCACCTGTGTAAACACTGGGCTGATGTGGTGGTGGCCCCTCAGCACTCAGAAGGTGGAGACTAGTTGAGAACAAAAGCTTGAAGAGACAAAAAGCAGCCAGCACTCCCTCTGGCAAAGTGGTCTTCTGTTCTGGAGAAAGCAGATAATTACTGTTCTTGAAATGATAAGACCTCCCATCCTTAAGCTATGGGAAAGAGACGACCAAGCATTTCCAGCAGTTGAAAAGACACTCTTGGGGGACATGGGATATTGGGCATCTGCTAAAAACGCACAGCTCTGTAAGACCTAACTCACCCATTTCAGTTGTATCCTGAAAGAAGGCTAGCGCTGGCTTTCCAGGCAAGAAAAGAGACTGTCATCAACACCCCTTCCCCAGAGCCCACGGCAGGTAGAGAGTTTTTGGGGTTCATGGGCTTCTGTAGATTATAGATTCTGGGCTTTGCTGAAACAGCTAAACCTTTGTATGAAGCCACCAAGGAAGCCAAGGACTTTGTTTGGACTCAGGAACCCTAAGGGCCTTTAAGAAATAAATCAGGCCCTGCTGTCAGCTTCTGCTTTGGGGCTACCAGACATTACTAAGCTATTTAGTCTATATGTTAGTAAGCATAAAGAAATAGCCAAAGGGGACTTGATCTAAACTCTAGGGTCATGGAATCGGCCAATGGCTTATTTGTCCAAAAAATTGGACCCAATGACAGCAGGATGGCCACCCTGCCTGCGTATCATCGTGGCTATGACATTACTGGTTAAGGATGCAGATAAATTAACTTTAGGGCAAGATTTTTTTTTTAACGATGGATGGAAGACACTTTATTATTTTTTAAAAATCTCTCAACATTTCAACTCTGTAGAAATCAAATGCAAAATATGTGCATTTTAACATTAGCATATACTCAACTATCCAGATCACAATCGATCTGGATAAGACACACCTGGGAGGGGAGAGGCCTTGCAGGTCTGTACACTGTATTTCCGGGTGGAAAGCACACTGGACTTCTTCAGGCGGCCTGTCTCCATCTTAAGAGAGTCCCTGCGATGCTGGAGTAACCGGAATGGAAAGCTAGAGCTCTCACAAGGGCCGGCATTGCCCAGCTCTGAGGTGTGGAACATTGAAGAGCTGCCCCGGAAGCTCTCAGGGATAAAATCGCCCGAATTCAGCTGTATCTACACCTATCTACATGTGGTCTGTCAGCTAGAGATAGAAAAGAGTCATTGAAGATTTGGAAACCTTAAAATCACTCCAGTATGTCCGAAGACTGCCACCAAATTCACAGTGGTTCAGGGTTTGGCCAGAGTCAGGCCTGCTCCAGAGCTGAATGCCTGCTTTGGGAAAACTCTGCTTGCACATAGATCCCAAACACTGGGCATCACAACTGCCTATGGCTAAAGTGTGTTAACACTTCACAAGGAAGTGACAGCTTCAAATTCCTGCCCTGCCCCTCTCCCCAAAAAGGAAAATCCAGAGGTGGGATTTATACCAGGAAGTGTGGACACTCCGCTGTGTACTGGAGAGGCATCTATCTAATCAGCCCACACCACCTCTGCTCACCCAAGTGCAAAAAGACTGAGAGCTGACGGTCCTGGGAACCAGTGAGGAAGGCTAGATGGGGTGGAGGGAACCCCACCTGCCTGAACTTCCTTCTGAAATTTGAAGTTTAGGGTGTAAGATTTGTGCAAGATGTGCTTGGTGCTCAGCAGACACCAAGACCAGAGCTATAGATGTGAGGGCTGAGGTCCCCACCTTGTCACTGAGGTCATTGCAGGCCCCCACACCATGCTAACCCCCGTGTGCACACTGGAGGAAGGTGTGTAATATGTACTATATAGGGAAGTAGCACTCTACCAGCATGGGAAGGAACTGGGCTTTCTCAGTCCCCTACCCCTGGCTCCCAGCCCTAGCAGCAGAAGAAACCCTGGGGAAGGGCATACGGCCCCCCCCCCCCGGAAGATTAAAGAACCCAGGGCACCTTTATAAATAGCATTAATTTCTTTCACCATGTTGAAACACACAGCAAGCTGAACACTCATTTGAAAATAAGCCTCAAATTCTGTATGTACAATACAGTAGAGGGGGTTACACAAACAGGAGGGACGTGTGTCCTGCTATGGAGTCCACTTTCCAGCTGCCAAGCGGAGCTTGCCAACGCTGTGGGCTGATTGAGTGGAGCTGGCAAGATGGCATTCAACTAATACTGGACATGGCTCGCCATTAATACTAGTCACGTGGGAGACAGGGGTGAGGACATCTGCCTAGGGATCCTTTTATCAAGGGAGCAGGAAAAGAGGCGAACCACCAGAGAGGCCCGGTGTGCCAGGAGGGCTCATTTCACAAGGCAGCAGGCCTTTAGCTCCAAAGGCTCCCTCCCAGTCCAAGCTGACTTTGCAGTGGGTGGGGCAGGTGTGGCGGGAGTCCCAGAGACAGAGACCTTATTTCAAGGGAAGGAACGCAAACCCAAACCTGCAGAGCAGGGAGTGGAGGTCAGCGAAGTGACTGAATGGCAGTGCCGTCCTGTCCTTCAGACCACACAGCAGCCGCTGGGTGGCAGGTGACACGCTAAGGGAGCCATGTGACAGCAGTAACCCTGGGTGGTCAAGCTCAAGTCTGCTTCAGCGCAGCTCTGCTACCCCTGGACCAGGTCAGTGGCATGTGGCCCTTGTAGCGGAAGGTGGGGGGCGGGGCCTAGTGGTGCAGGAGAGGGGAAAACTGGGCGGGTTTGTAATTCAGCTGATTGTTGGGCGTGAACTCACGCCCAGCTCACTCTTTCTACTGCATGGGTTGTCACAGCAAACTTTTGAACTCTGGGTGCACGTGTTGGTGGCACCTGCACCATTACAGACGCCACAGCGGGAGGTGGCTATGGTAGAGGGACAGGCGCCAGCCGGTCAGGGCCCTGAGTCTGGTCCGCATACTTCTCCCGGGTAGGTGCCACATGGGTCAAGCTGTCTCATGCAGAGGCCTTGTTGGGAAAAGCTCTAGGCCTGGAGGCCGAAGGACAGACCAGTACACTGTCACAGCGCTGGCAGAGGGGGGAGCTGCAGGACAGGACAAGCCACAGTTTTGTCACTTGGAGAGGGCAGAGTCTTTTGTGGGGGGGTAGATGGAGTATCAGTTTTGTTCAGCCGTACATCCGGCCACGGAGCAAATTGCCTCCTGTAGGTGGCCCTGAGTAGGACAAAATTCATTTGTAACTACCCCCACCCTCCATACAATTAAAAGAATACTCAGCCGGGCGGTGGTGGCGCATGCCTGTAATCCCAGCACTCTGGGAGGTAGAGGCAGGTGTATTCTGAGTTCGAGGACAGGCTGTTCTACAGAGTGAGTTCCAGGACAGCCAGGGCTATACAGAGAAACCCTGTCTCGGAAAAAAAACCAAATCCAAAAAACCAAAAAACAAAACAAAACAAAACAAAAAAACAAAACAAACAAACAAACAAAAAAAAAACAAAACAAAAACCTCAAACAGCTGCCTGATTGGCAGCTCAATAATGCCCATATGACTCATTACCAGACCTTACTGATTAACCCTGGCCGAGTTACCTTCCAGCCACCTGTCTCCTAAAATCCTGCGACTCTTCTCCCTGACCCTGATTTGGACCATCTGCTCCACCAAGGCAGCAGAATCTTGGCTCAGATACATAGTACCAAAGCCGACTTGAAGGTCGGCTGGCAGAGGGGACTTGGTTTACAGATGGAAGCAGCTTCATCCACGAGGGTCAGAGGAAGGCTGGAGCAGCAGTAACCATGGAAATGGAGGTAATCTGGGCTCAGTCTCTTCCCCCAGGTACGTCAGCTCAAAGGGCTAAATTGACAACACTAACCCAGGTCCTCATCACAGGAAGAGGACTGTCTGTTAACATTTACACTGACAGCCAGTAGGCATTTGCAACTGCTCATGTGCGTGGGGCTGGTTACCAGGAGGGTGGGCTCCTGACTAAGGACGGGAAAAACCATCTAAAATCGTACACTACTTAAAGCTCTCTGGTTGCCAAAGAGGTTGACAATGATACATTGTCCAGGCCATCAAAAAGGAACAGCACTAATGGCTAGAGGTAACAACCTAGCTGACAAAACTGCTCAGGAAATAGCCCTAGGAAAAAAATGGCTACCTCTATGCTGGCTAATCTCCTGCCCGAGCCACCCAATCTCAATTTACCGGAATGCTCGGTCTATGCAGAGGAAGAGATCAAATGGGCTGAGAATCAGCCCATGAGTCAATGTTCGAAGGATGGTGGCAATCGGCTGAAGGTAAACTAACATTCTCCACCTCCTTGACAAAAACCATCCTAGAAAGATCCACAAAGGGCTGGAGAGATGGCCCAGTGGTTAAGAGCACTAACTGCTCTTCTGGAGGTCCTGAGTTCAAATCCCAGCAACCACATGATGGCTCACAGCTATCTGTAATGAGATCTGGTGCCCTCTCCTGGAGTGTTTGAAGACAGCTACAGTGTACTTACATATAATAAATAAATACATCTTAAAAAAAAAGAAAAATCCACAAAGTCACTCACACGGGAGTGAGATGGATGACCAATGCAGTGAGACATTCTAAGGTGACTTTCAAGGACATGCAGAATACTATTGAGGATCTAGTGTCAAGCCGCAGGGCTTGCCAGCTAACCAACACCCATAACGCTCCCAGACATCGAGGCTCTTGACTGCGAGGTGAGAGACCAGGGGCCTAATGGGAAGTTGATTTTACAAAAATCAAGCCAGGGAAGTACAGTTACAAGTACTTGCTGGTGTTTGTGGACACCTTCCCTGGATGGATAGAAACATTCCCCATGAAGACCGAGACTACAAAGGTAGTGGCTAAAAAGTTACCAGAAGATCTCTTACCCAGATATAGATTCCCTCATATGATAGGGGGAATCTATCTACACTACACCAATGTTTGTGTCCAAGGTAAGTCCGGATACAAGATTTATTGGGACAAATTGGAAATTATACTGTACATATCGACCCCAAAGTTCAAGACAGGTAAAAAAGAGACTGGCAGAGACTAGACGATGTTCCTTCCCTTTGCCCTATATCAGGTGAGGAATTCTTATCAGATTGGATTAACTCCCTTTGAGATTATATATGGTGTCCCTGCCCCCAGTGTACCCAACTGTAGCCAGCAGCTGTTGCGGAATTAGAAGATGATGACTTAATAACTACAATCAATCAGAACAACCCAGTGGGCTCATAAATATGTTTGGCCTAAACCACGTGCCCTCTATGAAACAGGCCCCGTTCCAGAACCACATACGTTTCAACCAAGAGACTGGGTCTATGTAAAGAGATTTCCCCAGGACCATGCTGGAGTTCAGGTGCAAAGGACCCTTTCACCATCCTGCTAAGTATGCCGACGGCCATTAAAGTGGTCAAGATCACAGCCTGGGTACACTACACTCACGCCAGACCAACATCCACTCTCTCCTGAGGAAGACTGTCAGAGTCCAGCATCACCAAAATAGAAAGTTCAAAAGGGCACCAACCCTGTCAAGTTAAAATTAGCTCAGTCCTGTACCTACTATTTTTGTTAACTATATATTACAGCCCCTAACTCACATCAGCCCTTTGACCTAATCTGGGCGACTGAAAATTCTAAAACTGGCTATCGTGCCCAACTGGCCTGTACAAAGGGGCCACTTGAAACATCCTGGTTTCCAGATTTAACTTTTGATTTGTGACAACTAGCTGATAATTCTTGGCCTGACACCTAACTGACTTAACAAAATTCATATCCCAGATATAGATGGAAGACTTTTTATATATGCCCAGGAGAGAAAAAAACTGCCACATTGTTGTTTGGGGGTCCCAAACCACTCTACTGTGCTAATTGGGGATGCAGAACATCAGTCACAGGGAACAGAGAATAAAAGGTGTCAAAGGAAGACCTTATCACGGTTGCCTGGCAGGGAGACAACTCCAAAGTTCACTCAGGTTCACTGCCCCCCCCAAAACAAGCTAAAACATGAAAAGCCACAAAGTTGTAGGACCTTCAGCTTCACATTATTGGTGACAACAATCCTAGATTGCTCTTTATAGTTAGACTCTTGATAAGGTCAATTGTAAACCCACTGTCAACAGCTATAAGCCCAAATCAGGTTTTCATAAACCGTAAACCTATGTCAACACCATCCTCTAGACTAGCGACTACTGTCCCCCAGTCACATCGTAGGGACCCTCAGTTCCAGAACTTTTCCTGAAACACTCAGAACCAGCGGATCCCATCTGGTCAACGATACTAAAGACCTTTCAAATTCTAAATGTCTGATGCCAGAACTTACCACCTCTTGTTGGTTATGTCATAATGCTATCACTCCCTCCATTTTATAAAGACATTAGGTTAATAGCTCTAGATATAATGTGTCTAAAAAGGATACTACCTGTAGATGGTCACAGGAAGGTCCAGCTTTAACCCTGCAGACCATATCAGGGCAAAGTATCTGCCTGGGGAAGGTCCCCTGTCACCCCAATACCTCTACAATCAGACTATACCTACGGTTCATTCCAAATGGATTGCTTCCCCAGAATAAGCATGGTGGTCCTCCTGTTCAATGGGACTGACCCCTTGTGTGCATAGAGAAGTCCTTAATTCCTCTACCCCAAAAGAGGTCTATGTTTTAGTTCAGTTAGTGCCCCATATAACCTATTACTCAAAAAAGACAATGCTGAGAACTTTGGTAAGACACTTTAAAAGAGACCTCATGAGACAGGAAAGGGAACCCATCTCTTTTAACCCTAGCTTTCATCTTAGGGGCAAGACGGGCCAGAGCTGGCACTGAGATAGCTGCATTAACATTACAAGAGAAAAATTACAATAGCTTGAAGGTAGACATAGATGAAGATAGCCAACGCCTTGAAAAGTTCATTTGCACTTAGATCGTCACATAGACTCTCAGCTGAGGTGATGGTGCGGAATAGGTGAGGGTTAGACTTAATGTTTCAACAACAAAGCGGGCTATGTGCCGCTTGGTTTAAAAAAAAAGTTTCTATGTCAACCATTCTAGAGCTATTAGGGAATCATTAGCTAAAGTTAGAGCAAATATAAATAGCGGCCAAGAGAATGAAAAAATTCCAGAAGTTGGTACCACTCACTGTTCGATTCTCCCCCTGGTTAGCAGCTCTCATTCCCACTCTCATGGGACCCTTGGTTATTCTCTTACTCCTCTTCACGCTTGGACCGTGCGTTATCAATAAGCTTTTACAATATATAAAACAGAGACTGGGGACTCTTCAACTGATGATAATGGGGTCACAGTATCAACAAATTACCACAGACAATCCAGATCTCAAAGTTAGGAGTAGAAGCGGGGATTGAAGAGACACTAAGCAGACAGCACTCCCCTCGTCGCAAGCCCCAGCACCAGGTTAAGCACAGCTCCTTTGTGAGCTCCTGCCCGGTGAATAGAGAGTGATCAAGGAAGACTCTTAATGTACACACATGTGCACACACATGCTTGCATACTCCCTGTCTTAGTTAGGGTTTCCATTGCTACGAAGAGACACCATGACCAAGGCAAATATTTAATTGGAGCTGGCTTACAGTTTCAGATGTTCAGTCCATTATCGCCAAGGTGGGAAGAATGGCAGTGTGCAGGCGGACGTGGGACCTGAGGAGCCAAGAGTTCTACATATTGATTCGAAGACAGCAGCAGCAGCAGCAGAAGAAGAATTTTTCTGCAGTGGGCGGAGCTTGAGTACTAGGAAACTTCAAAGCCAGCCTCCGCAGGGCAGGGACACACTTCCTCCAACAGGGCCACACCTATTCCAACCAGATAGCACCTCCCAATACCATTACTGAGCTTTTCTATGGGAAAGGTAAATGCTGTAACCTGCCTTTGAAAATAGGTAATCAGAGCCAGGCGGTGGTGGCGCACGCCTGTAATCCCAGCACTCTGGGAGGCAGAAGCAGGCGGATTTCTGAGTTCGAGGCCAGCCTGGTCTACAGAGTGAGTTCCAGGACAGCCAGGGCTACACAGAGAAACCCTGTCTCGAAGAAAGAAAGAAAGAAAAGAAAAGAAAAGAAAAAAGAAAATAGATAATCGGTTTTGTGAGTGGCCTTTGAGGCTCTCCTCCTTGCCTCCCTTATCTGCTCCTCCTTCACAGTCTTACTGGTTAGTTGTGTCCAGTTCTCTTACAGATTGACTGACACCACCACAGTTGTCAAGGCTGTTTATTTTATTTTTTAAGTGTTTCCAACCCTTCTGTATTGGATTTCTGTGGTAGGCTACTCACTTTAGTTCTCCTGGAATTTTGTATAGTAGATTTTATATAGTGGTTTATGACCCACTACCATCAGTAATGCCCTCGTGCTGAAATGTCATATATATGGCTTGAGTGGAAAGTCTCTTCAGGGTGACTCTAGCTTGATAACAATGTTTTTATTCCTCATCAATTTTGCATCAGTTCTTCACTTTCTAAAATTAAATCTATCTCCTTCCCTGTGTAAATACTGGAATTCAGTAGTTCCCAAGGGTCTTGCCTCCTCTGAATTGAGAATTGTATTTAGCACCAAAGATCTGGCCACCATATGTGTGCATGCTCCTGGAGTTTCATTTTTTTGTTGGGCCTTCTTGAAACTAGGAAGTGTTGTGTGTGTACACATGTGCACGCACGCACGTATGCACGCACGCATGCACACACGCACGCATAAGTACGCATGAGGCCTGATCCTCTTCACCTTGGCTGTGTTGTTAGATGATCAAGGGGAAGCAGAGAAGTAAGTCTATTCAATTTTAGAACTTTTTATTAAAATATATTTTATCTTATTTGAAAGTACGTTGTAACAATATATTTGCTCCTTTCCTTTCCTATGGGCAACTAAATCCTGTTAAAGAATAAAATTCTGCTTTGTCTTTTTATCCTGTTTAAACTGAGATAGCATTCTACAAAGGAATTCTCTGGTGCATGCAGCAGACTAGACATACCAGGAAGGCAGTGATTCTATTAGAAACCTTCTCAGCATAGTGGCCATTGTAGCTGAGAGGATCCCCTGCAGAAGAGGGAGGTGTGAAGTGGCTTCCCTGGGAGGCACTGATTTTGTGTGAATGAGTCAGACCATGACCAGAGGAGAAAGGGGGGGGGGCAGGAGTAGGTATAATGTCACTTTTCTCACTGCTGAGATGAAACACCCGTAAAGGAAGGTAAAGAAGGGGGGCATTTATTCTGGCTCACGGTTTGAGAATATAGTCAGTACACTATGGTGGGGAAACAAAGCAAGGGGAGGGTGAGGCACTGCGTGTGCGCACCCCAGTGTAAAAGCAGAGAAAGACTGGGGTGGTTTGAATGGGACTGGCCCGTGGAGTGGCACTATTAGGAGGTATGACCTTGTTACAGGAAGTATGTCACTGTGGACTTTGAGACCCTCCCCTAGCTGCCTGGAAGATAGTCTTCTCCTATTTGCCTTTGGAACAAGATGTAGAACTCTCAGCTTCTTCTCCAGTACCATACCTGCCGGGATGCCGCCATGCTTCCTGCTATGATGATAATGGACTGAACCTCTGAACCGAAAGCCAGCTCCAACTAAAGGTTGTCCCCTATAAGAGTGGCCTTGGCCATGGTGTCTGTTCACTGCAATGGAAATGCTAACGGAGATAGCTAGTGTTCAGAGCTCACTTTCTTTTCTCTCGTCCGTCATGGACCCCAGCCCATGAAGTCATGTGGCTCATATGCAAGACGAGCCTTCTCTGATCAGTGAAAGGTCTCTACAAACCCCCTCGTATACACACCCAGAAGTGTGATTCTTAATCCAGTCAAGGTGAGTATACAGACTGACTTTGTGAGGGGTAAGAGTAAGTTTTATCAGGGGCAGAGAACTGATCAGTTTAGCAGAAGGCAGCCATGCGTTGTCCAGGGTGAGCACCATGATAAGGATGGGAATGTCCTGGTAGTATACTGATGAATGATTCTGATGGCAACTTGGATTTGATTTAGCAGGCAATGGCTGGATGCTTCTTATTCTTTGAACATCACAGGAGGTATAAGCCTGTGGTCCAGAAGTATTCATGGTGACCATGTTTAGGCATTTCTTTCAGGGTTGAGTGTTGGTGACCAAGATGAGGTGCATTGATGGGAACTATGGTTAGACATTCCTGCTGTGGCCGAGTGCGGGTGGTGTGTCAGGCAGGAAGGCAGGCTGTGAAGAAGTAGTACAGGATAGGGGTTCATTCTGGGAATGAAAATTATACTCTTGTAAAAGAACAATCAAAGGCTTCCAGGTGTGACTGTGAGTTGAGATGAAGGAGCCAGAGGAAAAAGGAGACTGATGGTGTTGCTGTTATGAAATATAATGTGGTGAGGGGTACCTGGCCTGCCCATGCCGATGTGTCCCCCTGAGAAACCACGCCATGCACGAGATCTGGTATAAAGGGGGTTATTTGAGGGAAGGGAAGGGAAGGGAAGGGAAGGGAGTAAAAACCTGGAGAAGGGGTAGAGGCAGATAAATGGAAGCAGAGCTGTGAGGACAGAGAAGGGGGGACAGAGAATGGGGAGCAGAGGAGGACAGAAAGGGAGGGAGAGATGGGGAGGGATGGAGGGAGGGAGAGAGAGCTAGAGAGAGGAGGAGGGGAGGGGAAGGAAGAGGAGGAGAAGGAGGAGGAGGAGGAGGAGAAGGAAGAGGAGGAGGAGAAGGAGGAGGAGAAGGAAGAGGAGGAGGAGAAGGAGGAGGAGAAGGAGGAGGAAGAGAAGGAGGAGGAGGAGAAGGAGGAGGAGGAGGAGGAGGAGTAGAAGGAGGAGGAGGAGGAGGAGGAGAAGGAGGAGGAGGAGAAGGAGGAGGAGGAGGAGGAGGAGGAGTAGAAGGAGGAGGAGGAGGAGGAGGAGAAGGAGGAGAAGGAGGAGGACGAGAAGGAGGAGGAGGAGGAGGAGGAGGAGGAGGAGGAGGAGGAGGAGGAGGAGGAGGAGGAGGAGGAGGGAACTGAGGTGGGGAGCAGTTCTTTTATATGTTGTTCCTGCACCTGGCAGTGGCAGGTAATGGCCACAGGTGATGATGGAAGCCTTTGCTAGCCCCTGGGAGGAGCCGAGTGGAAGCCCTGTAAGCTAGCAGTTGGGAGGATGAATTCTTCTCACAGGGCTGGGCAAGGAGTTCAGTGAACTTGCGCTTGGCTCCTGTGAATGGGGTCCTGGGGCCATTCTTCAGCACTGCAAAGGGAAACACAAGAGAACAAAGCCCTGAAAGGGCCTGGAGTAGGTGGGACTCAGAGCCCCAGGGAAGGGTGGCTGGGGCTGGGAAGGAGACCCAAGTGTTCTCTCCACTGCTGTGTTCTGCCTGTGCCAAGCAGAGCAGTCCGAGCTGCTGCAGAAGCACTGCTCCTTGTCCCCTAGCCACAGACCTTGACCTGGGGCACTATGTACGCCCAGTGTGTATCCTCAGATGAAAAGTACGACCCATTTGTCATTTTGACACAGCCTTTGCTAACTACTTGTACTGGAGAAATTAGAGAGAGAGCTACCTCACAGCTCACTGGCCAAGGCTGAACCACAGTTGCCAAGGATCTAGTATTTTATTCTTACATTAAATTTTAGGGCTGGGGCTTGTTAGGCTGGCTTTTTATTAGGGGATTTGTGAGTTTAGCTAGTCTAACATTATTCTGAACATCTTTAGGCAAGACAGTTCAGGTAAGAAAGTCTGGATGTCTTTCGGCACAGGTGACAAGATCCCAGTGAAGGATTTCTCAGAGTGCAGGATGCAGCCATTAACAAGGCACCGTCCCCAGCAGTCATGCACATTTCCTTTTTATAGCAAGCATCTTGCTCAGTGACAGCAGGATGGCAACGCAGAGAGCCTGCCCCATTGAAATTCAAGAAGTACAATCTGTTCTATGAAACATGCTTCTAGAGGCTTTCTCTCTCCTCTTTCTAAGGTGCACGTCTGTCCTTATGACTTGGGGATTAGGAACGACTCACCCAACGCTGATACAGTGAAATGCCTCTTCCCTGCAGTGAATCCATTATGCTGACTGAACCACAAATGAATGTCTTAAATACAGCCTGGTTTCTCTACTCAGTAATAAATGTGGGGAGAAGGTCATGCTTAGGAAGGTGTAGGGCCAGGAGTGGCTGCACCAGGGCGTTGTGTAGGATCTTAGCAACCTTGCCGGAGAAGCTGGGAACATGGGATGCTCAAATGCACTGGGCAAATCAAAAGATTTGAATTCCTCCTCTAAGCTGCTGTGTCCAACCTTGGCTCTTGAGGTTAAGTGAGCGGAGAAAAGCATCTGAATTATGAAATAATTTTAAGGTGACAAAATTTTAATTTTCTTAAACACAACTGTTTTCTTAGACCACGTCCAAAGGCTGTCATGTCCAAGCTGTGTCAGTGGGCAGAAGAGGCTTATGGTTATTTCTGTATGACCTTTTACGCTGAGGCTCTAAGGGTCAGGAGCATTGGGGACTTGGGGATGTTTACTGTTTTTGGTTCTCTAGTTAGGGACGCTCAGCCTATAAAATCTAAGCTAATACACCAGAACAGTCCAAACTCCAAGCTCTGGAATACCGTGGCCCCAAGCATTTTGGACAAGGAATGCTTAGCCTGTGCTTCTACATTGCTGTCCTTTGCCGTGTGTTTTAAATGTCCAGTCTTCAGTGTTCTTTTTGCAGCGTTATTTACCTTAGTAACCACCTAGAACATCCCATATTAACCAATTGTTCTCTGGAGGATCATTACTGGGCTGCATGTCTTAACAGTCCCAATCTGGTGCCAAAAGTCCCGGGGCACTACTGGAAAGCCACTGGTCTTCAGGCCATGTCAGAAGACTGAAGACTGTCTGATTTGATGGCAGTGAAGGACAGCACCAGGTGTAGCTATGGCAGTAGCAGCTATAAGGTCGATGAGCTAGCCAGCGGGGTGCCAAGGCAGACAGGCAAAAGCAAGAGCTTGACCTTGTACCTTCTTATATCTGGGCTGCTCCCGGAAGAAACCGCACATGCTCAGGGTGCATTTTCCCTAATACCCAGAGGCTTATTGAACTGAGATCACAGGTATGCCCAGAGACTCATATCCTTCATGGTTATAGATTCTGTTTGGTTTTTCTTCTTGCTGGGCGGTGTAGAATAGATTCCTTGTTCTTCCACTCCATGGGCCGCCCTCCAAATGCTGACAGACAGCTATCAGGAGAACACAGACCCAGAAAATCCTGTTAAACCAGTTTGGTTTTGTGTGTGTGTGTGTGTGCGTGCGCGCTCAATTTGCAGGCTTAATTAAAACTGGGAGAGAAGGCTCTGCCAGGCCACCGCATACGTTGTATCTGCCTTCCAGCTGCCTGGGGTCTGCTGTGCAGATGGGCAGACCTGAGAATACAGGGCCAGGGGCTCCCGGAAGCCCTTTCTGCCAGTTTCATTTGCAGCACCACCCGTTTTAATTAAAGTGAGTCTTCAGCATGCACCAAGGGATGCCTGCCCGCACTGCCTCACCAAGCAGGCTTCCAGTGGGGGCCCACAGAGATCTGCTGGCTGCGAGGCAGGCCGTGCCAGCAAGCGAGACCCCGGAGGCATTGGGGACACAGGGAATGAACCTGTGCAGGCTGCCAGCAAGACAGAGAGGAGGCTCAGGCTTGCCTCCCAAGACCATCCCTGCCATTCAACCAGGCAGGACACCTCAGGCAAGAAAAGCCCATCCCTCTGCCCCCATCTTGTCTTCCTCTCCTAAGGAGCTTGGTAACAGCTCTGAGAGCTGCTTATGGCTTACTGAGGGGGATAAATATCAGGTATTTAGGAAAGTGCCAGCATTATTCCAGGAGTGCTTGATAAACACTGTTATTACTTAAAAGAAAGCTGCACACACACAAACACACACCACAGAGATGTTTAAAACAGATGGAATCAATCCTATGTTATTTTTTATTGTTTTTTTTTCCCCTCAAAACCATGTCTCTGAGGCTGAACCTGACCTCAAACACCCGTCTTGTCTCAGCCTCCTGAGCGCTGGGATTACAGGCATGCACCATCAGTTTGGGTGAGTTTAATAGCTGCATCGTAGATGGAACACACCTGATGTATTGTGAGGCTCGATCAACGTACCATAAATTAACCAAGCAGAACTGAATCCGTAAGCCGGGCGGTGGTGGCACACTGCCTGTAATCCCAACACTCTGGGAGGCAGAGGCAGGCAGATTTCTGAGTTCGAGGCCAGCCTGGTCTACAGAGTGAGTTCCAGGACAGCCAGGGCTACACAGAGAAACCCTGTCTTGAAAACAAACAAACAAACAAAACAAAACAAGACAAACCCCAAAACAAACAAACAAACAAACAAACAAACAAAACCTGAATCCGTATGTACAAAACTGAGCTTTGAAAGAGTTCTCAATGCAGCCAAACGTGACCTTGAGAACAGTTCAGGATGGCCTCATGCCAGTTGGAGAATTTATTCTGAGCCCAGAGGAAGCTAGGGTACCCCTCCCATCTTTCTCTAGAGGCCTCCTGGCTTGCTTTGACCTTCCTTCCTTTCCCTTCTGTTTTTCACTGTTCCCGTTTTCTTTCATTCTTCTCCCTCTCTGACCTCGCCTGGATACTTCTCCCACTGCTGCTCACTAGCTGGATGCTATTCCTTTAAAATGACACTTTTCCCACAGCTGCTGCCGCGCACTTCTGCCTGCCTCCCTCCCTCTCATTCCTTTGAGCAGAATCCCTCTGGGTTGCTCTCTCATGTCTGTGACTTAAGATCCACTTAAAAATCTGCCATCTGAAACAGTGGTAGCTCCCGAATGTCTTGCTATAGTGATGCCTTAGCCTTATAAAACAACATATTGCTAAAAATAATGAATCCAGACTCAAGTGAAGCACAGCTGGCAAAGCTGTGAGTAGAAGGCCTGCAGGGTTCCTGGAGCTGGGGCACCTTGCTCTGTGTTGCCTTAGCAGATCCAGCCCCTCAGGTTTGTCCCTAGCACAGCAGCAGAACACCAGCTGCAGCCTCCCATCCTCCATCTCTACACCTTCTGTGGATCCCACAAACCATCCGTCCTGACTTCCCAGAAATCAGCACCTAGACCTGTTGTCTTGGTTTGGATATCCACTGCTATCAGGAGACACCACAGCAGGCAACGTGATAAAGGACAATGTTTAATTGGGTCTGGCTAACAGGTTCTGAGGTGCAGTCCGTTATCACCATGTCAGGAAGCATGGCAGCATCCAGGCAGGCATGGCGCTGGAGATGCTGAGAGTTCTACATCTTGTCCTGAAGGCAAACAAGACCACCTTCCAGGCAGTTAGGAAGAGGGTTTTCAAGCCCTCTTTACCCCCTGAAAGTGACACACTTCCTCCAACAAGGCCACACCTACTACAATGAGGCCACACCTCCTAATGGTGCCACTCCCTAAACCAAGCCACCATCTATATCACCCTGAACTCAGATGCCTAAGTGCCTGCATAAAAACACGATCAATACCAGCCAGGTCAATATGTTGCCGTGAGAGCCTGGCTATCCTACCACAGCAGGCCTTGTATATTCCAGTGCGGCAGCACAAGAAAAAAAAAATCCTAAAACCAACTATAAAAAGATGATAGAGATTCTTTTTTTTTTAAATATTTTTATTTTCTATATTCTTTATTTACATTTCAAATGATTTCCCCTTTCCCGGATCCCCCCTCCCCATATGTCCCATAAACCTTCTTCTCTCCATCCCTTCTCCAATCACCTACCTCCTTTTTCTCTGTCCTTATATTCTCTTCCAATGCTAGATCAATCCTTTCCAGGATCAGGACCCTTTCCATACTTCTTCATGGGAGTCATTTGTTATGCAATTTGTGCCTTGGGTATTCAGGGCTTCTGGGCTAATTAATATCCACTTATCAGAGATTGCATTCCATGTGTATTCTTTTGTGATTGGGTTACCTCACTTAGGATGATATTTTCCAGATCAAACCATTTTCCTAAAAATTTTGTGAATTCATTGTTTCTAATTGCTGAGTAGTATTCCATTGTGTAAATATACCACATTTTCTGTATCCATTCCTCCTTTGAGGGGCATATGGGTTCTTTCCAGCTTCTGGCTATTATAAATAAGGCTGCTATGAACATAGTGGAGCATGTGTCTTTATTGCATGCCAGGGAATCCTTTGAGTATATGCCCAGGAGAGGTATAGCAGGGTCCTCTGGAAGTCTCATGTCCAGATGATAGAGATTCTTAAAGAGGAAATGAATGAATCCTTTAAAGCAACCCAGGAAAATACAAACAAGTGGACAAAATGAAAAAAAAATCCTTAAAGAAAGCCAAGAAATAATAATAACCAAAACACTAAACAAAAAGAACAAAGACAGAATATTAAAAGCTGCAAGGGAAAAAGACAAAGTAACATATAAAGGTATAGCTAATAGAATGACACCCAACTTCTCAATAGAGACTCTAAAAGCCAGAAGGGTCTGGAGAGATGTCCTGTGGACTCAAAGAGACCTTGGAGCCAGCCCAGATTATTATACCCAGCAAAGCTTTCAATCACTGTAGATGGATGGTAAAGCCGAATTCAAGTATCTATATCCAAATCAAGCTCTACAGAAGATAATGGAAAGAAAACCACAACCAAAGGAGATTAACTACACTTATGAAAATCCAAAAAATGAAATAATTTCACATTGGCAAAACTAAAAGAAGGGAACTACATATACTACTACCATACTGACAACAACAAAATAACCGAAAATCACACTCAATGGCCATTGGTATCTGTCAATATTAATGGATTCAATTCCTCAATTTAAAAAAAAAAAAGCAGACTAACAGTGGATGCAAGCACACTCTCCATTCTTCTGCTGCACACAACAAACACACCTCAACGTCAGAGATAGATATTTCCTCACAGTAAAGGCTTGGAAAAAGATTTTCAAAGCAAATGTATCTAAAAAGCAAGCTGGAGTAACCATTCTATTATCTAACGAAATCGACTTCAAACCAAAACTAATCAAAATAGACATGGAAGATACTTCATACTCATCAAAGGAAAAATCCACCAAGATGGCATGTTAATTCTTAACACCTATGTCCCAAATGCAAGAGCACTGACAGTTGTTTAAAAAAAAAAAGAAAAAAGAACAGAACAGAAGAAAGAAAGAAAGAAAAACAGACAGACAGACAGACAGAAAAGGAAATATTACTAAAACTTAAGCAACACATTGACTTTCACACAGTGATAGAGGGAGACTTCAGTACCCCATTCTCATGAAGGGCAGGACATCCAGAGAAATATTAAACAAAGAAATACTAGACCTGGTGCTGGAGAGATAACTAAGAGCAATGACTGTTCTTCCAGAGGTCCTGAGTTCAATCCCAGCAACCACACGGTCGCTCACAACCATCTGTAATGGGATCTGAAGCCCTCTTCCGATGTGTCTGAAGACAGCTACAGTGTACTCACTTACATAGATGGATAGATAGATAGATGGATAGATAGATAGATAGATAGATAATTAAAAAGAGAAGAAATACTGGAGCTAAGAGATATTTGTTATAAACCAAATGCAACTAATAGGTATCTACAGAACATTTCACCCAAACACAAAAGAATATACTTTTTTCTTTATTGGATATTTTCTTTATTTACATTTCAAATGTTATGCCCTTTCCTGTTCCCCGCTCCTGGAAGCTGCCTATCCCATCCTCCCTCCCCCTGCTTCTAGGAGGGTGTTCCTCCACCCACCCAACCACTTCCACCTCCACACCCTTGATTCCCCTACTCTGGGGCATCTATCAAGCCTTCATAGGACCACGGGTACCTCTCCTCCCATTGATGCCTGACAAGGCCATCCTCTGCTGCATATACAGCTGGAGCCATGTGTACTCCTTGGTTGATGGCTTAGTACTTTTTTTTTTCTCAGAACCTCACAGAATTTTCTCCAAAATTGATCACATACTGGATCACAAAGCAAGTCTCAACAAGTACAAGAAAATTGACATTACCTCCTGCATCCTATCAGACTACCATGGATTAAAGTAGATTTCTTTTTTTTAATATTTATTTTCTATATTCTTTGTTTACATTCTAAAAGCTTTCCCCTTTCCCAGTTACCCCCTCCCTGTATATCCCATAAGTCCTCTTCTCTCCATCCATTCTCCTATCTTTCCCCCTCCCTTTTCTCTGTCCTGGTACTCACCTACAATGCTGGATCAAGCCTTTCCAGGATTAGGGTCCTCTTCTTCCTTCTTCATGGGAATCATTTGATATGCTAATTGTATCTTCAGTATTCAGAACTTCAGGGCTAATTAATATCCACTTATCAATGATTGCATTCCATGTGTATTCTTTTGTGATTGCGTTACCTCGCTTAAGATGATATTTTCCAGTTCCATCCATTTGCCTAAAAAATTCATGAATTCATTGTTTTTAATTGCTGAATAGTACTCCATTGTTGTATATATACCACATTTTCTGTATCCATTCCTCCATTGAGGGATATATGGGTTCTTTCCAGCTTCTAGCTATTATAAATAAGGCTGCTATGAACATAGTGGAGCATGTGTCCTTATTGCATGCTGGGGAATCCTCTGGGTATATGCCCAGGAGAGGTATAGCAGGGTCCGCTGGAAGTGTCATGCCCAGTTTTCTAAGGAAACGCCAGACTGATTTCCATAGTGGTTGTACCATCTTACAATCCCACCATCAGTGAAGGAGTGTTTGTCTTTCTCCACATCCTCTTCAACACCTGCTGTCTCCTGAGTTTTTAACCTTAGCCATTCTGACTGGTGTGAGGTGAAATCTCAGGGTTGTTTTGATTTGCATTTCCCTAATGGCTAATGATGTTGAGCATTTCTTAAGGTGCTTCTTGGCCATCTGAATTTCCTTAGGTGACAATTCTTTGTTTAGATCTGTACCCCATTTTTAATAGGGTTATTTGGTTCCCTGAGGGTCTAACTTCTTGAGTTCTTTGTATATATCGGATATTAGCCCTCTATAGGATGTAGAGTTGGTGAAGATCTTTTCCCAATTTGTTGGTTGCCGTTTTGTCCTTTTGACGTGTCCTTTGCTTTACAGAAACTTTGTAATTTTATGAGATCCCATTTGTCAATTCTTGATCTTAGAGCATAAACTATTGGTGTTCTGTTCAGGAACTTTTCCCCTGTGCCTATGTCCTCAAGGGTTTTCCCCAGTTTCTTTTCTATTAGTTTCAGTGTGTCTGGTTTTATGTGGAGGTCCTTGATCCACTTGGAGTTGAGCTTAGTACAAGGAGATAAGAATGGATCAATTCAGCCGGGCGGTGGTGGCACACGCCTGTAATCCCAGCACTCTGGGAGGCAGAAGCAGGCGGATTTCTGAGTTTGAGGCCAGCCTGGTCTACAGAGTGAGTTCCAGGACAGCCAGGGCTATACAGAGAAACCCTGTCTTGAAAAAAAAAAAAATCCAAAAAAACCAAAACCAAAAAAAAAAAAAAAAAAAAAAAAAAAAAAAAAAAAGAATGGATCAATTCGCATTCTCCTGCATGCTGACTTCCAGTTGAACCAGCACCATTTGTTGAAAAGCCCATCTTTTTTCCACTGGATGTTTTCCGCTCCTTTGTCGAAGATCAAGTGACCATAGATGTGTGGATTCATTTCTGGGTCTTCAATTCTATTCCATTGGTCCACTTGCCTGTCCCTGTGCTAATACCATGCAGTTTTTAGCACTATTGCTCTGTAGTATTGCTTGAGGTCTGGGATACTAATACCCCCAGAAGTTCTTTTACTGTGGAGAATAGTTTTAGCTATCCTGGGTTTTTTGTTGTTCCAGATAAATTTGAGAATTGATTTTTCTAACTCTGTGAAGAACTGAGTTGAGATTTTGATGGGGATTGCATTGAATCTGTATATTTCTTTTGGCAAGATGGCCATTTTAACTATATTAATCCTGCCAATCCATGAGCATGGCAGATTTTTCCATTTTCTGAGGTCTTCTTCGATTTCCTTCTTCAGAGACCTGAATTTCTTGTCTTAAAGATCTTTCACTTGTTTAGTTAGAGTCACACCAAGATACTTTATATTGTTTGTGGCTATTGTGAAGGGTGTCATTTCCCTAACTTCTTTCTCAGCCTGCTTATCCTTTGAGTATAGGAAGGCAACTGATTTGCTTGAGTTGATTTTATAACCTGCCACTTTGCTGAAGTTGTTTATCAGCTGTGGGAGTTCTCTGGTGGAGTTTTTTGGGTCACTTAAGTATACTATCATGTCATCTGCAAATAGTGATAATTTTACTTCTTCCTTTCCAATTTGTATCCCTTTGACCTCCTTATGTTGTCTAATTGCTCTAGCTAGAACTTCAAGATATGGAGAGAGAGGGCAGCCTTGTCTAGTCCCTGATTTTAGTGGGGTTGCTTCAAGTTTCTCTCCATTTAGTTTGATATTGGCTACTGGTTTGTTGTATATTGCTTTAACTATGTTTAGGTATGGGCCTTGAATTCCTGTTCTTTCCAAGACTTTTAGCATGAAACGATGCTGAATTTTGTCAAATGCTTTTCCAGCATCTAATGAAATGATCATATGGCTTTTTTCTTTGAGTTTGTTTATGTAGTGGATTGCATTGATGGATTTCCTTATATTGAACCATCCCTGCATCCCTGGGATGAAGCCCACTTGATCATGGTGGATGATCGTTTTGATGTGTTCTTGGATTTTGTTGGCAAGAATTTTATTGAGTATTTTTGCATCGATATTCATAAGGGAAATTGGCCTGAAGTTCTAGCTTACAAAATCATGGAAACTGAACAACTCTCTATTGAATGACTATTGGGTTAAGACAAAAATAAAGAAAAAAATAAAGACCTCCTAGTATTCAATAAAAATGAATGTACAATATACTCAACCTTTTGGGATACAAGGCAGTGCTAAGAGAAAAGTTCATAGTTGTAAGTGTCTACATTTAAAAAAAAATAAAAAATTGGAGCAATAACTTAGTGACTTCACAGCACACTTGAAAGTCTAGAACGAAATGAAGCAAACATACCTAATAGGAGTATACGCAGAAAATAATCAAACCAAATCAATAAAATAGAATCTCAGAGAATCATACAAAGAATCAATGAAACAAAAGTTGATTCTTTGATAAATTAACAAACCCTTATCCAAAACTAACTAAAAGACACAGAAAGAATATCCAAACAAAGTCAAAAACGGAAATGGGGACATAACAACAGACACTGAGGAAATTCAAAGAATCATTATCATTAGGTCACACTTTAAAAATATGTATTCCACAAAATTGGAAAATCTAAAAGAAATGGATATTTTCTTGATAGATATCACTTACCAAAGTTAAATGAAGATCAGATAAATCAAATTAAATAGATCTATAACCCCTAAGGAAATAGAAGCAGTCATTAAACCTCCCAACCCTAAAATTCCCAAGGCCAGATGGTTTTAAGGCAGAATTTTACAAGACTTTCAAAGAACTAATGACTATATTCCTCAAATAATTCTAAAAAATAAAAACAGAAGAGACACTAGCAATCCATAGCATCCTGATACGCAAACCTCCAAAGAAAGAATTACAGACCAGTTTCTTTTATGAACGTAGATGTAACAATATTCAACAAAATGCTCACAAACGGAATCAAATGGAACACATCAAAAAGCTCATTAACTATGGTCATGTAAGCTTCATTCCAGAGATGCAGAGAAGGTTCAACGTCTGAAAATCAGTAAATGTAATCCACCATATAAACAAACTAAAATCACAACCACAACCACAACCACCACCACCACCACAACAACAACAAAACTCTTCTCATTAGATGCACAAAAGGCCTTTAACAAAATCCAACACTTATATGATAAATACAAGTCCTGGAAATATTAGGGCTACAAATGGCATGCCTAAACATAATAAAGGCAGTGTAAAGCAAGCCTATAGCCAACATCAAATTAAAAAATAAGAAACTCAAAGCAATTCTGCTAAATCCAGGAGCAAGGCAAAGTAGTTTATTGTCTCTATATCTGTTCAATATAGTACTTGAAGTCTTAGCTAGAGCAATAAGACAACTGGAGGATATCTATCAAAGAGATGCAATTGGAAGCAAAGAAGTCAAAGTATTGCTATTTGCAGATAATATGATCGTATGCATAAGTGACCATAAAAGAGAAGTCCTTCCGATGATATATACTTTCAGTGAAGTGACAGGATACATGATTAATGTAAAAAAAAATCAGTTGTCCCCCATATACTAATAACACATGGACTAAGAAAGAAATAATGGAAATGACATCTTTAATACTAGTCTCAAATAATATAAAATATGTTGTGGTAACTCTAACCAAGCAAGTGAAGGATGTGTATGACCAAAATGAATTAAGATATCAAAAGATGGAAGGATCTCCCATGCTCATTGACTAGTAGGATTAACATAGTAAAAATGCTCCCTCCCCATGCAACCCAAAGGTTCAGTGCAATCCTGATCAAAATTCTGTCACAATTCTTTATATACCTTGAAAGGACAATTCTCAAACTCATATGGAAAAACAAAACTCTCAGGATAATTAAAACAATCTCGGACAATAAAAGAACTGCTGGAGATATCATCATTCCTGATTTCGAGTTGTACTACAGAGCTGTAACAATAAAAAGTACATAGTATTGACATTAAAACAGAATCATTGATAAGTGGAATCCAATTGAAGACCCAGACATAAATCCACATACCCATAAACATCTGATTTTTAATAAACACACACTGGAAAAATGACATCTTTAACAAATGGTGTTGGTCAAATTGGATATCTGCATGCAGAAGAATACAAGTAGATCCATACATATTACCTTGCATAAAACTCAAGTCCAATTGAGACAAAGACCTCAACATAGAAGCAGATGCATTCAACCTGATAGAAAAAAGTAGGAAATAGCCTTAAAAGCATTGGCACAGGAAAAGATGTTCTGAGCAGAACACCAATAGTACAGAGACCTCATGAAACGGAAAAACTTCTGGAAGGCAAAGGACACTGTTAATCAGACAAAGTGGTAGCCTGCAGAATGGAAAGAGATTTTAGGCAACTCTACATCCAGCAGAGGAACAATATCTAAAATACATAAAGATCTAAAAAAACAAAAACAAAAACAAAAGAGCAAAGCAAAACAAACAAACAAAAAACTAGATGTCCCAACCCGCAGGACAGTCAACAGGGTCCCCGGCACTACCTAAGATGAAGGCAAGAGACAAGAGACACAAGAAGACGGACAGCAAGTCTGATTCTGGTCAAGCTGTCAAATTTTATTTTTTACACAAGCCAATTTAAAGGGAAGCTCACAGGGTTTGGAAGGGGTAAAGGGGGAACAAATTCAGGGGGTTGGCATCATTTCTAAGAAACAGTTTCTCATAATTTCTGGGTAAGGCTAGTTATTGCTGCTGGAATTTTGGCATGATAAAAGGGGGTCACGAGGAGGTGAAGTGGAAAGGGGTTGCTATAGTAACCTATCCACAGATGAGCTTCAAAAGGAGGGGGTTTTGAGATCTACATAAGAATGGTTCCTGGCATGGAGATATAAGTGAGATTGACTCCTGGTATCGAGATCTCCTGGCATTGAGATCTAGGTGGGGATGGCTCCTGGCAACTAGACACCAACCCCCCCCCCAATAACCCAATTAAAAATGGGGTATAGATCTAAACAGAGAATTTTCAATTGGAGGAATCTCAAATGGTTAAGAAATATGTAAAGAGATGTTCAACAGCCTCAGCCAGGAGGGAAATGCAAATTTAAACTACTTTGAGATTCCATTTTACATCGGATAGAATGGCTAAGTTCAATAATACAGGTGAAAGCTCATGTTAGCAAAGATACGGAGTGTGGGGAGCACTCCTCCATTGTTGGTGAGTGTGCAAACTTGTGCAACCACTGTGGAAATCAATATGGTGGTTCTTCAGAAAACTGAGACTCAATCTACCTCAAGACCCAGCTATACCACTTTTGGATATACACCCTAAGTACACTCTATCCTACCACAAGGACACTTACTCAAAATGTTCATAGCAGATTAATTTATAATAGTCAGATACTGGAAACAACCTATATGTCTTCCAACCAAAGAAAGGATAAAGAAAATATAGTACATTTACCCAGAGGAGTATTACTCTCCTGTTTTTAAAAAAAATGGCATTATGAAATTGGCAGGTGAATGGATGGAACTAGAAAAAAATCATCCTCAGTGAGGCAACCCAGAATTAGAGAGACAAATTTGATATATACTTACTTATAAGTGGACATGAGTTGTTAAATAAGTAATAGCGAAGCTACAATTCATAGATCTACAGAGTTTAGGTATAAAGGAGTGCTCTAATTAGAGGTAGTGGTTCTTGACCTTCCTAATGCTGTGACCCTTTAACACATTTCCTTATGTTGTGGTGACTCCCAAACATAAAATTATTTCATTGTTACTTTGTAACTGTAATTTTACTACTGTTATGAATCATAAAGTGAATATCTGATAACAGCATATCTGATATGTAACCCCCCCCCCCATGAAAGGGTCATTCAAGAAACATTGCTCTAGGGTTATTCATAGATCTTCTGGTGAAGAGAAAATAGAGCAGATTTTGTGGTTGGTCTGGGGTTGGGTGGGGTGGAAGCAGGATGGATCAGAAAGATGGGATGGAGGAAGAGAGTGTGGGGAGAGACAACTGGAATTGGAATCACTGGTGTGTGTGTGTGTGTGTGTGTGTGTGTGTGTGTGTGTGTGTGAAAATCCAGTGCAGTTGAAACTCCCTGGAATCTATGAAGGTGATCTAGTGAAGACTCCTAGTAATGGGGATATGAGTCTCAACTAACCGTCCCTTATAGCCAGGCGAGGCTCCTAATGGTGGTCATGGGCTGCACTTGGTTGAGTTGTTGGCTGAGGGAGCACCACGGAGATTCTCAAACAATCCAGGCTGATGCAAGAACATCCTTACAGAGGACAACTTCTCTATCCTTGGGATGTCTCAGAGCAAGGCAAACCTCACATTGAGAGCAGTGCAATGCCAGCGCTAACCATGAGACGAAGGTAGTTTTCAGTGTGAATCCCAGCTCATTACTCTGTAGGATGAACAAGTCACTGACCTCTCATGTTTCTTCCAGGATGAGGCAGACCGGCCAGTGAAGAAAGAAAGACAGAGAGAGAGAGAGAGAGAGAGAGAGAGAGAGAGAGAGAGAAAGAGAGAAAGAAAAAAGAAAGAAAGAAAAGCAAAGGAAGAAAAGAGTCTTTCAGTGTGTTAGAAAGCACAGGAAACTGTCTGGAAAACTTCCTCTCCTTTCCTGAACCTCTTTTCTTCTTTCCCCTCCTAATTAACTCCTACTATCTGTGTCTAAAATACGTAAGTTGCATGTAAGGACAGATGCCGAGACTCATGTCGCACTATACACACACACTATACCCACACGCTTACCTATGTATACACACATGGGCGTATGCGAACAGCAGCGCCAAGCATGTTAGTTGACTTCGAGTCAGCCTGACCTCCCTGGCACTGAATGTTCGCACACTGGCTTGCTCATCTCCCTGCGGATTTCTCTGACTGTGTGAAGTAGCTGCAGGACCGATCTTTCTCACAACAGCACCTTAACTGTTTAAAGGGGAGACAGGAAGCCTCGTAATAAAAGATGATAGAAACAAGATTGAGGTAAGAGGTGAGGTCGTCTGAACCCAGTAAGTGAATACACTATGCAAACAAACACACTAGAGACCCCAGATCTGCTCCTCAGTCCGCACAGCTAACAGGGCCGGGAGCCCCTGTGGCTCTCACGCTCCGACTGTGCAGAGGACAGAGATTTCGTGCGTCAGTGCGTGCATTCTTTGTCCTCTCTCACAGATTATACCTTATGAAACACAAGCTCATGACCAAGCAGGGGGGAGGATAAAAGAGACTTGTTACTCCATCCGATCATACAGTTAGTATTCAGTTCTACAGTTGGGAAGCCATCAGGTGGGAAGTGTTCCCAACCCCCTCCCACGGAGGAGTCCTAGACTGCCTGATGGCGTCACGGATACTAGGCAGAATATTGTACCGGCATCCCCGGCCATCCTTTCCCCTCCCATTTAGAATTAAATCCTGATCGTATTGCCCAGGCTGGCTGGAAGCTTGCAATCTTACGTCAGCTATCTGAATAGCGGCAATAAGAGGTCTGAACCAGGTCCAGAAGGTGGGAAAACATTTTGAAAATTATAGAAACAACTCTATTAATAAAAAGCCAAGAAATAGACTACCAAAAGGTTAAAGAAAAAAAAATTTTTCTCGAGGAATCAATTGAAACTTTTTTTTTTTTGGATTTGGTTTTTTCAAGACAAGGTTTCTCTATATAGCCCTGGCTGTCCTGGAACTCACTCTGTAGACCAGGCTGGCCTCGAACTCAGAAATCCACCTGCCTCTGCCTCTCAGAGTGCTTGGATTACAGGCGTGAGCCACCACCACCCAGCTTAATTGAAAATTTATCAGTGGATACTTTAGTTATCACTGACAGGACTGTAAACAAGAGTGGTCAATTAATTTTCTCTGCTAGGCAGAGAAGATACAAAGAAACAAACTTGACTACAGCCACAGCATTTAGAGGCATCATTATGAAACTATCATGAGTCCATGTTACATGCTTTACCCATAAAGCACAGCACGCTTGTCTGCAGGGTGGACCGCTCTTCCTTCTACGAGGTTTCACACCCTCCGTACCCGCCTAGTTCACCTTGGCACTGGTGAAAGAAACTGGAAGCGTTTGCTACCAGGAGCCTGGGCCCATTGCCTGAAGTGTGGAGAAGGTTGCCAGCCTCTGCTGGGCAGTGGGGAAAGTGGCAGGCCCTGGGTTAGGAGGCTTTTCTGTCTTTGGACTGTTAATTTTCCTCTAGGAGATGAAGGAGTTGGCCTTCCATGCTGGTCTCTCTCAGACTACAATGTTCATGAGAACCTTTGCAAAGTTTTTTTGTTTTGTTTTGTTGTTTTGGCTTTTTGAGACAGGGTTTCTCTGTGTAGCCCTGGCTGTTCTGGAACTCACTCTGCAGATCAGGCTGGCTTCAACTCAGAAATCTGCCTGCCTCTGCCTCCCAGCGTGCTGGGATTACAGGCGTGCACCACCACAGGCCGGCTTGCCTGGCCTTTTCAAAGTTTTGAAGGGTATATACATTTAAAATCCAGCTATTTCTCCCTGCGTGCTTCCTGACTTCAGTAATCTAGAATCGGTGTGGGATCCAAGGCTCAGTGTTAGAATTTGATTTGAGTGCTCTCAGGTTTAAGACTAACCATAACAAGTTTATACAACACGAACTACCTTTGTTAAGGTTTGCAGGCCAGAGAAGCCCAAGGTGAGTTTCTGCAAGCACAGTTCCTGCTGAAGCCTCCCTCTTTGGCTTTTAGATTGGCTTGTTGTGTTCTTCTGCGGCCATGTCTGTGAGGGGCACTCCAGGTACCTCTCTGTGTCCCCACATTTCTTCTTACTAGGACACCAGTCAGGCAGGGTTAGAGCTTCCCCTAATCCTGCCTTCTAATTTGACCACATCTCCAAATTCTGAGGGATTTGAAAGTAAGGCTTCCACAGGAGTTTAGGAGATGCAGTTTAGCCCCTGACACCATAAAAATCTCTAAAATTCTGACTAGTCAGGGCAAGAACAGCTCTGCAGACTGAGGCCCCTTCGGGGTAGCTGGGATCCTCTTTTGTAGGTTTTTACTCTTCTGGCCAAAGTCCCCAGTCCTGGCCTAGTGACACCTGACTTCTGAGAGGTCCAAAAACCTAGGAAATAAAAAAGTTTTCAATTCCTTGGGAAGTAAACTGGGCTTCTCAGAGGGGGCCTGCTGATGGCTGATGACTGATGGCCATTAGTCAGTGAGCCCTGACTTAGGGAGGGTGAGTCTGGAGCTGAGTCAGCCCCTGGGACACCTAGCTGGAGGACAGAACAAGGTCAGAACAGAGATGGTTTCCAAAGCTCTACAAGTTCTCACCAATTATAATGAAACTAACATAGCAGCCAGTCAAAATTCTACTAATGTCACTGCCTTGCCCCCTACCAGTCATATTAGAGGTTACCTAATCCTTCTGGAAAATCCCCCCAGCCCTGCATAAAAGGGGTGTATGAGCCCCTTGGGTACTCACCATTTTGATGAATGATTGACCCTGCATGCTAGTTCTATCTGCGGGAGTATTCTGAGTTTTGAGTTTTGAACATTTCCATGCTTTTTGAGTTTGGGGTCTTCCTTCAGTGGTTTTTGGACCCTAACATTTCACACTGCCAAATTTATCACCTCCCCCTCTCCCTTCAGAAAGCAGATTTTTTTATGTCTTTATCTGCTAACTAGTTTCTTGTCTCTGTCACCTTTTAGACTGTTCATCCACCCAACCCAGACAGTACAATTTGTTTCCAGTCTGGTAAACACTAGCACTTGGTAACTACTGGTCCCTGAATAAATGAACAATGGGATGGATTTAGAGTTCACGTTCTCCCTCCCCCTCTTCTTCCTCTCCTCCCTCTTTCTTTTGAAGTGTTGGGGGCTGAATCTAGGGCCTCCCAATGCTACTTCTTCAGCATCCCTCTTTCTCACCACCAAACTGGCAGAGAATTTAAAGTAAATGTGAGCAGGATGTAATGAGATACAAACACAAAAATGCCACAAAAAATTTGTTATTTTGTGTACTGGTTTAAAAAAAGATAAGAAAGGTCTCCCCTCAGCTGGAGGAGGCACCCGAGCAAGAGCAGCATCTGCCTATAGTTCTGGAAAAGGAGAAGCCGCTCCCGTTTATGGTTCACCCACACCTCACCAATGTCACTAAGAAGCCCTGGACCTGAAGTGCCTGCATTGTGTCATCCAGAGGTCAGGGGACAGAGAGAAGCAGGTAATCACCCATAGGCCGCAGAAGCTTCTCCTGCAGCCACGTGAGGAGCCCACTGCAGTCATCTTCTCCTGCAGCCACATGAGGAGCCCACTGCAGTCTTCTCCTGCAGCCACGTGAGGAGCCCACTGCAGTCATCTTCTCCTGCAGTCACATGAGGAGCCCACTGCAGTCTTCTCCTGCAGCCACATGAGGAGCCCACTGCAGTCTTCTCCTGCAGCCACGTGAGGAGCCCACTGCAGTCATCTTCTCCTGCAGCCACATGAGGAGCCCACTGCAGTCATCTTCTCCTGCAGTCACGTGAGGAGCCCACTGCAGTCATCTTCTCCTGCAGCCACATGAGGAGCCCACTGCAGTCTTCTCCTGCAGCCACATGAGGAGTCCACTGCAGTCATCTTCTCCTGCAGTCACGTGAGGAGCCCACTGCAGTCATCTTCTCCTGCAGTCACATGAGGAGCCCACTGCAGTCTTCTCCTGCAGCCACATGAGGAGCCCACTGCAGTCTTCTCCTGCAGTCACGTGAGGAGCCCACTGCAGTCATCTTCTCCTGCAGCCACATGAGGAGCCCACTGCAGTCATCTTCTCCTGCAGTCACGTGAGGAGCCCACTGCAGTCTTCTCCTGCAGCCACATGAGGAGCCCACTGCAGTCATCTTCTCCTGCAGCCACATGAGGAGCCCACTGCAGTCTTCTCCTGCAGCCACGTGAGGAGCCCACTGCAGTCATCTTCTCCTGCAGCCACATGAGGAGCCCACTGCAGTCTTCTCCTGCAGCCACATGAGGAGTCCACTGCAGTCATCTTCTCCTGCAGTCACGTGAGGAGCCCACTGCAGTCATCTTCTCCTGCAGTCACGTGAGGAGCCCACTGCAGTCATCTTCTCCTGCAGTCACGTGAGGAGCCCACTGCAGTCATCTTCTCCTGCAGCCACGTGAGGAGCCCACTGCAGTCATCTTCTCCTGCAGCCACATGAGGAGCCCACTGCAGTCATCTTCTCCTGTAGTCACGTGAGGAGCCCACTGCAGTCATCTTCTCCTACAGTCACATGAGGAGCCCACTGCAGTCATCTTCTCCTGCAGCCACGTGAGGAGCCCACTGCAGTCATCTTCTCCTGCAGCCACATGAGGAGCCCATTGCAGTCATCTTCTCCTGCAGTCACGTGAGGAGCCCACTGCAGTCATCTTCTCCTGCAGCCACATGAGGAGCCCACTGCAGTCATCTTCTCCTGCAGCCACGTGAGGAGCCCATTGCAGTCATCTTCTCCTGCAGCCACGTGAGGAGCCCACTGCAGTCATCTTCTCCTGCAGTCACGTGAGGAGCCCACTGCAGTCTTCTCCTGCAGCCACATGAGGAGCCCACTGCAGTCATCTTCTCCTGCAGTCACCTGAGGAGCCCACTGCAGTCATCTTCTCCTGCAGTCACGTGAGGAGCCCACTGCAGTCATCTTCTCCTGCAGCCACATGAGGAGCCCATTGCAGTCATCTTCTCCTGCAGTCACGTGAGGAGCCCACTGCAGTCATCTTCTCCTGCAGCCACATGAGGAGCCCACTGCAGTCATCTTCTCCTGCAGCCACGTGAGGAGCCCACTGCAGTCATCTTCTCCTGCAGCCACGTGAGGAGCCCACTGCAGCCAGCTTCTCCTGCAGCCACGTGAGGAGCCCACTGCAGTCATCTTCTCCTGCAGCCACATGAGGAGCCCACTGCAGTCTTCTCCTGCAGTCACGTGAGGAGCCCACTGCAGTCATCTTCTCCTGCAGCCACATGAGGAGCCCACTGCAGTCATCTTCTCCTGCAGCCACGTGAGGAGCCCACTGCAGTCATCTTCTCCTGCAGCCACGTGAGGAGCCCACTGCAGTCATCTTCTCCTGCAGTCACGTGAGGAGCCCACTGCAGTCATCTTCTCCTGCAGTCACGTGAGGAGCCCATTGCAGTCATCTTCTCCTGCGGTCACGTGAGGAGCCCACTGCAGTCTTCTCCTGCAGTCACGTGAGGAGCCCACTGCAGTCATCTTCTCCTGCAGTCACGTGAGGAGCCCATTGCAGTCATCTTCTCCTGCAGTCACGTGAGGAGCCCACTGCAGTCTTCTCCTGCAGTCACGTGAGGAGCCCACTGCAGTCATCTTCTCCTGCAGCCACGTGAGGAGCCCACTGCAGTCTTCTCCTGCAGTCACGTGAGGAGCCCACTGCAGTCTTCTCCTGCAGTCACATGAGGAGCCCACTGCAGTCATCTTCTCCTGCAGTCACGTGAGGAGCCCACTGCAGTCATCTTCTCCTGCAGCCACCTGAGGAGCCCACTGCAGTCTTCTCCTGCAGTCACGTGAGGAGCCCACTGCAGTCATCTTCTCCTGCAGCCACATGAGGAGCCCACTGCAGTCATCTTCTCCTGCAGTCACGTGAGGAGCCCACTGCAGTCTTCTCCTGCAGCCACATGAGGAGCCCACTGCAGTCATCTTCTCCTGCAGCCACATGAGGAGCCCACTGCAGTCTTCTCCTGCAGCCACGTGAGGAGCCCACTGCAGTCATCTTCTCCTGCAGTCACGTGAGGAGCCCACTGCAGTCATCTTCTCCTGCAGTCACGTGAGGAGCCCACTGCAGTCATCTTCTTGCTGGGGTCCCCGAAGTGCCTGTGTATAGATATGGGGTCTGAGATGTTTTCTACAGCCACGGAAGCTGTTACACTTTTCAACTGATGTAATTCTTATCGGGTGATGGAAAGATGCTGAAACATGTCAATAAACAAAGAAAAATGGCAATGCAATGAAATACTCATGAGGAATAAAGAACAAAAAGTCGATATTTCTGACAGAGAATGTCTGAGGTGACTGAAGATAGACATATGGTGGATGTTTGTGCTGGAGTATGAATAAACACCACCAGGCCCCAGAAGGCAGTATTTTTAGGTAGCCATCACGTACACTTCCATCGAATGCTTCAATCCAGGCCAGGGTGATTGCTTTTTCTTTACATTTATTCAATTTGAGGCAAATGCATAGTTCTCTGCCCTCCTCCTTTTCTTTCTCAGAAGCTCCCTGGAAGGGAGGAACATGCCTTGTTTATTTCTGTGTCTCCTGCACCTGCTACATGGACTCAAAAATTGTTTGTTGGATAAATGCCAAGCAGGAAGATTTGAATATTATTGATGAGCAAAAACAGTGTACAAATATTTTAAGGTCTGTTAGGTTGAGATTCATTAATACTGTTGTAGTCATTCTAATGTATTCCTCCTCTAAATGATTGTCATTCATCCAGAGAATATCTGTTACAAGGGTGTGTTTGCAGAAGCCATGTGTGTATTTGTATGTGTGTGCATGGCATGTGGAGGTCAAAGGTTGACATCAGACATCTTCCTTGGTCACTGTCCATCTTATATATTGAGGCACAGCCTCTCAGTGAACCCAGAGCTTGCCATTTATCTGGTCTAGTTAGGTAACTTGCCCAATGATCTCCTGTCTTTGCTCCTCACACGCTAGGATTACAAGCTGGCCACTACACCCACTAAGCATTTACATGGTCCTGGGAATTGAAATCAGGAACTCACACTTGTGCAGCAAGCACTGCACTGGGGATCCAGTTAGGGAATTAAAAAAAAAAGCTCAGAAAAGCTGGGTTCATGCCTGTGATTCCAGCACCCAGAGGCTGAGGATTACATGGGTTCAAGGCCAGCCTAGTCTACATAGTGAGTTCCAGGCATGGAGTCTCTGTAGTAAGACTTCTATAGAAAAACCAACCAACCAACCAACCAACCAACCAAACTAAACTGCAAGGTGGTTTAATATGAGGCCAAATTTCATCAACCTGCAAAGGCTTAAAATGCTCTAAGAGGAGGCTGCATGCCTAGCTCACCTCTGAGAAGGTAAAGTAAGTTTAAATAATCTCAGGTCAGACATAATCAAGAAAGAAAATGCATGGTAGGGGATCAAATGCCTGCACAGCAGAGGTAAACAATTATAAAATCACCATGTGCTCCAGAGCATATACAGTGCTGTGCCACGCGGTAGCATAGTTAGGAGTCAATTGATTCTAATTACTAATAACAATAACACCATTCACTGTAAAATCAGCTTATAATAAAGAATTATTTAGCTACCAAGCTCCTGGGGTCAAGTCAAATATGCCTGCAGGAGAGGGAGCAGGAGGGATTATTATTATTATTATTAATTATCTATCCAATTATCCCTGCTCTGTTAGGAACACAAGCAATGTGTATGTCCAATCTGAAATGCCCGGGTCTCCTCATGGCTCAGGCTCCTTCCAACAGTCCGGAGGCCCTTTAGCATGGGGCCTAGTCCTTAAAAAGCCTTCTGAGCCCAGTGACAATGAGCCCCTGTGTGTGTGCACACATGAGCATGTGCACGTGTGCGTGCATGCATGTGCACGTGTGTACATGTGTATGTATACATGTGTGTGCATGTGTATGTATGTATGCATGCATGTGTGTGCATGTGTGTGCATGTGCACATCTTTATGGCTGGACATGGTTGCGTATGGGATTGATTACCTTCCCCTTCCACAGTCACTCCCTCCTTTCTCCATTCCTACAAAGCATGCCCACTCTAGCCCACTCTCAGGAGTGTCTTTCCTCAGCTCTCTCACATCTTGAGCCAACCTTTCACACTGTGCTCCCAAACACCTCTTCTTTCTCTTCCATTCCACCCCCACTTGTCTCATCCCCTGTCTTACTTTTTCTGTTGCTGTGATAAAACACCCATCAAAAGCAACTTTTGAACGGAAGACTTTATTTTGGCTCATAGTTGGAGGAACATCATGGTGGGAAAGTCATGAGACTGCAGTCAGGATAAAAGAGAGGTCAAAGTTCATCTTCAGCCAGATTTCCAGCCCTGGGGGGTGGTGGATGATCAATTAAAGGGCAGGTGTGTGTGTGTGTGTGTGTGTGTGTGTGTGTGTGTGAAGGGCTTCTCACTGCAGTTAACCTAATCAAAGTCAGCCCTCATAAGCTCACCCAGAGGTTGTCTTCTAGTGTTTCTAGATCCTGTCGAGTTGACAGTGTTGACCATTACCTTCTCCATTTCTCTCTTCTGAAGCAGCTTTTGAAGGAAGGAGTATGATCAATCATTGGTAAATAGAGCATGTAGATAAAATCATGGTGAGATACACGTAAGGCCTGCTACTTCAAACCCTTGAAAGCATGTGACTTAGCACAGTCAAGGCACTCATGATGCCACGTGGTCTTCACCACTGTCAGTTTCAGAGTGCTTTATTACTAAATAGACACCTGTTTCTTGGAGTCAACACTTGTACCCCCCAAACCCATCCCCGGAAGCCAGTCTCCGCAGGGGGAGATTCCCTCTTCTGAGCATTTCCTTCTCAGCACCTACTCTGTGACAGTTGCCTTTCCTTGGATTGGTTCATTCATTTTCGGGGCATGTATTAGTTCTCCATTATTTTTAATGATCCATTTAAATTCTGTTACATGGAGAGAGCACTCTTTATCAATTAATGGGCATCTGGGTTGCTTCTGCCAACCAAGCTTTTTAAGGGAAGCCCCAAATATCATCTGTACTCTCTGAGTTAAGTGGGAAAAGGTTTGTGCCCGGGCAAGACTGACAAGCAGAAAGGAAGTCAGCCAGCAGTTGCAGAGAACCTGGCCTAGCTCAACACCGCCAGCAGTTACAGAGAACCTAACCTAGCAAAACACCACATAGGCTGTTTTCCAAGCAGAGTTTCCCTTAATCCTCTGTGATGATCCCACTTCTTTGTCAACTTGGTGGGATCTAGAATCATCACCAAAACACACTTCTGGATTCTTTTGCAGGGTTTCTCTGTGTAGCCCTGGCTATCCTGGAACTTGCTGTGTAGACCAGGCTGGCCTTGAACTCAGAGATCCACCTGCCTCTGCCTCCAAGTGCTGGGATTAAAGGTGTGAGCCGCCACTGCCATGCTAAGGGATTCTACATAGGCTTAGCAGAGCAGGAACATCCCATATTGAATGTAGGCAGTATTGGGTAAAAAGGAGCAAGTGGGCTGACAGCGACGTTCCTGCTTCCTCCTGGTTTCTATTGCTGTGACAAAACAGTGTGACTAAAACCAACCTGGAGATGAAAGCGTATGCTTGGCTTACAGGCTACAGTTCCTTTCTAGAGAAGCCAAGGCAGAACTTAAGGCAGGAACCTGAATACAGAACTGAAGCAGGGCCCATGGAGAAACACTGCTTGCTCGCTATGGCTTGCTCAGTGTTGCTTTCTCATATAAATCAGGACCATCAATCAAGGGTGGCCTTATTCACAGCGGGCTGGGACCTCCCACATCAATCAATAGACAAATACCTTCCCCATGGCTTGCCTACAGACCAGTCTCATAAAGGCATTTTTTCAGCTGAGATTCCTTCTTCCCAAATGACATTATTTTGGGTCTGCTGACAAAAACTGAATCAGCACACAATGTATCCAGTTCCAGCACACAATGTATCCAGTTCCAGCACACAATGTATCTAGTTCCAGCACACAATGTATCCAGTTCCAGCACACAATGTATCCAGTTCCAGCACACAATGTATCCAGTTCCAGCACACAATGTATCCAGTTCCTCACATTCTCATCTAGGTGCCTCCCCCAACCCCAACCCAGTGAGGGACTGTGATCTTCAAACTGTGAGCCAAAAGCAAACTTCCTTAAGTTTGATTTCTGTCATTTTGTCATAGCAGTGAGAAAAGTAATTCATATGTTTTCCTCGTACAAAGCTTGTAGGTTTGGTCATTATCAGGCTGCTGAACAGCCCAGGTGCTGGGTGGAAATCTAGCTCAGGCACACGGACTCAGCCAAGAGCCTGCACTGGTTGTTTCTGTTACAAGTGAAGCACTGGGACCCTGCACAGAAGCAGCCCTGTGCACAGCCCTGATGTAAATGCTGTTACTGTTCCCAATCTATTTATAGGAAGAAAAAGCTAACATTCCACACTTTTTCAAGAGCCATTTAAGAGAAGTGTCCAGGAACTGTAGCCAACTCTGATCAAACCCAAGCCCTTAGTCACTGCCCTCTCCAGGATAAAGTTGGCAAGTACATCTGTGGCCTTCTTCTAATCTTTTCTAGCATTAGAATTAAAAAAGAGGTCTGCTCTCATGACCAGCATGGCATTTATACATACAATAAGAATCTTTATAGATATACACTCAACCTTTGCACCTGGAATGCATTTTTCTATTCTATCACCCTTTGAGATAATTTTTGGTTATGAGTCACTAAATTAATTTCTAACAGGTAGTTAAGTTTAAAACTCACTACTTCTTTTTTTTCTGAGACAGGATTTTTATGTACAGCTTGGGCTGTCCTGGAACTCACTCTGTATACTACGCTGGACTCAAACTCATAGAGATCTGATTGCCTCTGCCTTCCGAGCGCTAAGATTAAAGATGTATATCACCAGGCCAGGCCTAAAACTCACTACTTTTGATGACATTTGATACTTAGCTTGGCTTCTGTGTCTTGAGACATGACATATCCATAGAGCACTTTCTCTAGCCCTGAGAACACTCACTGTCCTCCATCTGCCTGAAACCAGCCATTCAAGGCAGTGCTCATGGCTTCCTACCCCCTGGGCTTGGTTAAAAACAGCCCTGCTGCTCCCTGTTTGAGCTAAATGTATGCTGTGCCTCCAGTGTTTCAAAGGACACAAGAACTCTTGAAGCCAGAAGCCGAGAAGGCATCCCAAGCAGCACAAGGGAGAGATACTTGCTGTTATCATCAGTCATCAGATAAGCAAACGCAGAGGCCACAGCAAGATACTGTTACTCCCCAACAGTGGTGGGTGTCTAGAGTTATCACCCCAACAGTGTAAGCGCTGGCAAGAATGGGGAGCAACTGAAATGTGTGTAAGTTGTGGAAGGGAATAGGAAGGGCCTCAGTGCTTGGAGGACCTATGGGTGGTTTCTTCTTACCATAGCTTCCCAGAGTTCTGTTCCTAGTTTGTTTTTTGTTGTTGTTGTTGTTTTTTGTTTTTTGTTTTGTTTTGTTTTAAATAAAACACACATGCACATGGATCCTTAGACACAAATGCTCTTCACAGTTTTCCCAAATAGAAAACAACTCAAATATCCACTGACTGAGAACTGAGTGTGCCAGCGATGAATTTGGAAGCCAGGAAGGGGTGTGGTATTCTCTGTTCGTGCCTGTTGCTATGATGAAGCACCCTGACAACACACGGCTTAGAGGAGAAAGGCTTTATTGTAGCTCACTCTTCCAGGTTGCAGGCCATGTGAAGGAGAAGGCACAGCAGCTGGATCTTGGACAGACAGCTGGTCACAACCGCAGTCAAGAGCAGAGAGGAATGAATGTACACAGCCATTTCTTGCTTGCACGTCCTTAGCTGGGTTTCTCCAGGTTTATACTCCCTGTCTAGGGAGCAGTACCACCCACAGTGGGCTGGGTCTTCCCTCATGCATTAATACAGTGAAGACACCCCCCCACACACACACACACACAGAGACACATCCCCCAGGCCAACCCAGTGTACACAATCCCTCATTTTGACTCTCCTCTTAGGTGATTTAGGCTGTGTCAAGTTGACAAGCTATCACTTTGTGCAATAAATGTATCACAATTAAAATAGAAAAGATAGGCTGTGTATATAAGGTAAATGTGTATTTGATGTAATTTTCAGTGGCAACTATGATACTTAAGATTTTAAAAATATACAAATAAAATGAAGTATGGCATACATTCCTGCAACGGGACACTGCTTTGCTGTATAAATGCATGAGCTAGTGATTTATACAATGTGAATGAATGGATTTCAAACAACTATGTTGAATTAATTCTACAAAAGGAAAAACTGTAACAACAGAGCATATCAGTGGTTATCTGCGTTGGACTGGCGTTGTTTACTGACCAAAGAGTGTATAAGGTGACTTTCCAGAAGATGGAATATTCTGCTTTGGTTGTGGTTTCATGGGCAAATATAAAACTGTCAACATTTATCAAACTGTACTTAAATAGGTCCACTTTAATTTATGTGAAGTATATCTTTTTAAAAGTTGATTTAGTGGGCCAGCTGAGGTTTAAAAGTATCTCTCCCAATTTCCCCATCTAGCAAATCAATTACTAAGTTCTGCTAATTAGACTTCAAACACTGCTTCTCAGGAGTCTGTGTGCTGATGCCCTGCTGCACGGCTCAGGCCCTCGGTGCCCTCTGTACCAGCATGAATTTCCTGGCTCCCTCTGCTCTGCCACTCAAGTTCCCCTAAGATTCTCCACACTCCTCATGGTACCGTCACCCTGATGGCCAGCACCTGCTTCCATTGACTGCCTTTTGTCATAGTTCATGATGCAGAGTGGTTCTTCCTTCCTCCCTTCTCTGTACTTTATATACCCCAACATGTGGGCATTTAGCCCCCCTCCCCCCACTGAACCACTTCACAAACTTTTCCTTGGCTTAGTGTAGGCATACCTGTTGCATGTTCTTCCTGTTGCTTCCTATTTGTTTTGCTCGGCCAACTCCACCTCTGTAAACATTTTTTTGTGACTGCCCAATACTCCTCCCACCAAGTGTCTCCGAACCAATCTCTCACTTAACTGACTGGCTATACACATATATATGTACACATAACAATAATAGTTTTTTTTAAAAAAACCAACTGGTGCTGGAGAGAATGAAGGGGCCGTCTGAACACTGGCATGCATACATTAACTCAAGCAGTTGGCTTAGGCTTTTATGGCTTTGAAGAGACACCATGACCAAGGCAACTCTTATAAGGGAAAACATTTAATTGGGGCTGGCTTACAGGTTCAGAGGTTTAGCTCATTATAGTCGTCGTTGTGGCAGGAAGCATGGCAGACATGGTGCTGGAGGAGCCAAGACTTCTACATCTAGATTCCAAGGCAGCAGGAAGTGAAGGGAGACACAGTTCCTCCAACAGCGCCACACCCACTATAAGGCCACGCCCCCTAATGCCACTCCCTGAGGGCTACACATTCCCACATGAGTCTATAGGGGCTATTTCTTTTTTCTTTTTCTTTTTCTTTTTCTTTCTTTTCTTTCTTTCTTTCTTCTTTCTTTCTTTCTTTCTTTCTTTCTTTCTTTCGTTCGTTCGTTCGTTCTTTCTTTCTTCCTTCCTTCCTTCCTTCCTTCCTTTCTTTCTTTCTTTCTTTCTTTCTTTTTTTTTCCTGACAGGGCTTCTCTGTGTAGCCCTGGCTGTCCTGGAGCTCACTCTGTAGACCAGGCTGGCCTTGAACTCAGAAATCCACCTGCCTCTGCCTCCCAGAGTGCTGGGATTACAGGTGTGTGCCACCACCGCCCGGCAAGGGTCTATTTCTATTTAAACTACTGCACCAGTCTTCCAAGATTTGGAAATTATGAACAGGAAATTATGTATACATTCTTGTCCAGGCTTTCAGCTCAGTCTTTCAGTAAGCATCCGGAAAAAACAATGTCGGAGTACATGGCAAACCTGTGGACTCTCTTGTAAGAAACTCTAGAGCTCATTTTCTGAGTGACCTCACCATTTTACAAGTCCATCAGCAACGAATGACACTTGGTTCTTCCGCAGCATGGGCAGCTCCACGGTGTGGCCAGTCACCATAGCTGCCCGCGTATTTGCTCTCCAACTGCTTCTCCCGTGCTTTGTGCTCTCGGTGAGGTGATGCATTGTTCATCCTTCTGAGGGTGCCTCATCACACTGAATCCTCAGTTCGGCTCACCTGGTGCAGCTG
This sequence comes from Apodemus sylvaticus, assembly GCF_947179515.1. NCBI lineage: Eukaryota > Metazoa > Chordata > Mammalia > Rodentia > Muridae > Apodemus > Apodemus sylvaticus. Next base: position 120,105,284 of record NC_067478.1, on the reverse strand, counting down.
CGGTAGGTGTTCTCTCTCAGCATCTCCCACAGCCTTCCTTAGTCCTTGCTGGGAGCTGTGCAAGGGGAACAGTGTTAGATCTCACGGCCCACGGGTTAGCGCAATCACTATGGCTGTGCCTGGGAGAGGCAGAGCCTCGGGGACTACGTCCCGAGGACTTCATGCTGTTGTGGAGTTTCGCTCTGCTTGCTGCCCTTGCACCACATCCCTCATAATCTATGAGTAGTATAAAAACTGTAAAGGGGTTTCCAGCCCCTCGGTGACCAATGTCATTGTCACCTACAGCGTTAGCGATTGATTAGTGATTTAAGCACCACTCTCAGAGAGAACTTAGAGATATAAACAAGGTAACAAGAACAATGACAGCCCAGTCAGCACTTAGCTGAGTGCCTTTTGCTAAGGGTGGACTGACTGATGATCTTAGGTGATGATTAATTTCTTGTATTCATTCTTGTCCTCAGCTTCCTGATATGATTTAATAAAACATTGTTAATGAGCACAAGTGTACCCTGAGGATTTAAAGTAGAAATGATTGATTGTTTTTTATATAAAAGTTTAGATTTGTGATTCTTTTAAGATTTTTATAAGATTACATTTTAAGATAAACAATAAAATAATTGATCCTTTCTTTGTAACTGCAAATTTTAGCCCACCAGTAAGAGAACTGGCAGAGAAAATTACCTTGCTTGCTTACACTTTGTTAATCTATAACAAGTTGCTTAGATACAACTATATATATATATGGGCTCTTGGGAATAGTTTGTCCATTTACCTGTATAAGGTACAATGTCTATTCATGTAAAGGTATTGGGGAACATATTGTTATTTTTTAAAAATAATCTTTCATTAGAAGAAAAATAGAATGTAACCACATGGTGATTTTTATACTGCTTGAAAGATTTTGCTGGGATATGTAACCTGTGGGAGAAAAAATAAAGTTGTAGGATCTTTGCTTCATTCACCAAATGTGTATGTGTATAAGTGTATATATGCCTACATGCACATGTGTATACATATATTTGTAAAGTTGGTTGGAGCTTCTCCACCCAACAAACATGTGTATATATATGTATGTGTATATGTAAAGTGGTTGGGGCTTGTTGAAATATGTCTGTGTGTGTGTGTGTGTGTTCCCATACCCTTCTCACTGGCCCCAAAGATTACTTCATTCACCCATCCCTGAGAGTTTCTGCTGCCCCAGGAGTATTTCACTGGTCCAGAGAATCAAGCTTTATTCTCTCAGAGAAAAGTCTGCTGAGTGATCGATTGCCAACTCTATACCCAACCTCAGTTTACCCTGCATGTCAAAGCTGGCCTTTGACAACTCCTGGCCAGACTAGGACAGGTGCTTTAGTTTTTCACTCCTAGGGCATCTTATTGCCCTCCTGTTAATCTTTATCCCCTGTGGTGTGGTGGTTTGAATAAGAATGGCCCCTATAGGCTCTTATATTTGAATATTTGCCCATGGGGAGTGGAACTATCTGAAAGGATTAGAAGGATTAGGAGGTGTGGCCTTGTTGGAGGAAGTATGTCACTGAGGATGGGCTTTGAAGTTTCAAAAACCCAGGCCAAACCCAGTCCCTCTCCCTCTCCCTTTCCCTCTCCCCTTCCCCCCCCCTTCCCCTTCCCTCTCTCCCTCACACACTGCCTACTAATCAGGAAGTAGCTCTCAGCTACTGCCCCAGGGCCATGCATTCAGTCATGCTTTCTGCCGTGATGATAATGGACTCTGAAACTGTAAGTCAGCCCCAGTTAAACGCTTTCTTGGGTAAGAGTTGCCTTGGTCACAGTGTCTCTTCACAGTGACTAAGACATCCTTGTTCAATATTCTTCCTTCACTTGGGGTTATCCTGATGGATTGGTATCTGTCTCTCCCCTCAGTTCTGTTCTATACAAACCTGGCTCTGTCTGCCTGTGTTTGTTTTCCCTGTATCTGGACCACACTGGGATCAAGTCCTTATAAACATTTGTTAAAATAAGAAGTGGGTTAAGAAAAACAATAGCCCCACAGTTTGATACAAGCCTAGTTTCTAAGCCATGGATGGAGAATCATTTACTTTGAATGAGCAAGATTCAAGGACACTATAAATTACAGGCGCATGTGCCCTGGGAGGCCAGGAAACATATCCTGTCCCAAAGATCAGAACTTGGCAGTTGCAGACACCTTGTTGGAAGCCAGCTGGCCCCTAGCATTTTGGAAAACACAGTGGTATATTAGCTCTCAAAGGCAGAGAGAGTCCAAGGACACAGCTATGTTGAAGGGTGGTGTGCCTGACTGACGACAAACAGCCCGATCTCCAAATGTGTCCTACTGCCAGTGACAATCCCTTGAGCTTTGTGTGGCCGATTCAGGGCCACACTGCCACTGGGATAGGAGGAGAGGGCACTTGCTGCCTGTTTGGGCTTTCAGTTCAAAGCATAACCTTTTTGGGCTTTTGTGCCTTGGCTGAAATATTACTCTTTTCCTGTCTTGGGCATCAGGATCAATATTTCTGGTTCTTGTGGTTTTGAACTGAAACTTAACAACAGCAGCTTGATTGACTAAGCCAACGCATGGTGATTGTATTAATCAGAGTTCCTGTAGAAAAGGGAACCAATAGATGTATAGACAACAGTAAGAGGAAACTTAGTACAGGCATTGGGCTTATGAAAATATCTAAGCTTAGTTGATGAATGGGTAAAAGGCTGCTGTGTTTGTATTGTATAGCTGTTATCTGTAGTTTGAGACATTACTTGTAGTGGTATGAGGAAACCTTGTAACTAGTGGGAAAGCCACAAGACTCCTCATCAGTGGCTGGGGAGGGGGAGACTCTGACCTATCCAGCTGCCTGCAAGTCTGCAAGCCCTGCGTGCAGCTCCAGCGATGCTGCTTGCTGGAGTGGTCACCTGGTCTAGAGTGGGCGTTGCACTGATGCAGCTGCCAAGTCACCCGTTTCTATAAGTAACTCCAATGCATTCATTGCATCACCCAGATGGGCATGGGGTAGAATCAGTTCTTTTGTGTGACTTCTGTTGGCCTTTCTGGGATGAACAGATGTTTCTTCCTACCTCCTGAGGAAACTCCACACATCAGTTTGTAACCAGAAGAGCTGAACAGAAGAAGTAACAAGAGGAACTGACAGGCAGCTTGGGCATGCGAGGCCACTGGCGGGTGTTCCCTGATGGCATTTGTAAGTATAATATCTTATGTGCACGATGGCATTAGCCTCCCATAAGCGCTTCACTTGAGCCATGCTTACGGAGAAGGCACTTACAGCCTCACTCCAGACGCAGGTTGGTAAGTTGGGGCCGGCACTCCGGGCAGGCTGGCGTCATCAACAGGCTTGTCTTTGGTAATTGGAGCCTCTGTTATAATGAAAGCAAATACCGTAGGTTGTAATTAAAATGCCTATATTCTATAACCAGAAAGATGGAATGGACTACTGTCTGAAGAGCCACCGTCTGTGCCACGGAAGGGGGTTCCTCTGGGCAGCGCTGGCTGCGCAGGCCTTTACATTCCAACATGAGGCTCTGTCAGTGCCTCAGAGATCATTCAAGAGCACTGAAGAGTCTGACATGTTAGAGGCTACACCTGTTGTTCCCGGATTTCGGCACCAAATGATGGGTTTATAAAAAGAGAGAAAGGGGTTTAGAGAATAGTATATGTCGGTGTGGGGGAAGGGGGTGCCCCAGCGGGCCAAGGAATCCCTTCTCCCTGAGGGACCAGACACACACAGGCATGGTATAGAGTAGAGTTTATTCAGGGCAGAGGATGGAAGTTAATGGGGTAGTGGAGGCAGAGAGAGAGAGAGAGAGAGAGAGAGAGAGAGAGAGAGAGAGAGAGAGAGAGAAGAGAAGTGGAGAGAAGTGGAGGAGTGGGGCTGACCATGACCACATGGAGAGAGGAGGGAGGGGAGGAGAGCCCAGAGAGGTGAGAGTGGGATGAAAGAGAGCAAGGAGAGAGAGGGGAGGAGGGGCAAGTAGTTCCTTTTATAGTGGGCCAGGTCTATGGGGCGGGGCATACTGGCTGTTGCCAGGTAATTATGGGGTGGAGCTTAGACAGAATACTACCAACACCCTTGCTTTATTTTCTGCTGGGCTTCTCTGTTGGGTTTTCTGGAGGCTGGCATGCTTTCAATAGTTTGGAAGATATTAGATTGAGGGAGAGAGGAAATATGGTTGGTCTCTATTTAAGTGTCGTAAATCTGTGGTATTCCAAAAAGCAAGAGGCGTATGGGAGTAAGAGGCGGGTCGATCTGCGCCCCGCCCTCTTACCCCCCCCCCCCCCCCCGCATGTCCTGGACAGAACCCAGGTTGAAGAGCCTATATCTCCATCAAGTCCTCTCTGTTTCATTCGCTGCTCTCTGAGGCTCTGTTCTGGGGGCCAAAAGCCAATTTGGATATGTCAGTGCAGAACATACAACACGAGGCTGTGCCTGCCAGAGGCGGCCTGCCGATGCATGGCCAGTGACCAGCTGAAGTTGGCAGCCGAAGCCACTCATTCCTCCTCCAGCCAAAAACAGAGTCACTGGCATCTTGGAGGCGGTTCATCCACTGCCGCGGGTTGGATGGCTCCCAAACTGACTCTCCGACAGGGACTCACAGGACACCTAAAGTGAGTTGCTCTCTTGAAGACCAGGAACCTCTCTGCTGGAGTGAGGCAAGCTTCAGGTTACAGGATGCCAGGTCACGCAGGCTTCCCATCGTCCCCTTACTAATCTCATCTAACCCGGATAAATGCTTTGTTCGGGACACCCAGACTGCTCAGCACAAAACCTACTTCCTCTTTGGGATTCAAATCGCCATCATTTTCTTTGTTCCAGGAGCCATGCTGTGACCCTAGGTGGACTTTCTGCCCGCCACCATGGCCCTTTGTAGAAAAGGGCGGTGCAGAGAAGGGAAGCAGCTCTTAAAGGACACACAGAGAGGGAGCCTATCTTAGGCCACTGGAGTCTCAGAGTATGGCCACATGCTGAACCCTCTCATGAGGGGTTTTGGGTTTTGGGAGGAATTATTTAAGTATTTGCATCTCTGTTTTCTTTGCAAATGCATTACAAATTCCACGAGGGGGAGGGGATGGCATCTAACCACTGGATTTCTGTAGCACTCATTCATGCATTTGGGAAACACTTATTGAACAGTTCTGTGAACGAGAGATCACACTAAGCATTTACCAACGTGAAGTGCTTGATCCCATCTCAGGGAGGTCAATGGCTTACCACAGAATTACAAGGGCTGACCTCCATGACCTGTGGCATTCTTAGTCGGTTAGCCAGTCAGTCACAGACTAATAACATATTTTATATGCACATATATCTGCTTCTAAATGTAACTAACACACATGTTCTTCTCTAGGGAAAAAAAAAAGTAAAACCTGAATTAACCCAGTCAAAGGTGTGGTATATAAATTCTGTGCATAGAACCTTTGTTCCTGATTTTTGACTCAGAGTTCCTAAATACCTTGGGTTTGTTTTTTTTTAATAGAGTGATGGGTAACTCTGACGAGCCAGTAGAATGAGCAAACCCTAGCTTGAAGCTTTCTCCCTAAGGTCTGGGGATGTGCAGGGATGGAGATTGAGGGGTAACTGGTTGGTCCTGTCATTCTATGGAGTCGTCATTTCATAGAATCCTCTAGACATGGGGTTTGCAGGGCTCCAGGGTTGGTGAGTATGTGGTGGTGTTGAGAGTCTAGTGTGCCCAGAAGGCATGGGGCAACTGTGAGCCTCTCTCATTTGCTGCTTCGGATGTGTCTCCTCTATCACAAGTGAATTGCTGTGAGGTATGTCCCTGGATTCTGTGCACTGTGACTTAACAGCCAGCTGTCAGAAGCTTGGGGACCTTGTGGCCTGGGACTGGTGCTTGAAGTGGGGCAGTGTGTGGGGCTGAGTTGGAATTTCTGGGAGCTGACACTAACTATCCATCCTATTTTTAGGACATCCTATTTTAGACTCAGAGGGTTGGTCACTGGTCTTTCAGAGCAGTCTTAAGAGACTCTTGAGGAAGCAACATGCTTTTTACCCACAATGAAATAATACATCAGAGGTTATACAAGAATATTTGGTCAAAAATATTTAGCAAACTGAAAAATATATACGAGTTCATTTTTGAAAACCATCTTTAGATCAAAGTAAGAGACCAGTTGTTGTGGATAGCCCTGGGCTTGTATTTTGATGCTAATTCCACTCCTCAGAGGGGCAGCAGATGAGGAGTTGCCTTGTGAACCTTCTCCCCACCTTAACTTTTCAAATAAAGGCTTGAGCCAATGATTGGACAGGAGGAAGTGGGAGGAGCTGAGAGCCGAGGGGAGGAGCGATGGGAATAAACAAGAGGGGAGGAGCTACGGGAGATCAACTGAGAGGCGGCAAAGAGAGAAGCTCGTGGCCTGAGAAACCGCAACTTTTATGGGATAATATAGATGGAAATAGAGTAGTGTAATGGGAGGTCGCCCAATCTAGGCTTGTAGCTTGTTTTGTTAACTGGTTGAGTTGAGCTTTCTTTTGCCAGGGAACTGGGTTGGAAACAAAGTAGCAACAACCAGTGTTAAAGGTTTTTATATTGAGTTTCTGTCTGGACTATTATAGCGGTCTCTTGACTCTTACTCCCAAATCCTTTGCCCCAGTGCTAAGCTCTCAGCGCTATGGTGTTTTATCACAGCCAACCAGACAAAGCTCAGCAGTGACTTGCGATTGCTTCTCCATTAAATCCTAGTCTCGCATCTGGGCTGTAACGATTGACATGACCTGTCTCCTAGCTCACTGAACTGGCGTGGTAATGGTAATGGTGATAAGGATGATGATGACGGACAGGTGGCCCGTGGTGAGCGTCCACTAAGCATCTTACATGTCTCCTCTTATTTAATCTTTATGACAGGCCTGTGTCACTTCCTTTCTAATCAACATAGCAGCACAGGGAACCCTTTCTCTACCGGAGCCTTGTACTGGCTGGTCACAGACACTTATCCTCAGTCCCACTGACAACCAGATTCCGCTTATCTCTCAGTAACAATGCCACCTTTTTGAGTGGCTGCTCTTTTTTTTAATTAATTAATTAATTAATTAATTAATTAATTAATTATTTTTCGAGACAGGGCTTCTCTGTGTAGCCCTGGCTGTCCTGGAATTCACTCTGTAGACCAGGCTGGCCTCAAACTCAGAAATCTGCCTGTCTCTGCCCCCCAAGTGCTGGGATTAAAGGCGTGCGCCACCATCGCCTGGCTGGGTGGCTGTTCTTGACAGGTAAATTTGACCCTTCCCTCCAATCATGAAGTCCCAGGCTGGGACTGACTTCCTGCTGAGGAGAACTCCCAGAGGCCTTTCATGGCCAGGTTTATGCTTCCCTACTGTGTCTCTCTCTGCAAACGGAACACGTTGCAGACTCTGTGACAGTGGTTCTCCTGACATACTCACTGCACTATTACCAGCCAGTTGTGTGTGCATTTGGTGCTCAGTATGCATTTGGTAAGATGCATCTCAGGAATATGTATCTTAATACATGCTATGTCTTTTGAAAGCTCTGACATCTCTTCTAAGTAATGATCACCTGCCTGTGCCAACGTCTGTCACTTAACAGACCTACTTTCTAAGGGTTTGCTAAGATGTGGGCACCAGTAATAAGAAAAGCTGACTTGGTGTGATAGCTTGCATATAGTTAAACAGTGGCTGCTTCCATGAAACATTAGACTCACAGAGTTAACAGGAGGGGGCCTTGGCCCATAATCCTCACAGTGACTTCACCGGCCTTGCTCGTTTGCCCAGCAGCTTTTTCAAGGCTCTGGAAACCGTCAGACGATTGCTCTTGCTGCTGCACTGGCTGCCTCTTGCTTCTGTCCCTGCCAGGTAAGATTCTCCTCTCTAGATTCCCAAGTCTCGAGGTGCAGTATGCAAATACATATGGAAATGCAGGCGTTCCTGTGGCGTTGGTGGTGTGGACTCTGCAGTAAGCTGCCTAGGTCTGCTTATGACCAGCCATGTGAGGTAGTTATGTTTCTCATCACTGTACCCAGATACCTGATGAGGACGACTTCAGGGAGGAGGGGTTTATGCTGGCTCGGGGTTTGAGGGGATACAGTCAGGGCAGAGAGTCTGAGACTCCATGGTGGTCAGACCCCGAAGGTGCTCACATTTCAGAAGAGCAGAAAGCAGAGAGCTTAGACCAGAAGCGTGGCTGCTGTGGCCTTTATGTCCTCCAGGAAGTTCCACGTGCAGTCCCCAGTCCGCCACCAGCTGGGGATCGTGAGTTCAAACCTGTAACACTACAACACCATGCAGTGTGTTACTGACTTCTCTGAGATTTAGAATTTTCATCTGAGAGTGAAGATAATCAAAATGGTGTGAGTCGGATCTAGCTGTTCTAGTAGAATACTATGCCCCGAGAGGCTTGTAACAAAGACCACTGCTTCTGTAAGCAACAGAAACCCCTTTCTCGATTGTGCAGCCTGAGTTGGAGCTCAAGGCCGGCTCTGTGAGTGCTGAAGACCTGCCTCCTTGTGGAAGGCTGTCTTCTCTCACCCCATAAAGCAGAGGTTATAAAGCTGTCTATTGTATGAAGACACTCTGACGGCCAGCCTTTCTTACATGCTATTCATGAAAATGTCTTTTAATTTTGCCTATATTCACTTTTAATTAAAAGAAATTTTCCTAACATATATTTTGATCATATTCTTTTCTTTCCCTCAACTCCTGCCAGATCCTCCCCACTTCCCTGCCCACCTGATTTCATTCTTTCTCTTTCTTTTAAAAAAAAGAGACCCTCAAAACGAAAGATGAAAACCAGCATCAATCAACCAACCAACAAAAACCCAGAAAGACAAAATATAGGAAAACAAAATAAAACGCACACATGGCGTCTGTTTTGTGCTGGCCACCTACTTCTGGCCAGGGGGCCTGCCCTGGGGTGTGGTTGATATGCCTAGAGCCACTCCGTTGGAGGAACCTAGTTTTCCCTTTCCCAGTGTGGATCCATGCACATCGCTTCGGTTTAGTAGTGGGACTGTGTCCACTCCTCCTCGGCACTGGGATCTTGTCTGGCTGGCACCTGTGCCGGACTTGCGCACGCTGCCCCACTCTCTGTGAGCTCGCGTGTGGCAGCCTTGCTGTCTCTGGAAACTGCTTCCTTGGAGTTCTTCACCACCTCTGTCTCTCAGTCTTTCTGCCTCCCCTTCCGATCCATCGATCCCTGTGCCTTTAGGGGAGGAGCTTGCTGAAGGGATCTCACTCTGGGCTGAGTTGCAGATCTCTGTGTTATTACAACATAATGGTTCATCTTGAATGTCAAGCTTATGGGTGTGGGTCATCTAACAGACACGCCTCTCGGGGGAGTCTGTGAGAGAATGTCTACGAAAGATCAGCTAAAGGGAAAGGACCCTCCCTGAGAGCTGGGAGCACTTTTCTGGCAGCCGCGCTGTTAAAAAGAAGTCCAAGGGAGACACAGCCGGGCTTCCCTGCCGACTTTTCCTGCCTTCTCCTGGGTGTGACTGTGCTGCCAGCACCATCGCCACCCTCTGCTGGCATCTGCATCCTGCTTCCTTGGCCTTCTGATACTGACTGTAGACCAGCGGTTCTGGGAGAATCCTTCAGATTGGGACGACTGAGGCATCTAGCACCATGGACTAGACAGCTTCTGGACTCAGCGTTTTTTAGTGTGCAGGCAGCCGTTAGTGAGCTACCTGGTCTATACTGTGTAAGTCAATCCACTTAATCCCACTTCAGACTCTGTGTTCATCCTCTCTGTTCTCTATAACAGTGACTCTCAACTTCCCGAATGCCGTGACTGTTTATTACAGTTCCCAGCAATGAAATGATTTCTTTGCTACTTCATAACTGTAATTTTGCTACTGTTACGAATCGTCATGCAGATATCTGGATGCAGAATATCTGATATATGACCCCCAAAGGGATCAGAACCCACAGGGTAAGAACCACTGCTCAACAGGGTCCTGATGAAGTGTGGACAGCAGTGACTTTGCAAGCCCTAATGACACCATCACCTTCCCAAGGCCCCAGCTCCTTATATCAGCATCTTGTGAATTAGGATCCAGCCTGTGGATTCAGGGGAGACACTAGTCTAGACCGTGTGAACTGGGTTTACCATGCAGACTTGTGAGAAGGGTCCGATGAGCTGGTGCGTGCGGAGCTCAAGGTCAGGCCTGCATGGCGAGAACGGTGGCTACCTTGTTGGCTACCATGTGTTTCCCACAGTGCAAAGTGCTGGTCTCACTGTAACCCAGAGCCTTGCGGTGCCTGTGCAACCACGATCCACAGCAACTGCTGCTTGAAAGAATGGATATCCCAGCTAGGGAAATGGGGGCTCACAGAAGGCAGGGGGTGGTCCCTGGGCCCTGGGGTCAGTGTTCCTGGGTTTGCAGTTAAATTGTGGCATGAGCCCTTTTGTCTTTAGCAATGAACTCTTGCTAAGGAATTGAAGGTGTCTTCAAGCTTGCTTTCTGTGTAGCCTTTCTTGACAACTTGGAGATTTTCAGTTATACAACATTTAAAAATGTATATTTAAGAGTAAAGTTTTGAAATTATTGAGATTCAGGAGTGATAGGTGTTATTTTTTCACAAGGTTTGTATAGTATGAGTATATCCTGTGAAACAACTTTAACAAATGGTAAACTGGAAAAAATCTTTAAGATGGACCCTGAGGGTAAGGCATTTCCAGTGTTTGCAGAATGTGTGGCATACATTTTTTGTGTGAAATAGCTTCTGATGTATTTACTATCCTGGTGTGAGACAGAGGTGGAGCAGGGCTGCCGGGAAGAGGCGGAGCTTGAGGAGGTGAGGCGGAGCTGGGAGGGGAAGAGACGGAGCTTGAGGAGCTGGGCTGCAGAGGGGAGTAGGGGGTGGGGATGGGAGGAGGGCCTTGAGAAGGTGAGTGCAGTCTGCCTGGGCACTCTGGTTGAGGCTGGATTCTGAGACCTAGGATGTGGCATGAATTTGAGAGTGAGCGGCAATCTTCCAGGTCCTATACGAGAAAGAAAGATAAAACGGTGCTTCAGGTCTCTTTCTAAAATTCTCTCCATGGCCAGCACATAGTAGGGCTCACAAACCAAATTAGGGAATCCAGGCAGCTGCCTGGTGTCATGCTCATACATGGTTGAAAAAACAGCAGCTGAAAGCCACAGCCTGGCATGGGGTGGCATGAGTGAGGCCAGCACAGCTCTCCAGCTTGGAAGAGTCTCTAATCCAGCAGTCACACAGAGCAAACAGAGGAGAGCCCTTCAAAGCAGCACAAGGACCCAGGGAAGTCATGTCCCCCTCATCGCGTGTCCCACTCCTCCAGCTCACAACTCTAAACACTGAACAGGGCGGGGGAGAGATGGCCCCTCGTCCCTCTCCCATTCCTTCAATGCAGGAGAAATATAACAGGTGCATTAAAAATGTATCCTGCCACAATATAGCCTAGTTTGAGGATTAAAATATAGATTGTCAGCTGAGTACTTAGTGGTGTGTCTTAATATGCCTAAGTACAAACTAGAATTTAATGTGGAGGCTAAAGTACACATTAGCAATTTCACAATCTGAAATTCAGTAGCACTAATGAGGTGGGGAGGGCAGGCAGGGGGAAAAGGAGAAACATGGCTCTAAACCGGGGAGGATTTTCCCTTTATTCTCCAAGTGGGGACCTCAAATAATTCACAGCAGGGTTGGTTATGGAGTTTTCTATTATTTGGCTTATTATTGCATTTTATATCTTCCTGGAATAGGACAGAATTCTCACATTAAAATGAACCCTTTGCAGTGTACAATTCGGTGACATTTAGAACATGTGCAGTGCTGTGTCATGACCACCTCTGTCATCATCGCAAAGGAAGCCCTGTGCCCCAAAAAGGTTAATCCTCTATGTCCCCCTCCAGCCACACTTATAATACCAGTCTGCTCCCTCCCTCCTCCCTCCTCCCTCCCTCTCTCCTTCCCTTCCTCCCTCCCTCCCTCTCCCTGCCTCCCTCCCTCCTTCCCTCCCTCCCTCCCCCTGCCTCCCTCCCTGCCTCCCTTCTTCCCTCCCCCCTTCCCTCCCTCCCTCCCTTCCCCTCCCTCCCTTTCCTCCCTCCCTCTCCCTGCCTCCCTTCTTCCCTCCCCCCTTCCCTTCTTCCCTCCCTCCCTCCCTTCCCCTCCCTCACCTCCTCCCCCCTCCCAGGCTGTTCCCTTCTCTCTCTCTCCCTTCTCATTTTGTTCCTGTTCCATGGCTCACACACGTTCCTTCTTTGGGCCCTAGGCAATGTGTGCTTCTTGGGCTGAATTCAGAAGTCGGAATGCTGGGAGTCCTGACGCCAGGTTGCTGCAAAATCGAGATGGGTCGGGGAAGGAGAACCTTATCTTATCGGGGTTTTCCCTGAAGAGTCTTTGGCCTCTGTGTGCTATGGGTGTGTCAGTAGCATGGTGGAGCTTAGATCTCTTCTCAGGATAATATTTTCAAAAAAGATAAAGCATATGGGCTGCAAAAAAGCCAATTATACTGAGATACAGTTATAGAATATTGATTCATACACTTCATTAACATGCTGAATAACATCATCTACTATGGATTTAATAGTGCTGTAATTTTAAAGTACTGAGAAGCATATATTATATTTCAAGGTCTCTGTAACACCGTGATGTAAAAATATCTGATTTCTATAGTGGCAAAATCACAGGGATTGCTCGTGACTCTGGAGTGCTGCCTACCTTCATACTGAAAAGAGCATGGTGAGAGTCAACACAGCACACATTTCCATACGAATTCATCTACAGACCCTGGGTGATAATAAGTTTCTCCGAGACTGCTGGCTGGTCTCTAAACTATTTCAGCTATGGACTTGTACAGGTTAATTCTGACTGTCAAAGGACAGACTCTAGAATCACCTAGGAGAAAAGCAGCCGGGCATGCCTGTGAGGGAGTTTCTAGGCTGGACTGAGGTAGGAAAACCCTAACAGTAGGCAACACCACCCTATGGGCTGGGGCCTCAGACTGAATAAAAGCAGGTAGTGAGGAGACCAGAAGCATAGATAGCTCTCTCTTTTTCCTGAATTGACAAGATGTGTCCAGCCTTCTCATGTTTCCATCTTTTTGACCTCTCCACCATGATGGAATGACCCCTCAAAATTCAATCAGGATAAACACTTCCTTTCTTATCATTGCTTTTGTGGGACATTTGGTCATAGCAGTGGGAAAAGTCATGGATGCAGACAGCTTTGTGACTTTGAGACCATCCTGTGAGGAAAAAAAATATGCATATTAAATTACACGTCTGCTGACCCCTTATACCTGCCCACGGATCATTTCCAAGTCTGCGGACTCCAGATTGGGAGCCTCAGATCCAGGACTAACAGCGAAGGGCAGTGCTCTGCTCAGGGTTCCCTGGCTGTGTCTGGTAGGAGCTGACTCTGGAGCCAGTCAGGCATGGTGAAAGATGTGGGCAGTCTTATCTGCTTCCCACACCTGGGTGACCAGCTTCTCACACTGCCACCCCTGTTCTGACACCTGAGTGACCGAGTGTGGGGCCACTGTCCAGACCAAGTCTAAGAAAGATGATTCCAGAAGGAATCTGAGGGGCTTTGCCTTCCCTCTGCCCAGAAGCATGGCTGGGAAGCAGATGGACACGGAAGCCTGGGTCGCGTCCTGTGAAAGCAGTGATGGATGCTGATTTCCCCCCTTGAATGTATACATAGCCTGTTATCTTGTTACAGTTCCTGTTCCAGGAAGCCACACAGTCACACTGACTGACTGTGGTGGACTCTGTGGCCACAGAACGATATTGGGCAGGCTAACACTGCACTGTGACATACCGTGTTTCTACTGGCAACAGGTTTGTAAAGATGTATGCCAAGCGGCATGTGATTTTTGTAGACACTGTGGGCTTAGGTCAATCAAAGCCCTGTTTGCCATCTTCCTTGGTTCAGGGACACATCTACTGCGGCCTTCCTCCTGCCATCACCTTCTAATCTTTGCAGTTCCAAAGCATGTTTGCTTTCTCTGAGTTAGCTCTTCCTCCACATCAGACCTACAGTGTGCTGAGACAGAGTCCACCTCCGTAAACAAACCTGTGCTTACAACCCAAGCTGTCAAGTGCTTGGGCATGAATAAAGAGACCAAGGCAGCTGCTCCCTCTCCAGGAGCTAAGAGATTAGATGTTGAGGCTCCAGGAACACAGGAAGTACGGTTCTAGCCTAGCTCACACTCACACGGTGCTACCTAGTTCACACTCACCTGGTGCTAACCTAGCTCACACTTACCTGGGTGCTACTCTAGCTCACACTCACCTGGTGCTACCCTAGCTCACACTCACCTGGTGCTAACCTAGCTCACACTCACCTGGTGCTAACCTAGCTCACACTCACCTGGGTGCTAACCTAGCTCACACTCACCTGGTACTATACCTAGCTCATACTCACCTGGTGCTAACATAGCTCACACTCACCTGGGTGCTAACCTAGCTCACACTCACCTGGTGCTAACCTAGCTCACACTCACCTGGTGCTAACCTAGCTCACACTCACCAGGTACTACCCTAGCTCACACTCACCTGGGTGCTAAACTAGCTCACACTCACCTGGTGCTAACCTAGCTCACACTCACCTGGTGCTACCCTAGCTCACACTCACCTGGGTGCTAACCTAGGGCTGCAGCCAAGGGGAGACAAGTTTCTGGAAACATTATGGGTTGAGTGGAGAAAGGAGCTGCTGTTGAAGAGTGGGAGGAGCCCCTGTGCTGTGACTATGTCTGTGGGGTTGCAGGGCTAACCCAGGACCCTTCTCTGATGCACTGGGAAGCTTCCCTTTTGTCCCATTCTTGTCTAAAATCTGGAAGCCTTGAGTGAGGATTTTGTAGGAGCAGTTTCCTGTCCGGCCATTGGCTGTTCATCAGATCACCTCCCCAACTCTCAAGACCTGCCAGTTCCAGGCCACTACCTTTATTAAAAGCTCCTCTTGGCTACAGCACCTAGGTTAGCACCCAGGTGAGTGTGAGCTAGGTTAGCACCAGGTGAGTGTGAGCTAGGTTAGCACCCAGGTGAGTGTGAGTTAGGTTAGCACCAGGTGAGTGTGAGCTATGTTAGCACCAGGTGAGTGTGAGCTAGGTTAGCACCCAGTTGAGTGTGAGCTATGTTAGCACCAGGTGAGTGTGAGCTAGGTTAGCACCCAGGTGAGTGTGAGTTAGGTTAGCACCAGGTGAGTGTGATCTAGGTTAGCACCAGGTGAGTGTGAGCTAGATTAGCACCCAGTTGAGTGTGAACTATGTTAGCACCAGGTGAGTGTGAATTAGGTTAGCACCAGGTGAGTGTGAGTTAGGTTAGCACCAGGTGAGTGTGAGCTAGGTTAGCACCAGGTGAGTGTGAGCTATGTTAGCACCAGGTGAGTGTGAGCTAGGTTAGCACCCAGGTAAGTGTGAGCTATCACGTACATGCCTAGTTCTTTTCCTCCATTATTTATTTGCAAACTCATTTATTCAGCTTCCTCTCTGGTTTGTGAGCTTCTCCCTGGAGGGAATGACTGTATATTTTAGGCTGTCCCTGCATCCACAAAACTAAACAGCTTGTACATATTCAGTTAAAGGGTAATGGAAGAGGTAAGAACAGACTGGGAACTTTGTTACTGGTTTTGAATAAGAAACTTCTCTTGGGGACAAGGACAGAGGTGACAGGAAACAGGTTTTGATGTTGGAATTTCCAGACCAAAAGGCACAGCTGGTAGATGAGTCACTGATGACTCTCTGAGGGCCATGGTAAATTAAGACAAATCAAAAGGGCTCCTTTTCAGTCTGGGACTTTAAAACAGTCGTGGACTATTTTCAGCCTATGGGACTCTCAGCACACAGACAGTTCCATTTTTTTATGGGGCCCTGGAGGATTAGTGGTTTTAGGGTGGTCCTACTTTTCAAACAACCCTCGTGAAATCCTAAAAAGAGTCAAGGGAGGATGAAGACAGGGAAGTTAATGACATTCTTGAAACAGAAGCTGAACATCTGCAGGGATGGAGAAAACTAGGAAGAAATTAAGTCTTGAGCTGGGCCTGGCTGGCACAGGTTTGTAACGCCAGCCTCTGGAGGCCAAGGCCGGAAGACTACAAACTGGTGCGGGCCTGGGACACAAGGGGTGGGAACTGCTTCTGATCTCTTAGCTGATGGTGTCCTCTAGGAGGTTAGGGCCAGTGAGACTGAAGGGACCTGCTGAACAGCCCATCTGGGCTCCATCTAGTCCTTTGCACAGACGAAAGCAGAGATCTTAAACTGTTTCCTTATAAGGGGTCTAACAGCTTTGTGAAAATAGTCAAGTGTACCCTTTGCTGTGTGATGGAGTAGGCATAATTTTGCTCAAAGTCTTTGTGAAAAAAATTATATGATATTACTGTGAGGGAAAAAAAAGAGGTTTTTATTATACTACTTGATAGATACATTAGTTTTCTTTGTGGAACTCAGATTCCAGCAAAGTGCATGGAGCAAAAAGGCTAGCTTCTGGTAGAAATGCAGACACGGGGGCTTAAAGCAATCTGGCTTTTCCTTTTAACTGGTGGATGTATTTTGTACACAGTGGTGAGATTCATAAAGACATTTCCATCCAGTATGTGATGGACTTTGACCATATTTATCACTCCTATCTCACAGATCCTTTTCCTTTCTCCAGTCTCGTATCTGCATTCAAACTACATACATACATACATACATACATACAATCATACATATCCAGTTATAGGTGTACATATAACATTTCAGACCCATACAAGAGAAAGAACATTGTCTTTCTGAGTCTGGCTGAGCTGGCTTACTGTGACAACCTCCACCCTCACACACCTTTTCAAAACAAGAAGCTGGACTGTTTTCCTTCCTAACTTAGAGAAGATATATTTCTACAAGGGTGTTTACTTGGCGGAGGGAGGGCTCTTGACCAGAGGAAGCCAAGAGGCTTTTCTTCTAGAACTTGGAATGTGGAGTAAAAGTCACAGAAGGAAACCAGTGGCTGTTTTAGTGACTGAGTCTTGGTGCGGCTTCTGTTTGGCCTCCCAGAACTGCTGAGAGATCCCAGCTCTTGGTCCCTCTGAAACCTGATTGGATTGTGAGTGATCTACCTGTCCACCAACTTTTATTTTTATTTTTGGTGATCTTGTCTACCCAATCCCTTAGATTGTCCAAAATATTGCCCAAGATCCTTGCATTTAAAATGTGTTTTTATTTTTAATTGTGTGTATGTGTGAATGTATGGTGTGTGTGTGTGTGCCCCAGGAGGCCACTCTGCAGTTGCAGTTACAAGTAGTTGTGAGTTGCTTGATCCGAGTGCTGGGAACTGACCTTGGATGCTCTGCTAAAGCAGCAAGTGCTCCTAACCACTTAGCCACCTCTCCAGCCCCAGGAAGAATATTTTAAATGACAACGAAAGTCAGAAGTGGAAACCTTAGAGTTCAGGAATGCAAGCTAGTTTGCCTTGAGCCAGCTCCAGACCGGGCGGGGCTTTCATCTGCTCAGGTGTTTCTTCCTGGCAGAATGAGGTGCTGGGTTCAAAGATCCTACTTGTTCTTGACTCTGCAGTGTTTCCTGATCTGATCCTGGGCTGGGGTGGTGGAGTATTGAGTAAAGCACTTGCTGCACAGGTTGTATTACCTGAGTTCTATCCCTGGAACCCGTAAAAAGAGCCAGATGCAATCGTCTATCTGCATTCCCAGCATGCCCCTCTTGGGAGATGGGCGCGAAGGAAGAAGGGCCAGAAGTTTACAGGTCAGCTAGTTCACGCATCAGTGAACAAGAGACCCATTCTCTAATTAGGTTGAAGGTAGAGACAGGCACACAAGGAAGTTATTTGATCTCCACCTGCACCATATGCACACAAACCACAGTATACAAACATGGGCACACACACACACACACACACACACACACACACACACACCTACCTTGTCATTAAGGAGCTTCCATCCAGGGGAGGAAATGAACATACCCAACGTCCCTAACACCTACTGTTGGCATTCCAGTCAGGCTTAGAGCCTGAGAGCTTACAAGCTGACCTTGCCAGCCCCTTGACATACTGGCAGCAAAAGAATTTTAAACTGCCAGGCTCAGTGATGAACCAATTCAATGAAGGACTCTGGGAGAGGCATTTACATAAAATGTGATGCTCGGGTAAGCTCAGACACAGACTTCAGCTGAATACTTCATGACAGAAAACACTGGCTGGAGACTGATTCTTGGTTAAATTTCGCCAAGACCTTGTAACTATAGACATGCTTACCAGGAAGGGTCGGTATCTCTATTATCTGTTGTCATGTAAGAACCATTCCAAATGCTCAGTGACTTAAAACCAGTACCAGTTTAGGTTTGAAACCCTGGGCTACTCGTGACTGGCTCTGCCTAGGACTCACTCGGGTAGGACTTGGCTTTTCTCTCCTTGGCTCTCTCCCCCGTGTAGAGGTCCTCTGTGGAAGTCTTAAGGCAGCACCCCAACGAACAAGGAGCAAGGCTCAAATCCTCAGCTCACAAGATGTCGTAATATACCCACAGGTCAAAATGAGTCACACAGTCAGCGTGGGAGGAGCCAACTCAGAGCGAGCACTCTTCCTTCCTGTCAGCAGCAAGGTTGTGAGGAGTGGCTCTAGACCTTTGGAAATCTGCATCTCTAACTTGTAAATGAGCCCTCACTAAAGGCAAACAAGTACTTACCAAAGGCAAAGGCACTTTTGAGTCACCTTGTTAAGGGGCTATTTCTCTAGAGCCTTGTAAACATACAAGAGCCTCTGAAAGTTATGTACATCAAGTTTAGGGGCAAAGAGCGGCAGACCCGACCCGAGGGAGGCTTACGGATTTCATATGGAGCTGCATACTGTCCCGCTCTGCCCCAGAGGGAGGACTTCTGTGTGTGTCTCATCCACCCGAGCTCACACTTGAGGACAAGAACTTCACTTTGCTCACACAATTGTTTCTCTAAATCGAGAACTCACAATACTAATCATGATCCCTACATACTTGTTAATGGCACTGTGCCTTTATGAGGCAGTCGTGAGCTCTAGAGATTGCCTCACAGACTGGGTCATTCCTTCTTAAATGACTGATCACAGAGCCACCGCCTGTGGTCTTAAGGTTGTCCCCAGTAGAAAAGAAAACAGTCTTCCCACACCCTCAAGGTGGCTCACAACCTCCTAGAACTGCAATTCCAGGGATCCAAAGCCTCTCGTGGCCTCCTTTTGCACACATACATACATGTAAACAAAATAAACCTTAAAAAAATAGCCTTTATTTTTCCTGCGTGTATCCGTAAGTGCCTGAGGATACATGTACATGTGGAGATCATCTGCCTCTCCTCTGTGGTTTGCTGTCTTGTTTTTTTGACACAGGGTTTCCCAGGGAACCTAGAGCTCAGCCTTTTGGTTAGGCCGGCTGACCAGGGATATGAATGTCTCCCCTAGGATTTTACACACACACACACACACACACACACACACACACACACACACTCACATTCTTATGCCCAGCTTTAATGGGGGTGCAGGGATCTGAACTCAGGTCCTAATGCTTGGGTAGTAGTTACTTTACAGAGTCATCTCCTTAGATCCCCAATAATAGTCTTCTTACATATGTGTATTTTCATCCCGCACTAGGCCAGTAATAATACAAATGAGCACCAGGCAGGGCTATGCTAAGCGCTGTATATGATCTCTGTATATCTTCAAACCGTAACACCAGCAAGTAGATTTTACGGCTCTTATAGATGAGTTCATTTTTGGCCAAAGGAGATTAGCTTTCCTAAGACTTCTCAACGTTTAAGTGGCTGATTTAAAACCTAAATGTGCTTGGCTGAAAGTCCTTAATGACATTTAGCTTAGGGCCTTTTGGGGCTTTAATGCTGATAAGGGGCAAGGAATCCCATTTTATTTATGACAAGCTGAACATGTGTAATTTACCATCAACAAACCCAGGTGGGAACATCCCCTTGAGGATATGAAAGTCTGCTTGGCTAGGAGGGGGAGGAGGTCTGTGATTGTATTTTGCTTCCTCATAAGCCCCAGGCACAGGTCACAGAACAAACTTCTGCCATTGGGTACCAACCTGCTCTCTAACCTGCACCAGGTATGAATGTACTCAAGGGCTACACAGTTCCTTCAAGGGTGACCATGTGGGGAAGGAAGCCAGTGCCTCCGATCACCGTCCGCTTGACAGGGCAGGCCTAAATTAGCTGCGCCCAGTAGAACGTAATCCCCATTCTCAAGAACGGGGACCCTAAACCTTCCCTTCTCCCCTCAACAATGGCGGAGGCGCATCTGAGTGTACCTGGCCTGAAGGCAGTTGAGCACGCAAGAAAGCACTTCGCTTTTGCAACCCAGACCTCCGCTTCCCCTTCACAGGTTCACCGACACAGGCTGCTTCAAGCCTGGCTGCCCCTTGGGCGTGACCGCAACGCGAGCGGCTCCGGCCTGCGGGGCGTCCGCAGGGTGCAGGGTGCCGCGTGGTCCGGCCCCGCGTTAGGGTTAGGGAGCAGGATTCGGCTTCCCGGCGGCAGAGGGCGCCTGGCGCCGCGGTCCTGCGCCCCGGAGCCGCCCGCGAGGCGCGAGCAGAGGCGAGGCGGGCAAGCGGCGGCCCCTGCCACGTACCCGGCCGTGCGCGGCGGCGGCAGGTGGGCGCGGGGGCTGCGGGGACCGCGCGGCTCCGAGCGGGGCCTCGGCGCGCGGGTGCGGGAGGCCGGGGCGCCGCGGGTGGTGCGCGCTGGCGGGCGGGACGGCTCTGCGCTCCCCGCCGCGCCTTCCGGGCCGGGCCGGGAAAAGTTGGGGCGGCGCGCTGGCCTCGGGGACCGGGCGGGAAGTGCGGCGCGGGCGGCAGAGGCCCCGCGCGGGAAGGCGGCCCCGCG
This sequence comes from Apodemus sylvaticus, assembly GCF_947179515.1. Taxonomy (NCBI): domain Eukaryota; kingdom Metazoa; phylum Chordata; class Mammalia; order Rodentia; family Muridae; genus Apodemus; species Apodemus sylvaticus. The sequence continues at coordinate 120,084,508 of NC_067478.1, read as the reverse complement.
CGGCCCGCAGAGGGGCGCGCGTTTGCAGGTGGCTGCGGGTGGCGGGGACCCCAGCGGGGCGGCGGGGACGGGCTGGCCTCTTTCCCGCTGCGGCCCAGGGGCCCGGCCGAGAGTTGGGGACCCCTCGTGGCGTTCGGGGTCCCCGTGGGGAAGGAGCTGAGCATGGTTTCCTGCGTCGCGGGCTCCGGGAGCGCCCCTCCCACTGCGGTGCGTTGGTCCTGGGGAAGTTGAGCGGGCCGCGGAGTGGACGGTATGTGTGCAGGGTGTTCCGAAAGAGTGGGATGGGACCGCATGAAGCACGCACACCCACCCAAGCTCTCAGTCCCGGCTCAGCGCGCAACTCCGGGCCCCCTAGCGTTTAAGAGATTCTCCGGGCTGGGCCAGCAGCTGCTCAAAGCTGCACAGCACATCTAGGCATAGTGTGTGGCTAGAAGACATGGCCTCTGATTTTCTGTCTGCCGCTGGCCACTTCCCAAACAAGGTTTCAACAGATGCCCATGTGTTATTAGAACAACCTATGTAGTGTTCCTTGATGAACTTGATGCCCCCTCCCCGATAAGCTTGGTATTCAAGCCACCTCCATGCCACGTTGAGTGCAGTAGAACATAGCCAGGCCATGGGCCTCCTGAGCCCGTGGGAGGTTCTAGATGTGTCAACAGGACATGACCTTGGGTAAGCCCTGTGGACCTCAGTGTTCTTTCTGTGTAACAGGAGAAAAAAAAAAAAAGATAATTTATAGGAGGCTGGCGGAGGTTTCCGAGGGAGCCTTGCCTGACTTGCAGTCTCCTATTTGCACAAATATTTCTACTTGCCCTCAGGAAGACATTAGGATAGCTTTAAAGAAAACAGGAGCTAAAAAGATGGAACACACAAAGCAAGGAAGTCGTAATTGGTACTAGGTGTACACTGGAGTGCTGTACTCGTGCAGGTAGTGGGAATTATGGCCTGCCAGTTCGTCTTTGCTATAAAGTCGCTTCTAGCGCTGAGAACATGCCACCCGTGGGCACGGACTGCTTATTTTAGCCTCGGACTGGGGTGGTCACTCAGCTGGCATGATGGGGCCCTTCCTGAGGGGCATGCCCAGATCTCATGCTGTGTAGCTGCATCCGTGCCACCTACCTCTTCTGGTCCGGCTTTAGAAGTAGTAGCCTGGTTTACCATTGCATGTGGTGTTTCTGAACTGAGCTGATTTCTTCCAAGTCTGAGTAGTAAATACGTACGCATGAGGTACGCTTGGGTATAGCTCAGTATAAATCGTAGTTATGCGGTGTCTACTCCACTTATTCCTTGGTGTCTGCTGGGGCAGCCCCTCACCCAGACTTGGGAAACAGGTTTTGGGTCCTGAGGGCAATCAAAATAATTGGGCTAAGCAGCTTGTTAATGATCAAGCCTAAGTGTTGTAAGGTGAGGGGTGGGTATCTCTTTCTTTCTTTCTTTCTTTCTTTCTTTCTTTCTTTCTTTCTTTCTTTCTTTCTTTCTTTCTTTCTTTCTTTCTTTCTTTCTTTCTTTCTTTCTTTCCTTCCTTTCCTTTCCTTTCCTTTCCTTTCCTTTCCTTTCTTTCTTTCAAGATTTATTTATTTATTTTAATGTATATGAATACACTGTTGCTGTCTTCAGACACACCAGAAGAGGGCATCAGATCTCCTTACAGATGGTTGTGAGCCACCATGTGGTTGCTGGGAATGACCTCTGGAAGAGCAATCAGTGCTCTTAGCCGCTGAACTATCTCTCCAGCCCTAGGGGAGATTTTCCTGTTTTATCATAACGGAATGTTTTTCTCCTGTCCACTTCCATTTTCAGCTTTCGGAATCCAAATCGGCTTTGCTTTGACCATGTCCTTCTCTGTAATCCTCGAAACAATTTCGTTAGTGTCTTGGAAGTGGCAGTAGATGATTATCTCTTTAGTTTAAGATAGTGGTACAATGATACTTAAAAACATAGGGCTTCACTAATTACGTTCAGTCCTTAAGGTAGCTGTAGAGTGTGCGCATGCGTGAAGATGACCATACAGAGACCGCTAGATTCTTGAAACAAGAATCGTGTTTTCAGGTTAGTTTCCGTTTGAGCCTCTGCTGCTCTTTAGACTCCGTGAAGCGGAGTGGGCGTCAGTTCGTTGGTGAAGAAGCGAAGCCATGAGGCACAGTTCTGTGTCACGGTAGCATCTCTGTGCCCAGAGAGCAGCTTGCGGGGACGGGAAAGGAATTCTTACTAGTTTACAAGGTTGTGATCTCTCAGTGAGAACATGAGGGAACGCTGCATGCTCTCTGATTCAGGATGTCGGGCCTTAAACACCTGAGGACCCTGGAACCTACCTATGTGGTGATCCTGGAGGTATTGCGGCCCCTGTAACCCCTGAGCTGTCGGCCCCGCCTCTGGGCCGCAATCTGCCCCTCTCAAGTCTGAGCCCTGCTGCTTTCCCTCACCTGTGAACCCAAGGCTGCTGCAGGCTGGCCCCTCCTCTCTCTCCTTGCTCAGGCTCTCCAGATAATGGGGTTGATTAAGTCTTCCTGTAGGAATTGTCCTCAGGGGAGAAAGGCTTTTTAAAGTACATTTTTGTCCTTATGAATAATTCCTCTGGCTTTTGCCTCCCCACACCAATCGCAAGCACACACAGAGAACATTCCAGGGCCTTGGGCTATGGATGGATTCAAGAAAGGAACTGAACAAAACCAGAAGCCAGAAAGGGCAGGTTGGAAGTTGGTTGTGGTTTTAGCTGTTCCCTGCCCCGCCTCATTTTGTAGATTTCTCTCCATTTTTGCACTAGGAAAAGATAATGGAGTTTTGCGGGGGAGGGGTTCTGGATAAGGTGAGGAGGGAGGAGGCTGACTGTGAGGGGGGGACTGTAGTCAGATGTGGAACTGAGGGAGATACCGGCCACTGTCCACCTTCTCCTGGAAGCCGCCCGCCCTGCTGGGCTTCCAAGTTTTGTGCTCTAGGCAGATTGTGACTCGCCTTAGTGGCAACATTAGTGAAATTCTGTAGTCAATTGTGCAGAAAAGGAAATTAAATTCCAAGAGAGTGTTTGTTGTGACGGATGCCAGGATTTTTTATCAGGATCTAGTCGGTCTACCTCCTAGTTTCCCCAAAGATATTTTAAAAAGAAATAGTTTTTAAATCATGGAAGTGTCTTCATTGTGAGTCTTTGAAATGTCACCCTCCTAAATTGTGGAAACGAATGAGGTTGAAACATCCCGGGGATTTATGTTTTGACCTGTGCCTTCACTGTTCTCACATTATTTTAATAATGAGTTTACTTTTGGTTTCCTTTCCATTTTGAGAGCCTAGTTTCTACACTTGAGAGCTTGCCTCTGCCTTCTGTTCTCTGGGGTTAATTCTTACTGATCATGCAGAGCTGGTGAGGAGTTAGGGCACGCAGCACACCGAGCCAGGCTGGGGACAGGTGTAGGATGCTCACTGACAGGATATGGTCCTGACAGCAGAACTGATGGCAGGTTATGGCGGCCCATAATTAATAAAGCACAGTGGTGTGACGGTTCACAGATGCCTGTATGTACCCTGTAGATATGAAAGGCTGCTCTTGCTCTCTCCAAGGTTCAGAAGCATGCTTGTAGGCTGGCACAGGTGTCGTGATGGCTCAGGGACACGTGTCCGACAAATAGTCTTTAACCACGGCCTGTGCTTACGTCAGTTCTGGGCAGGGAGGGCTGTGCTCACTCTACTGGGGATAGGATAGAGCCTTTGTCTTGTGGTTTGGGAGTTTCCTCAAGGAAAGAAGGTTAACTCTATCAAGGAAGATTGTTCAGCGGGCTGTGTGGAGTATGAAACACAGCAAGTGGAAATTAGTGGAGAAGAGTCTATTAGTACAGTGGGCTCAAGACATAGCCCAGGTAAAACCATGATGCTGTGGCCCTGCGGTGCACAGGATGTGTAAGACCCCCAAAAACCGAGGGTGCCCCAGAACCCCACACCCCGGAAGGCAACACCTAAATCACTCGCAAGAAACGGTCTCAATGCAATAGCATGAGGATTTCTTTATTCCAGAATTCTGGGTTCCATAGCCGTGCACACTACGCAGGGTTAGAAGACTATGGACCCCAAGTGCTGAATTGCGACAGCTTTTATAAGTTTACGGCAGAGCCCGCAAATCACAAACCAATCATTTCTTAGCATGGAGAGCCCTCGAATTGTGAGCCAATCAATTTGTACCACTCCATAGTTTTTAGGCCAATCAGTTTAAATTATCGGAGCCCGCGCTCAGTGGACCAATTAGTTTCCTATAATGTCTACAACTGCGTGAACTCCTGCTTAGGGGTAATGGCTTAAGTTTACAGAAGCAAGATAAGCTTAACCCATTTCCAGTTACCCTATGGGGCCAGGATCACCTATTTAAGGCCTTTCTGCTAGCTCTAAACAAAGGGCGGGCTCTGGAATGTGACCTTTTACCTAGTTTCTAATAAAGCGAGATAGCATTTTAAACTCCTGATTTCTTGGGGTCATTAGAGTTAGGCTGTATTTTCTATCCTTTCAGATGCACACCGAATGGGAAGGTCTTGGTCTCTCTGGATGATGGAGTTCAGAGAGGAAACCTTTCCTGCTCCTCATCCTCAGAGCCTTGAGCTGTGGAACTGAGGACGCTGGGAAGGAAGCTGCAGCAGCATGCATTGCTTCTCTTGGGCCCTTGCTAGAGACAGCTGTCTGAGTCTGACCTGAAAGGCCTTTGCTGCTGCCCTCTGACCTTAGCATGTCTAAGAACGTCTCAGAATTGAGGTGGGAAATGATGTCCAAGAAGAAGGAAGAACAAAGTATGGATCCTGGATCCTTTGTAGAAGGGGGGTGGGGATACCCACAGAAGGAGATACAAAGACAGAGGTTGAGCAGAGTCTGAGGGAAAGACCATCCAGAGACTACCACACCCAGGGATGCATCCTATATACAGTTACAAAACCCAGACACTATTGTGGATGCCCACGAGTGCTTGCTGACTGGAGCTGGATATAGCTGTCACCTGGGAGGCTCTGCTAGTGCATGACAAATACAGAGGGGGACACTCTCAGCCAGCCATTGAACTGAGCACAGGGTCCCCAATGGGGGAGCTAGAAAAAGAATCCAAGGAGCTGAAGGGGTTTTGCAGCACCATAGGAGGAACAACAATATGAGTCACCCAGTACTCCCAGAGCTCCCAGGGACAAAACCATCAACCAGATAGTACCCATGGCCCCAGACACATCGGCAGCAGAGGATGATATTGTTGGACACCAAATCGGGGAGAGGCCCTTGGTCCTGGAAAGATTTGATACTGTAGTGTAGAGGAATACCAGGACAGGGAAGCAGGGGTGGATTGTTTGGGAAAGGGGAGATGGCTTATGAGATTTTCGGGGGGCAGGGGGACCAGGAAAAGGGACAACATTTGAAGTGTAAGTAAAGAATATACTTAATTAAAAAAAAAAGAATCATCACTATTTAGGATAACCAAAAAAAAAAAAAATGAGGTGGGGCTATCAAGACCCACTTAGGAATAATATTTAAGAATTCAAATGGAACTTGCTAGAAGGATAAAGCCTAGTTTAGAAGAAGTTTACAATCTAGTAATTGCCAGCTGGCCCCCAAGCAGATGGGTTAGTCCTCAGTTCTCTATGTGTGCTGTGTGAGGTTGCTGGGGAAAAAGTAACAGTGTGTATCCTGTGATTGGTAGCCAACTCTAAGGAGTGGAGGTTATCTTCCTCTAAGACCGCAGCCTGTGCCGCAGAGCTTGACCAGTCTGAAGCAGATTCTGAGCCCTGGGACGAGGGTGACTGGAGATTTCAGTGGAACACGCTGTTCGAGCGCCCTGTGCCCCTAGTCTGGGCCAGAGATGGTAGTGGACTGCTTCTGGCTGTGTGTTTTCTGGGTTGCATTCATTCCTGTTTGTTCTTGTGCTGGTCAGGCAGGAGCGCAGTCGACCGGGGCCTGGCTTTCTCGGCCCTCTTCATTTGTGAGGGAGCAGTTGGACCTCACCGCCCTGCTCCTCAGCCCGTGTCGCCGCAGTCTCCACCGGTGGACACGACGTGCAGGCCCACCTCACTGCTGGCCCACCTCACTGCTGGCGTTCTCTTTGACTTGGTGACCTTGCGTCCTTGTACTCAGTGGCCTCTCTCTGATACCCACAATGGTGTACAAGGACGGACAGCATCCTTGACTGGGTGCTGAGGCCCGGCTGGAGAAGGGCGCACTCACTGCAGACAGTAGCGATCGTGCCTACTTCTTGTTTATTATGTCTGCAGCAAAGCCTCTTTGCTAGATTTTTTTTTGAAGTGTGTGTGTGTGTTGGGGTTTGTTTGTTTTAATTATTACCAAGAATCAGAAAAGATACCTGTCAGATGTTTAAATCCACTACAGCAGTGTTGTGACTCTGGCGAGCAGGGAGAACAAATATACATTTAGCCAGGATACCGATGATTTCTCTCTTTCTGTGCTAACGCAGCTCTGTTGGATGAGACGTCCGATTTGTATACTGACTGATACAATTTGGGTTTCCGGAGTGAGGGAAGAGATTCCTGGGCTGCTTGCTGGATCGGAGGGACTCCACTGAGCAGGCTTCTCTGCCAGTCTTGGCTCTCTCCCTAACGCAGGCACTGGCACACAGCCTCTCAGTTGGGAAGGTAGAGTTTGTCCAGAGCCCTCAGCCGTTGCCTGAGGGGTGCTTAGTGGGCTGTGGTGAAAGCCCTCCCCTCTGCCGTCTGAAGGAGATTCTCTTTTGACACTGTGTGTGCATTTGAGGATAGGCCCAGAACTGGTGCATCCAGGGATGGCAGGTTGAGGGTAGGAAAGGCCACAGCTCTCCTTAACCCTGTCAATCCCAATTTGACTTGTTGTCAAGGCTCAGATATTAGGCAAGGATCTCTTTAGTTTCTCCTTGAGTACAGTGTGGAAACATGCGCTGCCTTGGGGTGCAAGTCGACAGAGGGGGAGTCTGTCTGTCTGGAGCTGTTTACAGGAGGCCACTTGCTTTCATGGATGACCCAGGTGGTCTGTGCGAGTCTGCTCCCATCCTCCACCCCTTCCCATGTGGAAGGAAGAGCCACCGTGTTGACACTGCAACCCTCTCCAGGTGTCCCCTCCCCCTCCAGCGGTCCGTCTGCCGTAACTGGTTTTAGCAGTTAGGTGAGGAGCTTGAAGCTGTTTGTCTGCCTATTTAGACACGTGGGCATAAGAATTTCTACGTTTTACAAGCCTAGATCTGATCAGATGCACCGGCCCACCATCTTCCTTATTTTTATATTGCGAAGTTGTTTACAATGTAGCTAGTTTCTGTTCTTTTGCCTACAACATATGATACAGGTGTATCGTTTCCGAATTGGTTTCCTGTTGATGGACAGGCAGATGAACTAGCTCATGAGGTTTCCACTTACCCATGTCTCTGCATCAGGGTGCCTGCGTTTCTCTGTTCTGATTCGTCAGACATTTACGTTAATCCAGCCCCTCGGAGCAGCTGTACCCGTGGTGATCTTAGATGTCCTGATCTCTACTACAGTTTACGAGTTTGCCCATTTTCCTACTGGCTGACATGCTGATCGGAAGAAGTAGATTGTGTTTTGTAAGCATTCTGTCGGTTGCCAGTTAAGCCGGGACACCCATTGCTTAGCTTTGGATCTTAGTGCTGAGATCTCAACTTGCAGAGTAGGCGGGCCTGTAGGAATCGCTGTGGGAAGCCCAGAAAGACTTGGAGTAGGCACCGTGTCACCAGGGGTGGCAGTGTGGCACCTGGGAGCCAGACCTGGTTTCACATTCCTTCCATTTCTGCTAGAGGCTAGGTATGGTGACAGGGACACTTGGAACTTGGTGTAGGGCCCCTGGGTGTGTCTTGAAGTGTTCCCCTGAGGAACTGGGTTTGTGTAAGTACCAAATGAGACGGGTCTTTCCGGAGACTGTGCATCCGAAAACCAGATGCTGTGGCGTTCATAAAGCCTGGTGGTGGAGAGTCTGTGTGAGGCAGATGGCTTTCTACCTGTGTGGCTATCTTCCCTGCTACTGGCTTGCTATGGCGTGTTGTGACAGTTTGCCATGTACTGGGGTCTTTGGGAGACACTGGAGTCTTAACAGGTAGCCGGCAGGCTGATGGATGAGATGATTGGTACCCGAGTTTGACTCCTCTGGGCTGTCCCCACAGCCTGGGCCCTGGACTTTAGAGACTTTGGCTTACTGGAACATTTCAATCTTCTGCTGCTGAAAGAGGTTTGGAGTAGGGGTGGCGGGGGCAGAGGGGTGGGAAAGGGACTCTAGAGCCCAGATTTTTTGCAACCCAGTTCCTGCTCAGTCTTCATCAAGTGGGAGGGCTAAGTCTATTATATCCTAGTACTAGAGCAAAGTTAGTTCTCTTTCTGGCCTCAGTTTCCTCACTGGGGATCCGGGCTTACCTAGGTCGTAAGTTGCAGGGTCATTGAGGATTCTCTGTGTTCGTTCATAGAGCTTTGACATCTCCCCAGCAGGTACTCAGTGACCGAAGCCACTTCTTCTGTGTGTAGACTCCTTTCTTAGCAACGGTTTTAAAATCTTAATTGTGTGTGTATGCGTGTGCATGCGTGGGTCCCATGGTGCTTGCGTGGAGCTAAGAGTAAAACTGTGTGGAGTTGGTTTTCTCTTTCCATCTTTGTATTGGTTTCAGGAATCGAAACTCAGGATGTCAGGCTTGTGTGGCCAGCGCCTCTACCTCCTGAGCCATCTCAAGTAAGTGCCCAGTAAATGCTTTTAAGTGAATGAGTGTACATTTGGTTGGTTCCATATGAAAATATATACGGCCTGCTAGCATTGAAAGGGCTAGGACTGAAGATGTCTGCCGAGAGGCAGATGGGAGCAGCGAGGGGTGCAGGTGGGAGGGTGTCTGTGAGACTTGGCAGGAGAGGAACGCAGGCATCTCTCTGCAACCCATCGGTTACCAGCAAACAACTCCTCTGTGTACATCAGTGCCCCAGGTGCAAGGGCCTTTTCACTTTCGTTTAGAGAGACTGGGTGTTGGAAGGCCCAGAACAAGCTCTCTAGTTTGTTTTGAGGTGACTGGTAGAACCTCTGAATGGTGACGAGTCTCATGTCACACAGCTGGCCAGACTGAGACTGAGTAGGGACTTTCCACATCTTCTGCTTGCGTCCACATGTTACCTGTTTCCAGATGTAGACGGTATTGGCTGTGTCATTTATTGCCCGAGGCTCTAGTGCTCTGGGTCTACTTGTGCCTTGAGGTTACTGAAGTCCCAGGGAGAAAATTGTCCCTGGTGTTGGAATTCCAGCTCATATCTGCCTGATTATCACACTCACACTTCCACCAGCAGTCCCCAGTCAGCCACCATGTCCGTAATGTTTGCACCACTCTGTGTGTGCATGTGCACGCGTGCAGACAGGTTCATGCAAAGCCCCTCATTTGTTTGCTGATTTTTATCCCCCCCAACCGGATATCTGAGGCCTGCAGGGTGAATGTGGAGAAGGCGGTACCTAAGGCCAGCATTCCACCGTGCAGCTAGTGTCTCCATGGGAAAATGACAGCCCTGCTGAAGGTCCTGCTTAGTGTGTGGGCCTGTGAGGTCCTAGTGTTCCCTGCACAGATGGAGAGGTCCTCTGGAGGAGGCAGAGTTTCAGTCACAGAGACTGTGACATGACTGCACGTGCATGATAGTTAATGCTACAGGAGGAATAAGATGGTGTACACCTTTAAGCCCAGCACTCCAGAGGTAGAGGCGGGTGTTCTCTGAGTTCAAGGTCAGCCTTGTTTCTAGTCTACTGTGTGAGTTTCTGGACAGCCAGAAACCTATCTCCCTCCCCCACCCACAGCCTTAGACCTAAACGGAATAATAGTGGCCTGCGGCTCGAGAGAGACTTGAGAGCAAAGTGCAGGAGGTGTCAAAGGTATTGCCCTAAATAATAGTCTGCGGAATCAAGGCCTCCCCTTGGCGCGGGCTCCTCTGAACGAGCACAGATTAAAATGGCTAACCTGTAGAGAGAGAGCAGATTCACTCTGCTTTTCTTACACACTGCATTTGACAGATAAAGACACTGAGCCGCCCAGGGCAAGGTGCCTATTCAAGGTCACGGTATAACGGAAGGAGAGGCCAGCTGGATCCTGCCCTCGACCCACTGCAGTCTTTACTGAGACAGCCCTCAGGGAGGAAGGAGGTGGCTGCTTGTGGGAAGTGAGTGTTGTGAATCGGATGAATGAGTTCCTGGTCCAGTTCCTGACCTGTCTGTCTGTCTCTGAGGGGCATTAGAACATTAGCCTCGCCGCATGGACCCGCTTCCTGTTAGACAGATTGTGTTTCACCCAACACCCAGCAAGTTTTTACGGAGTCTTCACTGTGCTTGCCATAGGGAATCTAGAGCGCAGGAAGGAAGCCAAGGTCCTGGTCCTGCTGACGGCTGCCTAGGGGAATCTTGTAAGTGTGCTGGTGTCCTACAGCTGCTGTGACACGGCACCGTGGTGGTTGCTTAAGCAACATAGGTTTATTCCGCCTCAGTTCTCAGGCTCAGGGTATCTGCTCCTTGTTCCTTCTCCTGGCCTTTGTCATCTGCTGTCACCTGAGGTTCTCCCGGCCTCTCGGGTGTGAGGGTCTCCAGAGGCACAGAATGGGCAGTTAGTACGGGGTTAGTCTTGCCGTATGAGGGCTCTTCCTTAGAGCTAGAGACTGTGTGTGTGTGTGTGTGTACTGTGTATGGATGCACTTATGCACTTAGGTATTTTTGCCTATAGGGAGAAGTTAGATTTTTCTTCACCACAGATCCACGCTCTTCCTGACTCTCGCCTGCCCACCTCCCCTCACATACGCTATGTGCGCGAGGATGCGGCTTGGCTGGCATGTATGCGTGGACAGAGCTTGCAGGGTGTTGCACTGAGGGTTTGGTGGCCATACCCTCCCCTGCCCTACAGGCTACAGGAGGAAATTCCTTGTCAGTTAGACACAGCGCCTTCCCTTCAGCTCTGAGTTAAGTCCTCAGCACATACACAAACTGACCAGTCCATTTTAGAGCGGCGGGCACTGTCCTTAGAGTTCAGGTGGTCAGTGTCTCAGGCAGAAGTCGGAAATGCTGCACTCAGTGTGCAAATTCAGTTCAGCATCCAGATCTTTGCAAGCTGAAAAGCCAAGATGCAGCAAACTCCAGTCGTCTCCCTTGGTTAGTGGGCCGTGTTTAGCCTTGACCATCCAGGGATGTTCGTAGAGACCCGTGGAAAGAGCAGAAATGTCCTGTGTTCTTCGCTCATGAGCCTAGGACCGTCTCACTTTGTAACTCATATAGTTTTTATAAAACAAACAAAACAAACAACCAGTTTGTGTCATTAAAAAGAAGAGCCTGAGGTGAGGTTTGGCTTGGCCTGCTTGAGGCCTGTGGGGTCAGTTTGTGTATGTGCTGAGGACTTAACTCAGAGCTGAAGGGAAGGCGCTGTGTCTAACTGACAAGGAATTTCCTCCTGTAGCCTCGGAAGGAAAGGGCGGCCTGGCGCTGTGTGAGGAAGGCCCCTGAGCGGTGGGCTGTGGCTGGGCCTGCTTCCTGCACTCACAGAGGGGGCTCCCCGTGTTTGGAGGCTATCTGCATGGTGCTTCTGCCCAGGCCCCTGTGGAGAACATGGTTTTAGAGGATAATTACGTATAAGTGGGGATGGAAATAGAATTGCCTGTGTCGGGAGCAGCTGCCTTTGGGGAGATACACACTCATTCCCCAACTCCCTCCGGAGCACAGCACTCTAAAGAGTCAACGTTGTCGACTACCCATGCGCGCTGTGAGAGGGTTATTTTGGGGTGTGTTCTCCTAGCATATCCAGAGGGCTTTCGTAGAACTGCTTTTTTAAAACGCATTATTTCTCTGCTAGAGGCACTCAGGAAACTAGACTTGGCGGTGTCCTGTAGATGCTACTGGGCCAGTGTTGTTTCTGTGTTATGTATACAGTGAGGACCCTTGTCTCAGCACCAGATGATGATTCATTGTGCCTCTGAATCAGCTCCGGATGGCTCCTGGTTCTGTCCTGAGCTCCTAGTAAATAAGTAACTTTTGTTGGCCAAGATAGGATTGGGAGCGGGCTCTAATATGCTTGTGGGGCTTAGTGCATGCTGTGAGATCAGAGATCAGGGTCCCAGCTTCGGGCTGAAGGACTGACGTCTGCCCTCATTCCTGCTGCTCTGGGGAAGCCACTTGCTGCTCTGCCTTGGAGACATTGTTGGGGGCTACTTGCCAGAGCATGGGTGACGCGGGGACACCACCCTGCCATGGGTGACAGCACAGAACTTAATCCTGGAGCTCAGTGCACGACTGGCAGACAGCTTCCCCATAGAGCCTCTCCCAAGCTTACCGCTTTTATAGTTTTCTCACCTTTAACCTGCAGGACATGAAGAGACTAGAGTGGTCCTCTCTGTTCCGAGTGGTCCTCTCTGTTCCTCGTGCTCCTCTCTCCTGACTGGGCAAGCCCTGGGCCTCCTCACCTAAGTGGGAACCCATTGACACCTATACATTCAGACTCCTTAGAAGTCAGCGTCTCTCCTCCATGCTGTCCCCTGCTGTCCGGCCTCCCAGGCAGGGAGGGAGGCCAGGTCACAGGTCAGGAGGCCTTGGCTGAGCCTCCACTCTGCCCCTGGGCGCAGGGGCATCAGTTGCTCAGCTGGGCCCTGCGTTCTCCCAGATTGCACTCGCGCTCTGTACCTGCCTTCAGCAAAGGCCCCTTACTCCTGGGGATTGTTTTCGTAAAACAAGTACGGGAAAGAAAAAAGGGTCATGACTACAAGATTGTATACATATTACATTGTAAATTTTTTTTAAGAAATAGTATTTACATGGAGAAATACTAAAAAGTTATTTCCCCAGTTATCTCTGTATTTTGTCTTCTTGGAAGTTTTCATCTTTATTTTCTTTTTGAGGCAGGGTCTCGTGTATGCCAGGCTGGTCTCACACTTCCTGTGTAGCTGAAGTTGACTTCCATCTTCTGTTCCTCCTGCCTCCTCCTACCAAGGGCAGGCCTTACAGGGTGTGCTATCATGTTGTGCATGCTGGGCCGCACTCTACCAACCAACACACATCTCAGGCCCAGACAGGGTTTCTTCTGTACACGGTAAAAACATCAGCGCTAATAATAATTTACTACTTACTAGAGAATTCAGCAGGTACCAGACATTGTCTGACAAGCCTTAAAATATCTTATGGAATCCTACTACTAACATTATTTATAAAAATATAAACCTTAACTTATTTTTATTATTGTGATAAAGTATAAATAGCATGAAACTCATCCTTTTAAACTTTTTTTTTTTTGCAAACAGTCCAGCCTGGCCTTGAACTTTTGATTCTCTAAGGTAGGTGTATCCCACTAGCAGCCGTTTATTTACTTTCTTTATCTCTCTGTGTGTACACGGCTGTGAGAGTCCCTGGGACTAAGGCTATAGGTGCTTGTCTGCTGCCTGATACAAGGCTGAGAACTAAATTTAAGTCCTCTGGCAGAGCAGGGAGTGCTCTTAACCACTGAGCCATCTCTCCTTCCTGGGTGCTCCGGGCTGTGGCTGTGGAGCCCCCGAGTCCTGTGCTTGCCCAGACTGGCTCTGCAGAGCCATTCGCTTGTGTGTTTCTCTTGAGGCTTCCAGCATTGGGGTAGCAGGTCAGGCTGTGCTGGTCAGCCTGGCTGTGTGGGGGTGAAGCTGGTGATCACTGTATTTCTGCTGTGGCCGAGAAGGTGGAAATGTGTAGGCTGCCCACCAGGATGCTGTTTGCACAATGATCTAGCAGGCAGAGGGGCCTGGGGCATCAGGTGACTGCCGTGTGTAGAGATGTGAACCTAGTAAGTGGGTGACCAGAGAGCAAGCGTTGAACTTGGCGTCTGCGCCTTAGTCCTCTTGCTTGGGCTCTTTTCTTCTCTCCCAACCTTATCTTTATCTTTAGATAAATATCTCAAAATCTCCCCATAGCCCAGGAGATGAGGAGTCAGGAGGTGAGAAGGAAGCTGGCTGGGAAGGGTGCTCGGCCCAGAGGCAGAGGTGGGCGGTAGATCAGAAGGGTTGGGAAAGTGAGGTGCTGGCCTCCCTCTGCGCTGCCTTGGCGGGCTCCTCCTACCCTTGCTTCGCTAGGGAGGTGAAGCATTCTTCTGTGCACCCGCCCGCGTTGTGCACCTTGTGCTCAAGGCTGCTGTTTACTTCCTCAGACCCACTCTGCAAGACTCACCTTCCTCTGTTGACTGAATTGTCGTTTAGATCCATCCCTGCAGCCTTGTATGCTTGGCAGTTGTAGTATACGGTGCCTTACTCTGGCTACCTGTCTTGTTTCAAGCCCAATCCTGCTTTGTTCTCTAACAGCCTTTGAGTGTCTGGGAGCTGTGCTGTTTCTCTCTCTCTCTCTCCCTCTGTCTCTCTGTCTGTCTGTCTCTGTCTGTCTCTGTCTCTGTCTCCCCTCTCCCCGTGTGTCCGTGTGTTCACCTTGGTAGACTCTCTGTGTGCAAGACAGTGAAGATCAAGCGGAGAGAAGACAAGCTAGCTCTCATAGCAGCCTTGGTTTTGTGAGGGAAATCCTAGTTAGGAGGGCTGAGCGTCGGTAGCATGAGCAGGCACTGCAGAAGAATGATGACCCCTGGTCATCATCGATGAAATATGTGCGGGGGTCAAAGGGCACGAGGAATTGACAGCCTCTGCCCCTCTGCTTCTCAGCAACTCTCCGCTTCAGCAGTTTGTAGCTGAGTGCCTGTCTCAGCACCTTGAGCTGACTTTGGAGTCATCTCTTCTGTATGCTTTATGTGACACAGGGGACAGTCTCTGTACAAGCTCTGCTGAAGTCACCTCATCTCACCATCCACTGGTTTCTGGTTTGAGACTGCTTTGCTGCTGGAAGACTAAGTAGGCCATGATACCTGTTTGGAACTGACTGTGGCTGTGCTCCATGGGTTCTTAATTTCCAGAAAAAATCCAGCCCGCCTCTTTGGCCCAGGAGACTGTCCGAAAGCACTCTGGTTGGTTTCAGGGTTTATTTATAGAGTGTGAAGATGCTGGAGTAGGAGACACTGTGACCCTCCGGGCCTTCTGGGGAGCAACCGCTAGAGGCCTTGGAACCCTTCAGGAAGTGGGGTGGTGGGCGGGGTCTTCCTCCTCTACTTTGCTGAGTTTTCTGAGGATCCTCTGTCCTCGTGGATTTCCCCATGCACTAACTGGGTGAGATCTTCTCCGGAGAAGTCGAATTTATTTGGTAGGGACTTACCGTGCTAAGTCAGTGGCTGCAGCTGTTGGTTGTTGCTTTGCTACGTGCTGAGCTTTTCCTGGGGTTTCTCTCACAACCGCCCACCCCCAACCCCCCAGCCATCTTGGAAGGCGAGGGCTTTCTCCTTTCCGTGGAGGAATGACTGGGGATCGAAGTGGAGCAGTCATTGGCTCACATTCTGTGTGGAAACAGGGGAGTCGAGGACCCACACAGGCCTGCTAGTCAGAGGCTAGCTTCTTTTTTTTTTTTTTTTTAATAACAGTTTTGAGCTTGGAAGGCCGGTACCCGGTGTGGGATGTCTACTTGGCTGAGGCATTGTGGCCTGTTTTGACCTTCCTTGAAGGAAGGGTGGCTCTGGGTACCGGGGACCTGCTGGCAGGTCCTGCTGGCTGGAGGTAGTGTGAGGTCCCGACGCCTTGTCACACACGGTTCCTTGACTTTTCTCTTGCTTTGGTATTTTGCCTGGTGCACGACCCTGAAGCCCCTGAGTGTGGCGGTGAGGGTTAAGACCAACACACGCACGCGCACACACACACACACACACACACGCACACACACACACACACGCACACACACACTGTTCAGATGTGATGTCATTGCTCCCCGCTAGCCCGGTGTGTGCTCCAGCTGTTAACAAGCATTCCTCAGAGCCACTACCATCTGTCCCCAGTTTACGAATGCATTTCTTGGTAAGTCGGAACTTAAACGGCCTGCTTTCTTTATGTCGTGGTTTCTTCTAAAAGAGTTTTTAGGTTCAGTACACAGCAAGTCAGCTATGAGCAGCTACTACTAACTTGAAACAGAAGCAAAGTAACAGCCGTAACAAACAAAACTGAGCAAAGCAAACAAACAAAACAAAACAAAACAACTCCTAAAACAAAACAAAGCAAAACTGAGGAGATGTCTGTTTTAAGCCGACTTGAGTTGTCGGTGGGAAGCTGCCTGGGTCTGTTGGTAGCAGCAAGGGTCTCCGTCAGGGGCAGCACCCCTCTGACCCCCACAGCATTTCCTGGCTTTGTGACCAGGGGCTGGCTGTATACCTTTGCTTTATTTATCCTAAAGATTTCCAATGATAACATGCACAAGAAGCAGTGGTTAGATACAAGTGGGACTGTGTGGCTGAGTCACAGGACTCGTGGGTTGCCATTTGTCTGTAGTCTTCCACTGTCTTACAAAAGTCACCGATCTTTCTATCTTAGCTGAGACATGAGGCCTTCTCCTTTCCCAACTGAGAGCGGGAGGAATCTGCTGCAGACTTCTGCCGTGAGATGTCTGTGGAGAACCCTGACTTCAGGACCAGCTGTAGGATGATAGGAAACTGTGGGAGTCACACGGGTGAATGAAGGGACAGGGGAGAAATACATAATGATTTTTATTTTAAACAGTTATGGGTGTTTTGCCTGCATGTATGTCTGTGCATCATGGGTGCAGGATGTGCAGAAGCCAGGATCCCCCGGAACTGGGTTATAGACTAAGCTGCCAAGTGTGTGTTAGGACTCGAACCCAGGTCCTCCAGGAGTGTAGCCATTGCTGAGCCATCTTGCAGGCCTCTGTTTATTTATTCTTTGACACAGGTTCTTACTTTGTAGCTCAGGTTGGCCTTGAACTCACGATGATCCTCCTGTCTCAGTCTCCCGAGTGCCAGGATTACAGACCTGATTACATGCCAGGCCAAACAGCATTTTAGAAATAGTGTTTTAAACGTGCATGCTGGCCACCTGCACTTTGAACAGTCATTTACTAAGTGGTCGTCATGAGCTCACTTTAAAAGCTCCCTGGCCTCCGCTCCGATTCCTCCCACACAGCTAGTAAGTAGGTTTATTCGTACACTTCCTGCCATCGAGTGAGAGCCTCCTCCCCCCACTCACCTTCCTTTCGTCTCTATTGTTTATAAATGTTAGTTCAGGGAGCCGAGAAACCAGCGTGTAGTGTTTAGTCTTCGAGGCTCCAGGACTGTATACATTTGCCGTGTGGTCACCTTAATTCAAGGAGCTCGCAATCCAGAGGGCGGAGAGGCTTCAGGTCCTGATTATGCTCACAAGCCGAGAGGCACACTGGGGTTCTTGCCCAGAGGTTGGGCCCCGTGGGCATGGCAGTGGCAGTGGAGTCGCATTCACTGTGAAGGAGGCCGTCGGCAGGCGTGGGCTTCTGTGGAGACAATTGCAGCAGATGAAGGGCTGTGTGTCTCAGTATAAAACAGTCCCTCGTTTGACCCAGAAACTTCTGTTACCCACCTGTGCCCAGCAGCTGCCCAGCTGATGCGTGGGTCTGTCTGGGAAAACTCCTTACAGCTGAAATAACAGCCAGAGAAACATTCAGGTCAGTTTGTGGAATGGTGTTTCCACAAGGGACCAGAAAGACGCTGCTCTTGCCTTATGAATAAGGAAAGCGGGGGAAAAATGGTGGGGTCTGGAACTACCACCTCAAGCATGTCAATGTGGACTGCGCGTGTGTGTGCGTGCGTGCGTGCATGCATGCGTCTGTGTGTGTGTTTGTGTGCACATGCACGCATGTGTGGGCTTGAGGAGGTAACAGTGGCACATGCTGAGAATTAGGCAACGATAGGCAGTTTCTCCCTTGAAGTTTAGTTGCAATAGTATCTCTTCCGCATGCTGGGAAGCAACATAGTGTCTGTGCAGTAAAGCTTAGGGGTTAGGTTTGCAAACTTTCAGCCAGTCTAAGACTCTGAACGCAGTATATGATTTGGGTGAGTACTTTACTACTGTCTTTTCTTTCCCCGTGTGTGTGTGTGTGTGTGTGTGTGTGTGTGTGTATGTGTGTGTGTGTGTGTGTGTGCGTGTGTGCATGTGAGTGTTCATAAATCTGGAAGCCTGAGATTGATGGTGGGAGCCATTCCCGATCATCTTGAACTGTGTTCATGAGGCAGGTCTCTCTGACACGGCTGCTCTTGCTGGCCGCCTTGCTGGCCAGCCTGTGCACGGTCACACCCACCTGGCATTTACTCAGGCTCCACAGATCCTAACTCTGGTCCCATTTGGTGGCAGGAGATGTAACCACTGAGCCATCTCCTCCGGTTCCCTGTCAGGTCCTCAGGGAACTCCATTTCTCCAGATCATGGTGGTGGTTAGACAAAAGCCAGCATTCTTCTGGGACTTGTAAAGTCCCCTCTACCAAACGAACCATTTCCCCTACCATTGTCAGAGGGGACAGATGTCTATCTGTGGAGGTGATGATTGTTAGCATACCAAAGGCGTCCTGGCCGCAGGCTCCCTTAGAAGCTGTGGCACTTTTCAAAGGCCTTGCTGACGTCCTGAGTCTTCTCAGCTCTGCTAACTAACTCATCATCCCTGAACCTTTCTAGCTCACGGCTTCTGTCCTCAGCTCCTCATTCTCCTTGTGGCCCTCCTGGTTGGGCTGTGCGCCCACCCTCCGGGCCCGCCCTCCGGGGCGTGTCTTCATCTTGTCCCACCCCTCTGCTCTGCCCCTGCTTCTCTCCTGGCCAGGCCCAGTCTGCTGGCCATGCGCAGTCCACACTTTCTCTCCCTGCTCTGGACTTTTCTCTGGCTGCTCTCACCCTCCGATCCACAGTAACCTTCCCCCAGCACGTCCTGGAGTGCCCATGCCTCCTGTTGACATACCCTTTTTGCACCTTTTCTGTGACACAAGGTGTTGTCCATCTGCTGTGGGCCTGCTTGTCCCTGCCAGTGTCTTGCTTTTTTTGAGATTGAGTGGCTTGGCACCAGCCGCAGCGCTGTGGGGGTCCCCTCTCTAGAAAGGACTTGTAGCTACTTTGTCACAGGTTGGCCCTCATCCCCCTTCTCTTTTCTTGCCTCAGTTTAACTCCACAGTATCTTTCTCTTTTCTCGGCTATGTGGAGGGAGGCACCTCTTGTACGCGCTTTCTGCTGACGTGTTCTGATGCTTGGCTGGCCTCGTGTGTTTGTGTCAAGTCTCAGCTTGGCGGAGTTTACAAGTGAGGGCGAGCCCACGGCCGTGCTGTCGGCTTTTCCATCTTGCCTCTTTCCCCTGTGCCTCCTTGGAGGAGCCCCTGATTAGGATTTTGTGATCTGCAGTCTATTGCTCTCTTCTGTGGTTGCGCCTGGGCCTCCAGTTGGAAAGAGCTTGCAGAGTCAGTCTTGTGTGATCTTCTCCTTTATATGCGTTTCTCTGTCAGCCCGCGCGTCTGCAGAGTCGGTCTCTGGCCCGTCGTCGGTATTTCAGGCTTATCTCCGGCTCTGCTGGACAGGAATGCACAATGAATTAATTGAGTTGTTTTCACCCCGCTTACTGCCTCACTGAACACCTGCATGGTGGATGCTGCCAACTCCCCTGCCTGCTACCTGATTGGCCAGCTCTCCCTGCCGCGTTAGTTTCTTGCTTATATCAGAAATGTCAGCCTTGTCTTTGAAGTCACTCGACCGTGTTGCTTTTCATTTAAAGACGCACAGCATGCTCTTTGGTGCCATCCCTGTGTCCCCACCATGCTGTCGGCTCTAGGATCACTGGTGACCACAGCCCTGTGACAGCTGCTGAGGGCTACAGATGCAGGTGCGACTGTGCGCCATGCTGGTTTCCAGCCCTGCTCTTCCTTCCTGTGGCCTCTGTCTGACCCTGTCTTACCTAATCTGCTGTCGCTGCTCCAGGTGTGACCTCTGAAGAGATGCGGCAGATGTGGCTTTAAAGACTGAAGATGCATCTTGATCAATAGTTGGGGTTCGTATTATTCCACAGGCAAATGTGGTTTTACCAAGAACGAGAGAATGTGGACAAGGAATGAAGACCACAGATGTTGTCCTTGTCTGTGTCCTGTGCTGTCCCTTGTTGGTTTTCTTCTGTTGAAATGTCCCAGAGCCTGCTTTGTGGTTCCTGTAGTAGTTCTAGTTTTATTTTTTTCAGAGGCATCCTGTGGTGGTTTAAATCAGAATGGCCCTCATATTCTCATTTGTTTGGTTTCTTGGTCCCCAGTTAGTGGACCTCTTGGGGGAAGGACTAGAAGGTGTGGCATTGTTGGAGAGTGTGGCCTTCATGGAGGAGGTGTGTCCATGAGGGTGTGGTTTGAGGTTTCAAAAGACCAGGCCAGGCCCAGTTTCATCCTCCCTTTGCCTTTGGATCAGGGCGTAAGGTCTCAGCCACTGCCCAGCACCAGGCCTGCCTGGTGCCATGCTCCCACCATGATGACGATGATGGCCTAACCTCTGCAACCGGAAGCAAGCCCCCAGCTAAATGCTTCCTTTTAGAAGTTGCCTTGGCCACGGTATCTCTTCACAGCAATAGAACAGTAACTGGGAGACCTCCACTCTTTCTTCCATAACGGCTACACTGGGTTACACTCCTGCTAGCAGTAAATGGGGTTCTTATCTTGCCTCAGTTGAAAAAATTCAGAGAGATCGCTCCACATGTGTTCATGGAGGTGAGATTTTGCAAGGCCTCACAAGGATTGCCCTGGTGAGGCTCTTGATTCTGGGTGCAGGAAGGAAGTTTGGAGTTGGTTGGCCGGCTGGGGTCCTGACTCATCCCCCTGTGCCATAGGCAAATTAAGGAAGGCCTGAAGTTAGTGTGTACCACTGGGACTGCCAGGAGAGAGTGGGTGGGAGTCTCTGGGAATGCTGCAAGTGCTCTTCAGATGATGGCCATCTTTATCTACGGTTGTGAGGAGGGAACAGGCTCTATCTGGAGAGATGCAAAAGCCAGAGACCTAGGGACGGCATTAGCCATCCACCATTAGCCACCCACCACGGCCAAGGTTAGTCCTTGGAGAAAAAGGTTTCTAGACTTCTAGAAGCCTCCATAGTCCTGTGACATCGCGAAGGACTATCTGTAAGACACTGTACCTGGCACAGCCGGTTCTCCAGAGTGATGAAGTCAAATGAAAAGCCAGACAGGTCTCAGTTAAGGGAGCAGGGAGTCAGGCATGGAGGCACATACCTGTTTGCCTGTCACCTGGGAGACCGAGGCAGGAGGATTCAGAGATCAAGGTTGGCCTGGTTCTATACTTACAAAAGGAGGGAGAAACCCAAGAAAGGAAGAGGAGGGGCCAAGAGCCTTGCTTGGTCTCTCTTCCCAAGGAGCTCAGCTCTTACAGCCTGCCCACCACAGTTAGGCAGATACACACACCCCTCGCTCCCTCCCCACATACACATACACTCCCCCCCCACACACAAGCATATACACACACACATGCAAACACATAGACACATTCACCCATATTCACCCCTCCTCTTCCCCTACTGTTCTCACAGATCCTGCAGCTTACTCAGGCCTAAGGAAGGTTCCCTTGGTCCGTGGTGAGGGGAGGGGTGAAGGTGACAGGGTGGAGTCTACTTGCATGGGCAAAGACATAGTTTTGCCTTGTCTAAGGTCTGCCACACTGGTGGAGTGGGCGGTCTCATTCTGGGATATTGTTGTTCGCAGCTGAGTCCACTGAGCCTTTCCTCTCACCTCGTTTGTGCCAGACCTCCCAGCTGCTGTCTTGTGGAAGGCTAAGTGGTTACCATCACTGCTTTATGGTTAGTGCCTACCTGTTGGATCTGGTAAAGGAGGACTTCAGTGGGGACTTCAAGGGTTATCAGGAAGGGTATGGCTTTCGCTACTTCTTCTCTTTCAGCTATATCCTTTCTTTTTGCCCCAGCTGAACATAGTTTTTTCGTCTGTGACTTACACACACAAGGGTTGTAGACAGTAAGCACTGTGGCCTTTAGTGACTCCCTGGGCTTGCCTTTCTTTTAGTGACTACAGCAGGAGATGAGGGGCATTTCAACTTTCACGATTATTTTATTAACTGCCTGGCACTAATGAATCCACTGTCCTGAATATCATTAATTTTCTAAACAAATTGTGCTGTGAGCACAGTTAATCTTTCAAGTTGTAATCCCGGAGTTGCTTGACCTGACCTGTGTATTTGTAGGAAGTGAATGAGTGGCTCTTGATGAATTGTGGCCTTTTGTGAGCGTAAAGAGGGTGTTTTTCTGGTTAATTATGTCCTGGGGAGCAGAGAGTGCCATCTCTAAGTCAGACAGGGTGCTCTCCATGTCTCTGTAACAAGGATAATGGCGCTAAGATTTCAGAAGAATTGCATGTGGATCTGGCTTTGGGGTTAAATGGGTTTGGTTTGAGTGCTGGCCTGACTGCTTACTCAAGTGCATTGTTCTGGGTGTCATTGTGTCACTAGCACAGTGGGAATGGCTGATGATGACAGGAACTGACATAGGATGGGGGATGGGTAAGTCAGTGTTCCCAAAGCCCTCGCCAACGTCAGCCCAGGTTTACAAAACCACTGCTACCCTTGAGTCTCACCTTCTAAGTCAGCCTCACTGCGTGCAGAGCCACTGTTACCCTTGAGCGGTAACAGTGCAGCAGTGCTTAACAGTTGTAACCCCTGCTGTAAAAATGGTGGCTTCAGGAGCAACATAAGGTTGCGACTGTAGAAACTGCATCTGAATGTGGTCTTTAGAACCCAATCAATTAGTTTTTGTGAGTCAGCCTCTTCCTGCTGGATACTGTGCAGGTGACAGAGTGTGGGGGAAGAACCTTCTTCTTCTGATCCCACAGGCTAACTTGCTCATCCTTCTTGGACCGCCCACTGATGGTAGCACCACTGCTGCAGACACTTGAGAGGGTCTTTCCGGTCCCTCACTAGTGCTCACCGAGTGAGTCCTGTGGGCTCCGCTGCTCTTGGTCACCCCGGCTTCAAACCAGCATCTCAAAACTTAGGTCACTGCACTTGTCACTAGATTCTGAAATCAGCTTTTCAAAGACACAGGAAGGAAGAGGTGTGATGGAAAGTGTTGGAGGTTCTGCACGCAGTGAGGCTGACTTAGATGGTGAGACTCAAGGGTAACAGTGGTTTTGTAAACCAGGGCTGACGTTGGCGAGGGCTTTGGGAGCACTGACTTACCCATCCCCAGCGACAGCACAGAGGACGGTGCTGTTAGGGTTGCCAGTGTTGGACAGTTGGTAAAATCATCTCAGAACCTTAAGGCTGGCCCAGGGTCACTGGCAAAGCCACCGTTCTGGTGCAGGCTGTGTGTGCTTGTGAGTGTGTCCTGTGTGAATGCTGCTATTAAGTACCGATTGGAATGGCTCTGTGTGACAGAGCCCTGTGCATCCATACACACTTTTGAAAAGTTCAGATTGAGCAGAGCCTTCCTTCAGGGACTCTCGAAAGAGCCGTTCACGTCAAACAGTAGGAAGTCTGTAGTGATGAGGCCCCAGATGTATCTATACAGATGAGGCCCCGTGCCTCTGGTCTCTACCTGCTTCCTAGATTCTCCGCTATCTTTCTTAGCACTGTTGTTTTTTTATTTATTTTTTTAGTACCTAGATAAACTACCCTTTGAAGGACCTTGGGGCCTTTGCATCTGTACTGGTGACCTCCGACTTGGACCTCTTTGTGACTTGCCACCATTACAATTTGGCTTAAAACAGCCATAAAGAAAGTTCCCTGCTCACTTACTGTCTGTCTGAAGGCACTGGGGCAAAAGCATGCCAAGGAAATACAAGAAATATTCCAGAGCTGAGGAAGGAGGGAACAGCTAAATAGATCATTTCTGTCGAAACAGTCTTTGATCATCTTCCTGCCTGGCTTTTCTTTATCTTGTTGACTCGGTCAAAGTCTTTTGGGTTTTATCCATTTGTTTACAGGCCTTTCAACACCTACCCTAACTGGATGCTGGCCCACACCCATTGGGCATGATTTCCACTTTGCTGGGCTCTGGGGAAAGTCTTAGACCTTAGCTCAAGAGAGCAGTTCGGATCTGGGGAGATGGCTCAGCTGGTAAAGTGTTTGCTATGTGGTCATGAGGACTTGAGTTTGGATTCTAGTACCAACATAAAAAAGGCAGATTTCTGTGGTACACTCTGGGTAAGACATAGGAGACCATGTATCAGAAAACAAGGTGTAGATTGACTGAGGAAGACACCTGAGATTTACCTGGCCTCTCATACACATGTATGTACACATGTGCACACACACACACACAGCCGTTTGCTCCTTAAGCCAGCAGGTAGTAATAGCTGGCAGCTCACATCTAGGTGATCCTGACACGGGAGTGAGTGGGGCCCGAGTGACGCCTGGCTAATGCCATCCTGTTGTCCAGGAAGCCAGTTATTTCTTTAACCTTTCCTGTCTTGGGTCTCTTGCTAGGCAGAGTGGCCTTGTGACGCAGGCTGCCTGGCACCACAAAGGCCACGTAGACTCAGGCCTTGGTCAAGGGCAGCTCTCTCAACTGGCATGTACGATCCTGGCCAAACCCATTCAAATTCCTTCTCTGTATCTAAGATTTTAGTGACTTTCAAAACCTTGACAGTTGGCCTTGGGGAGTCCTCTGGCCTACAATCAGGTTGACGGGGAAACCTAGATTCTGCTTTGGCCCTGAAGAAGAAGCAAAAGTGATAATCTCAGGCATGCTTCCGTTGCGCCAGACTGGGCTCACAGTGCCATCCTGCTATGACATCTCCGTCCGCCCTCCTACAAGAGGTAATGGAGCCCTCATTGTGAGAAGAAGAAATGGAGTCCCAGGAACCTTGAAGAAGTTGCCATTGTGTTCCATCAGTAGCCTTTGCGCGTTAGCAGAGAGCTGTTGTGAGCTGCTTCAGAGAGTTTGTCCCATGCACTCTAGGTTGGAGTAAGCAGATAGTTCCCAGGGGACATTCTTGCTCAGGAGGTCAGCCAGACCTGGCTCTGTGGAGCAATCCTTCATGCTGAAAATGTTCCCTCTCCATTCCTCCTCCCTCTTCCTCAGCAGTGGGTGCAGTGTGTGGAGCCTGGCTGCCGCCCACAGCCAAGCTCTGCCACAGAGGCCGGTGTCCTCTCCTCACTGTCTGTCCTTCCCATTCGTCTCCTTTGGTTAGGTCTGTCTGTCTGTCTGTCTGTCTGTCTGTCTGCGTGTGTGTGCATACTGATCTACTCACCTATCCTTTGTCTGGCTTTGTTCTTGAAGCAGTGTCACTCTGAAGGCCAGGTTAGCCTCTAGCTCTCAGTGTTCCCACTGCCCGCCTCCTGAGAGCTGGCTTTGCAGCAGTGAGCTTTCTTGTCCACTGTGCTGCTCCTTGCTCACTCGCTCCTGTAATTTTGTTTCGCAGACATGCCTGAAATGCATCTTGATTTGGACATCTTGAGACAGTTGAAGCCCTGTGTTTTGTTGGCACGATTTCTTTCACTTTGCAGGATTTTATTTGGATACAGTCTGTTTTGCAAGACCTGGCTTTTCTTATTTCTTCCATCATTAAACTTTAATATTTCCCCCATTTCTGCTCTTTTATAGAAATTTATATTTCATTTTCTAGGGTGTAATAACGGGCCTTCGGTGCCCTGCAGTTTGACTTCCCGTCAGATCTGTTCTTAGAATCATGCATCTGTGGGCCACAACGCACCTTTGTTTTCTTCTCTAAGGCGTCTGCCAGTGGCAGTGCGGGAGTTAGCACTCCTCTGTTGCTTGCCTCTGGGAAGATCAGTGGTGAGTGTCCCCCCCTCCCCGCCCCGCCCCCCCCCCATCCCGCCCCCAGTGTCAGCCTCTGTTCTTCCATTCCCCAACCTTTACAGCACCGGACTGTTTGGTTTTAGGACTCTTCTACCTAAGTCTCAGAGATTGCTGAGATTTTCTTGAACAATGTGTGTGTGTATGTGTGTGTGTGTGTGTGTGTGTGTGTGTGTGTGAGAGAGAGAGAGAGAGAGAGAGAGAGAGAGAGAGAGAATGAATATATATGGCAGGGGTCTCTGTATTGAGAATGCCTGAGGATAACCTTGGCTATTGATCGTCAGGTTCCTGCTAACCTTTAGTTTAAGATCGTCTGTCATTGGCCCGGACTTGGCCATGGCGGTCGGGCTGCCCCACCCGCAGGCCTCCAGGGATCAGCTCGTCTGCCACTCAGTCTTGCACTGTACCCAGCTTTGTACTTGAGTTCTGAGAATCCAAGCCAGCCCTTCTGTTTTCAAGGGTTCTCCCCGACTAAGCCATCTGAGGACCTCTGGTTTATACAGACCATTCTAGAAACACTTATGTATTAGAATTTGAAGTGATTTAGAATATTGATTAAGTTAAGTTTAAAAACAAGCAAATTTCATAATATCAAGACATCCACTGTGTAGTTTTGCATGGGTGGTACGCATGTTTGCACATCTGTGTCTATTCATGGTCATACTTGCATGTGTGTTGTACGTGTATGTTGTATGTGTATGAACAGGCATGCACGTAGAGGCTTGAAGTTGATGGTGGGTATTTGCCTCCATCTTGCTCCACTATGTTCACTCAGGCAGAATGTCGTACTGCAGCTCACCAGTCCCAGCGAGCCCAGCCAGCTTGCCAGTCTTCGCTTTATCAGGGCTGGGATCTCAGGATCATGGCTGACAAGCTTCGTGTGGGCTTTTGGGATGGAAACTCCTGTTCTTGTGCTTGTGTGGCAAGAGTTTTATTCCGCAAGGTGGCTCTCCAGCCTGATGTCACATTCCTAAAGCAATAACTGTTTCCAGCACAGAGCACTTAGTACAAGGAGTGGCTTTGTTTACTTCCCTGGAATCTGTGGTGGTCGCAAGGCTTCTGTGTTCATCCTGCTTCAGGGTCGCCTGACGACCGACTGTTTGTGGGGTGGCGCTTCTTCTCAGCTGCCAGCCTGACACACTGGGGAGAGAGGACCTCAGCTGAGAAATTATCCCCATCAGATTGCACGGTGGGCATGTCTGTGGAGAACTGCCTTGATTAAGGATTGCTGTGGGAGGGCCCGGCCCACTGTGGGCAGCACCATGCCCAGGCACGTGGGCCTGGGCTATGTAAGAAAGTAAGATGTCGACCTCCTCCTGCTGCTCCACCACCCCCTCCATCACCACCTTCTCTTCTTCATGGTAAAGGCTAATAGCTGGGTTTGGATGAAACACTTAGTATGGTATGCCAGGGCTCCGGGAGCCTTTTTTTTTTTCTTTTTTCTTTTTTCTTTTGGTCATACCACCAGGTGTTAAGCACAGAAGGATTTGGGAATGCTCAAATAGGTTGTTAGTTCACGAATGTATGTGGTTTTTGTTTTGTAAAACTTTGGTGGCGTAAGAAAGCTGTGGAATGAAACATATCTCAAGCTGTGTGCACAACTAACCTGTGAAACTTGTTTTGATGGCATGGCTCATAGGATTAGGGTCCTTAGGATGTTCTTCAGGTAGTAATCATGGACCCTGGATTTTCTCTTGAATCCCTGCATCTGGAGTCACAGGTAGTTGTGAACCTGATGTGGGTGCTGGGAACTGAACTCAGTCCTCTGGAGGAAGTCTTTCCGGCTCTGGCCTTTCCTTTTTACCAGATGGTAAAATTGACTGCTCGTGTTTGTTCTTGCTTCACCCCGTGTGTTTAGCCACCTCTAAGTTCTATACACCGTGAAGTGTGTGTGTGTGGGGGGGTGAGTTGGAGACACCAACACACACTGGCCAGTCACTGAGACTGCAGACTGTCCGAGACTGCAGACACTGAGACTGTCTGGGGATTGCTTTGAGGGAGGTGTACCACACTAGCTATCTGTTCTCGGCTGCCCTGCCTCTGAAGCTCTGGCTTGCCCGTAGGCCCCTCTCCTGATCCTGCTGCTGCCATGCTTGTGATCCAGATAAGGACCCAGGCTGAGCCAGCCTCCAGGGCAGCATGTTGAATTTGACTTTTTGGCATGTGAGACAGTATAGGTGATCTACTCATTGACTGGTCAGTCAAAATATTCATAATTTCGCTTAGGAAAACCTGGACTCTAGGGTGCTCCCCTGCCCCTCTGAAGTCATGTAGCATGCGTGGCGTGTTCTGTGAACCTGGACTGGCCTCAGTCAGGAGGGAACCAGCAACTCTTGGTTTCCCCTTCTTGTGAGGAAATGCAGATCAGAAAGACACATCTTCCTGTCTGGTTTGGTCCAGTGCTGCCTACACTTCGGGGTAGGGGGTGACAGGGGGAAGGACAGTCTGTCATGTACAAAGCACAGGTGTTGTGCAGTGAAGTTGGCCGTGGCTGTTGTGACTGCACACCTGGCAGCAGGAGCCTTGTGAGAGTAACCTTGGACTGGGGATGGGTGAGGAGATTAGGGTGGCATTTACTGTTTCCTTCTGTGACGTAATCTACGGGGAAATTAAACATTTACATTACATTTACTGGTGCTTTCTGTCCTTGGCATGTGGCCGCAGACTTTGGCAGACCTAACTCTGTGAATGAGTCTCTCTCCCCCACATTACAGGTCTGGTTAGATGCAGGCAAGGCCTAGTCTATCCTTTGCTACCTTGTTTCCAAAGCCTGAAACTTCCTCAGTTACAGTTTGCTTCCATTAGAGTCCCAAACATTAGGTTTTGAAAAACTGAGGGCTGGTGGTTCTCACAGCATGGTGGACCTTGGCTGATGATTTTCTTTTTCAGGTAGTGGCCTGAGATTGAATTAAGATGATAATTAGGGAATTTTGGACCTCTTGATTTTTAGTCTTTGTGGTTGAGTTAGATTTTGCAGAAATATCATGAATTGCTAATTTAAAAACCTTTCTTTTCTTTGTGAAAATGACTCAGGCTAATTATGGAAATTGAAAAAGTATAAGAAAGCATAATGCTAAGCATTATCAGGGACAATCGCTGACAACAGTTTGTGGTGTTTGCATGTATTTTGTATACATAATTAAGATCGTTGTGTGTAAATTTTGATCTCTGTTTTCTCTCCTGCATTGGCTGCAGCACACTACAGGGGTCTGCGTGGGTTTCTTGTAACTGCTGTGACTGTCTTCCCACTCGTCAGAGTGGCTCTAAACAGAGTGGCATGTACGGCTAGGGAGCAGAGAACCAGATCAAGGCGCAGCGTCTGGGCCTCAGCTGCCGAAGGGCTGCTTGTGGGCCCCTTGCTTCTGTCAGCTGTGACAGTCAAGACTCATCCAGATTATTGCTGTTTTTATTATTATTATTATTATTATTATTATTTGCAGCATTGGGATTTGAACCCATATCCTGGTTTCAAGCATGCTAGGCAAGCACTCTTTCTGAGCTGTGACCCCAGACTCCTTTTTTTAAAAACTGTGTTTCTGATATTGAGTAAGGCTCTCACTAAGTTACACAGACTTGGTTTACTCCCGTTCCCTGGCCTCTGTTGGCCTTGAGTCTGTTCTGGCTTGATCTCAAGGTTATTGATGATATCTGCAGAGTGCTAGTTCACAGAAGGTCCCATTACCACTTTCAGGTTGGGGCCTGCCATCCTCGGGGCTCTCGCTCAGGTCTGTAAGAAGGGCTCTGAGGCGGGACTGTGGGCTCCAAGCCCAGAGCTGCCTCACACAGGCCAGATCACCTTGGGCAAGAACCTTGATTCTCTGCCAGTCATTTTCTGATTGAGAAGTTGAAATGAAATACCTGCATGTCTGAGTTGGCATAGTGTGTGTGTGTGTGTTACACTACTTTACATGCTTAGTGTAGTGCCTAGCTCAATTAAGTATTAGCTGTTATTGCAGTTGTTTTTATTAAAAATTCTGCATAACATGATTTTTTATTTTAATAGCTTAATATTTTTTATGAGTCAACCACATTTATTTATCCAGTGATTTCCTTTTGTTGGCAAGAAGCCTTTCTGATTTTCACCTCACGCATAAGGCCGCCGTGGATATCCTTGACTGTCTAGTTTTGTTTTGTCTCAGGTCTGTTGTCTACTGTAGAATTTGGGAAATGGAATTGTGGTTTGAAAGGGTGTGTGCGATATTTTAGCTTTTTAATCAGTGTGGTGAGCGGCCTTCCAGAAGGCTCACACCTGCTGAGTTCCCGTGGTGGCTGAGAGATGAGAGAGGCCAGCCGTCCTGTCAGGGGTGGAACACTAGCCCTTCCCAGGCTAAAATGTAGACACTCCTGGTTCTTCTGAAGCTGTCTGCAGTTAGGGCTGGGGTGTGAGTTTGCAAAGGGACCAGTGGCCTTCTGTTCTGACGTGCAGTCTTGTTCTGCTGTCTCCGAGTTCCTTTTCCATTCCATTCAAAGCCTGAAGGCTTCCGGAGAGCGGGTGAAGCCAGGGAGGATGAGTGTTTGTGAGATCACATGCTAGCAGCAGGGTGACTGCAGTCTACAGCCTTGTTCTTGTTTTCAGACTTGGACATTTAAAACTCTGCTTGGTGGTATCGAACAGAGAACCAAGTGATTTAGCTCTGTGGCTAAAGCCGTGTGAGGTCCCGAGGGATGGATGGGTGAGAGGGCAGCTGTGCAAACCTAGAACCTACCTAGAACCTACCTCCTTCCCTTTCCTGAAGTGAGAGCTGTAGCCTGGGCCACCCTCACCCTGGCTTCTGGGTCATCGAGGAAGAGTGGGGCTCTGAGCATGAGTCCAGGGCCCGCCTCAGAGGCCCATTTGCCCCAGTGCTGCTTGGGCTATCGAAACTGGAGTGGGCTTATTCTCACCGGGCGTGATTAATATGAATGTACAGTAAATCAACAACTTTCCTAAGAGGAATTCAGTAATAACCAAGCCACTTGGGGGCGAAATGGGAGTCTTTGCCAGCATGAAGACCTTGGGGTAGAATCACCATGGCTTAGTCAGGAGACCCCATAGGCCAGCTCGCAGACTCAGGATGCCTAGGAGAAAGCAGTGAGAAGATGGACGCAGAGGTGCCAAGGAACGCCTCTGTCCGTCAGCGCTGGCCCAGAGGAAGAAGCCTGTAGGGAATGTGTGCCCGCTGACTGCTTGCTTTCAGACATCCTGTCTCAACACTGAGAATAAATCTCTGTTTGGAACTCCTCGTTTGGTGGCAGTCTGTGTTCTATACAACACAGTGACTCTGATGTAGTGCCAGCCTGGTAGCAAGAAAGCTTCTATCCACTCCATGCTTGCTTTGTCACACTGTCACACGGGGTTGGTGGCGGATAGTGCTGGTTTGAGCATTATTTGTTCCATGTGTAAACCTTTTCATCCTCTTGTTTTTTGGCTAGGGAAACTGAGTCCTGGGCAGAAGCAGTGGCAGGACAGAGTCTTTGCTTCTTGGGATAAGTTAGGCAAGGGTGGGCAGACAGCAGAGCTACCCCAGGGCTTACTCTTGCAGGCCAGCTGCTGTCCCTGTCCACCAGCATCTGCTCACGAGAGCTGAATACCGGAAATCATTGGGCCACTGAGCTGTCCCCAGGCACATTAGCTGGGCACACGGTAGCCAGTGAGCCAACTTCAGTAGAAAGTGGCCCTGCTGAGGCTGAAGACCAATCAGGCCTCTTCCTTCGGATTTCCAGCCCACTCTTCTGACCTGGCAGTTTTGGCGATATCTTCTTTTTGGAGCCGATGTGAACTACATGTTTTCTGATGGTCATTGTGTTAGAACAGTGAGGTCACTCCAGTTCTTATAGTGCCCAGTAGAGTGCGGATGCCTTGATGTGACGTTTGCGGCTGTCGGAAGAGTCGATTGCCTTCTCTTTCCTAGTCTTTCTAGTCTTGCTTCCTAATCCTGCCTTCAGTATCTTAATCTCGGAGCCTTACCAGTCTGCCCCACAACATATGGCAGTTTGGGTTCTTGAAGTGTGTGTGATCCTGAGTGCCCAGCGCTACAACTAAAGGGGAAATATGTCAAGTGGTAGAAATTGGCCAAAAGTCTGGGATGTTCTTATGTGTGTATTTGTGTGTAAGTGTGCGTGTGTTTGTACATATGTGTATATGTATGTGTGTATATGTGCATGCATCTGTATATGCATGGCTGTGTATAGACATTCAATAAAATGGAAAGTATATAAAGTAGTGTTGTTTACCATTAGGTCAGTGAATTCACGTTAGACCGTCCTTCCTGGCTGAGCAGCCGAAAGACTGACAGCCACATCAGTAAGCCAGGCTACACCAGAAACAGAATTAGCCATAGCCGAACCATAACCCTAGAGGCAAATCAATGTTTATTCCTTAAGACAGAACATCGATTAGGCAGGAAAGGCGGTACATTAAGTCAAGGTTTAGCTTTGAGACCGGGGGGGGGGGGGGGGGGGGGGGGCTCTGTTTGGTTCCATTACTTAGTTACTCTTCTCAGGTTCTCCTGACCGTGTTCGCAGTGGAACCCTTCCATTGGTGTTTTACAGGCCCCGCCCCTATTATAATTCCCCCTCCCCCCCCCACCCCCGTCTTCCCTGAAGTCGGGCGGGGGTGGTGGTGGGGTAGGGGTTAGGGGGGTGCAGAGCATACTAATATCGAATGTTTCTGGGGTTTTAGGAACCATTTTTGAATACTCTTGAGACAGTGGTGTGAGACCCAAGCCATTGCCCCCTCTTTTCTTCTCCCCATCTTTACTTCAGAAGCTCCTGTTTTCTCACTCTCTGCTTCTATTTCCTTTCCGGCCCAGCCCTGGGTCTCTTACAATAGTGACTGCTGGTCACAGGAAACGGGAATGGTCTCATGCCAGTGTAAGTTGGCAGAAGGTTGCTGAGGATTCTCTGGAATGCAGGGAACAGTCTCACCAGTCTGCTGGGAGTGCTGGTAGGAGGCCTCCTTGGGCGCATCTCTGTGACAGGGAAACTCACTGGTCACCCGTCACCTGTTGCTTAGGGGAGGAAGCCTGTGTTTGCCTTCTCAACACTGGGAGCCAGGTCGGATAGCTCATCTCCAGACATCTCTTACACTTTCCCTTCTAATTTCCCAACAGGAATAACTCAGGTCACGCTGACTGGAAATCGGTTGACTGACATCAGTGAAACGGTGGTTCCTGAATTTGAAGAAAAGGTAAAACCTCTACTCATTCTTGGGGAGATGGCAAACATGGCCCCTCTGCTGGGCCTCATCTTGCTTTATCAGAGACCTCCCTCAGATGTCTGCCCAGGCGCTAGTTTTGAATTCAGGTTGCACAGGGGTCAAAGGTGAGGCTTTAAGCTCACTGGTTGCGCTGGCACCCCTGTCCACGTGGGCCTCTAGGCAGCTCAGTAAGCAGCTGCATATAACTGTCTCCCTAACAAAACATTTTACTTTAAACCGTCCAGATGGTTCCTTTTCTCAGACTGTTTATGCGCCTGCTACTTACTCGAGAGAACCTTCTGATGCCTCCGGCCATTTTCGTGGTTGTGTGCCTTGGTAGACAAGTCCTAGCTCTTCCGTGGTGACCACAGCCACAGCAGCCTCTTGGGTCTAGAGTTCTTACCTGCTTGCTTGCAGGTAATTGTACACATACATCCATTTTCCTTCTCCCAGCAGTCTTGGGACACAGGCAGGCAGATGGTAGCCTTTTGCTGTGAGCGAGCAAACAGGTTCAGAACCTCAACGTTTGCTCTGAGGCCACGCTTCAATGTGGAGATAGTCTGTTTCTCGGTTCCCTGCAGGCTGCCTATGTCAAACCCTGGAGTCCCACCCTTAACCACTTCAGGTTCCTTTCAGGGCGAGTTGCCCTTCTGCAGACCCTGCTGTTTCTCCACCACGGCTTGGTACCTTTCCTCCACATCCAGTGTCCTTCTCCTGATCCCTCCCAATCAGCATTGAAAGTGGGCTTGTTTAAACGCTAGAAGTAGAGTTGTTTCATATGAGTGCTGCGTGGGTGACACTTCTTAAGTCAACTCGAAGACAGTGTCAAATCAACTTGATCCTGCTGCATCTGATGATGTTTTCTTAAAAAATAATTGCAAATGATCCTGTCAATCGCTGCACACTGAATTTGCCACGTGGTATTGTTCACTTACATGGAATTTCTAAAAAAAGAAAATCAACTTTTAATTAGAAAGCAGATTGCCCACTGACATTTGATTTGTCCTTTGATGGGGCAGTGGGAAAGCAGCCGCCACAGTGCGAGGCCAGGTTGTGGTCCAGAAGGAGGCAGATTAGCTTGGGAGCAGGACGCAGCTTCAGTGAGCCATTGTTTCCTGAAATAGGCTGGCCTTTCCGGTCTTCTCTCGGAAGGCCTTCCTCTGTTTTTGATACAGTTGCCCACGGGGACTGAGCAGGAGTCCTCTAAACAGGCCATACCCTGAAGGTGTAGCTGAGTGGCGGGGAGGAATACCAACGCTCTCCTCCTGGGAGGGTTTGCAGTGAGAAGTCTCACACACACACACACACACACACACACACACACACACACACACACACACACACCGTGATGCCGGAACTGAGAATGTATGAATGTATCAGACTGTGTATTTCCAGCTGTCGCATAAAGCACATTTTAAAAAGTTTTCGTTGTTCTTTCCACTGTGTACTGTGCTGTCACGTGAGGCTTTTTCATATATATATGACTCTTCCCCACATCTCTCCACCCTCCCCTTCCGCCCCTCCTACCCATCATTCCCTTCTTCCCCTAAGCAGTCCTACTTCACGTTTATGTCATATATACACACACTGCTTTATGTATCTCCGTAAAATCTAGGAAGCACAAATGAGAGCAAACTGAAATTTGTCTTTCTCAGACTTTTTTAACCATAAATTTGCTTAATATGATTATCTCTGGTGGCATTTATTTCCTCGCAAATGATATAATTTTGTCTTTGATGGATGGAAAAATTCCATATCAGTTTTTTTCTATCCATTTCTCTTGTTGTTAGATACCTATAGGTTTTGGTTTCTAACCTTAAAGGTCTAGTATCTGTGATGCTGAGGCCGCCCGAGGCAGCCTGTGCTCCTAGTTGACTGGGTCTCATTGGCTGCACCCCCACCTCGAGCTGGCACAGCAGCAGGGACAATTCAGTCACTGTCAGATGAAAGGACCAGAGAAAGGGGGTAGTCATGAGACAACCTTGGGGTGCCCATCATTTCCCGGGGCTCCTTTGGGCTCTGTGGCCTTTTCTGTTTCCTGTTCAGCAGATAGCAACGTGGGTATCACAGATCCCTTCTCTCCCCACCGTCTCAGCCAGGCGCACAGTAGTTAACTTGTTTTTCTTTTCAAACCAACACTCAGAGGGTCTTGGTCTGGACACCTTCTCTCATTTTCTTCCTTCGCAATCTGGAGGCCTCAGCGCGTCTCTCCAAGCTGGCTCAAACTGACCTACCACCGTCCCAATCCAAACCAGCTTCCTGTTGGCCCAGCCGACTGCCCAGATCTGTCAGTGTCAGCCTGGCACCTGTCTGTCTCTACTCTGCCCCGCCCTTTGGCTGAGGGTTAAGTGACAATGCATCCATTGTCCCCGTCCCCCTTGCAGCCTGTCATGGCATCCTCCTGCTTGGATTGTATCTCTAAACCTGTGAAAAGGGCTGTGCAGACTGAAGATACACTGTGACCCATTTTCAGATGTAGTAAAAGAACTGCCAGACTCTCAAGGATGTATTGTGTGGGATGGCTGTTGTTCTGGGACATGGATCAAGGGGTGGCTTGCTTCCAACAACCCCAGAACTTCAATTCCTAGAAGTCAGAGGTGAATCATTATTTCATTTGGAACCTTCCTAAGTTCACAAGAAATAACATCCTGACACCTTTTCCATTCCTGAGTGACCCTCTTCCCCAAATTTTTGGCATAAGAATGTTCAGTAGTGTTTTAACTCAGGAACTCATCAACAATTCTAAGCTGGTGACTGAAAAGCCGGACACCCTCCAGGGGAGAAAGAAAAGCAAAGCTAGCAGTGTGCAGTCCTCCTGTCCCCAGCGTGGTGGCAGCCCTCCTGTCCCCTGCAAGGCTCTTTATATCTTGACCTTGACCTTTCTCTGATGAGTGTTTACACACACAGCACAAATCTGAAGCACCCCTCCCCCTTCTTGATCTAACACCCCATCTTCACAGGCTTCCTGTTCAAAGCAATGAACAGAAATAGTAAAATTCCAGCTGTAGTTTTGGTGGCCTGTAAGGAACACGGCTGATATATGATCTTAAATTTGACATGTGACTGGTGAATTACAGCAAAACCACCATGACATGCTGTACAAGGAAATCTATGGGTGTCACGGGCACTGAGGTCGAGTTTATGACCAGCATCCCTAAGGGCTCAGAGATGGCCCTCTTCTTCGTCTTTAGAGTAGAAAGTCATGTGACCTTTCTGGTGGGTCTTAGAGAGAACTCCCGAGTGGGTTAGACAGTCAGAGGAATAGGTCTGTCAAGATGGCAAAAGAGATAGTTGTGGGGCATGCGGGGTGGGGCATGAGCTCTCTCTCTCCAAGGTGGGTAGGAGCTAGACCATGGAGGTCTTACTTAGGGACAGTGTTATTTATATAGGAATCTGGCTTCTTTAATTCTGTAGCTAGAGGAACACTGTTGTGGAATTTATGCTAGTGAGTCCTGGGTCAGATTTTTCTCTTTGGAATGTGACTGCCTTCCTAAGACCCCCTGGAAGGCAGCAGTGTCCTTTTTTTTTTAATATAGAGTTTATTCAGGGCATGGGGAGAGGTGTTAAGAGGGTAGTAGAGGCAGAGAAAGGCAGAGAGAGCAGAGAAGTGGAGGAGTGTGTGGCCTTGAGCATGTGGAGAGAGGGGGGGGAAGGGAATGGGGTGAGGGGGCAGGGAAGCCGGGAGAGAGAAGTGAGGAACTAGAGACCAGGAGCCCATCCTGCGTCCTTTAATCTGTTGTTTATTTTACTGTGTGTGTTTGCACTGGGATGGGGATGTGCTGTGGGAGGACAGTGAGGGGGCTGGTTTTCCCCAGCACGCACTTCCTGGGGATCAAATTCAGGTCGCCTGGCTTGGTGAAAAGCACCTTTATCTGTGGAGCCATTTCTCCATCTCTCAGTCCTTTCTCATGGGTGTGAGACTCAAAATTCTAGACTCCGGGGTTGTGAGGCCTGGCTCCGGTTTAGCGCTTAACCAGATGACATGCTGCAGTGCTCCAGTGGCCTGCAGTGCTCCAGTGGCCTGCAGTGCTCCAGTGGCCTGCAGTGCTCCAGTGGCGCTCTCCCTCTTGGGCCTGCCAGGCGGGGACATTCTAGCTTCTAATTTCCTCAGATCTTAGAAACTGTACTCTAATGACGCTGTGTCGGCAAAATCTCGAATTCTTAACAGATTCTAACTGCTGGGAATCTAGATGTTTAACGATCAGTTACTGCTCGCTTGGCTTTCTCATTATTAGTCTGATGGGTTGGTTTTTGACCCTGCATATCGAGTAATGCATATTTACGCCAGTAATATTTTCGTGCTGAAAAAGTTTCCAGTGGCTATACTTTCTAACGGGAATGAGGTTTAGATGAGTCATCTGTACCTTCTGCTGAAGACATTCGCATCTCCCACATCTGCTGCTGTAGTGATTTTGAAGTTTGCCGAATGTTTTTGCCGGTAAGGGGAAAGGAGGGGGATGGGGGTACCGCAGGCTTTACCCTGCCCAGGTGAGCCGGGCTCCAGAAGGGTTTGGGTGCGCTTTCACACCTCAGGCTTGACAGAGTCGTGAGTTTAGGAGAATTCACAGCTTAGGCACCTGGTCCGGCAATCTTCAAGATCAAAGGTCAAGCCAGAATCCAAGGCTGTGGAGATAGAGAGAGAGGGCAGAAGCTGTGTCGGGAGGCAGTGAGGAGCAGCAAGGACAGAGCCTCGTGTGTGGGGGGCGCAGAGGGGAGGTCGGGGCGCGCAGTGCTTTCTGCTACAGCAGTATTAACCAGAGGAACAGGCTGACACCCGTCCGATGGGAAGGCTCGAAGTAGCTGTGTTCTCCCACTCCTGCAGACGGGCGTGAGCTGCGGGTGAGCTGCTCCCGGGCCGGGCCGCACTCAACACACCAGCATCGTGCAGCACTGGCGTGGGCGTCCCGAGCCAATCGGCTGAATGCTAAGCCAGGCCTGGGCTCTGCTGGGTTCTGACATCTGGGATTCGAGGGCGTGGGAGGCAGGTCAGAGCTGCATTGAAGTCAGTGGGGACTTCTGCTTTCCCTTATGTGGGGTGCAGTGAATTCGGCTTCTAGGCTTAGTACTGGAGGAACCTGATCATCCCCCTCAGGAGGCAGCCAGCAGCAGGGGTGGCTGTGACAAGGCCAGGGACCTTACAGCTCTCCCTGACTTCGGCTGTTGGCACGTCCTTATTGACAGAGACTCCCAGAGGTCTGCATGGATAGAGGCCATGGCTAGCGTGGAACGTAGGGAAGTCGGAGATGGGGGGAAGCCACCTTCCTTGCTCTGAAGGCCCTTTGTTCTATAGTTCACTCAAGCTCTCCACCCAGTGTTCACTCCAGTAAGTCAACTTAAAGTTTAAACCAACCGAGCACTAAGTTCAAGACCAGATATGTATCAGTGTGTTAATGACGTGAGCTTTAGTAGCCCAAGGTCGCTTTCCGATGGGGCCATTTTCCTTCTCCCACTCCAAGACCCACGCTTAGGAAATCCCCGTGAACACGCACCACTTGGTAAATGTTTATTATACCCAGTTCACTGCCTGTCTTCAGGAGCCTGGGGCTACAGTGAAGCCAGATAATAGGCCTCAAAATGCCCGCAGTCGGCTTTGGAGGTGTTTTGAACTGATCGCTCTGGTCCTGCTGCTTTCTGGGCCGCTGACCGCATCAGCCCCTCTGCTCTGACTGCCGTGGCCATCTTTCTGAACTTGATACATTTCAGGCTGCTCCTGCCTCAGGACCTCCTCCTCACTGCACAGTACCCTTCACACAGCACATGGTTACTCACTGCCGTCTTCCTCGGTTAGAACTCCAGTGCCAAGAGGCCAGGTTCCACCGCCAGGGTCAGACATTTGCACACCAAGGCTGCCTTGTGTGTGGTGAATAGTGACTGTTTCCTAGGTCTGCCGGGTCAGTCCTCATGGTGCCACAGTGGCTCCGCCCTGCTCTGAGGGATGCCGCTGGGAACCAGCTCATTCAGGTTCCGCGAAGTGAATTCTACTCTGTCTTCATCTCCAGGTCCAGCCCTGAAGGTGGCCTGAGTGCCAGTTTCTTTAGCGAGAAGGGCCCACGTATAATTTTGGGGATAAGCAGTTGCTATTCTTTAAAAAAACAAACAAACCACAGGCAGCCCATCCCCCCCCCCCCCCCCCCCCCCGTCTCCTTTTTAATGTATCTGCACCATCCGGTGCTATAATTTACTTACTATACTTTAGCTTAGAGGTGGCTTTTCATTTTAGAGGGTCTACTGATACTTGTGGTATTTTAGTTGTTAATGAAGTCTATGCCTGTAAGAACATGAGGGCTGTAGTCATGTCTAAGAAGGAGGGGGAATGTGCCCAAATCTTGTTGCAAGGACAGGCTAGCAAGTCTGGTCAAATGACATTTTCCTTTTTTTAAAAAAAAGATTTATTTATTATATGTAAGTACACTGTAGCTGTCTTCAGACACCACAGCTGGGATCTGAACTCAGGACTTTTGGAAGAGCAGTCAGTGCTCTTAACCACTGAGCCATCTCTCTAGCCCCCCACCTTTTTTAAAATTTAAACTAATAGTATCTATTTTATTTTATTTATTTATATTTTTTATTTATATGAGTATACTGCAGCTGTCCTCACACACACACTAGAAGAGTGCATCAGATCCCATTACAGATGGTTGTAAGTCACCATGTGGTTGCTGGGAATTGAACTCAGGACCTCTGCAGAGCAGTCAGTGCTCTTAACCGCTGAGCCA
Organism: Apodemus sylvaticus; assembly: GCF_947179515.1. Classification (NCBI taxonomy): domain Eukaryota; kingdom Metazoa; phylum Chordata; class Mammalia; order Rodentia; family Muridae; genus Apodemus; species Apodemus sylvaticus. The sequence continues at coordinate 120,045,039 of NC_067478.1, read as the reverse complement.
TCTCTCCAGCCCAAAACTAATAGTCTTTGTGACATTTTCTTGTTGGGGGTACAACATAATGCATCAGCCACAGGCAAGGCAGAGCCACAGGGTGATGTGCCAGGTCCTCTCGGGGACCACAATTCCCTCTGTGGGAGATGACGTATAAAAAATGTTAAACGCTGATAGTTGTTGGATGAGAATGTAATGGGCTTACTAGTGAAGAGCAGGCTGGAGCCAGACCGCTCAAGTCTGACACCCACACATTACCTACCTGTGTTCTGGACCCGGGCCAACCCCAGAACCTTGCCTTCCTTTCTCCGGGATGAGGGCCTAGTGACCAGAGAGAGCTGGGGGCCTGAGGACGTGGTCAGGGGTCCATGAGAGCCACAGGAGGCCTCTTCATGATCTGTGACAATATGCACAACGAGGCTGACGCTGCAGAAGGCTCCCTGAGGTCTGATGCCTCAGAACAGAGAAGAATGAAGTTTTACTATTAGACTGATTGTGCCCAAACCTAGCCCAAAAGGAGATGATCACCCCATTCTGTCTATTTCAGATGGAGAAATTAGAGAAATGACTTAAATTAAATATATGTAGTTTGGTCTACACTTATTAGTGAATTCTCCCCTGAACCTTGCCTTAGTCCTAAGCGGATATATCGTTAACCAAGAGACGATTTGGTCTTGCTTTGGCATGCCTGCTGTCTTCAAGTGTCTAACTGAATAGCAGATGAAGTTGAGGACACCTATGGCTTTGAATAGGGTAGGGGCTGGGGAGTGCCAGCCAGGAGGGCCCAGTCACAGGAGGGACTGAGGGGTAGCAGGGATCCTCTTGATATGTTAAATAGGCACCTCACGTAATCATCCAGGGGGTCTCTGGGTCAGGCTAAAATACTCCAGACATGCCCACCAGGGCTGACCCTGCTCTGCTATCCACGCGGAAGGTCACCCCAGACATCTTAACGGGCTATTCCTTACCTTCTTCCAGACTGGTCCACAGTCACTTTCTCCACCATTCACCACAAGGTTAGCAGCCTCCTGGAGGCTGGTGTCAACTCTCTCACATTCCCGTGAGTGTGAGAGAAGACAGTGCCCTACCTAGGGCAACATTTCTTCCCGCTTCGCTCACAGCCGGGCCTTGCCCTAGTGTATAGAGATAGTTGAGTGAGAGGTATTTTTATCTCTAATTTACAATGGAATAATTGAAGGTCTAAGAGGCCAGTGGTCTACAGGGTCCCTGTCCCCGCTATGCCCCGAATTGCTCTGTTGTGCTGTCTGTTCTGTAAGTAGGTGCCATGCAGAGCGACTGTGAGGAGAAATGAATAATGTGCAGCAGCCATGCACCCTGCAGACCTCAGGTGCTAGGAAATGTTATCCACCGAAGTCACTGAGACCCTGGGATTGCCGGTCAGCCCCCGCTCTGTTGTGTTCTTGGATATCTTCTTACACATGACTGATCCTGGTTTTCTTGATTCTTCTGCCCTCACTGTGAGGTGTGCTTCTGTCTGTAGTTCTGTCCGCAGTCCTCTGGTTGTGCTTGCCAGGTACAGCCAGAGGACCAAGGACAGAGGAGCCCTGCGTGCCTGCCAGTGTTCCTGTGTGTGTTTCCAGGAAAGCACTTCTGTTAGCAGCAGGTGTTCAGCGGGAGGCAGGCTCCCCATCTTTCTCAGTCTCCCGAGTAGCCTGCCTGTCCCTTCCCCCTACTCCGTGGCAGAGTGGAGCAAAGTGACCTCAGCAGGAGAAAAGGGCTCTGGAGACTCTTCTCTGGTGCAAGAAGTGAGGTCTACATGGAGAACAGGCAGGCTTTCTGCCCTGGGCCTGGTTCCTGACTCTCCACGTGTTGAGTGGTCATATTTAATTTCCAGTCCTCAGCAACTTAACGTGGCCCCTACGCCAGGCCGATCTGTGCTTGCTGGGCACGCCTCCACGTCCTGACTGACCACCTTCATGCTCTCACTCCTGGGCAAGTGTAGTGCTGGGCAGAGAAACCTGCGCTGACCCTGGGGCTTGTCAGAGCTGCCCAGCCCCCACTCAATCCGACGGGATGCAGCCCCATCTTTTTGCCTCCCTCAACTGTGCAGTCTACGCACCAACACGAAAAGCTAGGGTTTTCAATGAACTAAGTAACATTTCCTTAGTAGCCAAAGTTTGCAAAAAGCTTTCTGGCACATTATTTTAGACACCAGGGCAAGCCTGGGTTGAGATGGACTCTGCCAGTAGCACGTAAGATAGCCTGAAGGTCTCACACTCTTCCTGCGGCTTCGGATTCTAAAGCAGGAGCAGGAACTGTTGTCCAGAGTGTTCCCTAGACGATGGTTCGTTCTGGTTGGTTCTGGCCGTTTGGGAGCAGATGTGTGGAGCAGCACCTGAGCGGAGGAGCTAGGCTGGAAACACAGCTGGCTTCTCACTCCGGGCCTGGGGCCTGCAGCTCCCAGCCTCAGTTTCCATTTTCATAGTACAATTGCCTGCACAGTAGAGTGGCAGGAGTGGGTGCGTCTGGGAAGCCGTAGCTTCTGTTCTTAGTTGTGGGTGGTGGGCGGCTCTGTGGAGTAGCAGAGAGGATTGGGTGCTTTATATCAGGTCCGAGTGCGGATCCTCAGCCGTTATTCCCTCGTTAACTGTTTCCTATGTGTTTATTGTGGATTCCACTGCAGTTGACTTCGTTCTTGCCCCTTACAGTCTCTGACCCTGGAAGACTCCTTGTACTTATCTGACTGCCTCTCATCATCTACAGAGTAAAAGGCAATCCTGCAGGACTGTGGCGAACCCAAAACGAGTGCCTGTAGGCGGAGCACAGTGCGTTCAGAGGGTGCTGGGGAAGTTCTGGGTTACTTGTGCTATAGTGTTATAGCTGCTCCAGTGTGCCAAGGGTTATGCTGTCTGAGGGGGCTTAGGAGAGCCAGTGGCACCGGGCAGTGAAAGGCTGAGGAGTGCTGACTGTGGTGGGTGGAGCCTGTGCTGCTGATGCCCCAGGAGAGCCTGGAACTCTTTATAGCAGCATTCAAGCAGAGCAGTGTCTATGGTTAGTGTTATTCAAGCTACTAGGAAATGAAAATGTTTCTAGGAGACAAAGACAGAAAACAGGTAAAGTTAACTTTATTTAAGCCCAAGTATCCAAAATATTATCATTTCAACATGTAACCGGTATATAAACTTTTTAGTGAGGTATTTTACATTCCTCATTTTGGCATTAATCTGTCAAACTGTAGCCTATATTAAACACAGCTTGTTTTGGAAATCAGGCACGTTTAAGGGTTTGTGTTATGTCTGCGTGGGTATATGCAGGGGAGTACAGACATCTGTGGAGGCCAGAAGAGGGCATTGCATTCCCTGGAGAGGGGCTTGCAGGCCGCTAGAGCTGCGCTGTGTGAGTACTGTCAATGGAACTCAGTCTGCAAGAGCACTGCTCGCTCTTACCCATCGGTTACCCTGGCAGCATTTAAATGCTTGGGCTTCGGTGCTAGGCAGCCCGAAGTTTACAGGCCTGGGATGGACGGAGCTGGGAGTAAGCTTTGTTGTCCTTGCCTGCCCTCGATGGCAGGAGCCAGTGTTCGAACACATCTTCCTAGCAGCTGATGTCTTACTAAGGGAAAGGGAAACGGGAGGATTCTGTCTCACATAGCTATGCAGTCCATTTAAAAACAATCAAAGCAGCAGATGTGTTCAGAATTTCCAACCTTGTATACAAAGACAGCCAGTCCCCTCTGGGTAGTCAGCTTCTGTGTGCTCCCCTCTGGGCAGTCAGCTTCTCAGTGCTCCCACCGGGCAGTCAGCTTCTGTGTGTGTGCTCCCCTCTGGGCAGTCAGCTTCTGTGTGTGTGCTCCCCATTGTGCAGTCAGCTTCTCAGTGCTCCCACCGGGAAGTCAGCTTCTGTGTGTGTGCTCCCCTCTGGGCAGTCAGCTTCTCAGTGCTCCCACCGGGCAGTCAGCTTCTGTGTGTGTGCTCCCCTCTGGGCAGTCAGCTTCTGTGTGTGTGCTCCCCTCTGGGCAGTCAGCTTCTGTGTGTGTGCTCCCCATTGTGCAGTCAGCTTCTCAGTGCTCCCACCGGGAAGTCAGTTTCTGTGTGTGTGCTCCCCTCTGGGCAGTCAGCTTCTCAGTGCTCCCACCGGGCAGTCAGCTTCTGTGTGTGTGCTCCCCTCTGGGCAGTCAGCTTCTGTGTATGTGTTCCCCTCTGGGCAGTCAGCTTCTCAGTGCTCCCACCGGGCAGTCAGCTTCTGTGTGTGTGCTCCCCACTGGGCAGTCAGCTTCTGTGTGTGTGCTCCCCACTGGGCAGTCAGCTTCTGTGTGTGTGCTCCCCACTGGGCAGTCAGCTTCTGTGTGTGTGCTCCCCACTGGGCAGTCAGCTTCTATGTGTGTGCTCCCCACTGTGCAGTCAGCTTCTGTGTGCTCCCCACCGGGAAGTCAGCTTCTGTATGTGTGCTCCCCTCTGGGCAGTCAGCTTCTGTGTGTGTGCTCCCCACTGTGTGTGTGCTCCCCACTGGGCAGTCAGCTTGTGTGCTCCCTCTGGGCAGTCAGCTTCTGTGTGTGTGCTCCCCACTGGGCAGTCAGCTTCTGTGTGTGTGCTCCCCACTGGGCAGTCAGCTTGTGTGCTCCCCTCTGGGCAGTCAGCTTCTGTGTGTGTGCTCCCCACTGGGCAGTCAGCTTCTGTGTGTGTGCTCCCCACTGGGCAGTCAGCTTCTGTGTGCTCCCCACTGTGCAGTCAGCTTCTGTGTGCTCCCCACTGGGCAGTCAGCTTCTATGTGTGTGCTCCCCTCTGGGCAGTCAGCTTCTGTGTGCTCCCCACTGGGCAGTCAGCTTCTGTGTGCTCCCCACTGGGCAGTCAGCTTCTGTGTGCTCCCCACTGGGCAGTCAGCTTCTGTGTGCTCCCACTGGGCAGTCAGCTTCTGGGTGCTCCCCACTGGGCAGTCAACTTCTGTATGTGCTCCCCACTGTGTGTGTGCTCCCCACTGGGCAGTCAGCTTGTGTGCTCCCTCTGGGCAGTCAGCTTCTGGGTGCTCCCCACTGTGTATGTGTGCTCCCCACTGGGCAGTCAGCTTGTGGGTGCTCCCCACTGTATGTGTGTGCTCCCCTCCGGGCAGTCAGTGTGCCCCTTCTGGGCTCTGCTTTGGCCCAGTGAGTACACTGGGTACTACATGTAGCAGGTTGGCTTTGGTGTTTCCGTAACTCAACAAAGCAGCCTTCCTACCTGATCTACAGAGGAAAGTCAGGTCATGAAAAATGTAATGCCTCGCCTGGGGTCTCGTAACTGCGTGTGGCAGAGCTGAGGCTGCCTTCAGCCAGGCTCTTGCCTCCAGCGCTTTCCCTGCTAGGAGTCAGTGCCGTATACATTATGATTTCTAAAGTGGGGGAAAGGAGGTCATTTTAGAACATTACACACATACACAATGTCTCTATATGTATATATATATATCTATGTGTGTATGTGTGTGTGTCCATCGGTGTGCACACGTGTGAGAGAATAACGTTATAATCACAACCATAGCGGTTCCTCATCTCCCTGATCCACCCACCCCTACCTCTAGTCTCCACCCACTGGCCACTTGGAAGGTTCTAGAGTTGACCAGTTTCCACAGGCTTCCATTGGTGGGGGTGGGACCTAGCCTGTGAAGTCACTTTAGAATCAGGAAGAACTCCATGTTTGTGATGTTTCTGGTTCTTTGGGTAGGGGAGCTAGAGGCTGTGGTGACCAGCTGGTGGCGTCAGTTTCCTGCCATCTTACTGGGTTTATCAGGTATGCCCATGGGGGTCTCCGAACTGGGGACAAGGTCCGTGAAAGAATGTGACAGTTGTATGTGTAGGGAATCCATTGGGGGAGCAGTTACAAGTAAGAACATGGGCTGGGCATAGCTGCTGGGGAAAGTCTGATGAAATGGCCAGCTCAGCCTCTTTTCCTCTCCGCAAGGGGCTGACTGGTGAACCCGTCAGTTGTGGCCCAAAGGCAGCCGAGGGCAGGAAGGTGTGTGTGGTTTGCCCAGAGGGTGGTGGTGTTCTATAGTCAGCACTGCGGGCTGGCAGTGCATTGTGCTGCTCCGTCCTTGAGTATGCTGGGGTTCTGGAGGAATCCCTAAATTCTGGCTCTGTTCCATGTTCAGTGCAGAGAACATCAGAGCCAGCGTGAGGCATTTATCACCATGGAAACAGCTATCGGTAACCTAAGAACACAGGCCTTGGTAGAGCTGGGTCCTTCCAGAGTTGAAGGCTGCCTCTCTGTTCCTGATTGCCACCACATCCTGGTCCCTGCTGTTGTCACACAGGACACTGAGTAGCTTCTGCAGTTCCTTCTTCTGCGTGCCTCAAGGGAAGCGCTGCTCATTTTTGTGCAGACGCTTGTCCAACCGCAGTGGCTCCCCAGTGCTTCTCAGGCCAGCTGGCTCAGATGCTTTTGGAAGAAAGCTACCCATTCCCAAAGATGTCTGCAAGGTTCAGCTCTGGCCCGGAAGAACACCTGAGTCAGTCTCTCAGATCTGGGGTCGAGCGTGCGCACTCACAGAGCAGTGCCCAACATGTGGACCATTTCTCCCTGTTGGGTCTTTTTCCTTTTACTATAATTTTTTCAAGCCTTGCTCGCCTTTGGCCAGTTTCCTAGTCAGCTAACTTTCCAGTTCACTCCCCGAACAAACAAACCCCTAGAACTTTCTTTCCAGTTTGATCTTCCCCTCCTATGTCCCACCCAGATGGGTGGAGCCATCCCTCCTCTCTCCTTCAGCTTGACTGCGCACCCCCTCCTTCCCCCAGCTCCCACCCCCATGCTTCCCTGTGTCTCCTCCAGGTCTTATCCAGTGCTGACGGACCCTGTGTCTGTTCCTGTGTGGACCAGGAGGCCCTCCTGTGTCTGCTCCTGTGTAGACCAGGTGCTCCCATATCCGCTCCTGTGTAGACCAGGCCCTCCTGTGTCTGCTCCTGTGTAGACCAGGCCCTCCCGTGTCTGCTCCTGTGTAGACCAGGCCCTCCCGTGTCTGCTCCTGTGTAGACCAGGCCCTCCCGTGTCTGCTCCTGTGTAGACCAGGTGCTCCCATATCTGCTCCTGTGTAGACCAGGCCCTCCCATGTCTGTTCCTGTGTAGACCAGGCCCTCCCGTGTCCGCTCCTCTGTAGACCAGGAAGCCCTCCCGTGTCTGCTCCCGTGTAGACCAGGCCCTCCTGTTCCCCTTCATCAGTTTCTTCCCTGTTCTCTTTCCATTGCAAGTGCATTTCAGTTCTGTTCCTCCTCATATTCATCTTTAGCAACAGGGTTCCTTCTGCTAGACCCTCAAACACTCTCTGACATTTTCTGGTTACCCTCATCCTTAAAGTCAGAAAACCCTTTCTGGCTGTACAGGCTAACAGCAGAAACTCAAGCCAGCTCTCTGCACTTTGCTTTTCAAAATGGATGCAGTCTTTACAGTTTGGGAGACGGTGAAGGTGCTCATGTCAACATGGAAATCAGCTGTGTCTTGAGTGTGTTTAGCCAATTTTTTTTTTCATGACAGAATTCTCTCAAAGAAAGTAGCATGCTCAATCGCATTCTGAAGTATGCTCTTACGAGACAAGTAAGAAATCCTTTAGGGCGTTGGCAGATGCATGCATTTGTTGGTCACATCCAGCCTCTGACTAACAGGTGCAGCTCGTGTCGTCTTACCTGTCGTCTTAGCCGTGACCTTGGCTTTCCTGGGTCCCGTGATGAACATTCGCTTCAGTTTCTTTTCCCCTTCTCCACGTCTACTGACCCACAGCTTCCAGGCTGCAGGTGTGCAAGCAGGTTCAGTCGTGTGTCTGCCTTGCTCTGGTGACCTCCCTAGTCCCACTGAAGGTCTGCAGGCAGACTCAGCTCCAGACTCTCAGCTGTCTCCTGGATATTTCCACAGCAGCACCCATTCGACATCCTTACACATGGGCAGGTGTGAGCAGAGAGTTAATGTCTTCCTGGTCTCCCCAGTACCAGGCCTTCCTCCTGTCTTCATGGTGTTTCTCACGATGGTGTCACTAGACAGCTGGTGGCCCACCCAGTGTCTCCAGACCTTGGATTCCTCTTTGTTGTCGCTGCCAAGTCCTCCCTGGGCCGCATGTGACCTGACAGTGAGGCCTACCCACTGGACGGACTCCTGGCGAGCAGACCCAACCTCTTCATCGTGTCGATGCCCTGTGTCTAAGACTCCGACACCTACTAGACCATTCCACTATGCCTCTCACAGGACACGCTACTCACCGTGCCTCCCTGTGCGTGCTGGGGTATTTTATTTTATTTTATTTTTGCCAACTTGGCACCACAAAGGCCAGTTTGGGAAGAGACAACCTCAGTTGAGAAAATGTCTCCATCAGATTGGCCTGAAGGAAGATGGGCATTTTCTTGATCAGTGATTGTTATGGAAGGACCAGCATTGTGGGTGCTGGCACCGCTGCACGGGTGGTCCCTGAATTACATTCTAAAGGCAGGCTGAGCCAGCTGTGAGAGCAGTCCAGTAAGCCGCGCTCCTCTGCGGTCTGTGCTTCAGTGTGTGCCCCTGCCCATGCCCCTGCCCTGACTTCCTCGGTGATGGGTAATGGTCAGGACACATAAGTCATAGCCCCTCCTCTTCAGGTTGCGTTTGGTCACGGTGTTCATCAGAGCGGTAGGCAGCAAACAGCACACAGTGTTAAGCCGTCAAGGGCCTTTGCTGCCCTGGAATGAAGCCCCGCCTCACTAAGACCCTGGGAGGAGCTGACTTGGTAGCCCAGCGCCCCACCCACCCGCTCCTCCCCCACCTCCCTCCTGGCCCATGCTCCTCTTTTGCCCCTTCCCTGTGCGCACACAGGGTTTCCCTTCCAGTTACAACTTCCGGGTTGCTCTCTCTATCTGCCTGCATTACAGGTGCACCGGAGGCATCCGTAACCTGGTAAGATGCCCAGAATTTGGACTGTGCGTCCTGTGAATACAGACTGAGCTGGTGCTATCCCTGGGGTCTCAGCCTCAGGGAGCTTCTCAGTACGTCTGAAGAGTGTCAAGAGCTGGTCATGGGGGCTGGTGCCTTTGATTATTAGCTGCACATGTGTGGGAGGACCAGCAGCCGTTGAAAGATCAGGACGGGAAGTCAGGCACTGTACTGTTGCCTAGAGTGGCTACTTAATGCAGGGACTCAAGGTGCTCTTAGCCAGCCTGGGAGAACTCTGTGGGAGGGAACAGCTGTGGGGTTAGTCTAGGTCGCTTTACAGTGAAGTGCCCACACTCGGGGTACTGCTTGTTCAGGTACAGGATGGACCCTGGGTGCTGCCCCTTATGTAGCCACAGGCTACTGTCTACAGGTACTGTCTACAGACTGGGTGACTGCCGGAGGATATTTTTCCTCTTTAGTCCATGGTGTTCTTTCAACGGTAGAGAAACTAAAGCCTGTTGGGGAACAGCGCAGTTCAGATCTAATTACTCCAGCCTGGGTTTCACTGAGTCTTGTTTGCCCTCGAGCAAGCCACATCTGAGAATCCCCAGATAGCAGACGGGGCTCCGGAAAGTTCTACCTGCTCTGCCTGAGCCTGGAGCAGTTCTGCGGTAGAGCCGTCTCAGCCAGCCAGTGCCACCCCTGGTCCAGTGGGCAGGCAGAGCCTGGCCTGGACCATGCGCTTTTCCCCTTCAGACCCCTGTGGTTCTCACTGTTCAGATGATGGTGTCAGGGCCCGGGGAGGTGACCTGACGGTGGCGAACACGGTGTCAGGAAGCCCAGTCTGGAATGCCTTGGCTTTCTGAGCTTCGTGCCTTCCTCCTAATTAGCAGTGATGAGAAGTTCTACCTCAGAATCCTCCAGGAACAGATGGCCTATATAGTTACTCCACAAGAGAAAGGGGCTTATGTTGACGCACAGTTTGAAAGTTTCAGTTAGATCTCTGGATGGACACCAAAACACGAGAGGGAGAAGGAGGGAATGCCTGCAGTGACCTCAGCTCTGCCTTTTAGAGGCTCCAGCACCCTCGGCAGCACCCTCGGCTGGATACTAGGCTTGTCACAGCTGGGCCACTGAGAAGAATCGCGTGGCTGAAGCAAGCATTACTTGGTTGTGGCTGATGTCGTGCGACCTTAGCGCAGTGATGCTAGTTACCTCACACAGTACGGAGCTGCCTGATTGGAGGAAGCATGCTTTCAGGATTCCTAAGAGAGTAGGATACCTTACACTGGAAAAGAATTTAGCCTCTGCCACCTCACAGGATCACTGAGGTGTGGATGTCTGCTTCCTTGTTAAGATGATATTAAGATACCAGAGGCCACACACAGCCCCAGATGATAAGAGTGCATGGTCTCTGGCATAAGAGCCCTTGTCAGAGGAGCCCTGGGGAATAGCTCTTCCTAACCTGGTGTTTGCTTCCTGATTGCTGTCTGGCCATTGTCTTGGTTATTCTGTCCCTGCCTAGTAGCTGACTCTGACTCCTTCCCATGTTGGAGATTGCTTGCTATGAGAGCTGGAAGGTGGACCGCGGACATACTGAGCCTGAGTGTGGGCCGGAGAGTGTGGAGTTGGTCCTGGCAATCAGCATTATAGCTGCTTCTAGTGCCACGTGGAGAAGACATGGTGACACTGTGGCTGATGGAGAAGTCACAGACTGGTTCCCGTGCATTGGGAACTGAATCTGAGGAAGGACTATGGCTCCTTGGCACCCCTTCCTTCCAATGCCCATTTCCCGAGCTGACCCTCTCAGGTTTGGAGGAATCTGAGGTGTCAAAAGTTCTAGGTGAAGTTCTCAATTAGAATCAGCCAAAGTATATTTCTGTTGCTTGAAACGAAGAAGTGGAGTTCTATAGAGAGGTTGTGCTATAGTTATTTATGGGTGTTACTCATTTTTAGGTACTTGAGTATCTCCAGGAGTCTCAGAATTCAACACAAGACAGAAGCCAGTTGAGGGGTGGTGAGACCATAGCCTCGTCCAATTTCCCTTCATCGTGGATCTGAGCAGACCATGGGGTGTGGTCCCTAGAAGACAGAATCAGCCCCACTTATAGCCTAGGCTTTGGAGGGTGCCTAACACTAGTCAGGAGAGTGTGGGTGAAGTTGTCTTGCCATGACCTCTACTGTTTCTTTGCCCTTAACTTACAAGTTGCAAATATAATATGCATCCTAATTTTACTTGAACTATCCGTGTGTGTGTGTGTGTGTGTGTGTGTGTGTGTATTGGTGTGGTATGTATGTATTGGATGCATGTGAGTGAACAGGTGTGCGTTCCCATGTGGGCAGGTTGGGTAAGTGACTTCCTGGGGCGGCATGTGTCTATTTTATCTCAAATAGGAAGCCAATGACAAACAAAAGTATTGATACCATTGAAAACCAACTCAGTGATCTACTAAGTTCAGGGTCAGTTCAGGGTCATTTACAGGGACAGCAAGGTGCAAAGGAGGCTGCCTCTCCGAAATCCCACTCATTCCCAGCATGGGCGATGCCTAGAAACCACAGCCCTGGAGCCGTCTGCACAACTTACAGGCAGATCTGCTGATTAGAGCCCCTTCAGGCATCTGGTCTGAGTCTCCTCAGAAGCCCTTACTGCTCATGTAACTTTGGGGAGGGGACAGCCGTACCCATCTGGTCAATTTCTGGGACTGCCTGACAAAGTTTTTATGAATCTCCCTTTAGAACTTCCTGAGTCTTTTTATTTTATTTTAATGTTTTTATTGGATATTTTCGTTATTTACATTTCAAATGTCATCCCCTTTCTCAGCTTCCCCCCTCCCAGAAACCTCCTATCCCATCTTCCCTCCCCCTGCTTCTATGAGGTTGCTCCTCCACCCACCTCACTCCTACCTCCTCTCGCTCAATTCCCCTACTCTGGGGCATTTATCAAGCCTTCATAGGACCAAGGCCTTCTCCTCCCATTGATGCCTGACAAGGCCATCCTCTGCTACATAATGCAGCTGGAGCCATGTGTACCCCTTGGTTGGTTTAGTCCCTGGGAGGTCTGGAGGGTCTGGTTGGTTGATATTGTTGTTCTTCCTATGAGGTTGCAAACCCCTTCAGCTCCTTCAGTCCTTTCTCTAACTCCTCCATTGGGGACCCTGCACTCAGTCCAATGGTTGGCTGCGAGAATCCGCCTCTGTATTTGCAAGGCTCTGGCAGGGCCTCTTGGGAGACAGCCATATCAGGCTCTTTTCAGCAAGCATTTCTTGGCATCCACAGTAGTGTTGGGGTTTGGTGACTGTGTATGGGATGAATCCCCAGGTGGGACAGTCTCTGGATGGCCTTTCCTTCAGTCTCTGCTCTACACTTTATCTCCATATTTACTTCTCTGAGTATTTTGTTCCCCTTCTCAGAAGAACCTAAGCACCCACACTTTGGTCTTCCTTCTTCTTAAGCTTGAGAACCCAGATGTCCCTCAACAGAGGAATGGAAGCAGAAACTGTGGGACATTTACACAGTGGAGTACTACTCAGCTATTAAAAATGATGAATTCATGAAATTCTTAGGCAAATGGGTAGAACTAGAAAATATCCTGAGTGAGTTAACCCAGTCACAAAAGAACACACACGGTATGAACTCACTGATAAGTGGTTAGTAGCCCAGAAGCTTGGAATACCCAAGACACAACTCACAGAGCACATGGAGAACTTCCCGAGTCTTACAAGGAGCTTCCCTCCAGGATGGTGTGTTTGCTACACAAAAGGAGACCAGAGCAGGGTGTAGGGTGTCTTCATCTGCTGCTGTCCCGTACTGACTTGAAGCTCACTGCTGACTTGGCTGCCTGTCTCTGCTCCCCAGTGCTGGGGTGTGGGGCATGTTCAGGGGTGCCCAGCCTAGTATGTGAGTGCTGGGAGTCTGACCACAAGCCTCACGTCTGTGGCATTGCTCACACACTGAGCCTCTCCCGGCCCTGAGATTTCTTTTGTTTGATCCTTCCTGATCACATTTGTTCTCTTGCAGAGGTCTCTTGCCTGGACGGAGTAGTTTGGCCCTTCAAGCCCTCTCTGGACATATCTTCCCAGCATCTTCTAACAAAGATGCGTCAGCTCAAAGGGAAGCCAAAGAAAGAGACGTCCAAGGACAAAAAGGAGCGGAAGCAGGCCATGCAGGAGGCCCGGCAGCAGATCACCACTGTGGTGCTGCCTACCTTGGCTGTGGTGGTGCTCCTCATTGTCGTGTTCGTGTATGTGGCCACTCGCCCCACCGTCACCGAGTGAGCGCCTCCGTGCCGGCTTTCCTCGACAGAGATGTCCGCGATGCCAAGCTCTGAGCAGGAGTGCCCTGTCTCCTCTGGTCTTTGACTTGATCAATATTTCTCTACTTTTTTTGGTGGGGGGAGGGAATAGGGAACATTTTATCAGTGAATGTGCCATTTACCTGATGGTCCACTTCATGTGCCTTTCAGACTTCAAAGCAGTGTGTGTGTGTGTGCGCGCGTGTGTGTGTGTGTGTGTGTGTGTGTGTGTGTGTGTGTGCACTTGGGGAGCTCACCGCATCTCTGGGTGATGCTGCTGGGATCACAGCCGCCCTCCCTCCCAGCAGCATGCTTCCTTGCTCCAGGTCACAGCTTTCTAAGGGACAGCCTTTCCTCTCTGTGCTTGATGGGCTTTGAAATATGTCGACTCAAAGTGAAATATTTATTTTTTGAATAAAGGAGATAATAGTCTTCAACTGGGTGTTTCTGTGTTTGTGTCCCTTGTCCCAGCCTTGCCCGTGGTCTGCCCCTCTCTCCCTGGCTGCTGCTCTTTTCACTTGCTGCTAGGCTATGCTCGCAGGAAGTGATGTATTTTGACTGAGTAAGTCCAGAGAGGGACAGAGTGAGTGCTGATGACCTTTGGTCTCTTTGGTATGACCACACAGGCTTCCTTGCTGGTGAGCCTTTTCTGCTGGATGCTGCATTTGCAATGGCAACACACCACAGTCCATGGGTAAAGGGTCTGGCTAGCGTTTGTTCTTAGTGGATGGATGCAGGCTTCTCTCATTCCAGGTGGGTTTTAAATGCAAATTGGCCGAGCCTCATTTTCTTTGGGCAGCAGGCTTCCCAGTTTCTGGTGCCTGATGGAGCTGCCTCCTTGAAATCCTGTTCCTGGTAGCTGTGCCGTGGGCACCCCTCCGCTCTGTCCTGCTGAGTACAGAGAGGTTTGCTAGGAGAGAAGGCTTTTCCAAATGCAGTGCTGGTCCCATGACTTGCTGACAGCATGGGTGTTACTGGGTATTTGGAGAGATCTTGGAGAGATCCTTTCCTGGAGAGAAAATGGAAGATTCTAGCTGATGTCTGCGGATGCTGACTTGGGTGAGCGGTTGGTGCAGCCTCCTGCCTGAGTGTCAATGGCCCTGTATAGATATTTACTAACAACTTTGTCATTTAGGGTTGACAAAGTATGTGGCAAAATTTCTCAAGTGTGGGGAACTCAGGGTTCTGTTTTGAGCCTGTTCCCAATTGGTTCAGCCTCTTTCTGGGAACTGTAGTTTCTAGAGGTGGCAGAAAATATTTTTTACCTGGATCTGTTTCTTCAGTAACATACCATGGTTTCTCAAGAATTCACATACGACCCACAGTGTACCTCAGAAGATGGGAAAGGTTACTACAAAGGGGGCTTTTTCTAGAAGGGATGGTGGTCAGTGGCCAAGGGACTGCTCTACTAAAACTTGATGCTGAGGTAGGCTTTCCTGAGGGATGTTTTTCCTAGTCAGGTGATTGACAGGCTGATGTGGATTAACTCTCTAGAGGGAACAATGACATGATACGCATTTGCTCTTCACCAGAAAAAGCTTCCTGCACAACAGTAACTATGAACTTCCTTGTAGTGCAGATTGAAGCGCAGATTGATCTCTCTACTCTGGCCCAGATATCTGACTCACATCACCTTTAGGCCGCAACCAGAGTCCTGAAGTGTAAGTTCCCAATTTGACAAGCTGTGCATTCTGAGGAAAGGGCTCATGCTAATGACCTTCAAGCTGCTACCCTCAAAGGAGGTAAACCCGGGAAGACCAGCCCCAGAGGCCACTGTCTCCACAAGTGTGTTGGGTTTCAATGGATTCTCCCAACTCTGCATTGCCCACGTGTATAGGCGCAGGCCTTGCCTGCTGAGATCACTGCAGCATCTTAGATGCTGTTAGTAGATGAATCCAGCTTCCACTACAGGGTACCTAACAGGCATACTCACAAGCCTTCGTCCAGGTGAAGAGGAACCTTGCTCAGGAGACATAGAGAGAGATGTCTGTCCTGTGGGCTCCTTATGGAAGCATTTCGGGGTTCTTTGGTCTTGCAGGTTTTGAGTTATCTAAAAGTATGAGTTTGGGACAGCAAATCTCTTTGGCTTTCTAACTTAGCAGTCTCAGGCTCCCAAACCTGACCTGTGGGAGCCACATCTGTTCATTTTACCATTGAGATGGGAAGAGGATAAACTGAAATACAAAACTAGCATGGCATCTTAGCCAGTGCGACCAGGGAGCTCAATAATGCCCGTTTCTGCCATTGTCAGTGTGCGCAGACCCTCACAGGACACACGTGGAGCCCTGCCCTGTCAGCGTGAGCAGACCCTCACAGGACACACGTGGAGCCCTGCCCTGTCAGCGTGAGCAGACCCTCACAGGACACACATGGAGCCCTGCCCTGTCAGTGTGTGCGGACCCTCACAGGACACGCATGGAGCCCTGCCCTGTCAGCGTGCCCTGACCCTCACAGGACACGTGGAGCCCTGCCCTGTCAGTGTGCGCAGACCCTCACAGGACACGCAGACCCTCACAGGACACACGTGGAGCCCTGCCCTGTCAGTGTGTGCAGACCCTCACAGGACACACGTGGAGTCCTGTCCTTGTCAGTGTGCGCAGACCCTCACAGGACACACATGCAGCCCTGCCCTGTCAGCGTGAGCAGACCCTCACAGGACACGCAGACCCTCACAGGACACACATGGAGCCCTGCCCTGTCAGCGTGCGCGGACCCTCACAGGACACGCAGACCCTCACAGGACACACATGGAGCCCTGCCCTGTCAGCGTGCGCAGACCCTCACAGGACACGCAGACCCTCACAGGACACACGTGGAGCCCTGCCCTGTCAGCGTGTGCAGACCCTCACAGGACACGCAGACCCTCACAGGACATGCAGACCCTCACAGGACACATGTGGAGCCCTGCCCTGTCAGTGTGCGCAGACCCTCACAGGACACACATGCAGCCCTGCCCTGTCAGCGTGCGCAGACCCTCACAGGACACACATGCAGCCCTGCCCTGTCAGCGTGCGCAGACCCTCACAGGACACACATGCAGCCCTGCCCTGTCAGCGTGTGCAGACCCTCACAGGACACACAGACCCTCACAGGACACACGTGGAGCCCTGCCCTGTCAGTGTGTGCAGACCCTCACAGAACACACATGCAGCCCTGCCCCCAGGCTTTTCTCAGCAGCTTAGATCCCAGGATGCACATGCGATGACTTTTAAGTCCTGTTTGACTTGCTGTTTTCTTCTTGTTCTGTGGAAGCATACATGGATTTGAAATGGCTTCCCAGAGTCACCGACTAGGCGTGCTCGGGGAGTGTGGCTGGAAGTGGACTTTTGAAGTTAATATAATCTTGTGAGCAACCCCTGGCCTGCATGGAATGCTGGTTCACTGTGGGTCTGCTCAGTGGAAGTTTGCCGGTTCTCAGGGTAAATTGTGCTCACTCATGTGGCTGCACTTGATGATTCTAAATTATCCCCAGTGACTCAGTGGTTTCATGAGGGAATCAAATTATTTATTAGGAGTGTCAGATTCATGCTGATGTTTCTACAGTGGGACATGGGACTCTTGGTGCTCTGTCCTTATTACTGAGCATGTTCCAGAAGAGAAATCAGGTTGGAAATAGGAATAGGACCCATAAATGGTGTCATTATTATTATTATTTTTTTTTGTCTTTAAATCAATGCTTCTCTGTGTGTTTGCTTACCTATTTTTTTGGCTAAGTAAAATCACAATGACCCATCAGTATAGTTGCTGGTGTGTGAAACTAAGTGTGAAGAATTCAGACCCAGTCTTTTCTCAGTGTGACACTGGCAAGGTGCCTGTGTGAGTATGTATGCCTGGCTATAGATTCTCATATCACCTCAGGCACCCCACCCCCCACCCCCGTGCCAGACTTTCAGGAGTAAAATGTCATGCCGAACTCAGAGACCTGGGATCTCTGAAGATAGAAGCTTCCAGAGCCTGGCCACCTGTTCTGTGCTGTGTGACTGTGGTGGTTACTTACAAGGCTGCACTGAGAGAGCAAGGCTCAGCATGATGAGTCTGAGGCTGCCTCCTCTTACCCCTCCCTGGCTAGTTGAGAGTCGATGGCATGTTCCCCTTTGCTTCCTGGGGCAGCCAGGCTCACCTGTGAATCGGAGATGCTGACACTTGTCTTGGGTTGTTGGCAAGATTAAACAGATGGCTTCCCTCCACCCCCACCCTCCACTCCCACCCCCCTCCCCCGACTTCCAGAGGGTCTTATGTCATCATTTACTTGCTAAAGGAGAGAATAAAGGAAGCGGCTTGGCTATGTTTGCTGTCATCTGTGTCTGCATTCTGCAGCTATTTCTCGATGCTGTCTCTTGCGGCAAGTTGCTGATGTTACCAGCAATGTGGTTTCTGTCTGCAGGAGCTGTGCCGATTCTGGCTTCTCTATGGTATTTGCCACAGACCACTGTCCAAGCATCAGATATGAAATACGGTATCTTCAGATTAAGAGAAAAATACGAGAGCTGCCTTTTAAATCCTTCTCGAATGTCTAAAGAGTGGAGTGTGCAGGGTTTGTAGGTGACTGTCCCTGCCCTCACCTTCTGATATTACGGAGAGCAAGTGTGCTGGGCCCGCCTGCCCGCCTGCCCGCTTGCCCACCTCGGCTGGGCCCGCCTGCCCGCCTGCCCACCTGCCCACCTTCTCGGCTGGGCCCGCCTGCCCGCCTGCCCACCTGCCCACCTTCTCGGCTGGGCCCGCCTGCCCGCCTGCCCACCTTCTCGGCTGGGCCCTGCTCTCTTCTGACGAGTCTTTATGTCAGTATCTTGCCTTTCACAGTAAACTTCTTTGACATTAGTACGTACCAGGTGCTGGCCTGAGTTACTTCTCTGCCTGTCAGTTCTTTGGGAAAGAACAGTCTTTTCAAAAAGCTTTTATGACCAACCCCACTCAGTCAATCAGCAGGGTCTCCGGCATAAGCTCAGTCAGTCAGCATGTTCTCCAGCACAGGAGTGAGGATTAAAAAGGAAAAAGACAATTAGACAACATTGTAGCATGACCCCAGTCAGTTCTGAGGCCGAGGCAGGTTTTTTTTTTCCCCAGTCCACTTTTATACCATTTTAATTACATGTAAGCTATAGGGCCAACAGTACAATAAACACAAATAGTCAAGGAACAAGGAAGGCAGTAAGTCAAGTCCCACGATCACTGTTTCTAAGGCTTATCAGGATGACCAAGAATCTGAGCTCCCCATCCAAGCCCAATATCAGGTTCTTGCTTGAAGCTGACTTCTTTTATTCCACCCTAAAATTAAGATTCCTGTCTGAACTTACTTCCCTGCTCTAGCCTAAAATCCGATTCCTGACAGGGCTTACTTCCTTGTCATGGCCTAAAGTCAGATTCCTGCCTGAAGCCCATTTCCTTGTCCTTGGCCAATGTCAGATTCCTGCCAAGCAGCCCTCAAAGCTCCCCACACTTTTAATGACTTCAGCTGCTAAATCATAATCACGGTGAATCCCAGAGAGCTCCTGAAGGCTTGGTAAAAAAAAATGGCAAGACCCTGGCTAAGCTTCTCTACTTCCCTTGGCATTTTCCTTCCCACGCTATCGTGAAAGTTGTCTGTCTTTTAACGCTGCCAGCAAGAACACTGTTTTCAACTTTTGAATATTCCTTTTCCAGTATGGGTCACCTGACTCTTTCAGAAGGCCTGAAATCAAGTCTGGGATCAGACCTGGCTCTCATGTTGGCAAGTAGTTCAGAATGGAATAAATTAAGTAGACAGCCTGGTCTACAGAGTGAGTTCCAGGACAGCCCGGGCTATACAGAGAAACTGTCTTGAAAAACAAAAACCAACAACAAAAAGGAGTGAAATTCTTTTGCAAACCCCTCCCTTTTGAAACACATCGACTTCAGCTTTGTCCCTGGCTGCTTGATCGCCTGGCTGGCCTGTCTCAGTCTCTGCCCTTGGAAGCAGCGGACTTTAAATGCCTGCTTCACACAATTCTCCCAGATTGGACTTCCAAAGACACAGTCACATCTACAAAGACATACGTAAAGCAGAAGTGTACAACAAATGGAGACCAAGAAGATGGGGGGAGATGAGGCAGGCATACACAAACAAAACCCATGGTGACAGTTGTAAGAGCAATGAAATAAAAGGTGGATACGTGCGTCACAGGTGGCAGGTGGCAGACACGCGGCAGACAGCAAAAGCATGATGGGATTGGAAATGGCTGGGCTGATAGCCTGGCCTCAAACGAGTGTGAGGTGAGTGACAACTGAAGCAACTGGAGATCAGACTAATAAAAATAGTAGTTTTGATCTGGTAGATAAATAGACATGGCAAAGCAGCATTTCCTCAGCAGGA
Source organism: Apodemus sylvaticus (assembly GCF_947179515.1). NCBI lineage: Eukaryota > Metazoa > Chordata > Mammalia > Rodentia > Muridae > Apodemus > Apodemus sylvaticus. The sequence goes on along the minus strand of NC_067478.1, from coordinate 120,025,613 downwards.
AATGTACAGTCTGAAGAACACACCTGGAAACATTAATGCACATTGGCTTAGTTTCCAAGTTGGCTGAAAAATATAAATCTACTGACTTCAAAAGTTTCAGCAAGAGCTGAGCAAGACAAACACAGGGAACCACACAGAGTTACCTCCATCGGTTCATTGCAACCCAAAAGTTGTGGTGGGTGTGGAAAGCACACTGACGTGGCCAAGAGCTCTGTGTCTCTTTCCTGGCCGAGCTCTTCCGTCTCAGGTGCTCACGGTGTGGGAGCCTTGTGCTGGCTACGGAGCTTGGCTTTGGCCACCTACCAGTGAGAAGACTACAGTTCCTGTTTTTCTGTGATGTGCATTCTGGTGAGTGACTGTTGACATATGACAGTCCCCTTTGTGAAGGGGACGGTGCGATTAGAGACTATTTTCTTATGTACATTTTATTGAGAAACTGTAAGATTATGAAGTTCAAACATCCAAGGAAGAAATAGCGCAAATATAGCAAAAGAATTTTCACTGGGATTTAGAATCACCTGCTCCGTCCTTGGTCATGTTTCTGAGATTACGCCTTTAGAAAAGCCGGCACCAAGAACTGTGTAAAAGGCCCTTGAAGCCTGGAGTGTGGGTTGTTCTGTCTCCATGTGCTGGGCTGCCCCAGCATGCTGGATAATAAATAAAAATCCTCTTGCTTTTTGCATCGATAAACAACCAAACAACCAAACAAAGCTGACACAAGTTGTAAGTGGGAGGAGGAAGAGGAGAGGTATCAGAAGCCTTTCTCACGTTAGGATTTTATATTATTTAAAGCTCACAGTATATACTGAATGGTAGCTACTGAAAGACAAATAGAAATGTAAACGGCTAATGGGGTGTATGAGGAGGTGAGGAGTCATGTTCAGGTGTGTGTGTGTGTGTGTGTGTGTGTGTGTGTGTGTGTGTGTGCCGGGAGGGAGCAAGAGGAGAAACGGGGTTACCAGACAAAGCTTCAAGGAACCCAGGGAGCTGCGATTGATTTGGACAAGGAGGCTTCAATTTTTGTTTGTTTGCTTGTTTGTTTGTTTTCCTTAGAGTAAGGACCTCAGTATTACAATCCACAAATTGGGGTTACAGAAATCACATGCACAGATCAGGAAACAATGAATGGCCTAAATAAACAAAATGAGAGAATATTTGCAAATTTTACCTCTGATAATGGGTTTATATCCCAAATATGTAGGGGGCACAACTCAAAAGTGAAACAGATGAGTCAGTTAGAAAGAAGACAGAGGATCTGAGCAGAAAGCCCACCCCCCAAATAAACAAAGACCCTACCGAAGGTCACTGGGCATATTGAAACCACCCCGCAGGGAATGTGACTGATTGCGAGCCACGCCACACACCTGTTGGAGCAGGACATTGTCCAAAGGATTAGGATGACAGATTATGGGGACTATGCAGCCATTTTGCTGAGAAAGTCGGTAAGCGAGGCTGGCGGCAGTGAGCCCAGGCCATCTCTCTGTCTCCCCACAGTGGTGTGGCTGTCAGCCACACTTAGCTCTTCAAGTGAGTGCTGAGCTTCTGACTTTTGTCATCACGCTTGTAGGGCAAGCACTGCCCGCCATCCAGCTCTCTCTCCCATGTCTAAACACAGATCTTTGTAACTGACTTAAAACCTTTGTCTGCTTGACTGTGGTCAAAATGACTGGATGGAAAGGCTGGAAGTGGAGACAATTCACAGTGCAAATATTAAACCACAGGGTGATTACGAGGAGCCGGAAGACTGCAAATCTTATCTACAGGAGCTTGGGTGAGCACTCAGTTACAGGAACGTGAGCAACTTCTCTGTGGCTGCCGCCCTGAAGAAGTGTCTCTCTGAAAGGCCTCATGAATCCCTCACTGTCCGGAAGGGAACATCAGTGGGTGTGGTCCTGAGTGGGTCTCAGTGGGTCATCACAGCGTCTGAGCAATCCAGAGGGCCATGGCCCACTGTACCCAGGGGCCAGCTTTCTTCAGCAGTATTGTTTGGTGAGCATGGCCTTTCCTGTTTGTACAGAGCTCTACAGAATAAACCACAGCTCATGGAGCAAATCCAGCTTGCCACCTGTTTGAACAGATGGGGGGCTCTGAGAATAGTTTGTTTTTTAAAAGTAAATCTTTATTTTGAGATAGCTATAAATTCACATGGAACTGAGGGAAATGATGCAGGGGTCCTGTGGACCCCTTACCTAGTTCCCACAGATGAGAAGATTAACTTCCTCACACCTATCCCGAGTGTCTGATACCCTGCCACTGTGCACAGAGATGATTTGCAGGTCCTCACAGGGTTTCCCTCTCCCTCTGTTCCTGATAGCTGTCACGTTATCTCTTCCCCCATTTTCACTCTTCTTTTTAAATCTGATTATTTGAATACTTTTTTGAAATATTTTTGAAGGTTTATTATTTTATGTATATTAATGTTTTACCTGTACGTATATATGTGTGCCACATACTTACCTGGTCTGGTGCCCATGGAAGTCAGAAGAGGACATTAGGTTCCCTGGACTGTAGTTACTCCGTGGGGGGTTGTGAGCCCCTATGGGGGTGCTGGGAATTGAACCTGGGTCCTCTGCAAGAGCAGCCTGCGCTGTAGCCTGCTGGGCCTCCTGTCTAGCCTTGCTTGAGGATTTTCAGCTTTTGCGTTTTGGACGCCAGTATCCTGATTCTTATCACCGTTTACTTTGCATCCCCGAGAGGCTAAAGCTCGGCCTTTTCCCTGGGTGCCTATTTGCCACCCCGTTTTCTCCCTGGTGAAGTGGGGTGAATGGGGTCTCCAGGTCTTTTAACCGCATTCTAACTAGACTGTTGGCTGTTTTGCTGTTGCGTTTGGAAAGGTCTTTATACATTCTAGACACTGGTTCTCCTCAGCCGTGTGATTTGCATGTTTCCCAGGAGATTTTCTTTTCGTCCTCCTAACAGGGCCTTTAGCTGAGCAAATGTTTTTGGTTTTGGTTGCTCCCCATTTGCCAATTTGACTTTTTATGCATCTTGATTCTTCTCTCTCATCTCTGAACCCTGCCTAGCTACAAATTCCACAGTTTTTAATCCTAGGATTTTTTTTCCTAAAAAAATGATCTATGGCTTCACATTTATTTTTATGATCTGTGTTTGTATATGTGTGACATATGCATGTCTGGAGGTCAAAGGTCAATATTTAATATTTTTTCTCTATTCTACGTAATTTGGGGAAACAGAGCCTCTCACAGAACTTGACGGTTGCGGATTGCCTGGATTGGCTGGCTGGCGGCTCTAGGCTTCTGCTCATTTCCACGCAGACATCAGGCACGTGCCACAATGCCTGGCTTTACGTGGATCCTGGAGAGCTGAATTCAGGTCTCCGTACTTTCCTGGCAAACACCTTGCTACCTGAGCCATTCCCCCAGCCCCCGGTTGTTGCTTTTTGGGAGGGTCCCACAGAGTAGTTCAGGATGACTTTGGTCAAGCTTCTCAGAATCTTGGCCTGAGCATTTCAAGTGATAGGATTATAGGCTTCTGCCATCACACCTGACACAATCTATTTTGCACAATTAATTGTATTATTTATTCATTTCGAAATTAATTTGTCCATAAGGTGCATATTTTCCCTTTTATGTCCACTCCCTACAACATTTGTTGAAAGGCTGTCTGTCCCTCCTCTGTATTCAGAATGCTTGGGCAATTTGTGCGGGAATATCCCGAGGGTCCTTATCAGTACCTGTGACGGTCCCTCTTGACTGTTAAATCACCCAGGAGAAGGGCCTCTGGGCAGGCCTGGGGGGGGGGGGGTCGTCCTGATGAGGTGGATGGAGGCAGGAAGACCTGGCCCTGTGGGTGAGCTCCTTCCCTGGGCTGAGATAAAAAAAGAAAGATGAACACAGATACCTGTCACTGCTTTGTGACTGAGGATACAATGTGAGCGGCTGCCGAGCTCCTGGTGCTGTCTGGGCCTCCCCGCCATGGTGGACACGGACTGAAATGACCATCTCTCCAGTGAGAGCCCCTGGTGCTGTGGACTGAAACCACCTTCTCTCTAGTGAGAGCCCCTGGTGCTGTCTGGGCCTCCCCGCCACGGTGGACGTGCTCCAGTCAGTCGCTTCTATCGGGCATTTTATCACGTGGCCTGCTGCCGGGAGCCATCCTCAGAACTCAATGCCAAGAACTCTCCATACCAGGAGCCATCCCCACCTGGCTCTCAATGCCAGGAGACTTCGATACCAGGAGTCATTCTCACTTAGATCTCCATGCCAAGAACTGTTCCTACATAAGTCTCAGAACCCCCTCCTTTTGACGTTCATCTGTAGATAGGTTACTGTAGCAACCCCTTTCCACTTCACCGCCTCATGACCCCTCTTTTATCATGCCAACATTCCAATAGCAATAACTAGCTTTACCAGAAATTATGAGAAACTGTTTCTTAGAAATGATGCCAACCCCCTGAGATTGTTCCCCCCTTTACCCCTCCCAAACCTTGTATGCTTCCCTTTATATTGACTTGTCTGGAAAATAAAGTTTGACAGCTTGATCAGAACTAGACAGGCTGTCCTGCCTCTCTCTTGTGTCTTGTCGCCCCATCGCCTTTCCTCTAGGTGGCTTAAAGGAACCCTGTTGACTGTCCTGCGGGTCGGGACAGCCTGCCTTGTGGTCTCTGTCATGGTGTCAAGCACTGTTCGTGAGGCTGCTGATCTCCTCTCTCAGCACAGAATCCCTTGATGTGCGTACAATATCGTTTGTCTTTATTGTAAGTAGTCGTGTGCTTGGTAATTTTGCTCGTTGCAGGACAAGGTATAAACATGTGTAAGAGAGATGTAGCTAAGCTTCCGTGGTCGGAAGGTTCAGCATATCGCCTGCATCTTCAACTCAGGCTATTTTAAATTTACAGTGAATCAGGATCTAACGCTACGGTGTCTCACAAGTTGAAAGACAGCTGTATATCGTCTTGAAACTAGACACACTCACTTCTCTTTTGTGACTTCATAGTTTTCAATTTTAAAAACCCTATAATTTCTTTATCTTTCTATCTAATCTTTAGAATGATCTTGTTCCTCTCAACCGAAATCTCTTGGGATTTTGAAATTGTGTTAGGATAGATTATCAATTTGGGGGAAATTGAGCCCTTTGCTGAGTCCTTTGCTCTGCCGCCATCCAATGCATAGTGTGGTGTAGTGGGAAAAGGTTATAATATAGCACCGCACCGCCAGGCCTCTGCCCCAAGTCCCTGCGGGTCTCTCTCTCCTGCCCAGCACCCACTCTTTTCAAGTATTCGGCAAAGCGTGACTCTTAAACTTGAGTTGTTAACCAAATATATTTATGTATATGAAACTCCCAATTTCATAAAGCCAAACTACAATGATAAAGTTTTATCCCAGTATTTCTGACCTCCCAGCACACCAGAAACACACCTGATGCCATCTGGATCTGTCTCCTCCTCTGCTCCCTCCTGTAGTTCCCAGGCTACCTCTCTCTCCGCCCCTCCTTCCCTTAGCTCCTCCTCCTCTCTCCCCTTCAATCACTGGCCTCTCACTGCCTCTCTCTCCGCCCCTCCTTCCCTTAGCTCCTCCTCCTCTCTCCCCTTCAATCACTGGCCTCTCACTGCCTCTCTCTCCGCCCCTCCTTCCCTTAGCTCCTCCTCCTCTCTCCCCTCCAATCACTGGCCTCTCACTGCCTCTCTCTCCGCCCCTCCTTCCCTTAGCTCCTCCTCCTCTCTCCCCTCCAATCACTGGCCTCTCACTCTCTCTCTCTCTCTCTCTCTCTCTCTCTCTCTCTCTCTCTCTCTCTCTCTCTCTCTCTCCGCCCCTCCTTCCCTTAGTTCCTCCTCCTCTCCCCCCTCCAATAACTGGCCTCTCACTGCCTCTCTCTCCGCCCCTCCTTCCCTTAGTTCCTCCTCTTCTCTCCCTTCCAATCACTGGCCGCTCACTGCCTCTATGTGAATGGCTAGGAAATATCTTGCATCAGCGTGGCTCCTACCACTCTTCCTGTTTTAAATAAAAAAATTGTGATTTCTGTGATTTCAGTTTTCAATCGCTTTATTGAATCCAGCTTCTACACGTATTTGTTAGGATTCTAGTAGGCCTTTCACTGATGTGATCACAAGAGGAGTATTTTTTTCTGTCAACACATTCATTATTGCTATATACAGAAGCAGTCAAATTTTGTGCGGTCATCTTGTATCCTGAAGGCTTACCCCGATGGCTTATTAGTACTAAGAATTTCAAAAATAGATTCCTTGTGACTTCCTATTATGGAATTGTATAATCTCAGATAAATGGTTTTATTTTTTCTTTCTGTCTGTCACACTCCCCTCTTACATGACTTAAAAAAAAAATAACCCATTGGGTTTGATTAGGGTTGCTGCCCTGAGTATGGACATGGGGCTACTTGCTGTAGTGGGGGAATAATCAGTGGCTACACTCCGCGGGCCCTCCCCACCCCCCACCCCCGCCCCCGGCAGCCATTAACTGGCCGTAGCATCTGTCTCACCTAGGAATGGGACCTTGCGCACCTCTCCTGCTCAGTTTGGTGCAGGTCTCACTTGTATAGGTAGCCATAGCCACTGCGAGTCGATGAATACATCAGCCACTCGACCTTAAGAAGCCAGTGTTTCACATAACTCTTTCTTTCTAGCACATCTTCTGTGATGTCCGGAGCCTTCAGAGGGTAGGTAGTAGGCCTCATTTAAGGCCGAGCATTCAACAGTCTCTTGCTCTCAGCACTGCCCACACAGAAAGAAGCCTCTCTGACTCACAGTAGTGGTATAAAGCAGCGATTCTCAACCTGTGGGCCGTGACCTTGTAGGGCTTGAACAACCCTTTCCCTGGGGTTGCCAAAGGCCATCTGCGTATCAGATTTATGCTGCAATTCATAGCAGCAGCCAAATTACAGTTACGAAGTAGCAAAGAAAATTATTGTATGTTTGTGGGTCACCACATGAGGAACTGTATTAAGGGGTTGCAGCGTTAGGACGATTGAGAGTCACTGGGATCAACATAGATATTTTAGAAGGCAGTTTGACAGCATGTCCATTTACCAAAACAACCATGGTGCCACTCTAGAGCCTAGAGCCTTCTCCAACCACGAGCTTTCGGCCAGGTTTATGGTACCAGGCATGAACTGAGCAGGGTCTAAGCCCCCTTATAAAGTTGTTGGTTATCCTTTTAACAGCCATGCCACTGTCGGAGCAGTGGACACATCTTGCCTGTTGTCGTCAGTCAGTATTGCAGCGCGCAGTCCTATGCTGGGTAAGGCCATTGATAACTTTTCTCTTCTTGCAGTCTCCACAGCACCTGCCTGCTAGCACAGTGGAAGCTGGCCCACCGGGATCGAATTTTCAGGTCAATTCTAGCCTGATTGATTCTGGTCTTCCAACCTAAGTGTGTGTTATCTTCAAGCCTGACCACCTAGCTTGGGTGGTCACACAGATAATGACAATAGCCTATATTGTTTTGAGGCCCTCTGAGGCCTCTCTGAGCAGCAGATCCTGGGGAGGATCCCACACCTGACAATGGGGTTTTCACGTAATAACCAACAGATTCTAGGAGCAGTAACATTTGCCCACGTAGACTAGCGCTGTTCAAATGCCCCCTTTTAAAAGTTATATTTCTAGTTAGCTTACAAATTGTGACTTTCTGAAAGGCCTTTCATATTGATTTGCTTTACGGACTTTGTACATTTCAAGTTGGGTTTCTGATAACAATTGTGTTTGTAACTGTACTGTTCTCATGTTGGTAATTTAGACCCTTAGACTCAACTTCTTTCTTGCTTTTATTTTATTTTATTTTATTTTATTTTTTGGTAAGTCAATTTCATTGATTTATTTTTCAGAGACATCTCTCCTTTTCTCTACATTCTTCACTTTGCTTTCTAGGCCTCATTGTTCCTATGAGTTTGGCGGCATATCTCTCTCTCTCTCTCTCTCTCTCTCTCTCTTTCTCTCCCTTTCTCTCTTTCTCTTTCTCTCTCTCCCTTTCTCTCTCTCTCCCTTGCTTTCTCTCCTCCCTCTCCTTCTTTCTCTCTCTCTTTCTCTCTCTCTCTCTCTCTCTCTCTCTCTCTCTTTCTCTCCTCCCTCTCCCTCTCTCTCTTTCTCTCTCTCTCTTTTTCTCTCTCACTCACTTTAGGCTCCTAGATTCTGGAGAGATTTGAGCCTTTTCCTATTTGCTAATGTATGCATTTAGTTACTAAATTTTCCTTTTAGCACTGCTTAAGCCTGCTTTTGAGGAAGTCCTCCTCACTGAGCCAAGGTGTGTGTCCTGGCTCTCAGGGTGCATAGCCTATTAAAGCCTCAGCTGTTTGTGATCTCTGACAGGATTAGGCTTTTCTTTTCCTGGAGAGAGGGCGGTTTTTGCTTTGATTCTTTGACAGATTTTCCAGCTCTAGTTCACAGGTATGGGGGGAAGCATTGGGTCTCTGGGGCCACCCCAACAGTGTATCACAGACTGGAGGCTCAGGTAGCTGGAATACACTGTCTCATGGGTCTGGAGGCTGAAAAGTCTGAAATCAAGGTGTTGACTGGGTTCCCACTGAATTCTGTGAAGAACCACCTGGGGTCAAGGCCTCCTTCCTAGCGGCCTGCAGTTAGCTGTCAGTCTTTGGCATTCCTTGGCTGACAGAAAGAAGCACAACAATCTCTTCCTTTACCTTCTCACAACAGTCCGCCAGTGCACATCTGTGCCTCTAGAGCTGTGAACAGCAAACTATTGTTTGCAAGTTATCTGAGCTAAGGTATTTTGCTATAGTGGCATAAATAGACCAAGACAGCAGGCCATCACACTTGAAAGAACACAAGTTGACTGGATAAGTGGGAAGCTTTATTTTCTTTTTTAAAAGAATGATCTATTGTCTGTGTGCACGTACAGGCTTGCACATGCCGCAGCCTGCCTGTGGAGTCAGAGGACACCTGCATGGACCCTGTTCTCTCCATCCACCTTTCTGTGGTTCCAGGAATTAAATTCTGGTTGTCAGACTTGTGTAGAAAATACTCTGCTGAACCATCTTCCCAGCCCTATTAATTATTTTATTACTTTTCCCCCCTCGTGTGAAGAAAAATACAACAAATTTAAGACTGAATAAAGAAAGCTGATGTCAGGTGAAGTGTTGAAGGGGCGATTTAAAACAAGCTCGTTCATGAATTGATAAACCCATGCACGGAGGCAAGTGGCCCTTAAGACACACTCTTCCGCTGTCTTTCCATCAAGGCCTAAGAATGCTCTTTCCTAGAGATCTTGTCAGCCAACAAGGTTCATCTATGAGGTCTCCCAGAGGAGACCAAAGTGGTCCAGGGCTTAGGATATAGTGAATTCTAATCATTTCTCTTTGGTTTGGGATGTACAAGATGTAGATAAGATCAGATGGCTTTGGGGTGGTTTGGCCATCGGCTCCATTGCTGAAAAACACTTTCTTCCCATCTTTTTTTTAAAGATTTATTTATTATATCTAAGTATAATAGATTTATTTATTATATCTAAGTATAATATATCTACAGCTACACTGTAGCTGTCTTCAGACACTCCAGAAGAGGGCGCCAGATCCCATTACAGATGGTTGTGAGCCACAATGTGGTTGCTGGGATTTGAACTCAGGTCCTTTGGAAGAGCAGCCAGTGCTCTTAACTGCTGAGCCATCTCTCCAGCCCTCTTCCCATCTTCTAAGGGTATCACTCACAAGCTTTTTTTCCTCTATTGTTTGGGGTTTCAGTTCTTTTTTAAAATTTTTAGCTATTTATTTGAGTGTTCTATTTGCATGTATGCCTACATAAGAGGGCATCAAGAGCCACCACTAGGTTTCTGGGAATTGACCTCAGGATCTTCAGAAGAGCAGTCAATGCTCTTAACCACTGAGCCATCTCTCCAACCCTGGAGTTTCAGTCCTTTTTATTTTTGTGGTGCAGTGCCATGTTGCTGTAGTTGATTAATCCATCCATCCACTCTAATCTCCCCAGCGGCCAATGTGTTCCTTGCTACCTTGCCCCAATGCTCTGGATTCTCAAATGAAAGACACATGGCCAGGCACATGCACAGGCAGCCTTCTATGTTAATATGACGTAAACAACTCCGTGCCGGGCCACTCTCAAACTTGCATTGCTAACACCTTCCCTACAATACTCTTGAATTATTACTTATTAAAATTTATATTGTATCTTTGCTACCTTGGGCCCAGGCCTACAGCCTTCCTGGGCCCTGACCCCTGACTCTTACATGGTTGCAGTGTCTCTGTCTCTCTGTCTCTCTGTCTCTCTGTCCTACACTGCTCAGGCCTGGACCTTACCCTCCCACCCCATCCCCTGTTCCCAGGAGCAAGACACCTTTCTCCTCCTCCTGCATTTCTTGCCTGGGAATCCTAAAAGTCCTGCCCCTGTCTCCCTGCCCAGCCATTGGCCACTGGCAACTTTACTTACCAATCAAAGCCCAGATGGAGGCGGGACCCTCAGCATCCTACATGCAGACATGCCAATTCCTGTGTAATTTCCAGAATCCAATTAATATAATACACGCAATAAATCAAATCCACAACAGTGCAGGATCAACCTCAAGGATTCAAGCAGTGTTTTATTTTCATCATGCCCAGGCTAGAAACTAGTCTATAACATAAAGGGACCACAAATCCTATGGTTTTCCTCTCAAGGGGCTTTCGTGGGCACATTAAAGGCATGGAACTCTTCTGATGTTTTGAATATATCTTTATTTCCCATCTGCCTGCTTACAGGAAGTGCTATTGTAATGAGAAGCCAAGAAATCCAGGAGTTTGCTTCTATCCTGCTTACTACAAGATAATTTTATTTATTACTGGTTTTAATGGCCTACATGTGAACGTGTGTTTACCTGTGGGTGCATGCAGAGGCCAGAGGGTGGCGTCGGTGTCCTGCTCTGCCATCTCTTCACAGTCCTTCCTGAGCCAGGGTCTCTCATTGAACCTGGAACTAGGTTGGCAGCCAGCCGGCCCCAGTGATCTTCCTGTCTCTGACCACATAGCATGAGGCTTACGGGTATGTATAGCCACATCCCGTCTCTTCACACCATTGTGTGGATCTGAATTCAGGTCCTCAGAATTGAGCAGCAAGTCCTCTTTCTCCCCAAGGCACCATGTTGACCCCTAACATACTAGTTTTTCTGATGTCAAATGCCTAAGTTTAAATGGTGCTGATATGTGATATGCGTGTGCGTGTGCATGTGTGTGTGTGTGGGGGGGGCATTCATGCATACTATAGCATGTGTCTCTGTGACTCTGTGTCTCTGTGTATATTCCATCGTTAAAGAACGGGGTATTAGCTTAGCATCCTTGTGTATTTGTTATGTGAATTTCATTGTTCATATTTTCCTATTACTCCTGTAGAAACTGGGCACTCGGAAGCAATTGACTTTTGCATTCCTTTATTATATTACAAACAGTGGTGATTACAAAGGAGACGGAGGCAACATGATGCCCTGCATTTGCTGTGTCGTAGTGGCAGCATGGCTCTGGCACAGTGCCTTCTACTGTGCACACTGCACATTCAAAGTCCTTGGTGTTAAGGCAGAATACCACAAAAGTGACTATAAAAGCAGCAAAGACATATCTGTTTACTTCTGAAACAAATCTTAGGTGTCTACACAGTCCTTTCACTTTAGAAGTCCTTGGGTTTTGTGCCCAGCACAGAGTGGCTATGCTCAGCTTCCTCACATTTTGGAGCTGAGCACTTCCTTTCCTTGCTGCCCGTTACACAGGAAATGGGGCCTTGGCATACATGATTAAAGTCAGAAATAATTCAGTTATAATCCCAAACCGTTCCTTAAACAGGAAAGACACTCTTTGGGGCTATTCATGTTTATGCTATCCTAACAGAACAATTAGTATGTGAAATGCAGAAACAGAAGCAGCTTTATGGAACAAAATCCTATTTTCTAGCTGCGTTCTAGAAGTGATTTACTTGTGGAGACTAAACCGGATTTCTCGGTTTTATGAGTCCGCTTTGTAAGTGTTTCTCGGAAGCCTTTCTTTTTCTCGTGGAGAGGAAGCACACAGGAAAGGCGCGACGCTCACACGTGTCTGCTCTGCTTGAGTCTGGTGTATTTGTTAAGCGTGAACTCGGTGTGTCTCTGCAGCTCGTCGATGTGTGTGTTGAGCAGCTTCTCAAGCTCCTTCGCCCGCTTCTCTTCCTCCATCAGGAAGTGCTGTGCAGCTAGGGAAGCCCGGAGGGACAGATCTGGAGGAGACTGGAGAGAGGAGAGGTGAGGAGAGGTAAGTGAGGCTAGACCAAGGCAGAGCCTTTACAGCTGCAGGCGCGCACGTCTCTGACAATCAGCTCCGCAGCTTAAGGAAATCCCGAGTTGTGGGCAGAGCCTCCTCCTCCTGGAACATAGTCCTTGCTAATGAAACCCTCAAGAATTTAAGGCATCTCAGCACTAACCCCTTAAAGAGCACTAGAAAGGAGACTGCAGGGACCAGCGACAAACCCAGGGTGGATGTCAGTTCCCGGGATCCCAAGCAGAGCACACTTTGTTGACTCACAAGCCAGCGACCCAGAAATGGGCAAGTCCCAAATCTCAAGTGAAGATGGAGCAGACCGCATAAAGATGGCTCGTAAGCGAACAGAAAACAGGCTAGGTTTGATGAGGACACTGAACCCCTAGGGGAGTTAGTCAGGGAGGTCTGCCTGGCCGTGTGTGTGTGTGTGTGTGTGTGTGTGTGTGTGTGTGTGACTGGTGCTTCAGTCCTCCCTCATGAGTCAGGCTTAGAAGAAGAAATCTGAGTGATGTCCTGTGTACCTAGCTGGGAGGTGTGGGTGCATTTCACAGCTTGTGATATGTTTAGTGTATATTTAAACATGAAGGAAAATGTTATGGAATAAAGGACAATATTAGTTTTATTTTAAAAAATAGAAAATTATTTAAAAATTATGTTTTGATTTTCCAGGTCTTGTGTCACTTTCCCTCTTCACTAGCCTTTGAGACAGTGTTTCATGTCGCCCGGGCTTGCCATGTAGTTGAGGATGACTTTGAATTCCTGATCGTCCTATTTTTTTTAAAAGATTTATTTATTATATATAAGTACACTGTAGCTGTCTTCAGACACACCAGAAGAGGGCATCAGATCCCATTACAGATGGTTGTGAGTCACCATGTGGTTGCTGAGATTTGAACTCAGGACATCTAGAAGAGCAGTCAGTGCTCTTAACTGCTGAGCCACCTCTCCAGCCCTGACCATCCTATTTTTAATCACATTAGAGCTAGCTACTTTCCAGGTAGGCGCCAATGTACTAGGCTGCCTTTACTGTCTTGTGCTTTTATTAGGAAGAATGAAGTTTTATGGAAGTGAACCTGGTTAGAAGTTTAGTTCATCAATACGTAAGAACTCATTATCATAGCAGGTGGCAGCAGAGTCCTGCAGCCTTATCCGAGGGTTAAATCCCAACTGTACCCCTGCACTGGGTGCAGCCTCTCCACCCCAGTCTGAGGAAACAGCCTGGAACATGCAGTGTCTGCAGACATACTGAGCCCACTGTGTTTATCCTGCAAACACAGGGCAAACACACTCTGTCCAGGACAAAGAAGATCAGAAGCGGCCGTCCATCATGTGGACTAGACACTGTTAACTCCACATTCCCACCCTGGGCTAATTATGTGTCACAGCGAATTCCATAGGTCCTGTCTGTCTGGACACTCTAAAGGCCATCCCTGTGGAATAACATTAGGCAGTGAGGCCCATGAATTCAAGGCTTGAAAATATGCAGACACTCCAGAGGGTGAAGCAAAGCCCCCCACAGAACCCAGGCAGGGGCTTGACATGTTTTTAGGTTGTGTGGGGCAGGCAGGGATATCCATGTAGGGTACAAGTCAACATGCACAGAAGTTCTGTGTTCTCGAATAGAATGACCTGATGCTGTCTATCACTGGGCAGCAGAGAAGGCTGGCGAGCCTAGAAGAAAGCGGGGGTGGGGGGATGGGGGGAGGTCCACAGTGGGTTCCGGATAGGTCAGAAATCCTGCCACTGAGGCAAGGTGAGCGGTAAATCCTATTCTAGAAAAATCTCCAGTGGAAAGAATTCCTTGTACATTTCATAAGCTTCAGGGGGAAGGTCGTGTTGCAGAAGTTTAAGACCAGAATGAGGCTGTGCCCCCTGCAGCAGAAGCCTGTGTGCGCCTGTGTGCTCTGCAGGTCACTCCCTCTTCTGCTGCTCAGCCCAGGATGACACAGAGCGTGTAGCAGTCACACTGTTACCTGTCCCATCTTATGTCCTCGGCAACCCCAGAGGATCCAGTAGCAGAGTGGCTCTCTCACTGAGAGCTACGTAGGAACCTTCTGTTGACTCCCAGGCCACCGGAGCCCAGGAGACGTGCCACCCTCCAAGAACACTGTGGTTTCTAGACCTCACAGGGTCCCGCACGCTGTGGAGAGGGGAGGGCTTTCTCTGCCCTGGACATGGTCTGTATTCCTGGCTAACCTCTCTCACCTCAGGGAAGGAGGGCTCATTTTGATGTTCTGTGGGATAACCTGGCATATGGTCACGTATAAAACTTATCTGGATTTGCTTGCTGGTGTCTGTCATCCTAACACTTGAGAACCTGACTTGGGAGGACTGCTCCAAGTTCAAGGCCAGCCTGTGCTACATGCTGAATTCTGGACTCAGCCAGAGTAACATTCTGTCTCTAAGAAACTGAAAACAAGCAGAAGCCTTAAAGGCATAGCTGTTGATTCGAGATGGGCTATCAGGTTCTCTCTGTTCGAGACAGGTGTGGTGAAATGACCTGTGTCTTCTTTCAGAAATGGTGCTGCACACCTTTAATTCCAGGGCACTGGAGGGGGAGGCAGTTGGATCATTGAGATAGCCTGGTCTACATCGTGAGTTGTGAGAAGGCTACGTAGTGAGACCCTGCCTCAAAACAGCAACAACCAAACCAAAAAGAAGTGACATTTTAATCTAGCTGTCCTTTTCTATATTAGACTTAGGATTAAATAATCCACCCTTAAGGGAAAACCAGCTTTCAGGAACTCACCAGAGGGAGGACTTCATTGTCACCAGCCAATGGGCTTGCCATTTCTTTGGTCTGAAATGGTAAAGGTGACAAGGGTGTCGGGCTTCTGTTCAGCTCACAGTCTTGGCTAATTCTAAAAGAGAAGAAATGCATATCAGTGCCCTTCCTAAGTATCTTAGTTTCCAACACCCCCCTATTTTTTTTTTTAATTTTTCTTATTGCTGTGATAAAACACCATGACTAAGACAACTTATAAAGGAAAGTATTTACTTTTACTTATGGTTTCAAAGGGTTAGAGTTCACAATGGTGGAGCGAAAGAACAGCTGAGAGCTCACATCTTGTCCACAACCACAAAGCAGACAGCTAACTGGGAATAGATGGCCTGAGACTATTGAAGCCTCAAAGACCTCCTCCAGCAAGGCCACACCTCCACCAGCAAGGCCACACCTCCTCCAGCAAGACCACACCTCCTCCAGCAAGGCCACACCTCCTCCAGCAAGGCCACACCTCCTCCAGCAAGACCACACCTCCTCCAGCAAGGCCACACCCCCTCCAGCAAGGCCACACCCCCTCCAGCAGGGCCACACCTCCTCCAACAAGACCACACTTCCAAATCCTTTCCAAATAGTTTCACCAACTCAGGACCAAGTATTCCAATATACAAGGCTATGGGAGCCACTCCGATTGAAACCACCCAACAAAGGCCGTGCTTCTTGTAGCTGAAGGTTTTGATTTCCCTGATGGTCAACCAGGGAGTTCAAACTCAATGACTGAGTTTGCCTGGGTATTTCTTTGAAAATAAATGGTCTTTCTGAATAATCTCAAATTCACTTTAAAAACTTGGAATGTAGAATAAAGAGGCAGGAAACACAATGGTTGCTAGGTAGCCTCAGTCTTCCTAATTCTGTGTGGTCATTTTGTGTTTCCAGGCCATTTAAATAATTGAGGCACATTTGACAGAAACCTCAGAATACAGGCCAGCGCTGCCAAGGGCAGTTCTAAGGAGATAGCTTACGGTTCTCTGCTGGGCTTGTAGGTGTTCATAACAAGGTATGCTTTGTGGACAGGGAACTGTATCTCTGTGTTAACCAGCTCCTCTGGATTCACTAGCTCACACTCCGATTCCTACCCACACCCCCCCCCCCCCAGATTCCCCACACACTTAATCTGATTGAGCTCTCTGCCTTTCTCTTTCGCTCATGGAACGGGGTCTCAGGACACGTGGAGGGTCCGTGCATGCAAAACACACAGACAGAGCACAGTGCCCGCCGGCCACAGGCTATACACCTGTAAGGATGAGGTGTCATCTTGATTCCTTGTTTGATCTTCAAAAAATATCACATTGTGGATATTACCACAGATAAAGAAACTAAAATGTAAAGTTAAGTTAGCTACCCAGTCACTTGTTTCTTTTTTCTTTCTGGTCCTGGGGAATTGAGCCCAGGTTTCTGTAAAAAATACTGGCAAAGTGCCTTACCACAGGCTATACCCTAGCTCTATTTGTGTCTTATTTGAGATAGGGTCTCCTTGGACTTAAAGTTCCTTTGCCCTTGTGCCTCTGCCTCCCCTGACACTCCAGGACCACTGACTGTGAGATTATATGCCTTTGAGTCACCAGGCCCACTTCAATCATTTAATTGTACAATATTTTTTGCTTTTGAGATTACAACATAACTACATCATTTCCTTCGTTTCTCTCCCCAAACCCTCCTGTACACTCCTCCTTGCTCTCTTTCAAATCCATGGCCTCTTTTTTCATTAATTATTGCATGCATATATGTATATGCTTATATACTCCTAAGGATAAACTGCTCAGTCTGTCTACTGTTACTTTAGATTGCACAGTAGGGAAGCCAGCAACAGTCCACACAGCTACGGCACCTGTGAGCCACACCAGCACGTGGCGACAGCCAGCAGCTCTCCAATTGGACTGAAGACCCGCTCAAGAGGGTAATCATGCCTGTGCTAGAGACTAGCCAATGCCCCAGGACTGGTAAAGTCATGGATCTTGGAAGAGAACTGACAATTTTACTAAATCAGCATAGCCCTCACCCTCAGGAAGGACACTTCTGTTTGCGACAATCAAAAGTTATTACAGAAAATCATCCCTAATCAAAATGTAGAGCTGTGGAGCCCCTTCCCAGTGGATACATCTACAATGTAGCTCATGCGCTTAAGGCTCAGGGATTATTGCAGAACTCGGAGCAGAGAGCCTGGGAGAGGCGGAGCATGGCGTCTGCTGGGAGACTCTCTCCAAGGAATGGAAATCACACCCATGGTCGCCCCAACATGATGCCCAAATGTGAACAGAGCAACGAGGACACCAGTGGACATGCCAGGGTGGGTGGGGAAAGGCCATGGGGTCTCAGCTCTCTACAAGAACTACAGGCAACCAAGGGAGCCTGAAGGGAGAGGTATCTTCCAGGAGCACCAACTGTTTATCCATACCAAACGCTCAGCCCTGGAAACAGTGGTCTCCTCTAGAAGTGACAATAGCTAGCTAGGAACTGGCAAATCTGAAACCAAGTGTGAGCTTTCCTGAAGGAAACCCACAGTAAGGATGAAAAACACTATGGAATTTGCCAATTGGGCTAAAATATTGGGTGGGAAATGTTAAGTAAAAAAATCACTGGCTGGATAAGTGAATAATGAAACAAAATGACAACCATTAGAATTGGACCAAAGACCACCCCACCCAGCCTGTTTGACTAAATGTCTTTCATTCAAGTGGGGCTTAAATTTAATCAAATCATCAAAGACCTTGAAAACATAAAAATCTGTTTGAAAGCTCTTTATCCTTACTACTAGACCCAGGTTTCCCACAGGTGTTAACCATTTTCAAAACTGCTTTGAAACGATTGAAAACTCCCACACTGTGGTTTTCTGTTCTCCTTCTGAGCTTGGTCTTACGCAGACAGACGTCATCCACAGAGACTTGCTTCTTACGCAGACAGATGTCAAGTCTATGCAAATGGCACTAGCATGGCGCAAGCCTCTGCAGATCAGCTCAGAGAAACAAACAAAATGTGCCTCTCGGTTTTACTTATCTTGAAATAAATCTTTTCCCCCAGTATCCCACACCATAATTACTATGGAAACAGAACAGCAAATTAAATGGAAATAACATGGTTTATGATATGAACAATAGATGAAACATCTCACAGTTCAAACTGAACAGTATCAATTGCATAATGCACGCTCATCAAATCTCTGGCTTGTGCCTAGTATCTACACTTCAGGGTGGAAAAACAAGACAATTATAGAGGTGACCTGAGAAACACTATGTGTGTGTTTAAGTATGTGTGTATGTGTGTGTGTTTATATATGTGTGTATGTGTGAGTGTATATGTGTGTATGTATATGTAATCTCAACTGCTAAAGTTTTATACAAAGTATTATTTGTTCCAAATTATCTAATTATTCCAATTATCCATTTTACTGTGGATGCAGAGACGGCTTTATGGCAATAATTACTAAGATTTATGTAGGAATATTTTTTATATTATAAGATCAATAAAATATTGAGATTGAAGGAAAAGACTACATTATGAAGTAAAGTGCTTTGGCTTAAATCATCTTTATAGCTGAAAGCTCTTCTAGAACATAGCTATTCAAATACTTCATAAAACCACCTTGCACAAAATGCTGCACGGATCACTTTAAAGTGGGCTTCAGAATTACTGCAGAAGGCTTTTACTCGCCACTCTCAGGTTGAACTGTTCAATTAGCTTTCCCACGGGCCCTGTCCTGGGCCGCTAAGTACGCCTGGCTCGTCTGCTGCATGGAGGGGAGACAGAACTCCTCATGGAGTGTGAGGTTCTGACTGCAGTTTGCAAGACCTCTCACATGGGCCTCCTGTGGCTGTGGGATGACGTCCTAGCAGGGATGAGAGCCCACTGCTGTCACCTCCTTCCAGCCTTGTCTTGTCACCGTCCCCAGGAGCTCCCCATTCTGTGGCCTGTGCTGCCTCCTGGCCTGGAACCTTCGTCTGGTCTGCTGTGGTCTGCTCCTTATCGGCTAATACCATAGTAGAGAGTTTTCATAGCTTATTTTTGGCTTCTAGATTTGTCCCTTGACAAGGGACCTGGCAAGCAGTAATGACAAACCTGCTGATTTGTGGGGTTTTCCTATTAAACAGTGTATTAGCTAGATGTGAAGCCATCTTAATGATTAATGTTTCAAATTACTAGTCTTTTCTCAGTTCATGATATAAGAGTTTAAACCATGGATTTACTTTTTAAAAGATTTATTTTTACGTGCATTTGTGTGTGGACCCACGTTGGATAATGTGCCCCCATGTATACAGGAGGTCAGAGGAAGTAAATCCCCTGACCTGCGGTTCCCGGAGGTTGTGAGCCGCCTGATGTGGGTGCTGGGAGCTGAGTCAGGTCCTCTGGAAGAGCATGAGTGCTCCTAAGCTCTGAGCGTCTCTCCCGCCCCCGGGGCTTCTCTTTTAAGTGTGTGTTTTCATATAAAGGCAAGCTCTGTTTATTACAAAATTAGTTTGTCATTAAAATTAGTTAGATAGTAATAGTTCTGGGTCCCAGTACTCTAAATTATCTAATTTACTCAGCTCGTAAATTATCCTGCAACTTGAAAACACTATCTTTTAAGAACTATTCAGAGCACCTTAACCAAATTCCATTGTGTCTCATAAGGTTTTTAGAGTGGTGAATATAATATTATTCTAGAAACTAAATGCTTTGAACCACCTGAAAGCGCTAAAAATTTCAAGTGAATGAACATTAAGATATCACTTCAAAAAGGGGTGAAAGACAACAGAAGTTAGGAATGAATAACAGGTTGTTTAAATCACTGGCCGCTCGGATCTTACGCCATTACAAGGGATAACTCCTTAGCCCATGACCTTGAGATTTGTGGGGTAATTTTGTTTTCCTTTTCCAAATACTTTAACCCATTGATATGTAAGGATGATGGGTATTTTCTGGTTAACTTATGCCTGACAAATATATGGATATATCCTACATGCACAGACCCACAACATACACATACACTTATAAACTATATATATATATATATATATATATATATATATATACACACATACACACACATATATATATACATATATATACACACACACATATATATATGCATATATATGCACGCAGATACATACAGATACATACATGCTCATGCGCACACACACACACATATATACAACATAAACACAGATACATACAGACACATACATTCATGCTCACATATACACAGATACAAATACACAACATATACATACCACTCATTCAGATACAATACACATATATACATTACACATATTTATACATACATATGCACACATGTGTGCATACACATACATGCGTGCACATGCACACATTTAACTTTCACTACTTGACTCCCGAGCCAGGCTGTAAGGGAGACCTCCTCTTCCACTGCTGCCATCAGCAGGGAGCTAGCTGCTTTCCACCTTTCCACCACTGAGCTCCCTGTGTCCCCACATTGCAACAGCTTTTCCCCATTGTGGGTTTTACCAGGCAATAATTTACTCGGGACATTTGAAATGCTGTTTCTTTTCAAAACCAGGTCACCAAAGAACACTGAAATCAGACAAAGCATTAAAACAAATGTAATGAAACTTTCAGCAAACGGAACTGGCAGAGCACAGCTTTGCAGTGGGAACAGTTTTCCAGGCTGCTTATTAAGATAATCTCCTGCTGAGCTTTTACCTCTTCCTGCCTCTGCCCCCCCCCACATGTCTTATGTTTCTTGGGCACTTTTAATACATGCTATACTGCCTGACAAAGGAAGGTGAAGCGTCAAGAAAAATATTTTTGAAATAACAGACTGCAAAGTAACGGCAGGGACCCTCACCCGAGGCTTCCTACCAGAGGTGCTCAGGGAGCCAGGAGAGAGGGAGCTCAGAGCCCTCAGCAACTCACTGACATCAGCCAGCAGCCACACAACCCCGCCTGGCATCTTCAGGACTGTGCCTTGCTCTGCGGAGACTGAAAGCAGTGAAGCACTCTGTGGGGTTCTTATTCTGAGTTAGGAGATGACCTCTTAGAGCAGGCTCCCAGTTCTACTGAGTGACTGACGTGTTCAGCCATCAGACGCCAGGGCCTCTTCATTTCCACAGTTCTTACACTGAAGCCTCCAGGTACCCAGCACAGCACCTTCACGATGACACGACCCCCCCCCCCCATGGCCCTCCAACCATGAGACTCCCACTACAACGCCTGTACCACACGGCTACCACAGGGAGTCTCCACAATGGCACCCACCATGACAACCACATGGCATTACTTTCACCATGGCACCCTCAGCTACAACACCACCAGCGCAGCATGTCTACCACAGCACCCCACCACAGTATGCTCCCACAGCACCCCACCACAGTATGCCCACCATGGAACCCACCACAGTATGTCAACCATGACACCCACCATAGTATGCCCCCACAGCACCCCACCATAGTATGCCCACCACAGTATGCCAACCATGACACCCACCACATATGCCCACCACGGCACCCACCACAGTATGCTCCCACAGCACCCCACCACAGCATGCCCACCACAGCACCCCACCACAGTATGCCCCCACAGCACCCCACCACAGCATGCCCACCACAGCACCCCACCACAGTATGCCCACCACAGCACCCCACCACAGCATGCCCACCACAGCACCCCACCACAGTATGCCCCCATAGCACCCCACCATAGTATGCCCACCACAGTATGCCAACCATGACACCCACCACATATGCCCACCATGGCACCCACCACAGTATGCCCACCATAGCACTCCACCACAGTATGCCCACCATGGCGCCTCCAGCACGGTACCCACATTGCAGCGCCCTCACTACAGTACCACCACTATGACACCCTGTCCAAGGCACCCCCACCCCAGCACCTTGACCTTCCCTCATTCTCCCCTTTCTAGAGAGGGGTTCATTTAGCACTTTGGAGAGATTGGGGTTAGTTTCAAGAAGCTTGCGAATTGTTAGAATCCATCTTTGGAATTGGAGAGGTAGCTCCAATTTCTAGAGACACTTGGTGCTCTTGCAGAAGACCAGGGTTCAGTTCCCAGCATCCAGGTAGCACTTCACAACCATGTGGAGCTCTAGTTTCAGGGGAAGCATCCCTGATGTCTGGCCTCTGTGGACACCAGGCATGCTCATGGGGCATGTAAAGACATGCAGACAAAACATACATATATAAAAATAAACCTAAAATGGACATGGATCCATCCTTCTAGTGACCATAGGATTGAGAGAGTGAAGGGAGAACACTGCTCTAGAGAATGTTGAACAAAAGCTGGGCGGTGGTGGCGCATGTCTTTAATCCCAGCACTTGGGAGGCAGAGGCAGGCGGATTTCTGAGTTCGAGGCCAGCCTGGTCTTCAGAGTGAGTTCCAGGACAGCAAGGGCTACAACAGAGAAACCCTGTCTGGAAAAACCGAAAAAAAAAAAAGAAAAGAATGTTGAACAGAGGGTGATGGAGAGATGGCTCAGTGATTGAGAGCACTGACCGCTCTTCCAGAGGTCCTGAGTTCAATTCCCAGCAACCACAAGGTGGCTCACAACCATCTGTAATGGGATCCCATGCCCTCTTCTGGTGTGTTTGAAAAGAGTGACAGTATACTCACATACATAAAATAAATAAATCTTTAAAAAGAGCGTTTAACAGACTCCCTGTGCCCTGCTTTGGTCTGTTTCATAGATTTTGCTTAGCTACCAAAATGAGTTTTGACATCACCTTCTTCAAAATTCAGGTTTAGCTTGGTCACCAAAATATGCATCTTAGCCACCATGAGTTATCATTAAGGTGTTAGCATTATTACAAATTTTGTAAATATTGCAAATAGAACATTACTAATAATATTAGTGATAGTGATCAGCGCACATGAACTACACATACCACGTGATTCCCTCCTACAATCCCCACTAACAGCCTACAGACGAGAAACCGTGAAGGCATTGCTAGTAGTTCCTGCTAAGTATCTCAGGTTTCTGAGGACTGGATCTCAGTTTCAGTGAGGTCTGGACTTTCTTAATCACCATGAAAGATGAAAGGCTCATGTCAGAGAAGTTTGGCGAAGCCAGCATACCACAGCCCTTCTCAGAAACCCACAATGTAAACCAGCATCTTCGTGGCCCTGAGAAGTTCTGTGGAAAAAAAGAATCGCTTTGCTGAGCACTTTGTAGTTTTGAGGAAGCAGTGATCTGCCTCTAGAGACCTTTTGTTAAAACTGAGTTAATTAGCACGGCTCGTTCACATAGCGACTGGTGATGTGAGCCGGCCCATTTTAGAGATCATGGGAGTAAAGTGGACAGCAGTTACTCTTCCATGCGCTGTTCTCACTGCCCGTGGGACTCTTGCTTACGTGACCAGCTCTAAGTCACCACCGCAAGTGACAACATCATTGAAGGACAGAAAGAAGTGACACCTCCTCATGTTTTCTGTTTTGCTTTAAACAGAACAGCAGATCTAACAGTAAACTCCAGTTTCCCCCATTTTCACACTGTTGAAAAGTAAGATCACTTATCTGTAGAGCATGTCTTCTTGCACGTTCTGAAGTGAGTAGCAAACAAAACTCCCCAAGGGCTCTGCAGCCGTCCCTCCCCCGCGTCCCCCCCCCCCCCCCCCCAGCTACTGCCAGTCTGTACTGGCTACAAAACAGCGTCCAGACTCCTGTTATCGCTACCACAGAACACAAGCACCTGCGGAGGTCACTTTACATTACTTCCATCTTCCCCAAGAGATTTCTAAGGGTCTGTTCTTCATGGCCGAGCGAGCATACCTGTCTCCATTGGTCTCCGTTTTCAGCTGGCTCTGGTAGACGTATGCCCCTGCTTCGTCGTAGGTGCTCTGATTGGCCCACGCTGCCTTTCCACTGATGTGGAGCTTGGCGAGGTCGCTTCGGAGCCGCTCGTTCTCGTATTCGAGCTTGTTAATTGATGTGTACCTCGAGTGCTCCTTGTTACTAAAGTCCACAGTCTAGGGAGTAAAACAGACCCCCACTGAGTGGCTGTTGTGCGACACTCATTTTCCGTGTCTAGATTCCTATATTGGCAAGGCCCTTTCATTTGAACCAGATGATGTGAACTCTCTGTTTCCCCCTAAAGATTTTAGATATAAATTTAATTATTAGTATCAATAAATTAATTAAAATATATTTTAAAAGACCTTTAATGGTTGCATTAAAGAGGTGCTAAGTTTATTTAACCACTCCTACTCTTGAAAACAGTCTGTTTCAAAGTCATCTATAGAGCTGTGACTTCCTCACACACAGACCTCTGCTGGAAGTTCTTTAGAACACAGGAGAAGCTGAAGGAAGGCCTTTGAGGCCCTCAGTAGGAAGTCATCTCCGTGCCACATTGCTGTCGTGTATTCAGGGTGGAGAGATGGCGCACAGGTTACAGTCTCTTCCAGAGGACCAGAGTTCAGTTCCCAGCACCCACTCTGGGCATCTCATAACGACATGTAATCATGTAATTCCAACTCCAGGGGATCTGATGCCCTTTTCGGGCCTCCAAGGACATATGAACATATCACACACACACACACACACACACACACACACACACACACACACACACACAAATAAAAATGAAAATAAATCCTTAAAAGAATCTCATAAATCCCCACCAGCACTAACCTACAGGTCCTATTTTATTACACCCACAATTTAATATTGCTGTTTGTCAGGTTTCCCATGGCAGGTTAAACAGAGGTGGAATATGTGTCCATGCTCTTTGGCAACTTCACTCTGTGGGGTCTCGGTTGCTTCTTGTATTCTTTGGCTGTTTTTCCACTTAGGAGTTGCTTCTTACTAATATCAAAACATGTTTTAACACTCAAGACAGAAATCCAGAGCATCTTAGGTTGGTTGAAAGTATGTTTTTTGTGTGTATGTGTGATTTTTAAAAGATATTTTTAAAGTTTTAATTGTGGTATGTTCCATGTTTTCTCTAGAAAGGGACTTTGTTGTTGTAATTTAAAAAACCTCATCTTTCCTTTGTTCCTTCCTCTTTGCTTCACATTCCAACTGTATTTTCTTTTTAAAGAACTATTAAATATTTACTTTCACTTTCTTCTATTTGTTTTATGATTTCATTATTCTACATTTAATTTTTTCGGTTATTTTGAGTTAGTTTTGCTATAAAACTAGAGAAGACAGTAAAAATAATAAATTATTCCAATTATTCAAATCGCATATTGATTAAAACATTCATGCCCCATGGCTGGGTGATGTAACAAATTGCATGCTGAACTTATTGTGGACTGGGGTTGAAATCTGGACCATTTTGCTGCATTGATCTTACAGCTGAGACAGCGGCAGCACTGCGCATTTGGAGCAGGGTCGATTCACAGGAGAGCTCTGCTTCCTCAGGTATTAATGCCCCACTCCAAGGATGTAAAGGGAATATATTTAAATTGCAAAATTAACAGTTTAAACAAGAGGCTTAGGGATTTCTCAGGCTGTTTTAATTAGACATTGTAGGAAGTTTCCAGGGCAGGTATATTTTGTGTGTGTGTGTGTGTGTGTGTGTGTATGTGTGTGTCTCTGTGTGTGCATACTTGTATGCATGCTTGCTTGCTTGAATGCACACATGTATGCATGTGTGTGTGTGTACTGTTCTTTTCATAAAGCTTTGTAAATTACACTCTATTCTCACACTCTATTCACACAGTCATAAGAGAGCTGTGCTTGGCTCTCTCTTGTCCTCCGTCCTTCCAGTCCTGTGTATTGAACGTCCTAAGATGCATTGTGGCTGATGGTACAGCAGTTCTCTGGGATCAGAAGAGCAATACCTCAGCATAAAATGCTCGACTCAAGCAACACATCGCTTCTGAAGCTCCAAACATTTGGGATTTGAGGCCTAGAACACTAAATGTTTGGAGCCTAGACATGTCTTTTGGAAATCTCTAAATTTCCAAGCATTGAGAACCATCCACATAGAATAACACTCACAGTCACCCCCAACTTCCTCACACTGTGAACAACTGCATATTGATATCATTCATACCATCATGTTAGTATTGCCTGCTATGGCAGCTTAGGAAATGCAGAGAAAGGTCTGGCCCCTGGGCGGAGACTCTCAGAAGGGCATCTAAGCATCTCACTGAGACCTGGGGAAACTTAGCCATCCATTCTGTGGCTGCCCTGGCCAATCTTTCTCCACGGCTAGGTAGGGCTCTGCCCGTGGGACAGTGGCCTGCAAAGTGGTCTTCTCACCACTGCCGTAGGCATCTTTGGTCAGCTTTCTTCTCCAAGGATGCAAAGGAGGAGCCTCAGAATTAGGCACCAGAGACATGCTCAACATGTCTGGGGCTGCTGGGGGGACATCTCACTGGTGAAGAGCACTGGCCGCTCTTGCAGAGGCCCCAGGTGTGGTTCCCAGCAGGGACATGGCAACTCAACTCATAACTTACCTGAATCCTTAACTTCTGTTCCAGGGAATCAGACACCCTTCTGGTCTCTGCAAGCAATATGTGCACATGGTAATCATACATGCACACCCCCCCCAAAAAAAGGGAAAGAAAAACCAACTACTACGTTAATATTATCCAAATATCACAAATATTAGAAGGCTGAAAATAATGTATATATTTTGTTTCTGCCTAGAGTGAAGTTTCAGTTCTAATCACTTAAGTTTATATTCATCTACTCTAATTATTCCTGAAGTAACCTAATTATGGATTTTTTATACTTATAGAATTTTTTTATTTTTTATTTTTATTTATTTTTATTTTTTATTTGGTTTTTTGAGACAGGGTTTCTCTGTGTAGCCCTGGCTATCCTGGAACTCACTCTGTAGACCAGGCTGGCCTCGAACTCAGAAATCTGCCTGCTTCTGCCTCCCAAGTGCTGGAATTAAAGGCGTGTGCCACCACTGCCCGGCTTACTTACAGAATTTTAATACACAGGAAGAATATTCATTTCATGAAATTTGAAAAGTGTATTTTACAAAGTAAAATAAACTAGCAATTAGAAACTGATAAACTCTATTAATAAATTAACTAGGGGGCCGGAGAGAGGTCTCAGCGGTAAGAGTCCCAGCTGGTCCTCCAGAGGGCTCACCTTCTGTCCCCAGCACCATAGCGCACAGTCTGCCATCCCAGCCCTATGAATCTGATGTTCTATTCTGGCCTGCACAGGGATTAAACACTTGTGGGACACACTTGTGGATAGTTGCAAATCATCATGCAAACAAAGATAACGTCTATATATTGATATGCTCAGCAGTTCACAACACGGACTCTATAACATCTGATCTTCTGCTCTTTCGCACAACCTGGAGTAAAAAGGTGCTCAGGAAATGAATTAGAAAAAAATCATAGAAAAACTCTGGTGGTTGGTATAAAAAGGATGCCTGCTTCTGAAATCTAATTGGTCAAAATTTTAATTGCTATTATAATCTTTTTTAAATGTGAAGGGGAGGGGGAGAAAAGAGGGAGAGAGAGAGGGAGAGAGAGACAGACAGACACACACATACACGCACACACACACACACACACAGAGAGAGAGAGGGGGGGGGGGAGAAAAGAGAGAACTTAAAGGTAAAATTTATCCAAGTAACAGAGTCCTCAAAGCCATTCCTTTTACACACTAGTAAGACGAACATGTGAGTCAATTATCCAAGACCAAGAGAAAGGAAAGGAAAATCAGAATTGGGTATGACGGTTCACATCTGTAAGCCTGACACACACTCACACACACACACACACACACACACACACACACACACACGGGAGGCTGAGACAGAGGTTCAAGGCTGGCCTCAGACAAGCAATGAGACCCTATCTCAAACAGGAAACCCTAACAACGGAACTTGGGGGATGGGAGAGAGTGAAGCTGTAGCTCTGACTAACTTTAGTAGTAAGGAAATAAACTGAAGTGGACACATTTTCTAAAAAGATACAGATTCTCCAAATGACCTTGGGAAAAGATAGAAATTTGAATGAAGGGAGAGGGGATGGGAAGGGCTGGTCTAAGCTTTTCAGTAGACATCCCACAGCCAGAAACCTCCCATGTGTGTTCAAAAAAAACTTTAAAACAAGTACAAGGAGCTATGCCAAACCTTACTTTAAATAAGGCCGTTTCACACCAAACTATGGTGGGTTGAAGCTCCCTACAAAAAACGTGTTCAAGTCCTAGCCCCTGGTTCCTCAGAATATCACCTTATTTTAAAACAAGGGCTTCACAGAGGGCCTGAATTGAATGCCCAGGCAAAAGGGAAAATCTGACTCATGAAAATCATGGGACCACGAGTCAGACACCGGACCACAGCACTGAGACCGAAGTAGGAGGAATCTGTACACAGATTAGAGGGAGTGTGGCCCTGAGGACATCTGTTTGGGACTTCAGGCCTCCTCCTGGAGTCCTGCTGTTCTAAGCAAACACACTGTAGTATCAAGCTAATTTAGGACTGGGAAGATTTATCCCAGGAACCTAAATTTGGACAAGATCAGGAAATATGTCAACCATAGTCCCTAACACACCAACAAAGGCAAGGGGAAAACTCACACAGAGTCATGTGTTGAAAAGGCTCAGAGAAATCATTTCACAATATGAAATCATAGATGAAAAACAAATTTACACCCCCTCAAAACTCCAAAAGTGTGATATTTGTAGTCAGAAACTAGAAAACTTTCCAGCAAGTACTGTCATGGCTCAAGATTTTCCTGTGTTAGCAAGGATAACACAGTGTGATAGTAACAAGAACAGGTGTGAGTGGCGGGGTTGGGAGGGGTGGGGGGAGCGCTGGACTCCACGGGCACAATGGCCTGTAGAAGGCAGGGAATAGGTGGGACCGTCTTCAGTGTTAGCAATTAGCTGCTTGGTGAGGTGAAAGCACAGCGCTCCATTTATAACAGTGCAGGACGTGTAAGTAACTTGGGAAATAATTTTAAAGGAAGGAAACATGAACTAGTCAAAGAAAAATTGCATTATTGGGAAATGTGTTATAGAGAAATGGGGAATCACACCATATCTTATTATAATAAAAGCGTTAAGTCTTCAAAGTTAATACAAAAATGAATCCAATTTCAGATAGATCCCACGGGAAATTACAAGGGGGAACCTGATACACTGAGCTTGGTCTGCATGAAAATTTTAACTGTGCGCTTACATATTGGATTTCAAAGTACAATCTAAATGGATCGAACAATTGGATGAAATTGATGAAACCTCTGTAAAAAACACAAAAGCATGCACGTGGAGAACCCTGTTACCAAAGAGGGAAGCTCCAAAGACATCAATCAAGAGCTGGTGACTTTTGACAAGTCACTGCTTAAAACTTCCTGCATGGTGAAAACAAAGCTACAGAAAGCAGACTGGAAAATGCTCCTAAAAATTTTTCCTAAAGAAAGGAAAACTAACATCAGAGGAAATACATAACATGTATCTAGTTCACCTTGCTACAAATCGCCAACTAATGGGGCCACCTGTTGTCAGGGAGCTGCGCATCAAAGTGCTGGGAAGACAGGTTGCCGTGGGAACAGTGCAGGCAATGGAAACAGCACAGCATAAAAGAGAGGAAGGAACAGGCTCCGATGAGTGCGCTAACCTTACAGCGCATGTCCGTGAGGGCAGCCCACGGTTCCTCCTCCAGGAAGCTGCTCATGCGGGCTTTTATGAGATATTTATTCAGGTGAAAATATGAAGTCATTTTTCAAATACGCTAGGGCTGAAATAGTTGTGAAAAAGTCTAGTAAGTTTTTGGTATATCCACAGCATGGAATGTTGTAAAACTATCACAAAGGGCAAAATATGCTTGAGCCAGGTCCTGTAGAAAGGGACGTTGGAGCAAACAAAAATAAGACACACAGAAGTATGT
Source organism: Apodemus sylvaticus (assembly GCF_947179515.1). NCBI lineage: Eukaryota > Metazoa > Chordata > Mammalia > Rodentia > Muridae > Apodemus > Apodemus sylvaticus. The sequence goes on along the minus strand of NC_067478.1, from coordinate 119,995,859 downwards.
CTCTGTATGTGAGCCTAGTTTAAAAAGTTATATGTATCTGTATATGTGAGTGTGTGTGTGTGTGTGTGTGTCTGTGTGCACCTTGAACCTTTTGTATACAGGAGCCTGAAGAATCAGAGGTCAGTTTCAGAGCCCCTGCAACTGGACTTGGCAGGTAGTTGTGAGCAGGGAGTGGGAAACTGACTCAAGTCCTACCCAAGAAACAAGTGTTCTTAAAATGCTGAGCCATCCCTTTATCCCTGTGATCATTTTTTTTGTAAATATACTAAGTGATGGATACAAACCGAGTAGTTGCTGTCTACTGTAAGGCACGTGGGACAAGATGCAGAAGAGAAGGGGGTGGAGAGGCTACAGAACGACCGTGCTCCGACGTCACCTGCCTGCACATGCTGGGTTCATTCACAGACAGCTATGTACAGTTTGGATGAGTGCAAACTTTCCTGGCACTTACTGGGTTGTATTTCTGCCACACACAGCTGGAGGGCAGCTCTGGGCAATGTCGAGCTGCGCATCTATTTGGTGGAGACTGTCTCCCCAGCTTAGCTGTGCAAATAGTCAGGGGGCAGGAGACGCAACAGGGGCCACCACGTGCTTGTCAGCATAGCCTCCTCTGCTGCCCGCTCGGGGCTGGGGGACTCGGCGGGGTGGGGGTGGGTAATTAGCGGCTGCTTTTCTATCTGTGTGCTTTACTTCTTTAAAAAGCAGATGATGTCAATGAACAAAGCCAAAATCCTACAGGAGAAAGGGAAGCCCCTCAGCTGGGCTATGGTGACCTGGGATACATATAGACAAACACTTAATTGAACTGATGTACATATATGTGTGTGTATACATATATATATATACATACATATATACATATATAAACACACATATGTATCTAGTCACTTCAATATGTATATACATGCATATATACAAATATATATATATAATATATACACATATGTATGTATGTATGTATGTATGTGTATATCCATGGAGCTGGGATTTGCTTTTTGTGTCCCACATTGGGAATGAAAAGGCGGAGGTGACAGGCAGGTTTTTAATGTAGCAGATAGGGAGACCAGCAAGCTTCCCTTTTTATCCATCTGTGCTCCAATCACAGGATCCACAGCCATGCTCAAGGAAGAAGGGAGAGTGCTTCCAGATGCTTCTACTGTCTTGATGCTGGAATACGGACTCATGTGAGAACAGGTGCACAACACGACAGAAATAGAACATTGGCTTCAGAAGGGGCTGCCACGGCCTCGACCCACATTATTATGGCCAAAGGAACAGGTTAACTTAAGCAGCCATGATGCCAAATTTTTTTACATTACCTTTCTGTTCCTTGAACAGTTAAAAAAAATAACGGTAGGATTTTTTTCTAAGTGAATAAAAGAAAAATATAACAAATAATGCTAATATTTCAATATTTTGACCAACAAGTTCTACAAAAATCCGACCATCGACGTCTACATTAGACAATGGAAGCGAGAGGCTTGGAGCCATTTAAGTTGTTTATGAGAACAGGTAGAGCCAGGGGCTAATTCATGTATTCGGTTAACAAACACTGAACGCTTGCTCTAGCCTGAGTTGTTGGCCGTGCCAACTTCCTGCTTGTCATCAAGTTGAAAGGGACAAGCCACAAAACAAGTCAGCCAAATACAAATCAAGCAAGAACGGAACAAATCATTCTGACTCCGGTTTGTGGGCAGGGCTTCTTTGAGCATAAGGTTGGCACTGAATTCCGGCTGTCTAGGATATCTGGTTTCAAGCAACTGCAGGATTAAAAGCCAGACAACTGCATGCTTTGTATGTTTGGGAAATGATCAGAAATGAACCCAAGCCAGGTAACCCAGCCTGGGCAAGCCACTGCGGGAGGCAGCGCGCAGCTCGGCGCTCCTAGTGCGCATGCTCAGTGACCACGCCGATGGCCAGCCCTGACCAGTCAAGCCACCTCCTGTTCAGTTTGGGGGAATGAATTCAGCGTATTACCAAGTACCGTGCAGGGTCTAAATCGCCCATCATTCCCTTCAGGTGTGTGTTTTCTGTTCTGACAGCTTTGAATCTTCTATCTGAGACCTGAAAGATTAGCAGATAAAAGGCACATGTCTCACAATGGAAGCTTGTCATTTGTTAATAAACCCTGTCCAGATGGGTGCAGAGACTTTCTGTGGTATTGAGGGGCACAGCTGTCCCTATCTTAAGCCCACCCCTGCCTCTCTTCCTGTTTGAGCAGTGTGGAATTTAAAACACTTAAATCATAATTTATTTTTTCCCTACCAAATCTGAAATTCCATTTCTCATGTATAGGAATTATAATCACAATTAAGAAAAACCTTCTTGAAAATTCTCTTGCCCATTACACTTCTGCAACACCCAGTTAACATTTACAGTAAGCAGTACATGGCTTTCAGTGTTTAATTCGTTCCTTCTGGTGTTCTGGCCGCGCTCCTTTGTGTGCCTTTCCCTGATGTTGTCTACCTGAATGTTGGGAGGACAGACTCGTGCCTCCACACCTGGCCTGCTCTTTTGTATATCTAAGGCTCATTTCTATATAAAACTCTTGCGTTAAAAATATTTACTTTGTGAAATATAAGATATACGCCCATTGACAAAGTCTGGGAAACATGGTGGTATGAAGATGAAACGGGAGTGGTTCTTGTGCAGCTGCCCCTGACCATCTGTGAGGTGCCCTGCTGTGCAGTGCCCTGTGCTGGCTCCCCTGTGTGGTCAAACAGGTCAGTCTGCGGCCTCTGGCTGGAGGAAGGCCCAATTTTTCCTGTTTTTGTAAACACACAAGATTGAACTGCTCTTATGGAAATTGTCTTGATTCGTGTTCTGTGTTCTGAAATCCCCTAGACTTAGAGGGAAAAAGGCCATAAAGCCTGTGCTGTCAAAAGCAGGCCACAAATTGTCAGAAAGCAAGGAAGTGAAAGAATAAATAGGGAGGAAGGCAGGGGCGAGCATCCCTTGCTGGGTTTTAACGTGGAACCTCAAGACCTCTGCTTGTCTCTGAGGACTCTGCTGCGCGCTGAGTGGATGTCTAGTAACTATGTACTGATTTGTATGTTGTTTTTATGCTTTATGTTTATATGTTTTTATGTTGTTGCCTCCATGTTTAAAACACTACCAGCAATCTATTAAATGGTGTTTGGATGTGTGTGTGTGGGGGGGGGGGGAGGGCGGTGATTCTAGCAAGCTGGAATTGCTTTCTAAAAAAGACAGTTTAGCGGAAAGGTCCTATAGCAAATGAGTGAGGGGGGAACAGGGCAGTGTGATCTGGGAAGACAGCTGAAGGATCTTGGCATGTGACAGATCATGTGCGTGCGTGTGTATGTGTGTGTGTGTTTGTGTGTGTATGTGTGTGTGCGCACATGTGCGCACCGTCTAGTAGGTCCCTAGTGTGTCTTTGATGGTACTTTGTCCACGGCACAGGGTTTTATGAGGTGAGGCTCATACACTGACCAAGCACCGAGGCGGTTAACAGACAGGAGCGAGGCTAGGATGTGCAGGAGCAGGAGCCAGCCCCAGAGAGTGCTCTCCCACACGCACACATACCTGTTGCTTTGCTAACATTTTTTCTTTTATTTCTAATTCTATCTTTAGCTGTCTTTCCAGAAGGGCAGCTTTCTTCATGACAGTTGCTATAGTGACTTCCTTCTGATGAAGTTCCTGGGTGAGTTCGGAGATCTCATTCCTCATCCGCTCCTGTTCGGAGCACAGGCCTTCCTCCTGATAGAGCTGGCTTCTCATCTGGGGAGAGGAAGTAGAGACTTGAGCAGCCCCTCCCTCGCAGAGCAGCTGCAGCCGGCTTGTGCTGGACTCTGCCTTAGTCCTGCTGCCCAGGAAGGCCCGCGGCCCAGGCCAGCCTACTTCTGGTCATTGCTAACCAACAAGGGCACCTGGAGTCAGTTTCCTCCCAACCCCCAAAGCCTCACCGTGGCCTTATTGTCACCTGCAGTGTCCCTGCTGACTCAGCTTTCCGGCAGACTTGACAGAAACTGTTACTAAGTGCTTTATTGTGTTTTTGAGGCAGGGTCTACCTGCACAGCCTATCTTTGGCTCCTCATGTTCTGGCCTCTGAAGTTCTGGGAACATGGGTGTACACCTCAAAGTCTGGCCATCATCACCTTCTTTATGGAGAAACAGTGACCTAAGGAGGGTAAGCAGCTTGCTTGAATCATACAAAGGGACCGTGCCAGACTCTAGACCGGAACTCATGGTCCTTGGCTATATTTACATATATATTTTTTTTTTAAATGAAAGAAGCATAAATCCTGCAGTGACAGCAGCGACTCCACACTAGGTCTCAGAACCATGCTGTAGCACACTAAGCTTAATGTGTTGGTAGGAATGTCTTACTGGCCTCTCAACCCCTTAGAGCCCGCCACCATCTTCACTCGCTTGTCTTTTAGTAACAGAACCTGTGGGACTTGGACCCCTCACCACCCTCAGCCAGCAGCAGCCCAGGCCACCCTCTCCGAGCCTCTGCTCTCTCCCCATTGCTCACACCTTGACACACCCTGTTCACACCATTGCTCACACCTTGCCCCACCCTGTTCACACTCCCTGGCATTGGTTTAAAGATCTGACTCATTGCTTCTCACTTTTGAGAGTCACAGATAATTTACCCTCTCTCAGAACACACACATACCGGGCAGGGGGAGAAAAACAAATATATATCACAGGGTAGTAATTGCTGTTTGAGGGGGGATGTCCTGGAGGGTGTGTAACCCCAGTGTGGGAGGTGTATAAGGATGGTCTTCCCAGAGGAGAGGTCATCACACAAAATACTGAGGGAAAGATGGAAGCCAGAGAGGCAGGGCACAGGCTCCCTGCCGAGGGTGGGGCAGAGGGTGGGGCCGGGAGCCAGGTGTGTAGAACTCGTGTTCTGATCAACCGTGCCCTAAGAGACAAAGTCAGAGAGGGAGTCAAGAAAATCCACAAAGAACCTTCCATATTCAGACATTTAAAGGTGACAAGAGGCTATACTTCCTCTTTAAAAGTTCAGTATACATCTCTAAAGGAATAAGGGTCTCTCCGCTCCTGTCTGTCTTCCTCTTTCTTCCCAGAACCCCATGTTAGCATCTTAATGACTTCTATAGTGATGGAGTTCTATAAAAGTTCTATAGAAGAACAGACTAGTTCTTCTATATCACCAAATATTTTTCAGGCAGAATTCGGATGTGAAATTGTCCCAAATCTCCAATGCTTTTCAAGTCTGTGAAACTGGATTAGGATCTCACCAGACCTGCCCAGTTCTTTCTGCCCACTCTGGTCTGTCTTTGTGTCTGTGGCTTTTCATCCAATCCTGTAATCGTGTTCTAGTTACAGTTCTCATGAAAGGCTGTCACTTTCTAAAATGTGTGCTCCCATCCATCACGGGTTACAGCCAGGGTTCAGGATTGACCCCTAGGGGAAGAAGATGAACTAATGCAGAGTACCTGCGTCCCAGGCTGGGTACCATCCATTCCTTATCTGGTCCTGCAATTGCTAAGATTAGAAATATGACTTAGACACCACATGGTCTTAACTTTGCCAATCAGCAAACAGGAACCAGGAGCCGGTTGTCTAGCTCCCCAAAGAAAGAGTCTCAGAGATGGGGTCTAACCCCAGTGTATGTTATGAGTCTCTTTAAATTACATGTGCTTGCCTGTGCACGTGCATGCCATGGCACATGTGTGGAGGTGCAGGGAACTCACAGGTGTCGGTCCCCTCCTCCACCGTGAGTCTCGGGCATGGAACTCAGGTTACAGGCTTAGCTGCAAGCCTCTCTACCTGTTGTCCACCTGGCTCACTCCCTCTGAGTCTCTTTGGTCCCCACCCCCTTTATTTTTCCTCCTGACAGTTTCTTTGGTGAACCAGCCATATTGTTCTGCAGTTTGACAGTCTGGATTTTACTGTTTATGTCCCTGTGGTATATATTTTCACACAAGCCTCTTAAAGATGAAACTCAGAAAATTAAGACAATAAATATGCTATTCTGAAAGAGGATTAAGGATTTTTTTTATTAGTTTACAGTGGTTAGATATTAAAACAATATGCTTTTCCATGAAGTGTGCTTCTAAATGAAATTGATTTATCTGTGCTTCCAATGACATGGCTTTTTTTTAATTGTGAATTTTATAACCAAACAAGTGAATCAAAACAGCTCTGTACCCACAAAAGAAAAGCCACTCGGAAAGTTCATAATGCATGACCCGCAATAGTGTTAGCACAACGGAAGGGAAAGGCTCTTTACAGATACTTCTGGAAGCTGCAGCTCGTGCCCTCAGCCATCCACTGCTGCTGCAGAGCGCAGCTGCCTGGGCGGCCATGACATGGAGCATCTGTGCCTTGGCTTCTCCTTCACCTCAGAGTCCCCCTCAGACAGGATCCGGATTTTACTCTCTAGTCCTGACTTTGTCAGATGCCTCTGAGGTCCAGGAGACTGTAATCATACGTGACACTAGGCTCTCCTTTTACCATGACACAGTCTTGTGGAATGGCAGAAAAGAGCAGGCTTTAAAAGTTTACATAGACATATACATGTACATGTACATATACATACACATATATACACACACATATAAAAATTATATATAATTATAATTAATAATTATAATTAATAATTATATATATAAATATATATATATTTGTTTTTTTGAGTCATGGTTTCTCTGTGTAGCCATGGTTGTCCTGGAACTCACTGGAACTCACTCTGTAGACCTCAGATTCATAGGGGTCTGCCTACTTCTGCCTCCCAAATACTGGAACTAAAGGCTTGTGACACCACTGTCCAGCTGAAAGTTATATTTTTAAAAATCAGTAAGATTATGTGGTATTGGTGTTTAAAACAGGAAAACCGGAAGGAAATGACAGTTGCTCTATAACAAATTTCCTAGGCCGAACCTGTATACGTTCTCAGACACCCAGCTCTGCCAGGATCAGCCTTTAAGGGATGGAAGCTAGAGTCAGGGTCTTGATATGTAGCTTACATTGGCTTCAGGCTTGTGGCAATCCTCCTGCCTTGACCTCCACAAATATTGGGATTATTTGCGTGAATTACTACAACTAGGTAAGATCTTTCCTTCCAATGTATTCCTATTGAAACTGATAAAATAATTACTAGGGAGGTGCATTGGTTGTAGAAGAATGAAAAGCCCATGGATAGGGGGCTGGAGAGATGGCTCAGTGGTAAAGAGCACCGACTGCTCTTCTGAAGGTCCTGAGTTCAAATCCCAGCAATCACATGGTGGCTCACAACCATCTGTAACAAGATCTGACGCCCTCTTCTAGTGTGTCTGAAGACAGCTACAGTGTACTTACATATCATAAATAAATAAATCTTTGAAAAAAAAAGAAAAGCCCCTGGATAAACCCTCCTCATCCTAGGTTTTTAGCTCCTGGCAAAGTACTTGGTCCTTGCTAGGCTCTTAGAAATGTAGGTGTGGCCCCAACCATCAGTAGCCTACATCTGTCAGGTGAACCTCTGAGCCAGGTCCTGTTCTCAGAATGTAATTTGTATTAGTTCAAGAATTTTAACAATGTAGTCTCTGGGATAAGAGAGCCTACATTCAAAACTAGTGTCCATCAGTTATTATCTGTGTAATATGGGGGAATCTCTTCAACTTCTCTGCGTCTTAGTTTTCTCAAAGGCAAAAAGAGGATGATAGAGAATCCATTTTATAAGATGATGTTAAATCCTCTGGGCAGTGTCCTTGGCACAGGGTAAGAGCCACTAGAGTGTCAGCAGGCATTGGCTCATTTCACAGCCTTCATAACCTCAGGGTGGTAGAAGTTGTGTAACTATTTCCTCTGAGTTGAAACATTCTCTTTTGTACAGAAAGCAGAGCTGGTGAGGCTCAGGAAACTAACAAAACACATGGCAAGGTAAGGTTGGGAAAGCCCAGGCACTGCTGTAAGCAGTCAACAGTTGCTGGGACCAGGGGACTGCAGTGAACGGTGGCGGCCAGGAGCCCCAGGGATCAGTTTCTGTGCTGTGTGACTCTTCCTGCATGGGCTTCTCAATGATGCTGCTGCCTCTGAATCCCACACAATTCTGTAAGTACACACACACACACACACACACACACACACCGCCTCCTTCTGAAGGCAGCAAACTCATTGGTTTACCAGATGAGCCTTGAGTATAGTCCTCCGTTGGCCTGCCTATAGTCAGTGTTCCATCTGGAGTGATAGACATTTGTAGATACAACCCAATAGACACAATCCAAACAGTACTAACCATGTCCCAGATGAGGGCCCTTAGCCAAGGCGTGCAGGCGGGTCGGCCCCCCCACCCCCCAGGCCTCCCATGCGCTGAGCACATCCACACTGAATTCTCCCCATAACTGAAGATATGTGTTCACACAGAATGTCAGAATTTACCACTTGGCAGATAATTACTTTTGGAGAAAATACAGCAGGAAAAGGAAAGGAGGCTGAAGGAAGATCTCAGAGCCAACTTTATGCAGAGACATAAAACTGGGAGAGAATGGATCTGCAGACCTGGGAGAATGGATCTCGGTGTATTCCTTACCTTGTTCAATTCCTTTTCATGATTGGGGTGATCTGAGACCATTGGAAACAACTCCTTCCTTTTCCTTTCTGTTTCTTTAGTAGAAGGGGAATATGATGACTCAACTCTACAAATTACAAATAAAGCAGGTGACACTTAAGCTTACCTTGGTGGGTTGGTAATTATATTGTTAGTGTAGATCACACACTGAAGTACACACACACACATGCTGTAGAGATATATTGTTATATAATTGACAATGCAGCTAACTAAAAAAAAAAAAAAAAAAAAAAAGCAAATCCTAATAATTCCAATCCTGGCAGTATTTCTGTCTTTGAGTGAGTACAGTTTTAATGGGGGAAAGGGAGTTAATCGGTAATTTATTATATATTAAAATGAGCATAAACATTTTTAAGGATATGTATTTATATAATTTGTGCATATGAGTACTTTGTGTGTGTGCCTGTACACCAGAAGAGGGTGTTGGATCTCATTACAGATGGTTGTGAGCCACCATGTGATTGCTGGGAATTGAACTCAGGGCCTGCGGAAGAGCAGCCAGTGCTCTTAACCCTTGAGCCTTCTCTCCAGGCCCCTATGGATAAGATTTTTGAATATGAAGAAAAGACTGCTTTCTGTAATAAAAGAGCATGGGTGCCTAACCGGAAATAAACTCAACTGCTGATCTGATGCATCAAGGCAAAGAAACATGTCAGAAGAGTGAGCGTGGGGGGCACACAGTCCACAGACGTGCTCAACATGAGGACATCTGACCTTGTGGCCTGGAAGGAAGCTCAAATGTGCCATTTTTTTTTTTTTTTGGCTATTTACTTGAAAAAACGGGATGGTAGCCATTTGCTAATGCTGAGGTGGGGCAGTGAGGGAGTGGAAACTCCCAGGAGAAGAATGACCCCGACCCCTGTGATGCTCAGAGAAGCCCAGCTGGGAGAGGCAGTTTCCTAGAGGGCAAGCCAGAACCAATCAGTGAAACACAAAGTTGAATGCCAGGAGGGAGGGGCAACAGCTGTACAAGTTAGGTGAGGCCACCACTGTAGCCTGCTGGGACTCACTAGGAGTCACCTGTGAGTGTAACTGGCTCTCCAGAGATGTTCTGAGGGGGTTCCCAATATTCAAAACACAAACTACACAAAAGCAAACCACAGCTCCAAATCTCAGTGATGGCGGAGAGGGAATTAATTTAAAGATTGGAAATAAAGGAGCTCTCAAAAGGTGCAGAGTCGTGGATCCCCTCAGGGTACAGGGATTTCTAAGCCGGACTGACCTTTCTGACCATCACAGCTATCATACCCCTCCCCCACTCTGCCCCAACACACACTGCCACTATTGGGCTTCCTTAGCCCAGCAGAGCTTACGAGTGCCATCACCACTGCTGAGTACTCCTCCTGGAAGAGCTGCTATCAGCCTTTGTGAGTGTCAGCCTCTTCCCTGTATGTGCAAGTGAACATGCTTCTCGTATGACCAGTGTACACACTACATATTATTTCTCCATAGCACCAGAGTATGCACTGTATATTACTTTTCCTTATCATCTGAGTATACACTTCATGTTATTGTCCAGTGTCCTTGTGTTTCTCACTGAGTTATGCATTCTTCTGAAGCATCAATTTCTAAGTAGTCTTAAAAATTTCCACTAAGTGAGATTTGGAAAGGGGGAAAGCAATGCTCCCATTTCTAGATTTTTACCAAGCATTCTCAAGGGCTGCAGTACTGAACCAGCCATGTTTTGTGGTGGACTTGACAAGTCCACTGAGTGAATGGAAATCATGCGATTCCTGTGTGGACAGGTGCAAAGAAATGAGGTCATGCTAATGCAAACAGATAAAGGATGGTATGGTTTTCTGTTTAGGGAAAGGACATTAGAATTATTTCTTAAATGCAGATCCATTCTTATCTCCTTGTACTAAGCTCAATCCAAGTGGATCAAGGACCTCCACATAAAACCAGACACATTGAAACTAATAGAAAAGAAACTGGGGAAGACCCTTGAGCACATGGGCACAGGGGGAAATTTCCTGAACAGAACACCAATAGCTTATGCTCTAAGATCAAGAATTGACAAATGGGGCTTCATAAAGCTACAAAGTTTCTGTAAGGAAAAGGACACTGTCAAAAGGACAAAACAGCAGCCAACAAATTTGGAAAAGATCTTTACCAACCCTACATCCAACAGAGGCCTAATGTCCAATATATACAAAGAACTCAAGAAGTTAGACTCCAGAGAGCCAAATAACCCTATTAAAAATGGGGTACAGAGCTAAACAAAGATTTTTCACCTGAGCAATATCGAATGGCTGAGAAGCACCTAAAGAAATGTTCAACATCCTTAGTCATCAGGGAAATGCAAATCAAAACAATCCTGAGATTTCACCTCACACCAATCAGAATGGCTAAGATCAAAAACTCAAGGGAAAGCAGGTGCTGGCGAGGATGTGGAGAAAGAGGAACACTCCTCCACTGCTGGTGGGGTTGCAAGCTGGTACAACAACTCTGGAAATCAGCTGGCAGGTCCTCAGAAAACTGGGCATGATACTACTGGAGGACCCCGCTATACCACTCCTGGGCATATACCCAGAGGATTCCCCAGCATGTAATAAGAACACATGCTCCACTATGTTCATAGCAGCCTTATTTATAATAGCCAGAAGCTGGAAAGAACCCAGATATCCCTCAATGGAGGAATGGATACAGACAATGTGGTATATTTACACTATGGAATACTACTCAGCTATTAAAAACAATGAATTCATGAAATTCTTAGGCAAGTGGGTGGAACTGGAGAATGTCATCCTGAGTGAGGCGACCCAATCACAAAAGAACACACATGGTATACACTCACTGATAAGTGGGTATTAGCCCAGAAGCTCGGAATACCCAAGACACAATTCACATATCAAATGATGCCCAAGAAGAAGGAAGGAGAGGCCCCTGGTCCTGGAAAGGCTCAGTGCAGCAGTGTAGGGGAATACCAGGACAGGGAAGTGGGAAGGGGTGATTGGGGAACAGGGGGAGGGAAGAGGGCTTATGGGACTTTTGGGAAGGGGGGATCCAGGAAAGGGGAAATCATTTGAAATGTAAATAAAGAATATATTGAATAAAAAAAAGAGAATATAATGGGAAGAATAGTAAAATACATGCAATTTGAAAGAGAGAATCCTGGGGTCTGAAGCATTAAGTTACATGTTGGTAAGGATATAGAGAAAAGAAGGGGCAGTGGGTGGGTGACCTAACACTAAGATCCATTCAAATGCCTTATTTGGGCCTACAAATTAGTAAGCTAATCTCAAAATATAACTTAAAATACAAAACAATTCTGATGGAATTACCTTCCTCCAGCAAACAGTGCAGCTTCAAGAAAGCATGGACCATTATATAAATGTGCAATTTTCCACCCAAGCCCCAGTTTCCAACTAAAACCTCAGAGACTTAATATGAAAAAAAATGCAAAACATATCATCTCGTGGTGTTCTTGCCCTAATGAAGGGAATGGAAAGCTAACAAAATTGACTATCACTGAGAAAGGTTTGGGCCTGAACGGAGGCCTCATCAACCACCACAGCAGTGCTCCTGGCTGCTTCCCCTTAGCAAACCATACAGAGGGGCGGGGTCCAAATGGAAGAAACCCAGGCCACAGACCAGCCAGGCAGCAACCAGACTAAGAGCATCCGAGAAGTGCAGCAGGGAAGATGAAAGCCAGAGTCTGACGCAGTAGAAAGCTGTAACCCTCAACACATGGCATCATCGAGTCTCAGAAGGAACATCTGAGGAGTCCCTCCAAACCGGAAGGACATAGTTTGGAGACTAAAATGTTCATCCACTTTGACAGAAGACAGGGAAGACTTTGGATTGGCCTGATATGTAGGTACCATGTACTGAAGCACACCTGGCTACGCTTGGACAGAACATTATTAATTTTGTCCCTTTGTTGCTTATGGCTAGACTGGAACTCACTCTGTAGACCAGGCTGGGCTAGAACTCACAGACAGCTGCCTGCTCTGCCTCCCTAGTATTCAGATTTAAAGGCATGCACCACCATGCCTGGCCGGACATTGGCATTTATTTTTAAGATTCATTTTTATTTTATGCATATGGGCATTCTGTCTCCACGCATGTCTGTGCACCATATGTGTGTATAGTGCCAGCACAGGTCTGAAGAGGACATTGGACCCTCTGGAACTAGAGCTACAGAGGTTATGAGCTGCCACGTGAGTCTTTTGGAAGATCTGTCTTTGCTCCTAACTACTGAGCTATCTCTCCATGTTACCACATCCTACAACTTTGAAGAACTCATTAGTGCCTGAAAAGCAATAGCAATTATCTTTAAGTAAAATAGATCACTTAGCTATTCAGAGGTTTAGAAACCATATTTGTTTCATTAGCTTTCTGATTCTTAGAAGAAAGTTCCACACCAGTGAATTGTTAAAGAAATCAGGCCATCTCTTCAAAACCTCAAATACTGAGAATTCTCAGAAGACCCACTTTTTGGAGGATATGCGATATATGCCTACTCGTAAGGAGGGAAAAACTGGTGTTAATAATAACTTTAAGAAGAGATTTATTTTATTTTAATTTATGTGTATATATGTATGTCTATGTACATGAGTGCCCTCAGAGGACAGGGGCACCAGATCGCCTGGAAGTGTGGTTACAAGTGGTTGTGAGCCATCTAACATTGGTTTTGGGGACTGACCTAGGTTCCTCTGGAGGAGCAGCAAGGTCCCTTAACCACTGAGCCATCCATCTAGGACAAGCGAGGACTCCTTCTATGGATCTACAGGTCATGAGTGCAGAGGTGTAGTTACCATACAGAGGGGCGGGGTCCAAATGGAAGAAACCCAGGCCACAGACCAGCCAGGCAGCAGCCTCAGAAGTGAAAAGGTTAGCATCATGCTGATAGGCAAACAAGGTAGATGCAATTAGAATGAATAATAAATCCAGTTTCTCTGCAGATCTATAATTAAACACCAGCTCTACACTGTTGTTTCTACTGAAATGCACTCTATCCTAAAGACTGCATCTGAATTGAACTTTATTCTAATTCAAATATGAAGGCCTCATACGCATACACACATCCTGCAATACATCCTTTACACACATGCATGCTACACACACATGTCCTGCATACACATCCTGCATACACACACATCCTGCATACAAACATCCTGCACACACATACCCTGCACACACATCCTGCACATACACATCCTGTACACACATACATCCTGCACACACACACATCATTTACACACCTACATCCTGCACACACACACATCCTTCACACACCTACATCCTGCACACAAACTCATCCTGCACACACATACATCCTGCACACACACACATCATTCACACACCTACATCCTGCACACACACACATCCTTCACACACCTACATCCTGCACACACACTCATCCTGCACACACACTCATCCTGCACACATACACACATCCTGCACCCACACACATCCTGCACACACACATCCTGCACACATACATACATCCTGAACACATACATCCTGCACACATACATACATCCTGCACACATACATCCTGCACACACATACATCACACACACACACCCTGCACACACATACATCCTGCACACACATACATCACACACACACTCTGCACACACATACATCCTGCACACACACATTCTGCACACACACACCCTGCACACACACACACACACACACGTCCTGCACACATACATACATCCTGCACACATATACATCCCGCACACACACTCTGCACACACACACACATCCTGTACACACACACACACACACACACACACACATCTTGCATATAAACATCCTGCACAGACACATCCTGCACACACACATCCTGCACAGACACATCTTGCACACACACATCCTGCACACACACACACACATCCTGCACACAAACATCCTGCACACAAACATCCTGCACACACACATCTTACACACACATACATCCTGCACACATACATCCTGCATACACACACCCTGCACACACACACACACACATCCTGCACACATACATCCTGAATACACACATGTCCTGCACACACACATCCTGCTTTGAGAGGCTCCTCTGCTATCTTCCAGCATGAGAACTGTACCTTTTCCTGTTATCTTGAGCAGTCTGCAATTCTCCCATTTTCAGCAGTTCCCTATGCAAGTGCAGTCTTTCCATTTCTATAATCCTCAGGAGATCATCTCGTGATTGTAACTCATTCTTCACCTCTGACAGTCCTGCTTCCATGGCCTGCATTAATAATTTTTGATGTTCACTTTAGAATTATGATGCACAATACATTAAAAAAACACTTAGCATCTACCTCTTAAAACAACACAGTCTTTGCTCTTGGTTGCCCTCTAGATCCTGCTGCTGAAGTATGTACTTTGATTGCAAGACACAGGGAAATGAAACTGGTGGCTTCCTCCCTGCTGGATAGCTTTCACAGCACTAGAATGTGCTCTTCAGGCTGCAGGGAGAAAAATCATCAATGGTCTAACGCAATGGACAACCCTGAATCATACTAACATGCCAGGCGCTGTGTGCCTGCTGCTGCAATAGTGGCATGGACACTATGGGGATAACCAGTCACTGCAATAGTGGCATGGACGCTATGGACATAACCAGTCACTGCAATAGTGGCATGGACGCTATGGGGATAACCAGTCACTGCAATAGTGGCATGGGCGCTATGGGGATAACCAGTCACTGCAACAGTGGCATGGACGCTATGGGGATAACCAGTCACATCGGGATTTGAGGCTTGCTCCACAGGAAGGAATTCACGCCTGGGATTGTAAACCTAGTAAAAAGTCCACAGGCGATGGGGAGATCATAAGTCCTAGGGAAGAAGCTACTACTGTTACTTTACTAAACACACATGTCGTTGAACCGCCTTCTGAATATTTGTTTATATCTGTAAGTTAGTAGCAATGTTCTCAACCTTGGTCAGAGAAGCTTCTTTTGGCTGAGGGCAGTGCTTGTTGAGAGACTTGTTCCTGGACCAAATGCTGAAAGTAAGTCACAGTGGGTGCTCAGCCTTAAGGGGGACATGATGCCACCCACCCCCTTTAGTCTCAGGAAGAGTTCCTTGGCACGGTGTGTAGTGGATGCGGCATCACTGTTGTACCCGAGAATTCATAGTAGCTGTGGTTATCTGCGCAAGACAGGGCCTGTCGGCCTTCCATTCAAGATGAGAGGAAGCTCTTGAGGCCTCACTGCTTCAGAAGCTACTGGTTGTTAATGGCTACTGGGGAGGGGAAGTCATTTTCTCCCATGGTGTAGCCACAGGCAAGGTGCCTGGGTTCTGATAAGTAAAGCCATACCCATGCTTATGCAAGCAATCCTAACGAAACCCACAAGGTCGCAGTCTCTCTCTCTCTCTCTCTCTCTCTCTCTCTCTCTCTCAATCTCTCTCTCTCTCTCTCTCTCTCTCTCTCTCTCTCACACACACACACACACACACACATACACACACATACACACACACACAGACACACACAGACACACACACACACTTTCTCTGTCTCACACATGCTCATATGAACTCCCCCACCCTGTTTCACTCATGCACAACACTACTTCCCCCTCACAATACACACACATACTCACACACAAACATACACACACTCACATAGACATACACTGACACACAGATATACCCACACACACTCACACACTTACACACATGCACTCAGATGCACACACATTAACATACACATACTGACATACATACTCACTCCCACATTCATACACACCCATTCAGTCATACACATGACACACATACTCATGCTCACACTGACCCACACACTCATATGCACACACACTGACACACACATGGACATTCACACCTACATTCATACACAAACATTGCAGTCACACACACACAAACACAGTCACACACACTGACACACTCATACAGAGACATGAAAGTAGGAAAGGGGCTTATTAGGAAGTGTGAGGGGGAGGGGCCTGAGGGAGAGTGATGATGGGTGAAAACGACCAAATTTCACTATATACATGCATGTAACTGTCAATTTAAAAATTAAAAACACTTACCACCTAAATCAGTGAGCTGCATTTTAAGTAAAGCAGGTTTACTCTTTTCCTTCCCCAGCCTTACAGAGTTTCGCCTCGCCTTTGGACAAATCTTCACTGAGCTCCTCCTACCTTGTGCTAGATACACACGTGATACTCATTGCCCTCAGAGTGTTCACCACTGAGGATAAGGACAAAGAGCAAACAACCAAGCCACCGGCTTCGATGTGCTCACACTGTGTGTGAGCTTGAAGCAGTGATGTCTGAGTAAAGTACAAAGTGTGAGCTCTAGTCAATGCTGGTCCTTTCTGATTAATATAATAGTAAGTAAATGACAGATAATCTTGTGACCAAAGCCATCAGTGTGCTTTCCGGCAGCAGGATGCGTTACAGAAGGAAGGATGCGGTACAGAAGGAAGGATGCGGTACAGAAGGATGCGGTACAGAAGGAAGGATGCCCTTTTCCCCTCCGGCCCCAAGGTGGTGGAGCTATGCTGAAACAACTAGGAAGACCAGTGACCCGTGCTGTTGGTGCACAAGAGGTTTGAGCAGTTCACAGTGAAGCGGAAGCTCAGGACAGGAAGTAAGAGCAGTAGCAGTGGGCGGGGCTCCTCAGAATGGGGGCTTGAGGAGCCCAAAGCAGCAGTGAGAGAACCTGCAGGAGACCCATCTCCTCCTCTCTGGAGCAGGAGCGAAGGAGGCGAGTTCTGCAACAGATTAAGGGGAGCTCAGAGCCTGGCTGTCTTCTGTTGCAAGGGAGGAGGATCGGGGTTATGGACAAGCACTCTGGCAGCCGTTCACAATGCTGTGGGCCCATTTCAGGAGCAGGACCATAGCCTGTTGGGTGATCTGCAGCAGCAGGATGGACAGTTCTCTAGGAATTAAAACACAGTATGCAGCTCCCGTAGCTGGCCTCTCTCCCTCATTAAGTTCCCAGGGCATCTATTCCTGTTTATGGCTGAATTACGTCCTGTTAGTGGCTACACCACATTCTGTTCTATTCAGCAGTTGGTAGGCATTGTGGGTTGGTTCTCCTTTTGGCAATCAGAAGCAGCGATTGCTCCATTTAAATGAGGGGAGTTCTCAGGAACTTTTCTTAAAACAAAAACCAGATTACTGTGCTTTCAGACATGAGTATGATGTCTTCTGAGATTAGCTTCCATGCTCTCTGGTTTCAACAGCAGGGATTTCTCAGAGTTAAAATTTCAAAATCCAGAGACACATAAAACAATAAATTATACAGTAGAAATGCAGTTTACCTTACGAAACAATAAATTATTGTTTACTCTTTAAAAATCAGTTTACCTTGTTTAAATGTCACCTGATATGCCATGCAGTGAATGAAGGACCAGCCTGGGCTTTAAACACAAAGCAGCAGGCAGAGAGTGGGTGTGCCTACTCTGGAGGAGAGGAGGAGGAGGAGGGCCCTAACTCCAGGCTGGGGACCTGCAGGGTCAGGTTGACAGCGAGGTCTGTCCTGTAACTAGAACACATCTGTCTGTGGTGATGAGCATCCAGAAGGAACTCACTGTTTAATGATCCAGAGGCACAGGTGTGAGGATGTATGTTAAGACGGAAACATCTCATTATACAAATTGGTAATAATGATTGGATGGGTAAATAGAAAAATAGATCGTAGCTGACAGCATTCTGTAAATTGGCTGCAGAAGCATAAGAACAGTTAGAAGGATTAGTTGATATTGATAAATCTAGAATTATCTTCGTGGCATTGGGTTTAATAAGCCTGAGTTGACATGAGAATTAACGGATTTTTAAAACTAGGATGTGTTTTTAAAATTGGTACGCGTTGGTATGAAAGTCAAATCAATTATTTGCAATGTGTCAAATATTTGGTAAAATGATTTTGGTATTGGGAGATTCTCAATCATTCCTGGAACAATGTAAGCACCAGAAGCCCCCTTAATTGTGATATTTTATGAAATCTAAATATAGATTAGGCATTTAGCACTGAAATGCAGGTATGTTGTAGGCATAGCATATATGCAGACTTTTGATGATTAAATATGAAGACCAAAATATCTCGATAATTTCTACTTCTTGATTGCATTTTAGATGACAATTTTTGATATACACATATATTAGTTTGAATAAATATATGACGTACTCTAAGTTCTCTCATTTCTCTGTTGCCCTTTAATGTGCTACAAGAAGATATTAAATCAAGCTTGACTATAGAGCTCAGTTGGCACAGTGCTTTATCTAGCTGGCACCCACGAAGCCTTGGCTTCTACCTTTTGTTCTGCAAAAACTGAATATGGTGGTGTGTACCCCAAATCTCAGCCCAGGGAGTCAGACCCGGGACTATAGTCACCTTAGACTACCCAGGGGGTGTGAGGGCATCCAGAGCTACCTAAGACTCTGTCTCAAACACGGAAGCAATAAAATAGAGCAGAAACCAGTCTCAAAGACTCCAGAATTTAGAGCTGGGGGTGGGTTGCACTCTTCTGGGGGCAGTGTTGCTCAAGTTCTTAGCGATATATTAACCAGCAAATGAAGTTAACTTTCCCAGCGCAGATGTTTGAAAGATGCAGAAGCATTTATTTTTGTCATTAATCTCTAGTGGGGGGTGATTTCTAACTGCACACTTAGAAACGCGAGGGGCTTGTAGCACAGTAAATAAACATGTGCAATGGGCTGTGTGTGCTGACACATTTCAGGGCTGTAGAAAGACAAATGACGGTGTGTCTCGGAAGATGCAGACACAGCTGCCGTCCGTCAGTGTGCTGCCACATACTAAACGGCAGTGACTTAATCGGAATCGTCGTCTTTTTGCATTTTTATGAGAGATGTGGAACATCAGGTGACTAAAAAGAGACGGCTTTTTTTTTTCCAAATGTATATTCTGGTTCCAAGATTATTTACTTCTAGTTATCCTTATTTGGTAAAATGCAAATTTTGAAAAACAGATCTAAGGCCCATCTGTTTAGTTAGGCACATGTCTGATGCTCTGAAAGGAGCAGTGATTTTAACCCTTCAAATGAACTGACAAACAGTGGCCTCTCGGCATTGGTGGAAAGCATAAGGGCAGGTCGTGAGTGACACCTGGACAGGACCCAGGGAGGAGTGAGGAAGCAGGATGCTTGGTGCTTTTTCCAAAGAGAAAGTTTGAATTGCTTTTCAAAAATATTTCTCATTAGTACAATGAATATTTTTTCTCTTGAACATGTTCCACAGTAATTTGGTTTGCTTAGCCCTGGCTGTCCTGGAACTCACTCTGCAGACCAGGCTGGCCTCGAACTCAGAAATCCACCTGCCTCTGCCTCCCAAGTGCTGGGATTAAAGGTGCGTGCCACCACTGTCCGGCTGGTTTGCTTTTTAATATATGTAATGTGTGTGTGTGCGTGTGCGCCAATGACACGAGAATGCACATGTGTATACATGGAGGCCAGGCTTAGACCTGGGTAATGTCTATTGCTCTCCACCTTGCTGGATTTTAATGAGACAGGGAGACAGGGGCTATCTGAACTTGAGACTCACTATTCAGCAAGACAGTCTAGCCAGCAAAGCCCTGTGGGTCTTCATGCCAGTGCCCACTATCACAGCGAGCCCTGCAGGGAAAGGACTTGCAGGGACCAGAGCCAAAATGTCCCCAAGACAAGACAAAACACAAAGCTCTTCAGTTCATACAGCACAGACCGAAGCCCAGGGCAGAGAACTTCGGAGAGACCTAGAAAAATAATCCACGTAGTCATTGTGATGCTGGGGCGGGCTCCGTCAGTCAAGACAGCAGTGAAATGTAAGCTTCAGTTTTCTTCTGACAGAAGCTAGGACCAATGGCCCATCCCAGAGGAAAAGAGGATCCTGCTGGACCCAACAGTTGTGCAAACAGCTCTCACAGGCGGGGGTGGTGGTGGTGGTGGTGGTGATGGTGGTGGTGGTGCACCAGCAAGCTGAACACTAGGGGACCCTGGCCAACCTCCAGGAAGAGCAGGACTGATCGTAGACTGTGGTGGAACCAGGGAAGATGCTACCACCCCTGACCTGTGTCTGGAGAATGCCTCACTTCTTCAGTGTCTCACATTTTCAGTGTAATCTGCTTTGTTCATTTACATCTACATTCTAGGTAATATTAGAATAACTTCGTTCTCCAGAAAGAGCTGGAGTTCATGATGGGGGAGATACAGGTCTCTTAGAAATGCCACTAGGAGATAGAGAAGGTGGGAGCCTTGTGGTCCGTGCCCTCCCAGACTCCGGGGAAGAGAAGATTCTGATGCGGATGCTGATGCAGATGTTACAGCCCTGTAAGTAACACTGCAGTGTGGGGAAGGGGAGGTTGGACCAGGGCTAAGAAATGATCCTGGGAGTGGAAGAGCAGAAGCTTTAGGGCTGACTATCTCAGAGAAACAGGGTTTCCACAGTAGTGTGCTTTAGGATGGAGAAATGAGAGGAGCTGAGAGATGGCTGAGCTGGGTGGAGAAAACAGCAGAAAGACACATTTGGAGGTGGGGACGTTGGGGTAGAAGCAGAGAAAGGATGGTGAGGATGTCTCCAGAGTCAGAATGCACACAGGGAAGATCTGAGGATGGGCTCAGCAGTGGCCGATTTGGAAGGGTACTGGTCCCAAACCTTCTCTGCCAATTGCAAAAAATAGAAAAAAAAATTTAAAAGCTGGCTTAAGGAAGACAAAGCTGGGTAAACACCTGTCAGTCTGTCAATCGGATGGTGACTTTCAGTTCTAGAAGACTGCTCAACAGAGACTATGTCCAGCTCTGGTGATCAGATATTGATGGTTGCCCAAAGGCCTGTGTCTTAATCTCTAAAGAGTCTCTAGAGGTCAGGTGGTTGGGCCTTTGGGAGTTGGGCTCCAGTGGGGAACCCAGCCTGTCCTCCTTCCCCTTTGCTTGTGGGACATGAATTTTTAGTCTGCCTCACTCTCCTGCCATGATATTCTGCCCCATCATAGTCCTGAGGTAACCAGGTCCCTTCCAAACCACGAGCCTAAAGGAAACGTAAATCTTCATGGATTACCTCGAGTGTTTTGCTAAGTGATGGGAAGTAGACTAACTTAGTAACTAGTAACTTAGTGATTAGTAACTAGACTAACGTGGAGCAGGCACTGATAAACCAGAAAGGGTAGCTCCATGTGGGTCCCCAACTTGCAAATAAGATAGGAGGGGGAACGGTGGTGGCTGGATACTGCTGTGTGGATTTTAGGCACAAAGGCTCGTGACAGTTGTTCCAGTGCACTAGTAATGCTACACACTGTCGTCTGTCATGGTGCTGTTACAAGACTCCAGAGGCTAACATACCCGCTGGGTTACTTACTGGTGAGAAGCACTTTGACAGGGAGGTCCCTGCCAAGCCTGCATCTGTACAGCCCATCAACAATGGTGGGAGACGCAGCAGAGCGCACAGACCTCACCTGGCACTGCCTCTGGTACATCTTCAGTTCTTGCAGGAGCTTCTGGTTTTCATCCTGTAACTTGTTCCTGCTCAGCGCTATTTCACTCACGGCCGACTTTAACTTTTCGATAATGAACTCATCTCTTTGGGTGGCTTCACAGCCAGGATCCGACTCACACACCAGGCGAGGGATCTCAGGGCCACTGTCCTCTGGGCACTGCTTTTTCCCATTTAGCTGAGTTTGGTAATTTTGTGCCTGTTTCTGAGAAATATGACAATCAGGTAAATGGAGTTTAGAATATCATATTTATGCTTCCACAGAGGCAAAGGAAAAAAATATCAAAGATTTTTAGGCTTTCAGTTTCCATCTCCACCCAGAGCTAATCCTTGCCACAGCACTCCATACCCAAATAGAGCCAGGAGAGAGCAGTTTCCCAGGAGTACTGACAAGCCTGTGAGCACAGGTAAGACCATCACTTCTCAGAGGTACCTGCGTGGAGCCCTCAGGACACAGAAAGGAAGGAACAACCTGGGATAGGATCCTTCCAGTTTCCATCTGCACCGGGAGCTGATCTTGTGCCACAACTCTCCATACCCAAATTCCTCCAGGAGAGAACTGGTCTCCCAGGAGTACTGACACACAGGGTTGCAGGAGGGACAAGCCACAGACAGAGACAGCAAGACCAGCTAACACCAGAGATACTCAGATGGCGAGAGGCAAGGGCAAGAACATAAGCAACAGAAATCAAGGCTACTTGGCATCTTCAGAATCCATTTCTCCCACCACAGCAAGTCCTGGTTACCCCCAACACACCAGAAAAGCAAGACTCTGATTTAAAATCACATCTCATGTCGATGATAGAGAACTTTAAGAAGGACATAAATAACTCCCTTAAAGAAATACGGGAAAACACAGGTAAGAAGCCCTTAAAGGGGAAACACAAAAATCCCTTAAGGAATTACAAGAAAACACAACCAAACAAGTGAAGGAACTGAACAAAACCATCCAGGATCTAAAAATGGAAATAGAAACAATAAAGGAATCACAAAGGGATAGCTGGGCAGTGGTGGCACACGCCTGTAATCCCAAACTCTGGGAGACAGAGGCAGGTGGATTTCTGAGTTCGAGGCCAGCCTGATCTACAGAGTGAGTTCCAGGAAAAACCATTTCCAAAAAACCAAAAAAAAAAAAAAAAAAAAAAAGAAAGAAAGAGAGAAAGAAAGAAAGAAAGAAAGAAAGAAAGAAAGAAAGAAAAAAGAAAGAAAGAAATCACAAAGGGAGACAACCCTGGAGTTAGAAAACCTGGAAAGAGATCAGGAGTCATAAAAGCACACATCACCAACAGAATATAAGAGATAGAAGAGAGAATCTCAGGTGCAGAAGATACCATACATTGACACAACAATCAAAGAAAATGCAAAATGCAAAAAACTTCTAACCCAAAACATCCAGGAAATTCAGAGCATAACGAGAAGACCAAAACTAAGGATAATAGGTATAGAAGACAGTTAAGATTCCCAACTTAAAGGGTCAGGAAATATCTTCATTATATTTCCTGAATATAATTATAGAAGAAAACTTCCCTAACCTAAAGAAAGAGATGCCCATGAACATACAAGAAGCCTACAGAACTCCAAATAGACTGGACCAGAAAAGAAATTGCTCCTGTCACATAATAATCAAAACACCAAATGCACAAAACAAACAAAGAATACTAAAAGCAGTAAGGGGGAAAGGTCAAGTAACATATAAAAGCAGATCTATCAGAATTACACCAGACTTCTCACCAGAGCCTATGAAAGCTAAAAGATCCTGGGCAGATGTTATATATATCCTAAGAGAACACAAATGCAAGCCCAGGCTACTATACCCAGCAAAACCCTCAATTACCATAGATGGAAAAACCAAGATATTCCATGAAAAAAACAAATTTACACAATATCTTTCCACAAATCCAGCCCTACATAGGATAATAGATGGAAAACGCCAATACAAGGAGGGAAACTACACTCTAGAAAAAGCAAGAAAGTAATCTTCTTCCAACAAACCCCAAAAAAGATAGTCACACAATCATAAAAATAACATAAATAACAGAAAGCAACAATCAATATCCCTTAATATCTCTTAACATCAATGGACTAGTAGAAAGACAGACTAATAGACTGGATACGTAAACAGGACACAGCATTTTGCTGCACACAGGAAACATACCTCAGTGTCAAAGACAGACACTACCTCAAAGTAAAGGGCCGGAAAACAATTTTCCAAGCAAATGGTCCCAAGAAACAAGCTGGAGTAGCCCTTCTAAATCAACTTTCAACCAAAAGTTATCAAAATGGATAAGGAAGAACACTTCATATTCATCAAAGGAAAAATATCTAGCAAGAAGAACTCTCAATTCTGAACATCTATGCTTCAAATGTGAGGGCAACCACATTCATAAAAGAAACTTTACTAAAGCTCAAAGCACACATTGTACGTCACACAATAATAGTGGGAGACTTCAACACCCCACTCTCATCAATGGACAGATCATGGAAACCCAAACTAAACAGAGGCACAATGAAACTAACAGAAGTATGGACCAAATGTATTTAACAGATATCTATAGAACATTTCATCCCAAAACAAAAGAATATACCTTCTTCTCAGAACCTCATAGTACCTTCTCCAAAACTGACCATATAATTGGTCACAAAAAAGTCCTCAGTGGATACAAGAAGATTGGAATGACCCATGCATCATATCGGGTCACCACAGACTAAGGCTGGTCTTCAGTAGAAACAAAAACAACAGAAAGCCTACATATACATGGAAACTGAAGAATGTCTTACTCATTGATAACTTTGTCGAGGAAGAAATAAAGAAATTAAAGACTTTAGAATCTAATCAAAATGAAGACACAACATACCTAAACTTATGGGACACAATGAAAGCAGTGCTAAGAGGAAAACTCATAACTCTGAGTACCTCCAAAAAGAAACTACCAGCTTACGCTACCAGCTTAAGAGCAAACTGGACAGCTCTAGAACAAGAAGAAGCAAATGCACCCAAGAGGAGTAGACGGCAGAAAATAATGAAACTCAGGGCTGAAATCAACCCAGTAGAAACAAAAAGAACTATGCAAAGAATCAACAAAACCAGCAGCTGGTTCTTTGAGAAAATCAACAAGATAGATAAACCCTTCGCCAGACTAACCAGAGGGCACAGAGGCACTACCCAAATGAACAAAATCAGAAATGAAATGGGAGACAGAACATCAGAAATCGAGGAAATTAAAAAAAATCATCAGATCCTACTACAAAAGCCTATACTCAACAAAACTGGAAAATCTGGACAAAATGGACAATTTTCTAGATAACAAATAAAAAATTTAAATCAGGTCAGATAAACCATCTATACAGACCTATAACCCCTAAAGAAATAGAAGCAGTCATTAAAAGTCTCCCAACCCAACCAAACCAAATGATAACAATCCCTCCCCCATCTCCAGGACCAGAAGTATTTAGTGCAGAATTCTATCAGACCAACAAAGAAGACCTAACACCAATACTTTTCAAACTATTCCACAAAATAGAAACAGAAGGAAAACTACCAAGTTCATTCTATGAAGCCACAGTTATCTTACGTATTCTCCCTTGGAGATGAAATGGTTTCGGTCTAATCAAGAACTTGTCACAATTTCCTTTCATAGAGGACTTCATAAGAGATATTCTTCTACTTCTATCATGTTTAATATTTCAAATAGATTTTACAAATTGGTTAAGTGCATATTACTCTTAGCTTCAGAAGATATCATATATATTTAAGAGCCATTTAACTATTATAAATTATATTGATGACTTAAAAATGTCAATACTGATTTGTATATTTTACAATAACGTTTAATAAAAATAAAAAAGATTTTTTAGTATGAAGTTTGGCTTGTATAGTCTAGGTTATATTTGTTTCTGACCTCAACTTCAGATGATGTGAAGAGAAAATGTATCTGTGTAACTCTGGAGCAAAGCTATGGATAAGGGAAGAGGTTTGGAGGAGGAGTGGTCTTATTAATCAATAAAGAAAATCTAGAAGCTATAAAAAGAGAAAAAAATATATTGGTTTTTTGGATTTTTTTTTGAGACAGGGTTTCTCTGTGTAGCCCTGGCTGTCCTGGAACCAGGCTGGCCTTGAACTCAGAAAGCCGCCTGCCTCTGCCTCCTAGGGTACTGGGATTACAGGTGTGTGCTACCATGCCCGGCTACTTTTTTTTTTTTTTTTTAACACGAGACAGGGTTTCTCTGTATAGCTCAGGCTGACCTTGAACTCAGAAATCCGCCTGCCTCTAAAAGAGAAAAATATTAACTCAATTACATACTAATTGAAAACCGCCTCTATGGTAAAGAAATATAAATCAGATTGAGGAAAAAATAGTTGCCAACAGATAATTGTTTTTAGCAATTCTTCCTTGTAGACCCTCCACATATCAATAGGAAAAGCACGTGGCACAAAGTCAAATGCACACAACATGGGGGAATCGTGCCCAGAGGAGAAAGTGAAAAATGCTAACTTGTACACAGGACATGATCAGCCTTGCAGATAGGTGGGGCATGTGAAGTAAACCAAACAGACATATTCTTTGTTTTGGTTTTGTCTTGGATCTTTTTTTTTTTTTTGAGTCTAAACCCAAGTGCAGGCTGGCTTAAACCTCTGACCCCCCCCCCCCCCATGCCTGTGACCTCCACAAGTGCAGGGATTATAGGCATTTGCCCAAACTGCCTAAAAGCATGCATTGTCTAAAGATGTAACAGCACCTGACTTTCTCATGGTCACAAAGGGCTCACATGGCTATGCTGTCGCCACTGTCCCTCTCAGTTCACACTTCCATGAGTAAGTAGACTCCACACTGAAAGGCAAGCCACTGTCCCTCTCAGTTCACACTTCCATGAGTAAGTAGACTCCACACTGAAAGGCAAGGGCGGCAGTAACTAACCTCTGGTGGTGCTTTTTAATCTGAATGATGGTAATCGTTTACCTGAAACTGATTGCACTTTTCAGATAGTAACTTCTGCTGAGCGTCCAGGGACACCAGGTGGGTCTGATAGAGGATCTCCTGCTTGTCCCACTCCCTCGACTTTGCTCTGAACTCCTAGTAAAATGGGGCGGCAGATAATAGGAAACTATTAGTCACTAAAAGCACAATAAGCTTCCTTCCTTTGTGTTATTTGCCTTACAAAAAACAAGCCTATTCTTTATCTCTTAGGAAAACAAACAAGAAATTGATGGCGTTGTACCTTGATTAATTACTGCAGGCTCAGTATCCTGCATTGGAACCAGTTGGGACGAGGGAGTTTCAACTCAAATTTTGGGTTAGTTGCATATTCATAATGAGATGTCTTGCTGATGCCATCCAAGCTTTAACACACACTCATGCTGCACACACCCTGTGTGCACTTCGCTAAAAGGTGACCCTATGTGCTGTGTTTGATACACCCATGTCACGGCCTTCCACGCTGTGGCCTCCATTACTAATTGTGGCATTGTGTCACTGCTCAAGAAGCCTGGGATTTGGGAACATTTGGGAATCTCAAATTTTCAGAATAGGTGTGCCTAACCTGTGTATTCCAATTTCTTAAGGAAATTATGGAATGTTTAACGCACATGGAAATGCTAAACATCATTCACAGAATAGGTCTCTCGTATGGTGAGGTCGAGTAGTGACAAGGGAGCATCAAACAACCCTTGGCACCA
Source organism: Apodemus sylvaticus (assembly GCF_947179515.1). Taxonomy (NCBI): domain Eukaryota; kingdom Metazoa; phylum Chordata; class Mammalia; order Rodentia; family Muridae; genus Apodemus; species Apodemus sylvaticus. Next base: position 119,968,226 of record NC_067478.1, on the reverse strand, counting down.
GCTGGTGCCTCCTGCCCAGGCCCCCGGAGAGTCCCCTTTCTCTCATTCTCTACACTCAGTCACTGAACACATTCTTTCACTACTTAAGAGGCCAGGTCTGGGAGCTGGAGAGATGGCTCAGTGACTAAGAGCATGCACCCATCTTTTGGAGGATGGGGGTTCAGTTTCCAGCACCTATGCCAGATCTACGGGATCTGCTGCCTTTGGCCTCAGGCAGGTGCCAACAGCAGGTGCCAACAGCATTCACATGCACATACGCTCCCCATATTTAAAAATAAAACAGTTCCTTTAATACGATGTCTATATATCCAGCTCTATGAACTCAGGGTTTGTGCCTCTTCTAACTACATACATTGAAGCCTAATGCTCACTGTACTGAAACCTGAAAGTTGGGCCTCTGGGAAGTGTTGAGCTATGAGCCCGGAGCCAGTGTGAGATGGACGAGTGTCCTTGTAGTAAAATATTAAGAAATCCAGGGATCAGGATGGGCACGATGGTGCACACCTTTAATCTCAGCAATTGGGAGGCAGAGTCTGGTGCATTTCTGAGTTCCAGGGCAGCCTGGTCTCCATAGCAAGTTATAGGACAGCCAGGGCTACGCAGAGAAACCTTGTCTTGGAAAATAAAAATTGAGAGAGGGGTGGGGGAGGGACAAAAAGAGGGAGAGGGAGGATAAGGGAGAAGGAGAGGGAGGGAGAAGAGAAAAGGAGAGGGAAAGGACAGATAAATAGGCAGGGATCTGGGAAAGCATTTACTGGGCAAGTATGAAGACCTGAGTTCAATCCCCACACAGTGGATAAAAAAGTGGTCTGGAGAAGCAGAGGCAGGAGGATCCTTGGGCTAGCCATTCTAGCCAAATATTGTTTCAGTGAGAGATCCTAGCTTTAAAAGGGTGGAGGGAGGGTAGAAGGAGATGAGGAAGACACCTGATTCTGACTTCTGGTTCTACACAAATCATGTCTGCATGAACACATACACCACCCCAACAAAAGGCAAGAATTTCTTTTCATTTCCCCCTTTCCTGCTGTATAACCAGCAGACAGCTGTTCACGCACCTGGAGGAGGCTTTCCTCAGAATCTCACCCTGTTGGCTCTTTGTCTAAGCTACCCAGCCTCTGCGTTCTGCCACAGTAGCTTGCGCTAAGGCACTGTCTTTATTGGCCTCTGGCTTTCGAAGCCATCATGTGTAGGGTGAAGCTAAAATCTGCTCACGTGGGGAACAAGTGTCAGTTGGTGAAGAAAACGTGGGACTGGCTGGATACAGTATGCTCAGCTGCTCATGTGTAGATAGAGTGATGGTCCGTTCACAAGGCAACACTAAGAGCAAAGGCCATGGCTTTGCAGGCGCCAGGGAGGATGCCCCTGCATCGTGCTTCTCCATGGGCTGGCCTCTGCAGTGTGCCTTTCAGTCCAGGCTTTCAGAAACCAGCACAGAGGACTGAGTGCATGCTCATGCTGTGCTCGCAGTGCCTGGTGGGCCTGCTTTATGATTAACCCTCCGCCCAACTCTTAAAGGAGCAGCATGCCCACATACGCAAGCTATTTACAGCACATAAGTATAATACAACTGTCACACAAAAGCCACGGGGATATTTTTCCTTCCATGTTAAGTTGGAATGTGGTAGGGTGTTTTAAAAATGGCTGCAGGGATTGGCTGGGCTGTGCGTGGATTCTGAGAATGCAAACTGGATCTTGCTTAGAATGAGAAAGCAGCACTTTTCATATTTCCTACACAGATATGGTTTTGAAGAATATTTGAGGAAGTTTACATTTTTTACAAAAAAAATACAAGTCCTAATCAAAGAAGGAAATCTGTAATGAGGAAGACTTTATAGTGATGAAAGCAATCTGGAATTAGTGGTGGAAACATCACCAAGGAAATGCGTGCACATACCTCTGCCTACATGTATGAAAATACCTTATGACAGCCTCCATTTATTGGGGTAATAGAGACAGTCTACTTAGTGTTATAAACTGATTCTGACACTCAAGGATGTGAGAATTAAGTAGCAAAGGTAACAATGACACATTTACACAATTAGGCTCCAAACAGATGCTGGGTAACATTTAATAACCAATGTAAGTTAAATTTCAAGAATTTGGTTTTAACGTTTATGACAATGCTATGAGGAAACCCATTAGTTTCTATGCTAACTACGGGAATTAAAGTTTTTTTTTTTTAATTTAAAAAGAACTTTGGGGGAAAGATAGCAAAAAATGGAATAAGGTTGACTTTAACAGTAAATATGTCTTGTTTTCGCTTTTGCTTTTTGTTTCAGATGGAGTCTCAGTGTTCAACCCAAGCTCTTGAACTCAAGATCCTTTGCCTTAGCCGCCCAAGTACTGAGATTAGAGATATGACCCATTTGCCCTGTTTACAAACTATCTTCTAGATAGTAAATATACTTATCATCACCTACTTAACAACCACAAATAATCTTAAAATAAATATTCCCCTGGCATGCTTTAGGGAAGACAGCAACATCGACCTTAGCTCGGAAGAGCTAAAACAGGTAGAGATATGGTCCAGGAGGGCCAGACAGTGCCACAGATCTGTCAGTGGGCACTGAATCCTTGGATAATCTTTTAAGGTTAGGCAGCCATCATGCTGTATTCAGGAGTGGGGGGTTTGTATGGAGGATGCAGACATCAGCCTGTGGGGTCACCCAGCCCTCAGTGATATTCCTATGGTGATAAAGTCTTCTCTGAATGACTTAGGCTGAGAGTGGGTCATGGTCACTAAAAGGAGTGTTTCTGCTGATAAGCAGAGTACTAGATCTTTTTATGAAGAGCACTTCTAAACACTGCGGAATGGTGTTTAGTGATGTGTTAGTAACTCTACAAATCACAAAATGATCTTAACTTTTCGTTAGGATTTTTTTATACTTACCTAAAAGTACAGAGTCACCAAAATTACATGATTCTCACTCAGTTTAACTGTCATTAACAGTCTAATTTCTCACTCTTATTTGGTGAAGTATTTTCAAAGAACTTTCTGAACTCATGCATTTTCATCCTTAAATGTGATTTGTGGTCTGTCTATCTATCTACACTCTCTCAATACATGCGTGTAATATACAGTGTCTTCTTGTGTGTGTGTGTGTGTGTGTGTGTGTGTGTGTGTATGCGCGCGCATGCGCGCACTGGAAGATCAAAGGGCAGGGCACCCTCAAGTGTCATTCCTCAAAGCTGTCCACCTTGTTTTTTGACAGTATATGTCATCTGGCCCAGTGACTAGGCTCGACTGGCTGGCCAGTGTGATCAGGCATCTGCCTATTTCAGTCTTCTTTGTGCTGGGATTGCAAGTGTGTACCCAGGTCCTGCTTTTACACTTAGATTTTGGAGCTTGAGCCCAGGTAGGTCCTCACGCTTTTGAGAAAAGCACTTTACTAATGGAACTGTCCCCTGGCTTCATCAGCATAATTTACTGAAGGGAAGATGAAGGTTAACACTGCCGAAGTATCACAGAGTGAATAAAAGAGTGGGTTGGTGGATGTTCTGTGCTACAAGCTGTGTTCCCCTACTGCGTACACAGTGTCCCCAGTGATAGTACTATAGCGTCAGACACGCTTGTCCCAAAGGGGAACATGCTGCATGTTCTAAAACATGTTATTTTTCAGATGGTTGTAAGAAAAACAGCCATGAAGGATACGTTATAATCATTCAAGTTATACTGCATTTACTTAAAAAACTTTTGCATAAATATAAACATATCCATGAGAATGTGTGTGTCAGAAACATGTAAATGAATCGTGGTCCCTCCAGAAGCTCACAAAGACCAACTAAATGGTCAGCTAAGTGTTCTGACCTTCATGTCGGGAAGGGGCGAGATCTACAGAGCCTGTGCTTGAGCAGTCCTGCAAGGCCAGTCAGCCCCTTGAGGGGCTGGGAGTGGGTGTCAGGATTTCCTTGAGTGCTATTCACTGGGTGGCAGTGACTTTATATCTGAAGACCTGGATCTCACCTAGAAGGATGTAGAATCTGGGGCTTTAGAAGGTGAGACCTAGGCCTTCTACCAAACTGGCTAGTTCTCCTCCTGCAATTCCCTTGTGATGACCTTTCTGGCAGTTTAGATCCTTAAACTGTCTCTGACATGTATTTGGAGCAGAAGGAGTAAGAAAAAAGAGCAGATAGAATAAGGTAGCAGCAGTGTGGAGACGGAGAGATGCGATGGAAGGTCAAAGGTAGTACAGGTGAGACAATGAACAGAAAGACTGTCAATCCCTAAACTGTCTCTGACCTTGGTCGTTGGGAGGCGCAGGGTGGTCCTGAGCTCATGAGTAGGAGAAACTGAGACTGCTGGCTGGGGATGGGTCGCTGGGCTTAGGACCTGAGAAGAATGAAAGAAACGGGATGGTGTAACACAAAGGTTGAGGAGAAAGTGACCCCAAGCAGCCCTGGAGCCCAGAAAGCCAGGTGTCAGGGGCTCAGGGAGACTCCATGCCCTCAGGATTCTCCACGGGGCTTCTTGAGAGCACAGGAAGA